>NC_142257.1:18108446-19566106 GCF_052056855.1 Sturnus vulgaris
CGTGCCTCTTCCTCGCCTTCCTGCTGCTGCTGCTGGCGCTGCGCCTGCGCCGCTGGCGCCGCCAGCAGCTGCTGCCGCCCGCCAGCGGCGCCTTGCGCGGCGTGCCCGTCTCGCACTTCGTGGGCATCGACGGCGTGCGCGCCTTCCTGCAGTCCTACTCGCACGACGTGTCGCTCACGGCCGACTCGCGCAAGAGCCACCTGCGCTTCTCGGCCAGCGGCAGCTGCTGCGACACCCTGCCGGCCCGGCCACTGCCCGACGAGCCCGCGCCGCTGCTCGGGGACCAGGACCCTGCCGGCGCCATTCCCGTGGATCCCTCCGCTCCCTCGGTGAGTTTCCAAATTCTTTTTGCGACGCTTCCATTCACTTCTTCCCTGTCATTTCTTCCCGTCGTCTTCGTATAGCGTAGGAAGATATGCTAAGAGGCGAGGTAAGGCCCCGTTCATCTGCCTTGGTAAGGACACGTGAACTTAGGGTCCGTGTTCTGGCTTATATTTGATGAGCACGGTCGGAGAAGGGAGGTTGCTCTTGGCTGGAGGTTGTTTCTTTGTGTTTCTATGAAGTTGAATTTCCTTGCTCACTTTGCTCCCTGGGAAGTGTAATTCTTCTCATCTTTCCGTATTCTCAATGGATGTGTTGCATTATATCTACGTGGAATTTGCATTTTTTGCACGATCAGGTGTCTCCCCGACAGCACATGTGCATGAGCACATTGAAGTCCTTTTGAAATCACACTTAGCGGCTCAGTGTGTAAGATCGCTTTAAGTTTTTGGAATGCTGTACTTTCCAGGTTAGCCATGTGCTGTGGTTGGATGAGCAGTTCTTGTTATGCCAAGGCCTTTATGAGAGATGCGTATAGTTTATGGTCTTGAGAGTGTTTTATTTTAGTTACTAGCGCACATTTCCTTTGGGTATCAGTGATCGTACTCAGACTGTGAGCGGTTGTGTTTGCCGCTCTTCTTTCACTGGAGACTGACTGCAGATGGAGTTTTCTTGTTGCATAATGTTTGGGCTGGGTGAAATAATCTCTTTTCGAAGATACAGGGTGGATAAATTTTTTTTCTGCTTTGTTTTGGTTTTTGTTGTTGTTGTTTTTAAATTCTAGAAGGTGTTAAGATGGTGTAGAAATTCAGTTTATCGTAGTTGTTTCAGGAGACCCAGAGTTGTTTCCCTGCATTTTTCCTTTTTTACTGTACAAAGAAATTTCATTGAGGACCTGTGGGCGTGGCCATTGGTGTGAGCTCCTGTGTGAGTCTTGTGTGGGGTTTTTACTCCCTAGATACCCTTCTCTTGTGCCTACTACTGTTGAGATCATCTAAAATGTCAGGATATTGAACCTTGCAGAGAAATCCAACTCCCCTTCCTGGGGAATGTACATGGGCTGATGGTAGTGGATGTTAGAGACGTTTTAAAATGTTTTATGTGGGGTTTGATTACATATTCTTGTAGATTCTGAGGGTCAGAGAATACGGTGGAATTGAGCAGGGCTGGAGACAAGAGTCCTGTGGGCTGAGTGTGGAGGTCTGGTGAAACAGGAGAGACACTGTTTGCTCTTTTCCTTGTTCAGTGTTCAGCCCTCTTCTGTGCAATGTGATTTTCTTCTGCCATGATAACTTTGTCCCAATAGATCTTAGTTCAGCTGTGTGGGGAGCCCTGGGATCTTCCTCCTGTGTGTTTGCAAGTTCTCGTGGTATTTTAATGAATGGTTTAGTTAGGTTCTTATGGCCTGTGGATAAGGGAGTATTGGGTGGAGCCAACTCTGTATTCATCGCCTGCTAAGTACCTGAACTCTGTGCCTGACCTCAGTGCCATCATCATCATCAAGAGTCTGTGCTGATCCCCTTCCTTTCTGCAGATGTGAACCTCTTGCCTCTCTCCTGTTCATAGCAGTGGGTTTTTAAGCATTACTGGAAGAGATTCTCAAGCTTGTCACATACTCAGTTTGAGAAGTGAAATATTTTCTAGGGTAATGGGAAGCTGTGTGAGGAACTTTTCTTCTGGTGGCCTCTCCACCAAAGAAAGGGATTGAGGAGAGACTTGTTTGTGAGAAGGGAATGTTGGAGACAAGGCTTCTGGGTTTTTTTTTATTGATACCTGTCTTTAGTCATAACCTTCTGAAAATTGTCTAAAAGTGTCTTCATGTTTTGATATCCAATCATTTGGAATTAAAGAGCCAGTTTGTGTGTTCAGCATTTCGGTTTTCTGATTCATGATGTTTTCTGTGAATATTTTGGGTTCAGATGGAAACTTTGCATTGAGTAGGAGAGTGACACGCTGTCTATAGAATCCTTGTGCTGGAGAAAGATAATGCTAATTTTGGGTGATGCTTCGATGACAGGATCACAAATTGAGTTACTGATGTCTTTAGCCTTTACTGCATTTCAGAATAGTTGAAATTATTGTGATGAGGAGAAAAATTACTGTGTACGCATTAGTTTTGTTTTGCACGGGATCTGAGAAGTTGTGAGAGCAACTTTTAATCGTGTCTGTCTCCAGAATTTGCTTTTGTTTTGCCTGATAGCAGAGAGAAATCTTTACAGCAACAGGGACAGTTTAAGATTTTCCTGTGGCAGAGTTCAAAATGCTCAAAAGAAATGTATAAAGTTCCAATTGTCCTGGTGGTTAGATGATGCCCTCACCTGTGTTTCCAAGGAATTTCCTTTTTACATCGTCCAAGGGAATGACTGTGGCTGGGGTGTGTGGTTTGATGTCCTGGGTACTCGGTGCAAGACAGTTTCCTATGTTGTGTAGCTACTACAAGTGACAAAATAAGAAACATTAATTTCTACATTGTGGTGGTTTCAGGAGCGTTGTCTAAATACCCAGACCAAGTTGGGTGTGTCTAAAGACTTTGAATGCAGTTCGAGTAGGTGGAGTGACTGCCTTTGATCCAGGAAATTGGTGTGCCAAAGGGGGTTTGTTTGGAAAATAGTTAGATTTCTTCTCTGGGGCCAAGGCCTGTGCCAGTTTTTTTCAGTGATCTCTTTGCAGGAAGTAAATGACATTCATCCAGAAACACTGAACCGTGTTACTCGGATAGAAAGATTTATAATTCTGATGTGAAACATCTTTATTTGATTCTATGACAGACAAAGAAATGGCTTTGCAGTTTTTCATTATAAGGTTCTCAAGTATGTGAACACAAAAGAGGAATTTCATTATTCATAGATAAATAATATTATTAATTCATAGCATAGAGCTCTAAACATTGCTTTAGGCCGATCTCTTTCCAGGCTAATTTGTGCCATGTAAGGGAAGCAGAATTCAGGATGTGTGACGGAGAGTTGAAAGGCTCCAAAAGTCATCTCTTTCTAAAATATTATAGTGCACTTGCCCTTAGAGTTGTACCACGGTTTTCTTAAATAACAGTTGTGTTCCTTTCCTTATTGCTAGGCAACACATTCAAAAGTCTTAGGATTGAGTGGGACTAAAGGAGATGAACGGAATGCACCCAAAAGTGCATCTCACTTAATAACGATTCTGGAGTCGCATTAAATATCTCCTTCTGCTCTTGTTGATTGCAATGGAGGAGCCCCCGGATCCGGAGCAGGCGCTGAGCCCCGCCCAAAGCCGGGCCCCCTTGAGCGCGGCCATCCGGCGGCTGCAGTGGCGCGGCGGCGCCTCCGGGTGTCGCTGTTGGCCGCCGCCAAGCGGCGCTGGAGCCGCCGCCGCCGCAGCGTCCTGCCCCCGCAGGCTGCTCGCTCGCCAGGCGCCGGCCACAGCGGCACCGCCAGCAGCAGCGGCGGCAGCGGTAGGAGCGGCGAGAGGCGGCGGCGAGAAGCGACCCGAGCGGGCTCGCTGCGCTGCCTTTGAGCGGTGCGTGCGGTGTGTGGCGAGAGCGGCTGGAAGGGAGGCAGGGCAGCGTCAGGAGGCAGGAGCGCGGCGAGCTGTGGCGGCAGAGAATGGCGGTGAGGCGGCGGCAGAGGCTCGGGCCGGGCGGCGGGCGAGCGCTGCTGGGCGCGCTGCTGCTGTGCGTGTGGTGGCGGGCGGCGGCCGAGCGGGTCCGCTACGCCATCGCCGAGGAGCTGGGCAGAGGCTCGCTCGTGGGGCCGCTGGCGCGGGACCTGGGGCTCAGCGCGGACGAGCTGCCGGCGCGCAAGCTGCAGGTGGCGTCTGCCGGCAAGAAGCAGCTGAAATACTTCACGGTGAATGAGGAGAACGGGAACCTGTACGTGAACGAGAGGCTGGACCGGGAGGAGATGTGCGGCTCATCTGCGACCTGTTCTGTCAGCTTCGAGGTGCTGGTGCATAACCCAGTGAATGTTTTCCACGTCGAGGTGGCGATCGAGGACGTGAATGACAATTTCCCAGTCTTCAGCAAGCCTGCTCTGGACCTCGAGATTGGTGAATGGACGCTTCCTGGTGCTCGGTTTCCGCTGGAGATGGCCCGAGATACCGACGTGGGAATGAACTCGCAGCTGACTTACCAGCTCACCAGCGACGCGTCGTTTTCACTGTCAATGAAAGAAAAGCCGGGTGGAAAGAAGCAGCCGGAATTAGTGCTAGAGAGAGGGTTGGACCGAGAGAAGCAGAGTTCCTTTGAGTTGGTGCTGACAGCAGTGGACGGCGGGGAGCCTGCGAGGTCCGGGACCGTCCAGGTTCGCATTAACGTGACGGACGCAAATGACAACTCGCCTGTATTCAGTAGAAGTGTGTACGAGGCACGAATCGGTGAGAATCTGCCGGCAGGGTCGCTGGTGCTGCGCGTAGAGGCGACAGATGCAGACGCAGCCTCCAACGGGCGAGTGTCCTACTCCTTCGGTAACGTCCCTGATGGAGTCCCCTTGTTGTTTACTGTAGACAGCGAGAGTGGTGAGGTCAGGACTGTGGGTCCTCTCGATTTCGAGGAGGAAAATAAATACGTTTTTGGCTTAGAGGCTACGGACGGCGGGGGGCTCACCGATCACTGCGAAGTGCAGATCGACATCATGGACGAGAACGACAACGCGCCCGAGATCAACGTTCTGACACTGTCGAGTCCAGTGCCCGAAGACGCGCCGGTGGGCACCGTGGTGGCCGTGCTGAACGTCGACGACCCAGACTCCGGCGAGAACGGTCAGGTGTCGTGCGAGCTGTCGGGCGAGGCGCCGCTGTCGATCGTGGCGTCGCCGGGCGGCTCGTACAAGGTGGTGACGGCGAGCGCGCTGGACCGCGAGCAGGCGTCCGAGCACCGCGTGACGGTGGTGGCCCGGGACCGGGGCAGGCCGGCGCTGTCGAGCAGCGCGGAGCTGGTGCTGGAGGTGTCGGACGTGAACGACAACGCGCCGGTGTTCGAGGAGGCGGCGTACAGCGCGTACGTGTGGGAGAACAACGCGGCGGGCGCGCTGGTGCTGCGCGTGCAGGCGCGGGACGCGGACGCGGGCGCCAACGGGCGCGTGAGCTACTGGCTGGCGGGCGGCAGCGCGGGCGCGGCGGGCGCGGCGCCGCCGGTGTCGGTGGAGGCGCGGAGCGGCGCGCTGTACGCGCAGCGCTCCTTGGACTACGAGCAGTGCCGCGAGTTCGCGGTGGCGGTGCGGGCGCAGGACGGCGGCGCGCCGGCGCGCAGCTCCACGGCCACGGTGCGCGTCTTCGTGCTGGACCGCAACGACAACGCGCCGCGGGTGCTGTGGCCGGCGGCGGCGGGGGCGTCGGCGGCGGGAGAGGCTCCGGCGGCGGCGTTCGAGGTGGTGCCGCGCTCGGCCGAGGCCGGCTACCTGGTGGCCAAGGTGGTGGCGGTGGACGCGGACGCGGGGCGCAACGCGTGGCTGTCGTACGAGCTGGTGCAGGCGTCGGAGCCGGCGCTGTTCCGCGTGGGGCTGCACAGCGGCGAGGTGCGCACGGCGCGCGCCGTGTCCGAGCGGGACGCGGGCAAGCAGCGGCTGGTGGCCGTGGTGAAGGACCACGGGCAGCCGGCGCTGTCGGCCACGGCCACGCTGCACGTGGTGCTGGCCGAGAGCTTGCAGGAGGCGCTGCCGGAGCTGAGCGAGCGGGCGGCGGGCGCCGAGGCGGCGGCGGCCGAGCTGCAGTTCTACCTGGTGCTGGCGCTGGCGCTGCTGTCGGCGCTCTTGGTGCTGAGCGTGGCGCTGGCCGTGCTGGCGCGGCTGCGCCGGGCCGGGCCGCCCGCCGTGCTGCGCTGCCTGGGCGCGCAGCGCTTCTCGGTGGCCGGCGCCGCCTTCCCGGCCGACTTCTGCGAGGGCACCTTGCCCTACTCCTACAACCTGTGCGTGGCGGCGCCGGCCCGCGCCGTGCCCGAGGCCGCTTGGCCGCCGCCGCCGGTGCCCGTGCTGTCGGCGGAGGAGCTTCTGGGCGCCGATTCCTGCGACAAGCCCAGCCCCAACAGCAGCGCCGTGAAGGGAGAGCCGCTCGCAGATCCTGACGCAATTCAGGTCTGTAAAATTCGGCTATTCTTTTTTCCTGCGCCTTTCCTATGAGCGTGTGGCCCTCTGTTTTTCGGTTTTTTCTCTCTTTTGGTGTGCCTCGTACAGGTTTGTGTTTCAAGGGATCTCCGTAAAAATTCTGTCCTGTGTCTTTTAATAGCCGGTGATGCGATCGGGTAATTTTGGTCTCATCAGTTGTAGCACTTGAAGGCTCAGTGAAATGTCTCTTACATTTAGCATGTGATGCACAATATCTTACAGGGCTGGTGATCTTCTGAGTTACATTTTCCTTTCTTTCATTTTCCACTTAGAGCAGGGACATTTAGTGGTCTGCTTTTTCCTCATGGCATGTTGAGCTTCAGCTAAAGAGCTTTGTCATCGAACAGTCTGAAACACTCTGGGTATCTGATGATGAAGGCAGATTTTCAGTGTGTAGAAGGAGAGATTCGAAGTTTAAACTTCTAGGTTTCTATCTTTGCTTTCTCGATTCGCACCTTGGTAACAGGTGTAGAAAAAAGGTCTTTATTTACTGTTCTTTTGGTGTTGCCTCCCGAAGGGAAAGGTACATGTGGATCAGTGAATAGAGAAGTAACAGGTCATTCCTACACAAAGAATTCTCCTCCCCTCCTCCGTGCGTCATCATTCTTTTGCAGGAAGATAGCTGTGTAAGTGGCAGGTTTCAGTGAACACATTAAATTAGCCTGATCCATGTCACTGCCTGCCTCATTCGTTGTCAAATTGGTATAGGAGGGTTTTTCGTTCAATTTGTGCTGTCCAAAACGATTTACGTGTTTTGTTAAGTCTTTTGTAGGTGGAATCGTGTGTGTTCAGGTTCAGCAGAAAAAGTTTTGTCTACTAAGCTTGGGTTGTCTGAAATGGTAGGGATAGTTGAAGTTCCAAACGGATCCTTAATCGATCAATTAGATCTACTAGTTTTACATGATGGTCTCAGGAAAAGTGGGTGAATATTTTTCCTTCCTGGTCTCTTTCCCGAAGCGAAGAACTGGGAATTGGGTGGCTGCTGAATAATTCTGTGTTTGTTAGCGCTGGATCGCTCCTGAACTCCAGAGGGAACGTAAGAGAGCTTCCCTAATGGAAGTTCAGCTTTGTGCGATTCCATGCTGGAATTTGCTGAAAGGCGTCAGGAGAAATGACAGCTTTAGTCCCTGTGGACTGGGCGCTGCCTCTCCGTAAGGACTTTGCCCGCCTGCGAAAGCTGACCTTGGTCAGGGCAGGGCGGGCAGCGCTCGGCAGCGCTCGGTGCTGCAGTGCCGGGAGGAGGCTGCGGGCGCCGCTGTTGACCGAGAGGAGCGAGAGGAAGCTCGGAGCGCTGCAGCCCCGCCCGCTGCGGACAGACTCGCTCGGTCGCTGGCTACCTGACAATCTCGGCGGCGGGCGGTTTGCGAGAGTCCCCGCGGTGCGGAGCGGTGCTACAACGAGAAGCAAGGACCGCCGGCGGGAGCCGGGAGAGCTGAGCCGGGGTCTGAGTTGAAGAAGGAGGCGGATCGGCAGCCGGAGACGGGGAATAGCCGGCCGCGGTGCAGCGGAGCGGCGGAGATGTGCGCGGTGGGGAGGCGCTGGGGCCGGCGGCAGCGAGCTCTGCTCTGGGGGATCCTGCTGGCGGCGTGGGAAGCGGCGTGGGGGCAGCTGCGCTACTCGGTGCCCGAGGAGATGCCCAAGGGCTCGTTCGTGGGCGACGTGGCCAAGGACCTGGGGCTGCAGTTGCCGGTGCTCCGAGACAACGGTGCCCGCATTGTCTCTGAAGGTAGTACTCAGTATTTCACTCTCCATGGGAAGACGGGACATTTAGTGACGGCGGAGAGGATCGACAGAGAGCAGCTGTGCGAGCGTGTGCAGCAATGCGTGCTGCGCTGTGAGCTGATAGTGGAAGGGGAAATGAACGTTTATCGAATGGAAGTTGAAATCACGGATATTAATGACAACGCTCCCAGCTTTCGACAGAAAGAAAATGAACTTAAAATAAGCGAGGTCACAGCCCCGGGGTCACGGTTTCCCCTACCAGACGCTCATGATCTGGACTCGGGCCGGAATTCCCTGCAGAGCTACGAGCTGAGCGGTGACGAGCACTTCTCGCTGGCCGTGCAGGTGGGCCCCGGCGGCGATCAGCGTCCCGAGCTGGTGCTGGCGAAGGCGCTGGACCGGGAGGAGGCGGCGTTTCACGAGCTGGTGCTGAGGGCGATGGACGGCGGCGATCCGGCACGGACGGGCACGGCTCGGATCCGCGTGACGGTGGTGGACGCGAACGACAACGCGCCCGTGTTCAGCCAGGCGGAGTACACGGTGCGTGTGCCCGAGGACGTGCCCGTGGGCTCAACGGTTATCATGGTTCCAGCCAAGGACAACGACGAGGGGGTGAATGGGGAAATTAAATACTCGTTTAAGAAAGTCACAGAGAAAGACTCGCAGACTTTCCAGCTAGACAGCGTCACCGGAGCGATCAGTTTATTGCGGAGCCTGGATTTCGAGGAAGGAGACTCTTACGAGCTAGAGTTGCAGGCACATGATGGAGGAGGCCTTTTTGACACAACGAAAGTCGTGGTCACTGTGACAGACGTCAACGACAATGTGCCAGAGATTTCGGTGCGGTCGGCACTGAGGGAGATCTTGGAAGACGCCCGATCGGGAACTGTTGTGGCTCTCCTGAATGTGCGGGACAAGGACTCCGGGGCTAATGGCGAGGTGCGCTGCTCTCTCGCTGGGGGCGTCCCGTTCCGACTGGAAAAATCTTTTGATGATTACTATCGCGTGGTGACAGCGGGAGAGCTGGACCGAGAGCAGGTGTCGGAGTACAACGTGACGGTGCGGGCGGCCGACGGCGGGTCTCCGTCGCTGCAGAGCAGCGCGGTGCTGGCGCTGCGGGTGCTGGACGTGAACGACAACGCGCCGGTGTTCGCGGAGGAGCGCTACAGCGCGCGGCTGGCGGAGAACAACGCGGCGGGCGCGCTGGTGCTGACGGTGCTGGCGACGGACGCGGACTGGGGGCAGAACGCGCGCGTGCGCTACCGGCTGCGGGAGGGGCGGGTGCGGGGCGCGCCGCTGTCGTCGTACGTGTCGGTGCAGGCGGAGACGGGCGCGCTGTACGCGCTGCGCTCCTTGGACTACGAGCAGGTGCGCGAGCTGCGGCTGTGGGTGCTGGCGGAGGACGGCGGCGCGCCGGCGCTGAGCAGCAACGTGTCGGTGCTGCTGCAGATCGTGGACGAGAACGACAACGCGCCGCAGGTGCTGTACCCGCCGGCGGCTGCGGCGGGCTCGGGCTCGGGCTCGGTCTCGGGCGGCGCGTGGTGGTCGGGCGTGGAGCTGGCGCCGCGCTGGTCGGAGGCCGGCGCGCTGGTGGCCAAGGTGGTGGCGGTGGACGCGGACGCGGGTCAGAACGCGTGGCTGTCGTACGAGCTGGCCAAGGCGACGGAGCCGGGGCTGTTCCGCGTGGGGCTGCACAGCGGCGAGGTGCGCACGGCGCGCTCGCCGCTGGCCCGCGACGCGGCGCGCCAGAGCCTGGTGGTGGTGGTGAAGGACCACGGGCGGCCGGCGCTGTCGGCCACGGCCACGCTGAGCGTGGTGCTGGCCGAGAGCGTGGCCGAGCTGCTGGCCGAGCTGGGCAGCGCGGCCGCCGAGGCGGCGGCGCCGGCCGAGCCGGCCGGGAGCCTGACGCGCTGGCTCGTGCTGGCCGTGGCCGCCGTCTCGTGCCTCTTCCTCGCCTTCCTGCTGCTGCTGCTGGCGCTGCGCCTGCGCCGCTGGCGCCGCCAGCAGCTGCTGCCGCCCGCCAGCGGCGCCTTGCGCGGCGTGCCCGTCTCGCACTTCGTGGGCATCGACGGCGTGCGCGCCTTCCTGCAGTCCTACTCGCACGACGTGTCGCTCACGGCCGACTCGCGCAAGAGCCACCTGCGCTTCTCGGCCAGCGGCAGCTGCTGCGACACCCTCCCGGCCCGGCCACTGCCCGACGAGCCCGCGCCGCTGCTCGGGGACCAGGACCCTGCTGGCGCCCTCTCCGTGGATCCCTCCGCTCCCTCGGTGAGTTTCTCTGTCCAGATGTTCTCCACGGCGCTTTCCCCTGATGCTTCCCTGCCCTTTCTTCGCCGTGTTCTCTGGCTTCCATATGAGATTTTCCCTAAAAGCGTGGTCAACTTTCCTTAGGTGACGTTATGAGGGCTGGTGCTCGTTGCTGTCGTTCTGTGATCGTGGGGTCGGTCCTCAGCTTCCAGTTAGTGAAGATGGAAAGTGTTAGAAGTCTGCTGTTGGCAGGGTCTTCATTACCTCAGAACTTTGGGTATTGATCAGGTTCCAGGTACTCTTCCTCTATGTCACCTGTGCTGTGCAGGATCTGTGTTCCTGTTAGTATGAGATCTTCTGATTTGATGTATCGCGTTATTAAGAAATTCACCTTTTCAGCAGGCTCATGTTACTTTCCAACAGCACATGTGCTCGAATAGGTTGGATGTGTCGATCAAAATGCTGATGGCTTTGCGTGGAACTTGTGTGCACGTTGTACTCAGGCCTTTTCCTTCTGAGTCACACATAGTGGAGATGAGCAGGAAAAAATCTTTGTGTCATCCATGGTTTGATCTTTGTCCTCAGCTGAGGATTGGGCCAGGCAACACGCGGTCCTTGATGATGTCTGTCTGCCTGTTGTGAAGGTGAAGGATCCTCTTGAAGTTGTGACTCTTTGGAAAGCCTGTGGGTGGCTGCATGAGGAGGAGGAAATGCAGGGGGAAATGGCAGAACTGCCTTTTCTTTTTCTTGTTTTTTTGAGATACAACTGTGTCAAATGGAGCTGGATGAGCCTTGGCTATAAAATATTTAGCATGGCAAGCGAATTCCCTAGGTGGGAAGGGAGAGATTTAAGGTGCAGAAGGAGATATAATGTGGGCTTAATTTCCCCGGTGCAGATATTCCCTGAGTCAGTCTGTCTTGGAAAACTGCTGGGCTTTTCATTTCAGACCTATAAAGTATCTTCACGGAATTTCAGTAAGCAGGCAAATGTATCTTCCGTGGTACAGGGATGTAAAGCTATCTGTGTGGAATTGGTGTTGGGAAGAAAAATGGTCTTGGAGAACTGGGCCTCCACTGTCACATGTTTTTAAGATGTACGGGTGAAAGAACAGCATAGATGATGTGAAGGGTTGGAAATGGGAGTCCTGTGAGCTGTGTGTGAATGTCTGCTGAAAGACTCAAGGCAATGTTTTCCTCCGTGCCCTGTCCAGTTTCTAACTCTAGTATGAAGCAATGTGAGGTTTTTCTTCCCAAACTAATTGTCAAGAAGATATGTATTCCAGCAGCATGATGAACCCTGGGAAGTTCTTACTAAGTAATTGCGTGTCATCATAATTGTGAAATTTATATTCTTTATTTTGTACTTTTGAAACATGTATGGGAAGAGCATGCAATGTATTCGTTGCTTATGAACAAGGTTATTAATCATCTCCTCTGAGTTATATATCCCAGAAGAGTGTCATGAGCTCTTCAGTTCTGCAGGTGTGAGCTTTCTTTCTCACTCTTTTGATATTCTGAAGATGGTTCTTTCCTGTTTATAGGTGAAAAGAGACAGACATTCATTGACATGTTTTTTTAAAATGTTTCTATAATAAGTGCTTTTTCTGGTCCCATGGCTAGGGTGAGATCCAATACTATCCGTGGTAAGGAGATATTGTCTGATCAACTTTCCTTTTGGTGGAGTCTCTGTAAATTCTGAAGATTTGTGATAACCATGTTAGTTGTCGAGGTTTGGGGGGAGTGTTGGGTGTGTGGTGTGTGAGGAGGTCCTGGTGCAGACCTGGCAGGTGTTTTGTTGATCCTCAGGGCAATTGCTGACCTTATGAAAATGAGTCAGGAGGAGTCTTATGATTTTATATTGTGTGGTTTGCATTCAAATGGCCTCGTTTGGGTTTCATATCCTTTTGCATCCGGAGTGGTAGTCACACATCTTGTGAGGAGTCCGTGTGCTGAAGAATGGTGATGTTGCCTTTGAGCTGATGCTTGGATGGCTGGGTCTTTGACAGAGCTGGTAATAATTTATGGCCTATAAAACATTTTACACTTGTTCAAATAATGAGCAGGAACAGAATAATCTTAGTTGTGATGCTTGAGATCTGAGAAGCTGTGCACACAGCTTTTCTTCTGATGATGTCTGTATGCCAAATTTGCTTTCATGTTGTGTTTGGACAGAGAGAAGAAGTCTGTGTATCCAGAGCCAGGGCTAGTGCTGGAGTTCACTGTGATATAGCTCAAAATGAAGGAGTGAATTTTGTCTGCTTGTCCTAGAGTAGTTAGATGAGGCCCTCAATATTGGTTTCAAGCTCTTTCTTTATCTTACTATGGAAGGAAATGACTGTCTGGGGTCTGTGTAGTGAGCTCCTGTGTGAGTCCTCCTGTGTATCAGTTAGAATCGAGTTTCCTGTGTTGTGTGCATAGTACAGCTGGCACAATCTGAAATGTGAGGCCATGATTGATATTCTTCTGGTGTTTTCCCATTCTTGGCTGGGGTGATAAATGCGGGGGGTGTTTTTTGATAATTGGGTTGGGTTTGTTTGTTTGTTTGTTTGTTTGGGTTTTTTTTGTCAAGGAGTGAAATTGATCCTCATTGTGCCTGGCAATCCTGCAAACTCCAGATCATAATTATCCAGCAGGGAGAGAATCTCTCATCCATACCTTGAAGGTTTATGTGTAATCACAGAATCATAAAAACAGAATCATAGCATGGTTTGAAAAGGACCTCAAAGATCATCTTGTTCCAACTGCTCTGCTATGAGCGGGGACATCTTCCACCAGACCAGGTTGCTCAGAGCCCCACCCAGCCTGACCTTGAATATTTCATGACAGAAATACCACTTCATAAATACATGTTTCTCCAAGCTGTTGTTTCCTCTGTGGCCAATGTTCAACCAAACTTTTGGTGTATGCTGATGGTGAAACGAAAGGCTGTGAATGCAGAGTGAGGTGGGTGAGAGCTCAGTTCCGTGCCAGGAAAATCGGTGAATCAGTGTGGCTGTGGCTGAGAAAGGTTTGATGTCATGCTTGGTGCCAAAGTCAGTCGTATTTCTGCTCTGTTCTGATCCTGGTTTCTTTGTCATGAAAGACAATGACAGTCCTCCAACAACAACATTTTCCACAATAACTGTTCATGTAGAACCATAATCCTTGGCTAGAACAGCCTATTAATCCTGTGTGAAACCTCCTTTATCCATCTGTATCTCTGTGCAACATTGTGATGTAGAGTTTCTTCAGAGTTGTGATTCCACTTTCATTCAGGCTTTTGTTTCCAGGAAGGTTGCAGCTCATTTTCACTGTACTGGTCAGTATTTTAAATTTGAAACAGTGACTATTGTTTTTCATCAAATCCTTCCCTCACCCAGCTAGGAAAGAATTGTGCATGTGGGGAATTGGAAGAATAGGAATCAGAAGCAATAAGAGAATTTGGTGTAATTTGTCAGAAGATTTAACTTGAGAAGGAGGCCTATGAGAAGGTGTTTAAAATGATGGTTTAAAAATTGTGCAAGGTGAGCAGGCCAGAGAGTAGAAAAAATTGCTGAGGAGGGGATAATTGTTCAAATGAAGCCCCCTGTCCTATTCAGTATTCGTCTTTAGGGCCTCTCTTGCAGCTTGAGACCTCAGTGACTTCCAGGTGCTCTCAGGGGTGAATTTTAAGGCCTGAAATCAAGGCCTAGAAGACTTCACTGTGAGCATCTCTAACAAGTTGCTCTAATGTTTCCTTGCCTTATGCGATTCATGATTTGGGTATTTGTGCAGATTTTTTTCCATTTTGTTTTTCCTTGATTTACTCTGTATATGGGTATATTTACTATTATCAACAACCTATCTATTTTTAAGCAATAGATAGTGTGTTATTTTCTCTTGCTCTTACGTAACAAATTCTGTACCCAGTAGACCACAGGAGCTTCCTCAGCCCCTCTAAACTCTCGGTCAGAGTGCAGACTGCAGGCAGATGTTGCACCAATATCCCAAATGGACATTCTGGAGTTTCCAGAAAAATCATGGAAGTGGTCTGAGGGTTGGAACCTCTCTGCAATACAGAAGGACTGAAGGAGTTTAGATATTCAAGCATAAAGAAAAGATGCCTGTGTGTAGACTTTTCAAAGTTTTTTTTTTTCCTGATTCAATTTCCTAGTAAGCTTATAGGAAATATGGACAGATCTCTTTTTACCAGGTCCAGTGGTCATAGGACAGCAGACAAGTGTTGTAACTAAAAGAAGGGAGATTTTGATTAGGAGAAAGCTTTTTAGTTGGGGTTGTGAGAATATGGAACATATTGCCCAGAGCAGTTTTGGATATGCCTCCAGCGGTTCAAATCCAGCAGTAAGTGCTCCTGCTTATGGCAGAGGTGTGGATTAAATGACCTTTAAAATTACAATTCCAATTTAAATAGCTTGGAAGCTGAAACCGTTGTGTAGCTGTGCGAAGGACTCAGTGTTGCTTTGCACTTTCCATTGTCAGGCGCTCAGATATGGAGATGAAAATGAAATATGTTACATGAGTCAGAAACAGACGAGTAAAGGTTATTCTGCTGTCTTGGCATAGGAGTTGCTTGCATTGCTTTAAGCTGATCTATATCCCAAATTAATTCCTCCCAGATAATGAAAGAACAACTCAAGACATGCAACAAAATGCGAGAAAGCTCTTGAAGTCTTCCCGATATTATCGTTTAATGGTGCTGTAGATGTGCAGTGATTTTATAAAGAGCAGCTGAATTCCATTCTTTAGTGCCCTGCCATGAATATTTCCTTGTGACTGTTCAGTGTGACTCAAAAGAATGCCCTGAAACCACCCGACTGCACATCTCAGATAGAAAGGTCTTGGAGTCGAATTAAGCAAGAGCTTCTGGTCTTGTTGATTGCAATGGAGGAGCCCCCGGATCCGGAGCAGGCGCTGAGCCCCGCCCAAAGCCGGGCCCCCTTGAGCGCGGCCATCCGGCGGCTGCAGTGGCGCGGCGGCGCCTCCGGGTGTCGCTGTTGGCCGCCGCCGAGCGGCGCTGGAGCCGCCGCCGCCGCAGCGTCCTGCCCCCGCAGGCTGCTCGCTCGCCCGGCGCCGGCCACAGCGGCAGCGGCACCGCCAGCAGCAGCAGCGGCAGCGGCAGGAGCGGCGAGAGGCGGCGGCGAGAAGCGACCCGAGCGGGCTCGCTGCGCTGCCTTTGAGCGGTGCGTGCGGTGTGTGGCGAGAGCGGCTGGAAGGGAGGCAGGGCAGCGGCAGGAGGCAGGAGCGCGGCGAGCTGTGGCGGCAGAGAATGGCGGTGAGGCGGCGGCAGAGGCTCGGGCCGGGCGGCGGGCGAGCGCTGCTGGGCGCGCTGCTGCTGTGCGTGTGGTGGCGGGCGGCGGCCGAGCGGGTCCGCTACGCCATCGCCGAGGAGCTGGGCAGAGGCTCGCTCGTGGGGCCGCTGGCGCGGGACCTGGGGCTCAGCGCGGACGAGCTGCCGGCGCGCAAGCTGCAGGTGGCGTCTGCCGGCAAGAAGCAGCTGAAATACTTCACGGTGAATGAGGAGAACGGGAACCTGTACGTGAACGAGAGGCTGGACCGGGAGGAGATGTGCGGCGAGTCGGCGACCTGCTCCGTCAGCTTCGAGGCGCTGGTGCACAACCCACTGAACGTTTTCCACGTCGAGGTGGATATCCGGGACGTGAATGACAATGCGCCGCTCTTTCTGGGAAGCAAATTTCAACTGGAGATCAACGAGTTCACTTCTCCTGGTGCCCGGTTTTATTTGGGCATGGCAGAGGATCCGGACGTGGGCAGTAACTCGCTACAGGGCTACGAGCTGGAGGCCAATGGATACTTCACGGTGGAGGTCAAAGAGAGCGAGGACGGCAGCAAATCAGCGGAGTTGGTGCTGCGACACGCATTGGACCGGGAGAGCGAGCCGAGCCTGCATCTCCTGCTTACTGCGGTGGATGGAGGAGACCCTCCCCGGACTGGCACCGCCCAGCTGTGGATCAACGTCACCGACGCCAATGACAACCCGCCCGTGTTCGCGCAGGACCGGTACCGCGTCAGCTTGCGGGAGGACATTGCCCCGGGATCGACGGTGCTGAACGTCTCTGCCTCCGATGCTGACGAGGGCACCAACGCCCGCATCACTTACGGCTTCGGGAAAATGCCGATCAGAGTGCTTCAGAAGTTCACAGTGGACGCCCAGAGAGGGACGATAACGCTGCAGGAAGAGCTGGACTTCGAGGACATGCGCGCCTACAGCCTGGCTGTGGAGGCGACAGATGGCGGTGGTTTGGTGGCGCACTGCAAGGTGGAGGTGGAGGTGCTGGACGTGAACGACAATCCTCCTGAAATCACAGTTCTGTCGCTCTCCAGCCCGGTGCCTGAGGACGCGCCGGTGGGCACCGTGGTGGCCCTGATGAACGTGAACGATCCGGACTCGGGCGAGAACGGTCAGGTGTCGTGCGAGCTGTCGGGCGAGGCGCCGCTGTCGATCGTGGCGTCGCCGGGCGGCTCGTACAAGGTGGTGACGGCGAGCGCGCTGGACCGCGAGCAGGCGTCCGAGCACCGCGTGACGGTGGTGGCCCGGGACCGGGGCAGGCCGGCGCTGTCGAGCAGCGCGGAGCTGGTGCTGGAGGTGTCGGACGTGAACGACAACGCGCCGGTGTTCGAGGAGGCGGCGTACAGCGCGTACGTGTGGGAGAACAACGCGGCGGGCGCGCTGGTGCTGCGCGTGCAGGCGCGGGACGCGGACGCGGGCGCCAACGGGCGCGTGAGCTACTGGCTGGCGGGCGGCAGCGCGGGCGCGGCGGGCGCGGCGCCGCCGGTGTCGGTGGAGGCGCGGAGCGGCGCGCTGTACGCGCAGCGCTCCTTGGACTACGAGCAGTGCCGCGAGTTCGCGGTGGCGGTGCGGGCGCAGGACGGCGGCGCGCCGGCGCGCAGCTCCACGGCCACGGTGCGCGTCTTCGTGCTGGACCGCAACGACAACGCGCCGCGGGTGCTGTGGCCGGCGGCGGCGGCGGCTGCGGCGGGAGAGGCTCCGGCGGCGGCGTTCGAGGTGGTGCCGCGCTCGGCCGAGGCCGGCTACCTGGTGGCCAAGGTGGTGGCGGTGGACGCGGACGCGGGGCGCAACGCGTGGCTGTCGTACGAGCTGGTGCAGGCGTCGGAGCCGGCGCTGTTCCGCGTGGGGCTGCACAGCGGCGAGGTGCGCACGGCGCGCGCCGTGTCCGAGCGGGACGCGGCCAAGCAGCGGCTGGTGGCCGTGGTGAAGGACCACGGGCAGCCGGCGCTGTCGGCCACGGCCACGCTGCACGTGGTGCTGGCCGAGAGCTTGCAGGAGGCGCTGCCGGAGCTGAGCGAGCGGGCGGCGGGCGCCGAGGCGGCGGCGGCGGCCGAGCTGCAGTTCTACCTGGTGCTGGCGCTGGCGCTGCTGTCGGCGCTCTTGGTGCTGAGCGTGGCGCTGGCCGTGCTGGCGCGGCTGCGCCGGGCCGGGCCGCCCGCCGTGCTGCGCTGCCTGGGCGCGCAGCGCTTCTCGGTGGCCGGCGCCGCCTTCCCGGCCGACTTCTGCGAGGGCACCTTGCCCTACTCCTACAACCTGTGCGTGGCGGCGCCGGCCCGCGCCGTGCCCGAGGCCGCTTGGCCGCCGCCGCCGCCGGTGCCCGTGCTGTCGGCGGAGGAGCTTCTGGGCGCCGATTCCTGCGACAAGCCGAACCCCAACAGCAGCGCCTTGACGGCGGAGCCGCTCGCCGAACCGGACGCACTGCAGGTCTGTACGTCCGGGCCTTTTTTCTCTTGTCCCCAATGGCGTGGTAGAGGCAGGTCGCTCATGAGGGTTGGTTATTACTTTCTGGGTCGTCAAGTGCCCCTTTCCACTTTACATAAACAGTTTATATAGTTCCATCTCTAGTATTTGTGTTTACTTCTAGCCTTTACAAATGGCAGGTACAGTCACATCAGCTCTTAGAGATGCATCGTCAGTGGGAAGTTCTTTCTGTTCTGTTTCTGGTGCAAAAATATATGTAGAGCTTAGAAATCCTTCCTATTCTTCACTTATTGTGGTTCGGATTAATGACTTTCCTTAGGGAAAAAATATTCTTCGAATTGCTTTGTGCTCCTAAGAGGGAGATCATTATAATGTAGAAGGAGACGTAAATGAGGAGCTTGGATTTGAGTGCATTCCTTCCCGACAATTTTTTTGTAGCTGCGTTTTTTGGCGTTCAGTTGGTGGAGAAAACCCCCTGGTAAATGTTGTTACGGTGTATGACTCCCAAGGGAAAGCTGGACGTGTCTCCATGAATAGGGAAGTTCCACCTCTGTGTGTTTGTGCCCATCTTTTGAGTGACGGCTGTTGTAGAAAAGCTTACTCTACTGAGATGGGTGAAATTAGAAACTCAGAAATCCTCTGTGAGAGAGTCCTCAGAGGAAGGCTCTTCGTCGGTTCACTGTCGGTTCTGTGCTAAGTAAGCTTGTAACGAAAAATTCCGAAATCGTCGCCAGAGAATGGGGAGCAATGTAGACTTTTTTTATGGTAGTCGGATGTGCGGGTGCAAAGTAAGGATCTGCAGTGTGGGATTCGGGGATTGCGACTGTTCACGAGTAGTTTCCCTGGACCGTAACACTACTTTGATCAGGGGAAAGGCTAAGGAAAGAGTTCTTCATACATGAGTAATACAAAAGCTTTGTGGGCGAATTTGTGCTTTCGGACTTATGCAATAGAAGTCCTCGTTTTCCAAAAGTAATATTAAGAGAGATTTATATCCATGCGATATAAACACGATAAAAACACTTTCCCTTGTGGCGGAAATAACAAAAGCACGGGACGCGTGTTGCTTCTGACTGCTCGTCATCAGCTGGAGAATCAAGCAGAAATGAGCAGGGGGAAAGCTGAGTGTGTCTGGCAACTGTGAAATCCCAGCGAGTTGTTGGTGGGCAAGGCAGCGCTCGGTGCTGCAGTGCCGGGAGGAGGCTGCGGGCGCCGCTGTTGACCGAGAGGAGCGAGAGGAAGCTCGGAGCGCTGCAGCCCCGCCCGCTGCGGACAGACTCCATCACTCGCTCGCTCCAAATCAGGCTCGGCCGCCGGGAGGTCGGCGAGCGTGTCCCCGGTGCGGAGCCGTTCTGTAACAAGACGGAGGAGCCGGTGGCTGAAATACCGTGCGGAAGCTGGGAGCAGAGTCGGAGCCGGAGCTGTCTCGGTTGGAGGCGAGGAGCTGCAGGCGGAGGAGCGGTGCTGCAACCGAGATGTGCGCGCCGGGCAGGCGCTGGGGCCGGCGACAGCGAGCTCTGCTCTGGGCCGTCCTGCTGGCGGCGTGGGAGGCGGCGTGGGGGCAGCTGCGCTACTCGGTGCCCGAGGAGATGCCCAAGGGCTCGTTCGTGGGCGACGTGGCCAAGGACCTGGGGATGAGGCTGCCTGAGTTTCGAGACCGGGGCATCCGTGTTGTCTCTCAAGGTAGGACGCAGTATTTCGCTCTACATGGGAAGACGGGACATTTAGTGACGGCGGAGAGGATCGACAGAGAGCAGCTGTGCGAGCGTGTGCAGCAATGCGTGCTGCGCTGTGAGCTGATAGTGGAAGGGGAAATGAAATTCTATGAAATAGAAGTGGAAATCACGGACATTAACGATAATGCGCCCAGCTTCAAGGAAATTGAGCTGGAAGAGAGAATGAGCGAGGCGACAGCTCCAGGATCGCGGTTTCCCTTGGCCGAGGCTCACGACCCGGACTCGGGCCGAAATTCTCTGCAGAGCTACGAGCTGAGCGGTGACGAGCACTTCTCGCTGGCCGTGCAGGCGGGCCCCGGCGGCGATCAGCGTCCCGAGCTGGTGCTGGCCAAGGCGCTGGACCGGGAGGAGGCGGCGTTTCACGAGCTGGTGCTGAGGGCGATGGACGGCGGCGATCCGGCACGGACGGGCACGGCTCGGATCCGCGTGAAGGTTGTCGATGCGAACGACAACGCGCCCGTGTTCAGCCAGGCGGAGTACACGGTGCGTGTGCCCGAGGACGTGCCCGTGGGCTCCGTCCTCGTCACCGTCACGGCCACGGATGCTGATGAGGGACTAAACGGGCAGGTGAAATACTCCTTGAAGAAAAGCACAGGAAAAGCATTAAAAATTCTGCAGTTGGACTCAGAGACGGGTGCGATCACTCTGTTGCAAAGCCTGGACTACGAGGAAGGCGACTCATATGAGATGGAAGTACAGGGAAGAGACGGAGGCGACCTTTTCGACACGACAAAAGTAGCGATCACCGTTACAGATACAAACGACAACCCACCAGTGATTTCGGTACGGTCATCCCTGAGTGAGATTTCTGAGGACGCCCCGTCCGGGACTGTTGTCGCCCTGTTGCACGTGCAGGACCGCGACTCCGGGGCGAATGGCGAGGTGCGCTGCTCGATCGATGGGGACGTCCCATTCAGGCTGCAGAGGTCCCACGGCAGCTACTACAGCGTGGTGACAGCGAGAGAGCTGGACCGAGAGCAGGTGTCGGAGTACAACGTGACGGTGCGGGCGGCCGACGGCGGGTCTCCGTCGCTGCAGAGCAGCGCGGTGCTGGCGCTGCGGGTGCTGGACGTGAACGACAACGCGCCGGTGTTCGCGGAGGAGCGCTACAGCGCGCGGCTGGCGGAGAACAACGCGGCGGGCGCGCTGGTGCTGACGGTGCTGGCGACGGACGCGGACTGGGGGCAGAACGCGCGCGTGCGCTACCGGCTGCGGGAGGGGCGGGTGCGGGGCGCGCCGCTGTCGTCGTACGTGTCGGTGCAGGCGGAGACGGGCGCGCTGTACGCGCTGCGCTCCTTGGACTACGAGCAGGTGCGCGAGCTGCGGCTGTGGGTGCTGGCGGAGGACGGCGGCGCGCCGGCGCTGAGCAGCAACGTGTCGGTGCTGCTGCAGATCGTGGACGAGAACGACAACGCGCCGCAGGTGCTGTACCCGCCGGCGGCTGCGGCGGGCTCGGGCTCGGGCTCGGTCTCGGGCGGCGCGTGGTGGTCGGGCGTGGAGCTGGCGCCGCGCTGGTCGGAGGCCGGCGCGCTGGTGGCCAAGGTGGTGGCGGTGGACGCGGACGCGGGTCAGAACGCGTGGCTGTCGTACGAGCTGGCCAAGGCGACGGAGCCGGGGCTGTTCCGCGTGGGGCTGCACAGCGGCGAGGTGCGCACGGCGCGCTCGCCGCTGGCCCGCGACGCGGCGCGCCAGAGCCTGGTGGTGGTGGTGAAGGACCACGGGCGGCCGGCGCTGTCGGCCACGGCCACGCTGAGCGTGGTGCTGGCCGAGAGCGTGGCCGAGCTGCTGGCCGAGCTGGGCAGCGCGGCCGCCGAGGCGGCGGCGCCGGCCGAGCCGGCCGGGAGCCTGACGCGCTGGCTCGTGCTGGCCGTGGCCGCCGTCTCGTGCCTCTTCCTCGCCTTCCTGCTGCTGCTGCTGGCGCTGCGCCTGCGCCGCTGGCGCCGCCAGCAGCTGCTGCCGCCCGCCAGCGGCGCCTTGCGCGGCGTGCCCGTCTCGCACTTCGTGGGCATCGACGGCGTGCGCGCCTTCCTGCAGTCCTACTCGCACGACGTGTCGCTCACGGCCGACTCGCGCAAGAGCCACCTGCGCTTCTCGGCCAGCGGCAGCTGCTGCGACACCCTCCCGGCCCGGCCACTGCCCGACGAGCCCGCGCCGCTGCTCGGGGACCAAGACCCCGCCGGCGCCATTCCCGTGGATCCCTCCGCTCCCTCGGTGAGTTTCTGGGTCCAAATTATTTTGCGGCGATTTCCTTCACTGCTCCCCTCTCATTTCTTCCCTTCGTCTTTGTATTGCGTAGGAAGATTTGTAGAGTGGCAAGGCAAGGCCCCGTTCATCTGCCCGCTGTGTTCTGGTTCCTCTTGCTACGGGCAGGTGAACGTGGGGTCCGTTCTTTGCCTTCTACTTGATTGTTGAAGAGAAGGGAGTTTGCTCTTGGCTAGAGGTTGGTTCTTTGTTTTTTTATCAAGTTGCATTTCGTTGCTCATTTTGCTCCCTGGGAACTGCAATTCTTCTCAGCATTTCATATTGTCAATGGATGTGTTCATTATATGCAAGTGGAATTTACTTTTTTTTTTCCCTCAGGTGTGTCCCCGACAGCACATGAGTGCATAAGCAGTGTGAGCTTCTTTTGAAATCACACTTAGCGGCCCAGTTTTTAAGATCGCTTTAAATTTTTGGAATGCTGTACTTTCCAAGTTAGCTATGTGCTGAGGTTGGATGAGCAGTTATTGTGATGCCTGGGCCTTTATGAGAGATGCGTATAGTTTATGGTCTTGAGAGTGTTTTATTTTAGTTACTAGCGCACATTTCCTTTGGGTATCAGTGATCGTACTCAGACTGTGAGCGGTTGTGTTTGCCGCTCTTCTTTCACTGGAGAGTGATTGCAGATGAAACATTCTTGTTGCATAATATTTGGGCTGGGTGAAATAATATCTTTTCTAAGATACAGTGTTGATAAAAATTTTTCTAGTTTGTTTTGGATTTTTGTTGTTGTTGTTTGAAAATTCTAGAAGGTGTAAAGATGGTGTACAAATTCAGTTTATCGTAGTTGTTTCCCATGACCCACAGTTTGTTCCCCGCATTTTTCCTTTTTTACTGTACAAAGAAATTACATTGAGGACCTGTGGGCGTGGCCATTGGTGTGAGCTCCTGTGTGAGTGTTGTGTGGGGTTTTTTACTCCCTAGATACCCTTCTCTTGTACCTAATACTGTCGGGATAATCTAAAATGTCAGGATATTGAACTTTGCAGAGAAATCCAACTCCCCTTCCGGGTAAACGTACATGGGCTGATGGTGGTGAAAGTGAAAGATCTTTTATGTGGGGGTTGATTACAGGTTCTTGTAGATTCTGAGGGTCAGAGAATACGGTTGAATTGAGCAGAGCTGGAGACAAGAGTCCTGTGGGCTGAGTGTGGAGGTCTGGTGAAACAGGAGAGACACTGTTTGCTCTTTTCCTTGCTCAGTGTTCAGCCCTTCTTCTGTGCAATGTGATTTTCTTCTGCCATGATAACTTTGTCCCAACAGATCTTAGTTCAGCTGTGTGGGGAGCCCTGGGATCTTCCTCCTGTGTGTTTGCAGTTTGTCCTGGTGTTTTAATGAATGGTTTAGTTAGGTTCTTATGGCCTGTGGATAAGGGAATATTGGGTGGAGCCAACTCTGTATTCATCGCCTGCTAAGTACCTGAACTCTGTGCCTGACCTCAGTTCCATCATCATCAAGAGTCTGATCCCCTTCCTTTCTGCAAATGTGAACCTCTTGCCTCTCTCCTGTTCATAGCAGTTGGTTTTTAAGCGTTCCTGGAAGAAAGTCTCATGCTTGTCACATACTCAGGTTGAGAAGTGAAATATTATCCCCAGTAATGGGAAGCTGTGTGAGCAATTTTTCTTTTGGTGGCCTCTCCACCAAAGAAAGGGATTGAGGAGAGACTTGTTTGTGAGAAGGGAATGTTGGAGACAAGGCTTCTGTTTTATTTTTTTTTATACATGACTTTTATCATGACCCTCTGAAAAATGTCTTCATGTTTTGATATCCCATCATTTGGAGTCAAAGGGCCAGTTTGTGTGTTCAGGATTTCGTTTTTCCCTTTCATGGTATTTTCTGTGAACATTTTGGGCTCAGATGGAAACCTTGTATTGAGTAGGAGAGTGACCCACTCTTTACACAACTCATATGCTGGAGAAAGATGATGTTACCTTTGAATGGTACTTTGAGGACTGGTTCACAAATTGAACTACTCATGTCTTTAGCCTTTAGTACATTTCAGAATAGTTGAAATGATTGTGATGAACAGAAAAAACGCTGTGTGTGCATTTGTTTTGTCTTCCTTGGGATCTGAGAAGTTGTGAAATCTACTTTTAATAGCGCCTGTCTCCAAAATTTGCTGTTGTGTTGTGTGATGACAGAGAGAAGCCTTTCATAGAGAGGGCCAGTGGAGGATTTTCCTGTGGCATAGTTTGGTATGGATAAAAGAAATGTATCAAGTTCCATTTGACCTGGTATTTAGTTCAGGCCCTCACCTGTGTTTCCAAGGAGTTTCCTTTTTTCATGGTCCAAGAGAATGACTGTGGCTGGGATTTGTGGTTTGAAGTCCTGTGTACTTGGTGCAAGAGGGTCTTATTTGTTGTGTAGCTTCTACAACTGACAGAATAAGCAACATGAATTTATACATTGTGGTGTTTTCAGGAGTGTCGCCTAAATACCCACACGAAGTTAGATATGTCTGAAGATTTAGACTACAGTTCGAGTAAGTGGAGAGACTGGATTTGATCCATGAAATTGGTGTGCCAAATGGGTTTTGTTTGGAAAATAGTTAGATTTCATCTCTGGGGTCAAGGCCTGTACCACTTTCCTCTGTGATCCCTTTGAAGGAAGTAAAGGACAGTCGTCCAGCAGTAATGAACCAAGCTGCTCAGATACAACGGTTTATAATTCCAAAGCGAAACATCGTTTATTTGGTTCTATGAGAGACAAAAAAATGGGTTTGCACTTTTGCATTGTAAGGTTCTCAAATATGGAGACATAAAAGAAGAATTTTCATTTTTCATAAATATATGGTATTATTTCTTAGCATAGAGTTCTAAACAATGCTTTAGGCCGAGCTTTTTTTCAATTTAATTTGTGCCATGTAAGGGAAGCAGAATTCAAGATACGTGACGAAGAACTGAAAAGCTCCCAAAGTCATCTCTTTCTAAAACATCATAGAGCCCTTACTATTACAGTTGTACCACGATTTTTAAAAGAGCAGCTGAGTTCCATTCCTGAATGCTCTGCCAAAAAATCTGAAGTTTTAGGATTCAGTGGGACTAAAGGAGACGAAAAGAACGGTGCCAAAAGAGCATCTCATTTAATAACGATTCTGAAGTCGCATTAAATATCTGCTTCTGGTCTTGTTGTTTGCAATGGAGGAGCCCCCGGATCCGGAGCAGGCGCTGATCCCCGCCCAAAGCCGGGCCCCCTTGAGCGCGGCCATCCGGCGGCTGCAGTGGCGCGGCGGCGCCTCCGGGTGTCGCTGTTGGCCGCCGCCGAGCGGCGCTGGAGCCGCCGCCGCCGCCGCAGCGTCCTGCCCCCGCAGGCTGCTCGCTCGCCCGGCGCCGGCCACAGCGGCAGCGGCACCGCCAGCAGCAGCAGCGGCGGCGGCAGCGGTAGGAGCGGCGAGAGGCGGCGGCGAGAAGCGACCCGAGCGGGTTCGCTGCGCTGCCTTTGAGCGGTGCGTGCGGTGTGTGGCGAGAGCGGCTGGAAGGGAGGCAGGGCAGCGTCAGGAGGCAGGAGCGCGGCGAGCTGTGGCGGCAGAGAATGGCGGTGAGGCGGCGGCAGAGGCTCGGGCCGGGCGGCGGGCGAGCGCTGCTGGGCGCGCTGCTGCTGTGCGTGTGGTGGCGGGCGGCGGCCGAGCGGGTCCGCTACGCCATCGCCGAGGAGCTGGGCAGAGGCTCGCTCGTGGGGCCGCTGGCGCGGGACCTGGGGCTCAGCGCGGACGAGCTGCCGGCGCGCAAGCTGCGGCTGAGCGAGGAGAAGCAATACTTCACGGTGAATGAGGAGAACGGGAACCTGTACGTGAACGAGAGGCTGGACCGGGAGGAGATATGCGGCTCATCTGCGACCTGCTCCGTGAGCTTCGAGGCGCTGGTTCATAACCCGCTGAACATTTTCCACGTCGAAGTGAATATCCAGGACGTGAATGACAACGCCCCGGTGTTCAGAAAGTCTGTTCTGGAACTGGAGATTGATGAATGGACGCTTCCCGTTGCTCGGTTTCCGCTGGAGGCGGCACGAGACGCTGACGTGGGAAGGAATTCCTTACTGACATACCATCTCACTAGCAACCCGTCTTTCTCTCTGGCCTTAAAGGAGAGCCCCGATGGAAGCAAGCAGCCGGAATTGGTGCTGGAGACAGCTTTGGACCGTGAGAAGCAGAGCTCCTATGACCTGGTGCTGACGGCGGTTGATGGTGGGGACCCTGCGAGGTCTGGGACTGTCCAGGTTCGCATCAACGTCACAGACGCCAATGACAACCCACCCATATTCAACAAAAGTCTCTATGAAGCGCGAGTGGCCGAGAATCTGCCGGCGGGGTCACTGGTGGTGCAGGTACTGGCAAGGGATGCAGACGTGGGCACCAACGGGCAGGTTTCATACTCCTTCGGCAATGTCCTGGACAGTATCAGCGCGTTGTTCGCAGTGAACAGTGAGAGCGGGGAGGTCAGGACGGCAGGTCCTCTCGATTTCGAGGAGAAGAGTAAATACATCATCGACCTGGAGGCGAGGGACGGCGGGGGTTTAGTGTCACACTGCAAGGTGCAAATAGACATCACGGACGAGAATGACAACGCTCCCGAGATAACGATTCTGTCCTTGTCGAGTCCCGTGCCCGAGGACGCGCCGGTGGGCACCGTGGTGGCCTTGCTGAAAGTGAACGATCCGGACTCGGGCGAGAACGGTCAGGTGTCGTGCGAGCTGTCGGGCGAGGCGCCGCTGTCGATCGTGGCGTCGCCGGGCGGCTCGTACAAGGTGGTGACGGCGAGCGCGCTGGACCGCGAGCAGGCGTCCGAGCACCGCGTGACGGTGGTGGCCCGGGACCGGGGCAGGCCGGCGTTGTGGGCCAGTACGGAGCTGGTGCTGGAGGTGTCGGACGTGAACGACAACGCGCCGGTGTTCGAGGAGGCGGCGTACAGCGCGTACGTGTGGGAGAACAACGCGGCGGGCGCGCTGGTGCTGCGCGTGCAGGCGCGGGACGCGGACGCGGGCGCCAACGGGCGCGTGAGCTACTGGCTGGCGGGCGGCAGCGCGGGCGCGGCGGGCGCGGCGCCGCCGGTGTCGGTGGAGGCGCGGAGCGGCGCGCTGTACGCGCAGCGCTCCTTGGACTACGAGCAGTGCCGCGAGTTCGCGGTGGCGGTGCGGGCGCAGGACGGCGGCGCGCCGGCGCGCAGCTCCACGGCCACGGTGCGCGTCTTCGTGCTGGACCGCAACGACAACGCGCCGCGGGTGCTGTGGCCGGCGGCTGCGGCGGCCGCGGCGGCGGGAGAGGCTCCGGCGGCGGCGGCGGCGGCGTTCGAGGTGGTGCCGCGCTCGGCCGAGGCCGGCTACCTGGTGGCCAAGGTGGTGGCGGTGGACGCGGACGCGGGGCGCAACGCGTGGCTGTCGTACGAGCTGGTGCAGGCGTCGGAGCCGGCGCTGTTCCGCGTGGGGCTGCACAGCGGCGAGGTGCGCACGGCGCGCGCCGTGTCCGAGCGGGACGCGGCCAAGCAGCGGCTGGTGGCCGTGGTGAAGGACCACGGGCAGCCGGCGCTGTCGGCCACGGCCACGCTGCACGTGGTGCTGGCCGAGAGCTTGCAGGAGGCGCTGCCGGAGCTGAGCGAGCGGGCGGCGGGCGCCGAGGCGGCGGCGGCCGAGCTGCAGTTCTACCTGGTGCTGGCGCTGGCGCTGCTGTCGGCGCTCTTGGTGCTGAGCGTGGCGCTGGCCGTGCTGGCGCGGCTGCGCCGGGCCGGGCCGCCCGCCGTGCTGCGCTGCCTGGGCGCGCAGCGCTTCTCGGTGGCCGGCGCCGCCTTCCCGGCCGACTTCTGCGAGGGCACCTTGCCTTACTCCTACAACCTGTGCGTGGCGGCGCCGGCCCGCGCCGTGCCCGAGGCTGCTTGGCCACCGCCGCCGGTGCCCGTGCTGTCGGCGGAGGAGCTTCTGGGCGCCGATTCCTGCGACAAGCCGAACCCCAACAGCAGCGCCTTGACGGCGGAGCCGCTCGCAGACCCCGACAGAATTCAGGTCTGTAAAACTCGGCTAGTCTTTTTTCCTGTGCCTTCCGTATGAGCGTGCGGCCTTCTGTTTTTCGGTTTTGTCTCTCTATTTTTACGCTTCGTACAGGTCTGTGTTTCAAGGCATCTCCGTAAAAATTCTGTCCTGTGTCTTTTAATAGGCGGTGATGCGTTCGGGTAATTTTGGTCTCATCAGTTGTAGCATTTGAAGGCTCAATGAAATGTCTCTTACTTTAGCTTGTGATGCAGAATATCGTACAGGGCTGGTGATATTCTCAATTGCATTTTCCTTTCTTTTATTTTCTACTTGGACTATGCCCATTTAGACGGCAACTTTTTCCTCATATCATGTTCAAGTTCAGCTGAAGAGCTTTGTCTTCGAACTCTCTGAAATACTGCGGCTTTCTAATCATGAAGACACATTTTCTCTATATAGAAGGAGTTGCACGCAGTTTAAACTTCTAGGTTTCTATCTTTGCTTTCTCGATTCGCACCTGGATAACAGGTGTAGAAAAAAGGTCTTTATTTACTGTTCTTTTGGTGTTGCCTCCCGAAGGGAAAGGTACATGGGGATAAGTGAATAGAGAAGTAACAGGTCATTCCTTCACAAAGAATTCTCCTCCCCTCTTCCGTGCGTCATCATTCTTTTGCAGGAAGGTAGCCGTGTAAATGGCAGTTTTCAGTGAACAAATGAAATTAGTCTGGTTCATGTCACTGCCTACCTCGTTAGTTGTCAAATGTATAGGGAAGGGTTTTTCGTCCAATATGTGCTGTCCAAAATTATTTACATGTATTGTTAGGTTTTTTTTTGGGTTGCATCAGGAGTGTTCTGGTTCAGCAGGAAAATTTCGTCTGCAAAGCTTGGGTTCTATGAAATGGCAGCTATTGGTGAAGTTGCGAAAGGATCCTTAATCGATAAAATAAGATCTACTAATTTTGCATTATTATCTCAGGAAAAGTGGGTGAATATTTTTCCTTCCTGGTCCATCCTTGCCGAAGCGAAGTACTGGGAATTGCTTGCCCCTGAATAATTCTGTGTTTGTTAGTGGTGGTTCGGTACTGGGCTCCAGAGGGAACCTAAGAGATCTTCCCTAATGGAAGTTCAGCTTTGTGCGATTCCATGCTTTGCTGGAAGGCGTCAGGGGAAATGACAGCTTTAGTCCCTCTGGACTGGGCGCTGCCTCTCCGTAAGGACTTTGCCCGCCAGCGAAAGCTGCCCTTGGTCAGGGCAGGGCGGGCAGCGCTCGGCAGCGCTCGGTGCTGCAGTGCCGGGAGGAGGCTGCGGGCGCCGCTGTTGACCGAGAGGAGCGAGAGGAAGCTCGGAGCGCTGCAGCCCCGCCCGCTGCGGTCAGACGCGATCGCTCGTTCCCTGTCAGGTTCGGCGGCGGGCGGTCTGCGAGAGTCCCCGCGGTGCGGGTGCTACAACGAGACGGAAGGATCGGCGGCAGAAGCCGGGAGCGCTGAGCCGGGGCCTGAGTTGAAGAAGGAGGCGAATCGGCAGTCGGAGACGGGGAATAGCCGGCCACGGTGTGGCGGAGATGTGCGCGGCGGGGAAACGCTGGGGCCGGCGGCAGCGAGCTCTGCTCTGGGTGATCCTGATGGTGGCGTGGGAGGCGGCGTGGGGGCAGCTGCGCTACTCGGTGCCCGAGGAGATGCCCAAGGGCTCGTTCGTGGGCGACGTGGCCAAGGACCTGGGGCTGCAGCTACCGGCACTCCGAGACCAGGGCATTCGTGTTGTCTCTGAAGGTAGTACTCAGTATTTTTCTCTGCATGGGAAGACGGGACATTTAGTGACGGCGGAGAGGATCGACAGAGAGCAGCTCTGTGAGAGTGTGCAGCAATGCGTGCTGCGCTGTGAGCTGATAGTGGATGGGGAAATGAAGGTCTATCGAATTGAAGTGGAAATCACGGACATTAACGACAACGCTCCCAGCTTCAAGGAAATTGAGCTGGAAGAGAGAATAAGTGAGATGACTGCTCCGGGATCGCGATTTCCCCTGGCTGAGGCTCAGGATTTAGACTCGGGCCGGAATTCCCTGCAGAGCTACGAGCTGAGCGGTGACGAGCACTTCTCGCTGGCCGTGCAGGCGGGCCCCGGCGGCGATCAGCGTCCCGAGCTGGTGCTGGCCAAGGCGCTGGACCGGGAGGAGGCGGCGTTTCACGAGCTGGTGCTGAGGGCGATGGACGGCGGCGATCCGGCACGGACGGGCACGGCTCGGATCCGCGTGACGGTGGTGGATGCGAACGACAACGCGCCCGTGTTCAGCCAGGCGGAGTACACGGTGCGTGTGCCCGAGGACGTGCCCGTGGGCTCCGTCCTCGTCACCGTCACGGCCACGGATGCCGATGAAGGACTGAACGGGCAGGTGAAATACTCCTTGAAGAAAAGCACAGGAAAAGCATTAAAAATGCTCCAGCTGGACTCAGAGACGGGTGCAGTAACTCTTTTGCAGAGCCTGGACTTCGAGGAAGGCAACTCATATGAGCTGGAGGTACAGGGACGAGACGGCGGCGATCTTTTCGACACTGCCAAAGTGATAATCACAGTCACAGACGTAAACGACAACACACCGAAAATTTCTATGAGGTCAGCGCTTTCTGAGATTTCTGAGGACGCCCAGCCTGGGACTGTTGTCGCCCTGCTGCACGTGCAGGACCGCGACTCAGGGGCGAACGGTGCCGTGCGCTGCTCGGTCGACAAGGACGTCCCGTTCCGACTGGAGAAATCTTTTGATGATTACTATCGCGTGGTGACAGCGAGAGAGCTGGACCGAGAGCAGGTGTCGGAGTACAACGTGACGGTGCGGGCGGCCGACGGCGGGTCTCCGTCGCTGCAGAGCAGCGCGGTGCTAGCGCTGCGGGTGCTGGACGTGAACGACAACGCGCCGGTGTTCGCGGAGGAGCGCTACAGCGCGCGGCTGGCGGAGAACAACGCGGCGGGCGCGCTGGTGCTGACGGTGCTGGCGACGGACGCGGACTGGGGGCAGAACGCGCGCGTGCGCTACCGGCTGCGGGAGGGGCGGGTGCGGGGCGCGCCGCTGTCGTCGTACGTGTCGGTGCAGGCGGAGACGGGCGCGCTGTACGCGCTGCGCTCCTTGGACTACGAGCAGGTGCGCGAGCTGCGGCTGTGGGTGCTGGCGGAGGACGGCGGCGCGCCGGCGCTGAGCAGCAACGTGTCGGTGCTGCTGCAGATCGTGGACGAGAACGACAACGCGCCGCAGGTGCTGTACCCGCCGGCGGCGGCTGCGGCGGGCTCGGGCTCGGGCTCGGGCGGCGCGTGGTGGTCGGGCGTGGAGCTGGCGCCGCGCTGGTCGGAGGCCGGCGCGCTGGTGGCCAAGGTGGTGGCGGTGGACGCGGACGCGGGTCAGAACGCGTGGCTGTCGTACGAGCTGGCCAAGGCGACGGAGCCGGGGCTGTTCCGCGTGGGGCTGCACAGCGGCGAGGTGCGCACGGCGCGCTCGCCGCTGGCCCGCGACGCGGCGCGCCAGAGCCTGGTGGTGGTGGTGAAGGACCACGGGCGGCCGGCGCTGTCGGCCACGGCCACGCTGAGCGTGGTGCTGGCCGAGAGCGTGGCCGAGCTGCTGGCCGAGCTGGGCAGCGCGGCCGCCGAGGCGGCGGCGCCGGCCGAGCCGGCCGGGAGCCTGACGCGCTGGCTCGTGCTGGCCGTGGCCGCCGTCTCGTGCCTCTTCCTCGCCTTCCTGCTGCTGCTGCTGGCGCTGCGCCTGCGCCGCTGGCGCCGCCAGCAGCTGCTGCCGCCCGCCAGCGGCGCCTTGCGCGGCGTGCCCGTCTCGCACTTCGTGGGCATCGACGGCGTGCGCGCCTTCCTGCAGTCCTACTCGCACGACGTGTCGCTCACGGCCGACTCGCGCAAGAGCCACCTGCGCTTCTCGGCCAGCGGCAGCTGCTGCGACACCCTCCCGGCCCGGCCACTGCCCGACGAGCCCGCGCCGCTGCTCGGGGACCAGGACCCTGCCGGCGCCATTCCCGTGGATCCCTCCGCTCCCTCGGTGAGTTTCTGGGACCAAATTCTTTGTGCGTCGCTTCCTTTCGCTGTTTGCCTGTCGTTTCTTCCCGTCGTGTTTTTATTGCATAGGAAGATTTGTAGAGTGGCAAGGCAAGGCCCCGTTCATCTGCCCGCTGTGTTCTGGTGCTTCTTGTTGCGAGCAGGTGAACGTGGGGTCCGTGTTCTTCCTTAGATTTGATGAGCACGGTCGGAGAAGGGAGGTTGCTCTTGGCTGGAGGTTGGTTCTTTGTGTTTTTATCAAGTTGCTTTTTGTTTCTGCTTTCTTCCTCCTCCTATGTCTAATTCCTCTCAGCATTTCGTATTCTCATTGGATGTGTTGCATTATAAGCAAATGGAATATAGGTTGTTTGCAGGGCAGGTGTTTTCCCGATAGCCCACGTGCATGAGCAGATTGAGGTTCTTTTGAAACCACACTTAGTGGCCCCGTCTATAACACCACTTCAAAGTTTGGCAATGATATACCTTCCAAATTAGCCATGTGCTGAGGTCGGATGAGTAGGCATTGTGATGACTGGTAGCTGTTAGAGCTGCGTATTCCTTATGCACTTGAGAGTATTTTATTTTAGTTAGTAGCACACATTTCCTTTGGGTATCATTGCTGGGATCGTTCTCAGGTAGTGAGAGGTTGTGTGTGCTGCTTTTCTTTCAAAGGAGGCTGACTGCAGATGTTGCTTTCTTCTGCATAATATTTGGGCAGGGTAAAAAAATATTTTAAGGGATACAGGGCAGATAAAAGTTTTCCGTGGTTAAATTTGAAAAGCCCAAAAGATGTAATGACTGTGTAGAAATTGTTTGTCATAGTGGTTACATGAGACCCACAGTCGTGGTTTTTTTGGATTTTATCTTGTTTAGTGTACAAAAAACTTATATTGAGGAGCTGTGGCCATAGGCTTGGCTGTGAGCTCCTATGTGAGTGTTGTGTGGACGTTTTACTCCCTCGATACCCTTCTTGTGTACCTACTACCATTGAGAAAATCTGAAATGTCCGGCTGTTAAAGCTTGCAAAGAAATACAACACTTCCTTCTGGTAAGCGTACGTGGCCTGATGGTGATGGTTAAAGATGTCTTGGCCGGGCAGCTGGGGTTTGATTACATGTTCTTGGAAATGATAAGGGTCAGAGGTCACCATGCAGGTTGTACAGGAGACGAGAGTCCTGTGGCCTGAGTGTGGAGGTCTGGTGAAACAGGAGGACTTGTTCTTTTCCTTGTTCAGTGTTCAGCTCTACCGTCGTGGAAAGTGATTTTCTTCTTCCCTGGTAAGTTTGCCCTAGCAGATCTTAGTTCAGCTGTGTGGGGAGCCCTGGGAGCTTCCTCCTGTGTGCTTGGAGGTCGTTTTGTTATTTCAACGAATGGTTTGGTTAGGTACATATGGCAAGCGCCATATGAAAGGAATTTTGGGTGGAGCCAACTCTGTATTCATCTCCTGCTAAATACCTGAACTCTGTGCCTAACCTTAGTGCCATCATCCTCAAGGGTCTGTGTTGATCCCTTCCTTTCTGCAGTTGTATACCTTATGTCTTCCTCATTTTAATAGCAGTGGTTTCTAAAGTGTTCCTGGAAGAAATTCTCGTGCTTGTTTCATACTCAGGTTGAGAAGAGAAATATTATCCACGGCAATGGGAAGTTGTGTGAGGAACTATTCTTTAGATGGAGTCTCTTTGGACTGAGGAGAGACTTGTTCGTCAGAAGGTAATGGTGGAGACAAGGCATGCGTTTTGTTGATTGGCAGTGTTTATTCATGACCTTCTGAAAATTGTCTAAAGGTGTCTTCATGTTTTGTTACCCCATGATTCTGACTCAAAGGGCCAGTTTGTGTTTGCGGCATTTCAGTTTTCTGATTCATGTTGTTTTCCAGGAATTCTTGGGCACAGATGGAAACCTTGCATTCAGAGTAGGAGAGTCACACACTGTCCAAAGAACGCATGTGCTGGGGAAAGATGATGTTACTTTTGAATGACTGGATCCGGAGTTGAGTAACTGATGTCTTCAGCCTTCATAAAATTTCATAATAGTTGAAAGTATTTTGAAGGGCAGAAAAGTTGCTGTGCCTGCATTCGTGTTGTGATCCTTGGGATCTGAGTAGTTGTGAGATCAACTTTTAAAAGTGTTTGTCTCCAAAATTTGCTTTCATGTTGTCTGATGACAGAGAGAACTCTGTCTATGCAGAGAGGGCCAGTGTAGGAGTTTACTGTGCTATGGTTTGAAATGGATAAAAGAAATGTGTGAAGTTCCATTTGTCCTGGTATTTAGATGAGGCCTTCACTTGTGGTTGTGAGGAGTTTCGTTTTTTCATGCTCCAAAGGGAATGACTGTGGCTCGGGTCTGTAGCTTGAGGTCTTGTGTACCTGGCACAAGACAGTTTCCTATGTTTGTAGCTACCAGAAGTGACAGAATAAGAAACAAGAATTTTTATACTGTGGTGGTTTCAGGAGCGTTGTCTAAATACCCAGACCAAGTTGGGTGTTTCTGAAGGCTTCGAATCCAGTTCGAGTAGGTGGAGAGATTGGCTTTGATCCAGGGAATTGGTGTGCCAAAGTGGTTTTGTTTGGAAAATAGTTAGATTTCATCTCTGGGGTCAAGGCCAGATTTTTTTCCATTGTTCTCTCTGCAGGAAGTAAATGACAGTCATCCACAAACACTGAACCGTGTTACTGGGATAGAAGGATTTATAATTCTGATGTGAAACATCTTTATATGATTCAATGACAGACAAAGAAATGGCTTTGCAGTTTTTCATTGTAAGGTTCTCAAGTATGGTAACACAAAAGAGAAATTTCATTATTCATAGATAAATAATATTATTAATTCATAGCATGGAGCGCCAAGTATTACTTTAGGCCGATCTCTTTCCAAGCTAATTTGTGCCATGCAAGTGAAGCAAAATTCAAGATGCGGGATGGAGAGCTGAAAGGCTCCCAAGGTCATCCCTTTCTATAATATCATATAACCCTGGCTCTTGTACGGGTACCACGATTTTTTAAAAAGCAGTTAAGTTCCTTTCCTTATTGCTATGCAACAAATTCAAAGGTCTTAGGATTGAGTGGGACTAAAGGAGATGAACGGAATGTAACTAAAAGTGCATCTCACTTAATAACGATTCAGGAGTTGCATTAAATATCTGTTTCTGCGCTCGGGGTTTGCAGTCTAGGAAAGATCCTGGATCCCAAAGCCGGGCCCCCTTGAGCGCGGCCATCCGGCGGCTGCAGTGGCGCGGCGGCGCCTCCGGGTGTCGCTGTTGGCCGCCGCCGAGCGGCGCTGGAGCCGCCGCCGCCGCAGCGTCCTGCCCCCGCAGGCTGCTCGCTCGCCCGGCGCCGGCCACAGCGGCAGCGGCACCGCCAGCAGCAGCAGCGGCAGCGGCAGGAGCGGCGAGAGGCGGCGGCGAGAAGCGACCCGAGCGGGCTCGCTGCGCTGCCTTTGAGCGGTGCGTGCGGTGTGTGGCGAGAGCGGCTGGAAGGGAGGCAGGGCAGCGGCAGGAGGCAGGAGCGCGGCGAGCTGTGGCGGCAGAGAATGGCGGTGAGGCGGCGGCAGAGGCTCGGGCCGGGCGGCGGGCGAGCGCTGCTGGGCGCGCTGCTGCTGTGCGTGTGGTGGCGGGCGGCGGCCGAGCGGGTCCGCTACGCCATCGCCGAGGAGCTGGGCAGAGGCTCGCTCGTGGGGCCGCTGGCGCGGGACCTGGGGCTCAGCGCGGACGAGCTGCCGGCGCGCAAGCTGCGGCTGAGCGAGGAGAAGCAATACTTCACGGTGAATGAGGAGAACGGGAACCTGTACGTGAACGAGAGGCTGGACCGGGAGGAGATGTGCGGCTCATCTGCGACCTGTACCGTCAGCTTCGAGGCGCTGGTGCACAACCCGCTGAACGTTTTCCACGTCAGTGTTACCATCGAGGACGTGAATGACAACTCCCCGACCTTCAGCAAGGCTGTTCTGGACCTCGAGATAGGTGAATGGATCCCTCCCGGTGCTCGATTTCCGCTGGAGATGGCCCGAGATGAGGACGCTGGAAGCAACTCACTGCTCACTTACCAGCTCACCAACCATCCGTCCTTCACATTGGCCGTAACAGAGAACCCCGACGGAAGCAAGCAGCCAGAATTGGTGCTGGACGGAGCACTGGACCGAGAGAAGCAGAGCTCATTTGAGCTGTTGCTGACGGCAGTGGATGGCGGGGACCCTGCGAGGTCCGGGACTGTCCAGATTCGCATTAACGTTACTGACGCCAATGACAACCCGCCCGTGTTCAGCAAAAAAGTCTACGAGGCGCGAGTAGCGGAGAATCTGCCGGCGGGGTCTTTGGTGCTGGAAGCGCAAGCGACAGATGCGGACAAAGGCTCAAACGGACGGGTATCCTACGCATTCGGCAACGTCCCGGACGGCATCCGGGCTTTGTTCACTGTCGACAGCAACAGCGGCGAGGTCCGGACGGTTGGTCCGCTCGATTTCGAAGAGAAGAATAAATATATCTTCGGTCTGGAGGCGACGGACGGAGGCGGGTTAACGGCTCACTGCAAAGTTCAAATAGATATCACGGACGAGAATGACAACTCTCCCGAGATTACGATTATGTCGCTGTTGAGTCCAGTGCCCGAGGATGCTCCAACTGGCACCGTTGTGGCCGTACTGAAAGTGAGGGACCGCGACTCTGGCGAGAACGGTCAGGTGTCGTGCGAGCTGTCGGGCGAGGCGCCGCTGTCGATCGTGGCGTCGCCGGGCGGCTCGTACAAGGTGGTGACGGCGAGCGCGCTGGACCGCGAGCAGGCGTCCGAGCACCGCGTGACGGTGGTGGCCCGGGACCGGGGCAGGCCGGCGCTGTCGAGCAGCGCGGAGCTGGTGCTGGAGGTGTCGGACGTGAACGACAACGCGCCGGTGTTCGAGGAGGCGGCGTACAGCGCGTACGTGTGGGAGAACAACGCGGCGGGCGCGCTGGTGCTGCGCGTGCAGGCGCGGGACGCGGACGCGGGCGCCAACGGGCGCGTGAGCTACTGGCTGGCGGGCGGCAGCGCGGGCGCGGCGGGCGCGGCGCCGCCGGTGTCGGTGGAGGCGCGGAGCGGCGCGCTGTACGCGCAGCGCTCCTTGGACTACGAGCAGTGCCGCGAGTTCGCGGTGGCGGTGCGGGCGCAGGACGGCGGCGCGCCGGCGCGCAGCTCCACGGCCACGGTGCGCGTCTTCGTGCTGGACCGCAACGACAACGCGCCGCGGGTGCTGTGGCCGGCGGCGGCGGCGGCTGCGGCGGGAGAGGCTCCGGCGGCGGCGGCGGCGGCGTTCGAGGTGGTGCCGCGCTCGGCCGAGGCCGGCTACCTGGTGGCCAAGGTGGTGGCGGTGGACGCGGACGCGGGGCGCAACGCGTGGCTGTCGTACGAGCTGGTGCAGGCGTCGGAGCCGGCGCTGTTCCGCGTGGGGCTGCACAGCGGCGAGGTGCGCACGGCGCGCGCCGTGTCCGAGCGGGACGCGGCCAAGCAGCGGCTGGTGGCCGTGGTGAAGGACCACGGGCAGCCGGCGCTGTCGGCCACGGCCACGCTGCACGTGGTGCTGGCCGAGAGCTTGCAGGAGGCGCTGCCGGAGCTGAGCGAGCGGGCGGCGGGCGCCGAGGCGGCGGCGGCCGAGCTGCAGTTCTACCTGGTGCTGGCGCTGGCGCTGCTGTCGGCGCTCTTGGTGCTGAGCGTGGCGCTGGCCGTGCTGGCGCGGCTGCGCCGGGCCGGGCCGCCCGCCGTGCTGCGCTGCCTGGGCGCGCAGCGCTTCTCGGTGGCCGGCGCCGCCTTCCCGGCCGACTTCTGCGAGGGCACCTTGCCCTACTCCTACAACCTGTGCGTGGCGGCGCCGGCCCGCGCCGTGCCCGAGGCCGCTTGGCCGCCGCCGCCGCCGGTGCCCGTGCTGTCGGCGGAGGAGCTTCTGGGCGCCGATTCCTGCGACAAACCGGGCCCCAACAGCAGCGCCGTTGTGGGAGATCGTTCCTCGGTCCTTGACGCACCGCAGGTCTGTAAAGCGTGAAAACTTTCTCTTTTTGTGATTTTACGGAACGTTGTCCCTTTTGCCCTGGTTTTCTCTGAGAAATGCTTTTGCTATGTCCACATCTTTGTCTCTGTGTAGCAGCTTAAATTTTTATCTTCTTCTTGATATCCAATTCAGCTGAGATGCTTTGAGTATAACTCCCCTCTGAGGTAGTAACCGTGATTTTCCATGTCTCATGGTATCTTCTGTTTGTGAGTTTCACTTTCCTGTATCCGTAATGGATTCAAATGAGGAAGGGTTTATCCCACCTCCATTGAGCGCTTCATTGACTTGATCCCTCATTACTCAAAATTTCAGTTCCAGCAGAGAGGTTTTTTCTTCAACAGCCGAGCTCAATAAATTAGAATGCGTTAGCAATATTGAATGTAGATTCGTATTCTGTGGAAGGTGCGGGGCTGATTCTGCATGACGGAGTCGAGGAAAAAAAAAGAGAGCACTGATACTTTGTGTTGCAGCTTTTATCCTTCCAGACTGATTTTTTCAGGAAGGATGTGCTTGAAACTCGTGTACAGCTTTACACAAACCCGTTCGTTAAACTTTGTTTTGTCCCTATTAGATTGAGAAAGGAAAAGAATGTGCAAAGTCCCGTTCTCCATACTTAGTGAAGAAAGAGATTGTTGTCCATTTTGTGGGGGAACACAGTAGTGGGACTAGATGGCTTCATTTGCGCTTCCTAGCTGGCAGTTCCCTCTGTCTTCCTCTTCATGATCTTTGTTTGGTACAGTGGTGAGAATGTTGAATGATTTCTGTTTCAGAGAATGTTTTTCTATCCTCTTTACATAGAGAGTTCGGGGGATTTAGGAGAGCTCGGGTATATCGAGAAGAGCAAATGTTTGCAATTCTGTTTAGTAGGATGGACAACTGAGATACGAAGGGGTCACATATCAGGGAGATTGGCAAGACAACGATTTAGGCACTTGAATCAAGCCCATTTGCACATTCATTGGTGGTCAGCACAGTTTGGAGAGGACAGCTGTACTTGAGTTCTACTTTTCTATAATTCTTTTCTTGAAAATGTATCGTACCAACGCGATTAAGAAATACTGAGATGAAATGTTTACTAACGAGTTTGAGTGCTTTATACGTTGATTTCAGAAAAAAGGAAACCTAGAACGACTTGATTAAAAGTCTATATGAACTAAGGAAACACTAGGTTTATGTTAAGCAGGGATATCAAATATTTGATGTTCTGAAACTTTCCTTTGAGAGTTTAAGCTATATCTTGATTTGTACGTGTAATTCAACCCTGTAACCATTAGCTCCCTGACTCCAAGAAGCATGCAATTGCTCTCGTCCCGCTTGTTTTAAGGAAGCTGATAGCTCTGTTTTTTCGGGATGCGGTATCTTCCCGTTTTCTCGCTGAGAGTCTGTTGTTGAAGGTGGTTTTGAACAAAACCGATAAGACTAACAATAAGCTAGAGGGTAAAACACGAAAATGTGTTTTAATTTACATACAATGGCAATAGAAAGTGATTCGTTTGCCGTGTGGTTAAAGAACAACGCCCACGGAATGCCTCCGCCTTTCTCCCGATCGCGATGCCCTGGAGGATCACAGCAGAGATCGGCTGGAGAAATGCGGAGCAGGAGATCCGCGCTGGGCGAAAAACGACTTCTCCGTGGCGAGTGTCCCCTGGATGTAGCAAGGCAGGGCGGGCAGCGCTCGGTGCTGCAGTGCCGGGAGGAGGCTGCGGGCGCCGCTGTTGACCGAGAGGAGCGAGAGGAAGCTCGGAGCGCTGCAGCCCCGCCCGCTGCGGACCCGCTCGCTCACTAGATCGCTGCATTCCTTGGTCAGCAGCCCGGCGATCTGCGAACGTACTCACGGTGCGGATCCGTGTAGAGGAGAGGCGACAGAAGCTACAGCAAAGGCCAGTGAGTGGAGAGTCCGCTACGAAACCTCAGCAAGCGCGGGTACCTGAGCAGCAGGCGGCAGCGGGGAGCTGCCAGAGATGTGCGCGGCGGGGAGGCGCTGGGGCCGGCGGCAGCGAGCTCTGCTCTGGGCCGTCCTGCTGGCGGCTTGGGAGGCGGCGTGGGGGCAGCTGCGCTACTCGGTGCCCGAGGAGATGCCCAAGGGCTCGTTCGTGGGCGACGTGGCCAAGGACCTGGGGCTGCAGCTGCCGGGGCTCAGCGATCGCAGCGTCCGCATTGTCTCCAAAGGTAGGACGCAGTATTTCGCTCTTCACGGGAAGACGGGACATTTAGTGACGGCGGAGAGGATCGACAGAGAGCAGCTTTGCCGGCTGGTGGAGAAATGCGTGCTGCGCTGTGAGCTGATAGAGGAGGGAGAAATGAAGTTTTATGAAATGGAAGTGGAAATCACTGATGTTAACGACAACGCGCCCAGCTTCCGAGAGACAGAAATAGAACTTAAAATGAGCGAGATGACAGCCCCGGGCTCGCGGTTTCCCCTACCAGACGCTCACGACCCGGATTCTGGCCGGAATTCCCTGCAGAGCTACGAGCTGAGCGGTGACGAGCACTTCTCGCTGGCCGTGCAGGCGGGCCCCGGCGGCGATCAGCGTCCCGAGCTGGTGCTGGCGAAGGCGCTGGACCGGGAGGAGGCGGCGTTTCACGAGCTGGTGCTGAGGGCGATGGACGGCGGCGATCCGGCACGGACGGGCACGGCTCGGATCCGCGTGACGGTGGTGGATGCGAACGACAACGCGCCCGTGTTCAGCCAGGCGGAGTACACGGTGCGTGTGCCCGAGGACGTGCCCGTGGGCTCTACCCTCGTCACCGTGACGGCCACGGACGCCGACGGGGGTCTTTACGGTCAAGTGAAATACTCGTTAAAAAAATTGTCCCTCATGGCATTAGATCTTTTCCGTCTTGATTCTGAGACTGGAGAGATCACTGTGTTGCGAGGCCTAGACTTTGAGGAAGGCGACTCCTACGAAATGGAGGTGCAGGCACATGATGGTGGAGGACTGTTTGATACGACCAAAGTTACCATCTCTGTCACAGACGTCAACGACAACTTCCCAGAAATTTCGGTAAGGTCGGCGATTAGCGAAATATCCGAAGACGCTCCTTCGGGAACGGTTGTAGCCCTCCTGGACGTGCAAGACCGTGACTCAGGGGCAAATGGCGAAGTGCGCTGCTCTCTTGAAAAGGACGTCCCTTTCCGGCTGCAGAGCTCCCACGGCAGCTACTACAGCGTGGTGACAGCGAGAGAGCTGGACCGAGAGCAGGTGTCGGAGTACAACGTGACGGTGCGGGCGGCCGACGGCGGGTCTCCGTCGCTGCAGAGCAGCGCGGTGCTGGCGCTGCGGGTGCTGGACGTGAACGACAACGCGCCGGTGTTCGCGGAGGAGCGCTACAGCGCGCGGCTGGCGGAGAACAACGCGGCGGGCGCGCTGGTGCTGACGGTGCTGGCGACGGACGCGGACTGGGGGCAGAACGCGCGCGTGCGCTACCGGCTGCGGGAGGGGCGGGTGCGGGGCGCGCCGCTGTCGTCGTACGTGTCGGTGCAGGCGGAGACGGGCGCGCTGTACGCGCTGCGCTCCTTGGACTACGAGCAGGTGCGCGAGCTGCGGCTGTGGGTGCTGGCGGAGGACGGCGGCGCGCCGGCGCTGAGCAGCAACGTGTCGGTGCTGCTGCAGATCGTGGACGAGAACGACAACGCGCCGCAGGTGCTGTACCCGCCGGCGGCTGCGGCGGGCTCGGGCTCGGGCTCGGGCGGCGCGTGGTGGTCGGGCGTGGAGCTGGCGCCGCGCTGGTCGGAGGCCGGCGCGCTGGTGGCCAAGGTGGTGGCGGTGGACGCGGACGCGGGTCAGAACGCGTGGCTGTCGTACGAGCTGGCCAAGGCGACGGAGCCGGGGCTGTTCCGCGTGGGGCTGCACAGCGGCGAGGTGCGCACGGCGCGCTCGCCGCTGGCCCGCGACGCGGCGCGCCAGAGCCTGGTGGTGGTGGTGAAGGACCACGGGCGGCCGGCGCTGTCGGCCACGGCCACGCTGAGCGTGGTGCTGGCCGAGAGCGTGGCCGAGCTGCTGGCCGAGCTGGGCAGCGCGGCCGACGAGGCGGCGGCGCCGGCCGAGCCGGCCGGGAGCCTGACGCGCTGGCTCGTGCTGGCCGTGGCCGCCGTCTCGTGCCTCTTCCTCGCCTTCCTGCTGCTGCTGCTGGCGCTGCGCCTGCGCCGCTGGCGCCGCCAGCAGCTGCTGCCGCCCGCCAGCGGCGCCTTGCGCGGCGTGCCCGTCTCGCACTTCGTGGGCATCGACGGCGTGCGCGCCTTCCTGCAGTCCTACTCGCACGACGTGTCGCTCACGGCCGACTCGCGCAAGAGCCAGCTGCGCTTCTCGGCCAGCGGCAGCTGCTGCGACACCCTCCCGGCCCGGCCACTGCCCGACGAGCCCGCGCCGCTGCTCGGGGACCAGGACCCCGCCGGCGCCCTTCCCGTGGATCCCTCCGCTCCCTCGGTGAGTTTCTGGGACCAAATTCTTTGTGCGGCGATTCCTTTCGCTGTTTGCCTGTCATTTCTTCCCGTCGTCCGTGTATTGCATAGGAAGATTTGTAGAGTGGCAAGGCAAGGCCCCGTTCATCTGCCCGCTGTGTTCTGGTCCTTCTTGTTGCGAGCAGGTGGACGTGGAGTCCCTCTTCAGCGTCCAGTTTGGTGGGTGAAGAGAAGGGCGGTTGCTCTTGGCTGGAGGTTGGTTCTTTGTGGTTTTATCAAGTTGTTTTTCGTTTCTCCTTTTTTACCCATGCGAAGTGCAATTCCTGTCTGCCTCACTTATTCTCCATGGATGTGTCTCACGATGTACAAGTGGAAATTACATTGTTTGCAGGGTCAGGTGCAATGAGCTCATGTGCATGAGCAGATTGAAGTTCTCTTGAAACCACACTTAGCTGTCCCTTAAGATCACTTTCAAGTTTGAGAATCATGCACCTTCCAAGTCAGCCATGTGCCGAAGCAGGATGAGCAGTTACTGTGATGACTGGGTCCGTGTTAGAGATGTGTATCGCTTATGCTCTAGAGACTATTTTATTTTAGTGAGTAGCGCACATTTCCTTTGGGTATCAGTGATCGTTGTCACGTAGTGAGAGGTTGTGTGCACCACTTCTCATTCACTGGGCGCTGACTGCAGCTGGAGCTTTCGTATTGCATAGCGTTTGGACAAGGTGAAAGTTTTTTTCGTTTTCTTTTGTTTTTAATTCTAGAAGGTGTGGAGATGGTGTAGGAATTTAGTCTATCCTAGTTTTGACATGACACTTGCAGTTGTGGTTCCTCGTATTTTTCTGTTTTACTGCACTAAGAAATTACACTGAGGATGTCTGTGCGTGGCCATCGGTGTGAGTTCCTGTGTGAGGGTTGTGTGGGCATTTTACTCCCTAGATACCCTTCTCTTGTACCTGCTATTTTAGGAGAATCTGAAATTTCAGCATATTGAACCTTGCAGAGAAATCCAACTCCCCTTCCTGGGGAATGTACATGGGCTGATGGTAGTGGATGTTAGCGACCTTTTAAGTTGTTTTATGTGGGGTTTGATTACATATTCTTGTAGATTATGAGGGTCAGAGAATACGGTGGAATTGAGCAGAGCTGGAGACAAGAGTCCTGTGGCCTGAGTGTGGAGGTCTGGTGAAACAGGAGAGACACTGTTTGCTCTTTTCCTTGTTCAGTGTTCAGCCCTCCTTCTGTGCAATGTGATTTTCTTCTGCCATGATAACTTTGTCCCAACAGATCTTAGTTCAGCTGTGTGGGGAGCCCTGGGATCTTCCTCCTGTGTGTTTGCAGGTTGTCCTGGTGTTTTAATGAATGGTTTAGTTAGGTTCTTATGGCCTGTGGATAAGGGAATATTGGGTGGAGCCAACTCTGTATTCATCGCCTGCTAAGTGCCTGAACTCTGTGCCTGACCTCAGTGCCATCATCATCTTTATCAAGAGTCTCTGCTGATCCCTTTCCTTTCTGCAGATGTAAATCTCTTGCGTAGCAGGGTTTTTAAACGTTACTGGTAGGAATTCTCACACTTGTCACATACTCGCGTTGAGAAGTGAAATATCATCCATGGCAATGGGAAGCTGTGTGAGGAACTTCTCTTTAGGTGGAGTCTCTTTGGATTGAGGAGAGACTTGTTTGTGAGAAGGGAATGTTGGAGACAAGGCCTGTGCTTTTTTTGATTCATTTGTTTATTCATGACCTTCTGAAAGTTTTCTAAAGATGTCTTCGTTTTTGGATATCCCATCATTTGGACTCAAAGGGTGAGTTTGTGTGTCCAGCATTTCGGCTTTCTGTTTGATGATGTTTTCTGCCAGTGGTAATTCTTGGGCACAGATGGAAAACTTGCACTGAGTAGGAGAGGGACACACTTTCTACAGAACCCATGTGCTGGAGAAAGATGATGTTACCTTTGAGTGATAATTTGGTGACTGGATCACAAATTGAGTTACTGATGTCTTCAACGTTTACAACATTTCAGAATAGTTGAAATTATTGTGATGAGCAAAAAAAACCACTGTGCGTGGATTCGTGTTGTGCTCCTTGGGGTCTGAGGGCTTGTGAGATCAATTTTCAATAGTGTCTGTCTCCAAAATTTGCTTTCGTGTTGTCTGATGACCGAAAGAATTCTGTCTATCCAGACAGAGGGCCAGTGTTGGAGTTTACTGTGGTATGGTTGAAATGGATAAAAGAAATGTATAAAGCTCCATTTATATATACTGTATACATTTAACCACCAGATAATTTGTTAATGTTACATTTTATACATCTAACCACCAGTATACATTTATATACTGGTGGTTAGATGAGGCCCTCACCTATGTTTCCAAGGAATTTCCTTTTTTCATGGTGCAAGGGAATGACTGTGGCTGGGGTATGTGTTTTGAGGTCTTGTTTCCCTGGTAAAAGACAGTTTCCTATGTTGTGTGGCTACTACAAGTGACATAATAAGAAACATGAATTTTTACATTGTGGTGGTTTCAGAAGCGTTGTCTAAATACCCAGACCAAGTTGGGTGTGCCTGAAGGCTTCGAATGCAGTTCGAGTAGGTGGAGAGACTGGCTTTGATCCAGGGAATTGGTGTGCCAAAGGGGTTTTGTTTGGAAAATAGTTAGATTTCATCTCTGGGGTCAAGGCCTGTTCCATTTTTTCCCAGTGATCTCTTTGCAGGAAGTAAATGACAGTCATCCAGAAACACTGAACCGTGTTACTCGGATAGAAGGATTTATAATTCTGATGTGAAACATCTTTATTTGAGTCTATGAAAGACAAAGAAATGGTTTTGCACGTTTTCACTGTAAGGTTCTCAAGTATAGAGACACAAAAGAGAAATTTCATGATCCATAGATAAATAATATCATTAATTCATAGCATAGAGCTCTAAACATTGCTTTAGGCCGATCTCTTTCTCAAGTTAATTTGTGCCATGTAAGGGAAGCCGAATTCAAGATACATGACGGAGAGCTGAAAGGCTCTCAAAGTCATGTATTTCTAAAATATCATAGTGTCGTGACTTTTACACTTGTACCATACTTTTTTTCAAGGAGCAGCTGAGTTCCTTTCCTTACTGCTGTGCCAAAATTCGTAAGTCTTAGGACTGAGTGGGACTAAAGGAGATGAAGTGAATGCGCCCAAAAGCGCATCGCACTTAACACATCCGGAGACGCGCCGATCCAAAGCTTCTGCGCTTGTTGTTTGGTATCGAGCAGAGCCCCCGGATCCGGAGCAGGCGCTGAGCCCCGCCCAAAGCCGGGCCCCCTTGAGCGCGGCCATCCGGCGGCTGCAGTGGCGCGGCGGCGCCTCCGGGTGTCGCTGTTGGCCGCCGCCGAGCGGCGCTGGAGTCGCCGCCGCCGCAGCGTCCTGCCCCCGCAGGCTGCTCGCTCGCCCGGCGCCGGCCACAGCGGCAGCGGCACCGCCAGCAGCAGCAGCGGCAGCGGCAGGAGCGGCGAGAGGCGGCGGCGAGAAGCGACCCGAGCGGGCTCGCTGCGCTGCCTTTGAGCGGTGCGTGCGGTGTGTGGCGAGAGCGGCTGGAAGGGAGGCAGGGCAGCGGCAGGAGGCAGGAGCGCGGCGAGCTGTGGCGGCAGAGAATGGCGGTGAGGCGGCGGCAGAGGCTCGGGCCGGGCGGCGGGCGAGCGCTGCTGGGCGCGCTGCCGCTGTGCGTGTGGTGGCGGGCGGCGGCCGAGCGGGTCCGCTACGCCATCGCCGAGGAGCTGGGCAGAGGCTCGCTCGTGGGGCCGCTGGCGCGGGACCTGGGGCTCAGCGCGGACGAGCTGCCGGCGCGCAAGCTGCGGCTGAGCGAGGAGAAGCAATACTTCACGGTGAATGAGGAGAACGGGAACCTGTACGTGAACGAGAGGCTGGACCGGGAGGAGATGTGCGGCGAGTCGGCGACGTGTTCTGTCAGCTTCGAGGCGCTGGTGCACAACCCGCTGAACGTTTTCCATGTCGAGGTGGTCATTGAGGATGTGAATGACAACTCCCCGACCTTCAGTAAGGCTATTCAAGACCTGGAGATCGGTGAATGGATCCCTCCCGGTGCTCGTTTTCCGCTAGAGATGGCCCGAGATGCAGACGCAGGAAGCAACTCACTGCTGACTTACCAACTCACCAGCAACCCGTACTTCTCACTGTCCATGAAGGAAAAGCCGGGTGGAAAGAAGCAACCCGAATTAGTGCTGGAGAGAGTGTTAGACCGGGAGAAGCAGAGTTCCTTTGAGTTGGTGTTGATGGCGGTGGACGGTGGAGACCCCCCGAGGTCTGGGACTGTCCAGATTCGGGTCAATGTGACAGACGCCAATGACAACCCACCCGTGTTCAGCAAAAGCCTCTACGAGGCGAGAGTGGCAGAGAATCTTCCAGTGGAGTCACTGGTGCTGCGGGTAAGGGCGACGGATGCGGACGCCGGCTCTAATGGGAGAGTGTCCTACTGCTTTGGTAGCGTCCCGGACGCCATCAGGGCGTTGTTCGCTGTAGACAGAGAGACTGGAGAAATTAGGACATCAGGTCCCCTCGATTTCGAAGAGAAGAAGAAATACATCTTCGGCCTGGAGGCAACAGACGGTGGTGGGCTCACCGATCACTGCGAAGTGCAGATCCACATCACGGACGAGAACGACAACGCTCCCGAAATCACGATTCTGTCGCTGTCGAGTCCCGTGCCCGAGGATGCTCCAACTGGCACAGTGGTGGCCGTGCTGAAAGTTCGGGACAGAGACTCCGGCGAGAACGGTCAGGTGTCTTGCGAGCTGTCGGGCGAGGCGCCGCTGTTGATCGTGGCGTCGCCGGGCGGCTCGTACAAGGTGGTGACGGCGAGCGCGCTGGACCGCGAGCAGGCGTCCGAGCACCGCGTGACGGTGGTGGCCCGGGACCGGGGCAGGCCGGCGCTGTCGAGCAGCGCGGAGCTGGTGCTGGAGGTGTCGGACGTGAACGACAACGCGCCGGTGTTCGAGGAGGCGGCGTACAGCGCGTACGTGTGGGAGAACAACGCGGCGGGCGCGCTGGTGCTGCGCGTGCAGGCGCGGGACGCGGACGCGGGCGCCAACGGGCGCGTGAGCTACTGGCTGGCGGGCGGCAGCGCGGGCGCGGCGGGCGCGGCGCCGCCGGTGTCGGTGGAGGCGCGGAGCGGCGCGCTGTACGCGCAGCGCTCCTTGGACTACGAGCAGTGCCGCGAGTTCGCGGTGGCGGTGCGGGCGCAGGACGGCGGCGCGCCGGCGCGCAGCTCCACGGCCACGGTGCGCGTCTTCGTGCTGGACCGCAACGACAACGCGCCGCGGGTGCTGTGGCCGGCGGCGGCGGCGTCGGCGGCGGGAGAGGCTCCGGCGGCGGCGTTCGAGGTGGTGCCGCGCTCGGCCGAGGCCGGCTACCTGGTGGCCAAGGTGGTGGCGGTGGACGCGGACGCGGGGCGCAACGCGTGGCTGTCGTACGAGCTGGTGCAGGCGTCGGAGCCGGCGCTGTTCCGCGTGGGGCTGCACAGCGGCGAGGTGCGCACGGCGCGCGCCGTGTCCGAGCGGGACGCGGCCAAGCAGCGGCTGGTGGCCGTGGTGAAGGACCACGGGCAGCCGGCGCTGTCGGCCACGGCCACGCTGCACGTGGTGCTGGCCGAGAGCTTGCAGGAGGCGCTGCCGGAGCTGAGCGAGCGGGCGGCGGGCGCCGAGGCGGCGGCGGCGGCGGCCGAGCTGCAGTTCTACCTGGTGCTGGCGCTGGCGCTGCTGTCGGCGCTCTTGGTGCTGAGCGTGGCGCTGGCCGTGCTGGCGCGGCTGCGCCGGGCCGGGCCGCCCGCCGTGCTGCGCTGCCTGGGCGCGCAGCGCTTCTCGGTGGCCGGCGCCGCCTTCCCGGCCGACTTCTGCGAGGGCACCTTGCCCTACTCCTACAACCTGTGCGTGGCGGCGCCGGCCCGCGCCGTGCCCGAGGCCGCTTGGCCGCCGCCGCCGGTGCCCGTGCTGTCGGCGGAGGAGCTTCTGGGCGCCGATTCCTGCGACAAACTTAACCCCAACAGCAGTGTCATTGTGGGAGAGCCGCTCGCTGACCCTGACGCACCGAAGGTCGGTAAATTCTTTTTTCGTGAGCCTTTCTGAAGAGCGTTCCGCATTGTGTTTTTCGGCTCTCTTTTTTTAAGTCTCTCAAAGGTCTGTGTTTCATGGAACTCCCCTAAAAATTCTGTCCCGTGTGTCTTAACAGCCAGCGGTGCGGCCAGGCAGTGTTGGTCCAATCGCAGTTGTAGGCTTGTTGTCGCACTTGTTGGCTTAGTGGAATGTATTTTACCTTTAGGTTGTGGTGCAGGAAATCTTACAGCACTGGTGATGTTCTGAGTTACCGTATTCTTTCCTTCATTTTACACTTAAACCAGGCACATTGAGACGGCAGCTTTTTCCTCATGACGTGTTGAGGTGCAGCTAAAAATCTTTGTCTCCGAACGTGTCTGAAACCCTGCGGGTTTCTAATAATGAAGGCAGATTTTCAGTGTATAGAAGGAGATGCTCGAAGTTTAAACTTCTGGGTTTCTGGCTTTGCTTTCTCGATTGACGCCTAAGTAGTAGGTGTAGAGAAAAGGTCTTTATTTACTGCTCTTTTGGTGTTGCAGCCCGAAGGGAAAGGTACATGTGGATCATTGAATAGAGAACTAACATGTCATTCATTCCTTCACAATGAATTCTCCTCCCCTCTTCCGTACGCCATCATTCTTTTGAGGGTAGGTAGCTGCGTAAATGGCAGGTTTCAGTGAACACATTAATTTAGCCTGATCCATGTCACTGCCTGCCTCATTCGTTGTCAGACGGGTAGGGAAGCGTTTTTAATTCAATTTGTGCTGTCCAAAATGATTTACGTGTATAGTTAGGTGTCTTTCAGGTGGAAGCATGCGAGTTCAGGTTCATTGGGAAAATTTGGTGTACAAAGCTTGGGTTGTCTGAAATGGTAGGAATTGCTGAAGTTCCAAAGGGATCCATAATCGATAAAAAAAGATCTACTAATTTTACATGACGATCTCAGAAAAGTGAGTGAATATTTTTCCTTCCTGATCCAAATTTCCCGAAGCGAAGAACTGGGACTTGCGTGGCCCCCGAATAATACTGTTTGTTACCACTATTTCGCTTCTGTGCTCCAGAGGGAACATAAGAGATCTTCCCTAATGGAAGTTCAGCTTTGTGCGATTCCATGCTTTGCTGGAAGGCGTCAGGAGAAATGACAGCTTTAGTCCCTCTGGACTGGGCGCTGCCTCTCCGTAAGGACTTTGCCCGCCTGCGAAAGCTGCTCTTGGTCAGGGCAGGGCGGGCAGCGCTCGGCAGCGCTCGGTGCTGCAGTGCCGGGAGGAGGCTGCGGGCGCCGCTGTTGACCGAGAGGAGCGAGAGGAAGCTCGGAGCGCTGCAGCCCCGCCCGCTGCGGACAGACTCGCTCGCTCGTTCCCTGTCAGGCTCGGCAGCGGGCGGTCTGCGAGAGTCCCCGCGGTGCGGAGCCGTGCTACAACGAGACGGAAGGACCGGCGGCAGAAGCCGGGAGCGCTGAGCCGGGGCCTGAGTTGAAGAAGGAGGCGGATCGGCAGTCGGAGACGGGGAATAGCCGGCCGGGGCGCAGCGGAGCGGCGGAGATGTGCGCGGCGGAGAGGCGCTGGGGCCGGAGGCAGCGAGCTCTGCTCTGGGCCGTCCTGCTGGCGGCTTGGGAGGCGGCGTGGGGGCAGCTGCGCTACTCGGTGCCCGAGGAGATGCCCAAGGGCTCGTTCGTGGGCGACGTGGCCAAGGACCTGGGGCTGCAGCTGCCGGAGAACGGAGGCCAAGGCGTCCGCATTGTCTCTGAAGGTAGGACGCAGTATTTCGCTCTGCATGGGAAGACGGGACATTTAGTGACGGCGGAGAGGATCGACAGAGAGCAGCTGTGCGAGAATGTGCAGCAATGCGTGCTGCGCTGTGAGCTGATAGTGGAGGGACAGATGCAGGTTTACGGAATCCAAGTGGAAATCACGGACATTAACGACAACGCCCCCAGCTTCCGAGAGACTGAAACAGATCTGAAAATTATCGAAACGACAGCCCCGGGCTCGCGGTTTCCCCTGCCCGACGCTCATGATCGAGACTCGGGCCGGAATTCCCTGCAGAGCTACGAGCTGAGCGGTGACGAGCACTTCTCGCTGGCCGTGCAGGCGGGCCCCGGCGGCGATCAGCGTCCCGAGCTGGTGCTGGCGAAGGCGCTGGACCGGGAGGAGGCGGCGTTTCACGAGCTGGTGCTGAGGGCGATGGACGGCGGCGATCCGGCACGGACGGGCACGGCTCGGATCCGCGTTAATGTAGTGGACGCGAACGACAACGCGCCCGTGTTCAGCCAGGCGGAGTACACGGTGCGTGTGCCCGAGGACGTGCCCGTGGGCTCTACCCTCGTCACCGTGACGGCCACGGACGCCGACGATGGGCTGTATGGGGAAATTAAATACTCATTAAAGAAAATCACAGAGAAAGACTCGAAGACTTTCGAGCTGGGTAGCGACACTGGAGCAATCAGCCTATTGCGGAGCCTTGACTTCGAGGAAGGAGACTCTTACGAACTAGAGGTGCAGGCACATGATGGGGGAGGCCATTTTGACACAACGAAAGTTGTGATCACTGTGTCAGACGTCAACGATAATTTACCAGAGATTTCGGTGCGGTCGGCACTGAGCGAGATCTCGGAAGATACCCCATCGGGAACTGTCGTGGCCCTGCTTCACGTGAGGGACAAGGACTCCGGGGCTAACGGCGAGGTGCGCTGCTCCCTAGACGGGGGCGTCCCGTTCCGACTGGAAAAATCATTTGATGATTACTATCGCGTGGTGACAGCGAGAGAGCTGGACCGAGAGCAGGTGTCGGAGTACAACGTGACGGTGCGGGCGGCCGACGGCGGGTCTCCGTCGCTGCAGAGCAGCGCGGTGCTGGCGCTGCGGGTGCTGGACGTGAACGACAACGCGCCGGTGTTCGCGGAGGAGCGCTACAGCGCGCGGCTGGCGGAGAACAACGCGGCGGGCGCGCTGGTGCTGACGGTGCTGGCGACGGACGCGGACTGGGGGCAGAACGCGCGCGTGCGCTACCGGCTGCGGGAGGGGCGGGTGCGGGGCGCGCCGCTGTCGTCGTATGTGTCGGTGCAGGCGGAGACGGGCGCGCTGTACGCGCTGCGCTCCTTGGACTACGAGCAGGTGCGCGAGCTGCGGCTGTGGGTGCTGGCGGAGGACGGCGGCGCGCCGGCGCTGAGCAGCAACGTGTCGGTGCTGCTGCAGATCGTGGACGAGAACGACAACGCGCCGCAGGTGCTGTACCCGCCGGCGGCGGCTGCGGCGGGCTCGGGCTCGGTCTCGGGCGGCGCGTGGTGGTCGGGCGTGGAGCTGGCGCCGCGCTGGTCGGAGGCCGGCGCGCTGGTGGCCAAGGTGGTGGCGGTGGACGCGGACGCGGGTCAGAACGCGTGGCTGTCGTACGAGCTGGCCAAGGCGACGGAGCCGGGGCTGTTCCGCGTGGGGCTGCACAGCGGCGAGGTGCGCACGGCGCGCTCGCCGCTGGCCCGCGACGCGGCGCGCCAGAGCCTGGTGGTGGTGGTGAAGGACCACGGGCGGCCGGCGCTGTCGGCCACGGCCACGCTGAGCGTGGTGCTGGCCGAGAGCGTGGCCGAGCTGCTGGCCGAGCTGGGCAGCGCGGCCGACGAGGCGGCGGCGCCGGCCGAGCCGGCCGGGAGCCTGACGCGCTGGCTCGTGCTGGCCGTGGCCGCCGTCTCGTGCCTCTTCCTCGCCTTCCTGCTGCTGCTGCTGGCGCTGCGCCTGCGCCGCTGGCGCCGCCAGCAGCTGCTGCCGCCCGCCAGCGGCGCCTTGCGCGGCGTGCCCGTCTCGCACTTCGTGGGCATCGACGGCGTGCGCGCCTTCCTGCAGTCCTACTCGCACGACGTGTCGCTCACGGCCGACTCGCGCAAGAGCCAGCTGCGCTTCTCGGCCAGCGGCAGCTGCTGCGACACCCTCCCGGCCCGGCCACTGCCCGACGAGCCCGCGCCGCTGCTCGGGGACCAGGACCCCGCCGGCGCCCTTCCCGTGGATCCCTCCGCTCCCTCGGTGAGTTTCTGGGACCAAATTCTTTGTGCGGCGATTCCTTTCGCTGTTTGCCTGTCATTTCTTCCCGTCGTCCGTGTATTGCATAGGAAGATTTGTAGAGTGGCAAGGCAAGGCCCCGTTCATCTGCCCGCTGTGTTCTGGTCCTTCTTGTTGCGAGCAGGTGGACGTGGAGTCCCTCTTCAGCGTCCAATTTGGTGGGTGAAGAGAAGGGCGGTTGCTCTTGGCTGGAGGTTGGTTCTTTGTGGTTTTATCAAGTTGTTTTTCGTTTCTCCTTTTTTACCCATGCGAAGTGCAATTCCTGTCTGCCTCACTTATTCTCCATGGATGTGTCTCACGATGTACAAGTGGAAATTACATTGTTTGCAGGGTCAGGTGCAATGAGCTCATGTGCATGAGCAGATTGAAGTTCTCTTGAAACCACACTTAGCTGTCCCTTAAGATCACTTTCAAGTTTGAGAATCATGCACCTTCCAAGTCAGCCATGTGCCGAAGCCGGATGAGCAGTTACTGTGATGACTGGGTCCGTGTTAGAGATGTGTATCGCTTATGCTCTAGAGACTATTTTATTTTAGTGAGTAGCGCACATTTCCTTTGGGTATCAGTGATCGCTGTCACGTAGTGAGAGGTTGTGTGCACCACTTTTCATTCACTGGGCGCTGACTGCAGCTGGAGCTTTCGTATTGCATAGCGTTTGGACAAGGTGAAAGTTTTTTTCGTTTTCTTTTGTTTTTAATTCTAGAAGGTGTGGAGATGGTGTAGGAATTTAGTCTATCCTAGTTTTGACATGACACTTGCAGTTGTGGTTCCTCGTATTTTTCTGTTTTACTGCACTAAGAAATTACACTGAGGATGTCTGTGCGTGGCCATCGGTGTGAGTTCCTGTGTGAGGGTTGTGTGGGCATTTTACTCCCTAGATACCCTTCTCTTGTACCTGCTATTTTAGGAGAATCTAAAATGTCAGGATATTGAATCTTGCAGAGAAATCCTACTCCTCTTCCTGGGGAATGTACATGGGCTGATGGTAGTGGATGTTAGAGACGTTTTAAAATGTTTTATGTGGGGTTTGATTACATATTCTTGTAGATTCTGAGGGTCAGAGAATACGGTGGAATTGAGCAGAGCTGGAGACAAGAGTCCTGTGGGCTGAGTGTGGAGGTCTGGTGAAACAGGAGAGACACTGTTTGCTCTTTTCCTTGTTCAGTGTTCAGCCCTTCTTCTATGCAATGTGATTTTCTTCTGCCATGATAAATTTGTCCCAACAGATCTTAGTTCAGCTGTGTGGGGAGCCCTGGGATCTTCCTCCTGTGTGTTTGCAGGTTGTCCTGGTGTTTTAATGAATGGTTTATTAGGTTCTTATGGCCTGTGGATAAGGGAATATTGGGTGGAGCCAACTCTGTATTCCTTACCTGCTAAGTACCTGAACTCTGTGCCTAACCTTAGTGCCATCATCATCATCATCAAGAGTCTCTGCTGATCCCCTTCCTTTCTGCAGATGTGAACCTCTTGCCTCTCTCCTGTTCATGGCAGTGGGGTTTTAAGCGTTCCTGGAAGAAATTCTCAAGCTTGTCACATAAACAGGTTGAGAAGTGAAATATTATCCCCAGCAATGGGAAGCTGTGTGAGGAACTTTTCTTTTGGTGGCCTCTCCACCAAAGAAAGGGATTGAGGAGAGACTTGTTTGTGAGAAGGGAATGTTGGAGAGACGGCCTGTGCTTTTTTGACACCTGGCTTTATTCATGTCCTTCTGACAATTGTCTAAAGGTGTCTTCATTTTTTGATATCCCATCATTTGGAGTCAAAGAGCCAGTTCGTGTGTTCAGCATTTCGGTTTTCTGATTCATGGTATTTTCTGTGACTGGTAATTCTCGGGCACAGGTACAAACCTTGCACTGAGTAGGAGAATGCCACGTCCTCCTAAGAACCCATGTGCTGGAGAAAGATGATGTTACCTTTGAGTGATTCTTTGGTGACTGGATCATAAATTGAGCTGCTGACGTCTTTAGCCTTTACAACATTTCAAAATAGTTGAAATGATTGTGATGAGCAGTAAAATCGCTGAGCATATATGTGTGCTGTGATCCTTGGGATCTGAGAAGTTGGGAGAGCAACTTTTAATGATGTCTGTCTCCAAAATTTGCTTTCGTGTTGTGTGATGACTGAGAGAACTCTGTCTATGCAGAGACAGGGCCAGTGTAGCAGTTTACTGTGCTGTGGTTTGAAATGGATAAAAGAGATGTATAAAGTTCCATTTGTCCTGGTTGTTGGATGAGGCCTTCACCCGAGGTTCCACGGAGTTTCCTTTCTTCATGGTCCAAGAGAATGACTGTGGCTGGGGTCTGTGGTTTGATGTCCTGTGCTCTTGGTGCAAGACCGTTTGCTTTATTGTGTAGCTACTGCAAGTGACAGAATAAGAAACATGAATTTCTACATTGCAGTTGTTTCAGGAGTGTTGTCTAAATACCCGTAATAAATTGGGTGTTTCTGAAGACTTAGAATGCAGTTGGAGTAGGCGGAGAGGCTGGCTTTGATCCAGGAAATTGTTGTGTTAAAGGAATTTGTTTGGAAAATAGTTAGATTTCATCTCTGGGGTCAAGGCCTGTTCCATGTTTTCCTGGTGATCTCCTTGCAGGAAGTAAATGACAGTCACCCAGAAACACTGAACCATGTTACTCGGATAGAATGATTCAAATTTCTGGTGTGAAACATCTTTATTTGATTCTATGAAAGACAAAGAAATGGATTTGCACGTTTTCACTGTAAGATTCTCAAGTATAGAGACACAAAAGAGAAATTTCATGATCCATAGACAAATAATATCATTAATTCATAGCATAGAGCTCTAAACATTGCTTGAGACCGATCTCTTTCTCAAGTTAATTTGTGCCATGTAAGGGAAGACGAATTCAAGATACATGACGGAGAGCTGAAAGGCTCTCAAAGTCATCTCTTTTTAAAATATCATAGTGTCCTGACTTTTACACTTGTACCATAGTTTTTTTCAAGGAGCAGCTGAGTTCCTTTACTTACTGCTCTGCCAAAATTCGTAAGTCTTCGGATTGAGTGGGACTAAAGGAGATGAAGTGAATGCGCCCAAAAGCGCATCGCACTTAACACATCTGGAGACGCGCCGCGCCAAAGCTTTTGCGCTTGTTGTTTGATATCGAGCAGAGCCCCCGGATCCGGAGCAGGCGCTGAGCCCCGCCCAAAGCCGGGCCCCCTTGAGCGGGGCCATCCGGCGGCTGCAGTGGCGCGGCGGCGCCTCCGGGTGTCGCTGTTGGCCGCCGCCGAGCGGCGCTGGAGTCGCCGCCGCCGCAGCGTCCTGCCCCCGCAGGCTGCTCGCTCGCCCGGCGCCGGCCACAGCGGCAGCGGCACCGCCAGCAGCAGCAGCGGCAGCAGCAGCGGTAGGAGCGGCGAGAGGCGGCGGCGAGAAGCGACCCGAGCGGGCTCGCTGCGCTGCCTTTGAGCGGTGCGTGCGGTGTGTGGCGAGAGCGGCTGGAAGGGAGGCAGGGCAGCGTCAGGAGGCAGGAGCGCGGCGAGCTGTGGCGGCAGAGAATGGCGGTGAGGCGGCGGCAGAGGCTCGGGCCGGGCGGCGGGCGAGCGCTGCTGGGCGCGCTGCTGCTGTGCGTGTGGTGGCGGGCGGCGGCCGAGCGGGTCCGCTACGCCATCGCCGAGGAGCTGGGCAGAGGCTCGCTCGTGGGGCCGCTGGCGCGGGACCTGGGGCTCAGCGCGGACGAGCTGCCGGCGCGCAAGCTGCAGGTGGCGTCTGCCGGCAAGAAGCAGCTGAAATACTTCACGGTGAACGAGGAGAACGGGAACCTGTACGTGAACGAGAGGCTGGACCGGGAGGAGATGTGCGGCGAGTCGGCGACCTGCTCCGTCAGCTTCGAGGTGCTGGTGCACAACCCGCTGAACGTTTTCCGCGTCGAGGTGGCCATTGAGGACGTGAATGATAATGCTCCGCGCTTTCTGCGAAACAAATTTCAGCTGGAGATCAACGAGTTCACTTCTCCTGGTGCCCGGTTTTACTTGGGCATGGCAGAGGATCCGGACGTGGGCAGTAACTCGCTGCAGGGCTACGAGCTGGAGGCCAACGAATACTTCACGGTGGAGGTGAAAGAAAGCGAGGACGGGAGCAAATCCGCGGAGTTGGTGATGCGACACGCATTGGACCGGGAGAGCGAGCCGAGCCTGCATCTCCTGCTTACTGCGGTGGATGGCGGAGACCCGCCCCGGACTGGCACCGCCCAGCTGTGGATCAACGTCACCGACGCCAATGACAACCCGCCCGTGTTCGCGCAGGACCGGTACCGCGTCAGTCTGCGCGAGGACACTGCCCCGGGATCGACGGTGCTGAACGTCTCTGCCTCCGATGCTGACGAGGGCACCAACGCCCGCATCACTTACGGATTTGGGGAAATGCCGATCAAAGTTCTTCAAAAGTTTATGGTGGATACCCAGAGAGGGACCATAACGCTGCAGGAAGAGCTGGACTTCGAGGACACGCGCGCCTACAGCCTGGCTGTTGAGGCGACAGATGGTGGTGGTTTGGTGGCGCACTGCAAGGTGGAGGTGGAGGTGCTGGACGTGAATGACAATCCTCCTGAAATCACAGTTCTGTCGCTCTCTAGCCCGGTGCCCGAGGACGCGCCGGTGGGCACCGTGGTAGCCCTGATGAATGTGAATGACCTGGACTCGGGCGAGAACGGTCAGGTGTCGTGCGAGCTGTCGGGCGAGGCGCCGCTGTCGATCGTGGCGTCGCCGGGCGGTTTGTACAAGGTGGTGACGGCGAGCGCGCTGGACCGCGAGCAGGCGTCCGAGCACCGCGTGACGGTGGTGGCCCGGGACCGGGGCAGGCCGGCGCTGTCGAGCAGCGCGGAGCTGGTGCTGGAGGTGTCGGACGTGAACGACAACGCGCCGGTGTTCGAGGAGGCGGCGTACAGCGCGTACGTGTGGGAGAACAACGCGGCGGGCGCGCTGGTGCTGCGCGTGCAGGCGCGGGACGCGGACGCGGGCGCCAACGGGCGCGTGAGCTACTGGCTGGCGGGCGGCAGCGCGGGCGCGGCGGGCGCGGCGCCGCCGGTGTCGGTGGAGGCGCGGAGCGGCGCGCTGTACGCGCAGCGCTCCTTGGACTACGAGCAGTGCCGCGAGTTCGCGGTGGCGGTGCGGGCGCAGGACGGCGGCGCGCCGGCGCGCAGCTCCACGGCCACGGTGCGCGTCTTCGTGCTGGACCGCAACGACAACGCGCCGCGGGTGCTGTGGCCGGCGGCGGCGGCGTCGGCGGCGGGAGAGGCTCCGGCGGCGGCGTTCGAGGTGGTGCCGCGCTCGGCCGAGGCCGGGTACCTGGTGGCCAAGGTGGTGGCGGTGGACGCGGACGCGGGGCGCAACGCGTGGCTGTCGTACGAGCTGGTGCAGGCGTCGGAGCCGGCGCTGTTCCGCGTGGGGCTGCACAGCGGCGAGGTGCGCACGGCGCGCGCCGTGTCCGAGCGGGACGCGGCCAAGCAGCGGCTGGTGGCCGTGGTGAAGGACCACGGGCAGCCGGCGCTGTCGGCCACGGCCACGCTGCACGTGGTGCTGGCCGAGAGCTTGCAGGAGGCGCTGCCGGAGCTGAGCGAGCGGGCGGCGGGCGCCGAGGCGGCGGCGGCGGCGGCCGAGCTGCAGTTCTACCTGGTGCTGGCGCTGGCGCTGCTGTCGGCGCTCTTGGTGCTGAGCGTGGCGCCGGCCGTGCTGGCGCGGCTGCGCCGGGCCGGGCCGCCCGCCGTGCTGCGCTGCCTGGGCGCGCAGCGCTTCTCGGTGGCCGGCGCCGCCTTCCCGGCCGACTTCTGCGAGGGCACCTTGCCCTACTCCTACAACCTGTGCGTGGCGGCGCCGGCCCGCGCCGTGCCCGAGGCCGCTTGGCCGCCGCCGCCGGTGCCCGTGCTGTCGGCGGAGGAGCTTCTGGGCGCCGATTCCTGCGACAAACCGAACCCGAGTTGTAGCGCCTTGACGGGAGATCCCCCCGCCGAGCCGGACGCAGTTCAGGTCTGTAAAGCGAATTCTTTCCTTCTGCACCTTTAAGTAACCATGAGCTGGTGGCAGCGATCTCGTGCGGTCTTCTCTTCCCTAGGTCTGGTATTGGTTTTATTTTTCCCTGACGTGAAATAATCGCTTCTCGTCTTTTTGCATGAAGTGTGGCGAACCGGCAAGCTGTAAGCATTGTTAGGTCAATGCGAGGTTCTTTCCGTTCAATAGTTTCGAAGCACATTTGATTCATGATATATTTTGGTTCCTCTGGAAGATTTTCTTTGGGAAAATTATGTTTTCTTAATGGTTACCTGTTGTTAACGAACGAGTCCGCGGTAGGATGAGATGTTCATGATGCGCTTGATGTGGAGGGTTTTAGCTCCCGGTCGTTTTTTTCGAAGGTATATATTCGGACCTTCTGATAGGTGGACCGAACCCTTTCTTTTAGTTAAGGCTGCTGTAGGAATGCTTACACTGCTAATTCCATTTAATTTAGGATTTCAGAAAAACTCTGTGTGGGAATACTATGTCATTAGAGAGAGCAGTGTCATGCATATATTGAGTGAAATTGTAATGAAAAAATGCGAAGTTCTGATTGGAGAATGAGGAGTAATGAAGACTTATTGAGAGTAGTGTCTGATGTGACGGTGCAAAAAAGCAGCGCCCCTGCAGTGCTGAATTCGATGAGTATTATGAATGTTGTGATGAGTAGTTTCCCTATTCCATTACACTATTTGATCTGCAGAAAAGCTGTTGTTCACGCACGATTCGTGTAAAAACTGGATTTGGTGGAGCAGTTTGCACTTTCGGACGTATGGAGTAAAACTCGTGATACCCTAGACCTTATATCGAGAGATGGTTCCATCCCTGTTATGCGCTCATGATAAAGACTTTTTCGCGGGCGGTAGAAATAGCGTAATCACTGCAGGCATGTTAATTCTCTCCGGTCGTCATCGGTGGAGGATGAAACCAGAGATCAGGTGAACAAAATCCAAAGCGGGAGGTCCGCGCTGGACGAAAAGCGATGTCTCCTTATCGCGTATGTCCCGTCCCGCGAGCTGCCGGTGGCCGAGGCAGGGCGGGCAGCGCTCGGCAGAGCTCGGTGCTGCAGTGCCGGGAGGAGGCTGCGGGCGCCGCTGTTGACCGAGAGGAGCGAGAGGAAGCTCGGAGCGCTGCAGCCCCGCCCGCTGCGGACCCGCTCGATCACTCTCTTGCTCCAAATCAGGCGCGGCCCCGGCAGGTCTGTGAGCGTATCCGCGGTGCGGAGCGGTTCTGTAACAAGACGGAGAAGCCGGTGGCTGAAATACCGTGCGGAATCTGGGAGCAGAGTGGCAGCTGGAGCTCTCTGGGTTGGCGGCGAGGAGCTGCAGACGGAGGAGCGGTGCCGCGGCCGAGATGTGCGCGGCGGGGAGGCGCTGGGGCCGGCGGCAGCGAGCTCTGCTCTGGGCCGTCCTGCTGGCGGCGTGGGAGGCGGCGTGGGGGCAGCTGCGCTACTCGGTGCCCGAGGAGATGCCCAAGGGCTCGTTCGTGGGCGACGTGGCCAAGGACCTGGGGCTGCAGATCCTGGAGCTCAGCGATCGCAGCGTCCGCATTGTCTCCGCAGGTAAAACGCAGTATTTCGCTCTGCACGGGAGGACGGGACATTTAGTGACGGAGGAGAGGATCGACAGAGAGCAGCTTTGCCGGCTGGTGGAGAAATGCGTGCTGAGCTGTGAGCTGATAGTGGAAGGGGAAATGAAGTTTTATGAAATCGAAGTGGAAATCACGGACATTAACGACAACGCGCCCAGCTTCCCAGAGGAAGAAACAGAACTTAGAATGAGCGAGATGACAGCCCCGGGGTCGCAATTTCCCGTGAACGATGCTCATGATCCGGACTCGGGTCGGAATTCCCTGCAGAGCTACGAGCTGAGCGGTGACGAGCACTTCTCGCTGGCCGTGCAGGCGGGCCCCGGCGGCGATCAGCGTCCCGAGCTGGTGCTGGCGAAGGCGCTGGACCGGGAGGAGGCGGCGTTTCACGAGCTGGTGCTGAGGGCGATGGACGGCGGCGATCCGGCACGGACGGGCACGACTCGGATCCGAGTGACGGTGGTGGACGCGAACGACAACGCGCCCGTGTTCAGCCAGGCTGAGTACACGGTGCGTGTGCCCGAGGACGTGCCAGTGGGCTCCGTCCTCGTTACCGTCACGGCCACGGACGCCGACGAGGGGCTGTATGGACACGTGAAATACTCGTTGAAAAAAGTGTCCGACATTTTCCGTCTGAATTATGAAACTGGGGAGATCACGGTATTGAGAAGCCTGGACTTCGAGGAAGGGGACTACTACGAACTAGAGGTGCAGGCACATGATGGTGGAGCGCTTTTTGATACGACCAAAGTTACGATCTCTGTCACAGACGTCAATGACAACACGCCAGAGATTTCGGTGAGGTCAGCGATTAGCGAAATATCCGAGGACGCTACTTCGGGAACGGTTGTAGCCCTCCTACACGTGCAGGACCGCGACTCGGGAGCCAATGGCGAGGTGCGCTGCTCGCTCGACGGAGATGTCCCGTTCCGGCTGCAGAGCTCCCACGGCAGCTACTACAGCGTGGTGACAGCGGGAGAGCTGGACCGAGAGCAGGTGTCGGAGTACAACGTGACGGTGCGGGCGGCCGACGGCGGGTCTCCGTCGCTGCAGAGCAGCGCGGTGCTGGCGCTGCGGGTGCTGGACGTGAACGACAACGCGCCGGTGTTCGCGGAGGAGCGCTACAGCGCGCGGCTGGCGGAGAATAACGCGGCGGGCGCGCTGGTGCTGACGGTGCTGGCGACGGACGCGGACTGGGGGCAGAACGCGCGCGTGCGCTACCGGCTGCGGGAGGGGCGGGTGCGGGGCGCGCCGCTGTCGTCGTACGTGTCGGTGCAGGCGGAGACGGGCGCGCTGTACGCGCTGCGCTCCTTGGACTACGAGCAGGTGCGCGAGCTGCGGCTGTGGGTGCTGGCGGAGGACGGCGGCGCGCCGGCGCTGAGCAGCAACGTGTCGGTGCTGCTGCAGATCGTGGACGAGAACGACAACGCGCCGCAGGTGCTGTACCCGCCGGCGGCGGCTGCGGCGGGCTCGGGCTCGGTCTCGGGCGGCGCGTGGTGGTCGGGCGTGGAGCTGGCGCCGCGCTGGTCGGAGGCCGGCGCGCTGGTGGCCAAGGTGGTGGCGGTGGACGCGGACGCGGGTCAGAACGCTTGGCTGTCGTACGAGCTGGCCAAGGCGACGGAGCCGGGGCTGTTCCGCGTGGGGCTGCACAGCGGCGAGGTGCGCACGGCGCGCTCGCCGCTGGCCCGCGACGCGGCGCGCCAGAGCCTGGTGGTGGTGGTGAAGGACCACGGGCGGCCGGCGCTGTCGGCCACGGCCACGCTGAGCGTGGTGCTGGCCGAGAGCGTGGCCGAGCTGCTGGCCGAGCTGGGCAGCGCGGCCGCCGAGGCGGCGGCGCCGGCCGAGCCGGCCGGGAGCCTGACGCGCTGGCTCGTGCTGGCCGTGGCCGCCGTCTCGTGCCTCTTCCTCGCCTTCCTGCTGCTGCTGCTGGCGCTGCGCCTGCGCCGCTGGCGCCGCCAGCAGCTGCTGCCGCCCGCCAGCGGCGCCTTGCGCGGCGTGCCCGTCTCGCACTTCGTGGGCATCGACGGCGTGCGCGCCTTCCTGCAGTCCTACTCGCACGACGTGTCGCTCACGGCCGACTCGCGCAAGAGCCACCTGCGCTTCTCGGCCAGCGGCAGCTGCTGCGACACCCTCCCGGCCCGGCCACTGCCCGACGAGCCCGCGCCGCTGCTCGGGGACCAGGACCCTGCCGGCGCCATTCCCGTGGATCCCTCCGCTCCCTCGGTGAGTTTCTGGGACCAAATTCTTTGTGCGGCGATTCCTTTCGCTGTTTGCCTGTCATTTCTTCCCGTCGTGTTTTTATTGCATAGGAAGATTTGTAGAGTGGCAAGGCAAGGCCCCGTTCATCTGCCCGCTGTGTTCTGGTCCTTCTTGTTGCGAGCAGGTGGACGTGGAGTCCCTCTTCAGCGTTCAATTTGGTGGGTGAAGAGAAGGGAGGTTGCTCTTGGCTAGAGGTTGGTTCTTTGTGGTTTTATCAAGTTGTTTTTCGTTTCTCCTTTTTTACCCATGCGAAGTGCAATTCCTGTCTGCCTCACTTATTCTCCATGGATGTGTCTCACGATGTACAAGTGGAAATTACATTGTTTGCAGGGTCAGGTGCAATGAGCTCATGTGCATGAGCAGATTGAAGTTCTCTTGAAAATACACTTAGCTGTCCCTTAAGATCACTTTCTAGTTTGAGAATCATGCACCTTCCAAGTCAGCCATGTGCCGAAGCAGGATGAGCAGTTACTGTGATGACTGGGTCCGTGTTAGAGATGTGTATCGCTTATGCTCTAGAGACTATTTTATTTTAGTGAGTAGCGCACATTTCCTTTGGGTATCAGTGATCGTTGTCACGTAGTGAGAGGTTGTGTGCACCACTTCTCATTCACTGGGCGCTGACTGCAGCTGGAGCTTTCGTATTGCATAGCGTTTGGACAAGGTGAAAGTTTTTTTCGTTTTCTTTTGTTTTTAATTCTAGAAGGTGTGGAGGTGGTGTAGGAATTTAGTCTATCGTAGTTGTGACATGACACTTGCAGTTGTGGTTCCTCGCATTTTTCTTTTTTACTCCAGTAAGGAATTACACTGAGGATCTCTGTGCGTGGCCATCGGTGTGAGTTCCTGTGTGAGGGTTGTATGGGCGTTTTACTCCCTAGATACCCTTCTCTTGTACCTGCTATTTTAGGAGAATCTAAAATGTCAGGATATTGAACCTTGCAGAGAAATCCAACTCCCCTTTCTGGTCAACGTACATGGGCTGATGGTGGTGGATGTTAGAGACGTTTTAAAATGTTTTATGTGGGGTTTGATTACATATTCTTGTAGATTATGAGGGTCAGAGAATACGGTGGAATTGAGCAGAGCTGGAGACAAGGGTCCTGTGGCCTGAGTGTGGAGGTCTGGTGAAACAGGAGAGACACTGTTTGCTCTTTTCCTTGTTCAGTGTTCAGCCCTTCTTCTGTGCAATGTGATTTTCTTCTGCCATGATAACTTTGTCCCAACAGATCTTAGTTCAGCTGTGTGGGGAGCCCTGGGATCTTCCTCCTGTGTGTTTGCAGGTTGTCCTGGTGTTTTAATGAATGGTTTATTAGGTTCTTATGGCCTGTGGATAAGGGAATATTGGGTGGAGCCAACTCTGTATTCATCGCCTGCTAAGTACCTGAACTCTGTGCCTAACCTTAGTGCCATCATCATCATCAAGAGCCTGTGCTGATCCCCTTCCTTTCTGCAAATGTGAACCTCTTGCCTCTCTCCTGTTCATGGCAGTGGGGTTTTAAGCGTTCCTGGAAGAAATTCTCATGCTTGTCACATACTCAGGTTGAGAAGTGAAATATTATCCCCAGCAATGGGAAGCTGTGTGAGGAACTTTTCTTTTGGTGGCCTCTCCACCAAAGAAAGGGATTGAGGAGAGACTTGTTTGTGAGAAGGGAATGTTGGAGACAAAGCCTGTACTTTTTTGACATCTGGCTTTATTCATGTCCTTCTGACAATTGTCTAAAGGTGTCTTCATTTTTTGATATCCCATCATTTGGAGTCAAAGAGCCAGTTTGTGTGTTCAGCATTTCGGTTTTCTGATTCATGGTATTTTCTGTGAATGGCAATTCTTGGGCACAGGTGCAAACCTTGCATTGAGTAGGAGAATGCCACGTCCTCCTAAGAACCCATGTGCTGGAGAAAGATGATGTTACCTTTGAGTGATACTTTGGTGTCTGGATCATAAATTGAGCTGCTGAGGTCTTTAGCCTTTACAACATTTCAAAATAGTTGAAATGATTGTGATGAGCAGTGAAATCGCTGAGCATATATGTGTGCTGTGATCCTTGGGATCTGAGAAGTTGGGAGAGCAACTTTTAATGATGTCTGTCTCCAAAATTTTCTTTCGTGTTGTGTGATGACTGAGAGAGCTGTGCTATGGTTTGAAATGGATAAAAGAGATGTATAAAGTTCCATTTGTCCTGGTGGTTGGATGAGGCCCTCACCTGAGGTTCCACGGAGTTTCCTTTCTTCATGGTCCAAGGGAATGACTGTGGCTGGGGTCTGCAGTTTGATGTCCTGTGCTCTTGGTGCAAGACAGTTTGCTTTGTTGTGTAGCTACTGCAAGTGACAGAATAAGAAACATGAATTTCTACATTGCAGTTGTTTCAGGAGTGTTGTCTAAATACCCGTAATAAATTGGGTGTTTCTGAAGACTTAGAATGCAGTTGGAGTAGGCGGAGAGGCTGGCTTTGATCCAGGAAATTGTTGTGTTAAAGGAATTTTGTTTGGAAAATAGTTAGATTTCATCTCTGGGGTCAAGGCCCGTTCCATGTTTTCCTGGTGATCTATTTGCAGGAAGTAAATGACAGTCACCCAGAAACACTGAACCATGTTACTCGGATAGAATGATTCAAATTTCTGTTGTGAACCATCTTTATTTGATTCTATGAAAGACAAAGAAATGGATTTGCACGTTTTCACTGTAAGATTCTCAAGTATAGAGACACAAAAGAGAAATTTCATGATCCATAGATAAATAATATAATTAATTCATAGTATAGAGCTCTTAACATTGCTTGGGACCGATCTCTTTGTCAAGTTAATTTGTGCCATGTAAGGGAAGACGAATTCAAGATACATGACGGAGAGCTGAAAGGCTCTCAAAGTCATCTCTTTTTAAAATATCATAGTGTCCTGACTTTTACACTGGTACCATACTGTTTTTCAAGGAGCAGCTGAGTTCCTTTCCTTACTGCTGTGCCAAAATTCGTAAGTCTTAGGACTGAGTGGGACTAAAGGAGGTGAAGTGAATGCGCCCAAAAGCGCATCGCACTTAACACATCTGGAGACGCGCCGCGCCAAAGCTTTTGCGCTTGTTGTTTGATATCGAGCAGAGCCCCCGGATCCGGAGCAGGCGCTGAGCCCCGCCCAAAGCCGGGCCCCCTTGAGCGGGGCCATCCGGCGGCTGCAGTGGCGCGGCGGCGCCTCCGGGTGTCGCTGTTGGCCGCCGCCGAGCGGCGCTGGAGCCGCCGCCGCCGCAGCGTCCTGCCCCCGCAGGCTGCTCGCTCGCCCGGCGCCGGCCACAGCGGCAGCGGCACCGCCGGCAGCGGCAGGAGCGGCAGGAGCGGCGAGAGGCGGCGGCGAGAAGCGACCCGAGCGGGCTCGCTGCGCTGCCTTTGAGCGGTGCGTGCGGTGTGTGGCGAGAGCGGCTGGAAGGGAGGCAGGGCGGCGGCAGGAGGCAGGAGCGCGGCGAGCTGTGGCGGCAGAGAATGGCGGTGAGGCGGCGGCAGAGGCTCGGGCCGGGCGGCGGGCGAGCGCTGCTGGGCGCGCTGCTGCTGTGCGTGTGGTGGCGGGCGGCGGCCGAGCGGGTCCGCTACGCCATCGCCGAGGAGCTGGGCAGAGGCTCGCTCGTGGGGCCGCTGGCGCGGGACCTGGGGCTCAGCGCGGACGAGCTGCCGGCGCGCAAGCTGCGGCTGAGCGAGGATAAGCAATACTTCACGGTGAATGAGGAGAACGGGAACCTGTACGTGAACGAGAGGCTGGACCGGGAGGAGATGTGCGGCGAGTCGGCGACCTGTTCTGTTAGCTTCGAGGCGCTGGTGCACAACCCGCTGAACATTTTCCGGGTCGACGTGTTCATCGAGGACATGAATGACAACTCCCCGACCTTCAGCAAGGCTGTTCTGGACCTCGAGATTGGTGAATTAATCCCTCCCGGTGCTCGGTTTCCGCTAGAGATGGCCCGGGATGCAGACGCAGGAAGCAATTCGCTGCTGACTTACCAACTAAGTAGCAACCCTTTCTTCTCACTCTCCATGAAGGAAAAGCCAGGGGGAAAGAAGCAACCCGAATTAGTGCTGGAGAAAGCATTGGATCGGGAGAAGCAGAGTTCCTTTGAGTTGGTGCTGATTGCGGTGGATGGCGGAGACCCTGCGAGGTCCGGGACAGTGCAGGTTCGAATTAATGTGACAGATGCCAACGACAACGCGCCTGTCTTCAGCAAGAGCCTGTACGAGGCGAGAGTGGCGGAGAATCTTCCAGTGGAGTCGCTGGTGCTGCGGGTAAGGGCGACAGATGCAGATGCAGGCTCGAATGGGCGAGTGTCCTACTCCTTTGGCAGCGTCCCGGACGCCATCAGGACGTTGTTCAATATCGACAGTGAGAGCGGAGAAGTTAGGACAGCAGGTCCTCTCGATTTCGAAGAGAAGACGAAATACATCTTCGGCTTGGAGGCAACAGACGGCGGTGGGCTCACCGATCACTGCGAAGTGCAAATCGACATCACCGACGAGAATGACAACGCGCCCGAGATCTCCATTCTGACACTGTCGAGTCCTGTGGCCGAGGACGCGCCGGCCGGCACTGTGGTGGCCCTGATGAAAGTTCGGGACAGAGACTCCGGCGAGAACGGTCAGGTGTCGTGCGAGCTGTCGGGCGAGGCGCCGCTGTCGATCGTGGCGTCGCCGGGCGGCTCGTACAAGGTGGTGACGGCGAGCGCGCTGGACCGCGAGCAGGCGTCCGAGCACCGCGTGACGGTGGTGGCCCGGGACCGGGGCAGGCCGACGCTGTCGAGCAGCGCGGAGCTGGTGCTGGAGGTGTCGGACGTGAACGACAACGCGCCGGTGTTCGAGGAGGCGGCGTACAGCGCGTACGTGTGGGAGAACAACGCGGCGGGCGCGCTGGTGCTGCGCGTGCAGGCGCGGGACGCGGACGCGGGCGCCAACGGGCGCGTGAGCTACTGGCTGGCGGGCGGCAGCGCGGGCGCGGCGGGCGCGGCGCCGCCGGTGTCGGTGGAGGCGCGGAGCGGCGCGCTGTACGCGCAGCGCTCCTTGGACTACGAGCAGTGCCGCGAGTTCGCGGTGGCGGTGCGGGCGCAGGACGGCGGCGCGCCGGCGCGCAGCTCCACGGCCACGGTGCGCGTCTTCGTGCTGGACCGCAACGACAACGCGCCGCGGGTGCTGTGGCCGGCGGCGGCGGCGGCGTCGGCGGCGGGAGAGGCTCCGGCGGCGGCGGCGGCGTTCGAGGTGGTGCCGCGCTCGGCCGAGGCCGGCTACCTGGTGGCCAAGGTGGTGGCGGTGGACGCGGACGCGGGGCGCAACGCGTGGCTGTCGTACGAGCTGGTGCAGGCGTCGGAGCCGGCGCTGTTCCGCGTGGGGCTGCACAGCGGCGAGGTGCGCACGGCGCGCGCCGTGTCCGAGCGGGACGCGGCCAAGCAGCGGCTGGTGGCCGTGGTGAAGGACCACGGGCAGCCGGCGCTGTCGGCCACGGCCACGCTGCACGTGGTGCTGGCCGAGAGCTTGCAGGAGGCGCTGCCGGAGCTGAGCGAGCGGGCGGCGGGCGCCGAGGCGGCGGCGGCCGAGCTGCAGTTCTACCTGGTGCTGGCGCTGGCGCTGCTGTCGGCGCTCTTGGTGCTGAGCGTGGCGCTGGCCGTGCTGGCGCGGCTGCGCCGGGCCGGGCCGCCCGCCGTGCTGCGCTGCCTGGGCGCGCAGCGCTTCTCGGTGGCCGGCGCCGCCTTCCCGGCCGACTTCTGCGAGGGCACCTTGCCCTACTCCTACAACCTGTGCGTGGCGGCGCCGGCCCGCGCCGTGCCCGAGGCCGCTTGGCCGCCGCCGCCGCCGGTGCCCGTGCTGTCGGCGGAGGAGCTTCTGGGCGCCGATTCCTGCGACAAGCCCAGCCCCAACAGCAGCGCCGTTGTGGGAGAGGTGCCTGCCGCACTCGACGTACCTCAGGTCTGTAAAGCGTGAGCTTCTTCTCTTTTTTGCGGCTTTCCGGAAGGTCATCCCTTTATATCTGATTTTCTCTGTCTCATGTCAATTCGGAGTACTGGTCTGTGTCTCTGTTTAGCCGTGGAAATTTTTGATTTCTTCTTGGTAAGAGTTTCAGCTGAGTTGCTTTGAGTATAACTCCCCTTTGCAGTAGTAGCCGTGCTTTTCCATGTTTCCCGGTGTCTTGCGTTTGGGAGTTCCTCTTTCCTGTCTCCGTGGTGGATTGAAATGAGCAAGGATCTGTCCCGACTCCATGGAGAGCTGGGTGGTCTTGGTCCCTCATTAGTCAAAGGTTCGACTTCAGCAGAGGGGTTTTGTCTTCAACAATCGAGCTCTATAAATTAGAATATTTTAGCAATATTGAAAGCAGCTCCTTGTTCTGTGGATGGAGAACGCCTGATTCTGCATAATTGTGTCAGAGAAAAAATAGGGAGCACTGATATTTAGTGTTGGACCTTCATCCTTCCAGATTGATTTGTTCAGTAAGAGTGTTGAGTTCCATGCTTGGAACTCGTGCATAGCTTTACACGAACCTTCGTTAAAATTTGTTATGTCCTTATTAGATTGAGAAAGGAAACGAATGCGTAAAGTTCAATTCTCCATGCTTGGAGAAGAAAGAGATTGTTGCCCATTTTGTGGGGGAATACAGTAGTGGGACCAAATGGCTTCCTTTCTGCTGGCAGTTCGATCTGCTTTGCCATTCATGATCTTTATTTCGTACACTGGTGAGAGTGCTGAATGATTTCTGTTTCATAGAAGTTTTTTCTATCCTCTTTCCATAGACAGTTTGGGGGCTTTAGGAGAGCTCGGTTATATTGACAACAGCAAATGTTTGCAATTCTGTTTACTAGGATGGACAAGTGAGATACGAAGGGGTCACATATCAGGGAGATTGGCAAGACAAGGTTTTAGGCGCTTGAATCAAGCCCATTCGCTCCTTGATTAGTGGTCAGCTCAGTTTCGAGAGTACAGATGTACTTTTGTTCTACGTTTCTATAATTCTTTTCTTGAAAACATACCGTACCAGTGTCTTTAAGAAAGATCTATTTTAATACTTTACTAACTGGTTTCAGAACTTTACACATTGGTTTAAGGAAAAAGGAAACCTAAAATGACTTGATTACATGTAAATCTGTATAAAATAAGCACTGGGTTTTTCTTAAGAAGGGATGTTAAGTATTTCAATCGTGAAACTTCCCTTTGAGAGTTTAAGCTCCATTTTTATTTGTACGTGTAATTCAACCCTGTAACAATTAGCCCCCTGACTTCAAGAAGCATGCAATTGCTCTCGTCCCGCTTGTGTTAATGAAGCTGCCAGCTCTGCTTGTTCGGGATGCGATATCTTCCCGTTTTCTCCCTGAGAGGCTGTTCTTGAAGACGGTTTTAAACACAAACGATAAGACTAACAATAAGCTCCAGGTTAAAATACGAAAAATGTGTTTCACATTACAAATTATGACGTTAGTAAGTGATTAGTTTCCCGTGTGGCTGAAGAACCACGCCGACGGAATGTCTCTGCTTTCCTCCCGATCGTGATGCCCTGGAGGATCAAAGCAGAGATCGGCTGGAGAAATGCGGAGCAGGAGATCCGAGCTGGACGAGCAGCGAAATCTCCATGGCGAGTGTCCCCTGGATGTAGCAAGGCAGGGCGGGCAGCGCTCGGTGCTGCAGTGCCGGGAGGAGGCTGCGGGCGCCGCTGTTGACCGAGAGGAGCGAGAGGAAGCTCGGAGCGCTGCGGCCCCGCCCGCTGCGGACCCGCTCTCTCGGTTTATCGCTCCCTGTCCTACACTGCGGCCCGATCGTCCCCGCGGTGCTGATCCATTCTGCAGCTTGGAGAAGGCAGAGGCGGCAGCTCACGGTGCACAAGCTGAGAGCATTGAGTGCCAGCGGGAGATGGATCGGCGGTGTCTCGGTGCCGGCGGAGCCGCGGCGGAGATGTGCGCGGCGGGGAGGCGCTGGGGCCGGAGGCAGCGAGCTCTGCTCTGGGTGATCCTGATGATGGCGTGGGAGGCGGCGTGGGGGCAGCTGCGCTACTCGGTGCCCGAGGAGATGCCCAAGGGCTCGTTCGTGGGAGATGTGGCCAAGGACCTGGGGCTGCAGCTGCCGGCGTTCCGAGACCGCGGATTTCATATCTTGGACAAAGGTAGGACGCAGTATTTCGCTCTGCATGGGAAGACGGGACATTTAGTGGCGGCGGAGAGGATCGACAGAGAGCAGCTGTGCGAGAGTGTGCAGCAATGCGTGCTGCGCTGTGAGCTGATAGTGGAGGCAGAAATGAAGTTTTATGAAATCCAAGTAGAAATCACGGACATTAACGACAACGCCCCCATCTTCCGTGAGGCAGACACAGAGGTGAAAGTTACCGAAACGACAGCCCCGGGGTCGCGGTTTCCCCTTCCCGACGCTCATGATCGGGACGCGGGCCAGAATTCCCTGCAGAGCTACGAGCTGAGCGGTGACGAGCACTTCTCGCTGGCCGTGCAGGCGGGCCCCGGCGGCGATCAGCGTCCCGAGCTGGTGCTGGCCAAGGCGCTGGACCGGGAGGAGGCGGCGTTTCACGAGCTGGTGCTGAGGGCGATGGACGGCGGCGATCCGGCACGGACGGGCACGGCTCGGATCCGCGTGACGGTGCTGGACGCGAACGACAACGCGCCCGTGTTCAGCCAGGCGGAGTACACGGTGCGTGTGCCCGAGGACGTGCCCGTGGGCTCCGTCCTCGTCACAGTAACGGCCACGGACGCAGATGAGGGGCTGAACGGACACGTGAAATACCTGTTCAAGAAAATCACAGAGAAGGCGTCGCAGATTTTCCGACTGGATGCCGACAAAGGAGCCATCAGTCTGTTGAGGAGCCTGGACTTCGAGGAGGCTGTCTCCTACAAATTGGAGGTGCAGGCACATGATGGTGGGGGCCTTTTTGACACGACGACTCTCGTGGTTACTATAACGGATGTGAACGACAACGAACCTGAACTCACCGTGTCGTCCGCGCTGAGCAAGATCTCTGAGGATGCGCTGCCGGGAACGGTGGTCGCCCTGCTGCACGTGCAGGACCGAGACTCGGGAGCCAACGGCGAGATGCGCTGCTCCCTAGACGGGGATGTCCCATTCCGGTTAGAGAAGTCTAATGAGAATTACTATCGCGTGCTGACAGCAAAGGAGCTGGACCGAGAGCAGGTGTCGGAGTACAACGTGACGGTGCGGGCGGCCGACGGCGGGTCTCCGTCGCTGCAGAGCAGCGCGGTGCTGGCGCTGCGGGTGCTGGACGTGAACGACAACGCGCCGGTGTTCGCGGAGGAGCGCTACAGCGCGCGGCTGGCGGAGAACAACGCGGCGGGCGCGCTGGTGCTGACGGTGCTGGCGACGGACGCGGACTGGGGGCAGAACGCGCGCGTGCGCTACCGGCTGCGGGAGGGGCGGGTGCGGGGCGCGCCGCTGTCGTCGTACGTGTCGGTGCAGGCGGAGACGGGCGCGCTGTACGCGCTGCGCTCCTTGGACTACGAGCAGGTGCGCGAGCTGCGGCTGTGGGTGCTGGCGGAGGACGGCGGCGCGCCGGCGCTGAGCAGCAACGTGTCGGTGCTGCTGCAGATCGTGGACGAGAACGACAACGCGCCGCAGGTGCTGTACCCGCCGGCGGCGGCTGCGGCGGGCTCGGGCTCGGGCTCGGTCTCGGGCGGCGCGTGGTGGTCGGGTGTGGAGCTGGCGCCGCGCTGGTCGGAGGCCGGCGCGCTGGTGGCCAAGGTGGTGGCGGTGGACGCGGACGCGGGTCAGAACGCGTGGCTGTCGTACGAGCTGGCCAAGGCGACGGAGCCGGGGCTGTTCCGCGTGGGGCTGCACAGCGGCGAGGTGCGCACGGCGCGCTCGCCGCTGGCCCGCGACGCGGCGCGCCAGAGCCTGGTGGTGGTGGTGAAGGACCACGGGCGGCCGGCGCTGTCGGCCACGGCCACGCTGAGCGTGGTGCTGGCCGAGAGCGTGGCCGAGCTGCTGGCCGAGCTGGGCAGCGCGGCCGCCGAGGCGGCGGCGCCGGCCGAGCCGGCCGGGAGCCTGACGCGCTGGCTCGTGCTGGCCGTGGCCGCCGTCTCGTGCCTCTTCCTCGCCTTCCTGCTGCTGCTGCTGGCGCTGCGCCTGCGCCGCTGGCGCCGCCAGCAGCTGCTGCCGCCCGCCAGCGGCGCCTTGCGCGGCGTGCCCGTCTCGCACTTCGTGGGCATCGACGGCGTGCGCGCCTTCCTGCAGTCCTACTCGCACGACGTGTCGCTCACGGCCGACTCGCGCAAGAGCCAGCTGCGCTTCTCGGCCAGCGGCAGCTGCTGCGACACCCTGCCGGCCCGGCCACTGCCCGACGAGCCCGCGCCGCTGCTCGGGGACCAGGACCCTGCCGGCGCCATTCCCGTGGATCCCTCCGCTCCCTCGGTGAGTTCCTCGGGCTCATTCTGTTCGTCACGCTTCCTTCTTCTGCCTCCTTGTCCTTTTTCCCGGTGGTCTCTGTCATGAGTAGGGAAGTATTCTGACAATTAGGGCAAAGCCTCGGTGATCATTGCGCTCTTGCCTCTTCCTGCGGGGAGTTTCAAGTAGGAGTCGGATCTCAGTGTTACGGTGCGTGAGCCTTTCAGGAGAATCCAGCTCTTCTGTGCTGGAGATTCTGTGGTTGAGATCTTTTGTTTTTATGAGTCCAGATTGTTTAATTCCGGTTCTCTCACCAGTACGAGGTCCGCTATTCTGTTGTGTTTCAATGCAAAGAAGTGGAAATTTGCGTTGTTAGCAGTGTCAGGTGTTAGTCGATAGCACACGTACTTGAGTTCTGTGACAGAACATTTGTGTTCCCGTCTAGAGAATTTAAGTTCGCGATAGTATATTTAAGTTCGCGATAATATATTTAGCTTTGTACACAATCTTACGGCTTTTTTTTCTTTCACCCTGCGCCTCCACATCATTATTTGCTCGTCGATATTGTGCCACCTGATCTTATGCTTTTTTTCATTATTTGTTATCGTTGAAAACAGAGTATGAAGTACACTGTTGTATGAATTTTTAGCAGCGGGACTTTCTCAAGTCTGTCTTTGGTATACTTAGTTATCACCCTCCCCGTATTCCTTTTCTTTAAATAGTATTTAGGATAAATGTAAGCCATTGTTTGTAATTGAACGTGGACACGTGTTTGCTTGCTTTGTTTTGGGTTTGTTCCATTTGCTACTTTTGAAAGGGCTCACAGAGCGTGTTCCTTATCCAGTAATTGCAGCAATGTCAACTTTATGTAGCATTCTGTATTTTCCGGGAGACTATTCCCAATCATTCTTCGAGTTTGCTTGCGGGAATTTCTTTGGTTGAGTAAAAAGTGAGCTTCACATTCGGGAGTGAGCAGAGATGGTGGAAGAGTAGTTCAATCGCTTGTTGCTCATGTTGTTACATCTAAAATATGTTAGAACTGGTTTGCCACCTTGGTGGTGCATCATTGCTGTTGTCCTGAAATGATAGAATTGAAGAACTGGATGTTCGCAGACAGAAGGTTGAGATTAGAGACCCTATGCCTTTTTTATGCCTTCAAACTCTGCGTTAATATCTAAAAATTACAGCGTACTGTCGAGATTTCTGCTGCGATGCGTTACAGGCGGCCCAGCACTACTCGGAAGGTCGAGATACGCTTGTGTGAAGGGTTGTTCGTTTGCGCTTTTTTTCCTCGCCTTAAATCTTGTTTCGTATGGTTCTCTCTCGCGTAGCAGCGCTCGATCTTTCCGTGCCAAGTGTTTAAAATCGATGCAACGCATGAGGAAGAGAGTAACGTACATTCTTAATGCATCAGTGGTTAGAAATGTTGTTTTTTCCTTCTGTGCTCCTTCCCAGCCGGTGAGCACAATCCCGAGTTACCGCAAGTGAAGCGATTTTGTCAGAATAATCTGTTTATCCACGAGAAATCTTTTCTGCCAAACACAAGTTGATTTCTGAAGGGTTGTTGCTGTTCTATGGGCAATTTTTGTCTATTTTATTCTTGACCATTGTGCCTTTTTCGGAGAGATGTAAATACAAGCGGCGCTGTAGCCAAGGGTGTAGCGACAATAGGTTCTAATGTGCCCAAAGTTCATTTGCCAATGTTCAGTTGTTGATCAAGGCGTTGCTCACAGGTTTGGACTCTTAGACATACACAGGCTTTTCATCGTGAACTGTTTATTGGTTGAAGGTTTTTCCAAAAGTTACTAATCCGTTTTTGTATTTATCACAGTTGTCCTACAACACAGTTTTCAATTCACGTTAATTATTTGAAAGCGGTGTCTAATTTGTGTAATACAACAAAGGGTGAGGAAGGACGAGATTCTACTTAAATACTTTCTCAGTATTCTCTCTCTGAAGCCAGTGTAGCTGCTTCAGAGCCTGTTCTCACAGCAATGTTGGGGTCGAACAATCGTTCCCTCAAAACTGCTACAACAGAAGAAGTTTGTGAGATAAAAAATGAATCTTGTAGTTTCCATCTTTGTTTCTTTCGAGACGGTGGCAAGGACGGGATAACTGGGAACCGAGTTATCACCAGCACCCTGTGAATGACACAGTGATAATTCATGAAATTATTTCTTGAGCAATAGGAGCGTTGGAAAAACCTGCTGTACCCAAAGTAGTTTCCCAAAACTTGCTTTGTGCAGCGCTTGGAATGGTTCAGCTGATGATAACGTGCCCTGCTCTCTACAAGTTCATGGAACAAGAGCTGTTGGTTTGTGGACAGTCTTTATTTCGTGATTTCTTTTGGCTTTTGCAGAGGTGGTGTCAGTACAAACAGGCGCCGAGGTGGATCAGGTTTTTTTTCATAGCGGTTGCTCTCAAGAGTGTTTTATAATTTCTACTTTCAGACCATCCCACGCCGGGAGCGTTCAGTGTTTTTAGCAACAAAGGACACGGCAGTGCTTTTGAGCAGTGGGTAAATTGCCTTCTCTAGTTTTGACCTTCTAAGATTCCTTTCTGTGACATGTTTTGTCGTCTTTTTATCTCGAAGTCTCTGTCCTGGGAAAGGTAGCTGGCATGTCATGTTTTCCTTGGGCATCACCACAGAGGAGTAATAGCCCTCTTGTTTTACAATTCTCAGAGTAAAAAATTCAGCACGCTGGTAACTGAAGTATCCTGGCAGCATGAACACCTTTTTCAGTCTGTCCACGTTCTTACATCTACTTACCTAGGCCGTTCACTGAAAAAACTTTTTGAAGAAATGCTTTAAGAGGTCATTCTTCCCAGTTCTAGGACAAGAAGTTGTGGTAATCTCCATGATTTGTAAAACTGGGAACATGTAAGGATAATGCTGTTCTAGAGAGTAAGACGTGCCATTTCCCCCCAGTCACAGTTACTGTGACAGGGATATAAAATAAAAGGGATATAAACGAGAATCTCCGGAAAGAAAATGTTGCTTCTGGTGCCTCTCTTCTACAAAGGCTTCTAGTCCCAAGTATTTTGTAGACGTTGTTTCACAGAGATGGTAGAAATTAAATAAAAGAGCAGAGTAAAGAGAGTCTACAGCAGTAAGAGAAGGGAGAGGAATCTGAAAGGTATTTGATGCTTATACTTACCTGTACTCACCTGGGCTCCCTTGTACGAAGTCTGTGTGATCCTCCAATCCTCCGCTACATGTTCCCCAGCCAGACTCTGCATTTTTGCGTCTGAACAGAGCTCCTCGAGTCCCCTTTCCGCGGGTTTGAAACAACTCGCCAAACTGAGCTCTGACTCGCGCTTTTCGGTACCTGATGGGGGTGAGCTGCCAAGCGGGGGGAGACCCCCTCAGGCGCTGCCATCCGGCGGCTGCAGTGGCGCGGCGGCGCCTCCGGGTGTCGCTGTTGGCCGCCGCCGAGCGGCGCTGGAGCCGCCGCCGCCGCAGCGTCCTGCCCCCGCAGGCTGCTCGCTCGCCCGGCGCCGGCCACAGCGGCAGCGGCACCGCCAGCAGCAGCAGCAGCGGCGAGAGGCGGCGCGCTGATCTCGCTGCCTTTCAGCGGTCTCTGTTCTCGCCGGCGAGAGCGGCTGGAAGGGAGGCAGGGCAGCGGCAGGAGGCAGGAGCGCGGCGAGCTGTGGCGGCAGAGAATGGCGGTGAGGCGGCGGCAGAGGCTCGGGCCGGGCGGCGGGCGAGCGCTGCTGGGCGCGCTGCTGCTGTGCGTGTGGTGGCGGGCGGCGGCCGAGCGGGTCCGCTACGCCATCGCCGAGGAGCTGGGCAGAGGCTCGCTCGTGGGGCCGCTGGCGCGGGACCTGGGGCTCAGCGCGGACGAGCTGCCGGCGCGCAAGCTGCAGGTGGCGTCTGCCGGCAAGAAGCAGCTGAAATACTTCACGGTGAATGAGGAGAACGGGAACCTGTACGTGAACGAGAGGCTGGACCGGGAGGAGATGTGCGGCGAGTCGGCGACCTGTTCTGTCAGCTTCGATGTGCTGGTGCAGAACCCGCTGAACGTTTTCCGGGTCGAGGTGTCCATCGAGGACGTGAATGACAACGCGCCGCGCTTTCTTAAGGAAAATATCCACTTCGAAATAATTGAATCAACACCTCCTGGAACCCGATTTTCCGTGGATGTGGCTGAGGACGCAGACGTGGGCAGTAACTCGCTGCAGGGCTACGAGCTGGAGGCCAACGGGTACTTCGCAGTGGAGGTGAAGGAGAGCCAGGACGGCAGCAAGTTCGCGGAGCTGGTGCTGCGACGCGCGCTCGATCGCGAGACTGAGCCGAGCCTGCGTCTGAGGCTGATGGCGCTGGATGGCGGAGACCCGCCCCGGACTGGCACCGCCCAGCTGTGGATCAACGTCACCGACGCCAATGACAACCCGCCCGTGTTCGCGCAGGACCGGTACCGCGTCAGCCTGCGGGAGGACACTGCCCCGGGATCGACGGTGCTGAACGTCTCTGCCTCCGATGCTGACGCCGGCACCAACGCTCACATCACCTACGGCTTCGGAAAGGTGCCGGCCAAGGTGCGTCAGAAGTTTATGGTGGATGCAGAAAGCGGGACGATCAGTCTGCAGGAGGGGCTGGATTTTGAGGACACTCGAGGCTACATGTTGCTGGTGGAGGCCAGGGACGGTGGCGGTTTGGTGGCGCACTGCAAGGTGGAGGTGGAGGTGCTGGATGTGAATGACAACGCGCCCGAGATCACGGTTCTCTCTCTGTCCAGCCCCGTGCCTGAAGACGCACCTGCCGGCACCGTGGTGGCCCTGATGAATGTGCAGGATCCGGACTCCGGCGAGAACGGTCAGGTGTCGTGCGAGCTGTCGGGCGAGGCGCCGCTGTCTATCGTGGCGTCGCCGGGCGGCTCGTACAAGGTGGTGACGGCGAGCGCGCTGGACCGCGAGCAGGCGTCCGAGCACCGCGTGACGGTGGTGGCCCGGGATCGGGGCAGGCCGGCGCTGTCGAGCCGCACGGAGCTGGTGCTGGAGGTGTCGGACGTGAACGACAACGCGCCGGTGTTCGAGGAGGCGGCGTACAGCGCGTACGTGTGGGAGAACAACGCGGCGGGCGCGCTGGTGCTGCGCGTGCAGGCGCGGGACGCGGACGCGGGCGCCAACGGGCGCGTGAGCTACTGGCTGGCGGGCGGCAGCGCGGGCGCGGCGGGCGCGGCGCCGCCGGTGTCGGTGGAGGCGCGGAGCGGCGCGCTGTACGCGCAGCGCTCCTTGGACTACGAGCAGTGCCGCGAGTTCGCGGTGGCGGTGCGGGCGCAGGACGGCGGCGCGCCGGCGCGCAGCTCCACGGCCACGGTGCGCGTCTTCGTGCTGGACCGCAACGACAACGCGCCGCGGGTGCTGTGGCCGGCGGCGGCTGCGGCGGGAGAGGCTTCGGCGGCGGCGTTCGAGGTGGTGCCGCGCTCGGCCGAGGCCGGCTACCTGGTGGCCAAGGTGGTGGCGGTGGACGCGGACGCGGGGCGCAACGCGTGGCTGTCGTACGAGCTGGTGCAGGCGTCGGAGCCGGCGCTGTTCCGCGTGGGGCTGCACAGCGGCGAGGTGCGCACGGCGCGCGCCGTGTCCGAGCGGGACGCGGCCAAGCAGCGGCTGGTGGCCGTGGTGAAGGACCACGGGCAGCCGGCGCTGTCGGCCACGGCCACACTTCATCTGGTGCTGGCCGAGAGCTTGCAGGAGGCGCTGCCGGAGCTGAGCGACAGAGACACTGTGTCCGAGCTGACGTCTGATCTGAACCTCATTCTTGTTGTGTCGCTCTCCATCGTGTCCTTATTATTCGTTTCCACTGTCATTTTTGTTTTTTTCTTTAAATGTCGACAGTCGAGGAGCCCTCCCATTTTTATAACTTCTGATAAGGAACTATATTCCACCTTGGGCTCAAAAGCACCGTACAACTATTGCAGCAGCACGCTGCCCTTGCCCTATTCCTACGAGGTTTGTTTAGCCTCTGAGTCGGGGCAGAAGGACTTCACGTTCCGGAGACCCGGGGCAGCAGCCTTGCCTGCCCCTCTCCCGTCCGCTGATCCTGGCTCAGGCACTCATTCTGAGAAGGACCCTCCTAGCCCCGGCAGCTCGGCACAGGTGAGCGTCTGTCCTACGGTCCCTCTCCGTGGGTTTTTGCGAATCTTTTTTTCCTCTGTTCTGCTGTCGGTGATCAGTGGGGAACCGTCAGATCTGAATGTGCCGGCGCGTTGCTCAATAGCTCAGGGGCGTGGGGATGTGAGTGAGTGTGTGTGTGTGTGAATGTGAGATCCTGACTCATCCTTTTGACCCGCCAAATCTTATCTACATATTGCTGATTTTCCCCGAGGAGCGACGCAAATGTCCGTATTTCTGTCTGTCCTGGAGAAGGACAGACAGGTCCGAGTTTCACCGAACTGGAGTGGTGAGGTGGACTCGGGGTGGAGCGGGAACAAAAGTGTCCTGGAGACTGAAGCTGAGACAGCCCTTTCGCCTTGGTTTAGTGACCACTAATTGTCTCAGCCACATTTGGGAGCTTTCATGTGATAATGATGTGTGATCTATCCTGGCGTGTTTACTCAGTGCGGGCAGCCACGCTGTAGATCTCTCCTTTTCTGGCAAGCTCGGTTCTTTAGCGCTCTGAACCCCTTTAACTGAAAGTGTGTACTCCATAACTCAGCTTTTCCCCTCCGTCTGTAGAGCCGGCGCTGGTGCTTCAGTGCAGCTCCAAGCCTGGCAACGAGCAGAAGGAGATTTTTGTTCCCTGCTGCCACCGGCTTCTCTGAAGCCTCGGTGGAGCCGGGAAAAATGCCGAAATTAGAGCCTCAGGCTGGGATTTGGCTTGAACCCGTCCCCGAAAGAATTCGTGGTGGAGGGGAAGGCACCTTCCCCCTTAGCTGTCATAATTTTCTACTTCTCTTCCTCAAAAAGACGCTTTCAGGCGCTCTGAAGCGTCGTCTGCAATATTCAGGCTTCTCATGAAGGTGGAGGAGATGAAATGTCTCCAGATTAATGGAAGCACGGTAGATGGAGCTGTTCTGTCTTCCACGCCTTTCCCGAGATCTCTTTTCTACTCATGTCTCCGCTGCTTGGTCATGCCACTACTGGTGGCATTAAACGGAGGAGGTACTCTGGCACGGGTGGTGCGTGCACTCATAGGAAGGGAAATTACTTGAGAATTGCGGTCCCCACGTTCGAGAAATTGTGTGGTAAATCGCGTGTAGGAAAAACCTGAAATAGACAGTGATTGGAAAAAGGATTCAGAGCTTACAGTGGTTGGAAAAGGATTCAGAGTTTATTTCAAATAAATAAGTCATTATTTCAAGATTTGAGTGGAAGAGAGCTGTGGATTTTCTTGGGTTTGATTAAATGTAAGAAAGAAAGAAAATTGGGACTTGATTTTCTGTGAGAAAATAAGTGCTTTGGGAACGTTAGATGACTAATATTGGATTTTATCTGTGAAACACTATCACGTGGGAACGTTATATAAACTTTTATCACATTCTGTGGACAAGTGGTAAGAATGATAAATAGCGCTGATAAAGTTTATCTTTTGGCAACGATTAATCAGGAGAAAAGGAAATAGCTGAGCGTGTAGATGGGACAGATTGCGCCGACTCTTTCGATATTGCCGACTCTTCATGTAAGCGCAGAACTACTGCGTCTCTGGGTGGATCCCATGTGCTCACGGATTTTAGGATTGTGCGGGGCGAGGACACGCAGAGTCGAGATCCCTCTCGCTCTGGCGAATGTCACTGTCCAGAGCTGGTGCGGGTGATTTGCAGCCCCTACGAGCTCAGCCACCAGAATTAGGGGGTAACAAATAATCGGCCGTAAGTTTCCGAGCCAGTTCTGCGAGGCTTTGAGAGTCTCCGTAAATGAATGGATGCGTGGGCGCTGATTTCCAGTCCGGTTTTTGCCGGACATCGCCGTCCCTTCCTTTTCAGTGTCAGCTGTGGGATGACACCTGGGCTCTGTGTCACGGCTGGGTTTTCTCCGGGTTCCTGGCACTACCTTATCAAGCTTTCTTATCCCCTTTTCATTACCCCGTGACATCCGAGCAGCTCTGCGGGTGACAGACGATGAATGCCGGAATTTCTGTCATTTTATCTTTACGAGTGCGTGAAAAATCGAAAAGCCCGACATAGCACGAGTTATTGATGACAGCAACAACAACCCAGGGTCAGGTTTTTGACCAGGCACTGCCGGTGCTGTGACCTGCCAGGCTGTTGCTGCAGGGGAACAGGATCCGTTCCCACCCCGGTGAACTCTCACCGCAGGTTACAGAGCGTGATTTCTCTTAGTCTGCCTGGTAGAAAAAAGTACCAGGGAGCAACCCGGGAGATGGCGAGAGTAGGAGGGTGTATTAAACCGGGATATCTGCGGTTTGTGGGGGAAGACGCCTGCTGGGATAGTGGTGGCGGTGGGGATCCCGCAGGAGGGGCGATGCTCCTGGAAATCTTGCGGCGGGAGCCGCCCCGCGGCGAGACTGTGTTGCGGCCGGAGGAGCTGCTCGTAAATCGGCAGCACGAAATCAGTGTCGCTTTGCAGGCTACCCTGCTTTGGTGGAGCAGCGACGTCTTGACGCCTTGAAAGGGGCCTCCCAGGAAGCATTTGGGTGGGAGGACCGGCATTCTGAAGGTCCTGAGAAACACTGGGAGCTGACGCATCGTGCCGGTGCTGGCTCTCCCTGTCACTGTGGGTACCTCGGAGGATCCTCCCCACTCATCCTCCCGCCCTCTCCACTTCCCCTTCTTATTCCCGCTGCCTCATTCCAGCGAGGTGTTCCCGGGACGCGCACCCCAAACACTCCAAAGTCCCCAAAATGACTCCCTTTTTGGCGTCACTATCTCTGCCAATTTCTCCACCTTCCTGCCTGCGCCCGATCTACCCTGCCTGTGCCAGCGCTCCCCCCGCCCGGCTGTTCTTGTAGCGGGGTTTCTCTCCGGGCTGTGCTCTCCCTTCGGGTTCTGCCCGCCCGAGCCCCGCTGTCCTCGGGTCGAGTTGGCCGCGCTGCTTCCGGCGGGGCTCGGTGGCGGCGGGGCCCGGTGGCGGCGGGGCCCTGCGCTCTGTGCAGTTATTGGACGGGACTCTGTGTGCCGCTGTCGGCCAATGATGGAGCGGGGGGGAACTGGCGGCCCGGCCCCGCTCGGAGCCGGGATGAGGCGCACACGGTCTCACAGAGACTCTGCGAGTGAGTCACGGCCGAGCCCGCCGAGCAATGCCCGGCTCGCCGCCGCCGCCGCCGCTTCCCGGGGCCGCTGGGCAGCGGCATGACGGGGCGAGCTGAGACTTTCTAGCCGGGGCGGGGGGGCGAAGCGGAGAGCGCGGCCGTCCTGTGCGATGAACGGCGTTGCTGTAAGGAGCCGCGGGGTGACGACGGGGCAGGTACTGAGCCTCTTGCTTTTGTTCGGCGTTTCCGACTGGGTTTCCGCCGCGATTCGCTATGCGATCCCCGAGGAGGCGCGGAGAGGCACCGCGGTGGGGAATGTGGTAGCCGACCTGGCGCTGGACCTCGGGCGGCTGCCGGGGCGCCGATTGCGGGTGGTGTCCGGCGGCAACAAGAAGTACTTCGGGGTGGATCTGACGAGCGGGGCGCTGCTGGTGAACGAGAGGATAGACCGGGAGGAGCTTTGCGGCGCGCTCTCTCCCTGCTCCCTCAGCTTTGAGATCGTGGTGGAAAACCCGCTCGAGCTCTACAGCGGCACCGTAGAGATCCAGGACATCAATGACAACGACCCGGTTTTTCCCAGCAGCCAGGCGAGGCTGGAAATCAGTGAGTCGGTGGCTGCCGGAACGCGCTTCCCGCTAGAGAGCGCGCAAGATCCCGATGTGGGAATTAACTCTTTGCAGACCTACCAGCTCAGCGCCAACCCGAACTTTGCGCTCGACGTGCAGACGAGGGTGGATGGCAGCAAGTACGCGGAGCTGGTGTTAGAGAAGGAGCTGGACAGGGAGGAGCAAAGGGAGCTGAACTTGGTCCTGACTGCCCTGGATGGAGGCAGTCCGCCACGGTCGGCTCACGTGCAGATCCACATTGATGTTGTAGATGCCAACGATAATGCCCCGGTCTTCAACCAGTCCACCTATAAGGCGAGTGTGAGGGAGAACACCCCCAGCGGCACCCTGGTCGCCAGGATCAGTGCGTACGATCTGGATGATGGGCCCAATGGAGACATCGTCTACTCCTTCAGCAGCCACACCCCCGCCAAGGTACGAGAACTCTTTGCTCTGGACTCAGCCACAGGAGAGTTGAGGGTCAAGGGACAGCTGGACTATGAGGAAGCAAAGTTGTACGAGATTTACTTACAGGCTAAAGACAAAGGAGCCGTTCCTGGTGTGGCTCATTGCAAAGTGCTGGTGGAAGTCGTGGATGTGAATGACAATGCTCCAGAGGTGACAGTGACTTCTGTGTACAGCCCTGTGCCTGAAGATGCAGCCCCAGGGACGGTCGTAGCTCTGCTGAGTGTAACAGACTTGGACTCCCATGACAATGGCCTGGTGAACTGTTTTATTTCCCCTGGGATCCCGTTCATGCTCAGCTCCTCACTCAAAAATTACTACACATTGAAAACAGAAGGAGCTCTGGACCGGGAAAAGGCAGCAGAGTACAACATCACAATCACGGCCAAGGACTCGGGCTCACCACCCTTGTCTGCAGTAAAACACATCCTGGTGCAGGTGTCAGATGTCAATGACAATGCGCCCAGGTCGTCCCAGGACTCCTATGATGTCTATGTTCCGGAGAACAACGTGCCTGGCATCCCCATCCTTAACGTGAGCGCCACAGATCCGGACCTCGGGCGCAATGCCCACCTCTCCTACAGCCTCTTGCAAGGTGACACCACTTTTGGCCACCTCTTCTCCATCAACCGAGAGAATGGCACCCTCTACCTGCTCACCTCCCTGGACCACGAGGACCAGGTGGAGTTCAGCATGATGGTGCAGGTCCAGGACGGTGGCTTTCCACCTCTGGCCACCAACGTCTCGGTCAGTGTGTTTGTCACTGACCTCAATGACAATGCCCCAACGGTGCTGTACCCTCACCCCAACACCACCGCCACCTACACGGATGTGGTGGCACCAGGCACTCCTGCCGGGCACATGGTCACCAAGGTGGTGGCAGTGGATGCGGACGCAGGGTACAATGCCTGGATCTCCTATACCCTGCTGCAGGCCACCGACCCCAGCCTCTTCTCGGTGGGGCCGCACAACGGGGAGATCTTCACGGCCCGCCAGCTCCGCGAGGATGACGCTCCCGAGCACACCTTAGTCATCCTGCTGAAAGACCATGGCGAGCCTGTGCTGTCCACCAGTGCCACCATCTCCATCTCTGTGGCCGAGATGGTCAAGGAGGTGCTCCCTGACCTCACTGATGTGGCCCCTGCCAGTGATCCCAGAAGACATGTGACTTTCTATCTCATCCTGGCTGTGATTTTGGTGTCAGCAGCCTTCTTCATCACCATGCTGTCCGTGGGCATCTTCAAGTGCTACAAGTGGAGGCAGTCGAAGGAGCTGTACAACAGCTCCAGGAGTACCACGTACAGGACACCGGGGCCCTTCCACCACATCGATGCCGTGCGGGGCGGCTTCACACCGCCCAGCTTCTACCACCAGGTCTATCTCACCACAGACTCTCGCCAGAGTGACCTCCTGTGTAAAAAGCCCTTCACTTCCAGCCCCTTGGGGAGCCGCCAGGGCACCATCAGGAATGGTGAGCCAGGGCTGTACCACCAGATTGTGGGCACTGCCAGCCGGCTCCCCGCACCTGCTGAGGTAATGTAGCTCCTTCCTTGGCGTGTCCCAGCGCTGGGCAGAGCCACGGTTCGTTTGTGCCGTACGTGTGCAGTTGTGTGTTGGGGTTGGGGGGGATATCCAGTCATGCCACATCCCTGAAGAGTTCAGCTCCAGCTGAACAAGTGTTCTTTGCAGTCAAATGAGCCATCCTGAGGGCTGATGACTTTTGCAGTGTGGTGAGCAGGATCAAGTGAGTCAGTTCGTTCATGTTGTCAATGATGCATCTTTTGGACGCAGTTTTGGGTACGCCTTGCATGAGTAACCGGTGGAGGCTGAGGTCAGCTTGAAACCACTTGTTAATCCTTGGCACGAAGTTTGTTGCTCATGGTATTTCCTTCCCTTTGCAAAAGGAGAGCCAAGGGGAGCACTGGCACTGCGGGGGAACGTAATCTCTGTGCGTCGTGACTTGGTGGGGGCTGGAGAGGTGGTGGTGCAGATGGGGTGGGAGCTGGGGATTGGTGTCACCTCTCACAGTGCAAGCAGACAAAGCTGAAGGATGCTGCTGGTTCCTCTGATGGACAGACCGTGGTCACAGAGCAGTTCCTCCCATCTGTGCCGCTCCTCATGTTTGACTCCTGAATGGTTCTGGTTTTATTTCCATGGAAGTTCTGTGCTGAGGTTCGCTTTGGGGGAGGGGGTGGGATTGCAGACTGCCTCAGTTGCTCGCAGGGTTCTGCCGGGCTGGACTTTGGCTCTGAGCAGGGTGGTGAGTCCTCCACTCAGATGTTGCTCAAAAACCCTATTACAAGCTCTGCATGATTTGTATTATGCTGTCTTGGTGATGTCTGATGTCCTGATCGAACACACTGCAGGCTGGAAGGCGTTTGCGCATGGCAGCAGCTTCTGTGCTTGTCCCCCGATGGGAATTGTGCTGCTTAATTTGAAAGCTTTCAATTAGAGGAATTCTTCAGTCTTCAGAGGTGAGGCCAGGTAGTGGATCCAGTGGAGGGGGAGTGTTGATCTGGTGGATTTCCAAGGTCGTTGGTGCTGGTAATTTGTCCTTCCTGGGAGGCAGTGGGTAGGAGCGACCGGTTCCTCAGAGCAGAAGGAAGTGAGGTGCAGCGGAAGCTCTTCATGGCTGTGAGGCTGCGTGTGCTGCCTGCTCAGTGTGGCCAAATCACAGACGGAGGCAGAAACCTCTCAGAATTATTTTATGCCTCTTTTTTTTTTTTTTTTCTTGCTTGCGTCACTGCTCAGACTCAGCACTTCTGATTTGTGGCAGGTGAGAATGGCTGCAGCAGCTGCAGGAGCAAGTGTTCCTCTGCATTGTGTGGGCTGTGCTAAGGCTGGGGACAAGGATGTCCCCTCCACCAAAACTTCCTGACAAGATGCCTCTGGTGATGAGGGCAATAAATGATTTGAGAGTGGGGTGGAAGGAGGGCAGCAAGCCTGAGCCCCAGCCGTGACTCCCTCCTCCTCCCCAGTACTGCACTGGAAAGGCACTGGGAGTGAGAAATCAGCTGGGCTGGCTCTGGGCCCTGGATTTTCAGTCTTTGTGGTGACAAATGTGTCAAGCCTGCAAAGGCTTTACACCTCCTTGCTCTGCAGGGCACAGCCAGCCCCCAGAAGTATTGCAGTGGGAAGGGTGTTGGCCCTGTCTGCGGCAGGTGACGTGTCCTGCCATCCTACCCTGCAGGATTTTCAGTGATCCCTGGGTTGTCTGGCTTGGTGCCTCTCCACAGAGTGAGCTCTGACCCTGTGGAATTAGGAATATCTCCTTCTCCATCCTAGACACCCCAAACACTTCCTGCCTTGTCACACTGTCCCTATCCCAGGCTCTGACATACCCAAACAGCTGCAGGATTCCCAGGTAAAGCCCTTGCTCCAGCTCCTTGGTGGCTGAGCCATGTCAGGACACGGGGTCCCAGGCTGTGTGGGCTTTGCAGGGGATTTCTGCTGAGGCACTGCAGCAGCACCAAACCCATTCCCGGGGGTGCAGCACCCTGTAGTGCCAATGGAAAGCTCTGTCACCCAGCTCTACTGCCCAGCCTGGGATGGGGACAGGGCACATTCCAGAGCCAAGGTTACTGTGACAGTTTCGTGCTGGTGGCACCCTCAGGAGCCCTGGGGGAATGACTATGTACAAGAAGGAATTGGCCTCTGTGTGCTGAGGAATCCCTTGTCCGGTGGTTTTTTTTCTGCATTGTCTCTTTAAGGACGCCTTCTCCCCTCCCCCAGAGCTGGCAGTAGGTGGGACCCGGGCACTGTTCTCACCATTCCTAAGGTTCTTCCCGGTGTCTCTCCCTGACTGGCAGCAAGGTGGTCCCGCCTCACGGCTCTCAGAATAGGCAGGGAGGTGCTGCAGACGGGAGGGAGGACCCTCGACTGCAGCACCTTCACGGTCCCTGTCCTCACCAGGAGGATGCTGTCCCCATCACCATCCCCCGTGCTGGATATCAGCCTCTCTCACCTATCCCCCAGGTCACTCTGGTGCCCAGGTGGTGGGGACAGGCAGGATCCCTGTCTGCCACACCACTGCAGCCCCCAGCCCCCAGGGTCGGTGTGCACCCAGGGGAGGGTCAGGGTGGCCTTCAGTGCACCGTGGACAGAAAAGGGAGGGGGATTTTTACAGCCTGTAGTGACAGGACAAGAGGGAATGGTTTTAAACTGACAGGAGGTTTGGATTAGATAACAGGTATAAAAATTCTTCCCTGTGAGGGTGGTGAGGAACTGGCACAGGTTGCCTAGAGAAGCTGTGGCTGCCGCATCCCTGGGAGTGTTCAAGGCTGGGCTGGATTGAGCTCTGAGCAACCTGGTCTAGTGCAGGTCCCTGCCCAGGGCAGGAGGTCAGAATGAGGTCATAATAAGGCCATTCTGTGACTCTGTGACTGCACAAAGCTTCTGCGGGGATGTGAATTAACTAAAAGTCTGCAGCTTGCCAATATCATCTGAGGAAGGGAGAGCAGGAAATGACTGTGCTCCCCCTGGGGGGACTAACACCCCAGCAGGAGAGTGACTGCAAAGCTGGACCTGCCACAGAGTATCAGTGTGTGTGTGTGTCTGCCAGGTGGAAGGCTCGGTTTCTTTCCCACTCTGACATCCTGACCTGGTGTTGTGATCCCGTGGTGATCTAGTGGCCGTGTTTTCTGGCTCTGTGTGTTTGCAGTGATTTGGGTACTGTGAAGACTGACCCCTTCCTTGCCCCAGGGTGAGGAAGTGGTTTCCAGTCAGGTGTGCATTGGGAACAATTGTATTTTGGCTTTGAGTGGCTCACCTGCCTTTGCTTTTCTACCTTCAGCCTCCCACTCCCACGGTGGGCTGGCAGGGGTGGCATCCCCGTCCCAGTGCAAGGTGGTGGCACTGGTGGCAGCGATGCCTCACCCAGAGAGGCAGTCATGGGGTGCAGGCAGCAGCCAAAGCAATAGCTGAGGGGGAGAAGAGGGGTGAGAGAAGAGCCCCTGGCACCTCGGGGCTCTAACAAGCACCTTTTCATCGGGCATGAAAAGTCCTTTGGCCTGCGTTCATGACAGCTGCCCTTTGTCTGTGGGCACGATGTGAAGCCACCATTGTGGAGGGGGAGCACACAGGGAGGGCTTGTACCTTGCTTCCAGGCTGCCAGGACGTGCAGTTTCCCTGTGAACGCAAAGCGAGCTGTCGGAGCAAGTGAGTCAGGCTGGCAGAGGGGAGGCCGGGGGTGGCAGCCCCGCTGTTGCCGGCTCAGGGCCCTGCTTCCCGCACCTCCGGAGCCACTGCTGGCCGAGAGGGGATGCAGCTCTCGGCCAATTGGGCGCTGATCTGAAGCGAGGGGGGGAAATCGGCTTCTTCTTCTTCTCCCCCCCCCCCTCCCACCTCCGCGCTGGGGCTGTGATTCAGTTCCCCTCCCCCAGCCCACCCCCTCGGCTTGGAGGCTGACAGTTGGAGCCGCAGCCTGCCGGAGCCCCGGAGCTGTTTTCTAAGCCGTGGAAGAGAGACCCAGGGATTTATTCGCAGTTCCTCAGTGCCTGCTGTGTCCCGGGCCGGATGCGCACGGACATGGAGAGTGTCAGCCTCCAGCGATCCGCCTGGAAATGGCAAGTACTGAGTTTGTTTTTGCTCTGCGGCTGGGGCTGGGGCTCCGGGCAGATCCACTACTCGGTGTTTGAGGAGTCAGAGTTGGGAACCGTGGTGGGGAACGTGGCCCGGGACCTGGGCTTGAAGGTGGAGGAGCTGCCAGGTCGCAGGCTGCGCCTGGGCTCCGAGGAGAGCTTGCGCTACTTCTCCGTGCGCCTGGACAGCGGCACGCTGGTGGTGAGCCAGCGGCTGGACCGCGAGCGTCTGTGCGGAGCAGCTGCCAGCTGCGTGCTGTCGGTGCAGGTGGTGACAGAGAACCCCCTGCAGCTCTTCCGCCTGGAAGTGGAGATCCTGGATCTGAATGACAACTCCCCGAGCTTCCCCACTGCTCACCGCACCCTGCGCATCGCCGAGTCTGCCACGGTGGCTGCGCGCTTCCCCCTGGAGAGCGCGCAGGACCCCGACGTGGGCAGCAACGCTGTGAGCTCCTACCGGCTGAGCCCCAACTCGCACTTCTCTCTGGACGTCAAGCAGCAGCCGGATGGCAAACTCTTCCCGGAGCTAGTGCTGGAGCGTGCCCTGGACCGGGAAGAGCAGCCAGAAGTGCAGCTGGTGCTGACGGCTGTGGACGGGGGAAGCCCAGCGCGCTCGGGCACGGCGCAGATAACGATCCAGGTCCTGGATGTCAATGACAACGCGCCCACCTTTGAGCACACCACATACAAGGTGAAAGTCCCGGAAAACACACCTGTGGGGGCTGTGCTCCTCCGGGTCAATGCGTCTGACCCTGATGAGGGTCCCAATGGGGAGACACAGTACTCCTTTGGGGTTCACACCTCCGACTCGGTGCGGAGGCTCTTTGCCCTGGATCCTCACTCCGGAGAGGTCCGGGTGAGTGGGGCCCTGGACTTTGAGGAATCGCGTTTCTATGAGATCTACGTGCGAGCCCACGATGGAGGGGTCCCAGAGATGGAGGGCAACTGTGTGCTGCAGGTGCAAGTGGAGGATGCCAATGACAACCCCCCGGAGGTGCTGCTCACCTCCCTGTTGAACCCGGTGCCAGAAGACACCCCACCGGAGACTGTCGTGGGGCTCTTCAATGTACGGGACCGAGACTCGGGGGCCAATGGGGATGTGAGCCTGGAGATCTCCCCCGATGTGCCTTTTGCCATCAGGTCCCTTCAGAACCACTTCTCCCTGGTCACCCAGAAGAGCCTGGACCGAGAGTCTACCTCACGGTACGCAGTGGAGCTGATCGCTCGGGATGGTGGCTCTCCTGCCCTCACCAGCACGCTCACACTGCTCCTCAATATATCTGATGTGAATGACAACCCCCCACGCTTCTCGCAGCCCTCCTACGACGCCTTTCTCCAGGAGAACAACCCGCCTGGCTCCCTGCTGTGCACCGTCTCTGCCTCAGATCCTGACGACGGGGATAATTCCCGCCTTGTTTACTCCATAGAGAGTGGCCAAGTGCAGGATGCCCCCATCTCTTCCTTTGTCCACATCAACCCTGACAATGGTAATCTCTACGCTCAGCGCACCTTCGACTTCGAGCAGCTGCAGGTTCTGCCGGTGTCCGTGGTCGTGAGGGACTCGGGGTCCCCCCCGCTCTATGCCAACGTTACCGTCTACATCTTTGTGCTGGACCAGAATGACCATCCCCCCACCATCCTGCGCCCCGCCAGTGACAGCGATGTGCCGGCACCCCAGAGGGTCCCGCTGTCCGCCCCACCGGGCTACCTGGTGGCCAAGGTGACAGCAGTAGATGCAGATGCTGGGCACAACGCCTGGCTCTCGTACCGGCTGTTGCCGCAGTCCACCGACCCCTCCTTGTTCCATGTGTCTCTGTACACAGGGGAGGTGCGAACGGCGCGTGCCTTCCAGGACAGCGACATGGCAGTGCAGCAGCTCGTTGTCCTGGTGACGGACAACGGTGACCCGCCGCTCTCCACCACTGCCACCATCACCGTGGCCCTGGAGGAGGCAGCCCTGGAGGAGAGCTTCAAGCCTCAGGATTTCCTGGCTGGTGCCAAAGAGAAGCCGGACCTGACCTTCTACCTGATCATCGCGCTGGCAGCCGTCAGCACGGTGGCACTGGCCACTGTCACCCTGCTGGCCGCCCGGTGCCTCCGGCGCAGGGGCCGCGCCGCCGTCTCGCCCTACTGCTGCTGCTGGCTCAGCGAGTCGCCCTCCCGGGACTTCTGCAAGCACTCCAGCCCCAAACTGCAGCTCAGCTCCGACGGCACCCTTAAGTACATGGAGGTCACGCTGCGACCCACCGACTCCCCATCCCAGCGCTACAGCACCTGCTTCTCCCCCGGCTCCGAGCGGAGCGACTTCACCTTCCTGCGGCCCTGCCCAACCCCCGCCACGCTGCCGAGGGAGAGCGGGGCTTTCCTGCCCGCCGCCGGCACGCTGCGGGACCGCGGCCAGGTGAGCGGCAATGCCGGGGCGGGGTCCGGCGGTGCCGGCCGTTCCGACGGCGCGGGCCCCGCGGGGGGCGCGGAGCGGCCGCTCCGGTTCGCGGCGCGCGGCTCCGGTTCGCGGGCCGTGATTGGCGCCGGTGTTGCTGTCCTGGGGAAGGAGCGCGGCGATTGGAGCGGCGCCGCCGCGCCCGCAGCCAATGGCGGGGAGGCTGCGCGGCCGCGCTCCCCCCGCCCCGTCGAGCCGCGTCCGCCCCAAACAATGAATGGGAGCGGCGAGCGCTGAGCGCGGCCCCCGGCGCCGAGGGCATCGCTCCCCGGCCGGCCACCCGGCAAGGATGCCGAGGGCAGGGCAGGCGCGCCGGTCCCTGGGGCTGCCGCGCGTCTTCTCCTTCTGTCTGTTCTTGCACAGCTCATCTGCTCAGATCCGATACAGCATCCCGGAGGAGCTCACACGGGGTGCCTTTGTGGGCAATATCGCCAAGGACCTGGGCACCGATGTGGCTAAACTGGCGGCAGCTAATCTGCAGGTACTGTCGGATTCGGATTCGCAGTACTTCTCCGTCAATGTGAACACCGGGGTTATTATGGTCAGCGAGAGGATAGACCGGGAGCAGCTCTGCGGGCAGAACCCACGCTGCTTCCTCCACTTGAAACTTGCCATCGAGAACCCAGTGGAGTTCTACCGTATCGAGGTGGAGATCCTGGATATCAATGACAACCCCCCGGAGTTCCCCAGCGATGAGGTTTCCTTGCGCATCTACGAGCTGGCATCCCTGGGTGCCCGCTTCCCCATCCAGCCAGCCCAGGACCCCGACGTGGGCACCAACACCTTGCAGACCTATCACCTGAGTGCCAATGACAACTTCAACCTCAACGTGAAGGCCCGCACTGATGGTGGGAAGTTCCCTGAGCTGGTGCTGGAGCGGGCCCTGGACCGGGAATTCAGAGCTTTCCACTACCTGGTCCTGACTGCTGAAGATGGGGGCTCTCCCCCACAGTCCAGCAAGATTCGCATCACTATTCAGGTGCTGGATGCCAATGACAACCACCCGGTCTTCGACAGACCATCCTACGGAGCACGCTTGGTGGAGAACTCGCCGCTGGGCACCCTCGTGGTGAAGTTGAATGCCACTGATGTGGACGAAGGACCCAACGGCGACATCCGCTACTCCCTCAGCAGCCACAACTCGGCTGCCTTACGCCAGATCTTTGCCATCGATGAGCAAACTGGGGAGATCCGTGTCCAGGGCAACCTGGACTTTGAGGAGGCGACGGTGTATGAGATCGAAGTGGAGGCCAAGGACATGGGGTCGCCCACCATGGAGGAGCACTGCAGCGTGGTGGTGGAAATCACCGATGTCAACGACAACGCCCCTGAGGTCATTCTTACCTCCTTCTCGAGCACCCTGAGCGAGGATGCGCTGCCGGGCACGGTGGTGGCCGTGATACACGTCAGAGACAGGGACTCTGGCGAGCAGGGCAAGGTCCTGTGTCACGTGTCTCCAGACCTTCCCTTCCAGCTGCGTAAGGACTACGAGCACCAGTACTCGCTGCTCACCAGCACCCGTTTGGACCGGGAGCGTGTTGCCTACTACAATGTCACCGTCTCTGCCTCGGACCTGGGCAATCCCCCGCTCTCCCGCCACACCATCTTGCCAATCACCCTGATAGACGTCAATGACAACGCCCCCCAGTTTGAGCAAGCGTCCTATGAAGTGCTGGTGGCAGAAAACAATCCCGTGGGCAGCGTGCTGGTTACAGTCTCTGCTGCCGACCCCGACTCGGAGCAGAATTCCCGCCTGTCCTACTCCATCCTGCGAGCTGGTGGGACAGATCCAGGCCTGGATCCTACTCGCTACCTCTCGATACATCCCACGAATGGGCAGGTCACTGCCAAATTCCCTTTTGACTATGAGCAAACCACCTATCTCCAGTTCCACGTGGAGGTCTCTGATGGTGGCTCCCCGGCCCTGAGGAACAGAACACTGGTTCATGTTTTTGTGGTGGACCAGAACGACAACGCCCCACGGGTGCATTTCCCCAGGGCTGGGGAGGACTCCGCCACTCAGTTCCGAATTTCCCCCTCCATCGTCCCTCCTGCCCTCATCACCAAGGTGGTGGCAATAGATGCGGACTCGGGGCGCAATGCCTGGCTGTCCTACCACCTCGTGGAAGCCACAGACCTGGGGCTTTTCAGCGTGGCCCTGCGTTCCGGGGAGGTCCGGATCACTCGGGCTCTGCAGGAGACGGACGCCTCTGAGCACGAGCTGCTGGTGGTGGTCCGGGATGCCGGGGAGCCCCCGCTCTCCACAGCGGTCACACTGGTGGTGCTGGTGGAGGAGAAGGGTCCAGAGGCCCTGCAGGGCTCCGAGGCTCGGGCCGCTGATGGTGGGGGCTTGCCCTCTATTACCCTTTATCTGATTGTGTCCCTAGTGCTCATCTCCACCGTCTCGCTGGTGGGACTGGCAGCGCTGGGCATTCGGTGCCTCCGGCGGGGCTCTGCACCTGCCAACCAGGGCTGCTGCGTGGAGAGCGTGAACACGCTTCAGCCTCCTCCCAGCCACATCTTTGGGCACTTGCACTATGAGCCTAAGAAAGGGGACACTGTGATGGGCGTGCAGGTGACAGCAACGGCGCCCCCCGCCCCTCGGTACCGCTCCTGCTTTTCGCCGGTCTCGGATATCAGCGAGTTCATGTTTGTGAAACCCTCCGCGGATCCCGCCCTGTGCAGCGAGGTGAGCTCGGGAGTGCGGTCTCCAGCCTGAACACAACGCCGGTGTTCGGTACCGAACCGGCCAGGCTTCGGGGAGGGGGTGTCCGCCGGTGCCCGGTGCCAGCAGCCGGGCGGGGCGGAGCGGGGTTCCCGCTGCCGGGAGTCCCCGGCGCCCTCCCGGCGCTGCGGGGGCGGAGTGGCGGCAGCGGGGGAACGGGGGGGGAGCTACGCCGTGCGTATTTTGGGGGAAGGCGGTGAGATGGAGAAAGGGAGGAGGAGGGAGAGAAAAAGGAGGAGGAGGAGGAGGAGGAGGAGGGGGCTGTGGAGAGACGTAAAACTGTCACTCGGTCCATCCCCTCCGCTCGCTGACTTTGTGTGTCTTTGCATATCGAGAAGCGGTTCAGCCGGCCGGGCTGCGCTCGCCCCCTCCCCCGCCTCCTCCATCCCTCCCTGTCCGGCTCCGGCGGCGGCTTCCTCCCTGCACAACCCGCTCGGACCCCCCCGGTTCCCGCAGGGGTTCCGGCTGCCGGGGCCGGCTGCGGGGGCGGGGAGGAGGGGGAGGCTGCGCGGAGCCGCCGCCGCCGCTCCTCTCCGCTCTGCTCCGTTCGCACACCCGGCACGGGATGCTCGCGGGACAGAGTTTGCCATGGCAGCTCCCGCTGCTGCTCGCAGCCCTGTCCTGCCTGCCGGCTCCCAGCTGCGCCCAGCTCCACTACTCCGTGCCCGAGGATCGCGAGCCGGGCTTCTCTGTGGGCGACCTGGCCAAGGACTTAGGGGTGGAGGTGCGGAGCCTGGCAGCCCGCAACCTGCGCCTGGTGAGCGAGGGTGGGCAGAGGCACTTCCAGGTGGACCTGGCGGCAGGTGTGCTGCTCCTGGACAGCAGGCTGGACCGGGAGGCACTGTGTGGGCAGAGCCCCACGTGCTCTCTGCACCTCCAGCTCGTCATGGAGAATCCCCTCCAGCTCCACCGTGTTGAGGTGGACGTCCTCGACGTGAACGACAACGCGCCCCAGTTCCCCAAGCCAGAGGTGGTGCTGGAGATTACTGAGGTTGCCAACCCTGGGACTCGGTTGCCCTTGGAGGTAGCAGAAGACCCGGACATGGGCTCCAACTCCATCTCCACCTACGAGCTCAGCCCCAGCAAGCATTTTGCCCTGAGCATCAACGTGAGAGGAGATGGTGTTAAAATGCCCGAGATCGTACTTGAAAAAGCCCTGGACAGAGAGAAAGTGCCAGTTCATCACCTAACACTGACAGCCCTGGATGGAGGGAATCCCGTGAAATCTGGCACTGCCAGGGTTACCATCCACGTCTTGGATGCAAATGACAACCCTCCTGTCTGTGACCCGCCTATATCCAAGGTGCTTCTGGAGGAGAACGTGCCAGTGGGCACTCTGGTCACCAAGCTGAATGTCACCGACCTGGATGAAGGTCCCAACGGGGACGTGGAATATTCTTTCAAAACCAGCAATAATGCACCAGGTAAATTCACCAAACTGTTCTCCTTAGATGCCCGTACAGGGGAGATCAGGACCAAAGCCCCACTGGATTATGAGGAATCCAGTGCTTACGAGATTGCAGTTCGAGCCAGGGACAAGGGATCCCCAGCCATGGAGGGCCACTGTCACCTGCGAGTGGAATTAATTGATATCAATGATAACAGCCCAGAGATCCTGCTGACCTCTGTCTCCAGCCCAGTGCAGGAGGATGCAGCCCCAGGCACGGTGATCGCCCTCATCGGTGTAAAGGACAGCGATTCCGGTGACAACGGGCAGGTCCATCTGCAGATAGCAAAAGAGCTCCCGTTTAAACTAGTGTCGTCTTTTAAAGAGCATTTCTCGCTGGTCACCAGTGCTCCCCTTGATCGGGAGAAAGCCACTGGATACAACATCACAGTGAGGGCTGTGGATTCAGGGTCCTCCCAGAGGGCCACACAAAAAACCTTTTATCTGCGCATCGCTGACGTGAATGATAACGCTCCGAATTTCTCCAGCCCTTTTGATACAGCTCACGTCCAGGAAAACTCCCTCCCTGGAACTTCTGTCTTTTCAGTGTCAGCATCAGACCCCGATGAGGGTAGCAATGCCAAGCTGTCTTACTCCATCCTGGACAATGGGATGCAGGATGTTCCCATCTCAACCTACTTCCGAATCGACCAGGACAACGGCACCATCTACACCGTGCGAGCTCTGGATTACGAGCAGGACAAGGTGTTCCAGGTGCCTGTGGAGGTGAAGGACGCTGGGTCTCCTGCTCTGAGTAGCACTGCTGTGGTCCACGTGTTCGTCCTGGACGAGAATGACAACGCTCCCAGCATTGTCTACCCGTCTGTCCCCAAGGGCTCTGCCTTCCACCAAGCCATCCCGGCCTTGGCAGAGCCTGGCTATCTGGTAACTAAAATTGTAGCGGTTGATGCTGACAGTGGCCACAATGCCTGGCTGTCCTACCAGCTGCAGGAGCCTGCTGAGGCTTTGCCTTTCCAAGTGGAACGCCGCTCTGGAGAGATAAGGCTTGCACAGGCTCTCAGGGAGTCAGAAGATTCCCACAGGCTGGTGGTGGAAGTGAGGGACAATGGCACGCCGTCCCTCTCGGCCTCCGTGGTAATAATCATTTCTCCGGAGGAAAACAGCGTGCAGGACTTCTCCAAGTCCTTGGACCTGCCCCAGTCTTCTCCCGAGGATACCAACCTAACTCTTTACCTCATCATCTCCTTGGTGTCCATCTCCCTCGTGTCCTGCGTGATGTTCGGGCTGGTGGCTGCCCGGTGTCTCAGAGCTGGCAGTGCCAGCTGGACCTTGGCATGTTGCTGCCGAGGGTCTGGCCGCAAGCCCACCTCCCATTTCCGAGGGCAGATGAAGCCAGATGGCTTCATCAAGTACCTGGACGTGGGAGGAGCGGGCTTGACCTCCCAGGCACAGAATTACACCTCTTGTTTCTCGCCCATGTCTGAGCAGAGCGATTTCCTCTTTGTAAAGCCCTTCAGCCATTCCAGCACTGCAGAGACCGTGGCTGCCTATGAGCAGGTGACCAGCACCTTAGCGAGTCCCTGCGATGGGGTAAGAGTTTCCTTCTGTCCTCTCTGCTGAGTGCAACAGTTTGTCATATCCAGGCCAGCTGGCTGTTCTCTGTCTGTCCTTCCTCCTAAGACGGTGGCCTCAGGGAACACGTGTCACTGTCATCTCCTGGGAGGTGGCAGGTGAAAGTTTTGGCTGGGTTTGATGCAGGTGGGGGAAGGGGCTGGGCAGCGTTATTGAATCAAAGGCTCTGTGTCTGTAGCAGTGGAGAGTTTCCCCTTGGCCCCGCTCGTACTTGCTTCTATTTAAAGCGATTCTCAGCATGGTCAGGGACTTCTTTTTGGGGGTTAAAGTTCTTCTCTTTAACCCCTTTTTCCTGCACGGCACATGAGCTGTGCTGTGGAGGAGGTTATCCGAAAGGAAAGTCTGCCTGTGCCTCTTTTGCTCGGTTTTAGAGATGCATTGTAGAAATTTCTCATTTCCCAACCCCCAAGTGTTATTAATTACTGCCTGTGCCTCAGCAAGGGATCATTTTCCAGCTTGGTCGTGTTGAGCAAGGAGCTGAATTCGGTATTCAGCACTAAAATACTGAAATATCAGGAGTGACATTATTCACAGAGATCCCGGTGACCTTATGTGCCCTTGGGCTTGCAGAGGCTGAGGAGTGGCAAGCTTTGAAAACTTGAGCTGTTTGTACTCAGGTGCCTAAATATAGATGTAGGTGACTGTGTTTAGCAGGAGCTTTCAGAACTTCGGGATATAAAAAGCAAAGCAATTTTGTGTCACAAATGCCTGGCCTAAATTTGAAAATGGTAATTACGACAGGAATTCAAAAAATGGAAGGGCTATTCAGAATATTGGGAAGGGTTTATCTAGTGCAGTATTGTGTGTCAGCGTGTGCAAAAATGCATATCTGAAATCTGGAGGGCAAGTCTTGAAACAGCTTCATTTGCATGCAGCATGGGGACCAGTGGGGCATCTATTTTAGGGGAGTAATTTATTCTAATATCTTCTTTCATGAGCATCATCAAAGCTGCAGAGAAATTAGTGAGAGCACATCTACCAAATAAAAATCTAGGTCAGCTCTACTCGTCTTCACTTTTCCTTAAGTAATTGCATGTACAAGCAGAATAATCCTATAAAACTGATGTTCCACTATGAACTGCTCCTTCCTAAAATAGCTGAGGGAAGTGTTGTCCTTTCCAGGTAGTATGTCATCGCTCTGGAGTTCATTAAGATGATCATGATTTTCGGAAGTGTGTGTGTTTTCCCGACAGAAACAGTTGTGCTCTTTAGTGCTTTCCACAAAGGCATGATTCAAACAGGAATATACAAGCTTGCTCCATGTCCTTCCTTATTTACAAAATGTGCATTGTCTGGTTGTAAAATAACACGGGCAGAGAGCGATATGGGGGTTTATTAATGAGGTTACAAAGTGTGCTGCTGTGTCTGAAGGTTATTGTGTCTCCTAAACAAATAATGCTTTTTTTTCCTCTTGCTGTCGGAAGTTTATTCTTTCCTCTGTGGACAGAAAAATATTGTAGTGCTCCAAGGCCACAGCAGCTAGGAAAAGTCATTCAACTCCAAAGCATTGAGAGCAAGATCTCAGGCAGGCCTTTTTAAGGACAGAAGAAGCAGAGATTAGGAAGGTCTGTTACCATTTTACCTTGGGGCATTAAAAGCATCTTTCTCAGTATCAATTAACTCTGCCACCCCCTCGCACCCCCCTTCCTCCTCCAAGCTCATTACTGTGGTACCACTGCTCCTGCTGAATTCGTGCCCTTATCAGTTTATTTCATGCTTCATTTCTTTCACAGCCTGCTTTCCTGAGCTGCTTTGGAAGATTATTCTCTGAACAGTTTTTGTCATGCTTTTTTTGGTATTCACGCTGCTTCAGAAATACTCCAAGAAAGGGGGAGGGGGGAGCTTTCTCTTTGTTCTAATTGATTTTCTTCACTTGGACAGAACATGCTGATATTCCAGACTGAAATAATCCAGGATCATTTTCAAAGGCAAGAATGGAGGTATTAAAACTCTTCTTTTTTCTTTGCAGCAAGCTCAGCCTAACACAGACTGGCGTTTCTCTCAGACCCAGAGACCTGGAACAAGTGGGTAAGTGGCTCTTTCTTCATTTATCTGTGGGATGAAGGTTTCTTTTCTTGGTGTGGCACTTACAGTGCTGGAAAGTCCAAGAGTGGCAGCTCTGACAGTGTCCCTGTCATTGATGGAGTCAGGAATGGAACCAGGGCTGCTCCTGTGTCACCTGTGTTTGGTGGGGGTGTGACAGCTGCTGTTGGCAGTGCTGTGTCTGGGTTTGGTGTCTGCACCTCAGGAACTGGAAAGAGTTCCAGGTGAAACCAGGAGATGGTTGAAGGATTGCACAGTGGGTTTCACAGAGAAAAGCCTCTTTGCTAAAGCAGATTCTGAAAATGGAAATTCCTTCCTGAGTCAAAAATCTTAATTCCTCTCCCTTCATGGAGGCCACTGGAAATCGCTCAGTTTTTACCAGTCATGGGACCTTGAGCTCTGTGCTGCTGAGCTGAGAAGCACAGGATGGGTCAGGGAACCTCAGAGCTTCACCTGGTCCCACCTCCCTGCTCAGCTGGGTCACCCCAGAGCACAGGATTGTGTCCAGGTGTTGGAACCCAGAAAACTTTGGGATTTTTGAGCTTTCTGTGCTTTCTGGCACTGACCCCCAGGAGAACACTGCTTTTGCTTTGAGGCCTTGGAAAAGGCTTCCAAATTTGAGTGATGGAGTTAAAATCAGGGGTGTGTAGTTAGAATAGAAGTGTGTGATTTCACATGGTGAAAGGTTTGGAATTTGGGGTTTTTAGAATATAGTAACAGGTATAGGACAAGATGAAAGTTTTTGGGTGTTGTCTCTTTCTGTCTCTTCCTTCTTCTTCATGATTTCAGGTAGCAGTTGGACAGTCAGTGCTACACTGTGAGTCACAAGTGTTTGGTTATTAGGTCAAAAGTATAAATAATATAGGTGTTAGTGCTTTATTGGACTGTTTAGCTTTAAAAGACCTTGTAACCAGCTAAATTCACCTCCATTTTGCTCACTTTTAGCTGATAGCTAGAAGTGTTGCAAAACTCTCTGTACTTTAGATAAGTTTTAATAAACAACCAAGTCCGAACACAAAAAATTCATCTCCTTCGTGTTTTTAATCCTGACTCTGAGTAAAGAAAAAAATACAAAACAAAACCAAGCCACTGATAAGGTGGTGCAGTTAACCCATTTACATCCAGGCAGTTCAGGAATATTCCTAGGGAAGGAGATTGCACATTTCTCACTGTGAGGTGTGTGTGAGGTCAGAAAAGGAGCCCCAGCAGCAGAGCAGACACCTCTTGCCTCTGGCCCACCAAGGTTTGCTTGTCTTGGTCCACAGTGAGAGACCACTGACAACAAAATGTTGGTTTTTGCCTCTCCCATCTTTTCTCGTGAGTAGAGACAGGGATCTCCTTTCAGAGGGTGAACCCCCTTGAAGGAGAGAACTTTAACTGAATTCCACCTTTCTCTGTGAATAGCCCTGTGTATGAGGAGACTGGCTCCAGGATAATTTTTATGTGAAAAGATTAGGGCAGAGCTGAGGATTTTACTCCCTGAACAATCAGGAGTAAATTTGGGTGATTTGCTTCCTCACCTGGCTGGCTCAGGCTCTGTATTTCTGTGCTTTGTCATTCCTGGTGGCCACTTGGGCAGCTCCTGTGGAGGTTAAAATGGCAACATGGGAATACTGGGTGCTGGATTTTGGTGTCAGAGCTTGCAATTAAACATCTGCACCAGCTGCCTGTGCCTGACTCTTTCCCTGGGTCTGCCTCAATAATTTATCAGAAAATGAAGAGATTGCTATAGCCAACTTGTTGAAGTGATTAAACTTTGCTATTCCAGCTGATAAAGCTAAAATGGAGTGAGGCTTTGATGTAATTAGATAAAGTGCTCATAGTAGAAGCTGGCCTTGGACTTTAAAACAAAGCTAGAGCTGCAATAGTTTTCTCAGAGGTCTGTTGAGTTCCCCATCACTGGCAACATTTTAATCAAGGAAAATCTTTCTAAGCATTTCTGCTCTAGTTCAAATGACAATTAACAAAGCCCTGTTAATGCAGAAGTGCTCCACAGCTGCTGGAATTGTTTTGCTGTGAGGAGGCAGCAAATGAGCCCCATCAGAGCAGGCTCTGCTGCTCCCTCTCCCAGCATCCTGCTGGGGCTCTGCAGGGCACAGTGATGCAGTCCAGACCCCCTGAGCTCAGTGACAGGGACTTTTCTCAGGTCATGGGACAGTGACACTCCGCCCAGCTCCCAGCCCCTGCCTGGATCTCTTCACAAGCTCCATCCCCTTCCCAGCGCCTCAGAGGCAGCAGCAGCAGCAGCTTGTGGCGTGGGAAGAGAAAGGGCAAGAGGAAAAGCAGCCTCAGCCTGTTGGTGGGGAGCTGAAGGAGGGTGACATGTTAGTTCTGCGATGTCACTGCTGAGGGTCTGTGACCTGAGTGCCCAGGACAGTCCCTGGAGCAGCTGCTCTTCCATCACAGGATGCTTTGGGTCGGAAGGGACCTTCAAGCTCATCCAAATCCAACCCCCTGCCCTGGGCAGGGACACCTCCCCCTGGCCAGGTTGCTCTGAGCCATTTCCATACCAGGAGAAAAACCCTGACTTTAGAAAAAGACTTTGCCCAAGCACAGGCTGCTGCTGAAATAACTGAGAAAACTCAGTGCATTTTAATTCCTGCTGCTTTTCCTCATTTGCCTGTGTCCACATTTGCAACAAAACGGCACTTGCAGATTTTTTTTCCCATTTCTTTCATCCTGTTTTAAGTGAAATGAAGGGGGATGTTTTTAATGCAAACTATTAAAGGATGAAAATAGAAAGTGCTCTCATATGTTCAGTGCCCAGCCCTGACATCTCGCTGGTGATCAAACAGGCAGCTCCTGGAAAGCAGCCCACTCCCCATTGTGCTGTTCCCAGCATTTTGATGCCTGGTGTGTGAATTCCCCAGGCACTGCTCAGTTGTACAGGCATTAAAGAGGGGGCAAGAGCAGCTCCTGAGCCTGGCTTGCTGTTCTCTCCCCGCTGTTAAAAATGTACAAATGTGTCTCCTGCTGACAGGTGAAGCTCTGTGGCACCACGAGCTCTCTGAACCGCAGGGCTCTGCTTGGTGCTAGGGGAGCACAGCCCTCCTTTTAGCTGAAAATCAAAATAAGGGATGCTCTTAACTCTGCTCTTAACTCTGTTTGACCCAAATTACAGAACAATAAAGACGCAGCAGCTTAGGCCAGGGGTTTGGATGGAGCGTGGGGGGAGCCTGGCACTGACCCTAAGCCAAGCTCAAACCCGTGCTGGGATTTCTCCCTTGCTGTCTCCATGGGAGCTGGGGTAGAAACAATCCTGTGTTTTCTCACATATAACCCAGCCCATCACAACAAATCCCACATGGCTCTGGGCACCTGGAACCAGGCAGAACAGCTCGATGAGGCACGGAGCAGCTCTTGATCTCCTGCATCGCTGCTGCTCCAGGACAACAAAGGGAATCTGCTCTTTGTTCTGAAACACCCGAGAGCTCTGGTGCACATGCTCAGGAGGAGCTCAGACAATATGCTCTGAAAATGTGGTAGCGAGGCAGACCTGAGCAAAACAGGATTAATCTTGTTCGGGAGAAATAGGAGGATAGGATGATTAATTTAATGATGTTTGTGTTTTGTTTTTCTTAAAAAAAAAAAAAAAAAAAAAAAAAAAAAAAAGCCAAACCACGCCCGTGCTGTCGCTGGGCAAATGTAAATGAATCCAGACTGATTCCGAGCAGCAGATGCCATTCCCAGATAAATCAGATCAGTGGCTGCAGCGGAGATTATGGTGATGAATTGGCCAAAGTGGAGTAAATGAATGGTCCAGCAGCATGGCAGGATATCCCTGTGGGATCCTCGCTGTGGGGTTTCCCTGTTGGAGGAGGCTGGGGGTGTGTGGGAGGAGGGTGCAGGGATCGGGGCTGCTGCAAAGGACCCATCCTGTTGTTTTGCTTTGTTTTCATTGTGCTCTGCATGTTCGTGCTGCTCTTTGTTTTGGTGTCCGTGTGATGATTTGTTCAGGAAAACACCGCGCTGGAGGCAGGATTTCCTTCCTGCAGGATGGGGAGGGCTCTGTGCTGCTCACAGGTGGGCATGAGAGGTTGAGACAGGCCTGGGAGGCACCTCATGGCAGGACTGAGGACAATTTTGGGCTTTGTGGATGGGCTGGGAGGAGATGCCAGGCAGGAGACACCCCAGAGACATCGGCAGGGGACTCACAAGGAGGTGGGAGCAGTGTGAGAATCCATGGCAACTCCAGGGAGGGAGGAGCAAAGCGTGTAGAGAAGATGCAGAATTGCCATTTCACACCCCCCCTTCCATTTGTTTTCTCCAATCCTAAATCCCCCCCTTTTTTTTTTAATGCATCCCGAAGCTGTTGCTAGCCAGGTTTCCCCTCCCCGGCTGAGCACAGCCAATGGTGATGTTCACTTTCGTCTCATTTGTTTCTCAAACAGCGTCACAGCTGCCCTGTGTGGCCCCAGCCATCATCCCCCCCACCCACAGCACGAGGGGCTTGGGGCTGACACTGGAGATGCTGCAGCAAGAGACAGCCAGGAAGGAAAAGAGGGATTTATTTTTATTTTTTTTTTCGTTCTTTGTTTTGTTTTCATGCAAGAACTTCCAAAGTTGGGCTTGCAGAGCTATCAACAGGCTGCCTGTGTGTGCTGGGGGCTGGGGAGAGGAATAAAGAATAAGCTTTAAGCTCTCAGGGGTGTTCTTGTGGCTCAAAACACGCAGGTATTGCCAAGGAAAGGCTTGTGGTGTGTTTTGGGGGGTGCAAGACTGTAGGAACCCTGAAACCTGGGAGTTTTGAACTTTCTGTCCAGTCAGGCACTGACCCCCAAGGGAACACTGCTTTTGTCTGGAGGCTTTGGAGAAGGCTCCAAAATGGAATGACAGAACCAGAATCACTGGTGTGTGGTTTGAACAGAGGTGTGTGATGTCACATGGTGAAGGGTTTGGGGTTTTAAAATACAGTAATAGGTATGAGACAAGATGGAGGTTTTAGGCCATTAGTTCTTTCTTCCTTCTTGTCCTTCTTTGTCTTAGATTTGGGTGGTATTTTTTAATTGGATAGAAAATGCCACACTGCAGGTCATGGGTGTTTGGTCATTGGGTCAAAAGTAGAAATAATCTAGGTGTTAGCTTTTAATTGGACAATTAGGCCTGAAAAGACCTTGTGATGAGTGAGGTACATTGCCATTTCCTCATTTTTTAGCTTGTTAGCTGGAAGTGCTGCAGAACTCACTGTGCTATAGATAAGAATTAATAAACAACCGAGTCCCAACATGAAACTCCATCTCTCATGCTTTAATCCCGACTCTGACAGAGGAGAAAAAAAAAAAAAAAAAGAAAATGAATACATGACAGTGTCCCAGGACACTGACCCCACCTCTGTGTGTGTGTGGGGACATCCCAGAGCAGCTGGGACCAGAGAGGGGAACGGGGACATTCCTGGGCTTACACAGAAATACCCAGCAGAAGGACAACTGGCCACAGCTGCAGGCTTTGCCCACATCCTTCCCAAAAATAAATAATGGCAGACCCAGGAGCCACGGGGGTGTCTGTGGGAGTTGTAAAACGCTGAGGAATTCATGCTGAGAGTTTTTGTGGTGTTGTAGCGGATCCAAGAGCAGGTGCTACCGAGCACCGGTGGGGCTGTGCAAATAAACAACGCTGGATTTTCTGCTCATTCATGGAAAATGTGGAAATGGGCACGTGGAAAGGCTGCTGGACAGGCTGCAGCTTCTCACTCACAGGAGCAGCAGAGGGAAGTGCCACTGTGGGAAGTTTAGGAAATAATTACAATTCTCACTCACATTGCCATCCCAAATGCACCCCAGGGTGAAGCCAGCAGTAGTATTTGCTTTGCCAGGCGTGGCTCCACACGTTTTGCAGGTGAATTATCAAGTCGTAGCAGTCTCTGGGCTAAAATTCCTGCTTTTCTGACTGGGTTGTATTATTGAGTAGCAGTAGATGGAAATCTATTGGAGGGCATTGCTTTGAAGGAAGAGCCATCATTTAAATGACAGTGTTCTCCTAAGAGTGAGAGCTGCTGGGATTTTCTGGGGACTGGGAATCTCTGAGTGCAGGAATTGTGCCACTGGAGGAGTTTTCCCCCCCTGCCAAATCCTTGAGGCTGAACAGCTCAAATCGCCAACTTCTACCAAATGCTGGGGAGCCTGGGAGAGAATTTTGGGGAGTATTTGGGGTGGTTGTTTGTGGGTTGATGAAGCCCACACCAGTCCCCAGCCTGTTTGTGTGGCTTTGGCTCAGCAAACACCTCGCAGGGAACCACAGAAGCCCAGGAAGGGTCAAACTGTTTTATCTGTCAGGTTTGACCCGGTGGGTTGTGAAACAGAAAAGATTGAAGACAACTTAGAACCTCATGGCTGGAGGGTGTCCAGGGCAGGGAATGGAGCTGGGAAGGGGCTGGAGAATCCCTGAGGGAGCTGGGAAGGGGCTCAGCCTGGAGAAAAGGAGACTCAGGGGGGACCTTGTGGCTCTGCACAACTCCCTGACAGGAGGGGACAGCCGGGGGGATTTGGGATCTGGGAACAGGGACAGGAAGAGGGAAAAGGCATCAATTTGCACCAGGGGAGGTTTAGATTGAATATTAGGGACAATTTCCTCTCTGAAAGGATGATCAAGTGTTGGAACAGACTGCCAGGGCAGTGGTGGAGTCTCTATCCCTGAAGGGATTTAAAAATCGTGCAGATGTGGCCCCTGGGGCTTGGCTTCGTGCTGGAATTGTCAGTGCTGGGTTAATGGTTGGACTCGATGGTCTCTGAGGACTTTTCCAACCTTGCAAATCTGTGATTTAATTATTGGGGTTTCCTATCAACCCTGCAGACAAAACACTGCTTTTAAAGGACTGTGAGGCTGCTCAGAGCCTGGCTTTGCTCTGAGCACGGGCTGCAGCCTTGTGGTGCAATTCTGGAGTGGGTTTGGGTTGCTGTGGCAGGCAGGAGCTGTTTTGATGCTGGGAGCAGGACTTGTCCCTGGATAACTCCTCTCCCTCTTCCTGCAGAGCTGATCTGATCACGGGATTGGAAGCTGAAGGTTTTTGTGGAGATGTGTCCTGTCCCATCCCACCTCCCCTTCCACAGAGCTGGTCCCCTGCCACCTGTGAGCACTCCTCACTCCTTAACAGCCCAAATCTCAGCAGATTCAGTATTTGGGCTTTTTTCTACTTCACCCTTTTAAACTATTTCCTTCCCTTAAGGACCATTTTGGGCCAATAATCCCTTTATCTGCATTTGTCATGGCCCTTGAAGTCTGAACCCTCCAGATCCTGCCAAGTGGGACAAAAGCTGTAAAGACTTTTGTAGAGAAAAGGAAATATCCCGGTGATGGGATGTGTTTCTCATTGTGGAGAGCCCCCAAGAATATCAGGGGTTTCATCAGTTTCATGTATAGAAAAGCTATTTTTGGTAATTTAACAGGTGCTACGTGTATTAGTTGAATTTTTCTCTCTCCATCTGTTTCCTGCACAGCTGAGCACATGCCATGGCCGGCTGCAGAGATGGAACTGAAAAATAGGCACAACAACATTTCCAAAGAATTGCTCAAAATATCCTTCCTGGCATGTCTGGGACACGGGTGGTGGCAGGATGGCCTGGGGGAAAATAATTACTGGTCTGGGCTCTGTCTCCTTCAGGAGGATTAGAAGAGTTCCAGGGAAGGGGACACTGCCCTGACCCCACTTTTAGGAACATTGTGGGGTCCCAGCAGCTCCACAGGCTGGAAGTAAAGGCTCTCCAGTGCTTTGGGGGAGCTGGAAATCTTCCCCCACTCACAATTCCTCGCTAACAATTTCAATTGCATCTTTGCAAAGTCATGATCTTAAAGCTGGGCTCCCTCCAGGCTCCCTCCAGGCCTCGTAATTGCATTACAGAAGTGGACGGGAATGTGCAGAGCGTGGGGGAAGGGCCGGGAGCATCCTCGGCCAGGGAAGGGGGGACGGGAAATTGTGGATTTCTGGAGCTGATCCCGGTTTTTGGTGTTTTTTGGGGGGTTTTTTGGGTTTTTTTTGTTTGTTTTTTTTTTTTCTTGGAGGCAGGGGGAGGGTGGTGGGCTGCGGGATGCTGGCGTGGGAAGTAGGACAGAGGGATGCTCGCCCTGGGCTGTGTCCCCAAGGATCGAGGCTGTGTCCCCAAGGATCGAGGCTGTGTCCCCAAGGCTCAGGGCTGTGTCCCCAGGGCTCGGGGCTGTGTCCCCAAGGTACAGGGCTGTGTCCCCAAGCTCGGGGCTGTGTCCCCAAGGCTCGAGGCTGTGTCCCCAAGCACGGGGCTGTGTCCCCAAGGCTCGGGGCTGTGTCCCCAAGCTCGGGGCTGTGTCCCCGCACTCCCAGAGCACAGAGGAGGCTCAGCATCGGCAGGGACGGATCCGCTCCCTCCCACTTGTCACTTTGCCAGCCTGGGAATGTTCAGGCTGAGATTTTACTGCTGCTGCTGCCTCCGGCTGGAGCCGTGTGTGGGAGGCAGCGGGGGGGATGGGGAGGAAGGAGAAGGGCAGGGGGGTTTAGGCAGGGGGGCAGCCTGAGGCCAGCAGGGAATGGGGCTGCAGGAATGGGTTTGAAGACCCCCCCTGGCTCCGGGGGCTGGCTGGGGAGGGCTGGGAAATTGGGAACAGCATCAGGGACTGGCGTGTAAATGGGGGTGAAAGGAAGAGAAGTAAATCCCAGCCACATCCCCTTGCCCCAAGTGGGGAAGCCTGGGAGAGGGCACTGCCATAAGAGCCAGAAAACCCCAAAGAAGAGAGGAGAGAGGACGCTGAGGGTGTCCCGGGAAATGCCCAGCCCAAGCACTGCCCACAGCCCTGCCAGGCGCCTCGGAGTGCCGGGGTCCCGTCCTTGGGGACTGAGCTGCCCTCTCCATCCCCTGCGGCTCTGACAGCGCTGCCCTGGCACGAATAAACTTTCCCAATTTGTTGTGGCGCTGCTGTGACTCGTGTTTCCAGCTGCAGAGCAAGGAAAACAATTTTTCAGGAATCCATCGGGCGATTGTGCGAATAAATGTTTGCGAGGGCTTTGGCTGCCATAGTGACGAGCTCCATGGCAACCCAGCAAGGAAATGAATAATTCTGTGCTCGAAGTGGAATAATTTTGTGCTGGAAGTGGAAGATGAACAGGGACCTGATGGCTGAGGGTGCTGCAAATTAGCTGATGAGAAAAGCACCCCCGGTGTGGGTGCCTGTGGGAGCTCTCGGGTTGGGATGAAGATGGATGCAGTGGGGCTGCCAGAAAAGCTTTTTGTCTGGTTATTCCGTGTTTTCCACGTTGAAGGGAGCTCCAGGTCGTGCAGGGGCTGTACCTGCATCTCCTGCCCTGTTCCCCTGAAGATGCTGCACCCCTGGCTTTGTCTCAAATGTGGCTTTGATTCCTTCTCTCCAGTTCTAGCTACGCTGGAAGCATTCCCGAAAATGAAAGCCAGCTCTTTTCTTGGCTTTGAAGTGTGGAGTAGAACTGAACAGAGAGGAGAAAAAAAAAATCTATCTTATGGGGGATGGGTTTTTAGAAAAACACCCAATTGAATCAACAGCATTTGTATTAAAACCAGCGAGTCCTTGGAGTATTTCCATAGGATCCAGCCCTGCCTGCAGCAGCTCCCAAAGGTGTGGAGGAGTGGGGAGCAGTGGCCAGGGGGGTTCTGGGGTTCAGGGCAGGGAAGGCTGCTCATTGTTGAGTCAGTGATTCACGGCTGTGACTCACAGCCCCATCCTATGGGCGTGGAAGGCAGCCAGGTCTGGCCATCAGCTGTGTGCGTTCTCTTCTGGGAGGTTATTTTTGGATGTTTTTAGATTACAGCCCTCGGGTTTTTGTTTTTTTTTTTTTTTTCCTGTGCCTCTGAATTCTGGATGATTGCACTGCAAGTAATTGAGACACTTGAATTTCCTGCTTAGAGAAGTGAGTTCAATGCTTTTTTTTTTTTTTTTTTTTTTGCAATGCTAAGGCATTTCCAAAATAGCTTTTCTACGTGGCGTCATGAGGAGCAGGCAAACAGCTTTGTGCAAAATTCGGGAGCACTGGGTGCAGTAAGGGTGAAAAAAAGGACATAGGGGTGTCAGGTTGAACATGAATCACCAGTGCACCCTTGCACTGACTGGTTTTACTGGTCAGCTTGTAGCCAGCAGGACAAGAAGTTGCCCTCACAGCACTGTGGCACTCACAGATCAACACCCGGAGCACTGTGCCAAATTTTGGGCTCCTCACTGCAACAAAAGCAGGGCCATGAGAGCCGCCAAAATGATCTGAGCACTGGGGCCCAAGGCAGGGTTGGGGAAACTCCTTCTGCTTGGAAGTGTGGGGTTTAGGAGCACTGCAGGACCCTTAGGGACCCTTCCAACCCAAACCATTGTAGGATTCCGTGATTCATGCCCCTCTTCCAGTCCCATTTTGTGATTTTTCAGGGAGTTAAGGGGATGTCGGGCTCTGGGTGTGCCCCACACGGTGGGGCAGTGGAGGGGCTGGTGAGGTTCATGCCAGGAGTTCACGTGCTCATCCCTCACTAAGACCACGAGGAAGAAAAAGGGTCTGAACTGCTGCCCATCCTGAGCTGGTGCTGCCCAGTCCTCCTTCCCTGGGACACACAGCTCTAGAGCAAGAGCTCAAAAACAAGGTCCGAGTTTCCTGGGCTGGTTCCTGGGAGGGTTGGACTGTGCCACTCAGACCCCTCCCAGGCTGCAGGGACTGCCCAGACCCTTCATCCCTCCCTTTCCAACCCATTCCTGGCCAAATCTGGTGCCCAGCGATGCCAGCTCTCCCGTCTGTGCCTTCATGCAGCCCTGGGGCCAAGGTGGGGTGGGGTCAGGAGTCCTGGTGCAGGTGAATTTCCTGACCACGGTGTGAGCCTTTCCTTCTGTGCATTCCCATTTCCGTGGGACACTCTGGAGGCTGTGATGGGGGGCAGGAGGAATTTCTGTACAGGGAAGCTTGAAGGAGTTGCCTGAAGGAGGGAAGAGTCTTTTGGGAGGTGGAAAATGTGATGCTGGCACTGCCACATCCAAGAGGAAAATTGAACCCGAGCCTCTGATTTCAAAACAGAGTTCAAGTCACTGGAATATTACAATTTAAAGAAACACCCAGAATGTATTTGGCATTTTTTTGTGCTTTTCCTCCCCCATCTCTGGGTACCACCATCGTGTTAGGGCAGCTCCCAGAGCCAGGACCAGCGGCTGGGAGGCTCGGGGATGTTTCTGAGCAGCTTTCCCCAAGCCCTGAAAAACCTGGGAACTTCATCTTGCAGCTGGGGGTGGGGCAGGAGCTGCTGGGGTTAACGGGTGGCTGAATGGGTTGTGGTTTGCGATGGAGTTCAGGTTCCTAAGTCCTTTATTGGATCTAGCCCGGGGCTCTATTCCCAGCCCTGGTTGTGACATTAACAGGTCACTGCAGCCCCAGGGTTGTCCCCACCTTGTCCTGGCACGGCCCCGAGCCGGAGTCTCGGCACAGGCATCACGGAGGAATCAATTTGGGAGGCGAGCACGCCTCATTTCTGGATTTTTTTTGAAAGCGTGCCACCACTCACGGAGAGCAGCAGGGCTGTAAATAAAGCCCAGGATGTCCTGGGGGGCGGCAGACAGCAGGTATTTCAGGATGCTGCCTGCAGGGTCGTGCCGGGGCAGCTTCTGCTCCGTTCGTGGTTATTTACATCCTCTAAAGATTAAGTGGTGTGAGAACAGCGCCCTGTGCCCGGCTGGGGATGGATCAGGCACGGGATAAAGGGGAGGGATGGTCCCGTGCTCCCGGCTCGGGTCCTGCACGTCTTTGGCCAAGTTGTTAAAGACCAGATTTTCTGCAGAGCACCCGGGAGTGTCTGCACAGCATCCTTCCAGTCAGATGTTGTTTTTCAAAGGGAATTCAGAATTCCAGAGTGGTTTGGGTTGGAAATGACCTCACAGCCCATCTCATTCCACCCCTGCAATGAGCAGGGACACCTTGCACTATGCCAGGCTGCTCCAAGCCCTGTCCAACCTGGCCTTGGACACTTCCAGGGATCCTTGGACAGCTTCTCTGGGCACAGGCAAGGATTTCACAGGGATGGTGAGAGCTCATGTGCGCTCAAGGCTTCTCTCCTTGCAGAGCTTTGATGCAGCTACGAGGTCACTGTGGCAGGTACAGAACGTGCCCGTGGGTCCATCCCAGCTCCTGAATGTCCCCATTGAGCCTGTTCTGTGTGTGAGGGGGCACTCGAGCAGGGGGATGCTCAGCAGGGCGTGTGGAGCCCATCTGGTGCCCAGCCCGTGGCACTGAGCTGGCACCGGCCGTGCCCACGCCGGCATTTGCAGCGTGCAGGGAGCAGAGAGCTCAGGCACGGAGCTGCCAGAGGGGCACCCCTGGGGTGTCGGTGTGGAGAGGGGCTGAGCAGGAATTCAGGGGCTGAGCAGAAATTTGGGAATTGAGCAGAAATTCAGAGGCTGAGCAGGAATTCAGGGGCTGAGCAGGAATTCGGGAGCTGAGCAGGAATTCAGAGGCTGAGCAGAAATTGAGGGGCTGAGCAAAAATTCGGGAATTGAGCAGAAATTCAGAGGCTGAGCAGAAATTCAGGGGCTGAGCAGGAATTCGGGAGCTGAGCAGGAATTCAGGGGCTGAGCAGGAATCTGGTGTCAGAACAGGATGTTGAGATCTCAGCAGGGCTTCAGGATCCGAGCAGCGTGTTGAAGTCTGAGGAGAGTTTTGAGGTCTGAACGGGGTGTTGGGGTCTGGGCAGGATGTTGAGGTCTCAGCGGGGCTTCAGGATCTGAGCAGGGTGTTGGAATCTAAGCAGGGTATAGGGATCTGAGCAGGGGGTTGGGGTCTGGCAGCTCCTGGGTATAAGGGCTGTGTTGGGGTCTTAGCAGGGTGTTGAGATCTCAGCAGGGCTTCAGGGTCTGAGCAGGATGTTGAGGTCTGAGCAGGGTTTTGGGGTCTGGCAGCTCCTGGGTATAAAGGCTGGCACCCCAGTGCTGGAGGGCCACCCCCGTGCCTTGCAGCCTGGTGCTTTGAGCACTTTCCTGGGAAATGGGGCAAAGTCTCTTCATGGGAAGGGTTTTCCAACCCTCCCATCCTCCCCTGTCTCACTTCAGGAGAGCTCCCAGCTGCAAGAGCAGGGCAGCCCTCATCCCAGGGAGCCAGCACACAGCCGAGGGGTAAATCCTGGCATTCCAATGGATGGAAAGGGCTGTGGGTGGTGAGCAGGGACTGGGAGAGGACACAGCGAGCAGTGAGGTCATTCCGGGACAGAGCAGAGGGGACCCCAGGAAGCTGCTGAGATGTTTAGGAAGTGTGGAGGCTCTGTAGGGGCTCTGGGAGCACAGCCCTGAGCAGTGAGGGGTGGCTGAGCACAGCTGACACCTGGCAGACATGAAAGCAGGGCTTGTTAGCCTGCACACAGAGCTCTGATTGTAGCCTTGGCCACTGAACCTCCCCAGCCAAAGCCTGTCAGCATCCCCCGGGTTTTCCCAGGCGGATCTGTGGTGCTCAGCACCCCCAGCAGCCAAGGGGAACCGAGGCAGATGCTCAGATGCTCCCTGATCTCTTCTCCAGCCTCCCCAGGATTGATCTTGGACTCTTTTCAGAGCAAATTCTGTGGTGCTAGGCAGCTGCTCCATGATGATCCCAAATCTCACCACACCATGGGGTTTTCTCACCCTCCATCACACGAATGAAGTTGTAACCTGGAAGAGCTTGAAAGGTGCCTCCACTCCCAGCCTGCAGAAGGACCTGGTCCTACAAGGGTGCATCTGCACCTCTGGGGCTTCAGGACTGCAGTTTTTGTGATTTACGTTGTAATTTTGGCAATGGATTACATTATATCCCACGGCAGGGGGGGTGGAAATAGATGATCTCCAAGTTCTCTCCTGACCCAAACCATTCTGTGATTCCACACTGGTGGGATTTTGAGGAGATGAGATTGGCTGTAGCCTCTGAGAGCACCAGGAGTCAGGAAGGTGCTGCTGGAAGCACCACGGAGTCCCCAAGTGCTTTTGTGGTTATTCTTCAAGAGCCTGGTGAGGGATGGACACCTCTGAAAGGCTCTTGGCTCCTGAGTGCTGTGTAATAGGAGGATTTAAAGCCTGCCCTGGTCCAGCCCACTCCTCCTGACTGAAGTGGAGTAACTCGCTGTTTGTTTTCTTTTCCCACAGCTCCCAGAATGGAGAGGAAGCTGGAGCCTGGCCCAGCAACCAGTTTGACACAGAGATGCTCCAAGCCATGATCCTGGCTTCAGCCAACGGTTGGTGTCCATCATTCCTGGGAAAACCCTGACTCTGCTCTGTGGGGCCGGGTCATGCTGACAGAGGAGATGCTGTGGGACTGATTTATCTGGGTTGGCTGGGAGTTCTGCTTCCACAGACCCCAAAGGTGGTGGAAAAGCACTGAGAGGGGTCAGGAAGGATCCAGGCAGAGGAGACACCTGGTTCCTGTAGGCAGGGACATCTCTGCCACCCAAACTCAAGTTTGCTTTGTACTCAAACACCATCAGGCTGTGCTGTGCTTGTGTTACATCAAAAAGCCAGTCTGGAGATGATGTTTTATAAAATACTTGGTTCCAGAAAATCACATAAATTTAACTTGCTGGAAGGTCATGAGGAAGGAAGGGAAAGGAAAGGAAAGGAAAGGAAAGGAAAGGAAAGGAAAGGAAAGGAAAGGAAAGGAAAGGAAAGGAAAGGAAAGGAAAGGAAAGGAAAGGAAAGGAAAGGAAAGGAAAGGAAAGGAAAGGAAAGGAAAGGAAAGGAAAGGAAAGGAAAGGAAAGGAAAGGAAAGGAAAGGAAAGGAAAGGAAAGGAAAGAAGGAAGGAAGTTTGTGTGTGGTTGGAGGCTGGAGCAGGGAAACAGCGAATGCCTGACTCAAAATTCCCAACAAACCTTGTGTGCAGAGTCCCTCTGCTGAACCATGGACTCATCAAAGTTCCCCCCACTGGTTGCTGCTGCCTCACTGCCGTTGTATTTGCAGGAGGGTGGTTTGGGGTCATTTTGGGTTGGTTTGTTCTGGTTTATGGCTGTGCAGAAGCCTTGGGCAGGGAGGGATGTTCCCACACACCCCCAGTCTAGTTGGTTTTGTACAAAACAAGGACAATTCTCATTCTGTACAGCACGATGGATAAAGAGCCTGGTTTTCATAGAACCTTTATTTATAAATACCTCCAAGTCTTTCCCCCCCCCTTGATTTAAAAATAGAAGCAGAGCCATAAAACCCTGTGCAAAATGCTTGGGATGTTTCCTTTGAGCTGTCGGGAGGGAAGGAATCTGAGGGAGGAGGAATGGCTTTGGTGTTGCTTTCTTGGAAAGCTGCTGCAGCTGAACTTTGCTGCTCTGCAGACACCAGGAGACAGCTGCCGTGCATGGGGAGGGGGACCAAACTCTGGGCCCAGGGAGTTGTTTACATTCAAGAGAAAGAAACAATGTGAAAATGTGTCTTTGCTCTGAAAAACGACCATGGAAAAACAGCCCTTGGGGTTGCATGTGGTTATCATCACGCAGTGTCTCCAGATCCTGGTAAATAAAGCTGTTTTTCTGGCTGCTGCTCCAGCAATCCCCAGGATCAGAGCTAAGCGGGTCCCTTCCAGGTTAAGCACGGACTTTCACGGAGCCCCGGGCCCTATTGCAGCAAATCTGCCCCAATCCCCGAGTCTCTCACCGTCCTAACCTCTCCCACGGCTCCAGTCCGCCCAGGGGGGTGATGTAAATCAAATCCCTCCTACAGACAATGCCTGTCCCTTTTCCGTGCTGCATGTGTGGATGGGGACACAACACAAGTTTTGTTGGTTTTTTTTCCTCCAGCACAGAGTTTTCGTGTCACCCTCTCTTTCTGTCCCCCGTTTCTGCTCCCTCTTTGAGCCAATGCTGCTGGTTAGAGCAGCCTTTGATTAGGGGCAGCGTTAATTGCCCATTAAGCTTCGTGTTACCCATCCCCTGGTGTGATTTCCTGGCCGTTTAAATAATCCTTAACTTTCACTGTCACCCACTGAGCTCTGTTGGAGCTCCGGGGTGGCGGGTGGGACACAGGTGATGCCTTGGGTGCATCCTTACCCTGGCCCGGGGGTTTTCCTTGGCTTGGCAGGAGGCAGCGCTGGCCAAGCCTGCACCGTCCAGTCCTTTGTGAATTAAATCCCTTTCCCAATGCTTAAATTACCATCACAAATCAGAATATCTGAGGACCTGATTTCCCCCCCCCAGGACTACTTTGCTGTAGGGTTCTGTGTCCCTTCTCAGGCCATCCTTCCTCTGGATCAGCCTTGCAGCTGGGAGCAGTGTGAAAAACCACTTTTGAGCGATGTGAATGGGCAGAGGCAGCTGCTAGGACAGCCCGAGGAGCACAGATGCTCCAGGACACCAGACACAAGGGGAGACATCCTGTCCTTAAAATACTCTGGCTCCCAGTAAGAATTCAGAGAGGTGCCATGGGACGGTGGAAAGGCAGCCCGGGGAGGTCCTTGTCCCCCCAGGCAGGGACACTCACGCTATATTGGGTGCCCTAAAAGCCCCCCCAGCAGCTGCAGCAACACGTGCTCTGGGGCTGCCCCCGACCTCCCCTCTGCCCACGGAGCGATGGAGCCACTCGCTGGTTATTTTTGCCGAAGCCCAAATTCTTGTTTTCCTTGGTTTTTTTTGGGATAATGACAGGCTGCTGGTAGAGGCTGAGCGTGACCTTTGCAGCAACAAGAGCTTTGCTTGGCAAGAGCGCCTCGGTGCCCATTTATAACCCTCTGTTGTTCCTGTTCTCTCTTCTTTTCAGCCTTAATGTCAGTGTTACCTAGAAACAGCCGGGCACCCTTACTCGGGACCTCCTGGCAGGCTGAGAACTTCACCAGCGCTTTTCTTCTCCTTTTTCTCCCCGGTGGAAGCTGTGCTGAGAGTGCAAATGAATTCGTGAGGGCTTGGGTGGTGCTGGCAGCCCCCAGCCCTTCGCTGCTCAGAGCCCTGGGATGGTCCCAGAGGGACACAGGGCAGCAATACCCAGGGAAGAGGAGGTGCCCAAGTCCACCCAGCCTCTCACTGGGCTGGGGACGATCCAAAAATAACAATTGTGCCGTGGCTGGAGGCTGTAGTCCACCTGTGAGATGATTTCCAGTCATTTCCATCCCATGGGGATCATTTCTAACACCTCCATGGGTGTGGGCTCGACTTGGTTGCTAATGAAATAAGCTGCTGCTCAGGCGAGTGAGGATTAACAATAAATATCACTAATTCCAGCCACATCTCCGCAGCACAAACCCTGCTAGGTCTGGAGCCCATTTCACGGGGGCTCTGGAAGAATTCTCTCCTGTGGTGGATGTTTCTAGAGCAGGAAGTCAAAGGCATTTCCCCACGCTGGGTCTCTCTGTTTGTTCACCCCCACCCCGGTGTTTTGGGCCTCGCTGTGTTTTCTTCCCCTCCCGCTCCAACAGAGCAGCTGCAACTTTTCAGAACTGCAGTTGCTTCATCCTTCCGACCCCTGCAAAGGGAATTTGTACACAGCCATGTTTCAGGGCGATGGTGGGATGTGCTCCAGCTTTTTGTCCAGCTTTTTTTTTTTTTTTTTTTTTTTTTTTTTCTGGCTGGCTTAGCCATCTCCATCTGCTTAGGGAAAAGCAAAGGCAACACAGAGGCGTGCACAGAGCTGGTCTGGAGTGAGGAAAACGCGAGGGGACCCAGCCCACCACCTCTGCTCCTTGTTTTTCTTTGTTCCCACAACCTCTAACTGTGAAAGGAGGGAGCAGCACCCCAGGGCTCTGCCTTGGGTGCCTTGCTGGGTGTCCCCATCCTTCAGGTGAGCCTGGCCCCAGCCACGGGCTGTTAAAGGCTGAGATGGGAGCCACGGTCTCTCATACAAAGGCTGAGTTTGAACAAACCATTCGTGTGCAGGGATCCCAGCCCGAGCTGCGCACACGCAGCTGCACCGGAGCAGAGCGAGCTCATGGCAACAGCATCACTCGAGCCCCGCCATCCCCCCCGTGCTCATTTCTCCCCCTGCCTCCTCTCATCCCCCCCGTCTCCATCTGGTCTCCAGCATCCATCAAGAGCCCCAGCATTCCGGGGGGAGCCCGTGCCCCTCCTCGCTCCGTGCTGGAGCCTTTGCATAGCGACAGGAATGAATTTGCCTTCCCCTCCCCCTGCTCCCAGATCTGGACCATCAGACACGCTCTGGCATTGATTTCCTTCGTGCTCGGCTTCCTAGAGCCATTTTGTGGTATTGCAGGGGAGGGCTTTTCTTTCTCATCTCCTGCGTCCCGCTCCCTGAATAAACCTGGCTGCAGAAAAAAAAAAATACCGCGGGCAGGGTTTTAAATGCGGCGGAAAAAGAAATAAATATTGGATTTCCTTTAATGCATCGCTAATGGTGGCTGCACAATATTTTTGTACAGGGCAGTTTCGGGGGGGGGGGGTTCTGTGCCAGCACAGCCCTGTGGGGAGCTGAGGGGTGATGTTTTGGGTTTGACACCCTGTGGGGCTGCTGGGGTGTAGCCGTGGAAAGGGGTTTTAACCCTTTAAGGGCGGCGGAAATAAGATGCACGGCTACATGGTGGTCTGTCATGACAGGAAGAAAGAGCCAAGTTTATTCAGAAACACACTTGGTTTTATAGCATGACTGCAACTCCCAGAGTAGAGAAAAGGTGATTGGTTCAGAGAGAAGACACCCCATTGCCAGGGCCTGGGCACACACCACAACAGGTGTTTTATTTTGTTATTAATTCCTTTTTATTTTGACCAAATTATCGCCCTGGGAGAAATTCTCCCTAGCCTTGAGCTGGACCAGCTCATCGGCTGGGAACAGAGCTGAAAAACTCCAGCCTGGGATATTTTTCAGGCTGGAATTTTCTTACTTTCTCAATATGTGTCCTACTCTGGGGTTTGGGGTGGGGGTCTCCAGCTGGCTTTAACATCCTGCCTTTCTCTTTTCCCCCTTTTCCCCGGCGTTCCCCACAGAAGCTGCTGATGGTAACTCGACCCTGGGCGGTGGCAATGGCACGATGGGGCTGAGCGCCCGCTACGGTCCCCAGTTCACCCTGCAGCACGTCCCCGATTATCGGCAGAACGTCTACATCCCTGGCAGCAACGCCACCCTCACCAACGCCGCCGGCAAGCGCGACGCCAAGAACGCCGCCCCCGCCGGGGGCAACAAGAAAAAATCCGGCAAGAAGGAGAAGAAGTAGTGAAGAAGAAAAAAAAAGGAGACCTTAGAGCTACAGGGCAGCCGGCTCCAGCACTCCCCCCAAAACCACAGCTCAGGCCGGAGGACGAATGTGAAATTTTTTTTTTTTTTTTTTTTTTTTTTTTTTTTGTGGTGCAAAAGTAGGAAATGCTGCGAATGTATCTCGTCATCACCAGAGCTGAGAGCAGGGGCTCGCTGCTCTCAGGTCTCGTGATGGAAACCAATCCGGAATCTAAACCGAACGCAAACAAGTGCCCTGTGAATAATGTTTTATACAGTCCCTCGGGTATTAGAATATGCAAGGGCGGAAGGTCTTTTGCCGTGTCTTTGGATCCGATTTGCTCCAAGTTAGTCCGAGGAAAGGCACAAGGCTTGTGCTCGGCTTTGCCCAGTGTAAATAATTTTAATGTGGATCTTTTAATTTATAGCCCTTCAGCTATTTTTTGGAAAGGAAAAAGGAAGTTCTTAGCTTAGAGCCCATGCTCCAGTTCTTCGCTCTTAAATTTTCCATTCGTAAAATTCACCCCCAGTCAATGATAGCGATGGATTTTGGAATTTGGAAGTTGGTAGGGAGTGCTTCAGTTCCTGCTTACCTGTCATCTGGAAAAAAAACAAAAAAAAATTGTTTATATTGCATGAGTCAAAGGGAATATGGCAAAGCTGCATCCTAAACATTTTTGGTTTTGTTTATTTGTTCTTTTAAAGTGTAACCACTAATGGCCTGAAATAAGATAAGGAAAAAGCCCTCCTGCTGTGTGAGAGGCAGGGAATTCCATGAGGAGCACGCCGAGGTGTGCGGCAGCTGCCCCGGCGCTTCTAGGGGTCTCCGAAGAAGCAGACACATCTCAAACCTTCTTTTTTTTTTTTTTTTTTTTTTTTGCAGTAAATATTTATATGTACAGTCGATGTTCTTATGGAATTAAGGCTAAGAGAGCCTCGCTCCCCTCGCGGCCAGGCTTGGCCGGGTCCCCCTCCCCTCGCCCGGGGTTGGAGGGGACACGGGGACGAAGCTTCAGTGTCTGCACACGGTGTCTGCATGCACGTCCCTCACCTCACACCTGCACTAGCGCAGTAGCTCCACGGACCCGCACAAAGTCCTCGCATGCCCACGGGGCGTGAATCGCGCCGGCAGCGCCCGAGCTCCGTGCCGGGGCTGCCCTGGGGAAGGGCTGGGTGGGGAGGGGGTGGGATGGTTCAGGCGGGTTGGGGGAAACTCGTTTTTGCTTCTCGTTGGGGACCCCCAAAGGTTGTTTGGGGTGGGCGGGCGGGTGTTACGGGGCGGCTCTTGGGGTGGGATGCGCGGAGCTGCCGGTGCATGGCTTTGGGGCGGAGTTGGTGGCTCAGTAAGTGATGGTTGTGGTGGTGGTGGTGGCGTTTGGGGACCTGATCCGGACAAGGGAACCGAGAGCAGGGGGTGACGCTGCGAAATGGGGGGGGCAATAATTGGGGGAGTGTCACATGAGACCATGCGGGGCCAGCCCGGAGGAGGGGATGATCCCGCTGGCTTTGGGCTTTGTACCCTGCGGGGAGAACTGGAGGATGAGGATTAGAAAGATTCTCCATGTGCCCATCACCACAGCACCAGGCCAGCTTCCCATAGCAGAGAGCTCTGAGCCCCCGGGGGAGGCAGATGGGGGCTTTGTGTAGCCAGAGCCAGGAGAGGAGCTGCGGGGTGGCCAGGAAGGGGCCACGCCGAGTTTCCCAGGGGGGGTGTGTGTTGTTTTTTTGGTTTTTTTTCCTTCCCTTTTTTAATCACTAACACGTAACTCACCCGAGCAGATCCAGCCCTTTCAGCCAGGCTCTCCCCACCCCTGCCCCCTCCCCATCCATCCCCAGGGCAGCAGGAGCATCCTCCGTGTTCCATCCGGATCCTGCCACCTCCGGCGCTGGCTGCACTGGGAGCGGGTCCCACCCTGTCCCCCGCAGCTGCCACCTGCCCCTCCTCTAGAAACGCTGTAGCTGAATCGTAGTCTTTATATTTTTTCTTTTTAATCTGCAATCTGAGGTAGCGTAGTGAGTGTCGTGTATTTAGTGGCGTGTTATTTTTAATCGCGGTAACTAACTTGTGGACATCAGTATTTTCAATTTTCTCTGTATCTTCTTTCTATGTGGTCTGTGCTCCGAGTGTACGTGAAATGAAACACGTTTGCCCTTTCAATGTGTCTAATATTGAATTATACTTATATATTATATATATGCTTATATCCTTCTTATACCCATATAGACCAACGTCGATGTGTTACACGCAAGTTTTATACTCTAATATTTATATTGCTTTTTTTCTTTGGGAAAAAAAAATAATAAAACGGTTTCTTCTGAATGGATGGTATTTATTCTGACGGGAAAAGGGAGGCACAGATGGGGTCTGGCCGCCCTGGTGCTGCTGACAGGGGGTGCTCCAGCAGTGGGGATGCTCTTGGGGCATCCCAAGGTGTTCCCCAGGCCTGCTCTGGTGGCACCTCCATCCTCTGGTCACCCAGGCCTTCGAGCAGAGGGAGACGTGACTGAGGGCGTGATGGGGTGGGTACCTACAGCCCCAAGAGGATCCAGCTGCTCCTCTCCATCGCCGGCAGGGATTTGGTCACTGCTGCCCAGTCCTGGAGGACCTGGAGAACCAAACCCAGCCGGGATTCCATCACCACAGGAATCCACTCTCCCTTCCCCAGCCCTGATTTTGTTTCCGTGCTGTCCCCTCTCCGCACTTGGGGACAGTGGGTGGGACATTCAGACATCGTAACCGGAGCTGCTCCCCGGCCAAAACAATCCTCCCACCCTCTCTCTGCGGGGGTCCAACACAGCGGAGGAAAAACATCCCGTGGCTCAGGGTGTCGCAACCCTGGAGGAAAAAAAATAAACTGCTGCTGGCCAGATGTGAGGGAGAGGGCGGGGGAGGCGGGGGCAGAGCAGTCCCGGGAGACAGACAGACAGACAGACAGAGCCCGGGATTGGGGGTTGGGGCTGGTCCCTCCTGTTAGCAGAGCACAGGAGGCTGCAGGTGTGCAGGGCACAGCTCCCATCCCTGTATTCCCATCCCGTCTCTGCCCAGGTGAGGCTCTGTGGCCTCCACCCTCTGCCCCCCGAACCCCTGAGACAGAGACCCCTGAAAATCCCCGCGCACCTCTCAGAGGGACATTCCTCTCCCCAAATTCCCTTGCATCCCACAAATCCAGCTCTCCTTCCTCCCCTGTCCCCTGGGGACAGCCCTGGTCACACACCCACACACACGGAGAGGGGGGTTCTAACCAGAGCATCCTCCTTTGGGACAGGCCACAGGGGAGGCCACGGGGGTCAGGGCAGTGACAGGGCAGGGATTTGCTGCTCTGCGGTCCCTGTGACACCGTGTCCTCTGTCCCCAGCCCCGGAGCTGCTGTCCCTCCCATGCCGGATCACCTGGAGTGCATCAGGGACAGCTGCAGGGGGATGGTGGGGATCAATCCCATCGACCCGCAGCTAATGGACAGCAGGGCTGAGCTGCTCTCCATTCCAGGTGCCACCCGCGGGTTGTCCCCAGCAGCTGTCCTGGCCGGGGTGGCTTCATCCCAGGGCACAGGGCATCACTGCCCGCTTGGCTGGTGATGCCACCTTGGTGCCTGTGATACCTTGGGTTTTAGCTTTTCTATTTTTCACAATCTCTGCTGCTTAGTGTGGAACTCTGAAACTTCACATGAGGTGTCGGTGAGTTCTCTTCACAGGGGACTCAGACAAAACAATTCCTTTCTAGCTGGACAATCAAGGACAACTGGCACCCAAAAAGCAGAAACAGCAGCGAGGGAAAGGGGGCAAGGCAGGGGCTGAGACTTCATAGCCTGGGGCTGTGGGTGGACCATTGACCCCAATGTGCAGATGAACCAAAACTGATAAAAGTGTAAAACTCGTGCCCAGGATCCAGCTGGGATTTGATTTGGGTGTAGCCCTGGCCGGGCTCTTGCACTGCCCGAGGTGAATCCTTTCAATAAATCCCCATTTTATTCCTTTCAATAAATCCCGATTTTATTCCTTTTGCTCTGTCCGGTCTCTGTTCCAGCTCAGCCTTTCCAGGCAACACCTGGAGGTGAGTTCCGAGTGCTGAGGGTGAATGGACAAGCGGGGGGGTCCCCAGGGGGGTGACAGTCACCACTGGTGGGGAGCAAAGGGGCTTTGCAGAACTCCAGGGCTGGGTTTGAGGAGGAGCCACCGCCTCTCCGGTGACACCCGAGGTGTCCCCGTGCCCCAGCTGCGGGTGTCGGTGTCGGGATGTGCGCAGTGACAGGGCGCACATCGAGTTCCATTTCATTTCTCTTCTCTCTTGCACTCAAATTACCCCAGGGCACGGCGAGAGCCAGGAAGGGGAAGCCGCGAACAGACCCGGCCAATTAGCACTGATGAAGGAAACCCGGTCAGCCGCGTTAATTAGCGGGAACAGGCGGGATGGAGGGACGTGCTCAGCGCAGCGTGGCGAGCTGGGGGAATTCCCGAGCTCAGGCGGTGCCACGGAGGAGGGATGGAACAGAAACAGAGCCAGAGTCACAGTGCTGACAAAAGGGACACGAGCAGAGTGGCAGGACAGAGCCCCCGGCAGCGCTGGGGACATCGCGGGGTTCGTGGTGCCACTCCCGGGAACGGTGACCTGGCCTTGGGAAGGAGGTTCTGGATGTGGGATGGGAGTGAGGGAGAGGGGTGGGAGGTTTTTCACTCTCAGAGGGGCTCTGGAGTGGGGCTGTGGCTTACGGGCTCTGTGCCCCATGCTGGCTGTGGGGGATGAGTGTCCTTGTCCCCCTCAGAGCAGGAGGGGATTCACCAGCAGACCCTGAGGTGCTCAGCCAGTTCCAGATGGGGTCAGGGTGTCCGTGCTGGGCTGCTCTGAACATCCTCCAGCACGGCTCGCATTCTCCTCCACCCTGGTGCCCTCCTGCTGCTGCTTCTCCCCCTCCTCCATCCCCTTTTGAATCACGCTTTTAAAAAGTTCGAATTTTTGCTAAGGGTAGAAGTAGTTTCCATGACCAACATGTAAGTTAGGTAGGTAAATGGTAGGTTAATAATTACTAGATGCTTAGGCTAGAGCTAATTGGTATAATTAGCTGCTATTATAAATTTACGTACAGAAGAACGTAAAATAAGTAAACTGCTAACCATGAAGCACGGGGCCTTGGATTGTACCAGAGGGTCACCGAGACCTGATGAAGACTCTCCTGACTTCATCCTTCGAGACCACTGACCCATTTCGAGACCACTGACCCAATTCAAGAGAAGAGCTGCGCACGCGTCAAGGACTAACGGGCTCATTTTAATATGGGATGGGGATGGGAGGTGCTGGGGTTATGCACATGTATTGTATGTAAGATCTTGGGGAATAAACAGAGGGCAAAGAACCTTGTTCGGGGTGGTCACACCTTTCGGAGGTGACTCCCGTGCCACCCGCCGGTGAATAAACACACCACTTTCTAATTTTAATTAGTTAGAGGGTCTTTGTCCGTGATTATACCGGGTTTTTTTAATGATTCACTTTCCCCACCGCTGGGATGAGCTCAGCGCCTCTCCCTCCCCTCCCTGTCACTGTCCCCTGGTACAACCACGGCGTGGGACCTCCAGGGAACCTTCAGACCCCACAGGCAGCAGGGCTGGATGCTCTTGGTGGTACAGGAAAAAATCCCACAGTGGTGGAGACCCCTTCGTTCCCCCTCTGGGGATTGTCCCCAACTCACTTCGTGCTCCTGGAAGAGGTGGAGCATCCAAGATGCCACAGGTAGTGCTGGTCCCCTGCCACCAACTTGTGGAGCTCTTGGCTGCAAAAGTTTTGTTCTGTTTTGTTTTGTTTTCCCCCAATTGACCTTGAAAATCAAACCAAAACACAAGAGAAAATTAAAAAAAAAAAAAAAAAAAAAAAGAAAAAATTGAGCCGATCCAGTTTTCCATTGGGTCTGTGAGCTGAGCTGTCACTCGGCCCAGGGAGGGGAGCTGGAATCTCCATCAGGCTCTGGCCATGGGCTGAGTCCCATCAGCAGCTCCTCCAGTCACGACTTCACCCAGCACAGCAGGGGGAGGGTGGAAATCACAAAAAAAGTCGAGTTTTCGTGCAGCTCTCTCTCAGCTCTTCCTCCAGAGTCCCCAGAGGCACTGGGGGGTCACCCTGGGTGTGACACAGACACTGGGAGCTGCTGGCACAGGGACTTCTCCTCCCACAAAGGCTTCAGAAAGGAGGGCAGCCAATCCCATCCAAAAGCACCGGGAAATCGCAAAACTTGGGATAGAAAACATCCAAAAGGGATCCAGGGGAGTGCAAAAAGACCACGTGAGGACAGGGGAGATCCACAGCGGGGGATGGGGTGGGAAAATCCCCCCTGGGATTTTGGGGTTTTATTTCCCTCCCCACAGCGGGGGATGGGGTGGGAAAATCCCCTCTGGGATTTTGGGGTTTTATTTCCCTCCCCACTTCTGGTTCCTCTCCCACCTCACATTCCCGGGCTTGGAGGAGAGGAGCAAGAGGTGTTTGACCATCCTCCACATCCCTTCCTGCTCCAGAACTCCGCTTCCCGCCGCTGTGATTTATTATTATTTATAACAATAATAAAGCGTGCGCGGATGGAATAAAATTGGCTTTTTGCTGACTGAAACCTCGTGAGGGCGGGGAAGGAGAGGGCGGAGGGAGGGCCCCGCTGGCCCTCGGGACTCGGCTGCTGCCAAAGGCTCGTCCTGCACGTGGAGGAGCAGGATCAACCCTCAGGAGCTCCCCCCGGATAAAATAGGATGCGCTGGCATTTTGTCCTTTTGCAGCCTCGTGGTGACCTAGGAGAACACTCTGTCTGTGTGTCTGTGTGTCTGTCTGTCCCACCTTGTCCCAGCCGTGCTGGTGGCCGGGTGCCCGAGGAGATCAGCGCCAGGGAAGCAGCCAGGACCTGAGGTCATGGAAGAAGGGAGGGCAGGGAGGAGGAGAGCGATGCCAGGAGGGAGGAGGGCAAAGCAAAGACCCTGGCACTGCTGTCAGGACACAGAGAGGCTGGAAAGGCTCAGCCCCGAGGGGAGAGAGCCAGAACGAGGGATACAGGACTCCAGGCTGGCTCTTTAAAATGTTATTTATTGTATCCAGAGGATTCAGTAATTTATTTATTATTTTAAATGCTGTTTATTGTATCCCGAGGATTCAGCAATAAATAATTGCTGAGTAAATAATTCATTGTAAACCAGAACTAGAGTGGTTTCAGACAAACCCACAGGTGATGCTGAAAAATCTCTGGGCTTGGTTTTGTCACCCAGGACCCGTGAATTGCTGAATCCTCTGGATAAATAAACAGCATTTAAAATAATAAATAAATTGCTGTATCCTCTGGATAAATAAAGAACATTTAAAATAATAAATAAATTGCTGTATCCTCTGGATAAATAAAGAACATTTGAAATAAAGAGCCACCTGGAGCCCCCATCCCTCTTTTCGTCTCTTACCCCATTAACCACAGGGAGTTTGTGCAAAGGCAGAACTTTGCAAAATCCCCAAATAAAGGCCAAGAAAAGCCCAAATTCTCCTCAAAATTCAAGGTGCAGGAGCTGCCGTGCCCAGCACGACTGAGCCTCCTCCTTTTGGCACACGACAAAAGGGAAATGCCCAGTTTGGGGTGGGGGATATTTTTTTTTTTTTTTTGCCTCCTCAGATGTTCCCTGGTCTTTTATTTTTTTTATTTTTTTTTTTTATTTTTTTTTTTTCTTGTTCTTCCTCACGTGGTGGTAGTGATGATGATGATGATGGTGGAGGAAGAGAGAGTGAGAGAGGAGAGCATCTCTCCTCAATGCAGGATTCTAATTTACAAATTTCCCAACGAGCTAAAACCACGAATCTGAAGCATTTCTTCTTAACCTATTAGAATTCTAGTTTTTTTAGGATGAAAGTTGATGTATAATCTACCCATATGTGTTCTATCTGAAAAATGTAAGCAATATTCTGGCCATATTTTAACCGTATTTTTATATTATTTGACCATATTTTAAAAATATTATTTAACCATATTTTTATATTATTTTACCATATGTAAACATATTGTTTGACCATATTTTAAATATTATTTTATCATATTTTTATATTATTTTACCATATTTTTATGTTATTTGACCATATTTTTAAAATATTATTTTACCTATTTTTAATATTATTTTATCATAATTTTAATATTATTTTGCCATATTTTAATATTATTTAACAATATTTTTAATATTATTTTACCATATTTTAATATTATTTTACCATATTTAAAATATTATTTTACATATTTTAATATTATTTTACCATTTTTTTAATATTATTTTACCATGTTTTTTATATTATTTTCCCATATTTTTTAATATTCTTTTACCATATTTTTTATCATGTCTAAAACGATATTTTGGAGCTCTCACCGAGCCTTGTTTTTGCTTTGCTGAGCCAAACCACCCTGGGAACCTCCCCTCCCTTCCCACAGGGTGGGATTTGATTTGTGATTTCAGAGGAGCCCCCTTGGCTGAGATTTGGGGGACACAGCCTGGAACAGGCAAGGGACAAAAAAAAAAAAAAAAATTAACAGAAAAGTTTGACAGATGTACAGAAGAGTCTATAGGAGCAGCTCTGGGCTCACCTCTGGGGGTGTCTGTTGGGTTTTGTACTATTTATTAGTTTTATTTTTTTTTTTTATTTTTATTTTTTTTTTTATTTTTGAGCTAGGATTATTAGAAAGGCGATTTAGATTTTTTTTGTGTTCAGACTTGGATGTTTATTATATTTAATTAAAGAATTACAGAAAGTATGACAGTAGTTCTTTGCTAGAAGAAGGAAAAATGGCTCCAGCTGAGCCTGCTTTAAGGCCTTTTAAAGCTAAACAAATAGAAGTTTAACATTTCTATTATTTATTCTTTTGACCCAATAACAGATTCCTACGACTTTTAGAGATCAACCAAAGACAACTACTTCAGTTCTGTGAAGAAGGAAGAAAAAGATGAACAAAAAAGAAAGACACCACCCAAAATTCTTCATCTTGTTCCATATTCACTACTATACGATAAAACTCTAAAATTTAAACCCCATCACCGAGTGAAAATACACATCTAGCCTACTCTATATTTGTGATTTCTGACTTATTATTTCTATTTACAAATCTCCAAGGTTTCAGCTCCAGAGCAGTGTTTCTGTGCACAGAAAACTCAAAAAACTCCAGATTTCTAAGATCCAACACTCACCCACGACCCCCAAACATGCTGGACCCCGGTCTGTGCAATAAAAAAAAAAAAAAACATTTCAGAGCCCTCTGCAGCCTCCACCTCTCTGTCACAGAGCAGCCCAGGGCTGCAGCAGGAAAAGAATCCCAAAAAAATTCCCGAGGGAATTTTGGGGGAGCAGAGCCCACCCCTCTCTGGTCCCCAAGGTGTGGGGTGGGGACCCTGCCATGCTCCCCATCAGCTCCGGAATGAGGGGACCCAGCGGGGCTGGAAGAGGAGGAGGAGGAGGAGATGATGATGATGATGACGATGACGATGACGATGACGATGACGATGATTGATGATGATGATGATGATGATGATGATGATGATGATGATGATGATGCACGCCAGGGAGGGACAGCAGCCAGATGGGAGCAGAGGGACACAAAGAGGAAAGAAGGGAATTGGGGAAGGGACTCGTGGGTGCCAGATCCCCCTCAACCCAGTGCAAGAGATAATCCATAAGGTGCAGGCAGAAAATGTGGTTTGTACCATTAATAACTTCAAAAATATATTTAAAACCGTTTTTTTTTAATCTCTCCCCCGTCCTTTTTTACCTCGTGTTTTAAAGCGTGCTTGTTAGCCCAGCAGTACGTGTAAGGAATTTCTAAATAAATGGATCTTTAGGGGGATGTGGAATAAAAAAAAAATGTGGAGCCTGGAGCTTTACTCGGTGCTGGGGGGGTGCCTGATGTTGTTAGAGACCAAAAATCCTCCCCCACGGCTGCAGCACCCCAGGGTGACCCTGCTGAAGCTCAGGGGGTGTCTCCCAGCCCCTGCCGAGATTTGGGGTGTCCCCACCCCCTGACTGACACCACCCCCGTGGTCTCTCTGAGCCCACCCCAACCTGGCTTCCCTCCACCCCCCTGGTCCCCGCAGTCAGGCCCAGAGCCAGGTTTAAACAATTATTTTTATCCTGGCTCTTTTTTTTTTTTTTTTTTTTTTTTTTTCTTTCTCTTTTCACAGGGCGCTGCGGGCCTCCCACTCCTCAATTAGCAACTTGTCATTGACAAGCTCATCAAAAGGCTGCTAAAAAAACCCCAAACTGAGATTTGCTGCAAACTGGGACAGTAATCAGGTCTCTGACCTGGTTTTGAAATTCTCCCTGTGTGTCCGTGCCCGAGCTGCCTCCATCCCACACCTCTGCACAACAGGGACATTTTGGGACACAGAGCTGGTGGCAGGAAGGGGGGGGACGAGGGTGCTGTCCTTGGGGTAAAGGAGCCCTGCCTGGGTTGGGGTTGGCCACAAGGAAGGACTGGGGACCCCTTGGAGAACCCCAGGTGAGGTTCCAGGGCAGCAAAACCGAGCGCTCAGCCCCATCCAGCTGGGATGTCCCTGTGCTGTCCCGGCCTCAGAACCGGTCCCAAGGACAAACCCCTCCCGTGCCACCAAGGCAGGGCCACCTGGAGCAGCGTTTGTCCCTCCGAAGTGGCCATCTGGGGGAAGGTGTCCTTCATCCCAGCAGAGCAGCAGGGAGCTGCAGCCTGGCCCAGTTCTGCCTGGTTTGACCTCTAAACTCAGTCAGGGCTGGGCTGCTGCTCCTCGTGTGACTGCAAGGGCAGGGGGACCCTCTGGGGGTCCCCAGGAGGGACACAGAGCTGTCACACGGGTGTGCAGACCCTCGGGGACACAAAGCACCGAGTGGTGTGACCAGAGCTCTGCTTGCTGCTTTGTCCCTGGGCAATGACAAGTGACAGGACAGTGAGGGTGGCTCCTGTCCTCCCCACTTCCCACCCAGCTGGTTTTCAGCCCTGGTGACATTTGGGTGGAGGGGACACCTGCATCCCCCAGTGTAGCCGTGGAAAGGGGTTTTAACCCTTTAAGTGCAGCAGAAATAAGATGCACGGCTACGTGGTCGTCTGTCATGACAGGAAGAAAGAGCCAAGTTTATTGAGAAACACACTTGGTTTTATAGCAGGATTTGTAATTTTAAGAGTAGAGAAAAGGTGATTGGTTCAGAGAGAAGACACCCCATTGCCAGGGCCTGCTCACACACCACAACAGGCGTTTTATTTTGTTATTAATTCCTTTTTATTTTGACTAAATTATCACCCTGGGAGAAATTCTCCCTAGCCTTGAGCTGGACCAGCTTATCGGCTGGGAACAGAGCTGAGAAGCTCCAGCCTGGGATATTTTTCAGGCTGGAATTTTCTTACTTTCTTAATATGTGTCCCACACCCCAGAGGCTCTGAGACACCACACCTGCTGTGCCATTTTTTGGGGGCAGGGAAGAGGATTTCCAGCCTTGTCCAGGGGTGTGGTGGCAGTGCCCAGCCCACCACAGTCGTGATGCTGCTCCAGCCCCCTCCAGCCCCTCCATCCTGCAGCTCAGTGCCACAAGGTTCCGCTCTACACCAGCAAAATTATGATATGGAGACACAAATCCCATTTTTGTACCGAAAATCATATTTATTTCTCCATCTTTTTTTTTTTACATAAAACCTCTCACTGTGCTCTCAGAGCTTCCCTTCCCCACAGCTGCAAAGCCATGGAAAAAAGGGAACTGCTACAAGGAAATGCAAACTCCCAGGCAGGGCTCCAGAGATTCAGCTCACATATCCCAATTTCTCTCTCATTTTGAAGCTTTCCAGGGCATTTGGCAGCTCCTGCTTGCCCTGAGCAGCACTGGCACCTTGCCATGAGGGTGGCACAGCTCTTGGCCCTCTCACAGCCCAGGAGCTGGGAAGGCAATGGGACCAATTCCTTAATTATCCCACCCTGGGCATCCCGTGCATTCCCTGTGCATCCCATACTTAGAGTCAGGATTGAATGGTCAAAACATGGATTTCTTGTTTGGATTTGCTTGTTTATTAAATCTTATTTAAGTACAGAGAATTTTCCAGCCCATTTAGCTATCAAGCCAAAAGTGAGAAATTGTTAGTTACAAGTTAGTTACAAAGTCTTTTAAAGCTTAACTATGCAATTAAAAGCTGGCATCTCTGTTTTTTATACTTTTGACTCAATAACTAAACACCTGTGATCTGCACTGCAGCACCTTCTATCTAACCACAAACTTCTCCTTGAGATCATGAAGAAAAAGGAGCAAGAAAGAAGAAGGAGACAATGCTTAGGAATGTCCATCTTGTCCCATACCCATTACTATAGTCTAAAACTCCAAATTCAAATCCCTTCACCATGTGATATCACACATTTCTATTCTAACTAAACACCCGTGATTTTAACTCCATCACTCAAATTTGGAAACCTTCTCCAAAGCCTCAAATCACAAGCAGTGTTCTCCTGGGGGTCAGAGTCAGAAAACACAGAAAGTTCAAAACTCCCAGGGTTGAGGGTTCCAACAGGAGAGCCCCCAGTGCATTCCCAGTGCATTCCCAGTTCATTCCCAGTGCCCCCCCGGGCTCAGGGCAGCGCTGTGCTGGACGATGCTGCCCCCGGGCTCTCCCCGGGCTGTACCAGCAGAGCTTTGCCATCCCCCCGGCTCCCCCCGCCCTCCACCATTATCCAGTGTCCCAGTAACCGAGCCCAGACTGGGCTTTCCCCCCTTAAGAAGCCTCTGTGGCTTAAAACCCGAGCTCATCCAGCTCATGACGCCACGGCCGAGGCGGGAACCCCGAATTAGAGCAGGGGGCTCGGGGCACCGGGGGGCTCGGGTGGCACTGCGGCCGTGGAAAGGGATTTTAACCCTTTAAGTGCAGCAGAAATAAGATGCACGGCTACGTGGTGGTCTTTTATGACAGGAAGAAAGAGATAAGTTTATTAGAAACACACTTGGTTTTATAGCAGGATTTGTAATTTTAAGAGTAGAGAAAAGGTGATTGGTTCAGAGAGAAGACACCCCATTCTCAAGGTCTGGTCATGCACCAGAACAGGCGTTTTATCTTGTTATTAATTCCTTTTTATTTCGACTAAATTATCACCCTGGGAGAAATTCTCCCTAGCCTTGAGCTGGCCCAGCTTATCGGCTGGGAACAGAGCTGAAAAATTCCAGCCTGGAATATTTTTCAGGCCGGAATTTTTTTACTTTCTCAATCTGTGACCCACATGGCACTGCCCCCCGGCCACCGCGCTGGGGCTGGCACCGGGCACGGCCCCGCTCCTGCCTCGGGAGATAAAATTTTATTATTGCCAGGAGGGAGATGAAGCAGCAGCTGAATTATTGCCCAGGCGCTGCAGGAGCGAGGATTTAACTCTTTCAGAGCTGAAAAATCCTTCCCAGCTCTTGAGGCATCCCCTCCTCCAAAAAGCAAGCACGTGAAAATGTGCAAAAAAGAAGATGTAGGATTGAAAAGGATTTTGGAGGCTGCTAAATAAATAATAACCACAAATCGAGCACTCCCTTCTCACCAGCACCCCTGAAAATCCCTCCCGTGCCTCCTGGGTGCATTTCCCTGGAGGAGGAGGTGGCACAAAGGGCAGGAGATGTCCCTGCTGCCTCTGTCCTCAGCCCTAAAAAAAATCAGCAAAGCGAGAGGGGATGGCTCTGCCAGGACCCTGAGGGGGTGTCACACGCAGGGGAGGGGACCCAGAGCCCCCAAACCTCGACATCTCCCACTCCCTCCCCTGGGAAACCCAAAGGTTTGGTGGATTTGGGGCTCTCTGGGTGTGTTTTGAAGGGGATTTGAGGCATTTTGGGATGAATTTGGGAGGGTTTTTTTGGACGGGGAATGGGTTTTGGGGGAAGATTTGAGGGATTTTGGGGGGTTCCAGGTGGGATTTTGGGGTGAAATCTGGGCATTTGAGGGGGCTCAGGTGAGGATCTGGGAGTCCTGGAAGAATTTTGGGGTTCCCAGGTGAATTTTGGGGTTCCCAGGTGGATTTTGGGGTTCCCAGGTGAAGTTTTGGCGATCCCAGGTGAATTTTGGGGTGAATTTTGGGGATTTTGAGTTTCCCAGCTGAGGTTTTGGCAATCCCAGGTGAATTTTGGGGATTTTGAGTTTCCCAGGTGAAGGGAACCCAAAGAGATTCCCCTTTCCAAGACGTCTCCTACTCGCCGCGGGTATTTTTATTTTTTTTTTTAATTTTTTTTTTTTTTGGCTCTGTGTGGATGCTGCTGCTGGGTCGCAGCCCCTTGGGGCTTCTGGCAGCAGCACAGATGAAGCATTTGGTGAGCGCAGACAACACAGGGAGCATTCAGAGCTGCCAGGCTTTGTGCGCCCAGCCCCGGGGGCTGCAGGAAGGAGGGGGTGAGGAGGGGGTGAGGGGGGGTCCCCCCAGCTGCCAGCTGGGCTGGGGCAGAGCTGGACGGGGCTGAAAGGAAGCAGGAGCCTCGCTCAATGCTCCGCTTGTCCTCCTGCCCCTGCAAAACCTCCTCGGAGCCAGCAGCCCCTTCTCCCCCACCCCCCCACACCGGGTCTGGCTCTCCCACGCTCCCAATTCTTCTCCCGAGGCTGAAATTGCAGAGAGAGGTTCTTGTTCCTGCGGGCAGAGCCATCATCATCCTCCTCCTCATCATCATCATCATCATCCTGCCCCCCAGCACGGCATGAACCCGGCACACTGCTCCTTCCTTCCTGGAATCGATCCTGGAATCCTGGAATCCTGAAATCCTTCCTTCCTTTCTGGAATCCTGGAATCAATCCTGGAATCCTTCCTTCCTTCCTGAAATCCTGGAATCCTTCCTGAAATCCTTCCTGAAATCCTTCTTTCCTTCCTGAAATCCTTCTTTTCTTCCTGGAATCTTTCCTTCCTTTCCTCTCTTTTCCCTCTTTTCCCTCCTTCCCTTCCCCTCCGTTCCCTGCATTTCCCAATTACTCCCTCACGCCCCCACCGACGCTCTCATCTTTCCCAGCCGGTGAATTTTCTCACATCCTCCCACCCTTTTATTCCATAAATGTATCCCAGTGCTTTTTTTAAACCCGGACAAACCCTAAGGATCCTTCACATCCTGTGCAGGGGGGAGGCATTTCCAACCTGCCAGCCCCTCCCAGCTTCATTCAGCTCTGCCTCACACAAAGGGCAAACAAACTCCTCCACGTCCCTTTCCTGAATTAAGCAGCTCCAGGATTATCCCGTTCCCTTTTCTGCCTCCCTCTGCCCCTGATCTGGCTCATGAGGTCCCTCCTCAGGCAGCACAGTTAAATTAAAACAAAGAGGGGGAAAAAAAAAAAAAAAGCCGCGGCTGTGGTTGTTTTTTCCTTCCTCTCTTTCCTTTCCCAGGGATTTCTGGATCTCGGAGGGGGCTTTGAGGTTTTAATTGCTGCGGACATTACATGGACATCCCACACATCCACGTTTTGCTCCAGCTGGAAATTGTCAGCTTGGAGCATCCCTCTGTTGGTGGAGTTAAAAGGGGAAAAGGATCCAGAGCAGGAAAATCCTTTTGAGATCATAAAATCACAGAGTGGTGAAAGGGACCTTAACAATCATCCCATTTCCATCTCTGCCATGGCAGGGCCACTTTCCCCGACCCCAGGCTGCTCCAAGCCCTGTCCAGCCTGGCCTGGGACACTTCCAGGGATGGCACAGCCACAGCTTCTCTGGGCACCCTATGCCAGCCCTGCCCAATATCCCACCCATCCGTGCCATTCCCTGTGTCCTGTCCCTCCATCCCTTATCCCAAATCTCTCTCCAGCTCTCCTGAAACCCTTTTAGGCACTGGAAGGGGCTCTAAATTCTCCCTGGAGCCTCAGCACTCCCAGCCCCCACAGCTTCTTTGTGGCCCTCTCTAAGCCACCAAGCATCCAGGTGAGATCCCTCTGCATCCCTTCCCAGTCAGTTTTTTGTTTTTTCCTACTGAAATATTGTCAGAAATATCCCTGCCGCTCACAGCCTGCCCGATGGAATTGGTTTCCTGCCTTTTTAGCCAGTTAAATACCGGCTTGAGGCCGTGTAGGAACCTCCCCTCTCCTCCCACAGGAGCTCAGCTTCAAGAGCTCCCTTTGGAAATCCAGGTGGGCTTTATCAACATTCCATCAGCAGCAGGACAGGAAAACAGCAAAGTTCCTGAACTTGAATAGCATTTTAAAATGCTATTTTAATACTTAAAAAAAAAGTATTTATGGTTTGAGCAAGGGATTGCTGGGCTGGAACCCCTTGCCCAAAGATGTTGGTTTTTTTTTTTTTTTTCTCATCCCCAGCAGATCTGCTCTGAGATTGCAGTGGTTTTGGACAGGACTGATAAAACATTTCAGGAAACTCAGAATGTTCTGCCTCTATCTACAGCACAGATTTCTGTCCCAGTGTGATTTTGTCACTGGCAAAGCTCCAACCTCTGCTCTGCTCCCCTGGCTCTGTTTGGGGTTGAGATGAACATGAAGAGATCTCAACCCCTTCGTTTGGGGTTAGAGATGAACATCAGCAACTTCTGTCCCACAAAGCAGAAAAGGGTCTGGGCTTTGGGATGAGGGGAAAAGTGTCTGATGTGCACCAGTGTCTGCTTTGAGGAATCAGAGTTCCCCCCCTGGGCTGGCACTGATGGATTTGGGATCGAGCTGCTCCCTTCCCTGCCCCGCGTGCTGGGGAGCAGAGGGCAGGGCTGTGACATGGAGGTGACAGGAAAGGGACACTGACAGCACAGAGCAGCTCCAGGGGTGGGGACAAGCCCTGAGCCCTTGTGTGAGTCACTGGCACCTATTGGGGTTTTTGAGGGTCTCTCACTGCGTGTGGTGGGTTTGGGGAGCTGGGAAGGGACTCTGGGGATGGTGGCCCTGGGGGAACTCCGGGATGAACTCATTCCAAGCCACTCCAGATGTGTGGAAGGCTGAGCAAGGATGTTGTGACCTCTGCGCTTTTGTGCACTCCAGGATTTGTGAAAACTCCTCCCTCCATGATGCTGCAGCTTTTCCCTCTCCCTGACCTCATTCCCCCACAAAGGCTCCTTCAAGCAGGAGCCCCAGGGCTTTTCCCATTCCTTCCCAGTCTGGGGATGGAGCTGCTGCTGCCTGGATGGGCAGGATGGGAATGGAGATCAGATCTGCCACGCAGGGATGGAGAAATGTCCTGAGAACCGAAGGAAAATCCCACAAAGCATCAGACAGGAGCTCTGTGGGGAAGAAGCAGCAGCTCCAGCAGGATCCCAGCAGAGCAATGCCAGAACCTGCAGAAATTTGGGTGAACCCCAGTGGGCAGCTCTGCCCCTCCCACAGCGAGATGGGGGCAGAACTGGAAGGGTGAGGGTTGAGATAAAAGGTGGTTTAATAGGTAAAGAAAGAAGAAAATAATAAAGAAAGAAAATAATAAAGAAAGAAAATAAGAAATCAAGAAGATAAGAAATCAAGAAGATAATAAATCAAATAATAAATCAATCAAATAATAAATCAATAAAATAGTAAATAAAGAGAGAATAAAATAGATAAAGCAAGAATAGATAAAGCAAGAGCTGAGCCTGCAAACAAAGCGAAATAAGGAATTTATTCATCCCTTCCCCTTGGCGGGTGTTCACTGAGCAGCTGGGGGGGTTTTAGTGGCTCACCGGGGTTCAGCCACCACAGGACCACACAGATGCCACCCTGCCCTGAAATCACCTCCTGAAAAGAGCAGGGAAAGGGAAAACCCAAAGGTCAGGAGAGGAAAATCCCGTGGGGACAGGCAGAGTTCAGGCTCATGGCCATGGGACTCCCTGCTGCCATCAGTGGAGCCCTGGGGTCCCCTGTCCCTGCAGTGGGTCAGAGCCCTTTGTTTTTGCAGCTGGGGAAGGAGAAATTCTCCCCCTCCAAGGGAAATTGGGTCTGGAATGGCAGTGACAGCAGCCAGTGTCCCCTCAGCCCTGTGATTCCTGTGACCCGAGCACACATGCCATGCCAAACATTAATAAAAAAAACCCCAAACCTTCTCTAGTACCAAAAAAAAACCCCCAAAAAACCCCAAAAACCCAAGCAACTTACAAACAATATGCCACAAAATAGTTATAGTTAAATAATTTAATAAATGAACTTCAACATCATAAATAAAAAAGTTTTTTAAAAATAAATTTATATGTTTTTTTAGTTATCACAATAGTAGTGCTAATCATGGTACCTTGTTTGCTCCGATGCATTTAACAACCAATTAATAAAGTTATTAAAGGAATCCATACAGCTCAAAAGAGATGAAACCACTCAGGGAGACATCAGGGGGACACAGGGAGGTGACATTTGGGCACACACGTGGGGCTGGGGCTGAACCCACAGATTTTGGGCTGCTGCTGGTCCTGTGAGGGAGGAGGGACAGGGACACCCCACGTGTCACATCAGGACACACAGGGACCAAGCTGCTGATTGTCACATCTCATCTTCTTTTTTTTTCCAGGTTTGGGATGAAATGAGCCAGACAGTATTTTTTATTCAGACTCAGATGTTTATTATTTATATTAAAGTCTCACAAACTCTGAGTTCTCCAGCACTTCAAGCCAACAAATTAAACCAGAGCCCTGCCTCTCTCTCTCTACAAGGCCTTTTAAGGGCAAACTCTCTAATTAAGAAATGCCACCTAAATTATTTTTACTTTTAACCCAATAGCCGTGGCCCACAATGTGGAATTTTCTACCCAATCACACAAAATCACCCAAACTCATGAAGAAGAAGGTGAAGAAGAAGGACAAAACTTCCACCCTAAAACCTCCATCTTGCTTTCTATATATTACTATATATCCTAAACCCTTAAACTCTAAGTTTTCCTGTTGGAACCCAGAAACCTTTGGGATTTTTGAGCTTTCTGGCACTGACCCCCAGGAGGACACTTGGGAAAGGCTCCAAATTTGAGTGATGGAGTTAAAATCACGGGTGTGTGGTTAAATAGAAATGTGTGATTTCACACGGTGAAGGGTCTGAAATTTGAGTTTTTTATAATATAGAAATGGGTATGGGACAAGATGGAGGATTTTGGGTGTTGTCTGTTTCTGTCTTCTTCCTTTTTCTCCATGATTTCAGGTAGTTTCTGGTTGGACAGTCAGTGCTGCACTGTGTGTCACAGGAGTTTGGTTATTGGGTTAAAAGTATCAATAATAAAGGTGTTAATTCTCTACTGGACTGTTTAGCTTTAAAAAAACCTTGTAACCAGCTAAACTCAGCTCCATTTTGCTCTCTTTTAGCTGGTGGCTGGAAGTGTTGCAGAACTTTCTGTACTTTAGATAAGATTTAATAAACAACCAAGCCTGAACATAAATAATTCGTCTCCTTTGCGTTTTTAATCCTGACTCTGAGTGAAGACAGAGGAAAATAAAGACAAGGCACTAATTAAGTGGTGCAAATACCACTTTTATGAGTAGTGCCCTGTGTGAGGAAGAAAAAAAACTCCTGTTAAGACTCAGAGTCTTAACATGTAACCACCTTGACATTTTCCCCCGTGTGAAATTACACATTTCTATTCAAACTACACCCCCATGCTCCCAGTTCTATCACTCAATTTTGGAAGCTTTCTCCACGGCCTCAGGTCAAACGCAGAGTTCTCCTGGGGGTTAAAATTTGGAAATTCTCAGTGCCCGGGGGCGGGGTTGGGGGTTCAGCTAAGCACAGACCCCAGAGGGTCCAAAATGGAATTGTTTAGGCTGGAAAAGCCTCTGGGATCATGGAGCCCAGTCATTGTCCCAGCTCTGCTGTGCTCAGCACTGAGCCGTGTCCCCAGTGCCACATCCCTGTGGCTTTTGGACTTTTCCAGGGGTGCTGACTCCACCACTGCCCTGGGCCATCTGTTCCAGGGCTTGCCCAGCCTTTCAGTGAAGAAATTTTCTCTAATTTTCAATCTAAACCTCCCCTGGTGCAAATTGGTGCATTTTCCTCCTCCTGTCCCTGTTCCCAGATCCCAAATCCCCCCGGCTGTCCCCTCCTGTCAGGGACTTGTGCAGAGCCACAAGGGCCCCCCTGAGCCTCCTTTTCTCCAGGCTGAGCCCCTTCCCAGCTCCCTCAGGGATTCTCCAGCCCCTTCCCAGCTCCCTCAGGGATTCTCCAGCCCCTTCCCAGCTCCATTCCCTGCCCCGTCCCAGCCCCTCAATGTTACTTTAAATCCCTGCATGGAAAAGACGAGTGAAAATCCCACTGCCAGCATCGGCTGTGGAAACTTTGGAGATTTCTCTTCATGCTTGTACTGAACTTTCTCCTCGTCCTGTGTGAGAAATAGAAAAGTTGTAGCATCACCATTTGCTCTCTACTCTGGTTTTCTTTTTCCATATTATTCAGGGATCTTCCTCCCCCACTCTCCTGCCCTGGTGGATGACCTTTAAATGTCCCTTTCAATCCCAACTCTTCAGTGATTTTTATGATTCTAAGAAAAACTTCTGGGCCTCATTCCCGGGCAGGAGAACAGAGGATGGCACCGTGGAAGGTGCTCTGGCAGGCAGCACAAATGGAGGGGTGGAGAAGGATTTTTGGATGTGGATTCAAAGGGCAGAACACGTCAGCAACCACAGCAATCCCAGCTGGGTGTGTGGCCAGTGCCACGGTTTCCTGGACAGCTGACAGGAAGAACAAACACTGCACAGAAAGAGCAGGTACTGCTTTTTTTTCCATCCCTTCCTGTTGGAACCCTGAAGCCTGGCAGTCTGTATTTCCTGGCATTGACCCCCAAAAGAACACAGCTTTTGACTTGAGAAAAAGATTCCAAATTTGAGTGATGGAGTTGAAATCACTGGGGTGTAGTTAAATAGAAATGTGTGATTTCACACGGGGGAAAATGTAAAGGTGGTTACATGTTAAGACTCTGAGTCTTAACAGGAGTTTTTTTTCTTCCTCACACAGGGCACTACTCATAAAGGTGGTATTTGCACCATTTAATTAGTGCCTTGTCTTCATTTTCTTCTGTCTTTAATCAGAGGCAGGATTAAAAACATGAAGGAGATGAATTTTTTGTATTTGGACTTGGTTGTTTATTAAATCTCATCTAAAGTACAGAGAGTTCTGTAACACTTCTAGCTACCAGCTAAAAGTGAGCAAAATGGAGATGAATCAATTTAGTTACAAGGTTTTTTAAAGCTAAACAGTCCAATAGAGAATTAACACCTTTATTATTGATACTTTTGACCCAATAACCAAACTCCTGTGGCCCACAGTGCAGCACTGACTGTCCAACCAGAAACTACTGCCTGAAATAATGAAAAAAAAAAAAGGAAAAAGAAGACAGAAAGGAGAAGGGTTTGGAATTTAGAGTTTTAGAATATAGTAATAGATATGGGACAAGATGGAGGTTCTGAAGCAGTGGCTTCTTCTTCCTTCTTGTTCCTTCTTCTTCTTCTTTCAGGCAGTAGTTTTTAATTGGATAGTTAAGCCTTAAAAGACTTTGTAACAAACAAGATACAATTCCATTTTCTTGCTTTTGGCTTGTTAGCTGGAAGTGCTGCAGAACTCACTGTGCTACAGATAAGAATTCATAAACACCCGAGTGCAAACACGAGAATTCCATCTCTTGTGCTTCAATTTAAAACACAGAGAGTTTTGCTACCAGCTGAAAGTGAGTAAAATGGAGGTGAATTTAGGTACTGACAAGGTCTTTTAAAGCTAAACAGTTTAATAAAGAGCTAACACTTATTTATATTTTTGACTTTATAACTAAACATTTGTGACTTGTAGTGTAGAACTAACTAACCAAAAAATTAATGCCTGAAACTAGGAAGAAGAAGGAAAAAGAAGGAGCAAGAAAAGGAAGATGAGGGGACACCCAAGAACTTCCACCTTGTCCCATACCTGTTACTATATTCCAAAAACCCCAAATTCCAAACCCTTCACCATGTGACATCACACACTTCTATTCTAACTGCACACCAGTGACTTTATCACTGGAATTTGGAGCCTTCCCCAAAGCCTCAAGTCAAAAGCAGTGTTCTCCTAAGGGTCAGTGTCAAAAAGCACCAAAAATTCAAAATTTCGAAGCTTCTGGACCCGCTGAGAGCAGCGTGGCAGGAGCAGGGAATGGAGCCCAGCCCCTGGAATCCCTCAGGGAACCTTTGTCAGCAGCAGCCTCACACCCTGCTCTGCTCCAGAAAATGACTTTTTTTTTTTTTTTTTTTCCCTATTCCATCAAATATTCCATGTCCTGTTCCTCCACAGGCATGGGGTAAAGTCCAGTGAGTTTCCGTTCTGAATATTCGGAATATATTCACGTTCTGCAGATGCTTTAGGGAATGTTTTCATTGAGTGTGATGGGGGGGATGGAAACACATCCAGCTCCCCCCTGGGGATGGGAGGGAATGGATTAGGGCTCAGACTGCCTGGCAGCACCTTCCTGCTGGGGAGAAAGAGATGGGGGGGATGCTCCACAAGGATTTTTTGGGCACGTTCCTAAATCCTTTCCCTTCCTCACAGCCCCCCAGCTGTTTTTTTGGCTGCCTATTCTGGTTTTCTCCCTCTCTGCTCGGCCCGGTTGTTTCCCGGTACCTCTCCAGGCTGTCCCTGTCCTTTAATCCCCCTTTCACTCCCGTGCTGCTGCCCCGGCCCTAAGCGGATTAACCCCGGGCGCAGCTGCTCGTCCTCCCCGATGACAGAGCTGTCACCCCGGGGGGAGCCACGTGCCGGGGGGGGACACATGCCCGGCCACCACCCCAGTGCCAGAACAGCTCTGGTGCCCTCTCCTGTCCAGCCCCAGCCCCGGAGGAGCCGCCGAGTAGGGTGGGATGTGCTGGGAGCAGGCATTAGTAGGATATTCCCCCCCACAATAATGGGATACCGGTACCCAACCTCACCTACTGGTCCAGTTTTTTGGGTTTTTTTTTTTTCGCGTGGGAACCTCCAAATCTTGAAGAGGAGAGGCTCAGGACACGCTGGACATCCCTCCTGGAGCACCGCGGCTCCAGCAGCAGCGAGGCAGATTTTTAAAGGCAATTAGAAACCCAATCCTAAATAAAAGAGCGGATCCTACAAAGCCAGGCGGGGTTTAGGAGCTCCGGGCACGGAGCGCTCCCCTCCGGCTCATCCTCCCCGGCACCGAGGGGGTTAACGGCGGCCTCTCGCAGATCCCCGTTTCCGTGACAACAATTCCCGATGAATCCCAGAGCTCTAAAATCCCATTAAACATCTGCGAGAGGCTGCCCAGGCTGCCATCTGCCGGCCCCACAGAAAAAAAAACCCAAAAAACCAGAGCAGGGACGGCTCCAGCATGGGGCTGGCTACCAGAGCCGGCTTTGGGGCTACTGGAAGGGCTGAGGGTGCCGGGGTTCAGCCCCGAACCCCCCGAAGCTTTGGGGTGTGCTGGGAAGGAGCCCCAGGGTTTGGGGGTTTGGGGTTCGGTGTTTGGGGGTTTGGGGGTTTGGGGATTTGGGGGTTTGGGGACTTGGGGATGGGGGATTTGGGGGTTTGGGGATTTGGGGGTTTGGGGGTTTGGGGATTTGGGATTTGGGGTTTGGGGATTTGGGGATTTGGGGATTTGGGGGTTTGGGGATTTGGGGGTTTGGGATTTGAAGTTTGGGGGTTTGGGGGTTTGGGGGTTTGGGGATTTGGGGGTTTGGAGGTTTGGGGATTTGGGGCTGGCAGGAACGCTCTTCCGGCAGCAAATCAGCCCCAAATTCACCCCCAGGGTGACGGGGATCAAAGTTCTGAGGGACAGGTTTGAGTGTTTGGCGCCTATTGGGGTTTTTGGGGTCTCACACTGCGTGTGGGGGGGTTTGGGGAGCTGGGAAGGGTCTCTGAGGATGGAGGATCTGTGGGAAATTCGGGATGAGCTCATTCCAAACCACTCCAGGGATGCGGAAGGATTTTGTGACCTGGATCCTCGCCTCTGTGCTTCACCCACTCCCCTCCAGCTTTCCTGAACTCCAGAATTTTTTTAAAAAAACCTTTTATATTTGATTTCAGAAATTTGGACTTTCCCTTCTCCGTGCTTCCAGCGCTGCTTGCAACAGGAGAAGGTGAGGAGGAGTTCAGGGAGGTGCCACATTTCAGGGGATCACAGAGTCCTGAAGGTTGGGAAAAATCTTTAATATCACCAAACTCACAGCACCACTGTGGTCACCTCTAAACCGCGTCCTCAAGTGCCACATCCACACTTTTTGGACACTTCCAGGGATGGTGGTGACCCCATCAATGACGCTCCTGCTGGCATTGCTCAATCAGTATGTTCAGGAAAAAAACAAAAACAACTTAAAACAGTGTTCAGGCTTATTATAATACAGTTTAGGACACAATATATATAAAAAATTGATATATATGTGATATATAAAGCTTATTATACAATGGGGCTGCTCAGCTGGAGATATTTTTATCCCAAAATTCACCCCAAACTTCTCCCCTGCACTCCTGCTTGCAGAGGTGCAGCTTCCCAGCTTTTCCTGCCATTCCCAAAAGCTGCCGGAGTCGTTTTTATCCCGGCAAAACCAGGATACGCTTAGGGAAAGATGGGACAGGAAGAAACACGGAGCCAGCAGCGCCTTCTTCACCCCCCTCTCTCCCCATCACACATGGCTGGGATGGGAGGGAAGAGTGGCAGGGAATTGTAGCAGCAGGAGCCCTGGAAACTCTGGCATGTGCAGGCACCAGGGGAATGCAGAGGGGGCCACGGATGAAAGCTGACACAGAAGGAAAATTCTCTTCTGGAGCTACAACTGCTGGCACAGCTGCTGGCCAGACCCCCCCTTCCAAAAGCTGAAACATGCCAGCGAGGGGATGGGAATCATTAACTGGTTCCTTTGTGGGATTTAACCCTTTCCAGTTCTCCCCTGGAATGAGCTCAGATTCCTCAGGATTTGCAGCACCACGATGCTGCAGCGCCTGAAGCAAGAAGAGGATGAAAAACCACGGACAGAGCCCTTAACCCTCCTCCTCCTCCTCCTCCTCCTCAAAAAAAAAAAAAAAAAAAAAAAGCTTTGAGAGGCAGAAACCACGGGCACATGGCTTTTGTGCAGGGCTAAATGTCCGGGAAAGAGGCCAGACAGCACCCAGGGGAAAGGCAGAGAGGTTGGATGCTCCTTTCAAAGCGCAGAGGCTTGGAAAGCCCCCGGCCTCGGCAGGGGATGGCAAGAAAAAGCAGCCCGAGCTTTGCAGTTGGCTGAAAACTGCAGGGAGATGTGGGCTGGATGCTGGGGGAGGGAGGGGAGCTCTGTCCAGAGCTCTGCTGGGCTCGGTGACAACATTTTGGGGGAGTCTGAGCCTCATCTGTGCCCGTTCTGGATCAGAACCCCCCTCGACAGAGGAGGGAGGGATGTGAGAGGAATGTCACCGCAGGAGCTGCCAGGAGGAGGGGATGAAATTCAGGAAAGGCAGGAAATCGAGGCACAGGGACAATAATTGGGGCCATATGTTGGAAGCAGAGGATGCAGCTGGCAGCAGGGAGGAGCCCCACGCCGTGGGGACAGCAGGGGACAAGCAGAGGGACATCAACCCCCCCGGATGAGCAGAATCAGACCCACCACAACTGCAGGTCCGTGCCTGCAGTGAGAGGAATGAGGGATTTGTCTTTCCAAACGGGCTGCGGGTGTGCTGGTAGATAAGAATGAGAAATAAAAGAAACAATGGGATGGATTCCACTGATTGATGAATGGGAAAAAAGATATTTGCCTTTACAGACAAACTGTGGGTTTGTTGATAAATGAAATTGGATATTAAAAGATGAAAGAAGCAATGGGGAAAAACCATGAATTCCATAAAAATTAAAAATTAAAAGGGAAGGTTGTACATTAGAGGGGAATTTCAGGTATCAGGGGTTCTGGGAAGTCTGTGCCTCTCAGGTACCTCAGCCAATGGGGAAAGAGAGAGGGAAATTGGGATAAAAAGGGAGGCTGCACCCTCTAAAAATCTGAGAGACTCCAGGGGAATGTCCCATGGCCTCTCCCTTTATTCAATAAAATAAAAGGATTCCTCTGTCTCCTTTTCGGACATGAACCTCTGGTGTTTGTGAATTAATTTTCCTGACAGCAGGATCAGGAGGTTTCCAAACTTACACTCAGTGACACCCGAATTTCACGGGTAATGTTGCAAAAAGGTGAAGGAAACGGCAGCTTTATTACAGAACAGCAAGGTTTGTTCTGATCCATGTCCCTGAGCGTGCACAGAGCCAGGGAGGAAATTGGAAATATGAAAATATGAAAATGTGAAAATATGAAATTATGAAAATATGGGCAGTGCCAGGAACGAGGCCAGGTCCTCTCTGCTCCCCAAAACTTTGCCTGCCAGGGGAGGATTTATTCACACAGAAGTTCAGGCACATTTAGGGTGATGAAAGAACCACCTGGGGCTGCACATTTTTAATTTCTGATTTGTGATTTCTGTCCCACAGAGACCATCCCACTCCTTTAGGTATTCCCAGGCTCAGGCAACAGCTCTGGGAAAAAAAAAAAAAAAAAAAAATTACGGCCTCTCCCCCTCCTCCCTTTTAAAGCACATTTGAATGAAATGTGAGACGTGTGTGGTTGGAGCAGAGGATTCTGGCACAACTTCACGGCTTGGGAAGAGGGAAAAAGAGTTCTGGTGCTGACACCCACCGAGCTTCCCAGGAAATCCAGGAGGAGATGCAGGGCAGGGAATGCAGCACTGAGGGGCTGAGTTTTGTATGGCCAAAAATCCTCTGGGCTTTGAGGAGGTGGCTCCACATATTAGTGGCTGTGTTATTTTTTTTTTCTTTTTTTTTTTTTTTTTTTTTGGTTGTTTATTAATTCTTATCTATAGTACAGAGAGTTCTGCAGCATTTCTAGCTATCAAGCTAAAAATGTTGGTAGATCTAGATAATTACAAGGTTTTTAAAAGGCAAACTATCCAATTAAAAGTTCACATCTGTATTATTTATACTTTCGACCCAATGACCAAACACTTGTGATTTGCACTGCACTAATTTCCACCCGACCAAAAACTACCTAAAACTGAGAAGAAAGAGCAAGAAGGAGGAAAAGGAGAACACCTAAAAACCTCCATTTTATCCCATACCTATCATTATATTCTAAAAACTCCAAATTCCGACCTCTTCACTATATTACACACTACTACTTAAATCACAACGGTGATTTTAACTGCATCACTCAATTTTGGAAGTTTTTTTCCAAAAATCAAGAGCAGTGTTCTCCAGGGGGTCAGTACCAGAAAACACAGAAAGTTCCAAACTCTTCAGGGTTTCAGCTCCTGCAGGACACGAGGAACGGCTGCTGGGAGGGGTGGGAGTGGGGAAAAAAAAAAAACCCCACACAGAAGGGGTTAAATCCTCTTTGGAAGGGAGAGTGAGGAGCGTGGCACAGCAATGGGGCTCTGAGAAATCTGCTCAAGGTGTCCCTGGTCACGGCAGGGGAGCCAGAAATGGAATTTGGGAAGAAATTCCCTGGCACAGCTGCCCAGGGAAGTTCAAGGGCGCTCAAAGGTGAGCCCAGAATCTGCTGGGGTGACATTTGCACCTCCCCTGGGAAGGGTGGACAAAGGGAGCAGCTTCCTTTTCCTCTTTGAGACTTTTTTTTTTCTCCCTAAAAGCAAAAGGATATCGCCAATTTTCCCCCCACAGATTTGTCACTCTTATCTTATCTGTGAAGGCCTGGGAAGTTCGGAATATTCCACTGCACGGTCAGAATCCATCCTCTTGTCCTTCAAGGTCTCAGCAGACACTGAAAAAAAAAAAAAAAAAAAAAAAAAAAGAAAAAAAGACATAAAAATAGAGAAGGAAATTCCTAATTTAGATTTGCTCGAAGCTGTTTCAAGACCGAGAGCTTGAAGAGTAAAATATTCTGGGCAGTGAGTGCCCAGTGTCCATCCTGGGACAGGAGGGGCTGGGATTTCCTATTTCCTGAGGGGTTCCCGTGTTTTAGGAGAAGATTTGGAGCTGGATGCCAATATTAGAGCAGGTAAAGCCGAGCACAGGGGCTCAGCAGAGTTTTCAGCCCCTCAGGTCCGGATACATCTGCTCTCAATCTCCTGCTTCCCTCCCTCCCTCCACTGACTCAGCTTTTCATCCCGGCCACAACAATGGTTTATCCTTCCTCCCAGCCATCACATCCTCTTCTTCCAGCAATCAATTCCCTGCACACAGCCACGGATTCCAGAGGAAAAAGCTTTTTCCACTGCAGCCACTCAAAAAAAAAAATAAAAAAAAAAAATAAAAATCCGACTCTTCGGGCTTTGCAGACTCAGCAAGGAGCTAAAATTGGCTTTGCTTGGAGCTGCCAGGACCCAGCTCGCTGCTCCCCCCATCCCCAGCAAACATTTTGGGTTCGATTTGAGGTGGGTAAGGTCAGATTTTTAGTTAGGTTAGGTCAGATTTTAGGAAAATCAGGTTCGATTTTAGAAAAGATTAGATTTTAGGAAGGCTGGGTTAGATTTTGGGATGGTTAGGTTTGATTTTATGAAGTTTCTGTGAGATTTTAGGAAGGCTGGATTAGATTTTAGGAAGGTTAAATTAGGTTTTAGGTAGGTTAGATCAGATTTTAGGAAAATTAGGTTAGATTTTAGAAAGGTAAGATTCGATTTTAGGAAGGCTGGGTTAGATTTTGGGATGGTTAGATCAGATTTTATGAAGTTTATGTGAGATTTTAGGAAAATCTAACTTAGCCTTCCTAAAATCGAATCTTACCTTTCTAAAATCGAATCTACTTTTCCTAAAATCTAACCCAACCTTCTTAAAATCTAATCTTACCTCCCTAAAATCTAACCCAACCTACCTAAAACTTAATCTAACCTTCTTAAAATCGAACCCAGCCTTCCTAACCTTGTGTTAGGGCCAATATTTGGTTTATTTTCCATTCCCCCATTTCTCCTTTGAGGTCTTGGTTTTTAGGGAGCTCCATCCCTGGGTCCTGCTCTCCCCATTCCCACCTCATCCCTTCTCCCTCATTATCCCCCAGCAAGGCTGAAAATGGAATTTTTCCTGCAGAAGAATTTTATTTTTTTAAAAGTTCTGACAATTTAGATTTGACTTCTTGCACTGCAGAAAAGCGAAAAAAAAAATTTAAGATGAGATTTTCCTACTGACAATGCACAGCCAAAATTTTCTTTCTTTTTGGAATTAAATGTGTCCAGAAAAAATTATTTTTTCCACTGGACTTTTCCCATTTCAAACACCAGATTTTTCCATTGTGGACAACCCAAGGTTTCCATTAAAAAAATCCAGGACAAGTGAGACCATCTCAGGATATTTTGAGAAGATAAATAGGGAGCTCTTAACTTTTCTTTTTTTCTTACCTTTAAAAAAAGCAAGATGGGGGTGTGAAGCCAAGCAACCACATTTCTGAATGGGAACAAAGGAACACAGATTTTATAGAAAAAAAATATATATAAAGAAAAATATTGCTTGGATCTACAAAATCCATCAAGCCCAAAATTCCCTCATCCAGATACTCCCCACGTGGAAATGTGATGGTAAAGCTGCCTTCATGCCAGGAATAAAGTCAGAAATTTGGAAATTTGGGGGGGAAAAGCTGGAATTCAGCAGCTCAAGGTGAATTATTGCTGCCCAAGGAAATGAAAGTCATTGGTGGCTTTTTTTTTTTTTTTTTTTTTTTTTTTTTTTTTTTTTTTTTTTTTGGACAGAATTTAAAATCATCTCTGGCTCTTCTAAAATAACTAAATACTAAATAATTAAATAATCCAAATCTCAGAAAACAGGATGGGGAAGGAAAGGAGACTTTGGAAATAAAGGCCCTGCTGCCAGACAGGGGCTGGGGCAGGCAGAAGAGATTTTAAAGTGAATTTTTCCTTGGCAAAACCAACAAATCCAGGCCTGAGTGCCCTAAACTGCAACTCTCTAAAGCTGATCCTAAAAATCAACCCAGCCCTGTGGTGGGAAGCGATTAGAAGAGTTAATTGAGTTAATCAATGCTCCTCTCCCTTTCCCTGCCCTTTCTTTGTGCTCTGACCTCACCCCAGGAGCCTCAGAGGGGACAAAGGACATTAAAACCAACTCTAAACATCAGCCAGGGCTGAGCAGAGCCGAGATTAAGGGGTCATTAACAGCTCCTCTTAATTAAAACCTGCTCTAATCAACATTCCCAGCCTCGGGATTGACGATGGGAAAATTCAGGGAGGAGGGGAAGGAGCTGGGGGGGCTCCTCACTGCTCTGAAAAAAGGAATTTTTGAGGGATATTCTTGTTTTTCATCCCAGGAGGTCACTGGGAAATTTTCCCTTCTCCCTTTTTTTTTTTTTTTTTTTTTTTTTTTCTGTTTTCTCCTATTTATCCCTCCTGGCCACATCTGAAAAAAAAATGAATTTTTTTCCTGTTGTCGTTGATGTTTAGCATAATTAATTCTGAGGATGAGTTCGTGTGTGTGTGTGTGTGTGAAAATCGAGATTTGCTTTCTTGGTAGATTTTAAAAGGTTTAAATAAAAGACAACAAGAGACAAGCAATAAAGCAAAAGGTTGTTGTTATAAATAAATATTATGATATTATGGCTTTTCCCAAATATTAAGGTGGATTAAATTCTCCTGTTTGTCTCCCTTGTCACCTATTTTACATTTCTATTTTCCTTGCTGGGTTACATTCAAAATCCCCCCTTAAAAGAACAAAATTTTGTATTAAAACCAAAATATTTCACAAACACAGCTCCTAAAAAATATTAGGAGCCAAATTTTCCTGTCTGGGTGGTTAAAATTCTCGTGATAGCCAAAAAAACTTGATTAAAAAGTTTCAGCAGCCTTGAGTTCTCCAAATTGTCTCTCCCTTGTCACCTATTTTACATTTTTATTTTCCTTGCTGGGTTACATTCAAAATCTCCCCCAAAAGAAAAGAATTTTGCTTGTTTGGACTCTGGGTCCATCTTTGAGCCATGGCCAGGCTCTTGCACTGCCCAAAGTGAATAATTTAAATAAATCCCTATTTTATTCCTTTAACTCTGTTCTAGGTAGCTCTGCAAGGCACCACAGGAAATGTAAATAAAATTATTTTATTGGGGTAAATGACTTCATTACCTGAAGCTGTAATTGGACAATTAACCCTCAATATTCAAATGAAACCAAACTTATAAAAACGTGAAAACCTGTGACCCATCATCCATTTTTTGGGTGTAGCCCTTGGGTGTACCCAAAATGTACCTGAAACCCTTCAATAAATAAATCTGCTTTTAATTTCTTTAATTTCATCTGACTCCTGTTTTTAGGCAATCCCAAAAGGGAAAAGGTGGGAAAAGAATCCTGGAAACCTGTGGGGGTTTAAGCTGGGCTTTGCAGCACTCAGGAGTGGTTTGTCACCAGTCTCTGTTTCCCCTCAGAGCCAGGATTAACAGAAACTGAGACTGAGGCAATTCTCGTGTTTGGGCTTGGATGTTTATTATATTTTATCAGAAATTACAGGAAGTGTGACAGCACCTCCAGCTCCTGGCTACAAGTGGCAAAAATGGCCCCAGCTGAGGCTGCTCCGAGGCCTTTTAAAGCCAAACAAACAAAAACAAATTTAATACCTCCATTATTGATCCTTTTGACCCAATAATAGATTCCCACCACCCTTAGAGTGACATTTGACCAACCAAAGGTCACTGCCTGAGTTCTGTGGAGAAGAAAATGAAAAAAAAAAAAAAAGACACCACCCCAAATTCTCCATCTTGTCCCATATCCACCACTATCCATAAAAACCTCAAATTTAAAACCCATCACCCAGTGAAAATACACACATTTAACACACCACATATTTCTGATTTCTAACTCATTATTTATATTTTCAAATCTCCAAGGTTTCCAGCTCCACAGCAGTGTTTTCCATGGGTTCTGTGCCTGGAAACACAGAAACCTCCAAAACCTCCAGATTTTTGGGGTTCAACAGAAAACCAAGTGCTCTGGGAGAGAGGTGAGCACTGGGGGTGCTGCTCCTGTGGACACACACATTTATAGAGCTGGGAAATTCCAGCTTGGAAATTCCTTTCCAGGCCTGGATTTCTCCTGACTCTCAGCTCCATTCCCAGGCTGACAAGCTGACTGCAGCTTCAGTTAGGGAGGAGTCTCCCAGGGTGACAACACGGTGACAAACAGAGTGGAATTCATCACCAACATTAACCCCTGGTGGTGGAATTAGTCAGTTAGGAACCTTTCTGATTTCTTTAGAGAGAAATCAAAGTTCAGGGATTGAATTAAAGCATTTAAATGGAATGAGTAAGTGAATAAGTAAGTAAATGAAATAAGTATTTTTAGTGAGTAAAAGGTTTTAGATGCTTGAGAAGTAGCACATGTTCTAGTGAAGGTTGAAAAATATACTGGTGTTTATTAGAGGCTATAAAAACTTAGTTTTAAACATAATGGAGTTAAAGATATTGCTTATATTTTTTAGTTAGAACAGGATAGGCCATGAACGTTGTCTATATGTAGGTTGGCGTGCTAAGAAATGAAAATTTTAATAAGTTAAAAAGTAGGAGTTTGTGTTTTAGCTGGTTGGAAAGTTTTTATGAAAGAACATGAATTAGGGAGAGGTGGTGCTCCAAGCCATGGCTTTATGCCATGTGCATTTTGGTGTTGTATTTTGCCACTTTGCTTTGATGCCATTGCTTTGCTTTGTTTTTGCTTTTAAAACTGATGTGCTCCTGCAATAAATGACTTTATAGCAACTATTAACTTGCTTGGCTTTTTACACAAAAAGAGAATAAACCCGACAGTGTGGGTGCCCAAGGTTTGCTTAAACCTCACGACCTTTACCTTTCCCGTGGGACACATCCTGAGGTGCTGTCCCAAGGATGTTTTTCCCAATTGTCCCATGAGCTCCTGTCCTGTCCTGGCTGCACTGACACACTTTAAATCCGGGCTGTCTGTACAATAAATTGGCCTTTTTTCCCCACAGAGCTCCGTGTGTGCTGCTGTCCTTTCTCTCTCTTTGCAGTGCAGTGACCACAGTGCTCCCCCTCGCCTGCTGTGGGACACAGATTGAGAAAGTAAAAAAATTCCAGCCTGAAAAATATCCCAGGCTGGAGCTTCTCAGCTCTGTTCCCAACTGATAAGCTGGTCCAGCTCAAGGCTAGGGAGAATTTCTCCCAGGGTGATAATTTGGTCAAAATAAAAAGGAATTAATAACAAAATAAAACGCCTGTTGTGGTGTGTGCCCAGGCCCTGGCAATGGGGTGTCTTCTCTCTGAACCAATCACCTTTTCTCTACTCTTGGAATTGCAGTCCTGCTGTAAAACCAAGTGTGTTTCTGAATAAACTCGGCTCTATCATGAAAGATAACCATGGAGCCGTGCATCTTTATTAACTTAAAGGGTTAAAACCCCTTTCCACGGCTACAAGCTTCTCCTGCCCAGAGACAAGGCAGGGAGGGCGAGCATCCCTCCCTTCCTCCATCCCTCCATCCCTTCCTCCCTCCCTCCCTCGGAGCTGCCCTATGGCTGTGCAGCCCTCCCGGCGCCTGGGGCCAGCCTAGCACGGAATCACTGACCTATTTTCATCCGGATCACACACAAAGGGAGCTTTAGCTCGGGATGTTTAAAGGAAAAGTGGCTCAGATTGATGTGAGCGTGCTCACAAATCGCGGAGGGGTTTGTGGGGTTTGGTTGTTTTTCCTCCTCCCCGGTCCCGCCAGGAGCATCCTCTGCGGGAGGGGGGATTGGAGCAGCTGGGTGAAAACTGACCCAAAAAAACTTGGCTGAGCTGCAAAATCGGGGTTTGAGGAAGGAATGGAAGAGTTTGGGGGTGAACTGGGTGTAGCATAAAGCACAAGGACGAGCAGGATGTGGAAGGAAAATCCCACAGGGATTTTTCCTCTCCTTCCCTGGCTCTGAGGGATGAGCTGCCTGAACAGGCTCAGCCACACAGCCTGGACACAAAGCAGCTCTCCCAGGGGATTTTTTTATTCAAATTTGCTGGTGGACTTGGCCTAAATTTGGAACTATTTAACCCACACCTGGATTTTTTGGAGCTGGCAGCTCGGGCTGGTTTGGAAGTTTTTTGGATGCACTGACACCAGTGATCCTCTCTGTGCACATTCCTGTGAAGATAAGGGTCCAGAACTTTGGTTCTCGGCTGAGATGCCACAAAAAAAAAACCTCCCCAAACCCTTGAACTGCCTGGAAACCACACAGACAATCCCAGGCAGTTTTTGGAAGTTCACAGACCCCTAATGGAAGGGAGAGATGCGCTGTGCTCATCACAGGGCACAGACGAGAGGGCACCAAAATCACCTGGATCCACTTCTGAGCATCCTCGGGATGAGCAAAGCTGCAAAAAGGGTTGAGGATGGATATAAAGGGAGAACCAGCTTCCTCCTGAAATTGGGTTAGGAGTAGGAAAAGTTTGGATCTCTGGGATGCTTCCTGCACAGTGCTGAAGGTGCAGTGATGAGTAACAAAAAAAGGCTCCCAGAAATAGGGATGATGGCAATAATTGCTCAGTAGCAGCTCTGGCAGCTCTCCTGGGACTCTCCACACGGCTGGGAAAGGTGCTGCTGCTGCCAGGAGCTGCTGGTCACGGGTTTGGGGCCTCCCAAACGTGCACAGGCAGGAAGGAAAAAAAGAACAAGGACAGATCTCAGAGTCCTGAACAATGAAAACAGGAAAGTCCCTCCGGGCTGGGGAGCCTGGCAAGGGCTGAAAGCTGAGCTCCATCCGGAACTCCATCCTGAGCTCCATCCTGAGCTCCATCCTGAGCTCCATCCATTCCTGAGCTCCATCCGGAACTCCATCCTGAGCTCCATCCTGAGCTCCATCCTGAGCTCCATCCTGAGCTCCATCCTGAGCTCCATCCTGAACTCCATCCTGAGCTCCATCCTGAGCTCCATCCTGAACTCCATCCTGAACTCCATCCTGAGCTCCATCCTGATCTCCATCCTGAGCTCCATCCTGAGCTCCATCCTGAGCTCCATCCTGAGCTCCATCCTGAACTCCATCCTGAGCTCCATCCTGAGCTCCATCCTGAACTCCATCCTCAGCTCCATCCTGAGCTCCATCCTGAACTCCATCCTGAACTCCATCCTCAGCTCCATCCTGAGCTCCATCCTGAGCTCCATCCATTCCTGAGCTCCATCCGGAACTCCATCCTGAGCTCCATCCTGAGCTCCATCCTGAGCTCCATCCTCAGCTCCATCCTGAGCTCCAGGCAGCTGGGGGGGATCTGCTCAGCCTCCTGTGGAGACAGGGCTTTAAAAAAAGCAACATCGCAGCTGCAGCATCCTGTGCCAGGGAGGGATGCAGGGATGGGGCACGACCCACCCCTGAGGGTGCCAGGGGGGCTCCAGGCACCATTTCAGCTCCAATTCCACCTCTCCCCCTGCCAGTCCTGCCCTCCCTGCATCCCCCGCATCCCCCTGGGTACCAGTGCAGCATCCTGTGCCAGGGAGGGATGCAGGGAGGGTGGAGGGGGCACCACCCATCCCAGGGGGGCTCCAGGCACCATTTCAGCTCCGATTTCTCCTCCCCTTGTGCCAATCCTGCCCTCCCTGCATCCCCCTGGGTACCATCCTGTGCCAGGGAAGGATGCAGAGATGCAGGGATGGGGCACCACACAACCCTGGGGGTACCAGGGGGGCTCAAGGCAGCTCCAATTCCACCTCCCCCCGTGCCAATCCTGCCCTCCCTGCATCCCCCTGGGTACCAGCACCAGCGAGGGATGCAGGGATGGGGGCACCACCCAGCCCTGGGAGTGCCAGGGGGGCTCCAGGCAGCTCCAATTCCACTTCTCCCCATGCCAGTCCTGCCCTCCCTGCATCCCCCTGGGTACCATCCTGTGCCAGGGAGGGATGCAGGGAGGGTGTGGGGGCATCACCCATCCCAGGGGGGCTCCAGGCACCATTTCACCTCCAATTCCACCTCCCCCCCGTGCCAGTCCTGCCCTCCCTGCATCCCCCTGGGTACCAGCGCCCCCCTCTCCAGCCCCACATCCCACCCGGACATCCCAAAAACCACAGCCAGGCTCTGCCTCATCCCACCCCGCATCCCTCCCCCAACTCATCCTCCCTCCCCCCCCCCGTGCTGACCTTTTTATTTTCTGCGTCAGGAGCATGAAATGGAGCCTGCAGGGAAGGGAAACTTTTCCCTAAGATGGCTGAGGGAGGAGAATTTGCTGAGCAGTGCATGAGCACCCTCTGCTGCTGGATGAGTCTGGGGGGGCCCAGCCCTGCTCCGACCCCACAGGCTCCAGGCAGCAAAAAAAACCCCCCAAATTTCCCCATCTGGGTGATTAAAAATCATGGGATAGTCCAAATATTTGATGAAAAAGCTTCAGCAGCTTTGTGACCCGCTGAGTTCTCCTAATTCTCTCTCCTTGCTTCCTATTTTACACTTTTATTTTACTTGCTGTGTTGCATTCAAAATCATCAAAAAAAGAACAATATTTTGTATTAAAATCAAAATATTTCACATGCACAGCCTCTAATAATTATCACCATTGTGGCACACAAGTATTTAATTTTCCAGGTTTGAAAAAACCTATTAAATTTAATTTATTTGAAGTTCCAAGTTAGGATAAGCACCAAAAAAATCGATGTTTTCTCTCTTGGGGTGGCAAAAAGGGTTAAAGATGGATGTAAAGGGAGGAGCAGCACTCACCTGAAATGGGGTGACCAGGTGTGGTCCCCAGGAAAAGTTTGGGGATTAAAGGGTACCTGGAAAACCCTGCAAGCTGCTCCCTGAATATTCAACTTTTAAGCCAGGATTATGTCAGTGTAGGCTCAAATCTTGCTGGATTTAAGGCTGAAATTATTTTTGCTTAAAAATTTTCAGTGTCCTTGTCACCCCCTGAGCTCCCCTGGCTGTGTCTCCATCCCCTTTTACATTTCTATTTTCCTCACTGTGTTACATTCAAAATCATCCAAAAAAAAAGAACAATATTTTATATTTAAATCAAAATATTTCACGCACACAGCTCCCAAAAATTATTACCATTGTGACACACAATTATTTAATTTTCCAGGTTTGAAAAAACCTATTAAATTTAATTTATTTGAAGTTCCAAGTTAAGATAAGCACCCCAAAAATCGATGTTTTCTCTCATGGGATGGCAAAAAGAGTTAAAGATGGAAATGAGGGGAGAATCAACCCCCACCTGAAATGGGGTGACCCCTTTTAGAGCCAAATTTTGCTGGATTTAAGGCTGAAATTATTTTTATTTTAAAGTTTTCAGCAGCCTTGTCACCCCCTGAGCTCCCCTGGCTGCCTCTCCCTCCCCTTTTACATTTTTATTTTCCTCTCTGTGTTACATTTAAAATCCTCAGAAAAATGACAGCAATTTTGATTAAAATCAAAATATTTCATGCACACGGCTCCTAAAAATGATTGCCAGTGCCCCACACAATTATATAATTTTCCAGGGTTTTTTTTAAACCTTTAAATTTCATTTGGGATGAGCACCCAAAACTCGGTGTTTTCTCTCGTGGGATGACAAAAGGATTAAAGATGGAAATGAAGGGAGAATCAGCCCCCACCTGAAATGGGGTGACCCCATTTAGATCCAAATCCTGCTGGATCTGAGGCTGAAATTTCCAAGGAAATCTTGCAAAAAAATTTTTCCCCAGATCAGTTCAAAAAGAGCCAAAAAGCATCACTCAGTAAGGAGGTGAAAAAACACAAAAAAATTCCAAAATATCTTTTTTTTCCCCCTTTTATTATTTTTTTTTGGTAGCAGCTCTCATCCCCCTCTGCAAAGCTGCACAGGGAAAGGCCTTATATAACTTTTATAATTTATATAACTTCTATAATTTATATAACTTCTATAATTTATATAACTGCAAAAAATCCCTCCAGGGGCCTTTCCTGGGAGAGAGAGAAGAGCTTTTTGTGGGATCAGGGTGAGGCTGAGGCACAGCTGGAGGTGAGGCCTGGGAGTGAAAGGAGTGGAGGACACCCAGGATATAAATAAAAAAAATAAATATATATATATATAAAAGAAATAGAAATGGAAATAGAATAGAAATGGAAATGGAAATGGAAATGGAAATGGAAATGGAAATGGAAATAGAATGGAAATGGAAATAGAATGGAAATGGAAATAGAAATAGAAATAGAAATAGAAATAGAAATAGAAATAGAAATAGAAATAGAAATAGAAATAGAAATAGAAATAGAAATAGAAATAGAAATAGAAATAGAAATAGAAATTGAATAGAAATAAATAGAAATAAAACAGGGACATGTCTCCCTGCATGGGGACAAGCAAGGGTGGCCCTGGGACTTGAGGAGGTGCCAGGACAGCTCATCCCATGAGCAATGGGGGACTGAAAATTTTACAAAACCTGGTTTTAGTTTTGGAACTTTCAGGCACAGACCCCCTGGAAAACACTGCTGACCACCTGAAGCCTTAGAAACTGCTTCTAAATATGAGTGGTGAAGTAGAAATCACGAGTGTGTAGTGAATTAAAAGTTTGTGCTTCCACAGGCTGATGGGTTTTAAATTTGGGGTTTTTATAGTATAGTGATAGATATGGGACAAGATAAAGATTTTTGGGTGTTGTCTCTTTCTTTGTTCATTTTTCTTCTTCTCCGTGGATTTCAGGCAGTAGTTTCTAACTGATGAGTCAGTGTCACTCTAAGAGTCATGGAAATGTAGTTATTGGGTCAAAAGTACAAATAATATAAATGTTAATTCTTTAAAAGACCTTGTAGCAGTTTCCTCTGTGGCCATTTTTCACTTCTAGCAAGGAGCTGGAAGTGCTGTCATACTCTCTGTACTTTCTAATAAAATATAATAAACATCCAAGCCCAAACACGAGAAAAACTGTTTGAACCGTGTTTCTGTTAATGCTGGCTCTGAGAAAAACCAAAAAAACTGATAAATAAACCACGAATAGGGGGTGTAAGACCCCTGCACTGCTGCCCACACCGGGGGACCCTCAGAACAGAGGGAATGCACAATCCCCGATCCATTTTGTGCCCCAAATCCTGCAAATCCCTGCACCCAACACGCCCCATGACGAAGCACCTTAAAATCTGAGATGCTGTTTTTTTGTGTGTTTCTCCCCCCACTTTTTTTTTTTTTTTTCCCCCCAGCAGCAGATGCAGACCCGCTCCCCAATTATATTCCCGTCACAGGCAGAAGAAAGAAAGACAAATATCCCAAAGGAAACGATTTGGGAAGGACAAAAGCTCCTTGAAATAGGAGCTGAGCTGTTTTTTCCAGGTTCAGAGCGGGGGATGGAGGGAGGGAGGGAGAGGAGGAAGAAGAAGGGGGGGATGGAGGGGAGGATGCGCACGCAGGCAGCACTTCCCGTCTTTGTCTGCGAAAGGAGGTCGCGGGGGGAGCCCGGGGGATGCGAGGAGGATGAAGGGGGGGATGAAGGGGAGGATGCGGAGCCGCGTCAGATCCCACGTCAGCTCCCGGCTCCCAATCCCGGAGCTCTGAGCTCATCCCGGGAGCGGCGCCAGCGCGGCTCAACTGCGCACACCTGGCGGGTGGAAGCGACACTGCAGGGACACGGGGACAGCGCAGGGGACAGCGGGGAAAACCCCCCGGTTCCACCGCCTGAAACCCCCCCAACACCCGCACAAAGGCAGAAATCCTGTCCACAACTCCTTAGCCTAGCTCAGCGTTCAGGAAGGGACGTCTCGAAGTTTAAATTGTCCCGAAAAATCCCTCCTGAGTGGTGATGCCCCAATGAGGGCACTTTGGGGGAGTGGGGTGGGCTCTGTGGGCATGGACTGGCTCCCAGTGGCTCCCAGTAACCCCCTGGCATCCCACCAGTAACACCCCGAGTGCTCCTGGCAGTGGCAGCAGCCTGGGACAGGCAGGAGCTGCAGCCCTGAGCTGGGAGCAGGTGGCACCTGCAGCTGCCCCAAAAGTGAGGGGTGGCAGGGGACTGGCACCAGGTGAGGCCACTGCAGTGACAGCAGTGATGGGGACAGTGACAGCAGTGATGGGGACAGCAGCAGAAGCTTCTCACTCCCAAAAATTCATCCCTGGGACACAGCCTGAGCTCGCTCCCACTCCATTTTCCACACGTCCTCTGTTAAAAATTCCACTTCCACCCAGGAAAACCCCTGGGCCAGGATGGCTGCTGGGGCTGGAGCAGGGGATGGTGCTGAAATGGCACGAGAAGAGCTGCTGACCCTAAAACATCAGGAGGAGTCAAGCAGGCACCAGCACTGCCTGGTGTGAGGTGTAAATATCTGTGAAAAATCTCAGTTGTGTTACAGAAAGTTTGTGGGGTGGGAATTTCCCTCTGGGATCTGATAAACACAGGAGGGAATCAGGGAATGTAAAAACACTTCCCAAACCAGCCAGCACCTTACCTGTATTTACAGAGTGAGTGTGTGGGGTTAGGAATGAGTTCAGCTCCCAGGAATTCCAGGGAACAGCCTCAAATCCCTCTCCTAAAGCTCGCAGGGAACCCACACATCCTGCAGGAATCCTTCTCATCACAAAGTCCACGGGGAAAGTTCTCCAAACAGGTTCCTCCAGAGAGCAAAGGAACATTGATTTCCCAGCAGTGCTCCCTGGTGCTGTCACTGTGTCCCCCCCAGCACCACTCCAGGAGAAATGAGGGGACAAGAGCAGGGAGGAGGTGAAGGGATGAGAGCCACCAGCTCCCATCAGCTAAACCCTGATTTATTTAAAGAGAATATTTGCACAAAGCTGGTTAAACACCAGACAAGGGAGCTCAGTTGTGCTGAGAGAGGAGCTGGGACAATTTCTGGCCTTGCAGGGACTCCTGCTTGTAAAATGTCCTGAACAATCCCTAATTTTGGATTGGCCTTACCTGAGGCAGGAGAAATAAACCTGAGGATCCTTTGAATCAAAATCACCCCGTGATGCTGGAAGGACCCCAATGAGCTCCTCCTGTTCCTTCTCCTCAGCAGAAACTTTTGGATTTACCAGCTCCTGGTTTGTGAACAGATTTCTCCATTTTTTTTTTTCCTGAGGATATTCCAGAGGGAGAGAGAAGTTCCTGTTCCTGTTCCATCAGGAATAGATGGAGGAAGAGAGGAGCCACCACTGCAGAATCCCAAAGGCTCTGAGGTGACAAAGGAGGGACAAGGAAGGGGAGGGAGGTTTTGGCTGGAGAAGATCCTGATACCTGAACCAGACATCTGTGAGCAAGAGGAAGGGATGTCACAATATCCTGGGAATCTGAGGGAAAAGCACCCAGGGGTGCTGGAAAGAAAGAGGAACAGGAATTTTGAGTCCCCAGCACTGGCAGGAAACCCCAAAACTTCAGTCTCAAAAGAAACTTTGATTTGGATCCTCATGAGGTGCTCAGGGCACCCTTTTTTTTTGTTTGTTTTGGGTGAACAAAATCCCTCTGAGCATTAAGGGCATCTCCAGAGCCCTGTGTTGGAACCCTGGAAATTGGGAATTTTGGACTTTCTGTGCCAGGAAAACACTGCTTTTGACCTTTTGAAGGCTTCCAAAATGGAATGGTGGAATTAGGATCACTGGTGTGTAGTTTGAATAAAAGTGTGTAATATCACATGGCAAAAAATTGAGAATTTAAGGTTTTAGGATATAGTAATACATAGAAAGCAAGATGGAGGTTTTAGGGTGGAGGTTTTGTCCTTCTTTATGGGTTTGGATGATATTGTGTGATTGGATAGAAAAATCTGCATTGCAGGTCATTTATTAGGTTAAAAGTAAAAATAATTTAGGTGTCTGCTCTTAATTTGACAGTTTGGCCTTAAAAGGCCTTGTAGAGAGAGAGAGAGACAGGACTCCATTTTTAGCTTGTTAGCTAAAAGTGCTGTAGGACTCACTGTAACAAAAAAAGAATTAATAAACATCTGAGTCCAAACAAAAAAAAACCCCTTTTTTGTGCATTCAATCCCGACCTTAGCAAAAAAAAAAAAAAAAAAAAGAAAAAAAAAAAAGATAAAGAACAATATAGTCAGGAGCTAAATCCATTCTGGATCTGACCTTATGGAACCAAGGGGTCACTGACTTCCAGAAATGTTCTGGATAAGGAATTCCTGCACCCAAGGATTTACAGACATTACCCCCAGGTCTAAATGAAAACCAGTAACTTGTGTGTCCACACTGGGACCTTCAGTATTTAATATCTTAATTAAATATCAGTATTTAATATTCCCCAGTGACATCAGACTGGGGGACTGTGTGGGGACACCTTCTCTGGGGCTCCCCACATTTAAAGGGGCTAAGAGAGGTGGAAAGAAACTTTTTATTCATGGCAGGAGGAGGAAGAAGGAAGAGGAAATGCACAGTGAAGGTGGTGGGGTAATGCTGAGAGTAATTAATTAAGGCTGTGCTTTTAGATTTGAACAGGTCCTAGAGATTTGGGGAAGGTAGAGAGAGATTTTGGAGCAGAATTTGTGATGGCAGGACAAGGAGTGAGGGATTTAAACTGAGCTGGGAGCAGTGGCAGAGGATTTGTTAGGCCAGAAGTCCCCACAGGGAAGGCTCCTGGTGACAGCCAGGCCACCAAGGCATCCCCCCTGCTCTGCTGCAGGACCTCAATTGTCACCAAACCATCCCACACCTCTGCTTTTCCTTCCTGCAGGTTAATTCTGGAATCAAATCACATTCCCAAGTCCCATGGACATGCCCACCTATGGAATTCAATTAACAGAAAATCAAATCAGGACACTCAGGTGGGGCAGTGCCTTTGCTCAGCACACAGATGGCTTCCAGGCACTTTTTGTATCCCCAAAATCTCAGAGAAGGGGAAGAGGTGACACCCCCATGGCTGTGCTGCACCTCAATCTGGGAATGGGACACCACCCTGGGCTGTGGCAGGGCCTGCAGGGAATCCTCCTGAATCCTTGGGGATCCTGGGATGAGGGAGGTGAGGAACAGGGTTCAGGGGGGTGAAAAAATCACACCTGGCTGAGCAGCACATCCCAAAATCAGCTCCTGTCAGTGCCAGGGTGTGCTGGGTGTCTCCCACAGGAGAAGAGCAGGCACTGGGGAGCATCCAGAACAACAAGGATTTTCTCACCCCAATTTCCTACCCGGACACAGGGGTGCACAACCCACACTTGTGGAACAGCCTGAGCTCCAGGAGATGCTGCAGGGAGTTCCTGAACTTGGGGGTTGCTGCATTTTGGGGCAGAAAAAAAAAATAAAATATATTTGATGTGATTCTTTATGAGAAATGAAGACAGAACATTCATTGCTGCCCAGGAGGGAGATTCTGTGCAGAAAGGGCAGTGCCAGCCTGGCCACATTCCTGGTGCCAAGAGATTTGCTGGCTTGGTGTGGAAGCTCACAGGGAAATCACAGAGGTGCAGCAGGAACAAACCCTGCTCCTGTGCCCTGGTGCCAGCCAGGCCTCTGGCAGTGCCCCAGAACCCCCAGCCCTGGTGAGAGCACAGCCAGGACTCTGCTCTCACCCCAAAAGCCCAGCCTGGGGGTGCAGTTTCTGCACACAGAGGCTGCAGCAAGGCTGTGGAGCCTCCATAGAATTCCAGAGATCCAGCTGCCACCTGGTGTCCGAGCACAGCTCTGCACAGGGCCCTGAAACAGAATTCAGCCTGCTCCAGCTGTAAATGTCCTTCCCTCGGGGATATTTGGGGTAAATATCCTTCCCTCGGGGATATTTCCAGGTTTGGGGCAGCCACAGCTTCTCTGGGCACCCCTGTGCCAGGGTCTCCTCACCCTCACAGGGAGGAATTCCTGCCCAATGTCCCATCTGTCCCTGCCCTCTGGGAAGCCATTCCCTGGGTCCTGGCACTCCTGGTGAAGTCCCTGCTTTTTGTATTCTGGAGAAACTCCCTGTGACAGCCGTGGTTATGACATGATGATGCCTCTCCCAGCTCAGTTCTCCCTCCTCAGCTGAAGGATCCTGATTCACCAAATCCTTCCTCACACGGGAGCTGTGTTAGACCTTTGTTCATCCCTCTCCACACCCCCAGTCTGATTCTGTCACAATTTATTCCTGAGGGGTTTCTCTGGGCACCCACTGGGAGTGACCCTTCATGTTTTAGTGACAAGAACTACAGAACAGACCCCAGAAGGCCTTGGAGACAGTAAGAGTGCAAATAATTTGAAATAACTGCAAGAAAATTTCCTGAATTATGTCTGCAGCCTCCTGCAAAGCTTTTGCAGGACTGAGAGGCCCTTGGACTCTTGAAAGGGAGTTCAGGGTGCTCCCCTGGTGTGCAGTGATGCCAAAAACTCACCAACATTTACCCTGAGGAGAAGAATTCCCTCCATTCCTTCAGACAGTGGGTGACACTACCCTTGGGAGAACAGGAGCCAAAAAAGGTGAGGGGATTAAACAGATGAACAACAGGTCAGGTAAGAAAAATACTGCCTCTTGTTTAATGTTCAAAGACATCAGTAAACAAACAGAACCGTACAGACAGAGGCTGAACCCACCCCCAACCTCCCCAAACCACCACAGGTACCAGGTGAGGACTCAGGAGAAGGAGCAGCCAAATCTGGGAGTGCAGGGATGGCCAAGAGGAATCTGTGCTGGGGGAGGGCAGGAACAGAGCACTTGGAGGAAGCAGCTTCCCTCAGCCAGCAGCAGAACAACACCTGCTGGGTACAGATTCTGGTTCCTCTCAGAGCACACAGCCCAGATCTCTTGCTACCACACAGCAGGACCATGTGTGAATTTGGGAAAACAGCTGGAAGCTGCATTAGAGGTGCAGGACACACTGAGCACTGAGCTGGGCAGCCAAACCTCTGTTCCACAGGGATTTAAACCTCCCCCAAGGAATAACCACAACAGGGAGGTTGTGTCCAACTCAGCAGAGTGCTGCAGAACTCGTTTGTGAATGCAGATGTGGCTGTGGGGGAGGAAGGAATGAGCCTGTGCTCTGCACACATCCTTCCATCCTGCTGCTCCCAGGACATCCTGAGCCCACAACTGGCCTGTCTTCTCCAATGATTCCTGGAGCTGTGGAGCATCAGCTGCTTAGCAGGGCCGTGAGGAGCAGCTGTGAGTGCAGGCTGCAGAGGACACTGGGGTGGTACCTGAGTGCAGGTCAGGGACAGCAGGATGGATCCCGAGCTGCTGCAGAGAGGCAGAGATCGTAGGCACAGCTGCTCCAGCTCCCACCTGGCTGGCAGGAGCCTGCAGGGGAGTCATGGCTCAGGCTCTGAGGGCAGTCACAAAGCTGCCAGCCAGGACTCAGCATGGCTCCATTCCCACGGCAGTGACAGCCAGAACCGTGATGTGGTGACAAGGAAGGAGCACACGTCACCTCTGTGCCTCTCCAGGTGGCAGGAGCCTGCAGTGGGGCTGTGTCTGCTGCCACCAAGTGCAGTCTAAGATGAGGAGAGGGCTGAACTGGCTCCTGTGGGCCCCAGTTATGTGCTCCAAGCATCTGGAGGACAGGGCACAGCCCTCAGATCTCCACGTCACTCTCTTTGTCATTGTCGTGGTCACCATCGTAGAACTCGTTGGGAGCTTCAGGCCTGGGGGAAGAGAAATTCCTGTCAGGGAGGAGACAGAGACCTGGAACCCTTGGGGCCTGAGGGAATGGCACAATGGAGACCACAGCAGCTCCTTGGTAAAACCTGACACTCAGAAATTATTTCACGAGTGAAGTGACTTCTCACGATTCCCATGAGAACGAGATGGGCTTTAAAGGTCCCTTCCGACCCCAAATTCTGGTACTGTGGTTCTAGGACTGGGATGGATTGCTCTGTATCCCCTCCCAGGGACAGAAAGGGAAGCCCAGAGCTCCAGAAGAAGGTCTGGTACCTGTTGTAGTTTTCCTCAGAGCCCCTCTCCTCGGGGTCAGGCTCGTCCGTGCGGTCGTAGCTGAGCAGGTCCGAGGGGACGTCGTGGATCTGCACGCTGGGGGCGTGGTTCAGCATCTTCAGGTTCTCAAAGATGGTCTGCCTGATCTGATCCAGGTACTGCAGGGATAAAACACAGGCATCACCACCGTGGGGCGTGTCACAGCTCTGTCACCTGCCTGCATCAACTCTCTGGTGGCAAACAGCAATAAATTTGTGCAAAAAAGTCACTACTCAGCAGAGTGGGTGGGGAGTAAATTCAATTTTTGACACTCAAGAACACTGAAAAACAACAACTGGATTGTCTCAGTGTTTTCTCTGCTTTTTGTCCTGGGCTCCAGCTGGTTTCACAGTGAACAAATAAATTGTAGGTTTGCTGATAAGTGAAATTGGATATCAAAAGATGAAAGAAGCAATGGGGAAAACCCATGAATTCCATAAGAATTGAAAATTAAAAGGGAAGGTTGTACATTAGAGGGGAATCTCAGGTATCAGGTGTTCTGGGAAGTCTGTGCCTCTCAAGTACCTCAGCCAATGGGAAAGAGAGAGGGAAATTGGGATAAAAAGGGAGGCTGCACCCTCTAAAAATTTGAGAGATCCCAGGGGAATGCCCCATGGCTTCTCCCTTTATTCGAATGAAGTAAAAAGACTCCTCTGTCTCCTTTTTTTGGACATAAACCTCTGGTGTTTGTGGCTCAATTCTCCTGACACACAGGACAGAACATCAAGCACAGGGTTTTGGGAATTCAAAGCTGATATTGCAGCTCACCTGCCTGGAGTTCTGATTCTCAATCCTTGTGCTGACATCGGGGTGAAGGGTGAAGTCTGGAGCGAAGTATTCGAAATATTCTGAGATGGAAGAGGCAGAGTTAGAGCACAGAGGGCCAGAAGCTGTGCAGAGAGCAGAGCTCACCCTCCCACCTGCCAGGCAGACAGCAGAGCTTCAAAAACACAGAGATCTTCAACTCTCAGTGAGAGGGATTAGACAAAACAACAGAGCGAACAGGAAATGGTAAAATTAAATCAGAGAGGACACACAGAGCAAGAGAGATCACACCACAGGGACACCTCCCACTCAACCAAACCCCATCCAACCTGGCCTTGGACACTTCCAGGCATGGCTGAGGCCATCTCCAAGGTCAGGAAGTGCTGACACTTTGGCAATGCAGAATAGAACATCCCAAAATTTTCAGCAGAGCTCATGAGGGGAAAAAGGCAACTCCAACTTACCACTGTAGGGGAGCTCGTCACTAATTGGTTCATCCACGAGCAAGGATGTTTCATAAGTCCTGAAAATGTGGAAAAAGAGGAAAAATGGAAAGGGAAATGCAGGGACAAATCCCACAGAGCTGCTCTCCCCCCCCCAACAGGCACAGGGGACTCACCAGCACCGGGCCACATTCCGGACTGTGTAACCTCCTCCTCCCAGCACCAGCAAGGGGATGTTGAAGCTCTTCACGTACTCCACACACTCCCTACAAACCCCAAACAGGAAAATGCCAGAGCTGGACACTGCAGCACAGGTTTAGGTGTCAGAAATGCCCTCCTGAACTCCAATATCACCATGGTTGGTGTGATACACCCAGAGCTTCCACCCAGGAATCACCATCACGAGTGGGGTGGGAAGGACCTAAAGGTTCATCTCATTCTATCCCTGCCATGGCAGAGACACCTCCCACTGTCCCAGGTGCTCCAAGTCCTGTCCAGTCTGGCCTTGGGCACTGCCAGGGATCCTTGGGCACCCTGTGCCAGCCCTGCCCACCCTCCCAGGAAAGAATTCCTTCCCAATTCCATCCATCACTGCCCTCTGCCAGTGGGAAGCCATTCCCCCTTGCTCTGTCTCTCCATCCTTTGTCCCAAATCCCCCTCCAGCTCTCCTAGAGCCCCTTTAGGCACTGAACCTTCTCTAGAACCTTCTCTTGTCCAGGTGAACACCCCTAGCCCTCAAAGCATCTCCACGGTCTCCTTCACCTTCATCACCTCATTCTCACATCCCCTCCAGTCACACAAATGTTAAAAAAAACCCCAAAACTTAACAGGCCAAAGCCAAAGCTCCAACCTCACAGCACAGACTCCTCAGAGCTTTTCAGGTGGTTTTTCTGTGCCCAGCCCTGCTGTACTCACCCATGGCCTCTTATGCTGAGGTTAAAACATCCCAAGCGGTCACAACCCAGAGAATCAGCACCACACTGGGGAACAGAAAAGCAAGGCAATGTTGGCATTGCTCTCCAGATCCACACCAGGGGACAGAAGGGGACACAGATTTAGCTCTCTGAGCCCTCTGAAGGTGTGCACAGAGGTTTGCTTCCTTACCTGCAGGACGATGCAGGTGGGCTGATAGTAATCTACCACCTGGTTAATGACTGGCTGGAAGAGGTGCTTATAACCTTTGGAGAGAGAGGTGGATTTGTCATGGCTCTGGAGCAGGAAAAGCCCCGGGGCCAAGGGGAAAGGGGAGGGAACAAAGCAGGGAACACCTACTCTGGTCATCGATGCCATCTCGGAGGGGCACGTTGAGACAGTAATACCGGCCACTCTCTGCACCAACCTCATACATGTCACCTGCAAAACAGGACAGTGACAACAGCCCTGAGACTTCAGAGCTGTGCAAAGGCCAGGTGTGAGCTGGCCTGAGTCTTTCCATCTCATCACAGACCCCTTTCTTACAAGCACCTTCAGCTCTATTCCTCTCTAATCCCTTTTTCCCCAACATTTCCCCCCGCAGCTGCAATTTTGTGATTTACTCTTTTCTACTCCAGCACAGCATCCAAGAGATTCTGAAGCAGGTTTCCACTAGAAATGAAACACTTACCTGTGCCAGGGAAGAAATAGTTGCCATATTTGTGAAATGACACTGTCATGACACGATCTGTCAGGTAGAAAGCCTCCTGCACCCCGTCCCCGTGGTGGATATCGATGTCGATGTACAGCACACGGGGGTGATACCTGGAGAACACATCCAAGTTTGGATTCCAGGCATTTCTACACACCCAAACATCTTCTTTGGATTGATATTTAGAACATTTTATTTTGAGGTGGTTAGAAATAGATATTAGAACAAAAAAGTTTTTAGATCAGGCCAGAAATGTCTTGGAAAAGAACTTGTTTAAGCAAGGCAGGTCCTTAAACAAAAAGTTTTCAAAACTGGGTGTTCAAAAGTTTCAGGTTCCTGTTTCCAACGTGCTCAGAGTTAATCTTTAAGAGCTCCAGTGATTTGAATCAAATCAGGAAATGAAAGGAGCTGGCATGGAGGAGGTGGGAACTGGAGCACTGTGTCCCAGCTGGTGAGCACCAAAAATTCCAGGCTGGGCTGAATTTACTCGAGAAGCAGGTAACAGAGACAGAAGCAAACTCAAAATGCAAAAAAGGATCCTGGAAACTGGCAACAAAAGAATAGGGATATAAATCATATCCCATGAGGGGTAACTGGGCTGTATTTGGGGCCTCTGGTGGATGGGATTGGGAAATGGGAGTGCAGGGATAGCCAGAGAAATCCTGGGGTTCCCAACAGAACAAGAAATCCCAGTACATCCCATAAATCTGACTTTTAGAGCAAGTAAACTTGCCAGCAGTCATGTCACCATTGTTTGATCAACTCCAAATCCTTTTTAATTCCATGACAACTTGTCTGAGGTTCAGTGATAAGGAGGGCACTTTGAAATACCCAAAAAAAAAGTAAAAAAAATCGTGATCAAGTCAAGAAACTAAAGGTACTTCTGTAACTTTACCTCTCATTCTGAATTTATTTTCCATTTTCTAAAATGAAAAATAGCCTGACTCTTTTCTATGGAGACCAAATGTCCTTTGATCACCCACGTGCAGCCCAAGTCCTGTTCTTAAGGTGCTCAAACAACTCCAGGAAGATTTGAGTCATTTTTGGGTCTCCAGTGAACCAAAACTTGTATTTACCTACACAAGGCTCACCGTGGCCACAAAGCTGAAACTCAGGAACCCCTGAAATGAGACTGGAGAACTTTTCTGTATCCCTCAAGCTCCCTGCAACAAAACTGGAGTCAGATGTTCCAATGCTCAAACCCTCAAAGATAAGGCCAGGACATAAAATGAAGTTTTTGGGTTTCCTGGATTCCAGAAAGACAAATGAGGCAGGGAAACAGAAAAAAAGCAAAGGGGAAGCACAGAGCAGCCAGCAGAGCTCAGCCCTTGCCCCTTGTCCTTACTTGAGCAGCTCCAGGATGCCAATCACGATGTCATTGACGTAACAAAAACCCGAAGCCTGGAAGAGAGAGAAACCCCAAAAGCTTTAGAGGGGCATCAAGACAGAGCCCAGGCCCCAGAGACAGAGGAATCCACAGATCTGCCTCATTACCTCAAACTTCTTGGCATGATGGAGGCCCCCTGCCCAATTTATGGCAATGTCACAGATCTGAGAGAGAGGAAAGAGAAGTGAGCTTAAAGTGACAAAATGGTGACAACAACCCTGTGTCCTCCTTCCCACTCCCACCTGTCCATCCCAGGGATCCACAGCACCCTCCTGGCTTCTCCTCCTCCAGCTCAATTCCCAAAAATCAGCACCTCAGCCCCCCCTACCTTGTTGTTCAGCTGTGTTGCTCCCTGCAGGGAGGCCCCAGTGTAACGAGAGCAGAATTCAAAGAGGCCTGGGAACACTGGGCTGAAGAAAAAGAAACCACATTAAAACCCAGAAAATCTCATTCCTCCCCTTTTTCCAGAGCACAGCCAGCAATCAAACTGCCCAGAAGTAACATCTGAGCAAAAAAAATAAAGCTCAGTTCTTTTTGCAAGAGTTAATTTGGGATCAGGATCACTCTGGGCCTTCCTGTAACTCACTGAGCCCCAGCAGGGCAGGGCTGCAAACACAGCAGGAAACACAAGGAATTTGATAATAATTCCCAAAGCTTCCAAACCAGCCTTGGAAAGGCTTCACTGCTCCCCAAGTGTGTCACAGTCTGTCCTGCAGCTCTGCTGGGATGTGCCCAGAGCTGGGACATGAGACCCTGCCTCAGGAAAGGGGGGACTGGGATAGCTCCCAATCCCACAATGGTTTGGGCTGGAAGGGAACTTAGAGATCATCCAGTGCCACCCCTGCCATGGCAGGGACACCTCCCACTGTCCCAATGTCCAGCCTGGCCTTGGGCACTGCCAGGGATCCAGGGGCAGCCACAGCTGCTCTGGGCACCCTGTGCCAGCCCTGCCCACCCTGCCAGGGAACAATTCCTGCCCAAAATCCCATCCAGCCCTGCCATTCCCTGTGTCCTGTCCCTCCATCCCTTGTCCCCAGCCCCTCTCCAGCTCTCCTGGAGCTCCTTCAGGTACTGGAAGGCCACCATGAAATCACCCCTTCCCTTCTCCAGGTGAACAATCCCAGAGCTGCTCCATGCCTTGATCATCCTGGTGCCTCTCCTGGATTTGATCCATCAGGTTGATGGTCTCTGGCCCCCAGGCTTGGGTGCAGCACTCAAAATTCTTAAAGACAAGTTTGTTTTTGATCTGGAAGCTCTTCCAGAACAAAGCAGATTCTGCAACCCAACAAGTCCAAATCTAGACCCAAAAAGGAGCACAGCAACATCTCCAGAGAAGGGAAAGGAACCTAGGAGGCTCCATGTTGGAACCCTGAAAATTGAGAGTTTTAAACTTTCTGTGCTGTCAGAAAGTTGCCCAGAGGAGCACGATGTTGGACCTGAAACCTTGGAAAAAGCTTCCAAAATTGAGTGATAGAGTTAAAATCACTGGAGCGTACTTTGAATAGAAATGTGTAATATCACACAGTGAAAAGTCTGGAATTTAGGAGTTTAGAATACAGGAAATATTCTATAGTTGGAATAGAAATGTGTAATATCATACAGTGAAAAGTTTGGAATTTAGGGGTTTAGAATACAGGAAATATTCTACAGTTTGACTAGAAATGTGTAATATCATACAGTGAAAAATTTGGAATTTAGAGGTTTAGAATATAGTAAATATTCTACTCTATTGTCTATTAGAATATAGACAAGATAGAAAATTTAAGGAATTTTTCTTCCTCCTTGTTGTTCTTCTTAAGTAGGATTTTTTAATTAGACAGAAAATGCCACACTGCAGGCCATGAGTGTTTAGTCATTGAGTCAAAAGTAAAAATAATTTTAATTGAGCTGTTTAGCTTTAAAAGACTTTGTAACAAGCAAGCTAAATCTCCATTTTTTTTTTTCATTTTTAGGTTGTTAGCTCAAATTGCTGTGCTACAGATAAGAATTAACAAACAACTCAGTTCTAACACAAAACTCCATCTCTGCTGCTTTTAATCCCAACTCTGAGTGAAGAATAAAAAATTTTAAAAACCCACAACCTAATAGCTCCATGCTCTTACCCACCCAGGAGGGAATTCCTTCTGCTCCAAAGCAAGGCAGAAATGGGACATTTGAGAGGAGCTGCAGGGGCAGCAGCAGCCCCTGGGTCACTCACCAGTCATCTCCCACGTTGAAGGCATTGAGGCTCTTGGTGAAGCCCTGCATGTTGTTGGGGCTCACCCTCTGCAGGAAATCGATGTAATCCTCGGAGTGGAATCTGCACATGTCGTGTTGGGATGCTTGGTAGGGCTTGAACACCTTGCAGAGATAAAAGCAGGAGTTATTTCCCATGGAAATTCCATTTTTTTTGGGCTGGAAGGATGCTCAAGCTAACTGGTAATTGGCCTGTATGAGGTACATTAAAAATGTGCCAACACTGGTATTTATATTCATTTAAATTCAACAGCTGCTCAGGAGACAAAAGCAGGAATTATTTCCCATGAAATTCCATTTCCTTGGGCTGGAAGAATGCTCAAGTTAACTGATAATTGCCTTGCATGAGGTACATTAAAAATGTGCAAACACTGGTATTTATATTCATTTAAATTCAACAGCTGCTCCATGAATCCTGCTCTCATTTTTTCCCCTTTCATAAATTCACCTCCTGCCACTCCTGACTGCAGCTCTTGCCATAAAATCTTTTCCTACCCCATGGCACATTCCCCTGCTTGGGCAGCAAAATAAACCTTCCTTCACTGGGGGGGAATCATTCCTTCCTCAGCCACCAATTTTCCACAGTTAAAACCTTGATCTAGGGGTGGTTCTGGTCCCTCTGTAAGATTTACTGACAAGTTCCAAATTATTTGGAGAAATCTCCCAGCCAGATGGAAGAGTTGCAGAAGTTTTGTTTATTTTGGAAAGGAAAATGGGGGAATGGTCAGGGAGGTGGATGGACTCAAATGCAGGATCTTGTGACAACAAAAGTTTGCCAGTTTGGCACTTAGGGCACATACCTCAGTAGAGGGGAAGTTAAAAATTAACACCACTGGGAGTGGAAATTCAATTGAGAAGAGATCTTTTTTTGTGATTTCCAATCTCTCTGATTTAAAGCAACCACTTGATAGAAAAAAGTGGAACATGAACATAACAGGAAAATGCCCCAGATGGTCTCCAAAGGGAAATTCCTCAGGACAAGTGCACCACGGTCCTGTTTTCTGTGCTGAGCAGGAAACCTGTTCATTTTCAGAGCCACAATAACCCAAACCAAGCCCAGCTCCTCCTCTCCTGGTGCTTTCCATGTGGATTTGTGGATTTTGGGGCTTGCTCTGCCTCTGACAACTCAAAGAGGGATGAGGAAACTCCTTGGAGCAGGGGGAAGGCAGGAGTTATTCCCAGGGATCGCCCAGGAATTCTGGTGGTTCATGAAACCAAACCAGACAAAAAATGATGGCAAAGAGAGAAGAAATGGCTCTCACTGGACAACCAGAGCTTCTCAATCAAAATGTGGGAATCAAACAAGAAAGGGAGGGAAAACCGAACTGAAATCCTCACTCAGCTGCTGGCAGAACAAACCTGGCTCCTTCCACCCTTCCCAATAATCCCACCCACGTTCCTGAGCTGGGAAAGGTGGGAAGAGGCAAACCCAGCCCAACAGGATCACAGCCTTTTATTTTAAGGAGGCAGAAACAATGCAACACAAAATCAGCAGGACTTTTTACAGTCCCAGCTGTTCCAAATCCCCGATTTTATTTGCTCCTAACTCTGCCAGACCCTGACTATTTGGGGATGAAGTTGTCTGTGAGATTTTCAGCTTCCCAGTGGCACCTTGTGAAAAATCTAACCCCCTAAAAAAGAGAATTTCAAGACTAAAAATGCAGAGCTCTGCCCACTGCCTCCTCCAAGCAGAGATTTGCCATTTAGAAGCGTCAGGTTTTTTGCAAGGAAAAGCCCAAATCCAGGGAAGTTACTGGTGAAATGCACACATACACAGTGCCATACACAACCCATACACTGTGACAATAAAAAACTGGAAGAGGGACTTTACAAAGGCTCCCCACGGTCACTGCAAGGGCTGCATTTCTGCGCTGGATGTGGTTTTATTCGAGAATTATATTAATTAAGGAAACTTTTCTCGTGTCTAAACATTGAAAATTCTTTTCAGAAATTGCATCTCTACATTTGCTTGACCTCACCAGCTCCTCGGAATCCTCTCCAGCTGCATCAATAGAACAGGACTGAGCTCTACAAGCATTCTGAACACATTTATTTCATCACCCACTAATGCAGCCCCTCAAAAAAACCCTGAGGGCTCGGTTTAGAAGTGTCACACCCTCAGAGCTCTGCGCGGTGCCCTCCTGTCCCCAACCCCCGCCCGGCTGGGGACACGCGTGGCTTACGATCATTTTCTTGTAGAGGCCATAATGCAGCACCAGGCTGTGCGTGAGCGCCAGGCGATGCGGCTTCATGGGGTGCCCCGCGCCTGGAACGGAACCGCGCGGGGATTAACGGGGCTCAGGGGGGAACACAACGGCCGCGCCCGCCGCCCGCCGACCACCGCGCTCCGCAGCACGACCGCCACAGGCCGAGGGTGACGAGGGGAATGGGAACGGGAAGAGGGGAAGGGATGGGGAAAGGGGCTGGGTCAGAGCCCCGCCGCTGGGGGCCCCGGCCACAGCCGCTCCGCCGCCCAGCCCCGCTGCTGCCCCGACCGCGCTCGCACCGTAGTGGAAGTTCCCCACGTCCGGGTCGTAGAAATAGGCCACGGTCTTCGCCATGGCGGACAGGCCGCGCTCCTGCTTACGTCATCACGGCGCGACACCCCACGAAAGAGGGCGTGGCCACTGTGAAGGGGCGCGACCATTTTAAAAGGGCGTGGCTTCAGGCAGGGGAGTGTGGGCACCGTAAAGGGGCGTGGCTTCTGTCAGGGGGCGTGGCTTCAATGTACTGTTACTGTGGGGGGCGTGGCTTCTGTCAGGGGGCGTGGCTACCCCGCGTTATGTCCCAGTGCCCCCCCCCCCCCCCCGCACTCCCCAGTTCCTCCACACTGGTCCCAGTTGCCTCCAGCGCTTCACAGCGCCCAGGCCCTCCCTGGTGCCCCCCCCCCGTCACCCCAGCTGCCCAGAGTTAGCCACAGTCACATCGAGTTGTGCCACAGTCTCACCTGCCTGCCCTGTACCTGCCCCCGCTTACTCCCAGTTGCTGGCTGGACTCTCTCCCATAAGCCCATGTTGTCTCCCCAGTCACCCTCAGCTCCCCCAGTTATCCCTCACTGCCCCTCATCTACTTCCAGTTACCCCCAGCAGATCCCAGTTGCCCACTGGATTCTCTTCTCTAGACCTGCAGCTGCCTCCCAGTCATTCCCAGTTCATTCCAGATGCCTGCTGGATCCTCTCACATAATTCCACATCTGCTCCCTCCTTCTCACCTATTCCCAGTCATTCCCAGCTGCTCCAGTCACTCCCAGTGAGCCCAGCTGGCCACTGGATTCTCTTCTCTAGGCCCCCAGTTGGCTCCCAGTCACTCCCACCTGGCTCCCAGTCACTCCCAGCCTCCCCAGTGAGGTTTCCATGGGACATCCCCACCTGGATGGGACTCATTCCATTCTGGGGCAGCCAATGGCTGAGGGATGGGGACCTGCCACCACCAGCTGTCCCCTGGGAGGGTGCAGGTCGTCAAGACCTTTGAAAAGGACCCTTTGGAAGAGGACAAAAATTGGGTGGGAAATTGCTGGGTGTGAGGAGTCAGAGGAATGGGAGAAAACCTGGAGCTGACAAGAGATGGAAAAGATGGAAACAGGACCGTGGTGTGAGCAGTGCTGGCTGGGAAGGGCAACAAAATCCTCCCAGTGGGCTGGAGAGAGGAAAGGATGGACAGAGCAGGAAGCCTTGTCCAAAGGTTTGGAAAACCAAGCCAAAATCAATGCTTGGTGCTGCCAGATTCTCGCAGACAGGGAACATTCCCAAACTTCCCAGGAATTTGGGATGAAGCTGTGCTGGAGACAGGCTGCTCAACCCAGCAGGGGTCACAGAGAGGGGCTGAAGATGGTGAGCAGGGCAGATGGGCACTGGGATGTTCCCTGGCATCTCAGGGGATGCCAGGCTGGGATTTCCAGGGGATGGAAACCCCTTGGAAGCAGCAGGAAGAGCTTCCTGCCTGTATGGGATGGGGCATGGGATGGCAGGGAATTCTGAGTGCTGCAGGTGGAAGAGACAACGTGTCAAGGTGTGATTAAATCGTGGAGGTGTTAAATGACATTTCTGGCTGTCCCCTGTGGGGACACTGCCCCCACAGTTTCCTTTTAGGATCCCAGCTCCAGCGTGGAGCAAGGATCACAGGATGGTTTAGGGGAGAGGATTGGGCAGGGACACTTTGAGAGGAGACCCAGGACCCTCTCAGTGTGACCCCACAGGGCACAGCTGTGGCTTGGGACACTCAGAGAGGTCACCTGGCACAGAGCCCAGCACCCACAGTGAGCAATAACTGGGATTTAAACGTGTTGATCCACACGGCTGTACTGGGAACTCACGGAGCTCTGACGTCTCGGGGTGACAACCATGACGAGTGTCCTGTCCCTGCTCCACCAGCTGCTGCCACCAGATAACGCCAGGCTGGGGACATGGGGCCACTCGGGCAGCACGTCCCAGCGCCTGGCTGGGGGAATGGGGTGAGGAGAGGAGAAAGAAACACGTCCCTGCTTCCAGCTGGGATCACTTTGCTGGCTGAGCTGTGTTTCTGGAAGCTGGTCACTGCTCCGGGTATCTTCAGGGTGTTGGAGAAGAGCAAGGGAAGCGTTGGACAGGGATATTTTTAGGTGCTCTTTGTGCTCAGAGAGCAAAAGCAGGCTGTGGTTGAGCGGCCATTAGCTGCTGGGCATGTTTGAAAAGCTGAAACAGGGCTGAGGATTCCGTTTGACACGATGGGATGGAGCAGCTCTGCAGACACGGTGGCGATTTCTGGCCTGAGCATCGAAGCGAAGATCCCAAGAGGAGCCTGGATCTGGGCACTCCAGCCCCTTTAGCTGCCACACGGGGTCAGGGTGGCTGATCCCCCCAAAAGGATCGTGTTCACAACGTTTGTGGGGTGATGTTTGCTCCAATGGCTGCGGAAGAAGTGCGGGAGAAGAGAGGACAAGAGGTAATGTGGAATTTTGCTGGGACCAGAGCCAGCCAAGGGACAGGGTGACACTGTCCCACCAGCCTCTCCTCACTCTGTCCCCTCCCTCCCGAGCCACCTTTTAACATGTCAGTGTTTCCAGGCAATGCCTGGAGAGGGACTGAAGCCTCCAAGGACCTCCAGGATTCCGGAATACCCTGAGAGGGTCCCTGGGAAGGAAGGGCAGGGGTTGGTGGTGCTGGATGAGGTGGGCAGGCAGGAAGAAGGCAGCTGCCTCTCCCAGAGCTCCAGCTCGATTTTCTTGTCTTTAGATCCCACTGCCTGCGCTCTGGGGTCACCCAGGACAGGACAGGAGCTGGGATGGGACAAAGGATGCAGAGCCCAGACTGGGACATGCCAGCCCCCAGGAAATCCTTGGTGTGGGGGCTTTAACCCACGTGGGTTCTGTCCCCATGGCCAGCCTGCTCGGAAGGGACAGCCCCATTTTGTGGATTCACGCCTCAAATGCTGGCAGCTTTGGGGGCAGGCAGGAGCCAGGGTGTTGTTTCTGGGTCACCTGTGATGTGCTGTGTGGGACCATTAAAATTCTAACGGGGTCCTGCAGCGTTGGACTGAGCCCCTGCAGGGACACTGAAGCTGAGGAGGTGGCAGCAGGATGGAGAATAGGAGCAGGTGATCCCTGGTTGGAAGAATCAGGAAGAGAAACACGATCAGTTGGGATAATCCAGCTGCAGAGCCAGGAGGGAGCAGCTTGACAGCAACAGAAGCCCCTCCTCATCCTGGTTCACCCCAAAAAGGTCACCCTGTGTCCCCCAGCGTGTGGAAATGCCTTGAGGCTGTGGGAAAACGGGAATCTCCCCTGGAAATGGGGAGTCCTGCTCAGCATGGCATGGCTGGAGTGGGGAAAGGGGGTGGGAGCTGGAATGGGGCAGGGTGCAGCAATGCACTGGGTGGGCGGGAACGCCCAGGAGGAGAAAAAGCGAATTTATTGTGCAGGACAGCGTGCGTGGGCACGAGGAGAACGGGAATTGGCTCACCATGAGTGCATCCCCTCAGGGCCCTGCAGAAACCCAGACCTGCCAGTTCCCCCCCTGTTCACAAACAAGGGCAAGGAGCAAACTGCCTTGGAGGTTTTACTTTGCGAGGTCTTCCTCAGCAGAAAATTGAATGATGTAGCAGCTTGGTGGTCCGGGGTTTGGAGATCTTTGCTCTCCCATGGCCCAGCAATCCATGGCAGGAGGAAAAGTCTCGTTTTTGCCACAGATGTTCCATCCTGGGACCTGTGTCCCTGCCAGGACAGGGGACAGATGGGTGTCACCTGTGATGTGGTGACCTCCTGAAGTCACCTCCTGGGTGGAGGAGGCTCCTGAGAGCCAACTTGGTCACCTGTGACAGGGACAGGAACCCTCAGCAAGGCACAGGTGACAGCCTGGAGGAGTCACAAATTGTCTCACGGCAAGACACACTCCAGTGGGATAATTCCCAGGGAATGGATCAGTGCTCGGTTCAGTGGAGGTGGGGTGGGAGGGATTTCAAGGGTTGTGTTCCTCAAGGTTTGGGTGCAGAACTGGCAGCTGGCTGAAGGATGGAGAGGAGCAGTTCTAATCTCCAGTAGCAAAGGAGTGGTGAAGCCTCCCAGGGTGAGGATAATGGAGATGGAGGTCATGGGACCACCGTAGCTTGAGATTTCAAACGGTTTAGCCACTCCTTTTTTAGGGAGGAGGGAGACACAGGAGTCTCCCGGGGCTCATTCTCCGCCGTCTCCTCAGTGCTGGGCTCCTCGTGTGGGTGCCTGCACCCCCCTGCCTCCCCCACACTGCTGTGTGATCCGTCCTGCCCTCACCGAGCCCTCACTTCCACCCTTCTTCCCTCCCATCGCCAGGGCTCAGTGCCCTAAAAATCAAGGAAAGGAGGGTGCCAGGGGAGCTCGGGGCTGGCACGCGTGCGGGTGAGGTTATTCACCCCGGCAGCTTCCCCGAGCAGCGCTCCTGCTGCAGCCTCCGGCATCTCCCCGAGCTCCTCTCTCTCTGCACCTTCCTCCGCCGAAACAGCTCCGGAGATTTTTTTTTTTTCTTTTCTTTTTTTTTTTTTTTTTTTTTTTTTTTTTTCCCTGGGATCGGGACAGGCGGGTGCTCTTGTGGCAGAGAGCGGCAGAAGCAGCTGGCTCCTTCCCGGGGAAGGCAGGCAGGGAACCGGGGCCCCGGGGGCCGGAGGATGCTCGCCGCGGTCCCCAGCCGCGGGGATGCGGGGTTGCTAGGAGGCAGGTGAAGGTGAAGGTGAAGGTAAAGGTGAAGGTGAAGGTGAAGGTGAAGAGCAGAGCGCTGCGGAGGACCGCAGGCCCAGGTACCGCCGCAGCGGAGCCGGGGGACAGGCGGGGGGGGAATCTTCTCCGTGCCGGGAAGTGGGAAAGCGGGAGCTGAGCTCTCGGGAAAGGAGCCGGGCCGGAGGGAGCCGGCTCTGTTCTGCGGGAGGACGATGCGGGAGCAGCCGGCGGCTCGGCCCTCCGCCAGCCCGGCTGCCGCGGCTCCCTCCCTCCCTCCCTGCCTGCCGGTACCGGTACCGGTGCCGGTGTCGGTGTCGGTGTCGCTGCGGGGCCTCGGCCGTGAGTAGCGAGGGCTGCGGAGGAGCGGCGCGGAGCTGGAGGATGCTCAGCCATCCTCCGGCAAGGGCGAGCCGGGGGATGCCGCCCTCCGCAGAGCCCCGGGCAGGCCGGGCCGGCGGTGCCCTTGGGAAGCGGCCGGGAAGGGACGGGGCAGAGCCGCAGCCCGGGGCCGGCGGGCCTGCGGGGACGCTGCCGCCAGCGCTGCCCTTGCGATGCCTCTTGCGGGGCCGTGCGGGGCAGCAGTGTCCTTGGGAGACCGCCAGGAGCCACCTCCGGCCGCCGCTGGGCTCCGCACCGCGCCGCATCCTGCGGGGATCGGGCTGAACCCCGGGCATCACCCCCGGCTGGGAGCTGCTCCTTGCCCCGCACCGGGAAGGGGAGGATGGGCACAGGGTGGGGGTGAGCGCCGGGCTCTGACCTTCTGCCTTCCCCCTTCTCCTAGATCCGCATGTCAGACCATCACCACCCCAGCGATGGGGAGTCAGACCCCCAGCACGGCATTACTGTGGTCTTCCTCCTCGTCCTTGTCTTCTTCATCATGGGGCTGGTGGGGTTCCTGATCTGCCACGTCCTGAAGAAGAAGGGTTACCGGTGCCGGACCTTCCGGGACGAGCTTGACCCAGATGACAAAGACGAGGTGGAGGAGCTGCAGGATGGTGAGTGCTGGGGGATGGGGGGGCTCGGTTTTGTGCCTGGTGTGGGCTGGTGCTCCTCATCCACCCTTCTGGGATGTGGGATGAGGCTGGGAGGGTTACCTGTCACGTGTGGCTGGGTTGGGAAAAAGAGCTGGGGAGGTGAGAGCAGCGTGGTGTTCCCTGGGGATGGGAGTGTGAGGGCCAGGGATCCCTCTGATCCACGATCAGAGGTGACAGGGAGGTGGGAAGCAGTGCCTGGCCCTTCCCAAAGGAGCGATATGACCAAAAGGTAATTCTGATGAACATCCAGGACTTGCTGAATCCCCAGCACCTCAATCACAATCCCTGTTCCCTGAAGGAAAACCTCTCCCAGCTGGAGCCTGAGCTGTCTCTCTGCCCCTTGGGCATTAGGATTTCTGGCAGGGAGCCAGCTGATGTTGGCTATTGGTCATATCTTCTTCCAGTCCCTGCTGTGTTCATGCAGACCAGAGACACAGGGGTGTTGCTAGAAGGGGAAGGGACTTGCAGGGAATTTTTTCCATCACTCTGGGGTGGTTGGATTGAGAAGTTGCTGCTGCATCGAGCGTGGGTGCCTGGCCCAAGCGAGCTCTGTCATTCCGTGGTTTCCTGAGACTCTGCTCAAGTGGGGAACAACATTCCCAGGCTGAGAACAGCCACATGGTGCTCCAGAACTCCTCCAGCTCCCATGTGCAGTGCTGGGGAGGATCAGCAGCTCCTGCTCGTTGCCTGTGCTCGGGAGGGAAATGCAGTTCCTTCAGCTCAGCCGTGGATGCAGCCAGAGCTTCCAGGTGTCCATGGATGTGCTCCTCTGGCTTCAGTGTCTTGGCTTTACACGGCATGGAGACAGTGCTGGAACCTTCCAGGATGGGCTTTGCCCTCTGGAGACATCACAGCCCAGGGAAACATCTCCATGGGCTTCCAAGATCATGGTAGCAGCCCTGGAGTCTTTGAGGCAGCTCCAGCCTGCTTCCAGGAACATCTGCCACTGCTGACCAGCCTGGAGATCCATCCATCCATCCATCCATCCATCCATCCATCCATCCATCATCCATCCACCCATCCATCCATCCACCCATCCATCATCCATCCATCCATCCATCCATCCATCCATCCATCCATCCATCCATCCATCATCCATCATCCATCCATCCATCCATCCATCCATCCATCCATCCACCCACCCATCCATCCACCCATCCATCCATCCATCCATCCATCCATCCACCCATCCATCCACCCATCCATCCAGACCTCCTGCCTCCAACAGCAGCTGGAAGAGGTTGAGGTGAACTCTGTGGATGAATTCCACACCAGAGCAGGCACCAGCCAAGATTCCTCAGAGCAGTCTTTAAGCTTTTCTTAGTGGGCAGCTCTGGGGCTCTCCCTGTCATTGTGTGTTCCTCGTTTCTGTGTTTAGTGAGTTCCAGAGAGTTTATTTTCTGTGGATTTGCCCTCTTTACCCTTGGAGCCTTGAGCACTTGCAGCATCCTGCAGCCAGGGCTGGATAAGGACCCTCCTCTTTTGACTTTTTGGAACTTTTTCTCCAGGTGCTCCCCTGTTCTGAAGGAGCACCACCACCCCCTCTCCCTGCACACTCAGCTGCTGGCTCAGCCCTTTGCTTTCCAGCATGAGGGATCTGCTGTTCCCCGGTGGCTCCCCAGTGTGACAGGGGACACGAGGCTCCTCCAACACCTGCAGCCCCTCCTGGGAAGGGATGAGCGAGCAGAGTCCCCAAATCCCAGCCCTCAGTGCCACATTGTCTCTTTGCAGACGAAGAGGATGAGAAGAACGATGACACCGTGGAGAAGATCGTGAGGTGCATCATCCAAAACCAAGGTGAGCGTTTCCATGGGCCAGCCCAGAGCCGTGCTGACCACCCTGGCTGACCCATTCCTGTTTTTCCTTCTCTCTTCAGCAAATGTGGAGGCCCTCAAGGAGATGTTGGGGGAAAATGAAGGGGATGTGCCAGTGCCAGTGCCTGTGCCCAGGTGAGGGATGCTCATAGCAGCTTGTGGCTGCTGCAGGGGGAGGGACAAGCAGCCCCTTTCCAGCATCTTCCCAATGGGGAGTTCTGCTCTGCTGAGGGTTTTGAGGAGTGCTTTGAGCTTTTCCTCCCCAGCAGAGGTCCCCCCCAGAGCCGGGGCTTGCTGCAGTGGGGCTGCACCGGGGTTGGGACATCCCCCCGAGGTGACACAGCCTGTCATGCGCTTCTGTTGCAGCATTTGTCCCCACAGCAGCAGCCAGGACGGGGGTCCCCCTCACCACCACACGGTGCACCTGGGCTCCACGCAGGCCCCCTGCATCCACTGCAGCAGGAGGAAGAGGCACCCACTGCAGCGCCAGGGGAGGTCCAAGGAGGGCAAAAGCAGGATGCTTCCTGGAGAAACCACTGTCTTCTCAGTGGGCAGGTACCCCAGTGAGCTTTGCCAGACATTTCCCTGCTGGAATGAGCACCACGGGCTCTCCTCTGTCCTCCCGTTCCTTCCCCCTTCTCTGCTTGCCCACGGTTCCCTCTTGCTGCTGTGCATTGAGCAGCAGCTCTGCAGCTGGAGCTCCTGAGGAGCCAGGTGGTTCCTGCACCTGGAAATGCCTGTGGTATGTGGCAGGCTGTGATGCACCGGTGGCTTCCCTCCTTCCCTGGGAAGGTGACTCAAGCTGGGTTTTCCTGCTGAGTCAGTGCTGGGCACAGCCTCAGCTCCGTGTCCTTTCAGAGCTCGCTGTCCCAGCTCGGTGCAAGCTGGGTCCTTGCTGCCCAACTGGGGGCTTTTAGGACCTCATTGAGGGGGCGACAGAGGGGACAGCATGTCCCAGGTGCAAGCCAGCACCTCCTCAGAATGAAAGAGTGGCTGTGCTGCTCCAGGTTGCCGCTTCACACCGTGTCTGTAATTAGATGACAGCAATGTAAGAGTAGGGGAGTGTTCCTGATACTTCCCAGTCCCCACCTGGTTTCACCTCAGGGGACTTCCCGAGCTTCCTGTGGTCTCGGTGTAGTCACTAACCTGTAGAACAGTCTGTGGGCTCGCCCAGGCTGCCCCATTGCTCAGCAGAAAGGGTTGGCAAAGTCCTGCTGGGCTTGGCTCCCTCCTGGCTGCGGTGACTGGGGCAACTGCTGGTCCCTGCATGGCCACTGTGGTGAGACACAGAGCTCTGTCATGCTCAGGTTGTGCACAAGGTCTTGGTTCAGGGCCTGAGCCTTGAGGAAATTCCATGTTGTGGTCCAGAGATGCAGTCCTTTCATGGGAATGCTGAGCCAGAGCGGGCAGGGAATCATGGAATGGTTTGGGTTGGAAGGACCTCAAAGTTCAAATCATTCCACCCCTGCCATGGGCAGGGACACCTCCCACCATCCCAGGCTGCTCCAGCCTGGCCTTGGGCACTGCCAGGGATCCAGGGGCAGCCACAGCTGCTCTGGGCACCCTGTGCCAGGGCCTCAGTGCCCTCCCAGGGAACAATTCCCTCCCAACATCCCATCCATCCCTGCCCTCTGGCAGTGAGAAACCATTCCCTGTGTCCTGTCCTGTGGATTTTTCCACCACCACGGGCAGGAGCCTCAGCAGGGAGGTGAGCTGGGGCTTTCAGGGGGGAGCTGGAGAAGCAGAGAGACCTGCTGGACCTCCCCAGGCTGAATTTCAGCTGAGATCACATCTTGTGGCCACTGCCAGCTCCTGGCTCCCCCCGTGCCCGGTGCTGCCCTTGGAGGGGGTGCCCAGCAAAGCCAGGGCTCTGCACAGTTGTGTGCTCACCACTAATTCATTCCCTGGCTGGTGCCCAGCTCCATCCACTCCTCCCTGTCCTTTGTCCGTGCTCTTCCCAGTCTCCTCTCAGCACTCAGAGTGCTGGACAGGATGCTCTCCTTTCCCAAAGGCACCTTCCCTCAATTCCTGTTTTTTTTTTTTTCTCTTTAACCCTCTTAATATCCCAGCCTTCTCCACAGGGCAGCCATTCCATTTCTCCAAGGCTTGATTTTCAATCTTGAGTCTCTTTGGTACCAGGTCCAGCTGCTGAAGGACCTATGTGCCCATGAGGTACAATCCCCCCACCTCCAAATTCTGCTTTTTATCTCCAAGCTGGCCCCTTTTCTCCTCCAGATCCTGGAGGACTTTTCCAAGATTGCATTTCCTGTGTCTTGTTTATGACAAATATCTCAAAGTACTTTGACTCAGCACTGACCCTACAAGACAGAGCTTCTTTAACTCACCTCTGGAGTTAAAGACACACCCTCAGGTCTTGTTCTCTTTTATTTTTGGTCTTATTTTTGCCTTGGATGCAGTGTTTGAGCCCCCTCCTACATGGAATGAGCCCTGGTCCTGGTAGGCACAGGTTTATCCCTGAGAAGTGGAAAGGATGGGAGCTGTGGAGGTCCACAAGATCCAGGGTGAAGCATGGGGCATCTGAGGAAGTTTTTAAACCTGGAAAATTAGAAAAGGATGATCTAATTGTTCTCTAACACTTCCCAAAGGGTGGGTGGAGTTTAAATGAAGCTGGAACAAGACTCTCATCAGAGATGCACTGGGAAGGGCAAGAGGCAATGGCCAAGAGTTACACAAGAGAAATCCAGAAAAGATGCAAGGAAAAACTGTTCTGCCATGAGAATGGTGCAGCATTCAACAGGGCCCTGAAGAGTGGGGAAATCTCCAGCCCTGAAGATTTCCAAAACCTGACTGGACAGGGCTCTGGGCAAAGTGTTTGAGGGTGGGAGGTGGCACAGATATGAGCAGGGGTCTGGACTGGAGACCTCCTGAGGGAATTTTGCACCTAAATTGTTCTAAATTTCAGGGTTATGTATGGTATAGGATGATTTACCACAGCTCAGTGCTTTCCCTCAACCACTCATAGTCAGTGGCAGAGTTTGTCCATAAAACATCTCTGTCCATCAGCCAGGGTGTGTCACATCCCACTGAACCCAAAGCCTTGGGGATGCTGCTGAGGCAGCCAGGGCTCCTCTGCCAGAGTTTCCCTCACCAGCCAGAATTTGGCTACGTTACCTCTTGTGCCCTCTCCAGTCCAAACCCTTCCTGCTCTCTGAAGCCACTCCTGACCGTTCCATGACATTGCTCAATGGCATTACCAGGAAATGTTCCTGTCACTTGTGTCTCCTTGCCGTCCCTCTTCAGGACCAGAACATTCTTTGGTCTCCCCAAATCGCAGTGCTGGTGTCTTATCTCCAAATATCTGGACAGACCTGAAAGGTCACATTTGCTGCTGCTTGGCCTGACCTGAGCAGTCCCTGTGGGAACCTTCTCTGGAGCTGGAGCATTTCTTATCTCGACCTTCCCAATCCTGAGCAGCTTTCTGGCCCTGCTGAGGGGTCAGTGCTGTCCACAGGCTGGGCTCCTTCACCTCTGCCAACTCACCTGGCATCTCTTTTATCTTCTGGACCTCTCTGCTTTTTCCTTTGGAGCAGCAGTGCTGCCACGTGCTTGACCTTTGGGTCTTGCTCTTCTTCCCACATCCCACACCAGCAGTACTTGAACTTTCTGAAATTGTGCTTTGCCCCGACCCTGACTTGCAGCTGAGCCTCAGCAGAGCCAGGCCTTTGGCTTTTCCATGTGCAGTCCATGTGGGTGAGCCATGGGGTGAGCCACCAGGTCTCAGTGGTGGCACTGGAGTGCTCTGGCTGGGGGACACCAGCTCACCATGGAGGAGATTTCCTGTCTGCTGGTCCAGCTGGTGAGGAGGAGTCACAGCGTGTCACCACCAGCACAATCACAATTCAGATTTTCAAGCTTTGCTGACACCTCACCCCTCCCAGGCTGAGGGAACTGGGAGAGGAGAGAGCTCCAAGGAGACTTTAGAGCCTCTTCCAGTGCCTAGAGGGGTTCCAAGAGGGATGGAGAGGGACAAGAGCACAGAGTGACAGGACAAGGGGAATGGCTCCCTGCTGTCACCAGGCAGGGTTAGAAGGGATATTGGAAAGAAATTGGTGGGGAGGCCCTGGCACAGGGTGTCCAGAGCAGCTGTGGCTGCCCCTGGATCCCTGGAAGTGTCCAAGGCCAGGCTGGATGGGGCTTGGAGCAACCTGGGTGAGGGGAATTTGTCCCTGGGGGTGGGACTGGATGATCCTTTAGGATCTCCTTCCAACCCAAGCCATTCCATGAGTCTGTGATCCCTCTTCTCCCCACATGCAATGTTGCACCACCCCTGATTATGAACCCACCTTTGAGGGTGTCAGAGCCATTCCTGCAGCTCTTGTGCCCACCCAGGAGCTCTGAGCTGTTACCTGCTCGTGGTGGAACCTTGGTGAACCCCTCAGGTACCATCCACCCCTCCAGGGGATGGTGTAATACTTAGTCTGGCAGATTTTAGCCAAACAAATCCTTCAGCCTTTGATCCCTGTATCCAAATCACTGCCAAAATCTTGTCCCTGCCCTCACTGAGGGCATGCTGTCATCCAGGTTGTCTCTGAGCATTTCCAAGAGCTGCAGTCCATCTTGCTGCTGGGAAGACAAGACCTGGATTGAGCTTTCCACCAAGACTTCCAGAGAAGTCTTTCTGTTTGTTTTGCTCAAAAATGAAGGGAAGATGAGTTTGGGGGCATGGCTTGAACGGGTCTGAAAAGTTGGGAGAGGGGCTGGAGGTACAGGGAATCCATCTGGGGGGGGAAAGACCTCAGTGTCCTGTCCCCATTGCAGGTTCCGTGTCACACACATCGGGAAGAAACCTCCCGTGCAGGAGCAGCAGGACGGAGCTCTGCCCGCCGGCAGCCGGCAGGCGAGCACGGAGGAGCTGGAGCGCAGCAGCGAGAGGCTCCAGCGGGAACGGGCTCTCAACGGGACTGTCCCCACGGGTGGTGGCCTGCACAACGGAGCCATCCCCACGGCCACCCTGAGTGGCAGAAGCGCCGAGCAAAGCCTGTCCGCCAGCCCAGCCGCCAACACAGCGGCCAGCTCCGGCACCCGTGACAGCCGGAGGGCGGGCGGGGGGTCCGGTCCGGTGGGACCCGGCCCAGCGGGGTCCCTGCAGGATGCTGGCTCTGCTCTCGGTCCAGCGGGGTCCTTGCAGGATGCTGGCTCTGCTCCCGGCAGCTCGGGTCGCCAAAGGAGGCTCATGAGCATGCCAGCGCTGGGAGCGTCGAGTCCCGACATCCCAGGAGAGCTGGCGAGGGAAGGAGCCGGCATCTGCCTGGAGGAGATGGGACTGGAGTCGGCAGATGAAGTGTCGGATATTCACGGGAGCCTGAGTCTGCAGGAACAGGCTGAGGAGTTGGGGAGAGACGACAGCAGCAGGAAACAGCCCGGAGGGGAGGACGGGAGGCAGCAGGTATGTCCCTCCTCTTCCTCGTCCCCATGGGGTCCCCTGGGCTGGATTTCCCACCCATTTTCCGGTGTCTGAGGCAGTGGAGTGACTGTGACAGGTCCCACCCTGCTGGTTCCTCCTTTTCCTTTGTGGTTGAGCTCTCTGGGAGCAACCATTGGGATTTTGACCTGGAGAACTCCAGTGCTGCACGTGGTGTCCCCCAAAACCTCGCCTCGATGGGGCTCAATGTGGCCAGTAAGGAACAGGCAGGGACAGATTTCTCCAGGAGCTTTTCTTACCCTGAAGGCCAGGAAATGGTGAAGCCAAATAGTTATTTCTTGGCTGTTTTTTCCCTGCTCCTGAGGAGCTCCTGCCTGGAGCTCCCAGCACCCAAATATCTCCCAATATCCCACCCAACCACCTTGCTGGAGAGGTTAGAAAGCTCCAGGGGTTTTGTCCCTGGAATTACCTCTGTGCTGTTACCTGAGAGCAAATGAGGCTGCTGGTGGTGGTTCAGACACCCAGCATTTCACTCACAGACTCACACACTCATTCGTGGTTCTGCAGCTGGGAAAAGGTGATTTTCATGGAAGGGGTAATGTAATGTCAACAGCCCGAAGAGCTGGCCTTGACTTGCCTCACAAAACCAGCACCGGGCACACTCTGAAGAAAAAGGAAACCAAGTGCCTGGGTAAAATTCCTGGCATGCTTCAAAGCCATGGAGATCCCCTGGGGCTGGTTGAGCAGGAGCTCCACGGGCTGGGCACGGCCCAGGCACATGCCAGGAGCCCTTGGCAGGGGATGGGATGGGGAAGGGCTGGGTCAGCATGAGAGAGGCCTGGGAAAGGTGCCTGGCTGGATGCTGGAAAGGACAAAGCAGGATCCCACAGTTTCCCTCTTTGGTGACCAGGCTGGAAGGTTTGAGCTGCTCCATGGAGAAGGCAGGATAGAACTGATGAGCTCTTCCCCAGAGACCTGGGGAGGTGGTGACAGGTCCTGCTGTGTCCCACTGAACCTTGGGTGATCCCTCTGCTCCCTGGGGAAGCAGTGACGTGCAGGGAAAGCCCAGGTGATGTCTGTCCCCTGTGCAGTGCCAGGCTCTTGCCCTGGATGCTGCACGTGGTGCTGGGGTGCTCCAGGACACGGGGTCCCAGGAGAACGGTGATGGGATGTTTGTCACCAAGCCCTGGTGCCGCTGGAGGCGTCCCCCATGCCCTCAGTCACAGCCAGAGCCAGCACGAGGGGTGTTGGGCGCGGCTCATCACGTCCTGCAGGTGATGGGGAGGGCAGAGGAGGTGCCTGGGCTGCAGTCGCTCCTGGACACTCAGGGGGGTTCTCCCCTCCGTGGCCAAGGGGGACCCCCAGCCCAGCACCCGCTCCCATGGGAGCGCTGACATCCCTCCTCCATCCCACAGGAGCCCAGCGCCGCGGAGCAGGACCGTGTGTGACGTGAGTGCTTGTCCCCTGCCCCTGGGACAATGTCTGGGATGGGAGGGCACCGTCAGTGTCCCCGCCTGGTGGCTCTCAGAGATGGAGAGAGGATGAACCCTTTCTCCAGGGGGTTGGGAATGCCCATCCACAGGCACGGTGACACCGGGAAATGCCACCTGTGGGTGCTGGGGAAGTGCCACGGCTGTGGTGACAACACAATACCCTGCCTCTCTCTCCACAGCTCCTCTCCGCTCCCGGCTGGAGCGTGGACGGGAGGCGCGCAGCCCCCGCACCCCTCGGGGCTGGGGGGGCTCTGCCGTGGGGAGCCGTGCCCGGTCCCGGGTGGGCAGCTACGCGCTTGGCATGGCCGGAGCGACGCGCCCGCGGCACCGACAGCCGCGCTCGGCGCCAGCCTTCATCCCATTGGCAATAGGTACCCGAGTCCCACCCAGCGCACCCTCCCCGAGGTCACCGGACACTCCCCCGAGGGACCCTCGGGCCTGGCAGGGGCAGGACAGCACCCAGAGCCCGCTGCCCCCGCGCCCCCCCAGCTCCGGGGCGAGGATGTGAGGGGGCCGTGGCGAGGGGCAAGGATGGAGGCAGCGGCTTGAGTTCCCCCTCCCCACCCCGGGGGCGGTGGGGAGCACCCCCAGACCCACCCGGCACGTTCAGCACAGAGCACAGCCCCCCCTTCCCAGCCGGGCACCCCTGCCACGCAGAGTGGGCACAGGCACAAATCCTGCACTGGCAGGTCCCCGGGAGATGCTGGAGGAGAAAGGAGCTCCCAGCCCCATCCCACAGGCACAGGAGGGGCCGCAGCCCGGCCCTGGGGGCGGGATGGCCCCCGGCCAGGCCAGCCCCGGGAGCTGCGGTGTGTAACGCCCTGTACATAGACGAGCTACAACCATTAAAGCTGCTGAACCCCTCGCCAGGGCCAGCGGGATTTATTGGGAACAGCCTCCCCATGCCCACTCCTGCCTGTGGGGGCTGCTGGGGTGCAGAGATGAACCAGGAACCACGGTTGTGCTGGGAGTGCACGGGCAATGCCAGGCAGGAAGGGCAGAGGCAGGAGGGGGTGAGATGGGGCCTGGCTGTGGCACTGGGAACCCCAAAAAAATGGTTCTGGGTGCTGTACTGGGATGCAGGACTACTCTGCAAGCAGCACCGGGCAGGATGCAGCCCCTGGAAAGACCAGCTCGGGATATAGGGCAGCACCAGCCCCTGCTGCTGGGACAGCAGGGTGTGATGGTTTGCTTGGGCACAGCTTTTTGGGGGTTCTGGGGCTGGGGGGGTCAGCTGAAGTGAAGCTCGGGGTCGGGCTCGGGGGCTCTGCCGGGCGGCGGGGGCGGCGCACGGAGCTGCAGAGAGGGAGAGGAGAGGGAAAGGGAGAGGAGTGATGCCAACACACTGAGGCCACTCATCCCCCTTCAGACCCCCCAAAACACACGGGTGGCTCCATTACAGAAGGGCTGGGGCAGGTTTTGGGGTCACAGCATCCCAAAACGAAGGGACTTACCGGCCGTAAGCGTGTGGCTGCCAGGTCTGGAGAGCTCTGCCCGCTGCTCGTGCCATCCTGCCGGCAACCTGGGAGGGCCCAGCAGCTCAGCCTGGCTTTTGGGGCTCCCCCAGCCCCTCCCCAGCTTCCCCAGACTCACCTCCCAGCGCTGTCTCAGGAGCAGGGCTGGGGACCAGGCTGGCCCCGGGTGCGAGGCCGGGAGGGGAGAAGGGCGGAGGGGACGGTGATGGCAGCTCCTGGGAAGACACAGCCAAGAGGGATGGGGATGGTGGGAAGGGGGAATGGTGGGTGGGGCGCTGCCCACGGCAGGGTGACACAAGGACCCTCCTGCCACCAACCTGCCCGGCTGCCTCGCGGCCCCCGGTGAGCTCCTCCACCACCAGGGAGGGGAAGACGCCGACGCGGCCATCGAAGTCTCCGGTCCAGAAGCCATCGTCCACCTCGCCAGCGGCACGGGGCAGCACCCGGATGATGGCACCCTCAGGGAAACTCAGCTCCTCGGGGCTCTGCCCCTCGTAGTCGTACAGGGCTCGCACCAGCCAGGCTGTGGGGAGGGTGGGGAGGGGGCTCAGCACCCTCAGGATCCCGTCCCCCCTCCGTGGGGTGGGGGTGATGCCCAGCACTCACCTCCAGGCTCCAGCACCAGTTCTGCAGCCATGATGCTGGAGAGCTGGCGGTGCAAGGCAGAGGGTCCTGGGGGGCCGAGACCAGCCCCCGAGTCACACCCCAGGGACAGCAGGTACTTCTCAGGGACATAGCCGACCTGCCCTGCCTTGTTCCGAGCCTGAGGAGGCAGAAACCACGTGAACATCCCAGGCTCCAGAGTGGGGACCTCCAAAAGGTGTCCCCCAGTATGGGGGGGGGGGGGCTCAGCCTGCTCCCACCTTCACCCATTCCTCTGCGTCCCCATCCTCGATGATCTCCAGCTCCTCGCCTTGGCTGATGGACAGCTCATCCGCCTGGCAGCCCTGCAGGAGATGGGGACAAAGTGGCAGAGGGGCTGAGGTGCCACCCCTGGGCATGCAGGGTGAGGACCAGGCAGGCAGGGCCATACCTGGTAGCCAAAGATCACCCGGCAGGTGTAGGGGTAGGTGCGAGCAGCAGGCCCAGGCTCATTGTCCTCATCTGGCTCGTCACTGTCCTCGTAGTCATCGAACTCAGATGGGTCCAGCCCCGTGGGGGTCTCCTCACCTGTCCCCACCATGGCTCCAGCCAGCCAGGTGTCCACATCCAGCCCTGCCGCCCGCAGCAGTGCCAGCCGTGCCTCCGCCTTCACTCGGCTCACCTGGGGACACCACACATCGTCACAGCGCCCAGGATACCTCTGGTGGCATCCCCAGCACCACACCCTCAGTGCAGCATCCCCTCCCTGTCCCTACACCCCCCACCCTGGGGGTGACAGACCTGGAAGCCACCCCAAGCTCCCTGGCTGGGGCTCCCACCTCTGCTTTCCGGATGTTTTCCCTCGCTTCTTCCATCTGCCGCTCCACGGCCGCCGCTTCCGCCTCCAGCCCCTGCTGCCTCCTGGCCTCCAGCCGCTGCAGCACCTGGGTGGGCACCCACAGCTCAGAGGGGGCTGGAAAAGCCCCTCCCTGAGCCCTCTGGTGCTCCATGGGGCAGGACAACCCTCACCTCCTCACTGTGTGCCCTGTTCTTGTGGTCCCGGGCCACCCGTGTGGCCCAGCGCCGTGCCTCCTTCTCCAGGCTGGCCCCGTCGTCTGCTGGTGGCAGCAGGCACACCTGGGCAAGGACATGGGGTGACAAGGGGGTGGCTGGAGGGACCCCACCTTGCTGTATGACCCGCTTCACTCACCTCCTCCACCCCGGCGAGCTGGAAGCGCTGCTTGGGCGCCAAGGAGAAGGCGGGGTGGTCCTGCAGGAAGAGGAGGAGGTCCTGCTCCCAGCACACCTGCAGCAGGGGAGCAGCGTGGGGCTGGGGGCTCACCTGTGCCCTCCTGTCCCACCCAGCTCGTGGGATGGTGCTGTTACCCGTGCAGATGCCTCCACAACACCCTGGAACCAGTCCCGGGTGGCCCGGCAGGTCTCCACCTCCGTCCGGCTGGCGACCGACAAATGCTCCCGGAGGCGCTCGTAGAGGTCCCCGTCCAGTGCCTGGGGAAAAGCGCGTGGGAACCCCCCCAGCACTGCCACATCCCCCCACTGCAGTATCCCTGACCCCCCCAGGGCAGCCAGCCCTGACCTTGGGGATGGGTCTGGGCATCTCCTACCTGCATGGCCGCGGGCAGCTCCACACGCTGGTAATGCTCCAGGTGGGCAGAGGCAGACACCAGGGCGAAGCTGTACTCGTTCTGCACCCCTGCCAGCTGCCTTGAGTGCTCAGCCAGTCGTGCTGAGAACTGTGGGGACGTGGACAGTGAGGTTTGGTGATGGTGCCCTGCATCCACCCACTCGGGTACCGTGCCAACCCTCGCACTGACCTTGGCACTGAGCTTTTGCAGACTGGCCTTGGTGTGAAATATCCGCCGGTCGCTCTTGCGGAGGCTGGGGAGGATGGGAGGGGGGTGTGAGACCACCCTGCAGCCACAGCACGCCCTGGCTCCGTGTCCCCCACTCACCGTGCCTCCACATCGGCCGCCTTGTCCTTGGCCACCTCGCTGCTGCGCTGGAGGTGGCTGAACTGCTTCTTGGCCTTGTCGAGCTCCTTCACCGTCTCCAGCAGCTCCGCCTGCGCCTTCTGCAGCCTCTCGATGCCCTGTGGGGAGCGTCAGCTGCGGGGGGACAGCTGTCCCCACTGCCCGGGCACAGGGGACATGTCCTTGTCCCGGTACCTTCTTGAGTGTCCTCTCCTTGGCGAGGCGGGCGCTGCGGGCGGCCTCGGCGGCCAGGGCTCGGTAACTCTCGGAGGAGGTGACACGGAGCTGCCCGGCGTGTGCTGTCCCCTCGATGACACCTCTCCAGACAGCAGCCACGCTCCTGTGGGCACAGGGATAACACAGGGCGGGGCACTCCCTGCCCCTCGACAGATTTTGGGGATGCCCAGCAGGACCGCCAGTGCCCCCAGTCCCAGCAGGGCGCTGGAGTTTGGGACACCCCTAAATCCTGGTTGGCATTAAGCATCTCTTCAAGTTGGGAGGGCCGTGGGTGGGAATAGCCAGCCCCAGCTGCTTGTCCCCAGCCCTGTCCCTGTCCCCAGCCCACCTGGAGTCGCCGGCCTCGCCACGGCCCCGCTGCCAGTCTCTCTTCACGAACTGGCTCGCCAGCCTCTGCAGCGCCTGGGGACAGACCTGGCATCACTCCCCGACCCTGCTGAGCACCCCAGCATCCACCACACCCCCAAATTTGGGCTCTCCCGGCCCAGCTGCCCACCCCACGGACCTGGGGACACACGTGTGTCCCCCCAGAGCACAGACACACACATCCCCGTGGCTCAGTGTCAGCAGGAATCCCATTGTGCTCCCCATAAGAAAATAATTTTGAGGGGCAGTCACCACAATGAAAGGACCCCTCTGCTGCGACTTTAGGGACAGAGCACCTGCAAGGGGACATCAGCGAGGGACACTGGCTGTAGAGAAGAGTAGAGGAGCCCCAGCAAAGCCAAGCACAGCAAGACCCCAACCCTGGGGGGATGGTGACCCTCAGCCTGGGGGGTATGAGGGAGGGGACACAGTGACCATCTGCAGGAAAGGGGGACACAATTCTGCTGCAGTACATCCCCAAGAGACGCTGCAGGGCCATCTCACATCAAAACCAAACTCTGACATTTCAAAGCAGTGTCCTGCGATGACCCAGCAGACAGCAGAGCCCAGCGGTTTCCTCCTCCCACAAGGTTTTCCCTCCAGGCTCTCAAAACACCCAAGGTTTGAGCCATGCTGTGCTCAGCAGAGCCCCCAGCGGGTGCTGAACGTGTCAGGGTCCTCCTGGCACGATGAACCATCTGCCACCACCCTCCGGGACCAACACATGCACATCCAGCACATCTGAGCAGCCACGCTCAGATAATTTCAGCGGCTGCCCATTGCCTGCATGGGGCCGTGCCCAGATCCTGCCCAGGACATCGATCCTGAATCCCGTGGCATCTCCTTACCTGCCCGTACTCCCTGTCAATGGTGGCCCTCTGCTTGCTGTAGGACCTGGGAGAGAGGGGACAGAGAGGGCACACAGAGAGGGGCAGGGAAGGGACATCCCAGCCATCACCCCCTACCACCACCCCCCTGCCACTATCCTGTCCCCATCAGGCCACCCCAGTGGGTGATGGAGCTCATGACCTCGAGGTGACAGGCTCAAGGTGAGCCATGCCCGGTCCCTGGACAGTGCAATGAGCTGCCTGGTCTCAGCTTGGGGGGACACACACACACACACACACACACACACGGGATGAGCTATTTCATCTCAGCCTGGGGACACACACATGGGATGAGGTGCCCGGTCTCAGCTTGAGGACAAACACACACATACATGGGATGAGCTGCCTGGTCTCATCTTGGGGACACACACATATAGGATGAGCTGCCCTGTCTCAGCTCGACCCGGCTGTCACACGTGTGGGCCCTACCTGATGTCCTCCAGCAGCTCGGCATCCCTCTGCTGTTTGCTCTGCAGGCCCGACAGCTGCTCCAGGAGATGGACCCGCAGCTCCTGGGTGAGCTTCACCTGCGGGATGGTCCCGCTCAGCCCCGCGGCCCCGGCGGGGATGGATGCGGGGATGAATGCGGGGATGCGGTGCCCCCCATGCCCGGGTACCCCCAGTCCTGAGCGCGGCCTCGCTTCCCCAGCCCCGTGAGGCTCCGCCGGGGGCGAGTCTCGGTCACGGCTGCAGGAGGGAGGACCCGGTGCCGGTGACCCGCCCCGTGGCCCGGCCTGGCCCGGCGCGGCCCCGCGCTCACCTTGCGCGGTGGCGGCTGCATCGCTGCGCTGCCCCGGTGCCGGTTCCGATCCCAATCCCGGTGCCGGTTCCACGATCGCCGCCGCCCCGATCCGCGTGTGCGGAGCCCGGAACTGCCGGGCCGGGCTCGCCCCGCCCCCACAGGCCCCGCCCCGTTGAGCAGACCACGCCCCCAAGGCGAGCCCTGCCCCGATTAGGCCCCGCCCACAACGCAGTACATGGACACGCCCCAGACAACGCCCCCAATGACACACCATATAACCCCGCCCCTTTGCTGACGTCTGCGGAGAGGCCACGCCCAGCGCGCCCAGCGCGCCCCGCCCCTCGGGGCTGCAGCGCCGCCTGGTGGTCGGTGCTGCACGTGTGAGCGGGGCGATGGGACAAGGGGACAGAGGGACACGGGGACAGGGGATAGGGGGGATACGGGGGACACGGGGACACGGGGACAGGGAGACAGAAGGACGGGCAGACAGGGATCAAAGAGACAAGGGGGACAGGGGGACACGAGGACGGGGGATATGGGGACAGGGAGACAGACAGGGAGACAGGGTCATGGCGACAGGGGGACACGGGGACAGGGAGACAGGGGGACAGGGGGACAGGGGATAGGGACACGGGGAGACAGGGATATGAGAGGGAAGGACATGGGGACATGAGGATGTGGGAAGACAGGGATATGTGACATAGGGACATGGGGATGTGAAGATGGGGAGACAGGGATGTGAGACACAGGGATATGAGAGGCAGGGACACGGGGACATGGGGACATGGGACACAGGGACATGGGGACATGTGGACACAAGGAGACAGGAGGACAAGGGCATACATGGGTAAGGCAGGGACACAGGGATATGGGAGACAGGGACATGGGGACACAGTGATGGGACACAGGGACACGAGGACATGAGAAGACAGGAACACGGGGACACAGGGATATGAGAGATGGGAATGTGGGGGCACAGGATCATAGGGACATGGGGAGCACTGTCCTTGGGCAGGGGGACATGGGGACATGGGGAGTGCTGGGCCACACAGCGCTGGGATCACTGAGGACAGAGTCCCCGTGCACGAGGACGCACAGGACACTGGTCCCAGGATGTGGTGACACATGGGGTGCTGGGCCACTGGGGACATGTGGGACACTGAGGGGACAGCCCCCAGCACAGGGACGTGAGGAGTCCCACATCACATGCAGGACACAGAGCCCCTGGCTTGGCAGGACCCTGCCGTGGGGACACGGGCACAGAGCTGAGCAGTGGCGTTCAGTGAGGGCCACCCGGAATCATGAGGAGCCCCAAGCAGTCCCTGTCTGTCCCCTCTGTCCCTCTGTCCCCCCCCCCAACCCTCTCCCATCCCTTTCATGTCTCACTTCTCTTTCTGTCCATTTTTCTATGTGTTTCCCGCACAGCTCATGGCTCTCCCAACTGTCCCTATTTCCCCTTTTTCTCTTCCCGTGACCATTCTGGGGTTGGCTGCACATGTTCTGGTGCCCCTGGTGTGTGACAATGCACAAGGCTGGGATGGGGATGTGCCACTGGCTCTGTTATTCCCCTTCTTAGCTTGGAAAATCAATGGAGGTCACCCAGCTGCCCACTTTGGTGACAAGAAGGGAACAATGCCGGGTGGCCCCATGACATCAGATTGTCAGTTTGACGCCAGAGATGAATCCTGGAGATCCCTGATCCTGGCAGGGCTGGCCAGGAGGGATACCCAGTGCCCTACAGTGCTGCAGTGGGGCACAGCCACATGTCACCAGGCTGGGAGCCAGCTGCCACCTTCCTGTCCCCCACACGAGGCACAAACATCTCCATCCTGCTGCTGTGCTTCTCCTGTCTGCCTGCAGCTACCTCATGCCCGCTTCCTCCTCCCCTGGCGTGCGGTTGTGTGACAGCAGCTGGAAATCTCTCCCCGTCACTCGTGTGTCCCAGACGCTCGGCGGTGGTGACAACTGGCTGTCACCTCCTCTTTCAGTCCGGCTGTGCACATCACAGGATTGTGGTCAGGATGTTGGCATGACGTGGAGACAAAGGGAGGTTGCCTGCACGGCAAGGGGTTGGTGACAGTCCCGCAGTGTCACGGGCCCTGCGATATTTGTGAGGACCTGGCTGGCACAGCGGTCACTCGGCAGAGATGTCCCGGCTGGTGCTGTCACCTGGTTCTGCTGCTGCCTGTGTCACCCTCCTGCTCACCTGTGCCTGGCTTGGCTCTGCCACCCAGGCCTCCTCAGGTAAGTGCCTTGGGGGGGTTTGGGGGTGATGGGGTAGGGCAGGGACACCTCGCTGGGACACCCCAAATCACATCCCATGACATTTGGAGGCAATGGTTGGGTGTCACAGGGAGAGTTTGGGGCCCTGCTCTGCTGCCTCCCCTCAGTGTTCGTGTCGAGAATCTGAGTGAAACCCAGCCAGCATTTCCTCTTTTTGGCAGCAAAATTCAGATTACTGCTCTCATAACCTGAATTTTCCATCTGGATGTGGAGAGGGGGCAGAGGTTGTGGGACACCTGCCAGATGTAACCAAAGCCCCCGGGGTCGGGTGTTCTGGGGACCATCAGGATAGAAATTCTGGAGCTGAGGGTGACGTGCAGAGCCTGTCTGTTTTTTTGTTTTTTTTTTTTTTTGAGCAAGCCAGAAAAGGGATTTGATCCTGACTTGTTTTTCTCAGGGGCTTTCCTGTTCTTCAATTTTGCTGTTCTCATGCAGAGAAAAATCCCCGATTGCAGGAAGATGAGGAGATGTCTGTGGCTGTGGGGGGGGAGCTGAGCTGGGGACATGGCTGGGGCTATCCCCAACCCTGGGCTGCTGTGGGTTCCCCATCTGGGCTGGGCAGGACAAGGGACATCCATCAGGAGCAGCAGGGAGGTGGGAGCTCAGGGTCTGGGCTCAGAGCTGGGCACCCAGCTGGGCTGGCACCGCTGAGCTGGTGGCTGGCACAGGGAATGGCACAGCTCTGCAGGGTGAGGGCAGCAGGATCACACAATCACCAGCTTGGAGGAGACCTCCAGGATCATCGAGTCCAACCCAACACCTCAGCTAAACCATGGCACCCAGTGCCTCATCCAGACTTTTTTAAACACATCCAGGGATGGGGACTCCACCACCTCCCTGGGTAAACCATTCCAGTACTTTATCACTTTTTCTGTAAAAAAAATTCTTTTCCTGACCTAAATTTGCCCTGGTGCAGCTTAAGACTGGGTCCTCTGGGTCTGTCACTTATTGCCTGGAGAAAGAGACCAACCCCCACCTGGCTACAACCACTTTTCAAGGAGTTGTAGCGTGCTGGGGAGGGAGGGGACAATGAGATGCCACATCCTGTGTTTTTTCAGTGGTGGCTCTGCAGGGGAAGGTGACAGCTCCTGTGTCCAGTAGTGGCTCTGCAGGGAGGGTGACAGCTCCTGCTCTGGCTGAGCCCCATGCCTTTGTCCCTGCAGGGCCGGGCAAAGGGAGATCCCTGCTCCGCCTCACTCCCCAGGAGAAGAACGTGTGCTCCGAGGCCTCTGTGGAAAATTTTCTCAACAGCACCCTCAGCACCCGGGTACTGCCCGCCCTCTACTCCGTGGTCCTGCTGGTGGGGCTGCCAGCCAACGCTCTGGCCTGCTGGGTCCTGGCCACCAAATTCAGGAGATGCTCCAGCACCATCTTCCTGCTCAACCTGGCTGGGGCCGACCTGCTCTTTGTCCTCCTGCTGCCTTTCAAGATCTCCTACCACCTCCTGGGCAACAGCTGGCTCTTTGGGGACTACCTGTGCCGTGCCATGGTGGCCTTCTTCTACGGGAACATGTACAGCTCCATCCTCTTCCTCACCTGCATTGGCCTGGAGCGCTACATCTCCGTGGCACACCCGTTCCTGTGGAAGGGCTCCAGCTGGGAGAGGGGCAAGGTGGGCATCAGTGTGGGCATCTGGCTGGTGGTGGGGCTGGCCATGAGCCCTCTGCTTCTGCGCTCCCACACACACCGTATCTCCAGCCTGAACATCACCACGTGCCACGACGTGCTGGAAAAAGAAACCCAAAAATTCTTTGGCTATTATTTCCTGTCCCTGGTGGGGCTGGGCTTTGGCCTGCCCTTTGTGCTCATGACAATCTCCTACAGCTGCATCCTGGCACGGCTGCTGGCCAAGGGAGAGAGCTACGGGCACGTGGTGCGTGTCCTGGCCCTGGTCTTCCTGGTCTTCATCCTCTGCTTCACTCCCAGCAACGTGCTGCTCTTCATCCACTACGTGCTGGAGCCCACGGGCTGCAACAACAGCACCTACATCTCCTACGCCCTGGCCCTGGTGCTCAGCGCCTGCAACAACTGCTTCGACCCCTTTGTCTACCTCTACGTCTCGCAGGATTTTCGGGGCTGGGTCCGGGATGCAGGAGGTCGCTGCCTGCGGGGGCTCGAAGCCTCGTCGGGGAGGTCCACGGAGAAGACAGCCCTGCCCCTGAGATCCAGCGAGCAGAGCCAGGGCTGCCAAGCTGTGTCCCCCTGCCCCGGGGATGGGGGAGCCTGAAATGTGCCCTCCACGAAGGGTTGGCAATAGACTTGGGGAAAAAATCCCAGCTGGGTCTGAGGTTCATGAGGATTTTGCCTCAGTTTTGCTCCCCTGATGACACGAGTGCTGCCCAATCCCATGGGACCCCCAGATGGGTGCCTGGCACTCCGATGTCCCCCCCCGGCATCCCTCACCGTTCCTCCTGCAGTGACCAAACCCTCCAGAGTACAAATAAACCTTTATTTCTCCCTGCTGGTGGCAGGAACAGATACAAACACCCTCGCTGAGGAGGGGCTGCCCTCCATCGCCAGGACTGCACGCCAGGCACACACGGCCAGCCCTGCTCCTGCTGCTCCCCCTTTCCCCCCAAAACATGGATGCAAGAAAGGAAGAGGGGATGGCTTGGGTGTGCTGGCCCTGCCCTGCAGGCCCAGAGCTGGAGAGGGGACACGCTGGCACCCCGTGCCCCCGCCTGGCACGGTGCCGTGCTGCCAAAACATGTGGGCACCACGTTCTTGCTTTTGTTTTTTCCCCTTTGCTTGCGTCCCTCGGTGCTGGGCTCGATGACAGATGTGCCACCCACGAGCAAGAGCACAGGTGGCAGCAGTCCCAGCCCTCCCACGAGGGGCTACCACGGCCCAACATCCTGGTGGCCACTTGTCCCTTTGGTTCCCGATCCCAGCCTGGCTCCGGGATGAGGAGGAGGAGGAGCGTGAGGGTTCCACGACGTGGGAGTGTGGGGTACCCATCATCTCTGCCTGCTGGGGGTACCCATCATCGCTGCCACCGGGCACGACTCGACCCCCAGGTCGGTGGCCACCCCCTTTGGCACAGCGGGTCACGTCACCGGCTGGCCCGGGCCCGGGGGTTGGCCATCGCTCTTCCTGAGGATGACACTGCTGAGCTCCTGGATCAGTTTGTCACTGATGGGTGACGGAGCCTGCAAGCTCCTCTTCCTGGGCAGCTCCTGGGAGCTCTCTGCCGTGGGGCTGCTCCCCGCTGTGGCTGCCTGCTCCCACTCCCTGCCCAGCGCCAGGGAAGGCTCCACGTTCCTCTCCAGAGAGGAAGTTTTGGTGGGTGGGAGCCCCGGCGTTGGAGCTTTGCTGCTCTCCAGGTTCAAGCCCCTTTCGAGGGACACGGCTTTGGTGACAGAGGGACCTGTCACCCTGTGGGCCGGGCTGGCAGGCAGGGAGGAGCGCAGGGCGGTGCCTGGGGGCTGCTCAGGGAATGGGAATGGCTTCTTGGACCTGTCCACGGGGGGCACGGCCGCCAGCTCTGCCAGCAGCCCCTGCCCAAGGTCCAGCGCCGCCAGCTCGGGGAAGTTGCCCACTTCCTCATAGACAGGATCAATGTCTGCCTCCTTCTCCTGCTGCTCCTCCAGGGAATCCTGGTGGATCTTCATGGGCTGGGGAGGGCAAGGGGCAAGGTGAGGGGCAGTGCCCACACGGGTCAGCTGTACCCCTCTGTCCCCTCTCCCCCTGCCCTCCCTGCACTGCCTGGGGACCCTTGGCCCTCGCCATGGGGCCGACACCTCCAGCAGGACTCTTAGCTCAGGCACTGCTGCCTTTTGTTCCCCATGGGTGAGGAAGGGGGAATTTTGGTCCCTGGGCATGGTCTGTGCCACCAGCCCAGCACCCCTCAGCAGAGGGTTCTGGGGTGGGGCGGGCAGGTGGATGCCATGCAGAGCACAAAGCCAGGTGAGATGAGGTTCCAGCCCCGTGGCCTTTTTGGAAACAACCTCATGGCAAGGCACATCTAAACCTCTTCCCTCACATTTTTTCCATTGATATCCTGTGGGAAACGTGTGCCCAACGGGAGAGACTCTGGGAACTGGGCTGGACTGGTGTGGCCTTGCCCACACTGGAACCACGCAGGGACCCACATCCCCAGGAAGGGAACACAAAGAGCAGCGGGCACCCCCACGTCTGCCACATCTCAGAGTGCCCGTGGGATGCTGCAGGTGAGCCCTGGCACAGTGCAAAGCCAGCAGAGGATGCTCCACGTGTGCAGGTACTTACAAAGAACATGGACAAAGTCCTTCGCGTGTGCAGGCGGCGCTAGAAACAGAGGAGACGGACAGGGGTGAGCACAGAGAGCGAGGAGCGGGGCTGGGGGGGCCTGGGCAGGCACGGGAGGGGCAGAGGGTGCAGGAGCCTGCAGGCACAGACAGCTGCCACAGACACGGGCACAGACACGAGCATGGCACCCAGCACACACAGCACCCATGGGTGCACCAGCCTCTCCAGGGTGGTCACAAGGTCTCGGGACGGGTACAGGATGGGTGCAGGAGCACCTGTGGGCAGGGGGAGCTGCAGGGGCTTTACCAGGGTCTGGTTGGCAGAGAGCATGGTGGCATCAGTGCTGTCGCCGTGCAGGGGCACCAGTGGCATTGTCCCGAATTTCTGCTTGGCGAGGTCGGAGGAGGAGCGTCGGCGCAGGACCACGGGGCGCAGGTCATCGTGCTGTGCACAGGGACAGGGTGGGGACACGGGTCATGCCCTGCCAGCCCCGTGCCAGCCCCGTGCCAGCCCTGGGTGGCACAACCAGCCTGCACCCACCTGAGCCTTGAGGATGCTGGTGGTCCAGTCCCAGAGCTCAGCCTGCCCTGAGCACACCAGGTACCTGCAGAACAAATAGTGGAGAAGCTGCCAGGGAGTGGGGACAGCGGGGCCCATGTCCCCTTGTCACCTTGCCTGTGAGCCTGGGGCTCTCAGGTTCATCTACAACCCATGGGGCCAAATCTCTGAAAATCTCTGCATGCCCAAATCCCTGCTTTAGGGCAAGGTGAGAATTTTTGGGCACCTGGGATGCTGGTATGGGTGGGGAGGCAGGAAGGCTGTGTGGCAGGGATGTGGGTGTCCCCTGGAGCCTGGCTCCCATCCTGTGGCAGGGACGATGTGGCCTCACCACTCTGCCTCTCAAGTGCCCCAGCTCTGTGCTGACCCCAGGGCTGTCCCACTCCCACTAAAACTGGGGACACATCTCGACCTCCCCCAGCCCCAGGATGGCAGGGGAGGGTACTCACAGCTGCTGCTTGTCCAGGGTCAGTGTGAAACCCCACCTGGAAAGGAACACGAGGCTCTAGGGCAGCACTGCCAAGCTCAGACACAGCCTGGGGTCTGTGGGCAGTGGGGCAGGGGGCTGAGCTCGCCCCACGGGCACAGGCTTTGGGTGCAGGTGGAGCCTGGTGTTTGGGAGCAGCTGGGTTTGGGTGCCAGGAGCGGGGACTGAGGGATGGAGATCTGGCTGGGAAGGTCTCACTTACTGAGCTGGTGGCTTCAGCTTCTTCCTAATGCCCATGTAAACCTTGGCTGCGTCCAGGGGCCACTCCCGCTCTGGCTTGGCACTCTGGGGAAGGATATCCAGGGGGTCAGCCCAGCTTGGTGCCAACCTCCTGGCCACGAGGACAGCCACCGCTGTGTCGCTGCTGTCCCCAGGCTCCTCCTCCCTGCCTCTCCTCCCACCCCCGGGATCAGGTCCCTCCCACAGCATCCCCCGGTACCCTCTTCTCCTTGAGCAGCAGCAGCCTCCTGTCGCGGATGACGAAGTAACGCTCCTGAAATTTGTTCCCCAGCAGCTTGGGGGGCTCCTCACGGCATTTCAGCAGCCCACACTTGGGGGTCTCACGCTTGGCACCTGCCCAGTGTGGGGACATGAGGGTCAGGGGGGCCGGCAGGGTGGGAATGCAGGGGGATGCCACTGTGGGAGCAGGGCAAGGGGATGCTCAGGCAGGGCTGTCCCCCTCTGGGGACACTCCGAGGGGCTGGGTCCCTTACCTGTGAAGAGACAGCTGCCCTCACCAATGGGCACCTTCCTCACCAGCAGGTATGCTGCACTGGGCTCTGGGAGCTTGCACCACTGCAAGGCCTGCTCCAGCACCTTCTCCTTGGGGTGCAGGGGCCGCTCTGGGGACACAGGGACACTCTCACTACTGTGTCCCCTTCCCTGTGCCAGTTCCTGTCCCCTCTGCCACCACCTGAAAGCCACCCCCCGTACCCCACATACAATTTACAGAATAACCAGGTTGGAAGAGATCCTCAAGATCATTAAGTCCAGCCCAACCCTAACACCTCAACTAACCCATGGCACCCAGTGCCACATCCAGCCTTGCTTTAAACACATGCAGGGATGGTGACTCCACCACCTCCCTGGGCAGACCATGCCCAGTAGTTTATCACTCTTTCTTTGAAAAGCTTTTTCCTGATATCCAGCCTAATTTTCCCTTGATGCAGAGACTGTGTCCTCTGCTCAGTTGCTGCCTGGAGAAAGAGCCCAACCCCACCTGAGCACAGCCACCTTTCAGGGAGCTGTAAGAGTGACAAGGTCACCCCTGAGTCTCTTTTTTTCCAGGCTGAACAACCTCAGCTCCCTCAACTATTCCTCACAGGGTTTGTGTTCCAAACCCCTCACCAGCCTCGTTGCTCTCCTCTGGATGCCCTCAAGTGTCTCAACGTCTTTCTTAAACTGAGGGGACAGAACTGGACACAGCACTCAAGGTGTGGCCTCACCTGTGCTGAGCACAGGGGAACAATGACCTCCCTGCCCCTGCTGGCCACACCAATCCTGATCCAGGCCAGGATGCCGTTGGCCTTCTTGGCCACCAGGGCACAGTGCTGGCTCATGTCACACTGTGCCATCCCCCCATGCTCACCCAGCTCCCCGTTCTCCAGAGCCTCGAAGGTCAGCCAGATGTCCAGGCTGGCGGCCACGTTGCGCATCTCCAGCACCTGGTTGGTCAGTTCCTCTGCTGTCATCGTGGGGGACACCTGGGGCCGGGGACACGGGGTATGCAGGATGGGTCCCAGGGAGCCTACTGCAACCCTAAAACCTGGGAGTTTTGAGCTTTCTGTGCTTTCTGGCTCTGACCCCCAAAAGAACACTGCTTGTGACTTGAGGCCTTGGAGAAGGCTTCCAAAATTGAGTGATAGAACTAGAATCACTGGTGTGTGGTTTGGATAGAAGTGTGTAATGTCACACGGTGAAGGGTTTGGAATTTGGGGTTTTGGAATATAGTGATAGGTATGGGACAAGGTGGAGGTTCTGGGTCATTGGCTTTTTCTTCCTTCTTATTCCTTCTTCTTCTTAGTTTTAGGTAGTAGTTTTTAGTTGGATAAAAAGTACTGCACTGGGGTCATGGGGGTTTGGTCATTAGGTCAGAAGTATAAATAACACAGATGTTAGTTTTTAATTGGATGGTTAGGCCTTAAGAGACCTTGTAACGAGCGAGATAAATCTCCATTTTGTCATTTTTAGCTTGTTAGCTAAAAGTGCTGTGGCACTCACTGTACTATAGATAAAAATTAATAAACAACTGAGTCCTGTCTCTCGTGCTTCAATCCCAGCTTTGACTGAAGGCAAAAGAAAAAAGAAACTAACCACTAATAGCACCCTCCTCACCTGCTCTGGCACAGCCCTGCTGTGGGACTCACCTTCAGGGTGACGCAGCAGTCGGGCACCTTCTGCTCCAGGTACACCTCGATGATGAGGTCCCCTGCCTGGGAGAGCTGCAGGGAGAGCATTGCTGTGATGCTGGTGTGGGTGCTGAGCACGTCCCACCTTCCCAGGGCTGCAGATGGGGTCCCAGGAAGCTGGGGCTGCTTCTCCCCTGGCCAGGAGCCTCAAGGTGACGGGCACAGCGGAGCTAAGAGGGGGAATGTCCTTTCCCAAATGTGGATATGGGACAGTGGGCACCAAGGGTGGGCAGCTGGGAGTGTCCCCATCCTCCAGTCAGTCCCCCCAGCCCAGGGGTCCCTGATGTGGAGCCAACAAACACATTCCCAGTACCTGAGTGTCCTTCCAGGTGGTGATCAGGCTGTTCTCCAGATCCATCTGGGATACCTGATCCTCATCAATCTGCCAAAGGAAGGGTGCACAGGGTCAGAGTGGAGGGGATCCGGCTTGAGGACACAGGAGGGAGGCAGGGGGAGGCAGAGGTGGGCGGTGTGGGGGGATCCAGGGGGGGATGGAGGCCCAGAGGAGGCTGCTGCTCACATTGAAGATGCTGACGTAGTTGTCGATGAGATCTTCCATCACCTTGACCTCGTGCTCCCCTTTGCCATCGGTCTGGAAGAGGCTGGGTGCGAAGAGCAGCGACAGGTTCTTGGTGCTCATCTGGTTGAGGTCTGCACATTTCTGCACCCTGGCACGAGGAGTGCAGAGGTGAGGGGCTGGTCCTGCTCAGGGTGGAGTTTCTGCCCCAGCCACCCTCCTGTGCCTCCTACAAACAGCCTGGATGTCCCCTCAGCAGTGGGAACTTCAAACTGGGCAGTTCCAGTCTGGAGAACTTCCCTCTGCCATCAAACCAGACAGCAGCACTACCTCAAACTCTGACTCAGGGATGGCAGTCGAGTGTTTTCTCTCTTTTTGGGGCACTGGATGATATTTATATCCTACAGGGTGGTGTCCCCTAGTCCCAAACCTCCCCCTTGCTGCAGGATGATTTTGGGAACGTTCAAGGTGTCGCAGACACGTTCCAGCATCAGCTGTGTGGGTGGAACAGAGCATGGGGCCCTCGCTGTCTCTTAGGGAGAGAGGGCAGCATTCCCTGGGCAGCAGGGAGACCCCACAGTGCTGGTTGGACCGGGGGACCCCGAGGGGAGGGTCCCACTGACCGGTAGAGGTGCCCGATGAGCGCGGCCAGGGTCTTGTGGTTGAGGCGAGGCAGGCGATGGATGAGCTCCTTGTACCGCTCCAAGCGCTGCGGCTTCGAGGAGATTTCTGGAGGCAGGGAAACCAAACGCCGGCTGAAGCCAGCAGATCCAGAGGTGACACGGCACCAGGGAGCCATGCAGGCAGCCCAGGGTGGAGCAGGGCAGGGTGAAGGAGGTACCTGCAGCCTCCTTCCACTGCGGGTGCAGCTCCAGGGTGAAGATGGGATCTTCCAGCTCGCGGAAGAATCTCTTCAGCACGTCAGTGACGTCCTCGATGAAGTTGTCGCTGATGCGCAGCTTGACGTTGCGGGCGTCCCGCCGGAACTCCTCCATCAGTACCTTGATCCGGGACTTGGCTCCGTTCTTGCGGTAAATCCCCTCGTGCCGCAGCCCTGGGACAGGGACATGGGGTCACAGGGGCTGGACCCTGCTCGGAGGATCCCTCATGGAGCTGGTGACCCCCCCCCCCCCGGATCCATCGGCCATCCCGAGGGGTTGGAGGGTGCCGGGGTGTGCTGGGCTCACCGTACTGGGTGATGAAGGCGATGCAGGAGTCCACGATGATGGGGATGTCCCCCCGGCTCAGCTGCTGGTCCCTCAGAGCGTTGCCCCGGCCCCCTGCTGACGCCTGGATGTCACCGTACCACGCTGCCGAGTCCGCCCGCGACAAGCCCTGCAGGTAAAATGTCCTGAGAACAACAAGGGCAGAAAAGAGGGAATGAGGGGTGTCACAAGGGCAGGTTGTCCCCTCCTGCCTGTGACAGGGAGCGAGGGCCAGGCTGAGCCTCACCAGGATTTGGGCATAATTTAAGATTTAGTTCAAATGAAGCTTTATGTATTGGCAGTCCCCACTTTTCCTGCGACTGGGGGGAGCGGGAGTGGCTCGGCTCTCAGCACTCTGCTGGAATCCCCTCCGCATTCCCAGGAGGGAGGAATTACCCTGGGTGGGGTTGGATGGAGCAGCACTTCCAACAGCGAAAACCAGCCCCAAATAAAAAGGGGAAAAGTGGATGCAAAATTCCCCCTCCCTGCTCGCTCTGTGACAGGGAACAAGGGCCAGCGAGGCTGAGCCAAGGGCCACCCTACCCCACCAAAACACCCCTGCAAGCCCCTCGGTCACAGCCCTGCTGTCCCAGTAACTTGCCCACCAGGGATTTGGGATCAGCATTGCCCCATCCCTAAATGCCTTTGCCTTTGCTTGGCTCATTCCCCACTACCCCAGGACTCACCTCCCCATCTCCACCAGCACCAGCAGCTCCTTCTTCTCCGGGGCGTCCGTGGGGGGAACCAGACCTGTGTTGGGGTGAGAAGCTGAGGAGTCAGAGCCCCGTGTGGCCACCACGCGGTGCCGCTGCCGGGCCATGGTGTGGCACTCACTGAGCTCCTGCAGCCGCCGCAGGTTGATGCTGTCCTCGGCCCCGTCCTCCTCGGCGGGGCAGATGAAGAGGTGACCTTTCTGCAGGATGAAGAAGGCCCTCTGCCAGCGCTCGGGGTTCAGCATGCACTTGTAGCGCAGCTGGCCCACGCGCTGGAACTCGTAGCCCAGCAGGCAGTGGCAGCTCACGGGGGTGAACCACTGTGGGATGGAGCAGATGAGAGGGGTGAGGACAGGGCTCTGCCCCCGAGGGATGGGGGCAGGTCACCAGGGAGGGTGGGAGCCCCTGGAAAGTGAGGAGAGTGCTTCCCGCAGTGGATGGAGAGCGTGGGGAGCTGTGAGGAATCCCAGCAGGGACAGTCTGGGGACACGCTGGGGCTGGCTCACCTTGCCGATGGCACTGGCCCAGGCTTGCAGCGTTTCAGGCCCATCAGTTCCCAGCTGCTGCACCTTTTCCCCAGTGAGGAACAGCTCAAGGGTGAAACGAAACCTGCAGAGGGTGAAGCAGCCCATGAGGGCAACCCCATCCCTGCCCCCAGAGCCAGAGCAGCCACTGCACCGAGCAGGGAGCCCGGCCCTGCTGTCTGTGTGCCCCACACCCTATGGGCATGGCTGGGGACACGCCTGGGGGTACCTCTCAGTGGGGCCAGGGCTGCTGACGGCCTGGTGGGCTCTGTTGACCCCCAGGGAGATGAGATCCCCGCTGTCAATGTGGCCCAGGGGCTCGGTGCATTTCTCAGTCTCAAAGAAGAGCAGGGCTCTCTCCAGGGAGCACCACGTGCGCTGGAAATCTGCAGGAATTGAGGGGTCAGTGGCACCGGGGTGGGCACCTCTGGCTGCCCTCCCAGGCTGCCCACACTCACCCTCTTTGCTCTTCCTGGCCCCTGGGAGCTTTGGGGGGGCCGTGGCCCGGTACAGGTACCCGCTGTGTGTCACTGGCTGCGTGATCTCGTTGTAGACGCCCTCGGGACCTGGGTCCTGCGCACGGGGGCTCCCTGTGGGACACAGTGCTGAGGGTGGGGAGCACCAAATTGTGGGTGCCAGAGGGAGATCCCACTCCTGCAGGTGCAGGCATGGGATTCCCTGAACAGGGACTCCAGAGGAACCCGCTTATCAGAGATTGCAGAGGAATCCTTAACCCCAGGGAGCCAGGACACCTGACACCCTGAGCGTCCCCAGGACGGGCAGCAAAGAGGAATTTCCTCCATCCGAACCAGGTAGGGCTCAAGGGTTCTCCTCACCTGAATGGTTCCTGGGCCTTTTGCTCTCTGGTCCCCACCAAGGGTCGGCCCCTGGGGCTGCCTCGCTGGCAGCAGGATCAGAGGCCAGGGCAGCCTCCGAGGATGAGAAGAACTGCAGGATGGTCTTGAGCAGGGCTGGTCCTGCCACTGCAGTGCACAGCGCCTGGGGTGGAACAGGCACATTTAGGGACCAAGTCCTGGCTCATGGAGACCCCACATCCCACCCAGAGCTGCCCCAAGGCAGCCAAACCAGGGCACAACCTCCCAAAATCTGCCTGGCACGAGGGACTGAGAGCACACAGCCAGGCAGGAGGTGCTGGCACCTCAGACCAGGAGCTTTGGGGTGGCTCCCAACACCTCGAGGTGTCCCCTACCTGGAGCACCTCCTCCTGAGTGCCGTAGTGGGGGTGGGGCAGGCGGTACCGTCCCTCCCGGTACTTGCGGGTGATGAAATCCCGTCTCTGCTCGGCGCTGCTGTCCGGGGTGATGGCCTCGGTGGCGGGGAGCCGAGCAGCCCAGAACCGGTTGGCTCGGTCATTTCCCAGCACGATGAAGAGCTGTGGGAGAGTCCCGTGGTCCCCAGGGTCAGCAGGAGGAGCAGGATTCCCACAGTTCCTGAATCCCCTGGGAGATTGTGGGGCTGCTGCCCTGCCCCAGGAGCAACCTGGCCCCTGAGCACAGCATGCCCTGCCCTGAGTGCCTCAACTCACATTTCATTGCACCCCTCTCTCACCTGCACGATATCATTGCACCCCTGAATATCTCACCTGTATTTCATTGCACCTCTGAGTGTCTCACCTGCATAATTTCATTGCACCCCGTCTCACCTGTGTGATTTCATTGCACCCCTGAATATCTCATCTGCACAACTTCACTGCACCCCTGTCTCATCTGTATGATTTCATTGCACCCGAGTGTTTCACCTGCACAATTTCACTGCACCCGAGTGCCTCACCTGCATTTCATTGCACCCCTGAGTGTCTCACTTGCACGATTTCACTGCACCCCTCAATGTCTCACCTGTACAATTTCGTTGGACCAGACGCTGGTGTCCAGCTTCAGGCTTTGCACCTTGGAAATGTTGGAGCCCAGGCTGCGGTGCTGCCCTGCAGGGAGCAGGAGAATCAGCACCCTTTGATCCTGAAGTGAATCCCAGAGAACTGAACCCCAAATTATACCCACATCCCTGCCTGCCAGCCCAGCCCAGCCCCCCCCAGGATCCCCTTGTGCCCACCAGGAGCTGTCCCACCTGCACACTGCTTGCAGATGACCACGCACAGGTTGATGGATGCCCAGTCAGGACTCTGAGCCCAGCAGTCAGCGCAGTATTTGTTGGCTTTGTTGGACCAGATCTTCTCTGCCACCTCGTAGTCGTAGAGCATCTCAGCGATGGCTTCCTGCAGCGCCTCCATCCACTCCCGCTTCTCCCGCTCCGACTCCGCCACGAAGCTGGGAGCAGCAGCACGACAACACTTACTTGTTTTGGTTTAGGGTTCTCTTAGGTAGCAATACAGGATAGAACCAAAAGGGTGAATTCTGTCACCAGCTGTGGCTTTTTCTGGCCCTTATGGGGTCTTCACCCTTTCCTCCCAACTAGCTCAGGTGTTAGGGTGAAGCCTCCCGGGCCCTTGCCACATGGATTTAAATAAAGATAACAAAAGAGGCTCTTTCCCTCTAAGGAAGTTGCAGGGTTTATTTGTCGTGGGTAGCGAGGAAAGAGGTCACAGGTCTTTTCTAGGGTCTGAAAGGGGGGCGGGGAGAAATTGGATCTCGGCCAGCCAGGTATGGCCAGGAGGGAGAGGGAAAAGACTACAGGACATTGCAGGGGTCACGGAATGTCCCATATCCAATGCATCTAGGGAGATGCAACAACCAGCTGTTAACCCAGCTGGGGCAGGGATCCTGATCTCTGTGGGGATCTCTGCTGTTCATGTTCCAGCTGTTCACCCAGCTGTTGCAGTGTTCTTTATCTTGCCCACAGCCCATCCTCCCTCCAGGAGATCTCTCCTGTTCATGGCCATGCAGTCCCAGGGCAGGGCTGATCAAATTCCATCATCCCATTGGGAGATGCTCCAGCCAGGGCAGGAGCCGAGCATTTCCTACCCAGATCAAAGGGGAGATTTGGAACAGCAGAGCAGCCTTTTCCCACTGGATCCCAGAGGAAAACCAGAGCCTTGCACATCATCCCTGCAGCTTTGGAGGAAAACTGCACCTTGTGCAGGAGCCCTGCTCCAGCAGAACCACATCTGTCACTGCAGGAGGATGCAGCCACCATGGAATGGGACTGCACCAACCCTGACTGACTGACGGGGACACCTTGGATTCTCACTCTGCCCCTGCTCTGGGTTTGTTCTCTGCAATACTGCATTGCTATTTTAATTTTCCTAGTAAAGAACTGTTATTCCTATTCCCATATCTTTGCCTGAGAGCCCCTTAATTTCAAAATTATAATAATTTTGAAGTTAAGGGGGTTTACATTCTCCATTTCAAAAAGAGAGGCTCCTGCCTTCCTTAGCAGACACCTGTCTTTCAAACCAACACAAGGGTAAATTTGGGAGGAAACTTTTAAATAGGGTTTTTTTAGGAAACAGATTTAAAGGAGAAGAAGGAAAGGAAAAGCTGAAAATCCTTCTCCCCTGCTTCTCCTTTAATAAACTGGGTGCAATTACTAATAGACTTTTAAAACATGTTGTTGGAACTGGGATGCAGAGTAGGACGAAGAAACTATAAATTATACGTACCTGCAACAAACCTTAGTACTTTTACAAACTTTTTATAAATCATTGTTAGTGAGCTCAGTACAATAGTTACTTTAATTCTGTAGAAACTACGTGTTAGGGACACTACTGGAATTATTTCTGGATAAGAAAATAAATTTAGGGACTAGAAAGGTATTAAAACTTTAAAGAAGCTTAGGGATTAGAGTCATATGAAGGCTTTTACCTTGAGAGACATTATGAATTTAAACAATATGCTTACTGACTGCTTTATCTTAATACAACATAATTACAACTAAAATGCAATTAGAATACTTTTTCTTTTTTTGTTTTTGGTTTGGTTTTTTTTTTTCTTCCTTTTTCAGGAGGGGACTGCAGCAAGCAGCATGTGTGCCCAGCTCCCTCCTCATCCCCCCAGGACACCGGGGTACCTGAACGTTTTGGAGGGGGTGATGAGCTCGAAGCTGCGGCTCTTGGCCTCGCGGATGGTGGAGCCGCGCATCTCGATGAAGCACATGGCAATGCCCATTTTGAAGAACTGCAGGGCAGAGTGACAGCGCTGTTGGCACCCCCCTGGGCACGCCTGGGGTGAGGGGCCTGCAGCCTGGCACCCTCAGCGTCCCATCCCTGCTCCCCCTGCCACTCCTGAGCCACCTCTCCTCTCACATAAAGCACCCTGCAAGTACAAGATGCCTTCAAACAAAGGCAGGTTCTGCCCCAAACCCCTGAAATGTGGCTATCCAGGTGCTTTTGGGGATTCAGGTCAGTGACACTCATAAAATAAATATCAGCCTGAGCCAACTCCTGGGTGCTGATGCTTAGTGCACAGCAGGCAAGCTGGAAGGGAGGTGGTGGAAATAAAAGCAGGGGTGCTGAGAACATTCAGCAGGAAGGAAGTGAGGCATTCTGCAGGCAGCAGCAGCTGTGTGGGAGGTGACAGGGACCAGCTGTCACTGTGAGTCCCCCCTGCAGCAGGTATGTGTGCTGCTGATTGTGTGGCCATAGATCCAACTGTCCTGGGATGGATTGGGATGCTTGGTGTGACCAAGACAAAAATGTCTGGTGGAGATGATAAAAATTTGGTGAAGGTGAGAAAATTGGGATGGGGCTCCACTGCTACTGCTCTGGGCAGGATCTCCAGTTTCCTGCTCTGCTATTCCCTTTTTCCTGCCCACCCGTTTCCTCTCTGCTTTCCCTGGCTCAGCACCCTCTGTCCCTCTCATCCCTGTGGGGGTCTGCTCTGGCCACGAACCTGCTCACTCTTGTACAGCCACATCTCAGGCAGGCTCAGGGCTGCGAAAACCTTGGACTTCTGGCCCTTCAGCTCCAGCGTTCCCGATTTCTGGCAGTGGGCAGTGTTGGCAGGCCGGGGCCGGGACCCCACCAGGCGCTGCTCCATCACCTTCTTCTGCAGCGTGGAGCACCACTCATTCCTCTGGGCTGGGGACCAGGCAGGAGGGAGCAGGGCTGAGCCCTTCCCAACAGCCCTGGCACGGAGCAGAGCACCCAGAAGGCAGGCAGGGGATGGTTTGGGATGCCTGAGGGATGCTCTGGCTGGAGAAGGGAGGCAGGGATGGTTCCTTAGGAAAAGCTGGCCCAGGTTTTCACTCACCCTCGTTCTCAGCACGGAAGACAAAGATCCTGTGGCTGGTGATGACCTGGAACTTGTTGTCCTTGGTGGAACGAGCCATCTCAATCACAGACAGTGGGATCACTCCTTTGGGATAGGGCTCCTGGAATGAACCCCAGGTGGGGTTACCCCCTTTGCCCTTCCCACAGGGCACATCCATGACCTGGCACATCTCTACATCCCCTGGGTGCTCTCCTGGTGCTTCCTCACAGCACAGCCAGCAGGCACCAGCAGCCAGATTAGGAGCTGGGGGTTCAGGAGGGGGTGGATCCATGGCTGGGACCCTATTTCCAGCAGGACCTCCCCTTTCCTGCTCCCTGTTGGCAGAGGGACCTTTGCTATCCTGGGCTCCCTATGGCTGAGGCTGTGCTGGGAGCCTTCCAGACTCCACCCTGGTGATGGCAGAGCATTTCTGGCTCATCCAGAAGGACAAGAGGAGATGTGGGAGCTCCCCAGGTGGTGTTGAGGTTCAGCCTCCCCACCCTGCCCCACTTTGGTACCTTCTCACTGCTGAAGTACATCAGGTTCTTCCCATCGAAACGGACGTAGCGCCTCTGGAAGACATAGTTCCTGTTGGGACGGCAGAAAAACTGTTGGGAAGGGGCTGAGTCCCCTCATAGATCCTTCCTCCTCCACAGTGGGACTCATAGGACAGCTGGGCTACCCAAGAGGAGCACAGTGACCAGTGCAGCCACCTCACCTTGCCCAAGGGGGTTCACCTATGGGGGCTGCCCCATCCCTGGAAGTGCTCCAGGCCATTTGGACCGGGCTTGGAGCAACCTGGAGTAGTGGAAGGTGTGTGTGTGTGGGGGGAAAGAAAAGTAGTCTAAAGTTTTATTCTGATTTTTTTGTCCTTATAGTTTCTAGTAATAAAGTTTCTCTTTAAAGTTAAGCCCATTTTGCCTTCCTCCTAATCCTACCTCACAGCAGGAAAATTTCAAATTGTTAAACCACTAAAAATCATTACATGAATAGGGTTTGGGGGGGGGGGCGGGCTGTCCCTGTCCATGGCAGGGTGTGGAATGAGATGATCCTAAGGTCTCTCCCAACCCAAAACCTGCTGTGATCCCACGCCCACGTACCCCTGTGGGGACAGCTTGTCCAGCCAGCCACCGAGCATGGTGGGCCGGGGCTCACACAGCGACGTGAAGCTGGCGTAGGGGGAGATGGTGAGGTCATCCAGGACCTCGTCCGGGTACAGGTGTGCTGGCAGGCTGAACGGGGAGCCCTCGGCACGCGGGGCCTCCACGGTGGAATAGCCCTCGGTGTCGTTGTGGGCGATGCGCTCGATGAGGCGGCTCCGGCTCTCCTCGTCCTCGCTCCGCCCATCGCTGCTGCACTCGCTGCTCGTCCTGTGGGAGAGGGGATGTGAGGGAGCTGGGCAGCACTGCAGGGTCCGAGGTAATCCCACCCAGGTCCTGGCACTGCTCCTGGCCTCATGCTGTCCTGCTTGGGGCACCCAGGTGTCCTGGGTTACAATGGAAAGATGTGCCCAAAAGTGTGAATTCTGTCCCCAGCTGTGGGAGTGATCCTGATCTCTGTGGGGATCTCTGCTGTTCATGTTCCAGCTGTTCACCCAGCTGTTGCAGTGTTCTTTATCTTGCCCACAGCCCATCCTCCCTCCAGGAGATCTCTCCTGTTCATGGCCATGCAGTCCCAGGGCAGGGCTGATCAAATTCCATCATCCCATTGGGAGATGCTCCAGCCAGGGCAGGAGCCGAGCATTTCCTACCCAGATCAAAGGGGAGATTTGGAACAGCAGAGCAGCCTTTTCCCACTGGATCCCAGAGGCCAAGAGCTCCCAGAGCTTTCTCCAGGATCCCTCCTTCAACAAGAACACTTCATCTGGACTGCCACCACCACCCTACCTAGCGGGGTGTCAGGTTGGATTCTGACTCTGGCAGTGGTTTTTCTTTTGTACTATTGCATGTATTGCATGTATTTTATTTTTTATCTTTTTTTTTTTTTTTTTTTTTTTTTTTGTATTATATTATATTTCTGACTTTGGAGTCTCTCACTGGTTTTGCTTTCAAACCAGTACACCAGGGATGTTGGGGTTTGCATCTCCATGAGTGCTCGTGGCCATCAGCAGCCCAAGGCTCATCCAATCCCTGATGGCACAAAGGCTTTAGGGAATGTCACACAGGCCACCACACCACTCCATGTCTCCAAACCCCTGGCATCACCTCCTTCCCCTCTTCACAGGCAGCAAAAGGAAGCCAGGCAGATCCCCAATCCCATATCCTGCTCCACACCCACCCCAGCTGCTCCCTCCCCCTTCCCCTCCAACATTCCCAGCCACTACACCTTTGAAAAGGTGAAACTCCTGCCACGACCCCTTTGTGCCTGCTCTTGTGTCCAGCCAAAATTCTGAGCTGGCAGAGCTCCTGCATCCATCATCTCCATTCCTTGGAAAGCCATGCTAAACCCCCAGCCAGGCCTGCTGAGGCTCTTCAGCCACAACAATAAAAGGAAATTATAAAAATAAACTGCCAAGCCTGCCCCTTCCCATCAGCCCTCTCAGCCAGGAGTTTTTCTTTCCCTGGAAAGGAAATGTGCTGGGAAATGTCTGACAGTCCCAGGAGCTCATGGGGGGCCTCCCCAGGTGCAGTGGTGATGGGCACAAAGAGACTTGTGGCAGCTGGGACACCCCAGCACCCACGAGAGAGCATCCATGCCAAATTCCACTGGGGAATCCAACAAGGATGATCCAAGACTTGTCCCAGTTTCTGAGCAAACTGGGAATGTCCAGGGGACAGGGTGAGTGATGGGGGCAGGGTCATGAGGACTCTCCTGGCCATCAGTGCTTCAGCCACAGGAGCTGGTGGCATCCTTCCCCACGTGGGAAAGGAGCAGCTGAGCTGTTGGAATCCTCCTCGGAGATTAGGACGTTTTTGGAGAAGAATCCCACAGAATGTGAGAAAATGTCTCCAGTGTAAGTTCATGAGAAGCTTCAGGACCAGGAGAAGGACCCCAAACACCTCCCCTCATAAATTCTCCCAACACCTGGTTTTGGGCACTGCTTGATCTTAGGACAGGCCTGGACAGGCACCTTCTGCCATCAGATATCCCTGATGGGACAGGAGCAAACCCTAAATCTGCCTGGGAAGATGCTGGAGCCATCCCAGTGGGGCTGAGGAGGGGATGGAGAGGGAGAATGGCCCCAAAATGGACAAGAAATGGCTCTGGGTGGCTTCGAGGTCGCAGCACAAGGAAAATTGCTGTTTAATTAGCACAACAGAGCCTTGTCAGGGTGACTCATCTGGCTGGAGTCCCAGCCTGGCCTGCAGATGCTTCAGGAAGGACTGGACAGGGAATGGTGTGGCTGGAGGACTCTGTGAGTCACAGGCAGACAGCAGCCTCGAGTGCCAGGATTGAGTGGGAGGCAGACCCACGGAATGGGTCAGGGCAAGAGGAAAACGGGGAAAAAAAATCCATGACAGCCCCTTCCTGAGCTGTGACTTAGAGTCAATGAAACTGGAAGCATCTGGCAGGGACAAGCAAAGACTGGCCCAGTCCCCTGAGCCCCGTGAGGTGACACAGACACTGCTGTGCCACCTCTCTGTCCTGCTGACACCAATGGCTGGAGCAGGGCACCAGCATTTCCATTTCAGGGGGCTGAGCATCCCCAGCTTGGATGAGAAGGTAAATTCCTGCTGCACCCTCAGAGTCCCAGCTCCCAGTTTGCAGGGAATTTTGCATTCCTCCTCATCTTTCTGATGATATTTTCTTGCTGGTGAGGTGGCTCTGCCCACACCCCAAGCCAGGGAGCAGCGTGGGCCACACACAGCTCCCCCAAACAGGGCAAGAGGAGCTACCACAGGTAGGAAAAGGGGCAGAAAAGCCTCTCTGAAGTTTGGGACTGAGAAATATTTCCTGTGAGAAGTGGATTGGTGGCTGCAGAGGACATCTGGTCATTCCCAGTGACACCAGGATGAGGACTGGATGAGATGGAGAAACAGCAGGGGAGAATCAGGAGGTCCCAGAGAGGCAGCAGAACTGGGGCCAGGGCTGGCCAGGATCCCACAGCTCTGCTCCAGGGAATGGTGGTGGGACCAGTGGGGCTGGGTGTGGGATGAAAGCACTGGAGCAGCTGATGATGGAGTCTGTGAGCACAGGGCATGCTGGTGCTGGGCTGGGAGAAAAAAAACCTGTGAGCTGCTGGCCCTGATGGTCACATCCTGCCTCTTGTCAGCAAGGCCAGCTGCAAAACCCCACAGCTGGCCAACTGCCTTGGGATGTTCTGGATCCCAACTCCCTGGAAGGCACTGGATGCAGAGGGGTCAGTGCCCAGCTCCTCTCTGAGCTGGTTCAAAGGCTCCACAGGAGATTTCAGTGTTTCTGTTTACAGCTCTGGCCACAGCAGAGCTGAAGGCCACAGAGCTGCAGCTCACCTCGTCCTCTCTGAGCAACACAGGAAAAGGAACCCTCCCCATCCGAAATGGGAAGAGCAGCTTTCCTTCCTCTTTCTGAGATGCTATCAGGAGTTATGGAAAGTACATTTCAAAAGCGTTTTAAAGGTGCCTCTCACAATTTCTCTGTCCACCAGCACAGAGTGACTGAGCAGCAGACGCTGATCTGGTGCTGCTGGAGCCCTCAGGGACTGCACAACCCCTCACCTGGAGCTTGGAGCCACCAAATTTCTGAGTAATCCCCATCTCCCATGGTGTTTCCCTGTTCCCAGAGGCCAAATCCAGGTTCCTCTGGGTGTACAGGTGCTGCCCCAGCTGTGAACTCAGAAATCTCTTGCCAAGCACTGTCCCCCCAAGGGCCACCCACCAGCACAGCTCCTTCTCACCCCCGAACCCATCAGCTCTCCTAGAGACTGCTGACACCATCCCAGACACTCCTGATCAGCTCTGCCATCCCCAAAAACCCCATCCCCTCTCAGGCTGTCCCCAGGGGTGTCCCCTGTCCCCTGATGCCCAGCCCAGCCTAGAGCTGATCCCTACCTGCAGCCTTCTCGCTCCAGCTCCAGCTCGGACACGGCCTCGTAGCTCTGCTCAGAGGAGATGCCAACACCCTGGGAAGAGAGGATGGTCACATCTCCTGTCCCCTGTGCCATCCCAGACCCCCTCAGCCTGCCTGGCCAGCAGTGCAGGGGCTCAGCCTGTGACCCTCAACCCAAAACACAGAAACACAGATTCTCCTGAGCTGGAAGGGGCACATCCAGTCCAGCTCCAGGCTCTGCCCAGACACCCCAACAATCCCACCCTGGGCACCCCTGGGTGTGGTGTCCAAACACTCCTGGAGCTCTGGCAGACTCGGGGCTGTGCCCATTCCCTGGGAATGCCCAGCAGGCAGTGCCCAGCACTCTCTGAGGGAGGGAAGAACCTTCCCCAGGCACTGCTGGGCACCATGGCCTCACCAGCTGCAGCTCCCAGCTCTGCAGCAGCTGGTGGGATGCAGAGTGACAGCAGGGCACAGCCACCACCCCCACAGTGTCCCTTTATTAGTGGCATTATATAAATCTAAAAATCTAAAAAATTGTTTTTTCGCATTCCACTTCATCCAAACAACACTCCTCAATTTGCATTTTCCGTCCCAAGTATCAACAAACAGAAATTTCCATCTTGTCCCGTACCTATCACTATATTCTAAAATCCCAGACTCCAAACCCTTTACCATGTGAAATCACACACTTCTTTTCAAACTACACATCAGTGGTTCTAAGTCCATCACTTAAATTTGGAAGCTTTGTCCAAGGCCTCAAGTCAAAAGCAGTGGTTTTTTTAGGGTCAGTGTCAGAAAGCACAGAAAGCTCAAAACTCCCAGGTTTTAGGGTTCCAAACCCTCACCTTTGGCTCCCGGGGTGAGGCCACGTGGCCAAAGATGGTCTCGCTGTAGGGGCAGACTGGAGGATCATTCACCTCTGTGGGCAGATACGGGGGAGGCAAAGGCATCAGTGGTGAGGGAGAGACCAGCCAGGACTCCCAGTCCTCGAGAGGGACCCCCCTGAGCCACCACAGCACACCCCAACACCCAGGGCACCTGACACAGCGACATGTGTGGGGTTGGGCTGTGCCTGGAACGGGCCACCCCAGCCCCCGAGCCAGGCAGGAGGGGGGACAGGGCTGGGGGACAGGCAGGGTGTGACCCCCTCCCCCTTCCTCGGGGACACCGGGGGTCCCTGCTGTGCACGGGTGCCCCGGGGAGCTCTCACCTGGCTTGCTGCTGGGTCTCTGTGGGATGGGGGGCAGGGCTCCACCGGGCCAGCCAGGACTGTAGGAAAACAGGACAGGGGTTACTGGGGCTGGACTGGGATCTGTGGTGTCCAGTCCAGCTGCTGGACACTGCTCCTGAGCCCGGCTTTGTCCCCTGGAATGTGGAGCATCCAATCCTTGCTCCTCTCTTCCCAACCCTGGGAGTGCCAGGTTGTGTTTTCTGTCTCTGTGGGGCATTTCCCACCCCAGCATCTCCCCCCTTGGACATTTCCCTCGTTCCCAGCCCCAGAATCCTCACTCAGCCACCCCCTCACCATGCTGGGGACCCCCCAGCCCTGCTGCCAGAGGGGCAGAGAAAGGGCAGCAGCCTCTCCCTGCATCCAGGAGGAGCCATCGGGGGGCCCAGGGCTGTCCTGTCATCTCGGAGGGATCGCAGCTGCCGCATCCAGAGCTCGGGGAAGGCACGGGGAGGGTGCTGAAAGGGACTTGTCAGCACCTGGGGTGGGTCCCGGGGGTGGGGGGGGCCTCTCTGGATCCTCATCTTTGCCTGCTCTGCCTCCCTCTCCCCTGCTAATGCTGAGGGAAAGCATCGTCTTACTCAGACTTGTCCTCGGGCTGGGTCTGCTCCTGCAGGGACAGAGCCGGGGACTGAGGGACTCCCTCACCCCGGGGTCCATCCTGCCCTCCCGCCTCCTCCGAGGGTGCCGACGGGCGCTCCAGTCCCTCGTAGATGATGTTGGACACCATCTCCAGGCGGGCAGAGGCTGCCCTGGGGCACGGCGAGGGGTCCCTCCGGGCTGGGGCGGGCAGGGCAGGGCTGGGTGCTGGGGGACCCTCGTGGGCACTGCCAGGGCCGGGCTCGGCTGCCAGGCCCCGCTGTCTGTGCCGCGGGGGGACGCTCGGGGCGGCCGGGGGGGATCTCTCCGCTGTCTCCGGGGTTTGTCCGTGGCTCGGGGGTGGCCGTGTCTCCTCCCGAGCGCCGTCCCGCCCTCTCAGCCGGGATGCGATCACACCCATGGCCACGGCTGCCCCGGGATCAGCTCCGCGCTCCGCGCTCTCCAAATCCGTGGAGCTCTCCCCTGGCACAAACCCCTCTAGTACCACAAAAGCTGCTGGTGCCCTCTCGCTGCCCGGGCTGTGTGCTGGCACCGCTGAGCGTGCGGGGGGCACGGGCACTGATCCCTGCTCTGCCTTCGAGCGAGGGAAAACCGTCCTTGGTTTGGGAATGGGCTTCAGGGCGGCAGGAGCGGGGTCCTTGTCTCCCGGCGCTGCCTGGCTGGGCACGGTGACACGAGGCTGCGTCCCAAAGGCGTCACTAGTCCCTCCCGGCTCTGCTCTCATGGCATCCTTGCCCTCCTGGGGGGCATCCAGGAGCTCCGTGCCTCGGGAGTGGGTGTCTCCTGCTGCGGGTCTCCCCCGGGGTTGACTCAGCATCCGCGTCTGCTGCGCCAGGGTGAGGATCCTCTTGCGGTGCCCGGTGGCGGTGATGCCGATCTGCTGCAGGTGGTGGCTGTCCAGCGAGGTGGCATCTCTGGCCACATGGTATCCGTGCTGCTTGAAGACATCTCGGTACCTCTCCAAGTGGATGGTGGCCAGCCAGTCTGCAATATCCGAGTCAGGGCCGCACGGCGAGCTCATGGCCCTGGGGTGCCTCAGGGACGGATGCTCAGCCCATCATCTGTGCAAGGAGGGGAGGGAGAGAGGGGCTGAGGAGGCAGCGGGAAGGGAAAAGGGGTGGGTTCAGCTGCCCTGAAGGGTGGGAGCGCGGGATGCTCGCCGAGGTGTCCGCACCTCGCTGCTCCACAGCCAGCTCACCTCGCAGCTCCAGGAGCCCGCATCCTGCTGCTCCCCAGCCCCAGCCTCTCCACCGCTCCTCGGAGCCGGATCCTGAGCCGAGCCCGGGCAGGAACTGAGCCCGGGGGCTCACGGGGGAGCGGGTGGGCGAGCAGATGTGGAGGGCTGGGACATCCCAAGCTCTGCGGGGCCGGGCGGGCGGGTCGGAGCCGCGCAGCCGCGGGGGTGTCCCGGGCAGACACCGGGGGGAGCAGCGGGGCCCCTCCCAGGGGATGAGCTCCTGTGCCGGCCAGCTCGGGGAGGGCTCTGCGGCCGGAAGGGCCAGACCATAATCTCTCTCTCTCTCACTGCTGGCGAGGGCATGGGAGAGGTCAGCATGACTCACGGGCAAACAGAGGGGGGACAGACTCCCACCCACCCAGCCACCCCCGGCCCGGCCGGACCTCCCACTGCCAGCACCCGCACATGGCCACAGAGGTGGCTCGTGTGCCACCAGGGACGATTCGCTAGCCCAGAGCCTGCTGAGGGCCTTTTTCCCATGAATCACGCAGCTCCGCACTAAACCATCTGTGCTGACTGTGCTGCCACTGGGTCTTTTTCCAGTTCCTCCATTTCCCTCTATTGTTCGGCTCAGGCTTCCTTCCTGCTGCCTGCACGCTCCCACGCATCCCCTGCCCCCCTCCCGCAGGAGCCGCGTCCCAAACGCGGCCGGGAGAGCCGGGCTGAGCCCCCGTGCCCAGCACGGGCAGGTCCCCGTGCCCGGCCCCGCCTGCCAGGCAGGGGATGCGTGGGTGCCATGGGCGAGTGCCCTGCGAGGCTGCGGTGTCCCCGCCAGCACGTGGGGGACGCTGTCAGAGAGGGGGAGGGACAGTCACAGCAGGGGCTGGGACACGGGGAGCAGGACAGGGGGACAGGGCTGGTGTGGGACCTACCGAAAAGGCAGGGCAGGGCGGCGATGTCCCACAGCGATGTGGGCTGGGTGTTTGAAGGGCTGCACCCACTTGTGCCCAGCAGCTTTGGGGAAGAAATGGGGCGATTTCCCCCTTTTTCATGACTGTATCACCCTGAGGGATCTGCGGCTGGCTCTGCCCTGCCCGGGGCTTCTCCAGTGAGGAGATGGCTCCTGAGACCTCCCCGTTCGCGGGGCTCTGTGCCGTGCCGGCCACCACGCTGTGGTGTGGCACTTTAGGGCAGTGAAGCCCAAAAAAAGTGCCCACCTGCACTTCATGGGCAAGTGGGCATCATCGCTGTGCCTACAAACCCATGCCCAGCTGGCACAGCGAGCATGGACCGTCCCAGTCCTGGCCCTTCCCCACCGTCCCCAAATCTGTTCCCGTCCATCTCCTGCCACCCTCGCGGTTGTCCCTCACCTCTGGCGCTCCGCAGCCCCCCGGCACGGTGGTGGCAATGTCGTGTGGGCTCCAGGGTGATGCCAGGGCAGTCCCGTGCAGGAACTGCTGCGGGCTCCGCAGCACCCAGCCTGCGCCTCCCACTGCCGGTCCCTCCTCCAGGCCAACCCTCTGGTCCCCATCCCTGTCCCACCCTCTGTCCTGTCCCTTCCCAGGCATGACGCTGCCCTGGCTGTGCTGTGTCCTGTCCCCCAGCCAGGCTCTGCCTTCCTTGGGGCTAAACTGGGGAAAACAGGCTGGGTGGGTGAAATTTGGGGAACATCAAAGCCTTTGTGCTGCAGAGATGCTGGGAATGCTGCACCTCGTCCCATTTCTGGTGCCCTGTGGGCGGGGGGATGTGAAGTGAGCTGAGGGGCAGGGGAACAGCAAGGGCTGCGGTGGAAAAGGGACATCCAGGGGGATTCTCTTCTGCAGACAGCCTGAGCTTTCACCACAGACTGTGCTTTTAACACAACACTTCTTGCAAGAGCCCCAGCAGGGCTGGCGGTTGGTCCAGCTCAGCTGTTACCCAACCTTGAGGGTGTCAAGGCTGATATCTCACTCCTGATGCCGTGCCTGATAACCTCTCCCTGCCCTGTGAGGGCCCAGAGCTCGCTCCAACTCAGGCAGGTCCTTCCCCACCCCAGCAGTGCCCCCAAAAGCCATTGTGGGGGTGGTGTGGGAGGCTCACCCTACACAAACCCTGAGTGCAGCTCAGCGGGGAAAGGCAGGTTCTCACCACAGGCTGCTCCTGCAAAGCAGAAGCAGAATTCAGCACGAGCCTGGAAAGGATTTTGCTTTCCTCCCCTTTCCCCGGCAGCTGCCACAGCAGGGAGTGACACATTCCCTGGGCTGGGCATGGCACGGTGACCCCATGGGCAGCGTTGTGGCGGGGTGTGGGGACCCTCAGGGTGCCTGGGGACCCCCAGGGTGTGCAGGGACCCTGTGGCCATCCCTCCAGCTCTCAGAGGAAGCTGTTTGGCTCTGCTGTTCTTGGGAAGGCTGCTGAGGTCTGTGGTGTGGATGGGAGGGACAGAGCACAGGAGATGTGTCACCGTCCCCGTCCTGCTGTGCTGCAGGCACTGCAGCAGTGAAGCGCAGCCTGGCACCCTGCAGCTTCTCCACAGACACAATCCCAGGCAGGGTCAGGCTGGGAGGATCCACAGCGGCTCCTCTGGTCCCAGCTCCCTGCTCAGACAGAGCTCAGGGCACAGAGTTGTGTCCAGAGACCTCTGGAATGTCCCCAGGGAGGCAGGGACACTGCACAGCCTCTCTGCACACTCTGCCCAGGGCACAAGTTCTGCCTCCTGGGCAGGGGCAATTCCTGGGATCAGCCCCTGCCCCTTCCCCTGGTGCCACTGCTGGGACCTGGAGCAGAGCCTGGGACTGCTCTGACCCTCCCTGCACACGGGGACACACAGGGACAGACAGACAGACAGGGACACTGAGGGACAGACAGGAACACCTAGGGGTGAGGCCCCTCTCAGCTGGATCTCCTCTCCAGGCTAAGCATCCACCCATCCATCCATCCATCCATCCATCCATCCATCCATCCACCCACCCATCCATCCATCCATCCATCCCTCCATTCATTTTCATTCCCCGCTCCTCTCTCCCTCCCTCCCTCCTTTCCTTCCTCTCCTTCCATCGATCCTTCCATCGATTCATCCATTGATCCATCCCTGCCCTGAAGGGATGCAGTTTTTGCTGCACCCTGGGGCAGATTTTTTTGCTCTACCTTCAGCCCCACCCACGCAGGTTCCTGCTGGGGGATGTGTGGTGTGATGGTGGGAGCATCTTTGGGGAGCAAGACTGGGTGAGGGACACTCAAAGCTCATCCCTAGAGAGGAAATATCCCATGGGACAGCTGGAAATGTGGGGCTGGGACTGAGGTTGGAGGGTTTGCAGGGCACGGCAGAGCGCTGAGCCCGGGGAGGGACTGGGGAGGAGGAAACTGGAGCCTTGGGAAAAGGCAGAAACCCTGCTCAAGGCCAGCTCAGGAGGCTGCTGGGACGGCTCCTCGCTGGAATCAGAGTTCTGGTCTGGGTGGTGAGGCCAAAAGCTGCCCAAGAACCTATCCATGAGCTCAGGAGATGCAAATCACGGGATCCAGGGATGGAATCACATCCTGCCGCAGCAGGGGCACGTTTGACACGGTGTGTGGTCAGGATGGAGCCCGTGCCACGCTCCCGCTGCCCCCGATCCATCAGCAGCGGCTGACATCACTGCCTCCGGGCTAATCTCTCGTCCAGCAGCAGCTTCCCGTTTCCTTTCCAACCTCTGCGCTGGGAGCCGGGCAGGAAAAGCTCCCAGCTGGGCTCTCGTGCGGGGCCGCAGCCCCCGCGTGTCTGGCTCTCACCCCACCGGGCTCTGGACCGCTCCCGCTCCCCCAAAATCCCAGCCAGGGCCCCCGGGGGGCTCCGAGCCCCCTGCACCCTCGCTCGGGATGTCGAGCTGGTCCCTTTCCTGTTTGTGCCGCAGGAAACGTAATTCCAAAAGAAATCACTGCGCTGGGGATGCCGGCACCCCCTGGTGCCCCTCCAGCCCCTCCGGTTTCACCCTGGCTCATACTGGGGGCCAGCAGCTCTCCTACATCCCAGTGCTGGATGTGGACCAGTGACGGGGACACTCTCTGTGCCACCGCCATCGCATTTTGGGATGGTCTGAGGTGTCACCCAGCTCGGCACAGCTTTCCCCGGGGCTCCCGGTGCTCAGGCAGCAGCTCCTCACTCCCACTCAGGGCTGCCTAAAAATAACCCCCGGCAGAGCTGGATGGAGCCTGGATCCTGCGGAGAAACATCCCGGGAATGCGAAGGGATGAGGCTGGGTCTTCACCCCAGCACCCGCGGGCTCGGGTGCCAGTGGGTTCCACTCCATCAGGACAGCACTCAAGGGTGATTTTCTACTGTTCCCAGCTCTGCCAGAGTGGTTTTGGGGCAATTTGGGGCTGGGATGTATCTTTTTACAGGTAAAATAATCGCTGTGTCTTTTTTACAGATAAAAAATACCCTCGCTGTGTGCTGAGAGCTGGGGGGTGAGAACTGCACATCCCTCGTTCTTGTTTTCCACATTTTCCTTGCAGAGGTGGCTCCTGTGCAGCCAGCCCAGCTGCAAACCCCGGGATCCGGCTGTCGGGACAGCCAGAACTTTCCCAGCACGGTGTGTGATGTCCCCCGAGGCAGCGCAGGGGACATTTGTGACCTTACAGGGTGGCTAAAGGGGGACAGCAAATATCCACGCCTGAGATGCTGGGGTGCAGAAAAGCTCCAGGTATGGGGGTAACACACACAGGGCAGCTCTGGAGGGGTGTGAAGCTGGGTCAGAGGGACCCCAAAAGCTGCAGTGACATCCCCATCTGCACAGATCAGGCTCAAACCCAGCTGGGGACGGAGCCCAACAGCCTCGGAGGGTGGGGGCGAGGAGTGGGTGGAAAATCCCTCATTTGTCAGCGTATTCCCACGGCGCTGCCTGTCTAGACCAACTTCCCGCTGTCCGGTGGAAGCTGCCCCATACCCGTGGGGGTGCAGAGCCTGGCATCCTCCTGTCCTGTCCTGTCCTGTCCTGTCCTGTCCTGTCCTGTCCTGTCCTGTCCTGCTGTGGCCACTTCTGTCCCTGCTGAGGAGGTGCTGGGGCTGCCTGGATGGACCCTCCTGTCCCGCTCAGACCTGGATGCCTCTGGGTGGGCTCCGTGACAGCCCCGCCCCCTGTCCTGTGCCCTCCCCATCCTGTGCCAGCCCGCTGAGCTCTCGCACACACACCAACCCCTTTATTGTTGTGCCAGGAACCACAGCAGCGGCAGACACCGGGGACAGTGGGGACACGGGTGGCCCAAGACCCCACTGCCACGACAAACCCCACAAACCACCCGGGGAAGGGGTCCCCAGAGCCAGCTGGGCTAGAGCCAGCCTGCAGAGGTGAGCCTGGTGCTCAGGAGAGGACCTGGGAGGGCTCCCTGAGATGGGGGGGTGTCACACTAAGCTTGGAGGGATGTGGAGGGCTGCAGTGGGTCCAGCCTGACCTCGGGCTTGGCAGAGCTGGACTTCAGGCCAGACGGGGTCAACCCAAACCTTGTGCTGCTGCAAAACCTGGGCAGGACCCTCACAGACCTCCCCCACTTCTGGGCTTTTGAGGGTTTTACAGTGGCAGAGCCATATCCTGGTGCCAGGAAAGCTCCTGCCCACCTCAGCCTCTCTTGGAACACCCGCTGCCAGCACTGTCTCCTGCAGGGACATCCCCATGGGCACAGGGAGTGCCCATCCTCCCTTTTTGCAGCCCCTCTGACACAGATCCCACGGGACAATTCCCCGCTGCCTGGGTAGGGAGGGGGGGTCAATGATGAGGGATTTAGAGAGCAGATGTGACTATTGGGAAGCAGGGAGCCAAATTCCCAGCTGTGCCCCCTGGGTGCCAAGCCCGGGTGAAGAGAGGATTCCCCTGAGCACAGGGCTCAGGCCTCGTGGTCGCTGGTGCTCAGGTGCTCCTCGGGCAGCCCGGTCTCGTCGATGTTTTCCAGGGAATCCGCGTGCTGCACGGAGAGCTCGGCCAGGCTCACGCTGGGCAGAGTGTTCTGCTCGGGGAACACCCAGGGCTTGTACTCGGGGTCGTGCCGGCGCTTCCACTCCGGGTACTTGAGCCCAGCCTTGTAAATCTTCTTCATGGCCTGCGGGCACAGCGGGGCTGGGCTGTGGGCACAGCTGCCAGCTCCCCCTTTGCAGGTTTTGGGGTGCTGGGAGGGGATGGGGTCTGGCTGCCCCAGCGATGTGCCCAGTGCATGCCCGGTGTCACCCAGCACCCATTCTGTGAGCTCTCCCCTCCCAACACCCCAAAACCTGCAATGGGGGAGCTGTGAGCTGAGCTGTGAGCTTTGGATTACCCAGCACCCATCCTGTGAGCTCTGGACCACCCAGCACCCATCTCATGAGCCTTGGATTACCCAGCACCCATCTCATGAGCCTTGGACTACCCAGCACCCATCCTGTGAGCCTTGGATTACCCAGCACCCATCTCATGAGCCTTGGACTACCCAGCACCCATCTCATGAGCCTTGGACTACCCAGCACCCATCCTGTGAGCCTTGGATTACTCAGCACCCATCTCATGAGCCTTGGACTACCCAGCACCCATCCTGTGAGCCTTGGATTACCCAGCACCCATCTCATGAGCCTTGGACTACCCAGCACCCATCCTGTGAGCCTTGGATCATCCAGCACCCATCCTGTGAGCTCTGGACCACCTAGCACCCATCCTGTGAGCTCTGGACCACCCAGCATCCATCCTGTGAGCCTTGGATCATCCAGCACCCATCCTGCGCACTCTGGACCACCCAATGCCTGTCCTACAGGTCTTGGGTGACCCAGGACCTGTTATGTGAGCTCTGGGTCTTCCAGCACCCACCCTGTGGGCCCTGGGTCACCCATCCTGCCCCCACCCAGGGGTAATTTGGGCATCTCAGCCCTGCTGCCCACTGGACACTAAGTCCCCTCCTTACCTTCGGTGCCACAAACTGGGACACGCGGTTCACCACCCACTTTGGCAGCGACCCTGCAAGAGCCCAAAGTCACTCAGAGAAGCGGGCCCAGCCCCAGGGGAGGCACCACGAGCCTGCAGCGCCCTCAGGGCTGGGGTGGGCACCCCTTCTTCCTTGGGCTGTGCCCATTCCCAGGTGCCCGGGTGATGGAGAGCCAGGGGGCGAGCTCGGGGGGAGGTAATAGAGGATGCAGGCACCTCACTCACCGCGAGGATCCACCTGGGTGAGGTAATAGAGGATGCAGGCACCGTCCCCGTTCGCCTTGATCAGGTAACCGGTCTGCAGGGACACGGCTCTCACGAAATCCTTCCTGGGTGGGTATTTCTGCAGAGAGATTGCGGGCACCTCAGAGCCTGCCCAGCCCTGCCCGTGCCCCTGCCAGGGCTGGGGGGCAGCCGGGGGCTCACCGGGTGCTTCACGCTGTAGTTGATGATCATGTAATCATTGCCCAGGGGCAGCCAGGAGCGCAGCGTGACGAAATCCCGGTTCTTCAGGGGGCTCGGGCACTTCCCTGCGGGCACATCCTGTTACCCCCAGCCCCCATGGCACCGGGGGGTGTGGGGCTGGGGGCTCTGGGGGGCTCAGGGGCTGCTCACAGGAGTAGTATCCCACATCAGCGTTGACGGTGAGGCGCCCGATGTCGTAGGTCTCGATCATGTTGGAGTCCCATTTCTTGCGGTAGCGGGTGTCGTGCAGCACGTCATAGAGGGTCTCTGCGGGGACATCCTTGCAGGAGATGCGGGTCTGCGGGGACAGGGGCGGGGGGCAGTGCTGCAGCGTGTTTCTTGTTCATGCTGTGTTCTGTTGTTGCCCAAATTAATGGTTTAGTCCCAGATTATGCCCTCCCACCCACCTTGTCAATCTAGCCCTGTCAGTCCTGCGGGGTGCGCTCCTGGGGAATGTGGGGTCTGCTCCAGGGGAATGTGGGGTCCGCTCCTGGGGAATGTGGGGTCTGCTCCTGATGGGTGTCGGGTCCGCTCCCGGGGAGTGTCGGATCTGTTCCCTGGGGGTTTGTAGGATCAGCTCCGGGAGTGTTTTGGGTTCCGCTCCCTGGGGATGTGGGGTTCTCTCCCTGGGGATGTGGGGTCCCCTGCCGGGGGGGATGTGGGGTTCTCTCCCTGGGGATGTGGGGTTCTCTCCCTGGGGATGTCGGGCCCGGCTGTAACCGGAGCCGCGGAGCTGCGCGGCCGCGCCAGCCGTGCATTATTGATGAAGGCGGCCGCCCTGCTCCTCTCAGCGCCGGCAGGAGGAGGGAGATGTCATCTGCTCCTCGTTAGAGCCCTTGCATCTTTGATGAGGTGCCGTGTAAGCGGAGATGGCCCTCGGAGCGCGGCAGGTCCCATCAATCTCAGGCAAGCTTTCCCCGGTGGCCCGGGTATGGTTTGTGCTGGACTGGTGCCCGGGCCGGGCTCGGAGATGTGCTGCAGTCCCCAGGGCAGCGGGGGAAGGGTGGGAGCACCCAGCCCCCTCCTCCTGCTCTCCCTCCGTGCCTGCACCCTCCCAGCGGGGTCTGGAGGATTTTTCCAGCTCCTGGGCCTCCTGGAAACTCCGGTTGTCACACTGTAGTCTTGCACCCCGAAATTCCCCACTAAAGACTGTCCACCATCCCCGTCCAGTCCGGGATGGGCAGTTGTTCCAGGCACAGCCGCTGGGATGGGGAAAGCACAGAGCCCAGACCCATCCACAGGGGATTCAGGTGGAAAAAATCCAAAGCTCCAGCTGCTCAGGGAATCTTTGGGATAATTAACTCCCTCCGTTAACGAACACACTGAGGCTCTTCTGACCCCGAGAGAGCTCGGGCTGGGTGGCATCCTCCATACCATGTTTTGGGAAGAGGCTCTGGGCAGTGACAACCCCTGCACCATGCCTAGACTCTCTCCAGGGTGCAGAAAAACCCCATTATTGCACTGGACCAGGCTGGGTGATGGTCCCTGACTCCCCTGGGCCTGCCTGGGGTCCCCTCTCTGTGGGGGACATAACTGCACCCCCCCTGCCAGGCTGAGGGTTGGACCCCGGGGGTTCCTGCCAGCCTGTCCTGGTCACTCTGAGCAGCATCCTCGTCTCCAGCCCAGCTCTCACTGATGTGGCCACAGGGAAGCCCTGTCCAAGGCTGGGCTTGCTGGATCTGCTCCCACCCACAGAGCCAAACTTGTCCCTGCAGAGGCCATCAGGCACGATTTACCCTTGGCAGGTCCTTGCTGCTCTCACCACTGCCCTCCTCCTCCAGGACACAGCACATCCACAGGGATGGAGGTGACACAGCAGCCCACAGTGCCCCAGAGCTGCTTTTTGGGACACAGATGTGATGTTTGCCTCTTCCCAGTGTCAGGGACCTGCTGCAGTCACCAGGACTTTGCAAAGAGGGGTTGGCCTGACCCCTCAGCACCCCCGGCCCTGTGCATGCCCAGCTGGGTGAAATGCTCCCTGATGCAGGTGGAGAAGCTCTTCCCTGGCTCATGGCAGCAGGGAAACGTGGATTGCAGCTGCAGCTCTGCCGAGAGTGCTGCTCCTGCTCCTCCCCCTGGCCCTGAAGGGTCTCTGTCCATGGCAGCAGTGCGTGCCCAGCTCCTCCTCATGCCCCCAGCTGCAGGGGAGGTGCTGCTGGGTGTTCTGTGTTCAGGACAGTGTTGGGAGAGCCTCTTCCAGAGCGTTGTTCCCTCCTCACGACCCCCCCGTGCCTTCCCTGCTCTCCAGGCCTGCCCTGACACTCCTGGCTGAAGGCTCTCCAGTGGCTGGGCTGTCCTGGAGGTCGGATGTTCTGCCTCTCCTCACTTTGGCTGATCCCACCCCAGCCCAGGGGTTGGGATTCTTGGTGACCAGAAAAGCCCGTGATGCCCTCCGTGGGCTCACGCTGTGCCCTGCAGCCACTCCTGGTGTGCCCAGGGTCACCTGGCAGTGCCACTGGGGCTGTGTAGGTGAACAAGGTACCTGAGAGGGGGCTGAACCTCCCTGTCCCTCTGCAGCACCCCAGCTCCAGCCCCCGGCAAGAAACAAACCTCCCAAAACACCACCCGGGGCTCCTGCAGGATCTCATCCCATCGGGATGCCAGGGGATGTGCCCAGGATGGCAGAGCCGGGGACAGGACACCAGGGACTCATCCCCTGAGCCTCTCTCGTGCCCGGGGGCTCCGGCAAGGCATCTCCATGATGTAATCGATGCCAGGGCCTTCCCGACAGTGTCGGGATGGGGGCAGGCGCCACGTGAACCCACGGGACAGGAGGCTGCGGGATCCCGGCAGGTAAACCCCGGGGCGAGCAGCAGGGAAGAACCTTCTGGGGGTCTAACCTCGGAATTCGGGGCAGGAACACCCCCAGGCAGGCCGGACTGAGCATGTCCAGCACGGGGCAGTCCCCAGGGACCCTCGGGCACACGGCTGGGGCAGGGAAGCATCTCCTTACCTTGATTTTCTGCACGGTGCAGCTTTCCTCCTGGCCCTGACTCCACACGGTCACGCCAGCCTTGTTATACCGGCAGTGCCAGCCCTCCAGGCTCTCGCACTGATCCCTGAAGGAGCTGAAGTCGGAGTCATCCGGGATATAAACCATCTCCCCTCCTCTGGACATGGGGCTGAGCTGCTGCTGCCCCCCCCGGGCGCGGGCACTGCCTCTGCTCTGCCTCCCCTCCCGGCAAACCCAGCTGTGCCCTTGAGCTCCGTGCCCGCTGCAGCTCACATCATCCTGCCAACCCCGAGCCCGTGCCCCTGGAGCTGCCCCGGGGCAGCCGGGGATGGGCAGAGAGCTGCGGGCAGCCCGGGAGATGGGCACAGACCCGCAGGCAGCCCTGGAGATGGGCAGGGACCCGCACACAGCCCAGAGGGCTGCAGGGCTGCTCGGCTGCAGTTGCTATCGCAGCTGCCGGCAGCTCAGATGTCTCTCCGGGCTCTCTCAGCAGCATCACATTTCTCTCCGCTGCCTGTCAGCTCGTCTATTATTCAGCAGGTAGCAGCGTGCAGGTGGCTCGGCTTTCAGGGCACAGCTGCCCCCGGCTCCCCGAGCCCCCCGTGCTGCCACCCCTGCTGTCCCCTGGCAATCTCTGTGCCTGACTTTGCAGCAGAGGCTCGCTGGAGGGATCAGCTGATGCCAGGAGCAGGCGGGGGGTGCGGGCCAGAGCGAGCCCTGGGCTGGGGGCACGGGCTGGGGCACAGGAGTTGGCTCTGGCCAAGAAAGAAATTCTTTTCTGGAAAGAAAATAATTTCTGATGGGGATGTTGCCCCTTGCTGGGCTCACAGCGTGATGCACCCCCAGGGGTGTCCAGCCCCCCGCTGCCACCTTGAGCAGGACAGCACCAGCACAGGGGAAGGTCACCCATGGCTCACCCAGCCTGGATGGACTTGCCCACCTGTCCTGGTTTTGGGTAAATTTGGGAGGAAACCTCTGAATGGGGTCCCTCTAGGGAACAGATTCAAGCAGTCCCTTCCCCAACCGGTTCTGCAACTGGACTTTATGATCCCAGCACCATAAACTCACCCCAAGACAGCACCTCAGTCCCACAGCTGTGCCAGCTCCCCAGGGAAAAATATCAATTCTACTGCCCAGCCTGAAGGTGCAGTGAGTGTCCCTTGTCCCTTCGGTGCAGCCACGTCCCACCGAGAGGGCCTGGCTCTGTCCCCAGGGCACGTACAGGGTGCTGGGACATCCCACCCTGCCTCTCCCCCTGCCAGCAGCATCTGCTGCTCCTTCCCAGCCCCTCCATCTCTCCCAGGACTGGGAACCACTCTGAGCACAGAGCTTGGGGTTGCCCGGTGCTGCACGTGTGGGGGCCACATCCTGCTCAGGATGCAGCTTGTCCCATTTGTCCATCCTCCCGTCCAGAACCTTATCCAGGACCTTTTCCCAGTTCCTTTCACTGGGATCCTGCTCAGCCTCTTGCTCCCCAGCCTGCCTGAAACCTGAGATTGTCTTGCCCATCTTGTTGATGTCCACAAGGATTCTCCTGACTGGATTTTGGGGTTCTTGAAGTCCACCTGGAACGAGGCTCTGCCTCTCTCACATCACTTCCCCTTGGATTAGCTTCACCTACAAGGCAAGGGTGCAATTCCCTCCTCATCCAACCCTGTGATGAGCTTTGGGAAGAGCCCCAGTGCTGACCCCAGGACCAGCATAACCCGGGCACTGAAAAATGAGGAAAAACTCATGGAAAGGGGAGCAGGGAGCAAGCTTGGAGAGCTGGCTGGGGTGGGGGGGCTGCCCTTGGCTGCCCCTGCTGCTCCTCCAGGCACTCAGGCTCTCCATGGGGCCGTGCTTGGGATGCTCCAGGGTGCTGAGTGCAGAGCTGCTGCAGTGGGAAGGGAGGGGCAGATCCCGGCTTGGAAAGACCTTGGGGTGGCCTTGGGGCTGGGAGCAGGGAGCAGGTCTGGCCAGACAGATTTATGGCCCCGTTGCTGCAGTGTGCTGTGGGGTGTGTCCCTGTGCAGGGGGGACTGTCACCCAGGGACAGCCTGGAGAAATGAGTGGGGTGGGGACTCTGGAGCTCCAAAACCTGTCCATGGGGTGAAAGAAGGGAGAGCTCTGCAGTCCTGGGATGGAGGAGCCCCCCCAGGCTCCATGGGAAGGAGCAGCTGCTTGCACAGCACCACTGGGGGTGGAACCAGCCCTGCTCTGCACCTGAGACATGGGAGTGTTTCTGTCCCTGGCTCTTCCAGCTGGAAACTCGAATGGAAAGTTTTCTTTCCCTTCTGCAGCAGCCCCTGGGGTCAGTGCTCAAGCTGGAAAACTGCTCAGCCACCCAGGAGCTGCCTGGTCACCATCACATCATGTCACCCCCGGGCTGAGCTGGGTTCCTTGTGCCCTTGGAAGACCTCAGGGCTCCAGCCAACCCCTCCACTGGGGTGGATGAGTCCAGAGGAGGCCACGGGGATGCTCCAAGGGCTGGAGCTCCTCTGCTCTGGAGCCAGGCTGGGAGAGCTGGGGGTGCTCACCTGGAGAGGAGAAGGCTCCAGGGAGAGCTCAGAGGCTAAAGGGGCTCCAGGAGAGCTGGAGAGGGGCTGGGGACAAGGGATGGACACAGGGAATGGCTTCCACTGCCAGATGGGATATTGAGAACCCGGCAGTGTGGGCAGGGCTGGCACAGGGTGCCCAGAGCAGCTGTGGCTGCCCCTGGATCCCTGGCAGTGCCCAAGGCCAGGCTGGACATTGGGATTTGGAGCAGCCTGGGACAGTGGGACATGGCAGGGGTGGGATGGGATGAGCTTTAAGATCCCTTCCCAGCCAAACCATTCAGGGATTACGATGATTCTTTGATCTCAGAGGCAATTTTGTGATGTGCCCTTGAGGTCTAACAGTCCCATCCTGGCAGCTGGAGCTGCATTCTGCTGTGAGCAGCAGGGTCCTGCTCTTGGCCATGCTGTCCGTGTGTCACTGTCACAGCAGCAGCTCCAGGGGTCCCTCCATGCCCTGAGTGGAGCCTCTCAGGTGGGGTCAGGGCATGCAGGGCCCTGCTTGGAGCACCCAGCTCTGTGTCCTCCCGGTCCCTTCCTCCTCCTGCTCCTCTTTTCGTTCTCCAGGTCCATTTTAAACCCTCCAAGAGTGTTTACAGACACCAGAGCTGGGATTTCCATGCTGGGGAGTGGGGGTTGCAGGGCATTGCATGTGGGTGTTCACAGCTCCATTAATGAGCTTGGATGGCTCAGCAGGATGAGTTTCCAGCCTCTCCAGAGCTGGAGAAGAGCATCCAACCCCCTCGGCAGTGACTGCTCCTGCTCCTCCGAGAATCGCCTTTGAAAGCCTCTGCAAATTGGAATGAAAATGTTTTTTGCTACAGAAAACGGCTCTGCTTTGGCTTGACGTGAGCCACAACACTGACTCCCATCAGATCCTTGTTCCATCAGGGTTTGTCCCCTGGGGAATGAGCAAGAGAGTCGGGAGGAAAAGCAGAAGAGGTTCTTATCCCAGAGAAACCCAGCTGGAGCAGCCAGGAAGGGTTAGAGCTGCATCAGGAGATGGGGCTGGGGGGTGAGGATGGTCCCAGGGTGGGAGCAGGAAGGTGGGAAATACCCGAGAGATATCGGGGGCTTTGAGGGATGCAGACAGAAGAAGGAAGAAGTGAGATCCTGACCCAGGAGTGGTGCAAAACATCCCAAACAGTGGGGCTGCAGGGGGAGATCCCAAAGCCCCAGGCCTGGAGCTGAGTGTGGCCTCAGAGTCCCTTCAGGAACCACCCTGGAGTCCCAGGGGCTCTGGTGAGGCCCTAAACCTCACCAGAGGATTCCCAGGGAGACCCCAGAGCCCCAGTGCCACCAGAGCCATGGGGCTGCAGTGAGCCCCAATTGGGACCCAAAGCCCCAAAGCTGCCAGGACAAGATCCTAGGGAGATTCCAGAGCCCCAGTGGGACCCCAGAGCCCTGGTGAGCCCCAAATCTGCAGGGACCCCTCAGTGCCTGGAGAGACCCCAGAGCCCCAGTGAGACCCCAAAAACCCCAAAGTTACAGTCTGGGGTCTGGAGAGACCCCAGAGCCCAAATGAGACCCCAAAATTAAGGGACCCACTAGGTCAGGGGGAGACCCCAGAGAGACCCCACAGCCTTGGGGACTGTGGGGCCACCCCAGCTATGCCCCCACCCAACCCAAAAAGTTAAAACAAACCCATCAGGCAGTGCTGGATCCCAGAAACCTGGAATTTTTTAGTTTTTTGTGTTTTCTAACACTGACCCCCAGGGGAACACTGCTTTTGACCTGAGGCCTTGGAGAAGGCTCCAAATTTGAGTGATGGAGTTAAAATCACGGGTGTGCAGTTAAATAAAAGTGTGTGATTTCACACGGTGAAAGGTTTTAAATTTGAGGTTTTTATAATCTAGTAATAAGTATAAAACAAAATAGAGGATTTGGGGTGTTGTCTCCTTTTGGTGCTCTTCCTTCTTCATAATTTCAGGTAATAGTTTCTAATTAGACAGTTAGTACTACACTGTGGGTCACAGAAGTTTAGTTATTAGGTCAAAAGTATGAATAATGTAAGTATTAATTATTTATCGAATTATTTAGCTTTAAAAAACCTTGTAACGAGCTGGGTTCGCCTCCATTTAGCTGGTAGCTAAAAGCATTGCTGAGCTCTCTGTACTTTAAATAAAATTTAATAAACAGCCAAGCCCAAACACGAAAAAATTCGTCTCCTTCTTGTTTTTAACCCCAACTCTGAATAAAGAAAAAAATAGAAATACATTCAAGCCGCTAATTAAGTAGTACAAATATCACCTTTCCGGGGCAGCGCCACCGCATTTCCCTGTCCCCCACAAGGGTGGCAGTGCCACCGTGCCCAGGGACTCGCTCGTGCAGTCTGGGGCTCGCCCACTGGGTGTCACGCGTGCTCCACGGAGCGCAGCGACAGCGACAGCGACAGCGGGGAAAGGACACAGAGGAGGGACACAGGAGGGACAGAAAGGAGGGACACAGAGGAGGGACACAGGAGGGACACAGAGGAGGGACACAGAAAAGGGACACAGGAGGGACACACAGGAGGGACACAGGACGGACAGAAAGGAGGGACACAGGAGGGACACAGGAGGGACAGAGAGGAGGGACAGAAAGGAGGGACACAGAAGAAGGACACAGGAGGGACACAGGAGGGACAGAAAGGAGGGACACAGGAGGGACACAGAGGAACAGGGGGACTCTGCTGGTGGCGCTGGGGCCACATCCTGCTGATGTCACCAACCCGCCTGAGAGGGGATGCTCTCCGTAAATTTAAGCAGAGGGTGGGATGAAAAATTCCCAGAATTTTTTCCTCCTCCTTCCTCCCTGCTGCTCCTGGCAGCTCCGAACTCGCCAACCTCGGGCACTCCGAGCCCTCCCAGTGCGGGGACAGCGCGGGGACATCCTGCCCCTGGCACCTCCAGCTCTAACACGGAGATTTTGTTGCCACCTCGGGAGTTTCGGGTGTCAGGAATAGCGGCTGTGCGTGTTTGGGGGTGCCCCTCACCCTGCACAGCCGGGTCCCAGCTGGCAAAGCCGGGTGGCACGGGTGGCACAGCACGACAGGGTGCGGCAGGACGCTGCCAGGCACGTTCCCAGGGGCTGGCACTGCCCACAGGGGCACGGAAGGGTGGTGGGGGGTTCTCCTGCTCATCCGTGTGATGGGGTTTGGCCTCAGCCCTGCCCTGGAGGAGGGCAGTGCACGGGGTGGGCTCCAGGGCAGCTCTGTCCCCTGCAGGTGGCTCAGAAGGTCCCGTGGATGACGGGACTCCATCCATTGGAGGCTGGGATGAGAAAAGCTTTAACCAACCCAAGCCATGCCCTAATTCATGTCCTGAGTCCCCCATGGACCCTCTGCCACTCCTTCATGTCCCCCAACAAGTGCCACTCCCTCTTGTCCCTGTTCTGTGACCCTGTGTCCACCCTTCCTGCTCTCCAAACTCTTTGTTTTAGCTCAATCCTCCTCCTCAGGGCTGCTCAGGGGACAGCCAGGTTCATGTCCCCCCTTTTTTTTTGCCCTGGACCATCCCTCCCTGCCCATCCTGGGCCACCCCTGGCTCCCCAAACTCCCTCCCTGCTCCCCCACATTATTGTCCTGATTAATTTCCTGATTCCTCATGAACCCTCTGCCACTCCTTCATGTCCCCCAACAAGTGCCACTCCCTCTTGTCCCTGTTCTGTGACCCTGTGTCTCTTCTTTCCTCCTCTCCTTCACCCCCCACTCTGTTTTAGCCAATCCTCCTCCTCAGGGGACAGCCTGGCTCATGTCCCCCCTTTTTTTTTGCCCTGGACCATCCCTCCCTGCCCATCCTGGGCCATTCCTGGCTCCCCAAACTCCCTCCCCCCAATCCCAGGCAGGGATTTGGCACCCACAGCCCCACGCTTGCCAGGCCAAGGTTTATTTGCACAGAGCCCCAGCCGGGCATCAGGATGATTTAAAAGGACTGTGAAAAATGTAGTTATTTTTTCCCCTTTCAGCTGCAAGTCAATACTCGGGGAAGGATGTTTAATTATCTTTGTCACCCTCCTAAATCTCTTTATGAGAAGGTTTGGCTGCAAATCTCCACATCATTCCAAAGTTATTGGCTAGCACGGCGCACAGCGACACAGTAAATTAGTGGTGCTCCCGCCACCGCCGGGCCTGCACGTGCCTGGTCCCCTCCTCCCGGGGCTGTGACAAGCTGGGTGGCACCAGGGAAGTCCCCGCTAGCTCAGGAATTAGGGCTGGTGTCCCCTCGGGGTGTGGGCACAGCTGGTTGCCGTGCCCTGGTACACGCCCCATCCCTGGGGATGTGGCATCTCCTGTGGGGTGCAGGGTCCAGGGGATCCAGGGGACAGCCAGGGCCACCCCAGAGTGACATCCTGCACCCTGAGCTCTGTCATTCAGTGGGGGGATAACCCCAGAACTCCCCCCAGACACTGTTCCCAGCTTTGGGAATGCTCTCCCCAAAGCCGGGCTGTGGTTCCCTGGTGCGGGATCACCCTGGGCTGATGGATGGAGCGGGATGAAGCCGAGACATCCTAAAATCTCTGGATCCACCTGGCTGCTCTGGGCTGCCCCACTGGGCTGAGATCCAGGGCTGGCTCCAGAGCAGGAGCCACCCTGGGGTGCTGCAGGGCGGTGGCCACGGGCCAGTGAAAAAAAAAAAGGCAGGCACGGAAAATGGGTTGGAGCTCCCCACCCATCAGCATCCCTGGAGGCAGCACCCAGCTTCTCATGCAAAACCAACCGAGCCAGGGCTGCGCTGCAGGCTCGAGATACGCCAGAACAAAAATCCCACCTTGCCGATAATGCCTTTTATTGGACTAGGTGACACGCAGGCTTTAGGGGGATAGCGGGAGAATCCTCTCGGCTCATCCGCGGAAAGGATTTCCTTTCACAGCCCTCCCGGCGGCTTGTCAGTCCCTGAAGAGTTATTTATTCCCTCCCGACTCAGGGCTGCGTCTGCCGGCAGCTCAGCGCCGGCCCTGCCCCTCTTCGCTGCTTACAAAGATTACAGCGCCTCGGAATAAGCTCCGTGGAGCGCTGCTGCCGTCGCATCAGACAGCGGCTAATCAGAAAATTAGCAGGGAAAAGAAACTTTGTGGCAGGAATTTATCTCTGCCTGCCGCTGCTCCCGCACCCAGCCCTCGGGGCAAAATTTACTTGGATTGCAGCGCTGCAAGCTGGTAAAAAATCATCTCATCCCATCCCTGCCATGGCAGAGACACCTTTGGCTGTGCCAGGCTGCTCCAAGCACCGTAAATCTGGTCTTGGACTCCTGGGGCAGCCACAGCTGCTCTGGGCACCCTGTGCCAGCCCTGCCCACCCTCACAGGGAACAATTCCTGCCCAAAATCCCATCCAGCCCTGCCATTCCCTGTGTCCTGTCCCTCCATCCCCTGGCAATCATCTCTCTCCATCTTTCCTGCAGCTCCTTCAAGGCCACCCTGAGCTCAGCCCAAAGCTTCTCCTGTGCAGGTGAACAATCCCAGCTGTGCCAGCCTTTCCTCCCAGCAGAGCTGCTCCATCCCTCTGCTCATCCTGGAGCCTCCTCTGGCCTGGCTCCAGCAGCTCCAGCTCCTCCCTGTGCTGGGGCAGCTCTGCAGGTGGGGACTCACCTGAGCACAGGGATAGAATCCCCCTCCCCTGCTGTGGGATCAGCCCAGGGCTGGGGGGTTTTGGGCTGGGGCAGGCCCAGCTCCCACCCCCAGCATCCCCAGCTCCTCCTCCCAGGGCTGCTCATCCCAGCCTGGATTGATCCCGGGGTTGTCCCCAGCCCAGGGGCAGCACCAGCACTTGGTGTTGTTAAACCCCCTGGGCCACTCCCTGGGCTTGTCCATGTCCCCGTGGCCACTGAGGGCACCTCGGGACCCCTCCCAGCCCTGGCTGTGATGTGTCCCGTGTGGTGCCACCCACTCAGGACAGAGGCGGTGTCACTCCTGCTCTGAGGTGACACCAGTGCCCACATCGTGGTGGCACCTCTGGGAGCAGTGCTGGACACCCAGTGCCACCCCGTGCTGTGCCAGGGGCAGGGCCAGGAGCGGCGCGGGGGGCAGGGATGTCTCTGGGTGATTCAAATGCGCTGTTCGTGGTGTTCAAACCCCAGCGTCAGGGAGAGTCACAGGGCACTGAGCTAGAAAATGGCATTTCCAACCCTCCCCCCTCCTGCCACCGCCAGCCGCGGCCTTTGCAGACTTCCTCGGTGCCACGGGCGTGTCCAGCGAGGGGACACTCAGGGAGGGAGGGCAGGGACCCCTCCCCACTGCCCCAGCCCCACGGACCCTCTGAGTGATGTCCCACACAGCCAGCGGGTGAGGGCCGGGATCCTTCCCACCACCCCAGACCTTCCCTAGACCCCAAACACAGTGAGAAGGGGAGGGAAGGGATCCCATTGTACACAGCCCCATAGCCCCTCCCTGGACCCCAAACACAGCGAAAATGGGAGGGCAGAGACCCCACTGTCCCTAGACCTAGAGACCCTCTGTGGGACCGCAAACACAGCCAGAGGTGTAGGACAGTGATCCCACTGTCCCCCGCCCTACAGCCCCTTCCTGGGACCCCAAACACAGGGAAAAGGGGAGGGCAGGGACCCCTCCGAGGGCAGGGACCCCTCCCCACTGCCCCAGCCCCTTGGTGGAACCCCACATTCAGTCACATCGCAGCTCGGGGCTCTCGCTGGGATGCCCGAGCCCCCTGCTCTCAGCACAGAGCTGTTGGTGGCACTGGGGGTGGGCACAGGGACCGTGCTGCCATGGCCGTGCCCCTGCCCGGTGCTGGGCAATGCCAGCAGCCCCGCGTGGCCACTGCCACAGCCCCAGTTTGGGAATGTTGGCTCCAGCCGTAGCAACAGTTACTACGATTTCCTTTTCCCATTCCCTTTTTCCCGACTCCATCGCCTTCCCACGGCAGCTCTGGCGCTGCCGGGGATGTGTTTACAGGCAATTAAAGCTCATTAATTGCACGCAAGAAGAAAGAGGAGCCCCGCGGCAATACGGGAGGGGTGAGTCCCGCAGGGGGCAGAGCCAGCCCCGGCCATCCCCGGCACATCCAGAGCGATGAGCGGGGTCTGCACCGCGCTGGGGTGAGGCTGAGCCTGGCCTGGGGTGATGATGGGTGCTGTGATGGTGTCACCTGCTCAGCAGCGCTTTGGGGACATCAAACCGGGCACCGAGCCATGCCAGCACCAAACTGAGGGGCACAGGGGTGAAGCGCCTCCTCCTCCGGGGGGTACCAAGCCCACATTCCCCAATCCGTGCCCTGGGGATGAACTCAGCTCCCGTCTGGGCAGGATCTTGCTCGAGGCTCTCTCAGCTCGTGTCTGAGCAGAGCTGGCAGCGGCAGGGGCCGAGCCGCTGCTCCCGAAAACATGTGGGAAATATGGGGAAAACATCGAGAAAACAATAGCGTTCGTTAGCAGGAGCAGAAAAACCTTCTCGGGGTTTGAAATGAGGCTTTGATTGGGAACAGATCCGGGAGGGAAGAGACGGCATGGAGCGGGCACGGGGCCAGCCCGCTGCTGCTCCTGGCTGAGGGGAGGGGAAGGGGAAGGGGAAGGGGAAAGGGGAAGGGGAAAGGGGAAGGGGAAGGGGAAAGGGGAAGGGGAAGGGGAAAGGGGAAGGGGAAAGGGGAAGGGGAAGGGGAAAGGGGAAGGGGAAGGGGAAGGGGAAAGGGAAAGGGGAAGGGGAAGGGTTCCTTCCCGCTGTCCTGCCTTCTCCAGGGCTGTCCTGGCAGGGAACAGGAGCAGGTGAAGGATGGAACAGCACCTGGGATGCACCTGGATGCTGGACACAGGCTGGATCCAGCTCTGGGAGCCGGGGTTCAGGGATCCCCTCATTCCTGCCGGGATCAGCTGTCCCCTGGCTGGTTGGGGTCATTGCCGGGGGTGCTGCAAGCCCAGGAGGGATGTGGGACCTTGTGTGAGGATGAGCCCTGTGCCCCACACGCTGCTGCAGGTCCAGCACAAAAAATGCAGGGAAAAATCCTGGTGTGGCTTCCAGCTCATCTCCCTCCTCCAGCGCTGGGCCCAGCAGGACAACCCACAGCTCTGCCAGGCTGAGGCCAAGGGCACAGCTCAAAGTAAAGCCTAACCGTGCTGCTGCTGAAATCCCGTGCCCTGCTGCCCACAGAGAGCCTGGCATGAGTGGGTCTGGGTGCTGCCAGAGGTGCTTGGGGGCACGGTGATGGCTCAGCAGGGCCTGACCCTGTGCCAGCTCTCCCTTCTTCCCTCTCTTTCTCCTGCAGGGCCCTGATGGAGGCTTGTGGGGGAAGCAGGAGGTGCAGGAGGGGTGTGGAAGTGCCCAAATTCCTGCTCCAAATTCCCTGCTGCATCTGGACTCAGAAATGCCCTGCCACCCTCATGAGGGAGAAGAGAGCACCACGCTGCCCTTTGGAACCCCCCAGATTCCCTCAACATGACCTGCAGAGGGTCCTCACCCCCCTCTGAGGCAGCACAAACCATTTCCCCTCCCAGCTCCAGCTCCCAAAGCTGGGAGGTGGCCGTGCCCTCATTCCTGGCAAAGGAAGGGATGCAGAGCTCACCCAGCGAGGCTGCTGGGTCAGATCACTCAGATCACCCCACCAGGTCACCCCGGGGCTGGGGGAGTGCCAGGATCACCCACCCAAGCCCAGGTCACCCCACCAGGTCACCCTGGCACTGGGGGGGGGGGCTGCCAGGACCCGTCTGGGGGGGGGTGACAGGATCAATACTCACGTGAGCCAGAGAATCCCAGCAGCCCAGGGAGTGGGAAGGGCTCCATCCACCTCTCCCCCTGGCTCGGTGGCAGCAGCATCAGCACCTCTGGAAGCCGCTTGGCCCCTTTAACCCTTTCCTTGCAGGGCTGGTTGCCAGCGGGTCCCCCCCCCCCCCCCCCCACTCCTCGCCCTCGGCAGCGGCTCCGGAGGGAGGCAATCGGCAGGAGCGCGCTGCGGAGCGGCGCTTTTCTTCTCTAATCTTCTTATTTCATTTTAGCATTTACAATACAGCCAGCCCGTAATCCTGACATCAAACACGCCACGCGCACTTTCAAGCCGCGCCGACGTCAGGCTGGCAGGAGCTGCCAGCTCCGACGGCTCCAGATAACACGCGGAAAAAAAGACAAGGGAAGCGGCTCTGGCAGCAGGATGAGCTGGCACTGAGACCTCCAGAGCCCCCAGGGCACCCACAAGGTGCCCCTCGGGTGCCCCTCGGGTGCAGAAGCCACGGTTGGGGTGAGGTGGGTGCTGCTGTGAGGGGTTGGAGGCAAAGTCACTCCAAGTGGCAGAGCTGGGTGACCCTGCTGGTGCCCACTCACCCACCCCGCTCTGCCCTGGAGCTGCAGGGACCTCTGGAGTCCTGGGGAGCAGAGCTGGACACCTTTAGGTGGTCCCAGTGCCACCCTACGCTGTGCCATGGACAGGGACAATCCCAGTGCTCGAGGCTCTTCCCTCACACTGGGGCATCCTTTGGTTTCCAGGTGTGACAGCTGGGCCTTGGCTGTGGAATCCACCTGGAATGCTGGGATGTGCAGGAGGGCAGCGCAGGGGTGGGGGGACAGCGTGTGACACCCCACACCCACCGGCCTCACCCCCGTGGGGTGGTGGCAGAGACCCAAGGGCAGGACAGCCCACGGTGCCCATGAGTCCATTTCCCCAATCCCATCACCAGCTCCTCCCTGACGGACACCAACTGCGGGCACAGCAATTCCTGAGGGTGGGCAGGGCTGGCACGGGGTGCCCAGAGAAGCTATGGCTGCCCCTGGATCCCTGGCAGTGCCCAAGGCCAGCTTGGACAGGATTTGGAGCATTCTGGGATGGTGGAAGATGAACTTTGAGGTGACTTCCAACCCAACCCGAATCATTCTGGGATTCTGTGCAACATTTCCCTGCTCCCACTGCAGTGACACGGATCCAGCCTTGCAGAGTCCCTGGGGTGCCTTTTCTTTCCCAGCCTGGTGTCCTGAACTGATTTCCAGCTGCTGGGAGATTCCTGCAGTTTCCTTGGAGCTGTAAGGGAGATGATGAATCCCCTCTCAGGCCCTGCTGAGGGTGGGACCCCTGCCCGGATCCCTCTCATGGTGGCTCTTGAGGGCACCCCGAGGCTTTGCCCCGTGCCCACACAGCTTCACCATCCTCTTCCTCAGCCCGTGGAGGAGGAAGGAGCCCAGCAAACACCGGCCCTGTGGCGCTGGCAGCACCAGGGGATGTGAGGAATGAGCAGGAGGAGAAGGACTCGTGTCCCCCCTGCTCTGCTGTGGGGTCGCCTCCCACGGAACAGACTCAGCTCCAATCCACGTCTCAATATTTAGGATTTAATCAGCACTGAACTAAGTAGCTTCTTTATTTATTTTTTCTCCCCCTCTTTTAAGGCAGCGAAGAGCCGCGACTCAATAGGAATTAATTTGCCTAATTAGCGTCTTTGGGAAGCTCTCCCTCCTGCGCATGCCCCGGCTGGGGGGGGATTCCAGGCTTTGGGGATGCTCTGTGCCTGCTGCGAGCTGCCCACGATCCTTCCCTCGCCTCTCCCTGCCCCAGCCACCATGGCGGGGTGCCCATGGGTGTGGTGGCACCCCGGGGTGGGCACGGGGCGGGGGCCGGCCCGGGGCTGCGGGAGCGGGCGGCTGCCAGGGAAGATGAATGGTTTTAATCACACCGCTTACAGGGCACCATCTGAAGTTTCGTGTAAGTTATGATAGCGACAGTTTGCACGAAAATTGTATTTCCAGGCTTCATTGACTGGCTTAATGAGAATCTTTACGTGTCAGATATTAAATTAAGAAATTAAAGAGCTGTTTCGGTGTGTATAGACTCCTTCCCTCGCACTGAGCTGCTTCTTCCAGATCAATCAGGAACGCGCCTCTAGAAAAGATGGGAGAAGCCTTTGATTTTCTGTCACCGGGGAAGTGAATCTAATGTGCGTTGGCACCTAATTCATGTTTTATTAAAAGGCATGAGGTGGATGCTGCCGGCCCCCGCCTCTGCCCGCTGCCCTCTCCGGGAGGAGGGAGCAGCCCCGGCGCCGCCACCCTCGGCTCTGGGCGCTGCCTGGCTGTCACACGTGTCCCAAATGCCACCATCCCGGGGCTGGGGACACCAGGAGGTGCCACGGATTAAGGTCAGCTCGGAAAAAGCCACGCTGGAACCACCAGGTTGGAAAATGTTGCTGCTCTTCTGTGTGGCATCCCTGCTTTCCTTCCTGTGCTGGCTGAGTTTAACCTGAATTCCCTGAGCCTTTTGGTCTCTTCCCTTTGATTTTGCTGGGAATGGGGATGGAATGTTGGCCAACAACTGGGCAGCTGGAATGGGGAAGATGTCACAGCCATGGGGTGGCCAGAGGAGGTGGAGCAGGGCTGGGCATGGACACAAGAACGGCACAAGAATGTGGAGAGTAACCCCAAAATCCCCAGGGATCAATGTCCCAAGGCAGAGACACCCAGGGATGAGGACAGCCAGGGACACCAGGGATAAATGGCCCTGGATGGCCTCACCCAGGGACACCAGGGATAAATCCCCCTGTTCAGAGGCACGCAGGGACTCTGGAAATAACCCCTGGAGCAGGGACATGCTGGGACAGTGCAGATAAGTTGGGGACACCAGGCAGCTCAGTGAGAGTCCAGATGGGACGTGGCTGTGTCCCCTGATCCACCTGCACCCTGCCACGGAGGACCTTGGGGACACTTTGGTCACAGAAGGGGGATCAGGCTCTCTTGGATGAGCCCCAATCCCTGCTCAGCACACTTGGATGGAGTCCTGGCACTCTCCCAGTCCCATCTCCACCTTCCAAAGCCGCAGGTGAGGAGAGGAAGATGTCGTTGTTCCAAATAATCTGTCAGGGCAGGAAAAATCCCCCCACCGGGCTTCTGAGCACCAGCATCCATCTTCTGCTCCCTGTGCCAGCCCCAGCTCGTCCTTGTGGGGGGAAACGTGGTGTAAACAGCTGAATTTGGCACGAATATGAGCGGTGACATTGTGTGCTGTGTCACCCATCGATTCACAGCCACACAGCCCCATCAGTCATCCGGGCCTTTCCACTTTTTGGTTTTACATTTGAAAGGGATCAACCTCCCTGGGCTGGGCTTGTTGTGTGTCCCTCGGCCCCATGGCCAGTGTCCCTGCAGGACCCTGGTCCCAGTGTCACCAGCCCTGTCCCCATTCCCTGTGTCCCTGCAGGACCCTGGTCCCAGTGTCACCAGCCCTGTCCCCATTCCCTGTGTCCCTGCAGGAGCCTGGTCCCAGTGTCACCTCTCTCCCCACTCCTTGTCTCCACAGGAGCCTGGTCCCAGTGTCACCAGCCCTGTCCCCACTTCTTGTCCCTACAGGAGCCTGGTCCCAGAGTCACCTCTCTCCCCACTCTCTGGGACTCCCTGTCCCCACAGGAGCCTGGTCCCAGTGTCACCAGCTCTGTCCCTACAGGAGCCTGGTCCCAGTGTCACCAGTCCTGTCCCCACTCTGTGTCCCCACACGAACCTGGTCCCAGTGTCACCAGTCCTGTCCTCACTCTGTCCCCACAGGAGCCTGGTCCTGGTGCCACACACAGCGTTGCTCCCACATCCCTTGTGGGTGCTAAAGGGGATGTGGGACAAGCTGGAGCCCCCTCCAACAATCCTGAGTGCCAGGATTCCTGCAGGGATGATGCCCCCAGGCATCTTGGCCCAGCAGGACCTCGGTGTCGCTGTCCCCAAGCCATGACCAAGCTGGCCGAGGTGCTGTCACCGCCTCGCCAGCCCACCCTGGCAGGCGGGCACCCCGCTGGCCCTGCCTAAACGTCTCATTAAAGAGATTTGCGGGGCTGCTGAGCCGGGCTGTAATCTGGCGCTTACCCTTCATTTGTTCCAGCGTCTCAGGCACTCGGCAAAGGTCGCTGGATCTTTAAGTACGGGGAGACGAGCGGGGAGCTCAGCGGGGAGGAGGAGGAGGAGAAGCTGCGGGCAGGCGGCCCGGGAGAGGCGAGCACGGATAACGAGGGAGATGCGCTCTGCCCTGCGGAGCCGGCAGGCGACACGAGCCGCGTTGTCACAGCGCTGTTGTCACAGCCTGGCATCGCCCCTTTCCTCACCCTCCTCCGTTTTGGCGGTGCCACCTGCCCCAGCTCGGCTCGCCTTTTTCCCGCTCCTCCCGTGCTGTGTGCCCAGCCCTGGATGCGTGGACGTGGCTGTGCCCGTGCCAGGGTCAGGACAAGCCAGAATTCCCAGCTGGCAAAAAACCATGCCCTGGGATGGGTTGGCATCCAGGAGCCTGCGGTGCTCCCTGTCCCCGAGGCCGTGTCGGGTGGGGGCTGTGAGAGCTCTGTGGGGGTGTTGGGGGTGTCTTCGTGCAGCTCCCAGGGGGTGAGGAGTGTTGGAGCCCCTGGGGTGTTTCCCCAATGCCCCCATCCCACAGAATACACATGGATGTGTGCACAGACACGGCTTGGATGGAGCTCCGAGCCACCTGGAATGGCGGGATGTGTCCTGCCCATGGCAGGGGGTGGAACGAGATCCTTTGAGGTCCTTTCCGTCCCAAAACTCTCTGGGATTACGTGATTTTAGGATGCGGGCTGAATTCCAGGAGAACACGCACACCCACACCCCTCGCTGTGTGTGTGACACGGAGCCGTGGGCTGTTCGTGCTGCAGAGACTCCCGAGGCTGTGGAGGGGCTGTCAGGGCTCCAGGGAGCGGGTGGCACCAGGATGGGCTGCAGGGACAGTCACCCCATTGTCCCTCCCCTGCGATCATTACCGGGCTGTCACCTCCCGTGTGCCACCTGCGATCAGTGCGTGACACCGGGAACGGGGCGCTCCGGGCTGCGGAGGTCTTGGGGTGACAGTCAGGGACCGTGATTGTGCTGTCACCTCTGTCCCCCTGCCCCTTGCTCTGCCTGGCCCCGTCCCCGCAGCCTGGGGGTGGCTGGGTGACACCGTGTGTGCTCCCGCTGTCCCCAGGGACTGCCAAACGTGCTGGGAGTGCAAAGGCTCTGCCCTCCCGTGCCAGGGGTCCCCGCGGCGCTCGCAGTGCCCCCGGGGCTGGCTGCAGCCTGAGTGACAGCTTGTCGCCTTAATGAGCCCCGCTGGCGGACCCGATGGCTGCTGACACCCGCGGCCACCTCCTCGGGCCATCCCTGAGGACTCGCCACCGCCGGGGGAGCTCCGGGCCGGCTGGGGGTGGCACTGATGCCGTCCTTTCTCCTGAACGTCACAGGGAAGCTGCCTGGGTTTGCCTGAGCCCGGCAGTCTGGGGGTTCCAGGAGGTGCAGGGAGTGTCCCCTGCCTGTCCCCAGCCATCCTGGGCAGGGCGGGAGGGGCTGAGCCCGGCCAGGGCTGCGGGTCCTGGTGGGCACTGGGCACCCTGAGTGATTCTGGGGCACAGCACCATCCTCTTGCCTCAGTTCCACCGTTCCTGGAGCATCGTCCTGCATTGGCATGGAAGTTCTGGAGCATCCTGTGCCTCAGTATCACCATTTCTGCCTCAGCCCTACCCTTCTAGAGCATCCCCTTCAATCCCATCTCAGCATTTTTGGAGCATCCTCTGCCTTGGCATCACCGTTTCTGGAGCATCCTATGCTCAGTTCCTGCATCACTTCAGCTGTGCCCACGGTGCCAGATCCAGCTCCCAGCCCCATCCATTTCACCACTGAGAGTCCTCATCCCGTGTTTCCCTGTCTCCCATCTCTCTCCCTTCCTCCCACGTCTCTCTCTCCCTTGAAGACTCACACGCCTAATCCGCTTGTTAGCCTCTCCCTTCATCTAAAACCAATATGCAGCTGAATGCTGGAGATAATTAATTGATCAATTAGATAGAGAACTGCCAGTGCTCGTGGCACCGAGCACACGGAGGAGGGGAGGCTGTGCCAGCACACCTGGCAGTGCCCACACCTGAGTGAGGGAGGGCTGTGCTCACCCCTGGGTGAGCTCAGTGTCCCCACGGGAGGGGACAGGCCACCAGCCATAGGTGCAGGGCAAGGCACCTCATCCCTGTGCCACATGGTGACAGTGACACCAAAGCTGGGAGGGTGCAAGTGCTCCAAATCCTACCCGGGGGGGGGCTTCTTCACCCTGGCATTCCCAACCCTCCCCTCCTCCTGGCTGCTGCTGTGCCTGGGTGCCCCAAACCATCCCAGAGCACACACTGGGGTGCTGAGCACCTGGAGGGGTCCCAGCTGTCAGGATGGGGGTCCCAGCTGTCACTGTGGGGTGCCAGCACCCCGAGGGGGGGCTGCCAGGGAGGCAGGGTGCTGCAGGGAAGTAAATAATGCAGCAAACCCATGTCTGCCAACCCCCTCCTCCCCGAGCTTTGAAAAGCAACACATTACCCTGATCTCCAGACATGAGTTTTTGTCACCAAACAGGGTGATGAGGAGACTTTGAAGCAAATACAAACACCGGGAAAGGGAATACATAAGAAGAGAGTCGCGTGTTCTCTTCAGAAAACAATTGCGGTGTCAACTACACAGAGCAGCTCCGTGGAGGGGGAGCTGCTAACCGGGAACCTGACAGCCCCAAACGCCGGGAATTATCATCCAAAGAACGAAACCATCCCTCTGCTGACAGGGCTGCGGCATCTTCCCCTTCCCAGGTCACACAGGACACCCCTTCCCCTCCTCCCCTTGCTCCACACTTTGTGCCAGGTGCCCTGTGTGCCCCCAACGCGGTGGCATCGCTGTCCCAGTTGGGGACAGATCCTCTCTTCACCCTCCTCTGCTTTGTCAACCCCCATGCACAGTCCTGTCTTGCACACCTTGCACAAGCACTCACACCTCTCTGGACACCCTCACACCTTGCCCAGGGCACTCACACCTTCCACACTCTCACCCCACACACCTCCCATGACCTCATTCCCCGTGGATGCTCTCACATTCCCGTGGTCCTGCAGGTCCCCACCTGTGTGTTCCTTTTCCCCTCACACCCTCCCTGGAGCTCCCAAAATAACATTGACCTGTGCTAGTTATAGCCTGGGAGATGGCATCACCCCATGACAGGTCCCCCTCTCTGTCTGGGTTTCACCTAGACATTTAAGATGGCAATTTGGGCAGGATTTGGGGGTCTGGCCTTGAACCTGGGAGGGTTCAGGACAGCCCTTGAGGGGTCAACTTGGGATTCTGCCCCTTCACCCCCTTGGGGAGCCAGAGATGGGCTGTGCTCAGCTGATACCTTGGTGTGGGGACCCGGGGGATGTTGGGGAGCAGGGTGGCACCTTTGTGCCACACACGGGCACCTCCTTGCCAGGAAATGCAGCTGCACTGGTGCTCTGCATGTAGTCATGCATCAGCTGCACACTCAGCATGTGAACACTCACCCCTGCACGAGCACTTACACCCATCCCTGTATGAGCAAATCCCACTGCTCACACTCATCCCTGCACAAACATTCCCACCCTGCTCACACTCACTGTGAACCCCCCTCCGGCCCTGCATGCCCTGCACACTCACTCAGCCCTGCACCCCCCACACCCTGCACACCCCTCACCCCCCAGACCCCCTCCCCTCTCAGGCACCCCCCTGTGCCCTCTCATACCCCCTTGCCCGTGCGCCCAGACCCAGTGCCCCAATCCCCCCTGCCCGTGCCATCCCTCGTGCCTGGCACACGTGCATCCCTGCCATGATCCCAAATGTGTTTCTCCCCATCCCTGTGGCTCCAGGTGCTTCTCAGCCCTTCCTGCACCCCTGAACCCCAAACCTTGCTTGTCCCCCACCCACGCCATGCTGGGCACACCGGCTCGTTCCCCCACATCCCTGCCGACCCCTCTCCACATTCCCTGCTCTGCTCATCTCCCGTCCATCCATCCATCCATCCATCCATCCATCCATCCATCCATCCATCCATCCATCCATCTATCCATCCATCCATCCATCCATCCTCCCGTCTCCTGACACCTTCCCGCGCCCGCTGCCGTCTCCCTTCTCCTCCCTCTTTATCTCTGGCTCCCAGCTGCTTCTCGCCCCTCCCTGCTGCTCCCTCCATCCCTCCTCTCCCCATCCCTCGCTCCCGCCGCGGTTATCGCTCCCTCGCACACATCCCTCCCTTCCTCCCTCCTCCTCCTCATCCCTCTCCCTCCTCTGCCATCCCCACATCCCATCCCTCTCCATCCGCCAGCCTCGGGGCGGCCACCCATCCCCGCATCTCCCGGCTCACGTGTCCCCTGGGTGTCCCCTCGGTGTCCCCTCGGTGTCCCCTCGGTGTCCCCTCCGTGTCCCGTTTTACCCCGCTGCCGCTGCCTTTAAAGTTTCAATCAGGCTCGGCAGGGAGAGGCGGGGATGGCTGCGCCTCCCGCTCCCAGCCCCGCGACGCCGCGCTGCCACTCTGAGTGCTCCCGCCTTATAAATTTTACATTATTACCCTCTTTAAAGTATATAAAATAACTATTCATAAATTATTGAGGGGAAATTTAAAATACTACAAATGTTTATAAATGTTTATCAAGAGGTCTTCAGAAGTGAGCGAGCGGAGCCTGAGTGACTTCCCCCGGCTGGCAGGAGCGCGGCAGCCGCCCCGGCCCTGCCGAGGGGGGATTTTGGGACAATCCCCAGCTGAGGCTGGGCCAGATTCCCGCAGCCTCGTTCGTTCCCGTCCCCGAGGATGGTGAGGAATAAATCCCGCTCCGTGCTCGGTCTCTGGGTGACAGCAGGGCTCCGTGTCTGCGCGTCCCCATCGCCTGTTCAGGTGTGGTCGCACCCTGAGGTTGTCCCTGGGCAGGGACACACGGCCTGTGCTGCTGGGGACGTGTCCTGCCCAGCTGGGGACCGGTCCTGACACCCTGGGAACACATCCTGACCCACTGGGGACAGGTCCTGCCCTGCTGGGACATGACCTGATCCACGGGGAACACGCTGTGACACACCAGGGACAGATCCTGACACACCAGGGATAGGTCCTGCCCTGCTGGGGACCTGTCCTGATCCACTGGGGACATGACCTGATCCACGGGGAACACGCTGTGACACACCAGGGACAGATCCTGACACACCAGGGACAGGTCCTGCCCTGCTGGGACATGGTCTGTCCCACTGGGGACATTCTGACCCATTGGCAATATGTCCTGATACACTGGAGACCTGTCCCAACCCACTGGTGACATGTCCTACCTCGCTGGGACACATCCTGCTCTGCTGGGGACACACCCTGACACCCTGGGGACCTGTCCTGCTCTGCTGGGGACATGTCCTGCCCCACTGGAGATTTGTTCTGCCCAACTGGAAACTTGCTGGGAATGAGTCCTACCCTAGGGGGACATGTCCTACCTTGCTGGGGACATATTCTGCCCCTCTGGGGACACATTCTGCCCTTCTGGTGTTGTGTCCTACCCTTCTAGAAACATGTCCTGACCCACAGGAGACACATCTTGACCCACTAGGGACACATCCTGCTCTGCTAGGGACATGTTCTACCCTGCTGGGGACAAATTCTGACCCGTGGGGACATGTCCTGACACACTGGGGACATGTCCCGACCCACTGGGAACACACCCTGCTCTGCTGGGGACACACCCTGACACCCTAGGGACACATCCCATAACCCACTGAGAACACACCCTGCTCTGCTGGGGACACATTCTGACCCGTGGGGACATGTCCTGTCCCTCTGGGGCTGTGTCCTGTCCCCCAGGCTGGCCCAGTGTCCCCAGTGAAGGACAAGGGGGCACACAGCCCCTGTGCCCATGCAGTGCCAGCTGTGGGCACTGCTTGGCAGCGCTGGTGCCTGCTGGGAGCAGGGACAGGTGGCACAGAGCAGAATGACCACAGGCCTGGAATAACCATAGCATGGCCCTGGAATAACCATGGCACAGCTCTGGCATGACCATGGCACAGTTCTGGCATGACCATGGCACAGGTCTGGCATAGACATGGCACAGTTATGGCACATTCCTGAAATAACCATGGCATGGTCCTGGCATGACCATGGGACAGTTTTGGCACATTCCTGCAATAATCATGGCACATCCCTGGCACATCCCTGGCACAGCCCTGGCACTGTGACCAGCACTGCCAAGCCCCTGCACAGCGATCCTGCCCATCCTCTGCTCCTCCTCTCACAGCAATCCAGGGCTCACCCACAGCCAAGGTGATGCCAGCCAGCTGCCAGGGCAGGACTCACCCACCGGGGTGACCAGAACAGCCTTGTCCCCTCCAAATCCCAACTGGCCACACCCCACAGCGCAGGACACGGCCACCAGGGCCACTGGGAAGGGACAAATCCAACACGAGAAGCCCGTGCCCACCACGGGGTGGCAAAGGAGCTCTGCTTAACCCCGGAGCGTGCGGGAGCCGCGCGTGGATGCTCGGTGATCCCAAACAAGCGCTGCCTGCAGGGATTGTGTTTAAAGCGCCGGCTGATTGGGGTAATCATGGGAGCAGGGAGTGCATTAGCTGGGAAGGTTTATAAAGGGAAATTAAAATAAAATTGGATGTGACAGAAAAGTACATGGAAAATTAGGATAAGAATATGAATATTTATGGCTGCGGGAGCATGCATGGGGAAAGTGCTCTCGTGCTCCAGGCCACCCTCCCTGCCAGAAGGTCCTGGGGGTGGCACGTGGCTGTGGGGTTGGGGACAGCCCTGGTGGGCACTCTGTGCTCCACCCGTGGTCACCGTTGGTCACTGTCGGTCACCACTGATTCGCCTCGGCAGGGAATGCGGGGTGACAGGGGTTGTGACATCCCAGTTGTGCTGTCACATCACCCAGAGGTGGCACGCGTGGTGGCACCCACGCAGGGCCACACAGCTGCTGTGGTGGCACAGGGACGGGGACGCACACAGCTGGTGGCAGACACGAGGGGGTTGGCACTGCGCCATGCTGGCACACGCCGGGGCTGCTCCTGCAGGAATCAGGGCACTGGGACAGAGCCCGGGCTGCCAGGGCTGCAGGGCACAGCTGTGCCAGGGTGGCGGGGCACAGCTGTCCCCTGCTCCGCGGGGCTTTCACCACAGCCAGGGACACCCCCCAGCCACCTACAAAGTGCCACCACCCTGCTGGGGACACCACGAGTGTCCCCACCCCACCCAGAGCAGCGGCTGTCCCCGCCCTGCCGGACCCGGGGGGCAGCCATCCCCCTGTCCCCTCCCGCTGTCACACTTAGAAGCCATTAAAATAATTGAACGCTTTAAATATTCAGCGCTCGGCTTAAATATTCATCAGCCAAGTTATTCTGATTGCTGAACTGCATCAGCACGGGCTGGGAGATGGCTCCTCTCAGCACAGCCCCCCCCGGGCACCCCTGCACAGCCGTGGGCACCCCTGGGCACACACGGCCCTGCACACGTGGGTCACACGTGGATATGGCCATGAATGGGGAGCGATGCACGGAAACCCCCCCAGAACAGCGAGGGTGGGCACTGGGAGCACTGGGAGCACTTTTGGGGGGCTGGTTGTGGCGTTTGGGGGGGTGGGTTGTGCCCCACACCTGAGCTGGGGTGCCCTGGTGAGGGTGAGGGAGGTTCTCAGTGCCCTTGGGCACGGCAGGGGGGTTTGCAGATCCACCCAGTGCCCACAGTGGCTCCTCCAGCTCAGCAGAGGTGGCACCACGAGCTGTGTGCCAGGGTGATGGCAGGGACATGGAGTCCCAGCGTGGTTTGGGTGGGAAGGCTCCTTAAAGCTCATCCAGTGCCACCCCTGCCAGGGCAGGGACATCTTCCACCGTCCCAGGAGTTGTTTTCTTTCTGGTCCTCTGCCTGACCTCCTGTTCCTCTCAGAGGGTTGGGTTGGGAACCACAAGTGGGAAAAGAAGCCTTTACTCCAGGTAGGATATGGAAACCTCAAAGGTGCAGAAACCTCCAGAAAATTTCAGAAAGTCAGAGAATGGAATCATGGAATGGTTTGAGTTGGAAGGAACCTTAAAGCCCATCCCACCCCTGTCATGGCAGGGGCACCTCCCACCATCCCAGGCTGCTCCAACTCCAATGTCCAGCCTGGCTTTGGGCACTGCCAGGGATCCAGGGGCAGCCACAGCTGTTCTGGGCACCCGGTGCCAGCCCTGCCCACCCTGCCAGGGAACAATTCCTGCCCAATATCCCATCCAACCCTGCCATTCCCTGTGTCCTGTCCTTCCATCCCTTGTCCCCAGCCCCTCTCCAGCTCTCCTGGAGCCCCTTTAGGCCCTGGAATAGGCTTTGAGCTCTCTCTGGAACACCCCCAGCTCTGCCAGCCTGGCTCCAGATCAGAGGTGATCTGATGCTGATCTGAAGCTCCCTTGGAACATCTCCATGGCCTCCTCTGGGCTCACCACCAGCTCCACACCTTTCCTGGAGGCAGCTCTGCAGGTGGGGTCACCTGAGGGCAGAGCAGAGCGGGACAATCCCTTCCCTTGAGCCATCTTTGGATGCAGCCCAGGATGTGCCCAATTTCAGCCGTGCCCCCGTGCCCTTGGCTCTTCACCCGAGTATTTTGGCCCTCAAATGCCACCCAGAACTGGGCTGTGGGGAGGAGAGCACCAGTGGAGCATCCCTTACAAAGCTGGGGGTCAAAGTGTGACTCTGAGAGCACAAGGAGCTCTGCTCCATGCTGGGAATCCCAATCTCCTCATCTTCTGACAGCACCCTGGAGTAACCCTCTGTTAGGAGACAGATCCTTGCTCCACACCTCTGCTCCTGGAATGTTCTCTGTTCCTGGCTGAGAGAAGAGCAAGGGGAGGAGAATCCAGAGCTGACATAACCCTGCGAGTGTCTGGGAGCAAGGGATGCCTTGGAAACAACTTGCCAGGGGCAGTGAAACCTCTGGCACCCTCCGGACTCGGGTGAGACCAGATTTTCCTGCCTCACCAAGGTGGGAGCCTGCAGGGAGCTGGCACATCCTCAGCACGGGGCCACCTTCCCATCTGGAGCGCGGTGAGAAGCAGGAGCTGATGTTTCAGCACCTTCGGGATGTGGAGAACAACCCCACACATTCCCCCCAGAGAGGGACCAGAACCTCATGGGGTGAATCCTGCAATCCCAGCCCTCGCTCTGGGTGTTGTTGGTGGCTAAAACCCTTTTTCCCTCTCAGCCAGGGCTGGCTTTCTCTCCAGCAGAGCTGGCAGGGAGGAAATTCCACGTGGGCGCTGGCATGTGCAGCACGGAGAGGTGGGAACGGCCCCGGCAAAGCTCCGCAAACAGCCCTGATCAAATTGTTCCTCAAATACCTAAAGCAGGCTTAGGTTTAAGCAATCTGGCTCCAAAGACGGCTCCCGAACACATTCCTCGGGCTGGGGCTGCATCTTTAATCCCGAGGAATCGCGAGCTTTGCAGCCGCATTTGTCATTCAGATTTGCAGCAGCAGGAGCTGAGAGAGGGGGGCAAGAGGGGTTTTGGCGGGGGTCTCAGCCCCGGGGGGGCTGCACCCTGTTCTGCCACACCCCCCCAAAAAAAAACCCGAGCAGGCTTTGGCTGTGGCTCTGCACGGCTGCTGAGCGCCGGGAAGGAGTCGCTGGTTTATCTGATATGATTTAATCAGCCCTATAATTAGATTAATTTGTTGATTTGATAGCAACCCATTTCTCGCTGTTAGATTTGTTTATGTGTGTTTTATGCTCCAGTTTGGCAATAAAATAGGAACTGAGGAGGTGGGAAAAAAAAAATCCCTCGGAATGCCCATGCTCTGACCCTACTGATGCAAGGCTGGATGTGTGTGCATCCCGGGATCCTTGCGTGGGATGGGAATGGGGCAGCGGCAGGGATCAGCCTGGCACGGGGTGGGCACCCAGCATGGCACCAGTCCCACTCCAGCCACCTCCCCGCATCCTGAGGCCAAAAAGGAAAAACAACCGCAAAGTTGTTCAGTGTGGGAGTACAGAGGATGCAAATCAGAGGATGTCTGGCAAGGCAGCTTTGGAAAAGCTTTGCTCCCTCCTCCGGGCTCTGCTTGGCACGGCAGGGCATGGCACAGCCTGGCACGGCACAGCACGGCCTGGCAGCCTGCAGCTGCTGCTGATGGATGAGGATGGACACGGACCTTCAGGAGCAGCACCAGGACACCCCCAGGGCCAGCAGGATTCCCGGCCTCACCCCCCCCTGAGTGGCTCTGGCAGCATGGGGACAACAGTGTCACCTCCTGCCACCGCCTCAGGGCTGCCTCCCCAGCAGGGATTCCTTCCCAGGCTGGCAGCACAGACACCGGGCAGGATAATTCCAATTAAAATTGGGATTCGGGGAGGGCCGGGGGCGCGGGCAGGAGGAGGGGAGGCAGGAGCGCCACGGAGCGAGCAGCGAGCTTTGCGGGAGAAGCCGGAGCGAGGAGCGCTTTGATGGGCATCTCCTTTGATCAGAGATCTGAATGCAGCCCTCACGTTTCCCCGTGTGAGCCCGCTGCCTAATTACCACATGGCAGGGCGGCTCCGAGCCCTCGGCACGTTGCTGGAATAGATTTCCCCGGTCCAGCCTGGAGAAGGACATCGATCCTGCCCACAGCCGCAGGCTCATGCTAAACATTGCGTCCTATCGATTTTTTTCCTCCCTCCTTTTTCCCCCTTTTTTCCTTTTTCTTTTATATATATATATATTTATTTTTTTTAAATAAGAATTTTCTTTATTTTCATTAAATCATTAATCAGGGAGAAATCTACATTTTTATCATTTCTATGGCTGGAGAGGAAGAGAGGAAAGTTATATTGCCATAGAAACCGTTCCCTACCATTCTCAGCCTCCGAGCAGTCCCTCTTGTGCTGTCTCTTGTCAAAAGGCGTAATTGTTGCTCCTGATCTTCACTGCTCAATTAGCAGTGATGTCTCCCTTCAAGTTAATTGCTGGAGATGGGAGGAAGTAGGACAAATGTAACCTTTTAGATGAAAAGATCTCTCCCCCCCCTCCCTGCTCCTTCCCTGCCTTTTCTCCCTGGCAGGCACTCGAGGGCCCCTCTGCTGTGAGCTGGGCTGGGGGGAGCCCCCCTGGCCTGGCCCTGCTCCCTTCTGGGGACCCCTCCCCACCTCCCTCATCCATGGCAGGACCCCTCTGTGCCCGCCCTGGTTTCCCTCTGCCTCTCCCAGACACATCAGCACCAGTTCAGCCTTTCCCTGTCACCTCCACACCCCTGGTGTCACCTCCCGAGCTGGGACAACCTTCCTGGATTCTCCATGGATGTCTCCAGGACTGGTTTATCCCCCATGGCTGCAGGGACAGGAGCAGGCCAGGACTAAAAACTGGTGACAAAACCAGGCTGAGGGTGAAGGTGGAAAACAAGCAGGAGGGTTTGATCCTGCAGAAACAAACCCGTTTGATGGGAGCAGTGACTCCAGGCAGGAGGAAGGCTCAGAAATGCTGCCTGGACTGAGGGTTTGTCACCCTCCAGGGATGACAGAAGAGCCAGACAATGCATCAAGCAGAGGAGAAGCGTGGCAGCTGCCTGGACCTTGGCAGTCTGAAGAGGAGCCCTTAAACACTGACTCGAGTGTCTGGGAAACACAAATCACCCAGGCCAGAGCCAGGTGGCACTGCCAAGGCTGTGGGCTGGGGACAGGCAGGGACAGGAGTGGCGACAGGACAGCCTGGTCAAACCTGTGGCACAGGACGTGCTCCTCGAAAGGAATGAGCCCCTGAAGCTCAGGATGGAGGGGAAGGATGTGAGGGTGCCTGAAGGAGGGTGTGAGGGCCCAAAGTGTGACAGCCAGGAGCTGGACACAAGGGAAGAAGGTGTCACCACCCGTGGGTGACTCTGGGACGGCCCTGGAAGACACCAAGAAGGTCCAGGACAGGTCCAGGCTGACTCGAGGAGAGCTGATGTTGCCTCCTGACAGCCACAGAGTCAGGGAATTGTGGAATAGTTTGGGTTGGGAGAGACTTTAAAGCCCATCCAAGAGCAAGGGCAGGGACACCTTCCACTGTCCCAGGGTGCTCCAAAACCTGGCCTTGGGCACTGCCAGGGATCCAAGGGCAGCCACAGCTGCTCTGGGCACCCCGTGCCAGCCCTGCCCACCCTCTGAGCATAGAAAGTGTCACCAATGTCCTCGGACACCTCTCCCCTGCGAGGACCCTGCTGCTCCCAACAGAGCTGGAGCAGGGAGAGCCCTCACATCCCACAGTGCCTCTGCCTGAGCTGCATCCCAGGGGCTCTCAGCTCCTGAGGAGCACTGAGCCAGGACTCGGGGGTCTGTGGGGAAGGGGCCTCTCATCCAAGCTCTTTTTTTTTGAGCAGCGCTGTTCCAAGTGCCAGATCCAGGCAGAGCCCCGGGGATGAGGAGTCACTCCCAGGTTGGGAGCTGAGCTGAGGCAGATCCAGGGCAGCAGGAGGCCGAGCCAAACCTGCTCAGCACACCCAGCCCTTGGTAAAGCCAAACCCCTCTGTCACTCAGCGAGAGGAAGCTGCTGAGAGGCAATGAGAGCACGTTCAGCCCTGCTCTGCTTTGGGGTTCCACCAGCTCCAGGCTGGGCACTGTTTGGATAGATTTATCATGGAATATTCCGGGCTGGAAACGACCCAAAAGGATCACGGATCCAGCTCCTGGCCCTGCCCAGACACCCCAAAATCCCACCCTGAGCATCCCTGGAGCGCTGTCCAAACGCTCCTGGAGTTGTGCCCATTCCCTGGAGAGCCTGGGCAGTGCCCAGCACCCTCCGAAGGAGGGAAGAACCTTTCCCAAAATCCATCCCAGCCCCCCCGGCCCAGCTCCAGCCGTTCCCTGGGTGCTGTCCCTGTCCCAGAGCAGAGCTCAGAGCTGTCCCCGTGCTGCCCCTCGGGAGGAGCTGCAGTTTTGGTTGGGATCGAGGTGTGAGGGTGAGAAATCGTGAGGCAGGGGGAGCTCTCACCTTGAGATGCTGGCAAGGGATGTGGACACCACTGCTCACACCCTGGGCCGGGGCAGGAGCTGCTCTCCAGCCCTCAGTGATTGTCCCCAGAGCTGCTGGCCTCTGCCTGATTGCCCCCTTTCACCCTTCTGCCCTGTCTGACAGCGATTCCTCATTTTCATTGCACACAGTGGGACTGGAGGAGCCAATCTCCCAAATCCAGGCCTGGGTCACTCTCCTGGCTCCTGTCACTCTCTGGATTGCTGAGCAGATCCAGATCCTCAGCCCCTGCTCCATGGCCATCCCCACCTTCCCAACCCACGGCCACCATCGTATCTCGGCTTGGGCACTGCTGTCCTAAGCAAATCCTGCCCCAGTGCCACCTGTCCTGGCTCCTCCTGGTCCAGCACCCACCCCACCACGTGCATCAGCCCCGGGGCCACCTCCCAAAAACTGCCCTGGTGCTTCTCTAATGCTTGGGATGCTCCTTCTGCAGTGCCTGGGAAGCTCTGGGAGGTCTTTAAACCAGGATAAAACCACCGTGTGAGGTTGAAAAGCGACATTTCGGGGCTGAGCACATGGAGGAATCGCTCGAGGACACTTCCCCGTCTCCGGAAGGAACGGAGAAGCAATTTAGGTTCCTCTCCCGCTTCCCTTCCGCTGGATGCAAACAAGCCCCTTAACATTTCAGCAAGTGGCTCGGCTTGTGGCGACACGCGGGGTGCCGAGAGCTCACTCCAGAGCAGCTCCCCGGGCAGCTCGGGGGGAGGCTGAGAGGGATGAGAGCATCCCGAGGCTCCGGGCAGCCTCCGTGCCAGAGGGGCACAAGGGTGCCCATCCCCTGCCCCCGGCCCCGCCGCCCCCACCCGGCTCCACGGCTCCGGCTGCAATTAAAACTCACCCTGAACGTTGCATTAATGTCAGGTTTGCATCTCATTTCCCCAGCGCCAGGTAAGGAGGGGCCGGCAGGCTTGGAGAAGGATCACACGTGGCAGCTTTTAATAGAAACCCGCCCGCCTGTCACTGGCGGCTCATCATTCCTCTTGAAACGGTTGCTAATTACCAAGGAGCCGTGTTTGTGTTTCGGGTGTGACGTTCCCCTCTGCAGCCCCGCTCCCCCTCCTCCTGCTCCGCGCCCCGGCTGGCGGCAGCGCTCGGGGGGCTCCGGGGGAGGTGGGAGATGCAGGGTGGGCTCCAGAGGGGCTGTGAGGACACGGTTCCTTCAGGGATGGACTCAGGGCTGGCTGGAAAATGGCTCCTTCCAGTTGCTCTCTCCTCCCTTCTCATTTTCCATGAAGGACAGTTCCTTCGGAACTCTCTGTGGTGTTAGACACGATGAGTTAAAGCTTTGGGATGGCTCCTGCCACCCCCTCCCATCCTGGTGATGCTCTGCTGGACCAGGACACTCCTGCCACCAGCCTGCCACATGCCATTGTCCCCTCGGACATGCCATGGGCTGTCCCCAGTCTCCTGAGGATGCTGTGACCTGGGTGGCGGCACCATCAGCTCCTCTCCTCTCCTCTCCTCTCCTCTCCTCTCCTCTCCTCTCCTCTCCTCTCCTCTCCTCTCCTCTCCTCTCCTCTCCTCTCCTCTCCTCTCCTCTCCTCTCCTCTCCTCTCCTCTCCTCTCCTCTCCTCTCCTCTCCTCTCCTCTCCTCTCCTCTCCTCTCCTCTCCTCTCCCAGCCCATTCCCAGGGCTGTGCCACCTTTTTCTCCCCGGCTGGTGGGGCAGGGATGAGAGGGAGCCGCTGCACTGATGCTCTGTGGGGACTGAGAGAGCGGCTCCTGGGGGCTCTGACCCCATGGGATGTCCCCTTCACCTCTCACCCGGGTTTGGGACCCCTCCTGGGGCAGAATGAGCCAAAGGGCTGAGGAGAGGCATTGGAGAGGGTTGGGAAAGGAGCTGGAGCCATTCCAGGGGTGTCCCAGGGAGCTGCAATGCTGAGTGGCCCCACCACCGAGTCTCTCACACCTGGGCCCCTCCTTGTGCCCAGCTGGATGTGGCACTGAGTGCTGGAGCAGCCCCACATCGCATTCCGGGTCTGGAGAGGAACCGAGTCCAGTCCCAGCCATTCCCAGTGCAGGGATAACATTTGGGACAACCCCAAAGTGGGAGATCCCTGGGAGGGCTCCTCCTGCTCTGTGCCAGCCCCGGGATCTCCCTGCGCATCCCAGGGGTTCTCCCGTGCTCTGGGGGCTCAGGGAAGCTCCTTTATCCCGACAAAACCCATTCCCTCCTCCCAGCAGCAGCGGGGATGGTGTTAGGGTGGGTGAAGGGCGGGAGCTGAATGGGAGACCCCCAGGTTTACCCACCCACCTCCCGATCACGGTTTCAGCGGCTGGAAAGGGGCCAAGGCAGGTGCCTCGCTGGCTGAGGAGCCCACCCGGAGCAGGGAGAGGCTTCCCGAGGCACCCAGAGCCCGCGGGGCTGGCCGGCTCCTGCTGCCACCCGGCTGAGTGACAGCTCCCAGCCCCCCAGCCCACCTCCCCCCTTGTCAATCCACTGGGGAATTATTTATCCTGACAATAGCAATTGTCTGCACGGGCCCTTCCCCCTCTCCAGCACCTACCCCAACAAAGGAAATCATCCTGATATGAAAGGGAAAATTAAATTACCCCAATAAAGACTTAGTGCTGCTTTAATGACATCACCAGACTCAGGCGCTAATTAGCTGAGTACAAAGGAAAGCTAAATGTGAAAACGTGAATTTCTGTTCCCTTTTCTCCTGTCGTACAGTCTCGGGAGTGGGAGTCTTGGCAGGCATGGCAGGAGGAGCTGCTCCCACCCGGCCGGGCGGCTGCTGCTGCGTGCCAGGCTCTGGCACTGCCCCTGCCGAGGGGAAAGAGCTCCGGGAGATTTTGGGAATGGGTCTGGATGCAGCCAGGGATCCCCGGCCCTGACTCCGGCTCGGTGCCGTCACTTTCTGCTGCAGTGTGAGCTCTTCTCGCCGAGTTCACACCTCTGGAGGAGTGAAGCTCACACACACACCTCACACCGCTCCCGAGGTCCCTGTCCCCAACATGTTGGCATGTCCCCAACCCGTCTGCACGACCCTGGCACTGTCACAGTGCCAGCACCTCCCCCTGAGCTGTGCCACCCCGAGCCCTCCTCGCAGCGCACCCGTTTCTGTTTGCCCAGGTTTGGCCGCCTCCTGTGCCGTGTCCCCGCGGGGTGACAGCGTGGGGGGGACCCCCGGAGGGCCAGGGGACAGCAAACAGCTCACGACCAGCCAGGGCTGGCCCTGGGGCTGCCCCCTGGGACCAGACCGCTCATGGGGAGATGGGGTGAGTGGGAAGGGAGGGAATTTTGCGTCCACTGTTTCCCTCTTTATTTGGGGCTGGTTTTCCTTGCTGGAAGTGCTGCTACATCCAACCCCACCCGGGGAAATTCCTCCCTCCTGGGAATGCAGAGGGGATTCCAGCAGAGGCTCCAGAGCTGCCTGCAGGTGCTCAGAGGCCGAGCTGCTCCCACCAGTCATAGGAAAAGGAGGGGCTGCTAATATATAAAACTTCATTTTAATTAAATCTTAAATGATCCCCAAATCCTGGATATTCCAGCTTTCACCCCAGCCCCTCAGTCAGCACTCACAGCCCTTCCACAGCACGTGGGGCCATCCCAGAATTGAGGGGGGCATGTCCTGGCCTCTGTCCTGGCCTCTGTCCCAGCTGGCAGCACCATTGCCCTGTCCCAGTGCCACCAGTTGCTCCCAGCTGGCCCCGAGGGAGGCTGGCCCCGGGGCACGCCCTGGGCAAGCAGCCCTGCCTGCAGCCTCGCCGCCGGCTCTCACGTGAGGTGGCACCTCAGGGGACCAGCCAACCCCCCCTGGGACATGAGGGGACACGGGCCACCCCCACCCCGCCCCTCCGGCCTCCCGCTGCTGGGGTTCATCCGGGAGGGATGGGTGGAAATGCCTCCGTGCCTCCTTAAAATGACATCGCCGGTCTCCATGGCAACTCTTCTCTGCCTTTCGCCTCAGACCAAGAGCATCCTCTGCTCCATCATCCCCGCAGGCCAGGGCCCGCCATGCCCGCAGAAAGGGCTGCTGGCAGGGATGCTCAGGCCTTGGCACCCGCGCCTCTGCCCTGCTGGCACTGCCAGCTCTCCTTGTCCCGCAGGAGGGGACTCACCTGGCGGCAGCATCCCAGCCTCCATCCTCCTCCATCCTCATCATCCTCCTTCATCCTCCTGCAGCCTCCTGCAGCCTCCACCCCATCCCCTGCTGCCAGCACCGCGGGATGCCCGGCGCAGCCATGCGGGAGCATCAGGGCTCCTCTACCCGCCTGTCCCCACCCCAAACTCTTGCAAATTCGTTGCTCCACGTCCTGTGGACGAGCTGGGCGAGCTGCGAGGCCGCCGAGCAGCCCCGGTGGAGGGGAGGGGGCTGAGCCAACGATCCCAAACTGCTCATCAAGAGCTCAGCCCCCGCTGCCACAACGGGAGGCCAGCGCTGAGCCGAGGGGAAATTGCCCGGCCCTGCAGCAAATCCCAGCGCCCGCTGCAGGCACCGACGGCCAGCCCTGGCCTCTGACACGGCACGTCCCCTGGCACGTCCCCTCCTGTCCTTACAGCTCTCCAAGCCGCGGTGGGACAGGAGCCTGCAGGGCTGGCAGGGCTGGAGAGGCACGGAGCTGTCCGGAGGCAGGGATGAGGGAGGGAGGGAGGGATGGATGGAGGCTGGAGGGATGGATGAAGTCAGGAGGGATGGATGGAGGCAGGCTGGGTGGATAGAGGCAGGATGGAGGGAGGAGGGATGGAGGCAGGATGGAGGGATGGGTGGAGGCAGAAGAGATGGAGGGATGGAGGAAGGATGGAGGGAGGCAGGAGGGATAGAGGCAGGAGGGATGGATGGAGGGATGGAAGCAGGAGGGATGGATGGAGGGAAGATGGAGAGATGGAGGCAGGATAGAGGGAGGCAGGAAGGGTGAAGGCAGGATGGAGGGATGGGTGGAGGCAGGAGAGATGGAGGAGGATGAAGGGATGGAGGCAGGATGGAGGGAGGATGGAGGGATGGAGGCAGGAAGGATGGATGGAGGCAGGATGGAGGGAGGATGGAGAGATGGGGGCTGCCATTCCCCTAGGCAATATGAGGATGATTTTCCACCGTGGGGAGGAGGGAGAGGTGCTCAGGCAGAAGTAGCACGAGGGGCTGGAATGCGTGGGGGAACACAGGCCCTTGTGTTTTTGGGGACACGCTGGGACCAGGGGGAGTGGGGTGAATTCAGGGGTGAATTCAGGGAGCTGGCACGCAGGGATGGAGCAATGGACAGCACATGGTGTGTGTGTGTGTACTCAGCGACAATCAGGGTGGTTCATGTCCCCTAATGCCACACTGTCCCCTCAGACACTCTCCTGCTGGGGGGGCTGCCCCAGCACTGCCAGCTCCTCAGGGACCTTCCCTCCTCCTCCTCCTCCTGGCTGTCTTTTCCCGACACCCTCACAGCATCTCCCTGTGCTTGCTCCTGTCCCGTTATTCCCGAGCTGGATGCGCTCAGAGCCGCCCCCCTCCCCTCAGCATCCCGGCGTGTGTCGCGGTGTGTGGGTGTGTTTATTTATAGGGCTGCTGCAGAGCCCGGCTGCTGCGTGGGGCCCGCAGCCCCCCACCCTCCTGGGCTCCCTTCCCTGCTTCCTTCCCAGCCTGGCCATGTACCAGCCGTGATGCCCCCGTGCCCATTGTCGTGGGATCACAGGTGGGAAGGGAGCTCAGGAGGGTGGAGGGCTGCAGTGCCCTCCCACCTGGGACACCCCATTCCCTGGCTCCTGTCCCAACCCCTTCCCCAGCTCTGATCCCAATCCTCTGGGGCTCCCTACACCCCATCCCTGCGCTCCAGCATCCTCAGCACCCCCCGATCATTCCTGTTCTCTTCTCCCGGGTATTTTGGCAGCCAGAGCTCCCCGAGTCCCCTCCTTGCCCAGCAGCCCCTCCCTGGCACGGCTTTGCCCGGTGCCAGCTCTCGGTGGCCGTGAGCGCTGCCGAGTTCATCTCATTCCACCCCTGCCATGGGCTGGGGGCACCTTCCACCATCCCAGGCTGCTCCAAGCCCTGCCCAGCCTGGCCTCCAACACTTCTGGGATCGACTTGCAGAGGGAATCTGGCACCAGGGATGGGATGGCTCCAGTGTTTTCTCCCAGCAGCACCATCCTCATCCCTCATCCTGTCCCTCTGCACTGTGTTCCCAGCGGGATCAGCCCCTGGATCAGTCCAAGGGGCCACACGTGTCCTGTGGTCTCCTCCTACAGCCTCACTGAGGTTTTTGGAGCACTCCTGGTGCCCCCAGCTTGTCCTGGCCACCCTGTCCTTCCTTGCCCATTCTTTGGGCACACGGAGCTGGTGCCCAGGGGCTCAGGGATGTGTTCCTGCCAAGGCTCTGATGCCCTTTGGATTACAGGGAGAGTTGGAAGAGCCCCACGGGGACCCTGATGAGAGCTTTTGGTGCTGTGGGGCCAGGGTGAGGGCACAGAGGTAGCAATCCCCGTGCCCCGGGATGCCCAATGAGGCACTGGCAGCCTCTGCTCAGAGAATAACTGGAGGCTCAGCAGATCCAGCTGGCATCCAGGTTCATCCTGCAATGGGATGGGTCAAGGGGGAGAGGGCCTGGCAGGACCTGGCATTATGTGGAGCATCAGCTCCCAAAAGGAAACGGGCAAGAGGATGAGGCTGGGAATGCATTTGGGACGGTGCCCAGCGCCCTACAGAACACAGGAACTGCTGCAGGGGGGCATGGTGGGGGCTGGCAAACTCTGCCCTGATGCCAGAGCCCCCTGGCACAGGGGTCGAGCTGCAGTGACCAGCCCCTCATGCCTCGATGACAGCAGCCACCAGATCTCCGAGGGCACCGTGCCAGGGCCAGCACGTGGGACGGGGTCTGGCCGCCACGGCCCAGCCCCGCACTGGCTGGCCTCTCATTTGTTCTCATTAAGGGCTGGCAGGGTGTCTAATTAGGCGGTGTGAGTGCCAGCACCCCGCTGACAGACACCTGTGCAGACAGCCCCTCCTCCTTGGCCTGCCTGTAATTACCCTGCTGGATGCTGCCCGGCAGGACCTGCTCAGCCTCGCCGGGACGTGGCACGGTGCCAGGCGGGGTTGGCACCGCATCCCCATGGCACTCAAACCCTCGGGGGCATCGCCCTGCATCCCGTTCTGGTGGGTACCACCAGCCCCCAGCCGCGTGTTGGCACCTCTGGGTGTCACGGGGCAGAGTCACCCCACCCACATTTTGGGTGCCCTTTATGGACACAAATGCCTTGGGCACCTTGGAAACACGGATGGGGCAAATCCTGCCCGTGCCCACCCGTGGGCAGGGGCACGGCGAGGACAAGGCTGCCCGTGCAGCCTCGTGGACCGTGTAGGGATAACGAGCCAGCGGCTGCTTTAATTAGATTAATTGGCTCCCATTCGGCTCCAGAAGAGCTGTCAGGCTGCAAGTGTGTTCCTGCTGTACCTGGCTAATTACGGCACCGCGGCCGCCACTCGGCAGCGCTCACGGCCACCGAGAGCTGGCACCGGGCACAGCCGTACCAGGGAGGGGCTGCTGGGCAAGGAGGGGACTCGGGGGGCTCTGGCTGCCAAAATACCCGGGAGAGGAGAATGGGAATGATCGGGGGGTGCTGAGGATGCTGCAGGCCGTGCAGAACTGCAGGAGAACAAGGAGGAGCTGGAGCGCAGGGATGGGGTGTGGGGAGCCCCGAGGACTGGGATCAGAGCTGGGGACAGGAGCCAGGGCATGGGGTGTCCCTTCCCATGGAAGCTGTGCCCAAAAATCACACACGAGGCTGCATTTCATGTCTCTCGTGTTTTAGTCCTGTCACTGAGGATTTCAGTTTGTAATGGCTTTGAGAGGTTTGGGATTAGAAGGTGCGATATAAATAATAGGGGTTTTCCCCCCTTTCTTATTTTTTTACTTTGTTCACTTTATTTAACCAAGTATTCTTACTTGAGATGAGAATCGAAACATGACCAATAATGAAGTGGGGGATGGACACCGGGATCAGTCTTTGTCCTTGCTGTCCACACCCTGAGGAAGAGGGTGGCAGCAAGCAGGGGTTGGGCAGGGTCTGTCCCAGCCGTGCCAGGCACGGACACATCGAGCTCCTGCCTGGCACTGGAGCCTCTCTGAGGCACTGGCTATTTATAAAATAAATTTTTTTCTTTTTTTTTTTGCACCCATGAGAGGAGCAAGGAGGTGACAGCCTAAAAATAAGCAGCTGGCCTGGGGTGACAAGGCACTGCTTCCCCACAGAGCAGAGTGGGAGGCAGCACCAGGGGATATCTTTATCCCTCTTATCCCCAGGCTGTTATTACGGTGCCCACTGCAGCCAGAGCTGCAGCCTTTGCCCACGCACTTGACCCGTGCTCCAGGGCATCGTGTCCTCCTGGAGGAACAACTCACCCTTCCCCGAGTCCCCGAGAGGGACATCATGGAGCCCAGACCCCCCTACACACCCCCAGCAGCACCCCACGGCCCCTCTGGGGATCAGGACAGTGGCACTCCGAGCTGTGGGATGGCAGCAGCTCCCTGGGGTGTCCCCCAAGGGCCACCAGCACACGGGGACGTGTTGGGAAGCCACACCTGCACGTAGGTGTGTGCAGAATCCTGGGCACGGGGATGCGCTGGACCCTGCGTGCTCTGGGGGACCCACCTGCTGCTCGCAGGTGCAGGAGGACACCTCTGTCTGTGCCACCTGTGCCACAGCTGTCCTGGCATCCCTGGGGGACCCGTGGGGCGATTGTGTGAGCTCAGCGAGGAACCCCCCCAGCCCCACTGCAGCACCCCAGGATACTCCAAACCCCAAACAAACCCCAGGTGACCCTATCAGACACCAACCTGCCAATCTCCTGACCACAGAGCACCTCTCCGAGTGCCAGCACAGCGCTCGGGGACACTGCCCAGCCCGTGCCACCTCCCTGAGCGACACTGCCGGGCGACAGACGAGGACAGCAGGCGAGAGGAGAGCGGGGAGGAGGCGAAAGCAGCCGGCTGCATCCTCAGGTGTGCGTAGGACACGTTCAGCGGGGAGCTCGTTAGCCGAGGCATCAGCAGCCCTTGCAAAGAGCTGACGCGGCTGCAGCGCACACATCCCGGGGGCTCCCAGGGGATGCTGCGCTTCCATTCGTGCCGCACACGAGGCCCCCGGAACAGACGCAGCTCGGATGGAATTATTATTTTATTTTTTTTTTTTTGTTCAGCTGGTGAATGTTAATCCTGGCTCAGTTAATACCTCTGCAGCGCCTAGCCCGGACCCACCCCCCCCCCCCCCCCACCAGCTCCAGGCTGGCTCCCACCCGGAGCGTCCCAGGGCTTCCGTGGGGTGTCAGGGGGGTCTGGTAGCCCCGGCTCTGTTCCCGGCGTGGATGTGGAAAAGAGCGGGGTGGTGGCAGCGCAGAAAGGGATTCCCCAGCTGGCGAGGAGGAGGAGGAGGATGTAATTGTACGGTACAGATTGAGCCTGTCAGGCGTCCCTCCGACAGCGCATCCCGGGGCACCTTCACCGTAAATAATAAAGAACAGCCCGGAGAGGAGGGGATTAACAAGGACAGGCGAGGCACTTATTCCCTAATTGATGGGTTCGTATTCCTGCGGAGGCTGCAGCCGCAGCCACCCTGATGGCATCGAGGGGAGCGGGAGCCCGCGGCGGCTGGGGAAAGGCAGGCAGGGAAAGGCAGGGAGGGAAAATGCAGGCAGAGGAAACCAGGAGGGAAAATGCAGGCAGGGAAATGCAGGCAGGAAAATGTAGGCAGGGAAAAGTCAGGGAAAGGCAGGGAGGGGAAATGCAGGCAGGAAAATAGAAGCAGGGGAAACCAAGCAGGGAAATGCAGGCAGGAAAGAGGCAAGGAAAGACAGGGAGGGGAAATGCAGGCAGGGAAAAGTCAGGAAAAGGCAGGGGGGGAAATGCAGGCAGGGGAAACCAGGCAGAGAAATGCAGGCAGGAGAAGGGCAGGCAGGAAAATGCAGGCAGGAAAATGCAGGCAGGAAAAAGTCAGGAAAAGGTGGGGGGTAAATGTAGTCAGGAGAAACCAGGCAGGAAAATGGAAGTGGGGGAAACCAGGCAGAGAAATGCAGGCAGGAAAGAGGCAAGGAAAGGCAGGGAGGGGAAATGCAGGCAGGGAAAAGTCAAGGAAAATGCAGGCAGGGAAAAGTCAGGAAAAGGCAGGGGGGGAAATGTAGGCAGGAAAATGGAAGCGGGGGAAATGCAGGCAGGAGAAGGGCAGGGAGGAAAATGCAGACAGGGAAATGCAGGGTGGGAAATGCAGGCAGGGGAAACCAGGCAGCTCCAGGGCACAGCAGGATGTGGGGCACAGCACCAGCACGGAGAGGGGATGTGAGCCCCATCCCACGGGATTTCATCATCCCCTGGATTTTGGGGTCCAGCCAGGTCTCGATATTTTTCCTCTCATCCTTGATTTAACCCCTTTTCTACGAAATCTTTAGAGGAGGGACCAAAATCGTGGTGCCTTGCCCCATCCCTTGCTCCCAGAAACTGGGATCAGGCTGTTCCACCTGCTTTGCCCAGGATTTGGGGCATCCCAGCTGGGCAGGAGTGGGGGAGCAGGATTTGGGGTCCCAGACAGCTTGAATTTGCACGTGGGTTTAGCTGAGCTAAAAGCAGCTCTGGGAGGAGGCTGGGCCACTTTGGGAGATATAATTATGTACAAAAAAAGCTTCTTCTGGTCCCTGCAGGGAGGGGCTGTGTCCAGCTCTGCCTCTCGGGGTGTGCTGGGACCTGATGGGACCCCAGGCCCAGCTTGGCCACTGTGGGGGTGTCCCCTCCTGGCCAGTGCCAGGGCTGGTGCCTGTTCCAGCAGCATGGCCTGGTTCCCGTCCTGGATTACCCTCTCCCCACCAGCGGGAGGGGGAAGAGCTCCCCGAGTGCCAGATGGTGCCATTTAATTCCTTTTCTGGGTGAGGCTGGAATCTGTTTGTGCCCGTGTGAGCGAGCAGGACCCCAGGAGAGCAGCACAGGGAGCCTCCAGCCTTTGGGCACAGCAATTTCCTCTCTGGAAATGGGAGCAGAGCATTCCCAAAATCACCTGAGCTGCAAACACCCCTCCCTGCGTGGAGGAGCATGAACCTGGTGACCCCAGCTCCTTTTTAGGGGATTTGTTCTGGTGACCCTTCTTCCCTACCAGCTTCCCAGAGCTGGGATGAGGGAGCTGAGGAAGAGGAGGGGGTGAGGAAGGCAGGGAGATGTGGAGGCAGTGGTTTCCCAGGTGCTGCTGCCAGATTGCTGCCCGTGGCCTGCACTCAGCTCACAATTATCTGGGGTAATGGCAGGGGAGGGTGACCCAGATAGAGCGGGGAGGAGGATAATAAGGAAGATGTAACCGAGGCTTTGGAAAAAGGGAAATTAGGGGTGGGGGGGGGGAGCATGAGAGAAGGAGGAGAGAAGCTCTGGGATGAACCTTGAGCTGGGATGCTGATCCAGCAGCTCTTGGAGCATCCCCGTGGCCCATGTCATCCCTGATCCAGGTACTGCACCCCTGGTAAGCAAAAATATCCTTTGCTGGATCGATGGCCCCGCAGGTTTGGGGTGGAACAGGGGGCAGGCAGAGGACAGGGCTGGCAGCTGCGTCCCAAATGGAATTTTCCTCCTCTGCTGAGCTGGGATGAGTGGAGGGGGGGGTGCTGTGTGCTGGGATGAGCTCTCAGTCAGCGTGGAGATGTCCCCAGGTGTCACTGGAGGGCACCTTGGGGACAGCACCTGCAGGGCAGCACAGAGGGGCCTGGGGCTGCTGCTGCCCCCTCCCAAAGGGCCCACGCAGCAGTTCTATCACCCAGCCAGAGTGAAATTCCATTATAAATCTCCCAGCCCTGTGCCATCATCCCTGCTCCACGAAGAGCTGAGGAAGCAGAGGTGAGAGCCAGAGCTCGTCCATCACCCGCAGAGGTGTCCCCACGCTGCTGCCACCTGCTCCGGCCACCTTGGCACTGCTGTGGCCGCTTCCCAGAGGGAATTCTGCCTCTTCCTGCCCCTGGGCTGCAGCTCCTCTCCCTCATTTCTCCCCTTGGCCCATCCTAGGTTGGTCCAGAGCTCACTGTCCCCTCTCCAGCGGGATTTTGGAGAGGATTTTCTGAGCTCAGGAATGCAGGGGACAGAAAGAGGGCACTGCCAACTTCGTTGGGCTCTTCATTGAAAATCAAAGGAACCGGGAATGCTGTGGGATCAGCACCGTAGCCCCGTTATAGGAGGACAGCCCTGACTTGTCCCCAGCCTGGTGGCGGGAGGGTTTTTGTCCCAGCACGGTGACACAGAGGTGACACACCCGCAGCACAAAGGCTCCAACATCTTTGCTTCTCAGAGCTCTGAGCTGCAGCCCCCAGCGAGGCACAGGGTCTCATTTGGGATTTATTTGGGAGCAGAATCTGCCAAATAAAGAGTTTGCCCCTGCTCAGGGGGAGCAGCCCCGGGGAGAGGAGCTGCGGGAAAGGGGCCCTGTGCTCCCTCTGGGTGTGCTCTGACCCCACGGAGGATTTGGGCTGGGAAGGAGTTGGCTGGTGTGGGAGATCATCGCTCCTGGCACGGCAGGGGACCCTGTGCAGCAGCAGCAGCAGCACTCCCAGCAATCCTGGCTCATCATCGTGTGATATTTAAGTGGCAGAAAAGAAAATAAAGCAGGGGAGGGTGGGATGAGGATGAGCTGGAGGGAAGGGAGGAGAGGCCCCCCCTTCCCTCCCACACCTCCCCGCATTTTCGGGGGACTGGGTGGGCTGGGGTGACGCTGGTGGGGGGCCTGGCTGGGCTTTGAGGGGGGGGGACACCAGGGAAGGAGGACGACGTGTTCTGTGACAGGCTCGAACGTGACTCAACGTCACCTACTTTCCACCACGACAACTTCTGCTGCTTCATCTTCTCCCTGCAAATCTGGGGCTCGGGGAGCTTCAACCACGGCTGTGGAGGGGGGTTAAGGGTAGGGCCCATGAGGAGGAGGATGAGGATGAGAATCTTCCCCCTCCCCTCCCCTCCTGAGTTGCTTCCGACGGTGCGTCCGCCCCAGGGAAGGGAGCACCGAGAGCCCTGCAAAAGCCACTCTTTTATTAATTGAATATTCAATTTTCAAAATAACCTTGAGGAACTAAATGAAGAGGCTGGGAAGAGATAGCTAATTGTCAGCTGCACCTGCTCGGCACACAACCACGAAAATGCTGCTCCCAGCTTCCTTCCAGCCCACTCACACGATTCTGAGGATTTTTTTTTCCCCCAAGCCGTTTATGTCAGTGCAGAGGGCACAGCCCGGCACAGCACGAGGAGCGCTCTGGGTACCAGTGTGGGGTGTGAGGGCGAGATGGGGCTGGGAAAGCTGGCAAGTGGCTCATCTGCCCAGCGGGGATGAATTTTTGTAGGGCTGGGAGGGCAGGTGGGATGTGCAGGGGGCAGGCGGGGATGTGTGGGTGCTGCATCTTGGGGTGTCACGTTGCCAGTGCCCCCAAATTGCGCTGGCTCCGTGAGGGATGCGATGGCTGCAGGGCTGGCAGGGATTGGGGACATCCCAGCTTGTCCCCAGAGTCACCAGGACAAGGATGGGGCCCTGCTCTATGGTGCAGGCTTCTCCCTCCTTCATTTGGGCAATCTCCTCACCCCTGCACCACATCCTGAGCCTGTCCTCACTCTGGGAAATCCTGCTGTCCCTCTGTGCCATGGGGCAGCAGGAGCAGCAGGATTGCCCTTCCTGGGGGTCCTGAGCCCCCCAGCCTGGCCCTCCTGGGCATCCCAGGGGTTCCAAGGTCACCCAGCTTGTGCATCCTGGGGGTTCTGAGCCCTCCAGTCTGGGCATCCCCAGTGTGGTCATTGAGGGGTCCTGATCCCTCCAGTCTGGGTGTCCCGGGGCTCCTGAGCCCTTCCAGCCTGGACATTCCAGGGTTTTGAACCCCCCCCTCCCAGCTGGGCATCCTGGTGGTTCTCATCCCCTGTTGATCCAGGACATCCCAGGGGTTCTGAGCCAGTTTTTTATTCCAGGTGTTCTGAACTGTCCTCCCCATCCTCGCCAAACTGGCACTTCTGAGCCTCCCCAGCCTGGTGGTTTGGGCTTCTGAGCCCCTCCAGCCCAGCGATTCGGGGTTCTGAGTCTCCCCATCGTGGCAGCTCCTGGCAGAGCCTTCCTTGCCCACCTGAGCCCGGAGCCGCAGGTGCGGGCAGGACCCGGGGTCACCTCTGCTGCCACTGCAGCGCTGCCCGGTGCCAGGCAGGACTCCCTGCTCAGGGTGGCAGGGAATGGGCAGCATCCTCCGGGAGGGTTCCAGCCCCGGGGACAGGCAGGACACCGCTCCCAGGGTGGCAGGGAATGGGCAGCATCCTCCGGGAGGGTTCCAGCCCCGGGGGCAGCCGGCCCGAGCCAAACGCTGCCTCTCAGCAGCCCCGTTCTCTCCGACTCGCTGGCTGCCTCCACACTTGGCTGCATTAATAATCAGCCGGCTGATGGGGAAGGATTTACCAGCTGTTTTTCATGACTCCATTGGCCTCAGATAAATCAGGGAGGGGGTGTCGCACGGAGCTTGCCAGGGGCCTGATGGATGGTGCCGAGCGAGCGGATCGCTCACACGCTGACACTCGCGGGCTCTGTCAGGCTGCCGGAGAGCTCACGATTGATTAATGGCCCCAATCAAGCGCGGAGGAATCGCCGGGGTGGTACCGAGCCCTCACCCCCCCCTCCTCAGCATCGCCCCTCCCCGGCTCTGCCCCACGCAGGGGCTGCTGTAAGGACCCCCTCCCCTTTTTCCCAGCTTGCCCAGCTTGCCCAGCAGCCGGGCTGGCGTGGGCAGCTCCGGCAGGCGCGGCTGCACGATGGAGATTAGCTCTAAAGAGCTGAGCACACACAATATTTCCAAAGCAATTGCAAGCGAAGCAGGGAGCAGCTGTGGGCTGAGCAGCCCTGCCTCCCTCAATAGCGGCAACATCTGGACGCGGCAGCTGTGCCGGCGACTGAAACCTGTTCGGGGCGAGGGGGAAGGGTGCGGGACCCCCTCGCTGGTGATGGGAAACCTGCCTGCGGCTCCGGCTCCCTGCGGGATGGAGAATTCTCCAGAGGCACCATCCCCTCCCTGAGCTTCAGGGCTGAGCGCGGGGGGAGCCCCTCCTGCACCCATCGCCCCGAGAAGGCACCGGCCCCATTCCAGATTCCCTGGGAATTGGGGGGGCCCCTCCTGCACCCATCACCTCTAAAAGGCACCGGCCCCATTCCAGATTCCCTGGGAATTGGGGGAGCCTCTCCTGCACCCATCACCTCTAAAAGGCACCGGCCCTATTCCCGATTCCCTGGGAATTGGGGGAGCCCTTCCTGTACCCATAGCCCCGAGAAGGCACCAGCCCCATTACTTGAGGGGAGACCCTTCTGCTCACACGGCTCTGGGAAGGCACCAGCCCCATTCTCGATTCTCTGGGAATTGGGGAACCCCTCCTGCACCCATCACCTCTAGAAGGCACCAGCCCCATTCCCGATTCCCTGGGAATTGGGGAGGCCCCTCCTGCACCCGCAGCCCTGGGAAGGCACCAGGGGAGATGTTGCAGCTCAGGGATTGCAGTCGGGTACCAGGGACTGCTGTAACCCCAAAAACGAAGTCGCGAACACATCAGACTTTGGTGCTGGTGGTGCTGGAATGTGAGCCTTGAGTGGCTTGTGCCACCTCCCAGCCTCGCGTGGAGCAAGCTGCTGGCACACGGGATGTCCCTGTCCCTCTACTCTGGGGCACTGAGGGACAGTCCACGTCCCCACTGAGCCCCACTGCCTTCCTGGGGCCAGTCCCGAGGCAGAGCCCATGTCCTGGTGCCAGCCATCCTGCCTGTGCCAGGGAGCAGGGTGGCACCAGGGAGCGGCTGCGTTTCACAGGGCTTCCAGCAAGAGCCTCCTGGAAGCCAAACCAACGGAATTATTCCATAATAATGAATTATTCCATAATAATGAATTATGCCAATGAATTTGGAAGCAGGTGACGTTGCTGCCTCTCTGGGCACAGCAGGTGCCCCTCTGTGCCCCCCAGCACCTGATGGGCTCTGTCTGTGCCCTGTGGGATGGGATGTGTGGGTGCAAGGGGCAGGAGAGGAGCTGGAGGGGGCCTTTTCCCCGGCCATGCCAGGGAACAGCTTCCCCCTGTGCCCACCTGTGGGCACTCCCTGGGGCTGGGGACACGGCTGCAGCCCCTGGGTGTCCCCAGCTGCGGACAGGCAGTGCCACCTCCGGACAGAGCACAGGCAGTGCCCAGGTCAGCGCAGCCCTCCCAGGGGACAGCAGCCAGGTGTGATGCCCAGGTGATTCCAGGCTCCTGTCAGGGCTTTGATCCCAATCCCTGCCTGCTCCGGGCTCTGATCGCTGCTGCCTCGTGGCTCTGCACGGGGCTGGTGAAATATTTACAGCCCACTCCCCTTTGAAGTGTGCTGTGCTCCCAGCCCCCTCCCCACAGCTCCTCGGGGCTCTGAGCTCGGTGCCACTGCGCCAATCCCATGGGATAATCCTGGCACATCCCACAGTGCCCAAAGGCCCTGCTCCTGCCCTCCTGTGCTGCCCAGGGGGGCACAAGGATGCCACGGTGCAAGCCAGGAGCTTCTCCCATCCTTGGAATGCTGTGCCTACGATACCTGGAAAGGCTGAGCTGGAACAGAGACCAAAGAGAGCAAAAGGAATGAAATCGGGATTTATTGAAAGGATTCACCTCGGGCAGTGCAAGAGCCCGGCCAGGGCTACACCCAAATCAAATCCCAGCTGGATCCTGGGCACGAGTTTTACACTTTTATCAGTTTTGGTTCATCTGCACATTGGGGTCAATGATCCACCCACAGCCCCAGGCTATGAAGTCTCAGCCCCTGCCTTGCCCCCTTTCCCTCGCTGCTGTTTCTGCTTTTTGGGTGCCAGTTGTCCTTGATTGTCCAGCTAGAAAGGAATTGTTTTGTCTGAGTCCCCTGTGAAGAGAACTCACCGACACCTCATGTGAAGTTTCAGAGTTCCACACTAAGCAGCAGAGATTCTGAAAAATAGAAAAGCTAAAACCCAAGGTATCACCTGTACCCACAGCCAAACATCCCGGCTGCATCCGTGGCTCCGTGCTCTCATCCCATGGAATCAGGGATCAGAGGGGAGCTGGGAAAGGCCCAGCAGCACGGGATAACTGCAGCAGGATCAACACAACGGGAAATGGGAGCTCGCTGCAGGACACTGAGCTGGAAACCCGGACAGCCCCAGTGGCGCTGCTCCCTGCCCTGGCTGTGCCCTGTTTGCTGGCAGCTGTGCCCTGTGGCACTGGGGTGCCAGGAAGGTGCCAGGAGTGTCCCCAGCACTGCCACCACCATAGGTCAGTGCTGGGGGCACTGTCCCTGCTGTCTGGCTGTGCCCAGTGTCAGGCTGCAGGATGGACTGGGAGCCTCACAGTGGGAAATCTCAGAATGCTTTAGGTCGGAAACATCCTGGGCCACACCGGTGTGACACGGTGACACACACACAACACACCCAGAGGCGGCATTTCCTGGGTGCCCACACTGCTGTGACACCCCGTGAAGGTGACAGGTCCCCCAGAATCCTGTGCTCAGCCCAGGCAGTGCCAGCCCAGCGCTGTCACCTCCTTAGAGGCCAGCAGTGGCTCTTCCAGCAGGACCAGCAGAGGATGGAGATGTCGTGGGATTACTCCGGGCACATCCCAGGGATGGGGTGGGGACAGCCACGGTGCTGTCCTGTCCAGGAGGGCACAGGGAAGGATGCACCGGGAATTGTGTCCCTCCCACCAACCATCGGCTGCTCAGCCCTGCCTGGAGCTCTGCAGCGCTGCTGAGGCTGCAGCAGCAGGATTTGGGGAGAAAAGGGAATTTCCTGCAAGGTGCAGGGGGTTACAGAGCATCAAAATCCACCTGGGCCAGCTCTGGCCATCTCCACTAGCCCTGGCAGCGGTGACACTGCCAGCAGACCTGCAGCACCGTCGGGACCATGCCCAAAGGGAGCCAAGGTGCCCTGGGGTGCTGCCAGCCGGGCAGGAGGAGGGTGAGCACCCCAAATCCTGTCCAATATCTCGGTGGCTGTGCGTGGAGAGCTTTCCCAGCAGCCTGGCACATTTTTAGACGTTTTGTTCTCCCTGTAAATCCGTCTGCGGGAGCGAGCGCGCTCGATTGATTTTGTGCTGTGCTGCGCCGGCAGCACCTGCTGCTGCTGCCTGAGCAGGGACCCCGCACCCAACAGCGGGCCTGGAGCATCCCCTGGCACCCAGCGAGGTGACAGGGACGGGGGGAGCTCAGGGCTGTCACCTGAACGGGCTGGTGAAACGGGATGGGTTGGGGATAGGGGAGAGAAAGGTGGGAAGGAGGAATATGTGGGAATGGGGGTGTGGATGTTTCCCCAACGTGCAGCTGAGCCACACTGGGTGGTGACAGCCAAAGTCCCCAGCAGGGCAGGCACCGGGAATGCCAACAGCCCCGAGCTGGCGCTGGGATCAGCTCTGGAGCTGCTGGAAACCTCTGGCTGGGCAGGACGAGGATGGAGCTGAGCAGTGCAGGACAGGAACTGCAGGTGACCCAGCTGGACGCTGCCACCCCTCACCCCGCGGTGACAGAGGGTGTCACCAACCATGCGACCCCGCGGTGCCACTGCCACTCCCCCAGAGGCCGTGGGGACAGCGGTGGCTCGGCGGGGACGTGGCGGGGCTGCCGGGGAGCCGCTCCCCGTTCCGTAATTGCGGAGTGTTTGCTGCGCTGCCGCTTCGCCATGGCAACGCCTGCCTGGCGCGCCGGCAGCACAGATTGTTCCGAAAGGTCAGCGCCGAGGGGCGGGGGGCTCCCATCGCTCCGGGTTTATGAACCAGGAGAGGGAAGGGATGGGATGGGATGGGAAGCGCAGCCCCTACTCGGGAATTAATGCCGCCAGGGGATGGTGCGGGCCCGGGGATGAGCGCTCCGGGATGGCTGAGTGGATGCAGGGAAATTGGGATGTGGGGTGTGGGATGTAGGGTGTGGGGTGTGGGGTGTGGGGCAGCCTGTGGGTACCACGGGCAGCCTCAGCCCCAGCCCCACGCTCCTGGTTTGCTGGGATTTAAAGGTGACCCAAAGCAGCGCTGTCGGGAGGGGTGGCAGTGCCACCGGTGCCGTCTCCACAGGGACTGGGTGACTCCCAGCACAAGCAGGGGTGGAGCAGCATTCCCGTGCCCACTCCCATCCCAAATTTGGGACGGATACCCCGCTGAGTTTTGGGAGCTCTCCTGGCTCTGGATCAGGTAGCTCAGCACGAATCCTGCCAGCCCAGCACAAGCTGCAGGTTTGGATGCCCACCTGAACAGGAGAAGGAGCCAAGATCCTCACATTCCATTTTCCAGGACCCTCTCCATGCCTCGCCAGCACCCGGGGAGCCATTGGGGTTAAATATTCAGGAGCACTCGCTGTGCACATTTTGTAAAGATCAAGCGGCTCCCAGGCCCGGCAATTCCCTTCCCCTGCTGCCGGGGATGCGCCTTAATGAGTTTGCAGAATGATACATTTTTAAAGTCATTATTTCCGGCCATGTTCAAAGTCCCAGCATTTCCTCTGCTCCAGTTGCTCCGGTGGCCGTCCCGCTGTGCCCCTCCCTGGGGACCCATCCCCTCCTGGGGGTCAGGGAGGGGGGCACCCCACAGGGATGGGGCAAGGAGGGGACCCCAGGGGACCCCTGAGCCATCACCTCCCTGTGCTGCTGCAGGACCCTGGGTGGGCTGGGGGTGCCTGGGGACACTGATCCTGTCCCTGCCTGGGGACATGGGGACATGGATTCCATCCCTGCCTGGGGACACAGGGGCACAGATCCCTGCCCTGCCTGGTGACAGCAGGAATATTGATCCCTGTTCTTCCTGGGGACATGGGGACACGGATCCCTGCCCTGCCTGGTGACAGCGGGAATATTGATCCTTGTCTTGCCTGGGGACATGGGGGCAGTGATCCCTGTCCTGCTTGGGGACATTGATCCTGTTCCTGCCTGGGGACATGAGGACACTGATCCCTGCCCTGCCTGGGGACATTGATCCTGTTCCTTCCTGGATATATGGGGACACTGATCCCTGTCTTGCCTGGGGACACAGGGACACTGATCCCTGTCCTGCCTGGGGACATGGGGACATGGATCCCTGTCCTGCCTGGGAGCATGGGGACACGGATCCCTGCCCTGCCTGGTGACAGCAGGAATATTGATCCCTGTTCTTCCTGGGGGCGTGGGGACACTGATCTCTGTCCTTCCTGGGGACACAGGGGCAGTGATCTCTGTCCTGCCTGGGGACACAGGGGCAGTGATCTCTGTCCTGCCTGGGGACATGGAGGCGTGGGAATATTGATCCCTGCCTTGCCTGGGGACATGGGGACACTGATCCCTGTCCATCCTGGGTCTCAGGAATGCTGATCCCTGCCCTGCCTGGTGAAAACTGGGATATCAGTCCTGTCCTTCATGGGGCCATGGGGACACTGATCCCTGCCCTGCTTTGGGATGTGGTGAGACCGATCCTTTCCCTCCTGTGGGATGTGGGAGCACTGATTCCTTCCCTGCCTGGGGCCATCCAGACACTGATCCTGTGGAAATAAAAATATTGATCCCTGTCCTTCCTGGGGACATGGGACACTAATCCCTGTCCTTCCTGGGGACATGGATCCCTGTCCTTCCTGGGGACATGGGACACTGATCCCTGTCCTTCCTGGGGTCATGGGACACTGATCCCTGTCCTTCCTGGGGACATGGATCCCTGTCCTTCCTGGGGACATGGGACACTGATCCCTGTCCTTCCTGGGGTCATGGGACACTGATCCCTGTCCTTCCTGGGGACATGGATCCCTGTCCTTCTTGGGGACACAGGGCCACAGATCCCTGTTCTGTTTGGGGCCATGGGAAGACGCCGATCCCTTCCTTGCTCCAGGAACAGAGAGGCAGCACGGCACAGCTCCCTTGGCAGGCTGCACCAGGCAGGTGCAGGGGCAGGGGCCCAGCACTCCCCCAGAGCCCCCCAGCAGCGGCCCCCCGCTAATTGTGGGTCTGCCTGCACTTAATCACAGCCTTGGGAGCAGCCGGAGGGAGCAGCAGCTGGGAAGTGCCATGGAAACCACCCCAAAGCTGCACCCGGGCTGGGCAAGGGGCTCTGGGACCCAGCAGCTGCTTCCTGCATCCCTTCCCTCCACAGCATCCCTGCTCCCAGCCCCTCTCCTGTGCTCCCTCTCTCCCCATGCCCACCCTCTGCTTCCTGCTTGGGGAATTTTTTTTCAGGTTTGACCAAATATTTCAGCTCTGAGAGGGCTGAAATCTGACACACTGATGCTTTGGTGCAGCAGCCGGGGATGAGACTTGGTGTGGAAATTTGGGGACTGGCGATGCCACCCTTGATGTCTTGATGTGCTGCTCTCCTGTGTCACCTGCATGTGTCCCAAGTCCTCCCAAAATCCTCCCAAATCCTCCACCCAGATGTTGGCAGCTGCCCCTTGGCCATGAGCTTTGTGCTGGCAGGTTCTGCCTGTCACAGCTTCAGGACAGGGAGGATTTGGGTGCACCAAGGGTGACCCCTGCCCCCTGCAGGGCCACCTCTGTGCTGTGGGACACCCGGGGGAGAGGGGTTACCCCAATTCTCATGCCTGCCACAGGAACCCCATGGGGATGAAGGGGTGGAAATGGGGAGAAGTGCCTGCCTGGAGCTGCAGGGAGGGCAGAGCAGGCAGAGGATCCCAGGGATTGCCACCTTCTCCCTCCACACTGCTGGCCTTTGGCCAGTGGAGTTTCTGGAACAAACCAGGACGTGCTTTTAGGGACATTGTTCAGCTTTAGGGACACTCCTTGGCTTTAGGGACATTGCTCAGCTTTAGGGACATTGCTCAGCTTCTCCAAGGCCTTGGAAAGTGCTGAATCCTTAACCTTTCCCACAGGGAGTCTGGAATCTTTGGAAGAGGTTACTTTGGGCATGAGGATCTCTGTAGGTGCAGGGAGGGGACCTGGGGGGTTCTTTGTCACCTGCAACCCCACACAGAATGTCCCCACATGTGGCTGCCAAGGTGGGAGCGTGAGAATCCCCTGGGATGTGCCACCGAACTCAGAGCCCCACGGGCAGCCTGGTCCCAGGGGCTGGCCTGGGGGACACCAGGGTGGCACATCCAGAGGGACAGTGGCCTGCAATGGTGCTGGGTGGGACATGACTGATGGTGGCCTGGGGGGACAAGGGGTGACAGGGCTTGCTTGGGGTTACTCAACGCCCCTGGGAGGTGCCCAGGCTTTTTAGCCACCCAAAAACTGGGTGGCAACACCAGCACAGGCGTTGTGGAGGGATTTTGGGATGTATCCATGGACATGGATGGACACCTCGGTGCTGCTCTAGAGGGACACGGGTCGAGGCCATCAGGTGGGGGCTCTCTTGTCCCACAGATCCGGGTCCCCTCGAGGGCTGGGGACACTGCCAGGGCTCTGCAGCCACAGCTCGAGATGGAGAGATACCGGCGGCGCCTCGGGGCCCTCGGTAAATTATCTCGCCTCGATGTTCATTAATCAACAATTCTTATGTAAACAGACACATCCCGAGCCTCTGCTTCCCGTCACCTTGGCAACAGCACAGAGCCGACCCTGGCTCGGGATGTGCTCCGGGCTCCCACCTGGGCCACAGCCCCGCCTGCAACTTTCTGCCTGCTCCTTTTTCCTCCCTCAAGGAGTTTTCAGGTCTCTGGACCGTCTCAGTATTGGATTCTGGGCCTCCCCACCCCTGAAACCTGGACCTCCCCATCATTGTATCCTGGACCTTTGGATTGTTGGATCCTGGGTCTCCCCATCACTATATCCTGGACTTCCACGTAATTTGATTTTGGACCTCTCCAGCACTGGATCCTGGACCTCCTAATCATGGGATCATGGAGCTCCCAGTTATGGGATCATGGACCTCTCCAGCACTGGATTCTGGACCTCACAGTTATGGGATCATGGACATCCCAGTTATAGGAACTGGATCATGGACCTCTCAGTCATGGGATCATGGACCTCTGCAGCACGGGATCCTGGATCTCTCAGTCATGGGATCCTGGATCTCTCAGTCATGGGATCATGGACCTCCCAGTTATGGGATCATGGACATCCCAGTTATAGGATCAGGAACCTCTCCAGCACTGGATCATGGACCTCTCAGTCATGGGATCATGGACCTCTGCAGCACGGGATCCTGGATCTCTCATGGGGCTCTCCAGCACTGGATTCTGCACCTCCTAATTTTGGGATCACGGAGCTCCCAGTTATGGGATCATGGACCTCCCCAGCACTGGATTCTGGACCTCCCCATCTCCAGCACCTGGAGCAAGGAAGCAGCACCTGACTGCCACCACATGCATGGCCAGGATCTAGAGAAGACACCCCACAGGGATGGGTGCTGGGTGCAGGAATTCGGCAGTGCCCCAAAGGCACAGCTGGGCTCACATCTGGCTGGGCAGTGACCACGGGGTGCATCCCTGAACCCCTCCCCAGCCATCCATGGCCTCTCCCTGCTTATCCCTGCCCCGAGGCTCTCTCTGGGAGGCTCTCACAGGGGATATCTTGTCCTGCTGTGTCCTTTCTCAGGACAAAACCCAATCCCTGAGCTCTCTGAGGATCCAGCAGGAGCTGCAGGGCACTGCTGCCTCCCGGGGCTGTCCCCCAGCAGGACAGCTCTGGCATGGAATGGGAATTATGTGGGAGCTGATAGAAACCCGAGGAGCTCAAGTCATTTAAGGTTGAAGAGAAATGTTAAAGACAGCAGGAAAAGCAAACATTAGTGGTAGCCATGCGGCTGAGGGGAATAGGAAGGGCTTTTACAAATATATCAAGGGGAAAAGGAAATACTGGAGAGTCAAGACAAAGTAGGCCCATTAATAAATGAGGAAGGATATTAAATTAATGATGATTCTCAAATGGCTGAGTTAGTGAACTACTTATTGAGAGCTGCCTTTAACAAGAACAACAAGGCAAAGTGGCTGAGACAATCAGAAAGCAGCCAAGGATGCTGGAATTGTCCTACATGGAGCAAGGGGAAGGGGACAGCTGGGGTGGCAAATCCCAGGGCTGTGCACCCCATCCATCTCTTCCCTGGCAGGAGCACAGGGAACGAGGGTCTGGAGCAGCCAATGCTTGGTAGAAGGCCCAGAGTGAATAAAGGGCCTGGGGGGACCCTGGCTCCTGCCTTGGAGTGGGATGGGACTGCAGAGTCAGAAGGGAGAGTCCCCAAATGCTGTGTGGATCCAGGCTTGGGAACTGCCAGGGAGCAGCTCCTGAGGAGCCTGAACTGAAATGAGGAGAGGGAAGGGCTCAGGGGGCTGGGGCAGAGCTCTCCTGGTTCAGGAGTTCCTGTTCCTTGGACAATCAGCCCCTCCAAGCTGCCCTGCTGCTGTAAATGCTCCTTGTCATTGGTGGCTGCCCAGCCAGGCTGCTCCTGCCCTCCTCTCCTTCTCTGGAAAGGAGAATTTGTGTGCTAGAAAGAGAGAAATCCCCAAAGCCCCTCAGCTGCTGCTGGCTGGAAAGGGCTGGCTGGACCCCCCAGGATGAAATCAGGGCAGGATTGATCCCTGCTCGTGCATCCCTGGGCACTGAGGATCAATTCCCTGGAATGGAGCAGGGGCAGCCTGAGGGGTGGCTGGGACAGTGTCCCACGTGTGTCCCACGTGTGGGGTGTGTCCCATGTCCCAAAGTGGGAAAGGTGTTTGGTGTCCACATGGGGATCCTTGGCTGAGTCCTGTGGGATGGGATGGGGTGGGAGAGGATAGGACAGGACAGGAAGGGACAGAATGGGATGGAACAGGACAGGATGGGGTGAGATGAATGAGAATGTACAGAATGGGATGGGATGGGATCCATGGGATGGGATGGGATAGAATAGGATGAGGTCCATGGGGTGGAATGGGATGAATGCACATCCTCAGCGGGGCTGGACAGAGATGTGGGACCTCTCCTGAGACGCTGGGGCTCAGCACAGCCCCCCCAGCTCCTCGTGCCCTGCCTGGAGGAGGTGCAGGAGCCCCGGGGCTGCACAGGGATCAGGGATGATCCTTCCCTGTGCCCGGTGGCCGTGCCCAGCCGGGAGCGCATCCCGTGGCCTCTCCATCTGACAAAGGGCTCTGTGGGGGACAATGTCCGGGAAACGAGGGCCCTTGTCAATGTTTTATGGGCCGGGGGTTCCCCAGGGTGTGTTTACGGGGCAGTAAATGAAAGCACTCAGCCAAGTGACATTTGTGTTCTGCAAATGCGATTATTATGCATGATTAGCAGCCAAGTGCTCTGCAAAACCCACACTGGCGGCACGGGAGGGGCCCTGGCCCCGGGAAGCTCCTGCTCTCCACAAAAGCCTCTCCACGGGACAGCAGCGAGGATGAGGCGAGCAGAGATCCCGGGACCACCCCCCTGCCCCTGGGCAGGCGCTTCCCCCATCCTTCCCCGCTGGAGAATGACCAACCGAGGAGTTCAAAGATTCCCTTCCCAGCTGCCAGCCCGACTTTCCAGAGGAATGCATCCAAACCCACTTTTTAGCTTTAATTATTTATCTGTAACCAATTTGGCAGGAAAACCAATTAAACGAGTGGGTGATTAATGACCTGCTGATTTGCACAGGTACCTAATTTAAATGTCTATATAATATGTAAGCACATTTTGGAGATGCTTTGACGGCTGGGGTCAGTGCCTGGCTGCTGGATGGGTGTTTGGAGGGTCAGTCCTTGGTGGAGCAGTGCTGGAGCATTCCGTGCTTCCCGACAGCTCCAGGAGCACAGGGGGAGTGTTTATCCCAAAAATCCCACCGGATTTTCTCCCTGGTGCTGTGCTCATCACGTCCCCTTTGCCAGCGTTTCTCTGTTGGAAAACTGACCCAGACGGGAAGGAGCTGATGGGACAGAGGAGGATGCTGTCCCCTGGGAAAAGTGCCAGGAGAGAGACAGGCTGGAGCTGGTGTCACACTGTCCCCTCGGGACATGGAGCAGGAGCAGTGCTCACACCTCGGCTGGGCACACATTGGGGTTGTCACCACCCAGAGCCACCCGGGCTCTGTGAGCTCCGAGCATCCCTGTTCTCATCCTTCCCACCCCTGGGTGGGTCTGCAAACAGCCCCCTGGGCATCCCTGATGCCACCAGGCTGTGTGACACCGTGGTGACACTCCTCAGCCCTGCACCCCAGAGGGACACACTCCCTGGTGGTGCACAGCAGGATTTCCACTTTTTCCACGGTTTTCTCCACTGCTGGGGAGAGGCAGAGCTGAGGCCGAGGGCTGCCAGATCCCAAAGTGTCCCCGTGTCCCTGCTTGGCTCAGACACCCCGGGGATGGAGCTCCCCACGGGAACAGGGAGGAGCAGGGAGTGGGCCCATTGTTGAGATAAAAACAGTAAATCCATTAATCTTTAGGAATACAATTCACCGTGCAAAACAGAGAAAGGAAAAGCGACACCTCATTTGTTATCAGGTGCATTGTGAGAGTCAGGTTCTTTAATTATCTCACCAAATTCTGCAGCCCATTCATCAAGTGCCACTGCCAGGCTGCCGAGATTGCCACCCACGGACCATCTGGGCACTGCCAGGGAGCTGCCAGCCCCTGGGCACGGTGTCCTGCAGGCACAGGGGATGCTCCTCACTCCCTGGACCCCCCCCCCCCAGGGCTCCCTGCCTGGAATTCACCTCCTGGATGCACAGCCCAGCCCAGCACTGCCCGGTGTGTGGTCATGGAATCACAGAATCACAAAAAGTCCTGGGTGGGAAGGGACCCACAGGGATCATTGATCCAATTCCTGTCCCTGCACAGCCCCAACAGTCCCACCCTGTGTCCTGAGAGCATTGTCCAAACATTCCCGGAGTTCTGGCAGCCTTGGGACCCTTCCCTGGGCAGCCTTGTCCCCTGCATGGAGAGATGGCAGCCAGGCCAGAGACATAATTTCGGGTTTATGGAAAAGAGGGAGAGTTAATTTTTCCACAGGCAGGCAGTGACAGGGCACAGGGGAGTGGGTTTAAATTAAACCAAGAGAGATTTAGATGGGATATTGGGCAGGAATTGTTCCCTGGCAGGGTGGGCAGGGCTGGCACAGGGTGCCCAGAGCAGCTGTGGCTGCCCCTGGATCCCTGGCAGTGCCCAAGGCCAGGCTGGACATTGGGGTTGGAGCAGCCTGGGATGGTGGGAGGTGTCCCTGCCATGGCAGGGGTGACACTGGATGAGCTTTAAGGTCCCTTCCACCCCAAACCCTGCTGAGATTCCATGACTGTGACATGTCAGCTTTCCCAGGAAGGTGACTGGGAGCAATGCCCTGTGTTCCAGTGCCTTGGGAATTGCTGTGGGATGAGGGAATCACCTCCCACCCCAGGGCAGAGCCCAAAACGGGGCTGGTGAGGTTGCCAAGCCCTGACAGCCCCCAGTGCCTGCATTTGGCTTTATTTTATGGCTGCAGCTTCCCCTCCTTCCTGCCTGCCCAGATCCAGCAGCTCCTGCTGGGGTGGCAGACACAGCCCTGCTGGCAGGATCTTGGGAATTTGGGGCTCCCAAATCGTGGTTTCCTCTGGAACAGTTCCATTCAGGCCTGGCTCAGCACCCCTGGCCAGGGGCAGGAGGGGATGGTGTGGGATGGACACGGGGAAGCAGAGGATGGCCATGGCAGCAGGAGGGAAAAAGATGGAAAGGAAAAGGGATCTGAGGTGCTGAGAGGGTGGGAGCCTGTCTGGGATTCATCAAAAGTGAAGTTGGAGTGGTTTTTAAACGAGCAAAGAGAGCTGGGCCCCCAGGGGAGATCCCTGCTGGGATAAATGATCCATCTGGAGAAATCCAGACAGGCCAGAGGGGGCTGTGGGTGAGGTTTGGGGTGCACAGCCCTGTCCCAAAGCAGGGCTGCTCCTCCTCCACCCTCAGCCACTGCCCCCCAGGATCCCTGGGGGAGCATCCCAGCTCCTGGGAGCTGCAGATGGAGCTGGGCTGGGAGTTCTCAGGACCAGGATCCTGTCCCCATCACCTTCCCCCAAAGCTCCTGGGAGGAAAACTGGTTCCGGTCCATCTGGAGTCCAGATCGGCTCGGCTGGGTGAGTAATCCGGGAGTGGGAGGGAAGGCAGAGACATCTCTGCAATTCCCAGCAGCGAGGAGGAGAGAACAGACTATCCTGGGAGTGCAGATGGAGCACGGAGAGGGGGCTGGGATTCCCAGGCCTCTGCTTCATCCTTTTCCCATGGGAGGAACCACCCTGGGGAGGGCACGGCGGTGGGCACGGCTCAGGGGCTGGGTGATGTCCCATGTCACAGCTCTGTGGTGGCACTTCAGCTGAAGCCACGGCTGGGAGAGCTGGGGCTGTGCACCTGCACAAGAGAAGGTTCCAGAAAGAGCTCAGAGCCCCTCCAGTGCCTGAAGGGTCTCCAGGAGAGCTGGAGAGGGACTGGGGACAGGGAATGGCAGGGCTTGATGGGATTTTGGGCAGGAATTGTTCCCTGGCAGGGTGGGCAGGGCTGGCACAGGGTGCCCAGAGCAGCTGTGGCTGCCCCTGGATCCCTGGCAGTGCCCAAGGCCAGGCTGGACATTGGGGTTGGAGCACCTGGGACAGTGGGAGGTGTCCCTGCCATGGCAGGGGTGGGATGGGATGAGCTTTAAGGTCCCTTCTCCCCACAGGGTGCTAAGCGAGGTTATTTTAACTCCTGACACAACTCCAGGCTGCCCCTGGGTGCAGCTGGCACACAGCAGGGCCCAGCAGGACGGGGAGCAGGGATTGTCCCCTCCGGGATGTCACCACGTCTCATCAGCATCGCCCGCCCCCAACCACGGGCTCGGTGACTTTGGGACAGGGACACGGAGCTGCCACGTGGTGTGGCACTCGGACATGGCCCACAGGGATGTGATATCCTGAGGGGAATGCCCTTATCCAAGTGCTGTCCCCTCAGCCTCTGCTGGAGTGGCAACATGATGCCGAAGCTGAATGTCTTTTGCTATGAATATTGGTTCTTTTCTCTTTTTTTAAAATTTTTTTTTGGTCAAGCAAAAAACATTTCTACAGGGAATGACTGTGACTGATTACATTTGTCAGGGTTTTTATCAAGCCATTGAAAGAGCTGGAGATTTTTTGGAAACCAAATAAGTGAAATATTTTGGCTGGTCAAAAAATGTTTCCAGTAAAAAATCCCCAGAAATCGCAGCGAGAAACGGTTGTAGGAAAATTTGTGGCACAAATTAAAATGTGTTTTTTTTCCAAGGGAAAACAGCTCCAGGGAAATAAATTTCTTAGCACCATTGGTGGAAGGATGCTCCATGCTGAAGGCATCTCCCCTTGGGGTGCTTGGCTCTGGGAATGTGGTGCCAGGCCGGGAACTGTGGCTCCAGTTTTTGTCCTGGCTGTAAAATGGCTGCACTTTTTTTTCCCCAAAATGTCACCTTTCGGCCACAGGGATGGGAGGAGGATCCCAGGAGGAGCGTGGTGTCCTGTGCACAGCAGAGGGGATGTGCTGAGGAAAGCTCAGGAGATGCCTGAGGAATGGGATGGACAGGGACCAGGATGCTGAAAGGATCTGTGCCATGCCCTGGGCACCCTGTGCCACGAGGGTGCAACATTCCAGCATTCCCCTCGGATGTCCATGAAACATGGAGCAGCTAAACAGGGTTCAAACATTCCCCAAAATCAGGCTGGAACCTGCAGGAAAGAAATGCAGACCAGGAGGCAGCAGGAAGGTGCTGGAGGCAGAGCTGGGATCACCACCAAGCCCGCAGTGGGCTGAGGTTTGGGATCTCTGCATCCCTTTGGGATCTGCGCCACGTTTCCCAAAGCTCCTGCAGCAATTTTGTGGCCTCCTTGTCTCTAAGCCCTGCCTGTCCCCAGCGTGGCCCTGACCCCGGCACAGGCTGAGCTCTGTGCAGAACGAGCTGAGCTCTCCGAGTAAAAATAGCTCATGACCATGCAAATCTGCGGCTGGATATTAATGCAGATGCACAGAGGTGCTGGCACGGCTGGCAGAGGAGCCCTGCCCAGCCATTCCCACCTGGAATTGGCACTGCACAGGCTACTGGCACCTGCTGCGAGGGGGGGATTTGTTGGGATGGGTGGAAGAGGATCAGAAAGTCCCAGAGTGTGGGTCAGGGTGGTGAGGGGAGGAAGATTCCCTGTGGATCACTGGGAAAGCTCCCGGGAGGAGGGGATGGATCTGGGGAGGGTGATCACCCTTCCCTGCATGGATCCTATGGGTGCTGGAGGTTATTCCCCACAAGGATAGGGAATGACAGAGCCGTGGTGTGCTCCTGGCACCACCACAGTTCCCAGGAAGCTTTGGTCACTCCAAAAATGCCATCCCAGGACTGGGCTGAGAACCTGGAGCTTTGGCCACTCCAAAAACACCATTCTGGGACTGGGCTGAGCAGCTGGAGCTGTGACCACTCCAAAAATGCAATCCCAGGACTGGGCTGAGCACCTGGAATTTTGACCACTCCAAAAATTCCATCCTGGGATTGAGATGAGCAACGAGAGCTTTGGCCACTCCAAAAATGAAATCCCAGGACTGGGCTGAGAAGCTCGAGTTTTGACCAGTCCACAAATGAAATGTCAGGACTGGGCTGAGCACCTGGAACTTTGGCCACTCCAAAAATGCCATCCTGGGATTGAGATGAGCAGCTAGAGCTTTGGCCACTCCAAAAACACCATCTCAGGACTGGGCTGAGCAGCTGGAATTTTGACCACGCCAAAAATTCCATCCCAGGACTGGGCTGAGCAGCTGGAGCTTTGGTCACTCCAAAAACGCCATCCCGGGACTGGGCTGAGCATCTGCTGGGAGCCAGCCAAGTTCTCCAGCCCCAAAACGCCTCGGTGCCCTGTGCCCCCTAGAAAAAACCATTTGCCATCGCTGCTGCAACCCTGTGCATGTCAGAAATTCGGCTCCTGCGGGCACAGCTCCAGTCAGGAAGAGCCAGAGCACTCCACGGGCAGGGAGAGTCATGTGAAAAATGCTCTTGTTCCCTCTTAAGATGCTTGGAAGCAGCCTGAGGGCTTTAGCACTGTGCCGCTTTGGTTTAAGTTTCTCTAATGAGGTTTGCCTTCTATTACTGTCAGGGAACATTTTTCATTGTTGAAGCCACTGTAAATGCAAAGCCTTAAAAATGAGTTTCCATTTCAGATCTGACAGCTCAGCTGCTAATGTAAAATAGAGAAAAACCACAGATCAGGCTGCCTTTTAGTGCAATTAGCCCTCCAAATGGAGCAATTTACATTGGCACACTTGTGTATCTTCCTGCAGAAGGCAGGCAAAAAAGCCTCATTACTTAAGCACAGACCTTTATGAGCAGAAATGAGGGGAAGAGAGGAAAAACACACCAGGCTGGGAGTGCCAGGCTCTGCCTCCTCCCTGCGTGCCAGCGTGCCAGGGAGACGTGGGGCTGGGCTGGGAACTGCCTCTGGGTTTGTGCCTGGAGCTCCCTCTGGATTGGCACACGGAGCAGCCTCTGGGTTTTCACGTGGAGGTTCCTCTGGACTGGCACATGGAGCTGCCTCTGCCTTGGCACACGGAGGTGCCTTCCCAGCCTTTCCAGCAGCTTTCCCGGTGCCACTCCCGCTGCACGTGCCCATCATGGAGCCATGGGCACATTCCTGGCCGTGGGTGTGGTGGATGGAATGGTTCTGTGTGCCACACTCAGTTCCCTGTGCCACACACTCAGTTCTGTGTGCCACACACTCAGTTCTGTGTGCCACACACTCAGTTCTGTGTGCCACACACTCAGTTCTGTGTCACACACTCAGTTCCTGTGCCACACACTCAGTTCTGTGTGCCACACACTCAGTTCTGTGCCACACACTCAGTTCTGTGCCACACACTCAGTTCTGTGTGCCACACTCAGTTCTGTGTGCCACACACTCAGTTCTGTGTCACACACTCAGTTCCCTGTGTCACACACTCAGTTCCTGTGCCACACACTCAGTTCTGTGTGCCACACACTCAGTTCTGTGTGCCACACAATCAGTTCTGTGTCACACACTCAGTTCTGTGCCACACACTCAGTTTTGTGTGCCACACACTCAGTTCTGTGTCACACACTCAGTTCTGTGTCACACACTCAGTTCTCTGTGCCACACACTCAGTTCCTGTGCCACACACTCAGTTCTGTGTGCCACACACTCAGTTCTGTGCCACATGTGCCACCATCCCTCCCCTGCCACAGGGGTTGATGGATTGGAGAATCTCAGCAATTTTTCAGACCCTGCCAAAGCCTGAAGTGTTCCGTTGTCCTTTTTGTCACCTGTGCAGGTGACTGCACCATGGAGCTGTGCCGTGCCTTTGTGACCCTGTGTCACGTTGCCTGGAGCTGTGCCACACCCTGAGAACTGCACCTCCCACCTGGAGGTGTGCCATGCCCTGGGGACCCTGTGCCACCTTGCCTGGAGCTGTGCCATGTCCTGAGGACTTTGTGTCACCTTGCCATGGGGCTGTGCCATGCCTTGGTGACTCTGTGTCACACCTCCTGGAGCTGTGCCATGCTTTAGTGACCCTGTGTCACCCTACCTGGAGCTGTGCCATGCCTTTGTGACCCTGTGTCACCTTGCCATGGGGCCGTCCCACAGCCTGAAAACTGCACCTCCCACCTGGAGCTGTGCCATGCCCTGAGGACTCTGTGTCACCTTGCCATGGGGCTGTGCCATGCCTTGGGGACCCTGTGCCACACCTCCTGGAGCTGTGCCATGCTTTAGTGACCCTGTGTCACCCCACCTGGAGCTGTGCCATACCCTGGGTACTCCGTGCCACCTCACCCTGGGGTGGTGCAGGATCCCAAGATGAATTTCCAAAGGAGCTGCCATTCGTTTGTCAGCACCAGCCCCATTTACATCCTCACTCCTCTCTCGGGCTCCCTGCCTGCATCCTCAATATCCACCCAAGGCCACGTCCCCACATATCTGGCCCCTCACAGAATAAAATCAGGTTTTTCGAGGCCTCAGAGCTCTGATTCCCTCCGTGCTCCGGCCTCCTCCTCCTCCGCCCCTTCCTGGCTCCATCTCTCTGGGTAATGAGGTTGGAATGGCTCCATCCAGCAGGGCTGTGAGGAGCCCCTTCCCTGCGAGGGCAGAGCAGACCTTGGGCCCCAATCCAGCTGCTGCCAATTCCAGAGGCCCCTCCGTGCATTTATTAATCCCTTTTGCGAGGACAAGAGGGAGGAGGAGGAGGAGGAGGAGGGAGGAAGGACAGACAGCAGTGGGGCAGCCTGGGAGCACCCAGGGATGGACACTGCTGACAGGCAGGGATGGGGATGAGCTGGAGCTGCGTGGGTGGGATGTGCTGCTGCTCCAGGCAGGGATAAATCAGAATTAACTGGGCAGCTCCTGAGCTGCTTTGAACTGGGAATGGCCTGGCTGTGCTGGGGGCTCCCTGCCTGCCAGCCCTGCAGAGAACAGGGCTGAGCCTGGAATGGCCACTGAGCCCAGAAATTCCAACATTTCCACTCCATGCCATCAGCTGACCTCTCTGCCTGGGCATCCTGCACCCCAGTCCATTGCTGTTCTCCTTCTTCCAGTCCTCAGCACAGGGGTTTGATCCCTGGAGCTGCAGTGGCCATCCCTGTAGATCCTGGCAGGGTCAGCCCTGCACCTCAGGGGTGTTGGCATCCCCTGGGGTGGTGACAATGGCTTGGGGCTCTTCCCAAAGCCCCTGTGAGTGAGTGAGGAGCTGGGCCTGTGCCTCAGCATGGGGAGCACGGAGAGGTGGGGTAAGGGTGGGTGATGGTGATGGCTCACAAGCAATTCCGGAGGTGTGCACTGCTCCCTTTGGCCACCAGACCTGTCTCGCAGCCCCACAGGATCCTGTCAAGCTGACACCACGCATTTCCCACACACCTGCACTGACTGGCACCGGTGACACCACCTTTCCCCCAGCTCCTGTGACATGCAGCCCTGAACAAGGCTCTCCGTGGCACTGCCCAGGATGGATGGCAGCCTGACCTTTTCAAACTGTGCCACGACACCAACCTGCTCTGCTCACCTGAAACCTTCCTGCTGCTCATCCCCAGCCTGGCAGCTCTGCTGCCTGGAACAGAGACCAGACAGAGCAAAAGGAATAAAATCGGGATTTATTGAAAGGAATGAAATCGGGATTTATTGAAAGGATTCACCTTGACCAGTGCAAGAGCCCGGCCAGGGCTACACCCAAATCAAATCCCAGCTGGATCCTGGGCACGAGTTTTACACTTTTATCAGTTTTGGTTCATCTGCACATTGGGGTCAATGATCCACCCACAGCCCCAGGCTATGAAGTCTCAGCCCCTGCCTTGCCCCCTTTCCCTCGCTGCTGTTTCTGCTTTTTGGGTGCCAGTTGTCCTTGATTGTCCAGCTAGAAAGGAATTGTTTTGTCTGAGTCCCCTGTGAACTCACCGACACCTCATGTGAAGTTTCAGAGTTCCACACTAAGCAGCAGAGATTCTGAAAAATAGAAAAGCTAAAACCCACACCTCATTCTTCCCACCTCCCACTCCTTATCCTCACCTAGGGCACCCCCACCCGCAGAAATCTCCTCCTCATCCCGTCCTCTCTCCCAGCCAGCCCCCCAGCACATCCCGAGCTGTTGGAACCCTGAAACCTGGGAGGTTTGAAATTTTTGTGCTGTCGGGCACAGTCCCCCAGAAGAACACTGCTTTTGACTTGAGGCCTTGGAGAAGGCTTCCAAAATTGAGTGAGTTAGAATCACTGATGTGTGACATCACATGGTGAAGGGTTTGGAGTTTGGGGTTTTAGATTATAGTGATAGGTATGAGACAAGATGGAAATTTTAGGGCTTCTTTCCTGTCCTTCTTCTTGGATTTGGGTGGTATTTTTAAATTGGATAAAGAATGCTGCACTGCAGCTCATGGGTGTTTGGTCATTAAGTCAAAAGTATAAATAATACAGGTTTTAGCTTTCAATTAGACTGTTTAGCCTTAAAAGATTCATAACAAATGAAATGCATTGGCATTTCTTAATTTTTAGCTTGTTAGCTCCAAGCGCTGTGGCACTCACTGTACTACAGATAAAAATTAATAAACAACCGAGTCCGAACACGAATCTCCATCTCTGGTGCTTCAATCCTGACTCTGACTAAAGAGAAAAAAAGAAAATGAGACACTGAGCCACCCATCCCAGCCCCCCCCGGATGCTGCAGGTGTCCCAGCTCCGCTTCCCATTGTCTCCCCCGGTAGTTTTGTCCCTTTGCAAGGTTGGAAATGTTCCACTTCCCGTCCCCATCGCCGCCTTATCGCCGCTTTTCATTCCCTGCAGCCGCTCGCACTTTTGTCTGACGCAGCCCCGCTTTTCTTAACAGGCCTCTGCTCTCCTGATTGAGGGATTGTCTCCTTGGGTGGCTGGGAGAGTATTCTTCACAGCCTGGAATTATGATTCAAATTTCTCCGTTTCAATGTGCTCTTGCAGCTGCTTCAGCCGCTGATTGTCTCCAGCGTGGCGGAACCGGCCCGCTCGATGCCGGAGCATGTTCGGCGTCAGGGGGGCTCGGCTGCAGCCACGCACCTGAGCAGCCTCTGCTTTCCTGCTCCGAGATCAATTCCTCTTTCTGTGCCAGGAGCGGGCTGGTCTCGGCTTCCCCGTGCTGCCTGGAACTGGTTTTTTTTATCCAGGGTATTGATTTGGCCCCTTTGGGGAGCGGTGAGTGTGAGATGCTGGCGGGACGCGGGATTAGCAGAGCGCTCCTGCTGTCCCTCACCTGCCGGGCAAGAGGCGTTTCAGGAGGGCTGCTTTGGCTCCCAGCAGATCCAGTTCCATTACCTGGCCTGCAGGGACACCTTCCACTGTCCCAGGATGCTCCAAGCCTGTCCAACCTGGCCTTGGGCACTGCCAGGGATTCAGAGGCAGCCACAGCTTCTCAGGGCCTGCCGACCCTCCCAGGGAACAATTCCTGCCCAATATCCCATCCAACCGTGCCATTCCCTGTGTCCTGTCCCTCCATCCCTTGTCCCCAGTCCCTCTCCAGCTCTCCTGCAGCCTCTTTAGGCTCTGAGGGGCTCTGAGCTCTCCCTGGAGCTTTCTCTTGTGCAGGTGATCACCCCCAGCTCTCCCAGCCTGGCTCCAGAGGGGCTCCAGCCCTTGGAACGTCTCTGTGGCCTCCTCTGGACTCACCCAGTTCACGCTGCTGGCAGCTCTGCTTCTCCTGAGGTCACCAACATTCTGGGCACAGGTGCCAGCATCCCCATGGTTCCTGAGCCCTGTTCCCCCAGCCTTCACTCCAAAGACTCCCAAAATCACTGATGGCTCATCCACACATCCCTAGACCTGGCCCAAAGCAGAGTCCAGCCTTCCCCGAGGGCTCTGCAGCCCCCTGGGACTTGCCATCCCAAAGGATTTAGACACCATCTGTCCCCAGGTGACATGCGGCTCAGGATCCCCCACCTGCTGGTGGCCTGCTGGGGGTCAGAGCCAGCCAAAAAAGCCAAAAGCTCCCTGGCACTGCCATGGTCCTGCCAATCCTCTGGCCCCAGGAGCTTCCCATTGCCTGTGATTACTGCTGGATCCTCACTGTGCCCTCTCCAGCTTGGATTTTTAACTCTTTCCTTTTGTAAATCCATCCCTGTCCTCCCCAGGGACACACCAGAGCCATCAGCCCCTGCCTGCTCCAGTCCCTGCTGCTCTGGGTGCTGCTGGAACCTCTTCCTATGGGATTTAGGATCCTGCTGCTCTGTGCCAGGAGCAATGCTGGAATCCTGTACTGGGGGCCCCAGCATCCTGCCCTGTGCCATGGGCACTGCTGGGACCTCTTCCTGCGGGATTTAGGATCCTGTTCCGTGTCCTGGGCACTGCTGGAACCCTGTCCTGTGCTGTGAGTACTGCTGGAATCCTGCCCTGTGGGTTTCAGGATCCTTCCAGGAGCTGTGGGATGAGGATGGGGATAAGGTGTGGGGCAGGGATGTGGGGCAGGGATGTGACATGGACAGAAATGTGATTTGGGCAGGGATGGGATGTGGGGCAGGGATGGGATGTGGGACAAGGCACCCAACTCCCCCCATTCCCTTCACACGGAACTGACTGAGGACGGATCCGTCCCTCTCCTGATACCAAACCCGAGAATTTCGAGCTAAAACCAATTCCGTGTACCCGGCAAGGGGCGGCTGCATTTTTCATGAGCCAGATGAGCAAACAAAACCAGGCTTTTCCAAGCGGCAAGAGCCGGCCCCGGCGCTCATGGTCACTGCACGGATGAGCCGGGAGCGGCTCTGACAGCCCATCGTGTTCCCGGGATCCACGAGCCGCATCCAGCCTCACTTCCCAGCCTCCAGCCAGCTTTTCACACCACCAGCGGCAGCGGTGGCCACGCCGGGGTCCCTGGAGAGGGGTGGGGACAGTGACACCGGAGCGATGACATCCCTCTGCTTCCCTGCTCCTGACATTCCTCTCGTCTCGCTCCCCCAAACCAGCTCCTCCCGAGGGAAGAGCTGCGGGACTTGTTGCTGGTTTATTTCCCTTTTTTTCCCCCCCCCTGATTTTGAACACAATTAATTAAAACCCAGTGATGGTGTCCCAAAAGACACCGCTTTTTATGGAAAAGCAGAAAAGCTGGAGCAGCCCAGGGATGTTCCTCTGGGCTCCACCACGCTGGTGGGCACAGGCAGAGGGGCTCTGGCTTGGTGGTGGCACAGAGGGACACTGCCAGTGTCCCCCCAGCCCTGGGGAAGGATGGAGCAAGGTCCCACAGCTCCCAGGGTCTCCCCAGAGTTTTGCTGAAGTCTCCAGCCATGGAAGGAAACTGTGATTTAATTTGGATAGTAGGAGAAGGTTCTTCCCACGGAGGGTGGTTGGGCACTGGACAGGGAATGGCCTCAGAGCTCCAGGAGTGTTTGGACAAAGCTCTCAGGCACAGGGTGGGATTTTGGGGGTGTCTGTGCATGGACTGATGATCTCCATAGGCCCTTTCCAGCTGAGGATATTCTGTGATTCCATAATTCTGTGATTTGCCCGTGCTGGGCAGTCAGGACCATCCCTCTGGGATGTGGTGGCAGCTGAGGCACAGCCAGGCCAGGGCTCAGTAACCACCACACTCAGCAGGCTCAAAACTGGGATTTTGGAGCTGTCTAGACAGGAGCCCCATCAAAGCCCAGGAGCTGAGGGAGAGCTCAGCACAGCCCCTGCTCCTCAGAGCTGCCTCCAAAGCCTTCTGACTCACAGAATAATGAGCAGCTTCCCTAAAAACTGCTGGAATTGCTGCCAGAGCCCCAGGTGAAGGGCTGGGAGCCTGAGAAGGGCCCTGACAGGTGGTTTTTTTTCCTGCAGAAAGAGGAGATTTGGGCCTAGGTCTCCATGGATGTGATGGAGATGCTCTCCAGAGTGGAGGGACTGGGCTTTGTGGTGGGATGTGTTATGGGGCTGGTGGGGTTTAATAGGGGATGTGGCTGTGGGGTGACTTCACCCTCCTCACTCCTCCCCTTTATTCAAAGTGAATCCTTATTTTAATGATAAACAGGAGCCAGAGCCAGCAGGGACTGACAGGTCCCCATCCCTCCTCTCCTCTGTGTGCCCAGCACCATTCCAGGAGAAAAGCCATAAAAACGAATCCAGAAATCCAGAGAGGCAGGAATCCCTGGGATGCAGCATCAGGGATCTTCTCTCAGCCAGATCCCAACCTGTGTGGAGACAGGATAATCCCAGCTTGGGCCATGCCAGCTCACCCAACAGCCCTTGATCCACTTGGAGCACTGGGAGGAGCCTGGCAAAGCTGGGATTTGGGGTCCCTGCTCAAAAATCCACCCTGGGCACTGGGGGATGGCTCCGTGCCTGCAATGGGAATGTCCCAAACCCTGGGACTGGGACACATTCCCAGCCCTGGGTGTGTTCCCAGCTCTGGGGTGCATATTCCCCATGGATTTTCCAGCCTTGGGTGCCTTCCCTTCATCCCAGGGTTGGCACCGAGCTGTGGGTGGGTGTGCCCAGCGAGCCAGCCCTCCCCAAAAGGCTGTGACAGGTTTGGGGCTGCTCTGCTGTCACCTCCTGGCCAGGGGACAATCCTGGGGCAGCAATGCTTTGCTCCTCGTGCTCACAGATTTCCAGGGAACTTTCCTGGCAGGTTGGGATGGTTTTGGGGAGCAGCAGCAGTGGGTGAGTGCCATGGGTGGCAGCAGCCCGAGCAGGGAGTGTCGTGGGTGCCCCACTGTGCCTTGCACAAGGTGGGGACACCCCTGTGGGCACCCACGGCAGCTGAGGGACACCCTGAGAGCCCCAGGAGCCTGGTGTCTTCTCCTGCCCTGTTTTTGGGGTGCAGAGGTGCCACCAGAGCAGTGGGGTGCTGTGCTCAGAGCCTTGGGGACCTCCCAGTGCCACCAGAGCAGATCTGGGGAGGCCCTTAGCAACAAGGAGGTGACTTGGTGCCCATTCAGAGGGAAGTGGAGCTGCTGGAGTCAGAGTAAATAATTAAAGCTGGAGCTGTGGAGGAGCAAGCCGAGATAACGGGGGCAGCTCAAGCAGAAAACCTGGGATTCGCTGCCTCAGCTCTCCCAGCACGGCCACCCTGGGGCTGTCCCTGCTATGTCCCCAGTGTCCCCTCCCCATCCCTGGCCACCCTGGGGCTGTCCCTGCTGTATCCCCAGTGTCCCCCTCCCATCCCTGGCCACCCTGGGGCTGTCCCTGCTGTATCCCCAGTGTCCCCCCCCGCCATCCGTGGCCACCCTGGGGCTGTCCCTGCTGTGTCCCCCCCCATCCCTGGCCACCCTGGGGCTGTCCCTGCTGTATCCCCAGTGTCCCTGCCCCATCCCTGGCCACCCTGGGGCTGTCCCTGCTCTGTCCCCACCCTCCCTGGCCACCCTGGGGCTGTCCCTGCTGTGTCCCCAGCATCCCCCCCTCTCCCCAGCCATGGATTTGCCATCTCCCTCCCCTTTTCACATCTCGCTGGTTTTCACACCGTGCTGGTGCTGCTGCCTCTTGGCCCAGCCATCCATAACTCCCTGGGGACCTTCCAGGGCAGCCACCACCATCAGCCTTCATCCTCCTCCTCCTCCTCCTCTTCCTCTTCTCCCTGCCCAGGGAAGCCCCTTCCCACATCCGTGCCCATTGATCCGCCGTGTTTTGCTGCTCCCTCCTGCGCTTCGTAAATGTCAACTTTTTTTTTTTTTTTTTTTTTTTTTTTTCCCTCTGACAAAGAAATTTTGTGGTAATGACTCTTTGTGCCACTTCTAAATCCCCAATTACATAAGGAGCAGCAGCACAAAGCCATTCCCTTTGGTGGAAATCTCCGCGTAATCCCTTTTCCAGAGAAGCAGCCCGCCAGTGACACGCTTCTAACTCTTTGTTTGTTCTTTTGGATCAAATCTAACTGATTGCCGTGACTAATTAACTTTCCCTTTCTTCGGGCCTCTGTTGTCTTAATTAATTTCGCAAATGCTTCGCTCCCAGCTCCCAGGCAGCTCCCAGGCTCGGCGGTGCAAAGCGGGCGCCTCTGGGGCAGGGCTGACCTGGCTGCCAGCGGGGTTCCACAGCAGGCAGGGCCACCCTGGCACGTCCCCAAGTGCCACCAAGCCCCTGGGTGGGCTGCAGTGACCCCTGGGTGCCGCTGCCGGGGTGTGGTGGGGCAGGAGGTGGCTCAGTGGAGGTGTGGATGAAACATCTCCTGCTGGTGGGGTTCAATCAGGTCCTCTCCACTTCCAGCTCCTGCCAGATCCTAATTTTTGCCCTGGGGTGTTTCCCACTGAGTCAACACCCAGGCGGGGAGAAATCCAGCCCATAAATCTCAGAATTTGAAGGGCTGGGAGGGACCTTGAACATCATCTCATCCCTGCCATGGGAAGGAGCATCTTCTACTCGATGGGGTTGTTTAAGACCTTCTCCATCCTGGCCAGGTTGGGCCATCCACGGCCTCCCTGGGCATCCTGTGCCGGGGCCTCAGCACCCTCACAGCAGAGAATTTCTTCCTCAGGATAGAATTTCTTCCTCAGTAAAGGATTTCTTCTTTAAAGTAAAGCCTGGTGGAATCCTGCTGCAAAGGGCTGGTTTGGTGACAGCTCGTCCAATTCTTTTCCTGCAGGATCCTGGCACGGTGGTCACCACCGTGTCACCAGATGCCACTCCAGGAATTCCCAGCATGACTGGGATCTGTATCCCATGTTCTGCAATGATGGACACGTGAGTCTCAGGGTTAGTTTTGTGTCCTGGATGTGGATTTCAGGGTTGGGTTTATGCTTAGGCTTAGGGCTAGGGTTAGGGTTAGGGTTAGGGCTAGGGTTAGGGTTAGGGCTAGGGCTAGGGTTAGGGTTAGGGTTAGGGCTAGGGCTAGGGTTAGGATTAGGGTTAGAGCTAGGGTTAGGGTTAGGGTTAGGGTTAGGGTTAGGGCTAGGGTTAGGGTTAGGGCTAGGGTTAGGGTTAGGGTTAGGGTTAGGGTTAGGGTTAGGGCTAGGGCTAGGGCTAGGGTTAGGGTTAGGGCTAGGGCTAGGGCTAGGGCTAGGGTTAGGGTTAGGGTTAGGGTTAGGGTTAGGGTTAGAGCTAGGGTTAGGGTTAGGGCTAGGGTTAGGGTTAGGGTTAGGGTTAGGGTTAGGGTTAGGGTTAGGGTTAGGGCTAGGGCTAGGGTTAGGGTTAGGGCTAGGGCTAGGGCTAGGGCTAGGGCTAGGGCTAGGGCTAGGGTTAGGGTTAGGGTTAGGGTTAGGGCTAGGGTTAGGGTTAGGGTTAGAGCTAGGGTTAGGGTTAGGGTTAGGGTTAGGGTTAGAGCTAGGGTTAGGGTTAGGGTTAGGGTTAGGGTTAGGGTTAGGGTTAGGGTTAGGGTTAGAGCTAGGGTTAGGGTTAGGGTTAGGGTTAGGGTTAGGGTTAGAGCTAGGGTTAGGGTTAGGGTTAGGGTTAGGGTTAGGGTTAGGGTTAGGGTTAGGGTTAGGGTTAGGGTTAGGGTTAGGGTTAGGGTTAGGGCTAGGGTTAGGGTTAGGGTTGGGGCTAGGGTTAGGGCTAGGGTTAAGGTTAGGGTTAGGGTTAGATTAGGGTTAGGGTTAGGGTTAGGGTCATGGTTAGATTAGGGTTAGGGTTAGATTAGGGTTAGGGTTAGGGTTTGGGTTAGGGTTAGATTAGGGTTAGGGTTAGATTAGGGTTAGGGTTAAGGTTAGGGTTAGATTAGGGTTAGGGTTAGATTAGGCCGTGGATGTGGAGCTCAGGGTTAGGGTTAGGGTTAGGGTTAGGGTTAGGGTTAGGTCGTGGATGTGGAGCTCAGCTGTAATTTTGTGCCCTGGATGTTGACCTCAGAATTAGTTCTGTATCCTAGATGTGACTCTCAGGTTTAAATCTGTCCTGGATGTGGATTTGAGTTGTTGGACTTACAGTTAGGGTTCGGTTAGGCCCTGGGTGTGGATATCAGGGTTAGTTCTTTGCCCTTGCCATTGATCTAAGCTTTACTTCTGTGTCTATGATGTAAATTTTAGGATTAGTTCTCTTCCCTGGATATGGCTCTCAGGGTTAATTCTGTCCTCTGGGTTTGGATTTCTAGGTTAATTCTATGTCCTGGTCATGGATTTCAGGTTGGGTTTAGGATTAGATTAGGCCCTGGATATGGATCTCAGGGGTGTTTCTGGGTTCTGGATGTATATGTGAGGTTTAAGGATAGGGTTATGGTTAGTATTAGGGTTAGTTTAGGCCCTGCATGTGGATTTTAGGGCTTGTTGTGTGCCCTGGATTTGGATCTCAGTGTTAGGGTTAGTGTTAAGGTTAGGGTTAGGTTAGGCCCTGACTTAGGGTTAGGTTAAGGTTTAGGGTTTAGTTAGGCCCACAATGTGGAACTCAGGGTTAGGTGTGTGTCCTGGATATGGCTCTGAGGGTTTTCTCTGTGCCCTGGATTTGGCTCCCAGGGTTAGGGTTTGTGTTTTGTTTAGGGTTATGGTTAGATCAGGCCCTGGATGTGGCTCTAAGGGCTAGTTCTGTGTCCTGGATGTGGATCTCAGGCTTAAGGTAATAGTTATGGTTAGGGCTAGCATTAGGTTAGGCCCTGGTTGTGGATATTGGGTAGTTCTGTGCCCTGGATGCGGCTCTCAGGGTTAGGGTTAGGCATAGGGATAGGTTTAGGGTTAGGTTTAGGGTTCTGTTAGGCCCTGGATGTGAATTTCAGAATTAATTCTGTGCCCTGGATGTGGCTCTCTCTGCACTTACTCCCCCAGGCTGGGTTTTTCCCAGACAAAGGTCGAGCTCAGCTCTCAAGCCCATCCTGTAGTCTGGGGCAGCACAATGGAGCTGCATATTCATGAAGACACTGCATTACACAGGACTGCTGGCAGGAACTGAGATCTTATCTTCGGCTTCCAGCAGCCCTTGTGGTGGCTCTTATCAGCCCTTTCCTATCTGGGGTCTGCCCTGGATGAATAAACATCACGGTTCTTCCACTCCAAGGCTCTTGGGCTGTGGAGTGCAGCAGGGGATGCTCGGTGGAGATAAAGGGCAGCAGCCTGGCTCAGATCCCTGCCAGCCTTCCTGTGCCCCAAAAGTGGGGCTGGTGGTCCCAAACCTTGGGGGAACCTGCAGGGGACACGCTTTTGGCACTGCTCCAGCCCTTGATGTGGCAGGATCCTGAGGCAGGACAAGAGGAAACAGCAGCAGGTTGTGCCAGGGGAGGATCAGGCTGGGCATCAGCAGGAATTTCTCCATGGAAAGGGCGGTCAGGCCTTGGAAGGAGCTGCCCAGGGAGCTTTGGAGTGCCCATCCCTGGAGGTGGCACCTGGGGACAAGGTGGGGATGAGGCACAGCTTGGGCTCGATGGTCCTGGAGGTCTTTTCCAACCTCGGTTTCTCCGAGATTCTCTGTTCTGTTGGAGTTTCTCCTGGCACAGACACCACTGGCAGAACTTCGGCATCCTGGAATCGATGGTGGCACCACCCAGGGGGGCGAGAGGGGCCAGGCAGGACATTGTGAGCCCCGGGTCGGGGCTGAAGGGGTGAGCCCTGTTTGTCATCAAGGCCTCAGGTAGGAAATGAAAGAGCTGGAGGAAATCCAGGAGCTGGGAGGAGCGAGCCAAAGAACCTGCAGGTTCTGGGAGCTCGGAGGGACCTGAGCTGTGGGAAGCACGGGGCATTACTGGAAGAGCAGACGACTCCTCCCAAAGGCTGCCAGCACAAACCAGCCCCTTTGCAGAGGGTGCCTTGAAACCCATCTGCAATTAAGCCCTGGCAGTGCTGCTGTGCTTCCCCAGGGTCAGGCAGGCTGCAGAAATCCAGGAGCAATCGCTGCCATTGCCGCTGGATCCCCCTGGAGCATCACCCAGCCCTCAGCCCGGGATCAGACAGCGCTGCCAGCTCGGTCCTGAAAGTCTTCTGTCACCTCTGGGGACAGCCCAGCCCTGGCTCCAACGGGGGCTGTGCCTTCACAACAAAGAGCTGAGGACAAATTTGAAAAGATTCGGTCTCCCTTTGTAGAAACCTTTGATTAAACCGTGGCAGCCGGGATCGAGCTGGTGCTCATCTCCCTGGCCTCCCACCCCCTCCTACTTCTTCATCTCCCTCTCTTCTGCCTTTTCTGCCTTGCCTCTTTTTCTCCCTTGGCTTTGGAAGGGAGCAGATCAATAAATAAATAAACCCACAGAAATGTTATTTCTCCGGCGAGAGGAGCCTTGAAGTTCATCAGAAATAACAATCCCGACCTCCCGTGCATGCGCAGGGCAGGGAGAAGGGATGTGATTATTCCCTAGGGAAAAAAACAGCAGCACAACACGTTGGACCTGTTCCGAGGGCGCCGGGCTGACAATTCACCGGCAGCCTTTGAGCTCTCACTCGGTGCCTCCAAGAGTTTTGACATGAAAGGGCCACCAGTCAAACGAAGGGAAGGATCAACTTGCAGGATTAAATGTCCTTGTCGCCAGCCCATCAAAACACGGCGTTACTTTGGAGGGACAGATCGTTCACAGCAGTTTAAACCTGAAGTTCCAGGGGATTTTTGGCGGCCACAGGTGGCACCAGTGCTGCAGGAGGGGAAGGATCCACCCGGCCCTGCAGGGAGCCCCAGCCATTCATCTGCCATGCAAAGGAGCATGCAAAACCCTGGAGTTCCTCCCAAATCCACCCAAAGCTTCCTCCAGAGGATGGGGAACTCGAAATCCAGAGTTTACAGCGAGTGGTGAGATGAGTCAGGATCCCAAGGCTTTCATCTCGGGGCTTGACCGCCCCAGAACGGCCCCAAACGGGGAGAGTTTGCAAAGGGGACGCTGCTGCAGACATTCCTGGGGGAACACACGCCCCAGCAGAGCCACGAGGCTGGCTGGGTGCATTCCTGAGAGCAGACACGTCCCTGTGTCCCAGCAGGGTCCCCGCAGCACAAACCCACAGAGCAGAGCCAGAGGGTGAGGGCTGTGTGTGGGACACAGCCCCAGCTCCCCCCAGCCCCTCCATCCCTTCCAAAGAGCCGGGCTGAAGGCAGGCAGGACCCTCCTGGTCCTTGTCACACCCCAGCAATGGCCCAGGTGAGCTCTGGGTGTGTTTGGCCATACCCCAGCAATGGCCCAGGTGAGCTCTGGGTGTGTTTGGCCACACCCCAGCAATGGCCCAGGTGAGCCCTGGGTGTGTTTGGCCACGCCCCAGCAATGGCCCAGGTGAGCTCTGGGTGTGTTTGGCCACACCCCAGCAATGGCCCAGGTGAGCCCTGGGTGTGTTTGGCCGAATGAGGGAGCAGGTTTGGGGAGGGGGGTGGGACCCGCGGGGCAGCAGCTCCCGAGTGAGGTGGGAACAAGGGAGATGTTGGTTCTGAAGAGCTCAAGCAGCTCCTTTGCAGGTGCAGGTGTTCATGGGGGCTCAGCTTGGATAAAAGGGAGTCATGGCCAGGTTTGGGGAGCTGATCTGAGTCCCTGGCAGGAGTTGGGAGCAGAGGGAATATTATCCAGTCCTTTCCTACAGGAGATGTCTCAGCCAGCAGCTCTTGCTGTCACTCAATGAGAAAATCCTTGTGTGGAGAGTCCAGCTCATGCCCTGTCCCAAGGAATTCCTGGGAATTGGGGATTCCCTGTTGGCAGCAATTCCTGAAGGTTTTCCATGAGGACTGAGCCCAGCACAAGCCTGGGAAGGGTCAGAGGGGCTCTGCTGTTCAGCAGTGAAATGTTGGCTGTGTTTGGGTGGAGAGAGGAGCAGGGTGGCAAAAGGGAGTCAGAAAATGGAAAAATTCAATAAATGTGAAAATCACAGTGAAGGGACAGCGAACCCGAATTCACTCAAAATCAACCAAAACCATCAAATTTCACCCAGATTTCATCAAAATTCCCCCCAAGATGCATCAAAATTCACCCAAACACATAAAATTCAAAATTCATCCCAAATTCTCCCAAAATACACCAATCAAAGTTGACTCAAAATGCATTAAAATTCACCCAGATTTCACCCAAAATTCATCAAAATTTACCCGAATTCACTCAAAATCAACCAAAACCATCAAATTCCACCCAGATTTCATCAAAATTCCCCCCAAAATGCATCAAAATTCACCCAAACACATGAAATTCAAAATTCTCCCAAAATACACCAAAATCATCGAAGTTGACCTAAAATGCAACAAAATTCACCCAAACTCATAAAAATTCAGATTCAAAATCCATCCAAAAATCACCCAAAATACACCAACCAAAGTTGGCTCAAAATGCATTAAAATTCACCCAGATTTCACCCAAATTTCGTCAAAATTCACCAAAAATCATCCAAATTCACTGGAGAGCTGGGACAGGGCAGGGGATGATTTCCTGCAGCCAGCCTGGCTTCCAGCCGTGCCCACAGATCCCCCTGGATTTGTTCTCTGACCCCAAAAATGGAACCTATGCCCTTGCTCTGCCCCTGGAATCCTGCAATTCCAGCGGCTGGGAGGGGATCCATGGAACTCCACAAGTCTCACGTCCACAGGGGCAGGGAAAGGGCAGGGGAAGGGCTGGATGAGGAGCAGGGAAGTCAGGGAGAACTGGTCTGAGCAGCACAGGGGCTGCTCCAGGTCTGAGCCCCAGGCAGGGTTGTCCCCTGCCTGCTCTTATCACAAATAACTCCTGGAATTGTGCACTATCTCTGTGTCCTGGGGCAAATCCACCTTTGGATGGGGTTTTTCTAGGAAACAGGTTCAAGCAGTTCCTCCCCCAAAGTTCAGGGAAAAATATTCCCTCGGAGAGAAGTGGAAAAAAAACCCAGTTTATTTAACAGGCAAAGCACTCCCCAGCACAAAAATGAACAATACTAAATAACAAAACCTCTCCAAAGAGATGAGAAATTCAGAATGTCCCTTCACTCAGGCTGTTCTCATCCCTCCTGCACTGGGAAATGTCACAGCCCAGGTGAGCTCCTGGTGCTCCTCTGGGTTTTCAGCCCAAAGAAGGTTCGAACAATTCCAAGAAAAAGGAAGGAAAAAAACCACAGTCCGGGGAACTTTGCCTCAGCCAGCCAGAAAAATGAAAGAAGAGCCGAGGAGAGCTGTGTGCTGCTGTGAGAAGGATGAGGGGCAGCCAGCGCAGTCCGTGATAACAAACTCTGCACCTCTGCTCCCCCCCTTCACTCCTGGAACCAGCCTTAAAGCTGCAGAACTGAACATTCAACCCCGGCAGAACAGAGAGCTGGGGATAGAAACATCATAAAGTCACCCCAGGACACCCCGAATCCGTGGGGATGGGAGCTGAGCTCTGCTGGCTCCGCTTTGAAGGGACAAGGGCGGCACGGAGCCACTTAAGGCTGGCGAGTGCTTTGCAGCATCAAAGGGTGGCCTAAGCTCCTCTGAGCTCCCTCTGCAGCCTGCCCAGCTGGTTTTGGAGCCTCGGGAATGATCACTGCCCCCTCCTCCACGGCTCCTTTTAAACACATTTTGGTCCCTCACCCCAGGGAGTGTGAGGGGAATGCTCAGGCTGGTGGTGTCGCTGCAAAGGTGCGTCCCACAGGGATGGGGTGATGGTCCCTGAGGAATGACAGCGCTGGAGGAACGGGAATCCACGGAATCCCAGCCTGCTTTGGGATGGAAAAACAGGAATCCTCATCACAGAATCCCAGCCTGGTTTGGGATGGAAAAACAGGAATCCTCATCACAGAATCCCAGCCTGGTTTGGGATGGAAGAACAGGAATCCTCATCATGGAATCCCAGCCTGCTTTGGGATGGAAAAACAGGAATCCTCATCACAGAATCCCAGCCTGCTTTGGGATGGAAAAACAGGAATCCTCATCACAGAGTCCCAGCCTGGTTTGGGATGGAAAAACGGGAATCCTCATCACAGAGTCCCAGCCTGGTTTGGGATGGAAAAACAGGAATCCACAGAATCCCAGCCTGGTTTAGATTGGAAAAAAAGGGATCCTCATCACGGAATCCAAACCTGCTTTGGGATGGAAGGGAACTCATTTCTCCCCTTGCCATGGGCAGGGACACCTTGCACTATCCCAGGTTGCTCTAAGCCCCATCCACCCTGGCTTGGGACACTTCCAGGGATCCAGGGGCAGCCACAGCTTCTGTGGGCAATCCCCCCATCCAGGCCAGGCTTCATCCCATTTCCATGGGTAGAAACAACAACAAAAAAAAAACCCCAAAACCACACAAAATGGAAAAAAAAACCCAAAAAACATACAAAAACCCCCAAAACCAAAAACAAAACAACAACAAAAAAGCCAGGAGGTGAAAGATGTTCAGGGTCCACATAACCAGATTACAAAGCACTCTTCCATTTCCCACATTCCAGCAAGGAGAGGGAAGAGCAGCAGCGTTTCCCGCTGGCAGGCAGGGCCAGCAGTGGCACAAACATCTCATCTGCACCTTGAAAATGAGGCTGTGCATCCTGGAAATGAGACAACTGCCCATTAGGCTGAGGTGACATTAATGCTGGAGACTGGAGAGCATCGGGACAAGAGCAGGGGCTGCCCCAGCAGGGTGGGGGTTGCTGGGACACCCCCAGTTGTGTCACCTCACCCCTCATTTAACCTGGCTGCGTGCAGGGTGTCCCCAAAGCCACCCCACAAAGCTCCTCTCCTTCACAGCACCGCTGGAGTGGCAGTAAATGAAACGCTATTGCCTGATTACAGGCAGGATATGGCTCTAAATTGACTGGTTTATAGTCCTGGGGAATTGAATTTTTTCCTTCAGTGAATGGGCTGCCATATGCCCAAAGCCCTGGCTCGGATCCTGCCACAGCTGCTCCCTGAGCACAGCTCCTGTCCCCATTCCGGGCTCCTGGGGTGCCTCCCTGCAGGGAATCCCCCATGGATTTGGGAACACCCCACATGGATTTGGGAACATCCCCCATGAATATGGGAACATGCCCCATGGGTTTGGGTACATCCCCACGGATATGGGAAGATCTCCCATGGATTTGGGAACATCCCCATGGATTTGGGAACACCCCACATGTATTTGGGAACATCCCCCATGGATTTGGGAACATTCCCTGTGGATTTGGGAACATCCCCCATGGATTTGGGAACATCCCCCATGGATGTGGGAGCATTCCCTGTGGATTTGGGAACATCCCCCATGGATGTAGGAGCATCCCCATGGATTTGGGAACATCCCCCATGGATTTGGGAACATCCCCATGGATTTGGGAACATCCCCCATGGATTTGGGAACATCCCCATGGATGTAGGAGCATCCCCATGGATTTGGGAACATCCCCCATGGATTTGGGAACATCCCCCATAGATTTGGGAACATCCCCATGGATTTGGGAACATCCCCATGGATGTAGGAGCATCCCCATAGATTTGGGAACATCCCCAGCAGGCACAAAAACCACCCAGAGAATGTCCAGGAAATCCAGTCTGGGGGAGGATGGTCCAGCAGCCCTTGTAGGATCTGAGGTTGGAATTGTCCCAGCAAGGATGGGTGAAGCTGCTCCAGGATGGGCAATGCTGGAATGCACCCAGAGCTCCTGGAATCCCAAGGAATCGGGATAGAGGCTGCATTTTGGGCTGTAAAACCCTAAAAAACACCTCTGGTTAGGAATTGATCCAGCTCATCTCCCTGCAGGCATCACCACCCTCCCAGGGTGGCATCCCCAGGGCTCCAAACTCTGCCAACAGCAGAAGGGTTTTTGGCTTTTTTCCGAGTTCCCAGGCTCCAATCCTCTGGAAGCTGGGATGGATGGTGAGGAAGGAAAGCAGCAGAGGGGTGAGAGCCCCTCAGCCCTGCTCAGCCTCGGGGCTCCCCCTGCCAGTGCCTTTCCCTGGGATCCAGACCATTCTCTCCTCTGTGTTTCTCCCAGTGGATCTCATTCCTCCCGCTGGCTCGCTGGGCTCCTCTCTCCTCTTTGGGATTTTGAGCTTTTCCCCCATTTGGTTCCATCTGCAAATCTCAGGGATGTGTTGTTTAGGAGAGTGGTGTCTCACTCCTTCCAGCCAGCACCACTTGGGAATATCACTTTTGTTTATGCCTTAAAAAAAAAAAAAAAATCCTCTACATCTCTGCAAAACTCCTGATTTTTCTCTGATCGTTTTTTTTTTTTCACTCAGTTGGGTGGAAACGTTTTGTGTGACACCAGTTCTAGTGCAAGTCCTGTGAACAGGGAGGGGTTCCTGGGGACTCCCTGCTTCCTTCTGACTGCTTCAGGAGCCACCATGGGATGCCCTCAAGACCCAAAACCCTCTGAAAAATTGTGGGAAATCTCATGGAAAAAGGTTTTATGACTCACTCCATGCCCTGTGTGAAGGCAGACACAGGATATTTTCACAGCCAGATATTCCATGGTATCTCTGGTATTTTCACAGCCCCTGATATTTTTCAGGCACAGGTAACCCCACCCTTGGAGCAGGTCTGGGTGTGGTCAGTGAGGACATTCCCACCTCAATGTCTGTGGAGCACTGGAATTTCTCAGTTCCCTGTGTCCCTGGCCTTTGGGAAGCCTTCTGGTGATGTCTTCTGAGTCAGAGAAGAAAAAAGTGATGAGTAAAATCGCTGTCCTTAAGCTGTGAGACCTTCAGGACTCAAAGCTGTTTTCTCAAGTGCCCTGAGGGCTGTGAAAAATTCCAAATATTGCTTTGAAACTGGAAAGTCCCCGCAAGTCCCTCACAGCTGCTGCTTCTGTTTACTCTCTGTGCCAGGATTATTAACGGAGGTGTTGAACGAGCAAAGCCAGCCCTGCTCCCTGGAGCTCTGCTGGCACTGCCTGGTCTCCGTGACTGTCCTTTGTCCTGGGCTTTGAGGGCGGGCAGTGCAGGGGCACAGATGTCCCTGTGGACATGGAGCTGAGGACAAAGTTCCTGCAGCGCCTGAGGCTTTACTGGGCAGGGTGGCCATGCCTGGTCCAGTGGCCCCATCCCAGTGCCAGTGTCTGCATCCCAGTACCAGTGTCCCCATGCCTGTGTCAGTGTCCCCATCCCTGTCAGTGTCCCCATCCCTGTGCCAGTGTCCCCATCCCTGTCAGTGTCCCCATCCCTGTGCCAGTGTCCCCATCCCCGGGGTTATCTGGAGGTGATCAATGCCTGGCACTGCTGCTGTCCGTGGCACAGTGTGGCCCCTGTGTGGCCACAGTCCATGTGGCCCCTTTCAGGATCTTGGAGCCACCACGTTGCAATGGGAAGAGGAGCTCAGGGTCTGCCCTTCCTCCACATGGAGTGGTTTGGGTTGCAAGGAATCTTAAAACTCATCCAATCCCACCCCTGCCATGGCAGGGACACCTCCCACCATCCCAGGCTGCTCCAACCCCAATGTCCAGCCTGGCCTTGGGCACTGCCAGGGATCCAGGGGCAGCCACAGCTGCTCTGGGCACCCTGTGCCAGCCCTGCCCACCCTCACAGGGAACAATTCCTGCCCCAAATCCCATCCATACCTGTCCTGCCTTCCCTGCTCTGGTCCCACGGGAGTCACTGAGCACCTGTGAACTTCCCTGGAGGGGACAGGAGCCTCCACCCCATCCCTACCTCCACCCTATCCCAGCCTCCACCCCATCCCAGCCTCCCCCGTGCCAGGGCAGTGCCGGGAAGCTGCCACCTCCCCGGGGCTCATTAATGTGGAGCTCGTTCGTGCCCTGCTCCCCTCGCATCGATCTGATCAGCCAGGAGCCGCCGATGGTATTTTCTACCCTTTTAAGTGTTAAAATAACATTTTAGTGAAATATGAGCAGGTCAGAGCAGGGCTGGCCCCTTTCATCTCCCAGCACAAAGCAGCTGCATGGGAGAGAGCTGCCACTGGTGAGCACGTGTGCTCCCAAATCCACGGGGGATGTTCCCAAATCCATGGGGGATGTTCCCAAATCCATGGGGCATGTTCCCAAATCCATGGAGGATGTTCCCAAATCCACGGGGGATGTTCTTACATGCATGGGGATGCTTCCACATCCGTGGGGGATGTCCCCACATCGGCAGGGAATGTTCCCACATCCACGGGGGATGTTCCCAAATCCATGAGGATGCTCCCACATCCATGGGAATGCTCCCAGCCCCTGGGATAGGTGGGTTTGGGGTGGTACAAGTCCCCTCGAGTGTCTGGGAGAGGATTGGGGTCAGTGTGGGTGTGCAGGGGTTGCTGCTGCAGCTGTGCCCAGCCCTAGGCATGGGACAAGGAGGAAAACCCATTCCCATCCACACCACAGGGAAAACGTCCTCGTGTCCATAGCTCTGGGAAGCTTTAGCCACTCACGGCTTCTCCTTGAGTCTTTCTGGCTCTTCTCTCTGCAATTCCTTTGTGGAAATGCCATGGCTTGGTTTGAGGGTTGGCAAAATGAAAAGTTGTCCTTGAGGTCCCTCTGCACTCCAGCCCATCCCTGCCTGGAAAGGAGGTGAGGGCTGCATGCATTGGAAATCAAACCCCACGTGAAAAATGGGGGATTTCAGCCTGTTAAACTAATCTAGGAAATGGATTGGATGGGGAAAAAAATAGGGAAATGCTCTCTGGACTGTGAAATGATGTGCTGGAAATTGGAGTGTGTCGCTGACAGCTGCTCCTGGTGGAGTCCCGGGTGTTGGGAAGTGGGAGCAGCAGCAGCTTTGGCAGGTCCTGGGGGATCCTGCCCTGCCCTTCCTGTCTGGGGGATCCAGCCCTTTCCAGGCCTGCTGGATTAGTGGGATCTGGTGGCTGTAGGGGACGGGAGCCATTGTCACCCCCCGGATGGGAGTGGTTCCTGCAATGCCCAGGGTTCCTGTGCATCCCTGGGGCCTGCCTGGAGCTGCCTTGGGCATCCTTCCCCTGCCCATCCCATAAATATCCTTCCCCTGCCCATCCCATAAATATCCTTCCCCTTCCTATCCCACACATCCTTCCCTTTCCTATCCCATAAACATTCTCCCTGTGCATCCTTTCCATGCCCATCATGCCCATCCTTCCCCTGGCCATTTAATGCATCTTTTCCATCCCATAAAAACTTTCCCTGTGCCTCCTTCCCCTGCCATCCTGGACATCCTTCCCTTGCCCATTTAATGCATCCCTTTCCCTGCCCATCCCATCCACCATTCATCCATTCCCCTGCCATCCCATTCATCCTTCCCCTGCCCATCTCTCCCCTCTCTGATTCCCTGCTCTCCCTGCTGCCAGGGAATTGGTTCCCAACGCATCTTTTGCATCCCCTCTCTCCACCCAGCTCCTCCTCAGGCTCCAGCCCCCCTTTCCACGCTGTTGCCCGATGCCTTTTCCCTCTCCACATCCCTGGAGTGAGATTGCTCCGTGCCCTGGGTGAGAGCAGGAGAAATATGTGCTGAGATGACATTTGGGTTATGCATGATGCTATTAAAATATGATAAGAACGCTATTAACATTAATAATCCTTTTCATTGTATCATTTAGGGAGCAAAACAAGCCATTAAATATTACAGAGTCATTGGGGCTTTGATGGCTTCAGGGAGGGGAACATTTGGCCGGATTTGTCTACAGGAGCTCTGGAAATACAACATTTTCTCTGGGAAATGGGTTGCTCTGGGCTTGGCATCTCCTGGCAGCTCCATGGATCCAGGAGGGTCTGGGACGTGCCAGGATGGGATGGAGGGTCCCAGGTGCCAGGTGAGGCAGTGGAGTGGGAGGTGACATCCCTGCACCCCTGTTGGAGCTCAGGGAGCAGGTCAGGAACCCCTGGGAGGGTGCAGGGAATGGCTGAGTGTGATGGAGATTCCTTGAGGTGCTCATAGCAGGCAGGAGGAGATTGCATGGATTGGGAAGGGCTGCTCTTCCAGGATCCCCTGGGAGGGTGCAGGAGCTGGCTGGGTGTGAGGAGGCTCCAATGGAGATTCCTTGAGGTGCTCACAGCAGGCAGGAGGAGATTGGATGGATTGGGAATGGCTGCTCTGCCCAGTGCAGGGCTGCAGGTAGCTCTGGGTACCCCTTTTCCACTTCAGTCTCCACTGCCTCCACTCTGGGCTATCTGCAGGTGTTACAGCAGAGGCACCACCTGGATTCCCCAGCATTTCTCCAGGCTGGAAAGTCAGCTTGAAGCAGGCTGCTGTTTGCACACCAAACCCTCTGCCAGCCCTCCCACACCACCTCCAAGCTCACTCTGATTTACCCAAACCTCAGCATAAATCTCCTCTCCTTGCTGCTGTGCTCAGCCCTGAAGCTCATCCATGTGGGAGTTCCCTGGACACTGAAGCATCAGCTCTTAAACTCTCAGGCAGGCACCTCACTCCCTGGAATGTCCCTGGAGGGGACCAGTTCCTGCATCCCTGATCTCTGCCTGCCCTGGTTATGTTCAACCCGAGGTCTTGGTGTGGTCACTGCCCTGCAGAGAGAGAGAAAAGACAACACACACGGAGCTCTGTGGGGAAAAAAGGCCAATTTATTGTACAGCCAGCCCGGGTTTAAAGTGTGTCAGTGCAGCCAGGACAGGACAGGAGCTCATTGGATAATTGGGAAAAACATCCTTGGGACAGCACCTCAGGATGTGTCCCACGGGAAAGACACCAGGAGTTAATGTTGGTGATGAATTCCACTCTGTTTGTCACCATGTTGTCACCCTGGGAGACTCCTCCCTAACTGAAGCTGCAGTCAGCTTGTCAGCCTGGGAATGGAGCTGAGAGTCAGGAGAAATCCAGGCCTGGAAAGAATTCCCAAGCTGGAATTCCCCAGCTCTGGGAATGTGTGTGTCCACATCTTGGCAGCACCATCCCCTTCCTGCTCACTGATCCACAGGGGAGAGGCCAGCAGGGATCTCTTTTAGGTGGGTTTGGGACAACTGCTCAGTTCCCAAACTCCACTGCCTTCCCCTGGGCAGGAACCAGCACCTGCTCCTCACCCAGCCCATTCCCAGCATCCAGCTGTGCAAAATCCAGGCTTGGGATCAGCATCTTGCTCCAGTCTGGGAAACTTTTTGGTACCCACAGGCTCCTCAGTGCTGCTGCTGCTGCTCAGGGCCAGGCTCGGGATGCAGGGAAGGGAGCAGGAGCCAAGCCAAGGCCCCTGAGCTGCTCAAATGCCACCAGGGACGTTGTTATCCAGATATTTCCCCGTGGTGACAGCAGCAAATGAGGGAGAGAACAGAAAAATGCCGAGGCTTTGACAGGACTGTCAGAGCCTCGAGTGAGCGCTAACAAGGACGAGTGTGGGCTCTTTAAACAAATCACTGTCATGTTGCAGGCGTATCATGGTTTAACACAGGCACCACGAGTCACCAGGAAAGGTTAAAGCAAGAATGGAAGACTCAGCCCTGCGAAATGTGTCAGAGCTGAGCTGTCCTGGGGACTGATCACTTCAGGGACGGAGCCTGGAGTCCTTGGAGCATCCTTGGGATGGAGCTGCCGCGGTGTTTGGTGTTGGGAAGAGTTCCCTGTGGATGTGGGCACGGGATCTGCAGCCTCGGGGACCCCCATTCCCTGTGCCCTGCTCCGGAGGAGGCAAATGTAAACACAGAGCTCCAAATACACCCCTGGGATGGGTCGGGGAGGCACCAGGCAGCTCTGGGGTGGCCACACTGAGCCCCAGGCTTTGCCTGAAGAGGCCTCTCTGCCTCTCTGCCTCTCTCTGCCTGGGTTGCTGCTGTCCAGGATCCGCAGTTCAGCAAGCCTGGAGTGGCTCTCTGAGCTCCCCGTGGGCCGTGTGACCTGCAGCAGGCTCCTGTCCCTGGCCACAGCCCTGCTCCAGCCCTCCCAACCCTGGAGAAGGGCAGAGGCACCCGATGGGCACGGAATTCCCGCTTCAAACATATTCCAAGCCCAAATCCTGCTGTCCCTGCCCCGTGCCACAGCGGCTACCGGGAGATCCGGGGCTACCTCAGAGGCTGTCAGGGCACATCCACAGTGCTTGGGGATGCAGGAATCCCCGAGGAGCCTTCCCACCCACCTCTGCTGAGCGAACACCCCGCTAATCCGAGCCATAACTCTTTTGGAAGTGTGAGGAATGAAATCACAGAGGCTGCTCACTGACACCCAGGGTCAGCGCCCGCGATTCATGAGGAGCCGCTCCTGAATGTTCCTCCCCGGGAAAAATCATCAGCCGAGGTCGCAGCAGCAGCTCCAGCTCTGACCTCAGCACTCTGCTCACGTGCAGCCCATTAGGAGAGGAAATCTCTACCAAACAGCCCCCAAAAATCCCGAAGCCTCCCCAGCTCCTGCGAGGCTCCTCTCTCCATCACGGAGCCTCTCCCTGAGCGCTGCATCAAACTTTAATATCTCCCTCTCAGTTACACCGAGGCTGGAACGAGCCTGGAAAGGCTGAGCTGGAACAGAGACTAGACAGAGCAAAAGGAAAAAAAAAAAATATATATATATATATATTTATTGAAAGGATTCACCTCGGGCAGTGCAAGAGCCCGGCCAGGGCTACACCCAAATCAAATCCCAGCTGGATCCTGGGCACGAGTTTTACACTTTTATCACTTTTGGTTCATCTGCACATTGGGGTCAATGATCCACCCACAGCCCCAGGCTATGAAGTCTCAGCCCCTGCCTTGCCCCCTTTCCCTCGCTGCTGTTTCTGCTTTTTGGGTGCCAGTTGTCCTTGATTGTCCAGCTAGAAAGGAATTGTTTTGTCTGAGTCCCCTGTGAAGAGAACTCACCGACACCTCATGTGAAGTTTCAGAGTTCCACACTAAGCAGCAGAGATTGTGAAAAATAGAAAAGCTAAAACCCAAGGCATCAGTCTCTGTTTTTACAGCTGTTTATTGCTGCACAATCCCCGGAACCAAAGGCTCTCTGCCAGAACACAGCACCTGAAGAAAACGTTCCTGTCTCATCTGGAGCTTTCACAGCTCTGGGTCCCCCTCAGCTCTGCGAGATTCAGCCGAGTAGCCCAGTTCTCCTGCTGGCTAAAACAATTGGGCACGGTGCTAATTAGGCAAATGTCATTAGGCAGGAGGCTGTTGTGGAGAGATGAAGGAAAGGCTGATGTGGGATCAGAGCCCACCCTTCCCTCACTCCTCCATCCTGCCCCACAGGAGATGCTGGGGGTACTCTGTGTTTCCAGAGGGAAAAGCACACAGAGCCCATTCCCGGGGTCGGAAAACATTGTAGGGAAATCAGTCTGCAAAACAAAAATATAAAAACACAGAAGGATGTGAAGGAAATGCCTCCAAAATGGCTGCAAGACAGCAAGGCTGTTCCTGGCAGGCAGGGATTTCCCAGCTCAGAGAGGGAAATTTGGGAGAGTGGCACTGTCAGAACATTTCCCTACAATGAATGGAGTGGAATGTGTGGCTGGGCACTGCCCACCCGTGTGACAGCTCCCTGCCCTCTGATATCGGGATTTTCCCCTTGGACAATGTGTCTGGAGGGGGAGGACAGGACTCAGACATGCCCTGGGCAAGGCAGGCTCTTCCCAGTCTGCTCCCTGATTTTGTCCTGTCCAGTAACCAGGGCAGCAGCAGGGGAAGGGCTGTTTTTAGTCTGATTTTTTGGAATCCCACTGCAGGATGTGCCATAGGATTCAGTTTCCAGCAGCCTGGAGATGCTCCCAGCTCCCTGCCTGTGCCTCTGGAGCATGGCTGAAGCCATCCCAGAAGCAAGATTCCATGCAGGGAGGGTTTTGCACAGACCCTGAAGGATAAGCCTGGAAGAGCAGAGGATTCCCTGCCCTTGTTTTCCATTCCCTGCCCTTGTTTTCCATCCCTGGCCTTGTTTTCCATCCCTCAGTTATGAATTCTCTGGAGCACATGCACAGCCCCTGTCCCAGGCTGGCCATCCCAGCTCTCAGGACATCCTGTATCCCATTCTGGTTCCCAGAGGGATGTTTGAACCTGTGGATTTCATGGAATGTGGGCACCTCTCCCTGCTTAGTGCCACAGCTTTGCTTTCTGGGGCCCCCTGGGAGTGGCAGGAGAGAAGGGAGGAGTCCCAAAGGTTCCCCAGCTCCATCCATCCCGCCCAGCAGCAAAACATCTGGATTTGTGCAGCTGGCAGAGCAATCCCGTGATCCCAGCGAATCAGAGATTATCGAGGGGGAAAACGCGGGGCTTAAGCGGGATCGGGAGGAGGAGAGGAGGATTTGGAGCTGGTCCCATGGGTTAAGCCACTTGTACGGGCTGAGATTAAGACAGGAGGAGTCTGATTTAGACTGGAAATCTGCTGCAGCCCCTTAGGGCCCTGGCCATGCATTCCAGCAGCTCGTGGTGCAGGAATGAGACAGCTTGTCCCGAACCAACCCAGCTCAGAGGGCAGGAACGGGGCCTGGAGAGCTCCTTTTCCTTCTCTGGGGTTCCTGTGCACGGCTGGAAGTGCCTGCACCTCCTTCCTCATGATCAGCATCAGCCTTGATGGTTTCCCACTGGGTCCTGCCTCTCTCCTCTCTGGACAAACTCCTTCCCGGGCCTGCAGAAGAGAGGAGATGGAAGGGATTGGCATTTCCTGCTTCCCTTTCCCACTGGGATCCATTTCCAGCATTGCCACAGCTCCAGCCGTGTCCAGGGGACACCTCTGTGCTTTCCTGCCTCTTTCCCGGCTCCAAGGGGTGCAATTCCCTTATTGCCTTGAAATTCCTGCCAGGAAGAGCAGCTGAATCCCACCCTGAATCCCAGGGAGATGCTTCACTGCCCAGGACTGCTACTGTTTCCCAGGATCTCTCCTCTCCTCTCCTCTCCTCTCCTCTCCTCTCCTCTCCTCTCCTCTCCTCTCCTCTCCTCTCCTCTCCTCTCCTCTCCTCTCCTCTCCTCTCCTCTCCTCTCCTCTCCTCTCCTCTCCTCTCCTCTCCTCTCCTCTCCTCTCCTCTCCTCTCCTCTCCTCTCCTCTCCTCTCCTCTCCTCTCCTCTCCTCTCCTCTCCTCTCCTCTCCTCTCCTCTCCTCTCCTCTCCTCTCCTCTCCTCTCCTCTCCTCTCCTCTCCTCCCTTGCCATGGGATCCCTGGGATCAGGACGCTGCTGCCTTTGGAATTTGATGGCTCTGGAGCATCCGTGGCTCTGGGAACATCCTCCATCCCAGTGGAAGCCAGGACCTTGGAGATTTTTCAAGGGTGAGGATGAGATGAAGGAAACTGGAGCAGAGCCAGAGATGAGAGACAGGGGCTGGAAGCAAAAAGAGCAGTCAGGAATGACAAAAATGACTCCCAAGCCGTGTCCCCCTGGGCTGCTGTGCAGACACATCTGGGAGTGAGTCCCACGAGCTTCCCCTGGGTGCTGGCAGAGAGAAGCACCAGGGACCTTGAGCAGCTGAGAGAGGAGATGTGAAATTGGTCCCTGAAAGCAGCCCCGGTGTCTGGTGGTGGCCAAAGTGGCAACAAAGCCCTGCCTGTGGCCACCATCACCAGCCAAGCACAGCCAGGAGCCAGCCTGGAGCCTGGACTGCCCTTCCACACCCTCTGGATCCAACAGGAGACCCCCAAATCCCCAGATTTGCCTTTCCCAAATCCCTTTTGGGCTCCCTGTGCCCCAGAGGGTGGTGAACCCCCTTGGCCCTGGCACTGCCTGGCTCTCATGAGCTTGTGGAGGAGAGCAGAGACCCTGAGGGGGTAAAGAATCCAGATTTTGGTTGGAATGAAGCCCCAGGAGCACAGGGGTGAAGTGCCAGCAGCCCTAGAGATGCTGTTGGATCTCCCACAAAAAAAAAAAAATGGGACCACGGGGACAGAGCAGGGCAGGGGATGGGGCCTGGAGCCTGCACCCCCCTCCAGGGATGGGTTTGTATCCTGTTTGTCCCTCTCTGTGCCCAGGGAGAGCTGCCCTGGAGGATCCCAGAGCTGGGGGACACCTGGTGGGGCAAAACCACCCAGGCCCCATCACATTCCAGAGAAATCAGTGACATCTCCAGCCCTGTGCAGCTTCCTGAGGGGAAAGGGAAAGGAAAAAAACTTCATGAGAAAAAAAGGAAAGGGAAAACATCTCCTGGGAGGAAAGGGAAAGGGAAAGGGAAAGAGGAAAAGGGAAAGGGAAAGGAAAAACATCTTCTGAGAGGAAGAGGAAAAGGAAAGGGAAAGGGAAATGGAAAGGGAAAAAGGGAAAGGGGAAAAGGGAAAGAAAAATTTTCTCTTGGGAGGAAAGGAAAAGGAAAAGGAAAAGGAAAAGGAAAAGGAAAAGGAAAAGGAAAAGGAAAAGGAAAAGGAAAAGGAAAAGGAAAAGGAAAAGGAAAAGGAAAAGGAAAAGGAAAAGGAAAAGGAAAAGGAAAAGAAAGGAAAGGAATCTCCTGACAGGAAAGGGAAAAACATCTCCTGAGAGGAAAAGGATTTCCTGAAAGGGAAAGGAAAAGGATCTCGTGGGAGGAAAGGAAGGGAAAAACATCTCCTGAGAGGACAAGGAAATAAAAATATCTCTGGAGAGGAATGGGAAAGGAAAAGGATCTCCTGAGAGGAAAGGGAATGGAAAAGCCTCTCGTGAGAGCAGGGGAGCAGGGGCACCAGAGGCGGCAGCAGGAGCTGCAGTCTCAGAGAGGAAGGAGACCTAATGAGGTGCTTTATTAATTGCGTTGTGAACTTTTCCTTTAATGATTCTCCCCGCAACTCCCTGTAGTTAAAGCTAATGGCCTGGAGCATGTTCAGCAGATGGATTATCCAGAGGGGGAGTGGGGGCTGCCAGACACGGCTCCCAGTGCCCCACGGTCCCGGGGGACACCCAGGGCCTGCCCCACACTGGTCCCAGTATCCCCCTGGAGCTGGGCAAGGAGCGGCCAGAGGGCTCCCAGCTCTGCCAGTCCCAGCCTGGGGGATTTGGGGGCTCTGCTGTCCCATGGGACACCTCGGTCCCTGCTCCAGGATGGCTTTTCCTGGGATGGGCTCTGGGGGTGACACGGAGCCTGCTTGTTCATAATTGTTTGTAATAAATTGTTTATAATAAATGTATTTTGTTTATAATAAATAAACATTTATTTATAATAAATAGTTTATAATAAATGGAAATATTTTTAAAAATATATATTTAAATAGATAAATTTAAAAATATATCTATTTTAAATTATATCTATTTAAATAGATAAATTTAAAAATATATCTATTTTAAATATATATATTTAATACATTATATATATTATATCTATATAAATATATATGGAAAAGATATCTTTATTTTTATATTATATATATTTAATTTATATATCTATATATAATATCTGTATATATAAAAATTCATATATAATATTTATATAAAATATATATATTTTATATATTTATTTCTAAATGTACATATCTTTATATAAATAAATATATATTTATATATTTTTATAAAAATATAATTTATATATAAACATGTAAATATATATATTTATATAAAGAAATGTATATCAATTTATATATATAACTTATATATTATATATATGTTTACATATCTTTATATAAATGTATTTATATTTATATAAACGTATATGAATTATACTCATTGTTTATATAAAATAACATTTATATATGACATTTATATATCTTTATAAATTTATCTATAATATTTATTAGATTTTCATGCCCCATCCCGGGATAACCCTGGCACAGCGGGGTGGCCTCTTGTGCCACCGCAGGGATTTCACAGCTCCTGGTGAGGAAATATCGATTTCCAGCTCCTGTGGAATGTGGAGTCACGGCCAGGGGCTGCACTGAGCACTGCGAGCTGTCAGTGTGTGCAGGCACTGCCTGCTGGGAGAGCAGGGAGCTGTGATCCATGAAAACCCCAGGACTCGGGATGCAGGGAACACTGGGGCTGCAGTGCTGCGGCTCAAAATCTCTGCGGTTCACACGGGGGCTGTTCACCCCCAGCTCTGCTGCATCCCTGCTGTGCCTCAGAGCTGCATCCCTGCCTGCATCCCTGCCCTGCATCCCTCCCTGCATCCCTGCTGTGCCTCAGAGCTGCATCCCTCCCTGCATCCCTCCCTGCATCCCTGCTGTGCCTCAGAGCTGCATCCCTGCCTGCATCCCTGCCTGCATCTCTGCCCTGCATCCTGCCCTGCATCCCTCCCTGCATCCCTCCCGTGTCTCAGAGCTGCATCCTTCCCTGCATCCCTGCCCTGCATCCCTGCCCTGCATCCCTTCCCTGCATCCTGTCCTGCATCCCTCCCTGCATCCTTTTCTGCATCCCTTCCCTGCATCGTGCCCTGCACCCTGCCCTGCATCCCTCCCTGCATCCCTTTCCCTGTTCTCCCCTTTCCCTGCCCCTTTCTGGCTGCTCTTTTCCCAGGGAATTTGGGCACGGGCAGCTCTGGACTCATCCCACACTGCAGGCTGAGCAGCAGCAGCAGCAGCAGGAAGGGGAATAAATCAGCAGCAGATCCAAGAGGAGCCGGAGGTTTGCACGTGGGAGTTTATTTTTTAAAGCTGCTGCTGGGGAAGGCTGGGCGCTGCCCGGCCACGTCCCGCTGCTGACTAACGGGGCCGTGTTTGTATTTAGTGCTGGCATTAATTGCTGTTGGGAGATGGGGGAGCGTGGGCTGCGCTCTCCGAGGTGACTCAGCTGTCCCCTCCTCGGCACCGCCGTGCCTCCCGTGTGGCCTCAGCCATCCCCAGCTCGGGGCAGCTCCAGGGTGGGAATTCCCTGCCTCAGGAGGAGCTGATTGCTCTGCGCTGAGAGCTGAGAGGATTTTTCATCTTGCAGCAGCTTTGCTGTAGATGCAGCAGCCTGTGCTGGGAGTTTTGTGTCGTCTCTCCTTTGACTGGATGTCTTGGTTTGAAAGACAGGTGTTTGTTAAGAAATGCAGGAGCCTCTCTTGAAATGGACAATGTCAACCCCCTCCCTCCAAATTATTATAATTTTGAAATTAAGGAGCTCTCAGGCAAAGATATGGGAATGGGAATAACAGTTCTTTACTAGGAAAATTAAAATAGCAATGCAGTATTGCAGAGAACAAACCCAGAGCAGGGGCAGAGTGAGAATCCAAGGTGCCCCCGTCAGTCAGTCAGGGTTGGTGCAGTCCCATTCCATGGTGGCTGCATCCTCCTGCAGTGACAGATGTGGTTCTGCTGGAGCAGGGCTCCTGCACAAGGTGCAGTTTTCCTCCAAAGCTGCAGGGATGATGTGCAAGGCTCTGGTTTTCCTCTGGGATCCAGTGGGAAAAGGTTGGGGGCAGGGAGCCAGCAGAGAGATGAGGAGGGACCAGCTTAGAGCAGGGGAAAGGACATTTTTTGGGACTGAGGTTCAGATGGGTGGGAGGGGGTTATAAATCAGCATTTCCTCTGCACTGCCTCTCCCTGAGGTCTCCGAGCCTGAAGCCAACCTCAGCTCCATGGAAATGAAGCCAGGGATGGATGTTCAGGTGCTCTCTTGGCCAACCCCACGGGACAAACTTTGGCCATGCCCTGTTGAATCATAGAAACCTGTTTCTTTTTGAGCTTTTTCTGCTTTCTGACACTGACCCCCTGAAAACACAGCTTTTAACCTAAGATCTTAAGAAAAGCTTCCAAATTTGAATAATAAAGTTAAAATCACGAGTATATAGTTAAATAAAAGTTTGTGTTCACATAAGAAAAGGTCTTAAAGTATAATAATACATAAAAGACAAAATGAAAAAGAATTTAAATAGCAAAAAAAAAAAAAAAAAAAAAAAAAGAAGAGAAAAATTTTAGAATAGAAAAAAAATAGTAGAAAAATTTTAAATCTCTTTCAATGTCTGAGCTCCCAGCCATCAGCTCCGTGTCCCACCAGCGATGCCACCAACCCAGGGTGGCCTGGACCCCCAAACCCTGCTGAGTTCTTGGCAGCAGAGCAGTAAAACCCCCCCAAGCCCTCTCCATAGGAAAGCAGAGGGAATGGAAGGGTCGTGGCCACCCATCCCATGAGATCCCAGTTTCCTGCCTCTGGAACACAAGGCAGCTGTGTTGTCAGGTTTTTTTTCCTCCAGTAGCTGGAATTTTGCTGAATGTTTAGCCCTGGATCAGCTGAAAATAGCTCCAGTCACTGTTAACAATTCATTAGCTGCGTTTTGTCGGGGAGCTGTTGTTGCTGCTGCCTTGCATGGGAGGGGAAGGAGCCCAGAGCTCCCCGAAGGCTGCAGCTCACTGGGAGAGGCCTTCAAAGACAATTTCCATGAGCTGCACTTCCCGACCCTGCTCCTGGCATTTCCAAAGTGCTGGATTGTGCAGAGCAATCCCAGGGAACGAGCTCTCCCATTATCCCAATGCCCATCCCATTCCCGCTTCTCTTCAGGGATGCTGCTGGAGCTCAGCACAACACTCGGAGGATTTTGCAGTATTTTGGAGCCTCTGAGTGCAGCACCATCAATTCAGGGATGAGAGAACCCAGCACAGTCTTGGCTCCTGTCCGTCCATTCCCGCTCCTTCTGCCACAGTTGATATTTTCCCATCTCCAGCTCTGTGTCTTCCCATTTCCCGCATGGGGAGCAGGGGTTTCATTACCAGCAATGTCCTTTCCTGGCTGCCCTCGTATTTATGGCAGTCCTTCTTTTTTATAGCCAATTTTGTAGAGTGCCCAGCAGTTAGCTCAACTGCTTCCTTTCATTTCGGCATTATTGCCAATTTCCTGTTCCCCGGGCTAAATTTATCACTTCTTTAATTGTTTGATAACTCCAGGAACCAGCTGAGAGTCACCCTGCCCTGTGCCAGCCCCTTCCCCGGGGGAGGGCTCCACACTCCCACCTCCAGCACGTCTTGGTGAGCTCTTGACACATCTCCGTGTGGAAGATTCCAGCCTCAGAGCCATTCCCAGCCTCTCCCGGGTGCTTTTGGCCTCCTTTCCCTCAGTTTAATTTGCCCAGCCGAGCTCAGCATCCGTGCCTTGGTGCACTGCCAGTTGATCCTGGGAATCCTTGCGGTGTGTGAAGAGCTCTGAGCTCTTCCTGCTGCAGTGCCACTGCTCAGAGCTGTGGCCTCAGCTCAGACCCATCCCAGGCCTTGGGCCAGGTGGGAAGAACCTCCCCAGGTGGGTTTCAGTCGGTGACAACCCCTCCCTGCCTGACTTTGGGCTGAGTAGGACAGCAGAGGATGGATTCTGTGGGGTTAGGACAGCCCAGCCCTTCCCAAAGATTGCTCCAGGCTGTGCCATGGAATGAGACCATTCCCCTCCTCAGCTGCTGGAAACCTCGTGCCTGCCGAGCTCTGAGAGCTCTGCAGAGCCCCTGGGGACTCTCTGGGTACCTGCTGGGCTCCAACAGCATCCTGGCTGCTGCTTCCAGCCCCTCAGGCCCGGCAGGGAGAGCTGCACACCGGGATGGTGGCTCCTGCTCCAGCAAAGATTTCCCTCCCCACTGTGGGCTCTGCTGGGAAACTTCCAGGTTTTCTCCTCACTGGGGTTGGAGCCGGCCTTATCCCGCCTGCAGGGCTCGCTCTGGGTTTGTGGCTCTCCTTGCAGCCTTCTGGCTGCATTTGGATCCCTGTTCCCTCCCTGCTCCGTGGGATCCCCAAGCCCTGCAGCCCTGGATCAGCTCTCATCCTGTTCCCAGTGCCCTCCCCAGAGGCTGCAGCGAGCTTGGCTGTGGGATGGGGTGGATGCCTGGGGCCCAACCCCAAGGCTGATCCCACAGCTTTTCCGGTTTTTCCCCATCATGCTGTTCCAGGGAGGTTTTGTCTCCAGGAAGAGCAGTTTGAGGACATTGGTGTGCAGAGAGGTTTGGGCTCGGGGCAGAGGCACAGATGCCCCATAGACCACCCCAAACTGGGTGACCCCTTCCAGGGGCTCCACTCCACCCTGTCACTGCTCAGTGACACCAAACCACCACCATTCCAAGACTTTCTGCTGGATAATGCCTAAAATTCCCAAAACCCCAAGACATCCAGGGCAGTGAGGTTGCCAGAGCTCCAGGAGGATTTGGACAACACCCTCAGGCACAGGGTGGGATTGTTGGGATTGTCCTGAGCAGCAGCAGGAGCTGGACTGGATGATCCTTGTGGGTCCTTTCCACCTCGGGCTATTCCATGATCCATCAGCCCAGCTGTGCTGTCACAGAGCATTCCAGCTGTGCATGCCAGGAGCTCCACACTTTGTCCTTGTCCTGTCCACTCCTCATCCATCCAATTTGAGCCGCTTTGTTGCTCCTTTGATGCATGAATTAAACGAGTCGGGGTGCTGTGCCCCATTTACACCTCCCTGTGTGAAACACGAGCAGCTGCTCCTCATCCCAGGTCCTGCCCCAGCCTTTCTGTGTCCCCCAAAGCCACCCAGGTCCCGCAGTGCTGGAGGTGACAGCTCCCTCTGAAGGGGAATTTGGAGCCGCAGAATTACCAGGGGGCTTCACGCCTTGCATTGTTAGTGCTTGTCAAATATTTATGAAAAAAACAATCTGGGGATAATTAATTCAGCAGCAATGGCAAAGCCCCGGCTGAGATTTATTGGATGGAATATGATTGGAGCACGGACAGAGCTCTGCCAAGCCCAGCAAAGTGTATCATCAATAATAGATTTGTCAATAGATGAAAACATCAGCAGATAAACTAGTCTTGAGTGCCACCTGGCCAGCACAACCCCGCAGTGACCCGTGGCCAGCGCCTGGCAAGCAGCTCCCGGTGCCACCTTTCCCGGCCGGAATCCTGGCCACAGCGAGAGCATCTCCACCGAGCTGGGGACAGGGGATGAGACGCAGCTCCAGAGCCCCAGAGCTGGCCGCGTGCCACCATTCCTCCCTTTGGTGTCACCGCTCGCCCCCAGGGGATCCCTGGCTCTGGCATTCATGGCACAAAGGCGACCTTGAGGTCCGTGCCCTTTCCCTGAATAGCTCCGTGCCCGCGGGGTCCCGCTGACCCCAGCGCCGCCGGCCGGGGGGCTGCGCACACTGAGCCCATTCACGGGGCAGAAAGGAGCCCTTGTTCCCTGCAGACAGAACCGCAGGGCCCCGAGCAGCTGCGGCGACGCGGGGGCCACCAGGGCCACCAGCAGCCCCGGGCTATGAGCGGCCCGCTGGCTCCGGCGGGGCTGAGCCGGGAGTCACCCCGTGTCCCCAAGGCTGGCAGCTGCAGCAGGAGCCCCACAGCCTCCAGCTCCTCTGCAGAGCCTGGGAATGTCACCCCGCTCCCGCTGCTGCAGGGGAAGGTGACGGTCCCCACGCTGGGGACACGGCGAGGTGGCTCAGGTGGGAGCAGGAGCGATGTTGGGGTGACCCAATCCAGCCTCGCAGCCTCTCCCCAGCTTTCCTCCCGCTCTGAACATTCCCAAAATCCCTCCTGGAGCTGCGCGTGGGACAATTCCATGGGGCAGGAGATGCTGGGCCGGGCCGGGCCGGACCGGGCTCCGTGCCCGCCTGGGCAGCGCTGCCCGCTCTCCCCGTGGGCACCGAGGCTCCCCGGCCGGCCGGGTCGCTGGCTCAGGCTGCTCCTCATCCATCTGCTCTCCTGTCACATCCCCGTCTCCCTGATTATTTTAATGAGGATAATGATTCACACCTGGGCAATTCAAACCCGCTAACAATAACAATTTTAATTAGTTTCCACTACAAATCTGAAACGTCGTCATTAACATTTAAAACGCCGGCGATTGGCAGCTCCGTGGAACGCCGGGGCTGGGTGGGAGCTGTGGGAGGGGTGGGCAGAGCTCCGGGGTGCAGGTGGGATGGGGAAAATGCTGACGGGGTCAGGGCCGAGGAGCCACACGCCGAGGGTGGCACTGAGCTGGTTCTGCCAGCCCCCAGCCCACCGCGGGGTGGGAGGGAATTGGATCCTCCCCGGCTCTTCCTCCCCTGGGCAGGGACCAGAGCTGGTGGCACTTTGGTGGCACTTTGGTGGCATCTCGGCTGCTGGCCGGGAGCTGTAACCTTTGGTGACAGTGCAGGAGGGGAGGGGACATCGGTCACCCAGACAGGGACCTGCCCCACGCCGGGCACACAGCACTCCAGGAGATGGGATCGTGCCCCAAAGCTTTCTTGAACCCCAAAAGGCATTTTCTCCCCTAAAAAAAGCTTTGCTACGCACTCCCCGCAGCAGCCATGGGCTTGGGGTCAGCCCGTCTCGGTGCCACACCCCTCTGTGTGTCCCTGGTGCCAGTCCTGCCATCCCTCTGCCCCAGCCATGCAGGAACGCCCTGAGGGCACCAGGCAGGGCTGCAAGCAGGAGCCCTTCTCCCATGAGCTGTGAGACGATGGTGCCCTGCAGACAGGGATTGGGAATTCCTGGAGACAGGGATTGGGAATTCACAGGCTGTGAGTTCAGTGAGCAGCCCTGGCTGCACAGCCCGTGTGAGATCATCACGGGGTGGGGGCACACAGAGAATTCCCTGGACCATCCCTAATCCCAGGGCACCATCATCTCCTACAGCTCTGCTCCATCAGACCCCGCTGTGCCTCAGAGCTGCATCCCTTCCCTACATCCCTTCCCATGTTCTCCCCTTTCCCTGCCCCTTTCTGGCTGCTCTTTTCCCAGTGAATTTGGGCACGGGCAGCTCTGGACTCATCCCACACTGCAGGCTGAGCAGCAGCAGCAGCAGGAAGGGGAATAAATCAGCAGCAGATCCAAGAGGAGCCGGAGGTTTGCACGTGGGAGTTTGTTGGGATACAGGGATGGGCTCTGGATGGCCCGAGTGGTGTCTGGGGCTGGTGCTGGGGTCTCTGGATCCTCCTGCCTGCCCTCCCCACTCTCCCACAGCCTGGAGGCAGCTCCGCATTCCCAGAGCTCGGTTTTCCTCCACTGGGAGCATCCGTGGCTCGGGTCACGGGCTCTCCCCTGGCCCGGCTCGCTCAGGCGTGTTCGGCTGGGGACCACACCCCGGGAACTCGCTCCAGGCACTGCAGGGAGCACGGGGAAAACACAACAGCGATGCTGGGAGCTCCAGCTGCTGCCGGTGGGATGCGGGGGGTGTGTCCCCCAGGGTCCCAGCTCGGCTCTGTCTTTGCAGAGTGGAGCCTTTCCAGCCTTCTCCAACAGCTCGTGGCTCTGCCTGTCCCTGGAGGGAGCTGGGGAAGGAACAAGAGCACAGAGTCCAGCTCAGGAGCCTGTCAGGGATCACATCAGCCATTCAGCCTCTCCTGGCCCCTGGGATATGCTCAGCACGATGCGGGTGGCACATGGCAGACCTACCTGCATCACCCCAGGAGGCAGCAGCAATGAGCAGCCGAGCTGAAGCTGCGGTTTCAGGGACCCAGAAGCCCCCTGAGGATGCCCCAGAGAGGGGGGAGCTGGCAGAACTCCTGCTCCCCGTGCCCTGGGGTGCTGTGGGGTGCAGGGGATTGCTGGGTGTGCATGGAGATGGTGAGTGCTGGCCAGGGAAGGGTGACCTTGGGGACCTTGGGGTCACACTGGGGGCTGTTTGATGTCCTTGGAGCTCCTTGCTGGAGTCTGTCCAGCTCTGTGAATGCAGGAGGAGGGAGCTGCCGGATTCCTGCCCTGCTGAGAGCTCTCCCCAAGCCTGGGGAGCACCAGGGCTGGAGCTGCTGCTGCCCTTGTGCCTGCCCTTCCCTGTTTTCAGGGACACGAGGACTCTCCTGGAGCCCTGAAGGGCCCTGGGCTGGGGGTTCCTGCAGGAACAGTGAGTGGCATTTGACAGGGAAGGGACTGTGGGCAGCAGCCCAAGGTCACCATCAGCCACGACAGCCCCTGAGCCCCCCACACTGCTGGGGAAGGGCAGATTGTGCTGGCAAACCCTGGCCCAGCCACATCCCAGAGCCAGAGCTGTCCCTGCCTGGGGACAGGGAAGGGCTGGGGACCTTTCCAGCATCTGGAGCAAGTGAGGAACTGGCCATGAGTGTGGGCAGTGCCTGGGCAGGGGGGCTCCTGCTGTCCCCCTGATCCTGCTGCCTTCTCCTCTTTCCCAGTTCCCCCAGACCCCCATGGCCAGTTTCAGGTGAGACCAGCACCTTCAGGCAGGGTGGGCAGCCTGGTCTCCCAAAACCCCCCTCTGAGTCCCCTGGGCAGACTCGAGTGACACTCAGGGCTTGAGACAGAGTGGTGGCATCACTGCTGAGATGTCACCAGAGCCCGGCCTAACCCAGGCTCAGCAGCTCCTGAGGGGCAGAAAGGCTGAGTGAAGATTCCAGGCAGCTCCCCTCCTTCCCCCAGCTCCACCGGCTGTTGTCTGAGTGTAAACAAGGTATTTAATATGCACAAGCACTCATTAGCATCTCCTGCTTCCAACAGCACCGTGTTTGCAGCTGGACTCGCGGGACGTGTCACAGGAAATCTCTACACACAACTTTTAATTACAGACAAATGGCTGGACACGTTGGCACTGCCAGCCCCCGGTGCTTCCTGCCAGTCCCGCTCTGTGCCCCCTCTGGAGCAGCCCCTGGGGCTGGGGTGGGGCTGGGGAGGGGTCCCAGGGCAGCGGGGACTGAGGGGACACTGCTGGTGGCGGTGGCAGCGGAGATGCAGTGCCAGCATCACTGGGTCACTGCGAGAAGGAACCAAGTGCAGGAGCTCCATCGCTATTTTTGGGATTTTGGAAGGGTGTCAGGGGTGGCTGTGGCCCATGGCTGGGGGTCAGTGAGAGTTTAGGGAGGGCACCTTGAAGCAGGACGCTCCAGAGGACGGGCAGGGGGCTTCATCCATGTCACCTCAAGTGTCACAAGGATTTGGGTCACCCTGATGAGACCCCAGCCATTCCTGACCCTCTCTGGGACTCCTCAGGGTCCTGTGGCTCGTCGTGACAAAGGGACAAGGTAAAACCCAGCTCTTTGACCCAGGATGGACCCTGCTGTTCCCAGGGTGCCAACAGAGGCAGGTGGTTATTGCTTATCCATCGGTGCCCAAAATCACAGGTGCTGGCCCGAACTGCACCCAATGTCTTTCCAGAGCCTGGAGCTGCCCATCTGTGGTGGGATGGACAGCCAGGTCCTGCTGGAGGAGCAGGGGGTAGAAAATCCCCATCCCCACGTGGTGGGGATGGCAGCTCTGGGCTGATCCAGCCAGGAATTGGGAAGCAGGAATATCCAGGGGGCAGGAGGATGGCAGCCCCGAGCTGATCCAGCCAGGAATTGGGAAGCAGGAATATCCAGGGGGCAGGAGGATGGCAGCTCCGAGCTGATCCAGCCAGGAATTGGGAAGCAGGAATATCCAGGGGGCAGGAGGATGGCAGCCTGCACTGCCCAGCTGGAGCCAGCACAGAAATCCCCTCTGAGCCCAGGGCATGGGCAGAGGTGTCCAACACCTCCTGTGAGCACGAGAAAAGCAGGAGAGCTCCTGGTTCCTGGTGCTGGGCTGGTGCAGGAAGCAGCTGCTGTTCCCTTCTGAGCTCCCCCAGCTCCAGCAGGCACTGCCAGCTCTGGACAGACACTTTTGGGAGCTGATTTTGGGCAGATTTTCTTTGCAGAGTGACTCACACCTGATGATTTCTCACTTGAGTTCCTTGGGGACCACTCGTGTGGAGAGGGAGGGAGGGAGGGGAAGGGCACGAAGGCACCCTGAGCACAACCTCGGGATGTTCTGGAGGCCGTGGGGACACAGCAAACAGCTGGAATCGTGACCACATCTGCACCAGACTGCGGCTCCCAGGCTGCTGCATCACTGGGGAGGGATTTATCCTCCTAAATTGTCTCAACCTGCCAAGCTTTGAGCAAAAGCCATTCCTTGGGGTTACCTGCAGCACGGAAATGTCCCTCCCCAGGTGGCAGCAGGCAGAGAGCAGCAGCTGCCCAGGAGCTGGGAGGATGCTCTGCTCACTGCAGCACCAGCTTCCTCTCCCAGGACAACCAGGATGTGCCAGGATGATGCAGGTGGGAGCTGTGTGGGGTTTCAGGGAAGAACCAGCTCATTCTCAAGGGGTTTGGGCACCTCCAGGGTGCAGGAAAACCCTGGAGGAAAAGCTGGCTCCATCACAGGTCTGTGGAACTGCGGCCTGGAGCAAAAGGAATAAAATGGGGATTTATTGAAAGGAATGAAATCGGGATTTATTGAAAGGAATAAAATCGGGATTTATTGAAAGGATTCACCTCGGGCAGTGCAAGAGCCCGGCCAGGGCTACACCCAAATCAAATCCCAGCTGGATCCTGGGCACGAGTTTTACACTTTTATCAGTTTTGGTTCATCTGCACATTGGGGTCAATGATCCACCCACAGCCCCAGGCTATGAAGTCTCAGCCCCTGCCTTGCCCCCTTTCCCTCGCTGCTGTTTCTGCTTTTTGGGTGCCAGTTGTCCTTGATTGTCCAGCTAGAAAGGAATTGTTTTGTCTGAGTCCCCTGTGAAGAGAACTCACCGACACCTCATGTGAAGTTTCAGAGTTCCACACTGAGCAGCAGAGATTCTGGAAAATAGAAAGGCTAAAACCCAAGGCATCAGGGCAGCTGTGGCTTCCCCTGCTCCCTTGGAGAGGCCAAAGAGAACAAATTCATGGGGCTGGGCTGGATTTTGGGGTCCACACCCCTAGGAGAGCACAGACAACCCCCTGAGCTGCCAGGCTGGGAGGGAATCACAGCAACTCCCCCAGATCCCCCCATCTGTGAGGGTTCCAGGTCCTGCACCCAGCTCAGACCTCAGAGGACATTCCCTGCTCTTCCTCCCTCTCCTCATCCTCCTGCACCTCCCCCTGAGCACTGCTGGTTTTGCTGCATCCTCCCCTGGGACCACCCAGCCAGGAGCAGGCAGAGCTGCTCTGAGCCCGGGGGTCACTGCAGGTGAGCACCACATACCTGTGGTTGTTTGGTTTTTTTTTTTTTCCTTTTGATTTCAGTAAGATTTGGCATTGGAGTACGAGAGGCAGATTTTCATATTTGAACTCAGTTGTTTATTAATTTTTACCCTGGTTTTACAGCACTTCTAGCACTAACAAGTTAAAAGTGAGAAAATGGAGCTGTATCTTGTTACAAGGTCTTTAAAGGCAAATAGTCCAATTCAAAACTAACATCTCAATTATTTATACTTTTGACCCAATAACCAAACACCTGTGACCTGCACTGTGGTGCTTTCTGTCCAACTAAAAACTACCTAAAACTAAGAAGTAGAAGGAGCAAGAAGAGCAAAACACCCAAGAACTTCTATCTTGTTCCATATTTTAAAACCCTAAATTCTAAACTCTTCACCGTGTGACATTGCACACTTCCACTCAAACTACACATCAGTGATTCTAATTTTGCTAATTAAATTTGGAAGCCTTCTGCAAGGCCTTAAGTCAAAAACTCCCTGAAACCTGGGATTTTTGAGCTTTCTGTGCTTTGTGACACTGACCCCCAGGAGAACACTGCTTTGGATTTGAGGCCTTGGAGAAGGCTCCAAATTTGAGTGATGAAGTTAAAATCACGGGTGTGTAGTTAAAACAAAAGTGTGTAATTTTACATAGAGAAAGATATTGAATTTGGGTTTTTAAAATATAGTAATAAGTGTGGGATAAGATGGAAGTTTTTGGGTTTTCTTCTCCTTTCTTCATGATTTCAGGTAGAAGTTTTTGGTTGGACAGTCAGTGCTGCACTGTGGGTCACAGGAGTTTGGTTATTGGGTCAAAAGTATCAATAATAAAGGTGTTAATTCTCTATTGGACTGTTCAGTTTTAAAAAATCTTGTAACCAGCTAAATTCACCTCCATTTTGCTCACTTTTAGCTGGTAGCTAGAAGTGTTACAGAACTCTGTCCTTTAAATAAGATTTAATAAACAACCAAGCCCGAGCACAAAAAATTCATTTCCTTTGTGTTTTAATCCTCACTCTGAGTGAAGACAGAAGAAAACAAAGACAAGCCACTAATTAGGTGGTGCAGTTACCCCGTTTACAGTGATTTTTTGAGGTGGTCAGAGTTAGAAAAGTGTAAAACTCGTGCCCAGGATCCAGCTGGGATTTGATTTGGGTGTAGCCCTGGCCGGGCTCTTGCACTGCCCGAGGTGAATCCTTTCAATAAATCCCGATTTCATTCCTTTCAATAAATCCCAATTTTATTCCTTTCAATAAATACCCGATTTTATTCCTTTTGCTCTGTCTGGTCTCTGTTCCAGCTCAGCCTTTCCAGGCAGCAGTGTAACCGGGCATTTATGGAGAAAACCTGGGAATTCTGCACCAGGGCGGGCTGGGAGCTGCCACTGCCTCCCCATGTGGCCACAGCTGTCACCTCTCCTGGGAAAAGGGGACACGAGCTGGCCTGGCAGGAGGTGAGATCTGGGATGGCTTTGGCAGGTTTGGGACAAGCACAGATGGATTTGAGCTGTCCCAGCCTGGAGGGAGGGGAAAGCCAGGCTGGAAAAGCTTTCCCAGAGATGCTGCGCTGGGGAAAACCATCAGGATTTCCACTTGGAATGGGAAAATCGTGAAAGGGAGGGCTGTGAGGAGGGTCTCAGGCAGGCCAGGGGGTGACAAAAGTGCTCCTTGGTGCTCTCCATGGCAACTGCGGGGCTGGGAGGAGGATTAAGGGACACGCTTTGGATGTGCTGATCCTAAGCCACTGCCTGAGGGGCTGGGAGCACCGCGAGTGTCCCTGTGTGTCCCTCTGCAGGCTGGAGGGACATCCAGCTGCTGGCAGGGGGAGGAAACATCTGCCAGCGCTGATTTGGGGGCCAAAAACCTCCCAAAACGTGACAGCTGGGCATCCCCAGCACCCCCATGCCATCCCTGCCCTAAAGGGGATGAGCATCCCACTCCTGGAATCCTTCCTGGGTTTCCTGGGGTCTCACTGGGGCCAGTGAGCTCCTCGAGGGGAAATCTCCTCCCTGGGGGGGTGTTTTTGGATTCATGGGGTATCACTGAGGCCAGTGAGGTCCTCAAGTGGAAATCTCCTCCCTGGGGGGTGTTTTTGGGCCTCCCTGTGCCCTCCCCGCTGCCAGGCAGTGTGTGAGTATCCATCACGTGGATGCTGGCAGGAGCAGAGGTGTGTGAGCCAGGCAGGGAGTGCCTCCCTCGCCCCACGTCACCGGCAGCAGTGACCTGGATTCCTCCCTGAGACACGAGCCGGTGACCTCAGCCATAAACAAAGGAGTGGAATCAAACCAGGGCAAGATAGATGCCGGTTTTATAGGCTTTTTAAAAGCTTTTGACTCATTCTGGCAGGCAGGACGAACCTTAAATTGCCGTGTGATGGAACTAGGGGGGGGAAAATCTTCTGGCGACGTCGATGCTGCGCACCGATCCATCAAGAGCAGGATAAAAATAAACAGCGAGGAAAGGGGCCCTGGGGCTGGCAGGAGGAGCTGCACCCCAGAGTTAACCCCTGCACCCCAACTCTGCACCAGGGATCAGCAGGATGGGGCCTGGGGGCTGACAAATCCCTGATTTTCCGGTGGGAATATCCTTGGCCGGGATCCCAGGGCTGCTCCTGCACGGCCCCCTGGGACTCACGGCAGATTGGTTTGGAAAATAGACCCGGGGTTAATGTCCTGCTCAGAGGAGGGAGGGGGAACAGCCCTAAATGGATCTGGGCTGTTCCAAAGAGGTGCAGGAGCCAGATGAACACAACCTCTGCCACGGGCTGCAGCACAAGGAGCCCATCCCAGAGCCCAGCTGGGATCTGGATGGGAGAGAGGGGTTGGATTTGGGAAATGCAGGTGGAAATCCCATCCCAGGAACCATCCTGGCTGTGTGAGAGGGGCTGGATGGGGCTGGATTTGGGAAATGCAGGTGGAAATCCTGCTCTGGAAGCATCCTGGATGTGTGAGAGGGGCTGGGTGGGGCTGGAACCATCCTGGCTGTGTGAGAGAAGTTGGATTTGGGAAAGACAGGTGGAAATCCCGCTCTGGAACCGTCCCAGCTGTATGAGAGGGGCTGGATATCCCAGCATTTGGGATTTCCCCACCTCTCCCCTCCTCTCTGCCTCAGGAGAAGGGTCCTGCTCGCTGCTGCAGCCTCGGGCCACAAACCTGGTGCGATCCCAGCAGATCCCACCTGCCCCTGGCACCCAGGGGTGACACCCTGGGAGCACCCACACGTTCCTGCACCCAGGGAAACGGGCTGGGAGCTGCCAGGAGCTGGTGCTGAGGGGGGCACGGGTCTTCCCAGGGCAGAGGCACCATCCTGGCACCCGTGTGGTGGCTCTGGGGACACGGGGCAGGCAGAGCCCGGTGCCAGCCCGCTCCCCCTGCCTCAGCACGGAGCATCTGTGACATCAGCCAGCGCAGCTCGCATCGGGGAGGGCTCTGAAGCGGCTCCTAATGCATTTCTAATTCCTGCTTATCGGCAGAGCCTGTCGGGGCTGCTCTCCCAGCCCTGCTGCAGAGCTCTCACAGACACAGCTCAGCTCCAGAGCCCTGGGGTTTGCCTGGAAAGCCTTCCCGCATCCCCCTGCCCCGCTGAGAGGGAAGCTCCCAGCACAGCCTGTCCCTCTCCCTCCCCCCTGGATCTCCTGGCATCGTTTGGGATGGAATTGTGGTCACTGCCAGGCTCGGATGGCATCGCTGTGTGGGTGTCCCTGTGCTCCACAGGCCTGGGAGATGAGGCAAGACTTCACAGGATGAACCCGGCAACCCATCCCCAACCCCAGAGAGACATTTTGGAGGTGATAAAAAACTCCTCGAAGGAGAGGACAGTGAAATACCATTTGTACTGGAGGCTGTGGGGCACAGGGATGGATCCCAGCCCTTTTCCCTCCTGTTTCAGTGGTGGGAGAGCAGTGAAGGAGCATCCCTGACATCCCACATGCACAGGGATGGATCCCAGCCCTTTTCCCTCCCGTTCCGGTGGTGGGAGAGCAGTGAAGGAGCATCCTCGACATCTCACACCCCCTGAGATCGATCCCAGCCCTTTTCCCTCCCGTTCCAGTGGTGGGAGAGCAGTGAAGGAGCATCCCCGACATCTCACACCCCCCGAGATCGATCCCAGCCCTTTTCCCTCCCGTTCCAGTGGTGGGAGAGCAGTGAAGGAGCATCCCTGACCTCCCAACACCCACCAGCTCTGCGGGGTGAGGAGCTGGGGGGAAATGGCTCCGTGCAAAGTGCTCGGGGCTGCGGATGGGAAGTGCCCTCTGCTCTGTTATTAGCGCTAATGGCTCTTCTGCTGGGGATATTCAAACAGCCACAGCTCCATTTTCATTGCAAATCTCCCCCCTCGCACACACAAAGGCTCCGCCTCGCTGCGGTCCTGCCCTGCCGGGGCTGCTCGGGGACCCTCGGGCTGAGCTTTTGCACAGCAAAGGGTCCCAGAGCTGCTCCAGCGGCTCGGGGGGAGCCCAAAACTCTCGTGATTGGAGAGGGATCCAGGTAGAGAGCGGCGACAGGGACAGGACAAAGCCACCAAAGCCACGGGGACAGGAGCTGGCAGTGGGGGAGAGCATGTCCTGCATCCCGAGGGATGGGGTGGCACCCAGCCCTCGATCTGAATTTCAGGGATTCACAGAAAACGAGAGAGAATTTTTTTAATATCTTTTTTTTTTTTTCCCCTTAGTAAGCAGGGAGTTTATGCGAGTTGAAAATTGACTCGATAAATATTTCAGGCGCTGTTTTAACGGCGTGTGTGGCCTTCAAAGGCTCTGAGGGGAAAATCTTCAGCCTGCCAGGCACTGAATCGCCCTGGCCAGAGCACAGCCCGGCCCCAGCTATGACACTGCCCCCAGGGGAGCTGTTCCAGAGGGATAAAACCACTTTTCCTGCGAGCTGGGAGGGATGGGAGCTGGGATGTGCATCCCTGACACGCCAGACGCGCTGGGGACGATGCAGAGCTGGGGATTTGCAGCGTGGGGCACACGCACGGTGGGATCTGCATTCCCTGGGAAGCCTCATGCGGGTCCTGAGGGGGGTTTGGGAGGATGGGAAGCCCTGGGTGCTGCTGTGGGTGCTGAGGATCCAGCACTGCTCATCCGTGGTGCTGCAGGATGAGCTGAGCAGCGGCAGGGGAAGGTTCAAAGCCCCGGGGGAATCCTCCTCCCATCTGCCGGGGAGAGGGAGGCAATTCCCGCTTGCAGAGCCCTCCCCATCCGCCCGTGCTCCGAAATGGCCCCACGGGCATCCTGCCAGGCAGGGCTGGCTTGGCTGGCTCGGGCTCTGCGGCTCCCGGCACTGCTCAGGTGCCCAGCCCAGCCTGGCACAGCCAGCCCGGCTCCAACAGCAGGGATGCTCTTTGGGGGCACCTGACCCCGCTGTGACCCCTCTGTCCCCATTCCCTGCCCGTCTTCCCAGAGCTCAGCAGGGCTGGAAATGCTCACAGCCAGCCAGACAAGTGGAAAGCACTCCTCTGCATTTGGAAATTAAACGGGAGCTTTAAATATTGCTGGAGCCAATCGATGGCGTGGGCAGGAGCCAGGAGCTGTCCGGCAACACAGAGGGCTCAGCCACAGCATCCCCAGCCCTGCTGGCCCACCCGGTGCCCCACACTGCCCCTGACCCCTCCGTGGTGACAGCCAGGGTGGCCCTGGTCCCTGGGCATCCCTGTCCCGGTGCCGATCGGTGACAGATCCGCGGGCAGGCGGGGGGCAGGGAGCCGTGCTCCAGGATTAGAGCAGTTTGCTCTGGGATTAGAGCACAGTTTAGCCCTGGCACGGCGCAGGAACCCCGCTCTGCCTCACTGAGCTCCCCGGGATTAAGGTTTTGTTTCCAGGGATTAGGGCGATTAGGAGCGGGGGGTTGTTGTGGGATGCGGGGCTGCCTCGCTGTGCCGTGCAGCAAACGGAGCCAAAAGCGGGGCTGGAGGGCTTGGAGGGCTTCAGAGATGCTCCAAAATTCTGCTCCTATCTCTGAGGGCTGCTGGTCCCTCATGGGTCCGTGCCCAGGGTGTCAGGGCCACGCACGGAGCTGGAATTGCCAAGAACCAGCAGCTGGAATTTCCAAGGACCAGCAGCTGGAATTGCCAAGGACCAGAGCTGGAATTTCCAAGGACCAGCAGCTGGAATAGCCAAGGAGCAGCAGCTGGAATTGCCCAGGAGCTGGAGCCTTCAGCCCTGGTCTCTGGCTGCCCCAGAGCTGGGGGCACTGGCAGCATGCTGGCCCTGGCAGCCCTGCACGGTGGTGGCAGTGCCAGGGACACTTGCCAGGCTCCCCCATCCTGGTGCTGATCCCATTTTTCTGCTCTCCCCGCTGTGCTCCAGCCCAGCTCCCTGACCTGATCCAGCCACGAGCACTTGGATCCATTCCCGGCAGAAAATGGAGCCTGGGGGTGCGGGGGGGGGGGGGGTCCCCTCGTCCTGCAGCTCCTCCCTGGCCAAAGCTGCAGAGCTCGGGGGGCTGCAGGGAGGGGAGATCCCAAAGTCCCCTCTGTCCTTCTCAGCTGGGATGGACACACAGCCCTGGTGTGGGAGTTTGCTCAGGTCACTCCTGTCCCCCCTCAGACTCAGAGCTGGCCTTGCCTGGTGGTGGCAGTCATGGAATCAGGGAATGCTTTGGGTTGGAAGGGAACTTAAAGCTCATCCAATCCCATCCCTGCCATGGCAGGGACACCTTCCACCATCCCAGGATGCTCCAAACCCTGTCCAGCCTGGCCTTGGACATTTCCAGGGATCCACCACCTCCCCACCCTCCCAGCAAGGAATTTTATCCCAATATCCCATCCAAAACTACTCTCTGCCACTTTGAAGCCATTCCCCTTATCCTGTCAGCCATTCCATGGATGCACCCAAGGGCGCTGCACCCCCAGCTCCCAGGAATTTGCAGAGGGAGAATTTGCATCCAGGGAAATTTTCTTTGCAAAGGAAATGTGCCAATGCTGCTTTGAGCATGGCCACACTCAGACCTTCAGAAAATTGGGACATCAGGACTTTCCTGGCCATGTGTTGGTGCCTGGCTCCTGCTGAGTGCCAACCAATTCTTTGGGTGAGGATTTGCAGTTCTGGACTGACCATGCTGGACAGAGAGGATTTTCAGTTTTGGGACTGACCATGCTGGGACAGAGGGGATTTGCAGCTCTGGGGTTGAGCAGAGGGGAGGCTGGGTGGGTTTGGGGATGAGCAGGGATGGTTCCCATCTTTTCCCTTCCTCCAGTCCTGGGTTTGAAATCTTTTTCCCCCTGCTTGTTCCCTGTGAGCTGGCACTGTGCTGGAACGGATTGATGTGGAGGAGAGACAAATGAGTGACTCACACACACTTGGGGAGGATAAAAATACTCGGGCCCCATGTGTCCCACCCATGTGGGGTGGCCAGGAATGCTGCAGGTGCCATCCCTTCTCCCACAGCAGAGCCAGGACAAATCCTCAGGGGTTTGACAAACTCCGTGGCTGCTCAGTGCTGCTCTAACCCCAGGCAGCTCCGACTCTGCTGCCCAGGAGTGACAAAGATCAGGGGCCACGTGCCCTGGGGATCAGGTGGCCTTTGTGTCCCTCAGCAGGCAGAGGGTGACACAGGCCTGGCAATGAACCTGGGCAGCACCAAGGCAGTGTCACCAGCTCGTGTGGTCACTCAGGTTGTACCCAAGGAGAGGTCACAGGGTGGGATTTGCTCCCCTCTGGCCTCTGGAGGGGTGGCACAGCTTTTTTTGGGCACTGCCAGCAAGATGTGCCCAGCTTTTAATGCCTGAATTAGTGTGCCACGTGCAAGGTCACAGCAGAATTCCCCGTGCTTCCCTCACTTCCTTATTCCCAGGGGAGGAAGGAAGTTTGAAAGCAGAGACTTGACTTCCTCTCTCTTGCATTTTGCAGTGTCAATTTTTTTAAAAAGGGATATTTTGCAGTACTTTCCCCTGCTTTTTGGATGAGTTCTGGCACAAGAATGCCCTGCTGGAGAGGGCACACACTGCCAGGAGCAGCCAGGGATGATCCATGCCCATCCCTCCTCTTCCCAGGGACCATCCCTGCAGGGCTGGTGGGGACCAGGGATGATGGGGACGGGAGGGGACATCACCCCAATGTCCCTGGCACTGCCACACAGCAGAGGGCACACAGGGCTTTGTGCAGGTCCCAGCGAGCCTGCAATCCCTGGAGGGGCAGCGATCAGTGCTGGCATGTGGGAAAAACACAAGGAACGGTGAGAAAAAATGAGAATAAAATGGAAGAAAACCTTTTGGGTGAAGGTTTCCAGCACCCAGCCTGTGGGATCTCCCTCCCTGGGTGTGGTGGGGGCTGCTCCTCTGTTTCCTTCCTGCTGCTGCCACTTCCAGGGATCCACAGGTGCCCCCTCGGGCACGTGGGCACAGCACCCAGCTCCTGGTGGCTTCCCTGGGCTCACAGCAGGGAGGATGGGGACAGTGGGGATGTGGGGACGGGGTCTGGGTGCACCCAGGGAGTCCTGGGTGCCCCTTGGTGATTTTCCACCAGGGAAGGAGCAGGAGGCTCTCCTGGGTTTGGGTGAGATCTCAGCTCCTTTCAGGCTCTGTAGGGTCCGTCCCACTCCCCCCAGAGCTTCCCTCTGCATCCCCCACCTGCAGGTGCCCACCTCAGGTTTTATTTTTGTGGGTGACTGATGCTCGGGAGGATCCAGGGGGTTTTGGATCAGAGGGGAAGAGCTCAGAGCACGAGGTGAGCATCCCAAAGGGAAAGTGAGCACCCCAAAGTGATTGTGACCACCCCAAAGGGAATGTGAGCCCCCCAAAGGAAATGTGAGCCCCCCAAAGGGGATGTGAGCCCCCAGAGTGGCCCACCTGAGCCACCCCAGTGCCAGCGCTGCAGAAATGTCCCTCCTGTCACCTGGCAGGCTGCGGAGATCACGTTCCTGGCATTTGGCTGGAAGCTGAAGCAGGAGCCGGGCTCTGGCAGCGATCCCAGCACTCTGCGCTTTCCTGGTAGCGGGGTGGGAGGAGGAGGAGGAGGAAGAGGAGGAGGATGGAGCCGGCTGGGGTGGGAGGGGGTGGGAAGGCAGCGAGGGCGGACAGCAGGGTGGGAAAGCGAGGCAGAATTCCAGAGGGAGGGTGAGGTGGGAGCTGTGCCCAGCTCGGGCACCTCGGCAGATGCGAATCCCGCTCCTGCCGCTCTCCTGGCGGAGAGATTGAGCAGAGATTGTCCCTGGTGCTCGTCCTGGGGACACCCAGGGGGACCCCAGTGCCGCGGGGCTCCTGGCATTTTGTGTGTCCCTTGTGCTGGGGGGGACCCTTCCCACTGCTGCCCTGGTTATTCTGGGACAGCGGCTGGGACAGCGTTGGGACTGCAGGAACTTCCTTGTAGAAAACTTAAATAGAAAAAAAATTTATAAAATTAAAATATAAAAATAAATTATAAAAAGAAATTGTAAAATTAAATTATAAAAAAATAAATTTCCAGGGCCAGTTAAAATAGAAATATAAAATATAATTAAAATATACAATAAAAAAGGACTATTTAAAAGCAGGACTAGTTCCTGGATGGGGATCTGACCCCCTGGCAGCCTGTTAAGGTGGCACTACAAAGGGACAGCACTAAGGGGGGGTGACAGGACACACACCAGGGCACAGAATCATCCCCAGGGGGGTTTGCACCCTGCCCAAGGCAGCGGGGAGGGGCAGAGCCACCCCATCCCCACCTGCAGGCTCATGGAATGCCAGGGAAGAGCCTTAAAGATCATTTTTGTCCAAAGGCTGCCCTGGGCAGATGATCCTGCCATGCTGACTCACGGCAATGCAGACATGAGTCACTTGGGAGAAAAAAAAAACCACTCCTTTTTCCTTTTTCCTTTTTCCCTTTTCCATTTTCCATTTCCTTTTTCCCTTTTCCCTTCTCCCTTCTCCCTTTTCTCTTTTTCCTTTTCCATTTTCCCATTTACCTTCTCTTTCCCCTTTTCTCTTTTCCCTTTTTTCTTTTTACTTTTTACTTTTCCCTTTTCCCTTTTCCTTTCTCCCTTTTCCCTTTTCCCTTTCCCTTTCTCCCTTTTCCCTTTCCATTTCCCTTTCCTTTTTCCCTTTCCCCTTTTCCCTTTTCCTTTTCCCTTTGCAGTATCCTCCCTTCCTCCCTGGCTCTCTCCCCGAGCTCTCTGCTCCACAGCTCCCAGAGCAGGGATGGAGTTGGGCTGTTTATTCCTGGGGAAAATGGGAATTCCCTGCAAATGGGAAGGAATTTCTTTTCCCCGGGGGCCCCATCAGTACCAACACCCCCCTCCCTGTTCCTGTTTCTTCCAGACCCATTTATTTCGTGGGAATTTCAGCCCACCTTGGGCTTTCTCGGCCCCCAGCAGCTCTCTCCCCTTCCCTCAGGTTTGCAGGGATGCTAAACCTCACTTCCTACCACTCCTGCGTTATTTCTTTTCCAAACCCCAGGCTCGTTTTGGCAGGAACAGCCGGCACTGCTTGTTCCCAGCTCGAACTCTCAGCTGGGGGATGAAATAGGGATGCTTGGATCAGGCTGGCCCGAAGGCTGCTGGCTCCTCGTGGCTATTTACTGCCCTGCCAGGCTCCGAATTTCAGCAGCGACATTGGGGATTTATTCCCAGCCCACCGAGGGAAAGGAGCAGCGTTTCCACATCCACAGGGGGAATCTCCAGCGGGATCATTCCGGGCTGGAGTCAGGAGTGGAAGGGACCTGCCTGGTCACTGTGGGGTGAGCTGGCTGCCCGTGGGGCTGGGAATGTCCCCTGGCACCGGAGGAGCCCCGAGGGGTGTTTGTCCTGCTCCAGCAGCGGCACAACCAGTTCGGAGGGTGGGGCAGGGAGCAGGGACAGGAAACTGAGCCCACCTGGTGAATCAGAGCCTTTCCCAAACCCAGCTATTCAACCCGGAGCTGCTGGAGCAAACATGCCAAGGGAACAGCTCAGAACCCGGGCTGTGGGTGATCCCGGCAAAGATCCCGGTGGGAAGCATCTCACCTGCTCCCTGCCCATGGGAAAACCTCCCCACAGCCAGGGAAAACCTCTCCAGGTTTTTCAGGGTTGAGCTGTGCCCCAGAAGGAGCCAGGCTGCTCCTCACCGTGCCACACTTCAGGATCGTGGCTGGCGGAAGAAGAGAAAACGTAATTCTGGTTTTACTTTTTTTTTTTCCCCCTCGTGTCCATGATATCTGACATGAGGCAGCAAGAAGAGTGGATGACTCAGTCCTGTGCAATGCAGCTCCTCTGCAGCAGCTTCCTGTGCCTTGAGGATCGCCACGGGCTCCGGGTCCTGCCTCGGATTTCTCCCTTTGGAGAAATTCCTTCTCAGTGGGAAATTCGGGATCCTCGGGGTTTGGATTCCCCCGGGCAATCTGCTCGTCCTGCTGGGGCTGGGGTGAGCTCGTGGGGGCCCCCAGATCTGGCAAACACAGGATGAGGGCAGGAAAGCCTGGATTCATGGAGGAAGGGGGAAGAACTTGGGGGTCACATTTGGGGTGCAGAGCAGCCCAAGCAAAGCCATCCTCTGCAGCTTTCAGGGGAAAAGAATCACGGAATGGTTTGGATGGAAAGGAAATTTCATCTCATTCCAGCCCCTGCCATGGCAGGGACAACTTCCACCATCCCAGAATGCTCCAAACCCCGTCCAGCCTGGCCTTGGGCACTGCCAGGGATACAGGGGCTCTGGGCACCCTGTGCCAGGGCCTCACCACCCTCACAGCCAAGAATTCCTTCCCAATATCCCATCTGGCAGTGGGAAGCCATTCCCTGTGTCCATTCCTTGTCCCCAGCCCCTCTCCAGCTCTCCTGGAGCCCCTTTAGGCTCTGAGCTCTCCCTGGATCCTTCTCCTCTCCAGGTGAGCACCCCCAGCTCTCCCAGCCTGGCTCCAGAGCAGAGGAGCTCCAGCCCTTGGAGCATCCCCGTGGCCTCCTCTGGACTCATCCAGCAGCTCCAGATCCTTCTGGAGACCCCAGAGCTGGGGACAGCTCTGCAGGAGGGTGGGTCCTGCTCATGGGGTGCTGCTGCAGGGGGCTGTGGGTGCTGCTGTGGGTGCTGCAGGGAGCTGTGGGTGCTGCTGTGGGTGCTGCAGGGGGCTGTGGGTGCTCTGGTGCTGACAGGACACACGGCTTGGGGGTTGCTGGCTGGGGAAATGGGAGGGTTTTTCTCCCTGGGCACTGGGAGCAGGTTTGCTCCACAGGTCTGGCATGGACGTGGCAGTGTTTTCATGCACTGATAGTCTGTAAAAACAGGGTGAAAATCTCTCCTGCGTTGTTGTCAAGTTTCAAATCTCTGAAGGGTTGGAACAGAGACAGAGCTCTTCTGCTTTGCTCCTTTTCCATGGCTCCAGATCCGGCCTGAGTGGGCAGATCTCTGCAGAGCCAGGCAGGCAGGGAGCTGCGAGATGTTTTCTAGTTTCACGCTCTTTACACTGAAATGCGTCCTCCAGGATCTCAGGTTTTCATTTTGGGGGATGAGAGGCAGTGTGTGGCCCATTGCTCCTCATCACATCCTGTCCCCGAGCTCCCAGGGACTGTCCTGGAGGAGGGAGCAGCTCCCCACAGCTCCTGAGGCGCTGCCTGCCCAGAGATCCGGGAATTCCAGTCCATCCTGGGCAATCCAGGAGCTTCCAAAGGGGGAGCAAACCTTGCTGGTTATTCTGGGACTCACTTTGGTGAGTGCTGCTCAGGGGAGAGGCTGAGCCTGCAGGACACGTGGGGACAGGACAGCTGCCTGTGCCCTCCTGCTTGGCCAGGACACTGATGGCCACCCTGGGGAGGTGCCATGGCCACCCTGGGGAGGTGCCACCACCACCCAGACCTGGGGATACCTCGTGGAAGGTGATGGAGGCTCAGGAGCATCTCCTCACCATCCTCATCTCTCTCTCCAGAGCGGGACAGGTTGCTCCGATGTCCCCAGCAATGTCTCAATGTCCCCTGTCCCCACACTGTCCCCCACCCCTCTACCAGCAGCTCCAGTGCCTTTCCCCTGGTCTGGCAATTGCTCTGTCCCTCTGGGGAGGTGGCAGAGAAGGATGTCACCCCCGTCCTCCCCCTTTTGGGGTTTTCCTCGCCTGTCTCCCCAGGATCTGAGCCTCCCACAGTGTCTGCAGGCAGCGTGGGGAGCTGCCAGCTGGGCTGAGCTTCTCAGGCACCCATCCCAGCTCCGAGGAGCCCATTCCAGCAGGAATAATTCCTATTCCCGTGTGCAGAGGGTGCCTGGCTCTCCTCGGGGTGGCTCTGGCTCCCTGCTGGCAGGTGGCCCCGCTGGGCTTTGCTGGCAGCCATCAGGGGAGGGTATTTTTAGCTCTCCCCTCCCTCTGGCTGTGGGCGGTGTGTGGCATTTATTTGTCGTGGAAGTATTTGGAGATGGGGTGGCAGCGGCACGAGTGGAGGCACGGAGCTCACACGGGCACCATCCCGACCCCAAAATCCCTCGCTGTTGGGGTGGCCCCATGGGTTTGGCCCCCTCACCCTGAGCCCAGGGCTCTGCCCAGGTCAGGGGGAAATGCAAGAGACCCAATGAGTTGCTCAGGTGAACTTCCAGGGTCACAAACCACGGAATCAGGGAATGATTTGGGTTGGAAGGGACCTTGAAAACCATCTCATTCCAACGCCCTGCCATGGCAGGGATGCCACCCACTAGCCCAGGTTGCCCAGGGCCTCACCCAGCATGGCCAGCACAGGTAAATCAATCCGTGGAAGCCGTGTTCAGGCTCTGTGTGGCAGCATTTGTGTGTCCTGTCCCCAGGAGCTGCCTCCTCCTGCTCCTCTCCACGTGCCCGTGCCCAAATTGGGCCCAGATTTTCTCATGCCAGTGCCTTGACTCAGCTCCTGGCATTCCCAGGCTCCCTGCCTGTCCTGCTCCTCCGTGCCTGCACACGAATCCCTGTGCAGCAAACACCTTGGAGCTGTGAAATGATGCCCTGCAGGAAAATGCTACCCAACCTTTCCCAAAGCTCCTCAGGCTGCCAGAGCCTCCCTGGCACATGGAATCCTCCCTGCAAGGATCACGAATTCCCTGGCACGGGGGAGAGCCCTGGATGCAGCTCTGGGATGGGCTGGAATGTTGTGGAGTGCCCTCAGGTGTGGGGCACAAGCTGGGGGATGCAGGGGGTGATTCCAGCCTCATCCAGGGATGTCACAGCTCGGATCCACACGTGCTGCTCCCCCTGCAGGGGCTGCTTCCCTGTGAGCATTCCAAGGTGTGGCATGGCAGGGATGGAATTCCAGCAGCTGGAATCCCTGGGCCAGGTTTGCTGCTGCAGATCCTCGTGCTGGAATTGGGAGCACAGAGAAGATGCAGGGGGAACATTACTGGGGGATTGGGAACCCAGAGACAGGGGAGCATTCCCAGGGATTAGGAACCTGGAGCAGAGGCAGGGGAGCATTCCTGGTGTTATTCCTGGCTGCAGGAACTACTCAGTGGGAATGGAGAGTGGGGACAAAGCAGATCCTGGGGAAGCAGCTGCCAAAATGAACTTTGGTGACTTCTCCCAGGGCTGGACAGGAGAGTCCCCACTGCCCCCGACCCTCTGTGGCTCATCCCGTGATAACATCATGGAATCAAGGAATGGTTTGGGTTGGAAGGGATCTTAAAACCCATCCAGTTCCACCCATGCCATGGGCAGGGACACCTCCCACTGCCGCAGGTGGCTCCAAGCCCCGTCCCTTGCACACCTGTGTGTCACACGTGTGTCACACACGTGACCATGGGACACGGCTCTGGGAATGCCCAGCCATGGAAAAGCCCCTGGGAGGGGACCTGTGCCGTCCCACACGGCAGAGAGCAGCAGGGCTGGCTGACTCACTGCAGCCCAGACACTGTGGGAGGGCTGGTTTCGGCTCCACCAGGCTCCCAGTATAACCAGTAACAGCTCCTGGTGCTGCCTCACTGCCAGCTGCTCCACCCTGGAGCCTCCCCCTTGCCTGGGAGGGACTGAGGGTTAAATTCCAGTGCGTGTCCCAGTGACATTCCCGTGTGGGTGGGAGCTGACACCTGGATCCGTGTGTGTGTCCCCTCCGGAGCTCGGTCCCTGCCCCAACAGCTCCGGGGCCCCCTGGCACACGGTGGGGTGACACAAATGGGGGAACAGCCAGGGCAGGTGCCTGATGTCCCCAGGGCTGCATCCCAGGGCAGGCCAGCACCAGGAGCAGCCAGGGAAGGTCACAGGATCATGGAATCATCGAGGTTGGAAAAGCTCTCAGAGATCCTCCAGTCCAACAATTCCCCCTGCCCTGCCCAGGACACCACTGACCCCTGTCCCCAGGGGACACACCTGCAGAGTTTTGAGCTACAGGGATGGACACTCCACCTGTTCCAGTGCCTGGCCACTCTTGCAGTGAAGAAATTTCCCCAATATCCACCCTGAGCTCCCCTGGCCCAGCCTGAGGCCGTTCCCTCTCCTCCTGTCCCTGTTCCCTGTTCCCAGATCCCAAATCCCCCCGGCTGTCCCCTCCTGTCAGGGAGTTGTGCAGAGCCACAAGGGCCCCCCTGAGCCTCCTTTTCTCCAGGCTGAGCCCCTTCCCAGCTCCCTCAGGGATTCTCCAGCCCCTTCCCAGCTCCATTCCCTGCCCTGGACTCTCTCCAGGTCCTCTGGCCATGAGGGGCCACAACTGGACACAGCCCTCGAGGTGCCCCAGCAGTGCCAGCACAGGGGACAGGCCCTGCCCTGCTCCTGCTGTCACACTGGTTTTCATCCAGGCCAGGTGCCCGTGGCCTCCTTGCTCACCTGGGCACACCTGGGCTCGTTTCTCCTCAAGTCTGGTGCTGCTGTACCCACTCAGGCAGGGCTGGAATTTTGCTGGAATTAATAAAGCAGCAAGGCACAGACCCTGCACTGTGTCCCCTCCCTGTGCCCCCATCCCTGGGCTGCTGTCACCAGGAAAGGGTGGCATTTTTGGGGTGGCATGAGGAGAGCCTGACATATTCCCACAACAACAGGGCAGCTTCCAGCGAGGAGCAGGCAAAGAGCAGCAGAACTGCTGGGAGCTGTGATGGGCTGGGACGTGATGGGATGGGACATGATGTCCTGGAGACAGGGGGACAGTGACACCAGCACCCCCGGGCCTTTCCCACTGGACAATTCCCAGTCACTCTGCCCCACCCTGGAGCGTCCATGGGGTTGTTGTGACCCAAGGGCAGCGATGCCCCACAGGTGAGGGAGGAGCAGGCAGAGAAACCTCCCCGAGCTGATGCTGTAACCGTGGAGACCACAAAGGTAACTGGGGAGAGAGGAGCGCTCTGCAAGAGGCACCTGCTGCTGAATTCAGCCACGGAGCAGCTCTTTGAGGTAGCTGCTGATTTTCACATCAAAAGAGGGAGCTGAGAAAAGGCAGCCCAAAGGTTGAGGCTGAACTGTGCTCAGGTCCTGGCCCAGATGGCAACTGGCCTCAGCAGATGGGGTGGGACGAGTTCCTTGCAGCTCAAACTGCCTCCCCACGGAGCCTTCAGCCCTTTGTAGGCTGTGGGGAGGATGGACACCTCCAGATGACAATTTGTGACATCCTCAGGTAGCTCTGAGATAAGACTGCAGAGCTGTGGATGTCTCGGCTTTGTGAAGAAACAACCGGAGGGATGAAAGCTCCCCTGGCCAGGGATCCCACCTGTGTGGGAGAGCCATCACCTCCAGGACCTTCTCTGCCATGCTGGGCTTGTTCTCAGCTTTTTGCTTTGTGCTTTGTCCCAGGGATGAGCACTGCGAGGGGAACTCAAAACTCCAGGGTTCCCTCCCACCATCAAACATTTCCATGTGCCCACCCCGAGCAGGATGGAGGGAATTCTTCCCGAGCCAGGGAGATGAGAAGCTTTGTGCAGAGCTCTGAAACAAGCCAGAGGTTGCCACCAGAGTTTTGCAGGCCAAAATCTCTTTGACACAGCAGATTTCAGACCGTGATCACCAGTTCCTTCTGCTTGTGGGACTGGAGATGACAATGGGGTGTAGAAGGAGAAGCAGACAAGCTGTTCCAGCAGGGATCTCTCCTTGATCCATCCTTGCATGGCTGAGCCGGGGACAGAGGGAGGGGAGGCTCAGCTGCAGCAAACCAGGGTGACAACAGCAATTTGCACAGCCTGTCAGTGGGACAAAGTGGCTCTTGAGGTCCCACTGCAGGGGACAGGCATGGCCTGGTCCCCATCTGCTCTTTGTCCATCCGGCTCCTGTCCTGTTTCCCAGTTTGTCCACAAACATCCCTGGGTTTGGATCTGCAGCGCTGCCTCTGCTGGGCTCTCGGGAGCCTGAAGTGTCCCTTTCCAAATCCCACAGAGTTCTGAGCTGGGAGTGACCCCAAGATCCCTCAAATCCAGCCCCTGGCCCTGTGCAGACACCCCAACAATCCCACCCTGGGCATTCCTGGGAGCTCCTGGAGCTCTGGCAGCCTCGGGGCTGTGCCCATTCCCTGGGGAGCCAGGGCAGTGCCCAGCACCCTCTGGGGGAAGAGACTTCTCCCAAAATCCAGCCTGGCCCTGCCCTGGCACAGCTCCATGGTGCTGTCCCCAGAGCAGCTGCTCTGGTCCAGGGTGAAACCCTGCTGAGATCCTGGTGGTCCCATCACTCCTGGACATAGCATTTCCCACCAGGAAATTGTTTTCCAAGTGCAATAGAACCACAGCTGATGTTCACAGAATCCCAGAGTCGCAAAATGGGTTGGAAAATACCTTAAGGATCATCTCACCCCATTCCCTGCCATGGCAGGGACACTTTTCACTATCCCAGGCTGCTCCAAGCCCTGTCCAACCTGGCCTTGGATGGATGAACCAGGGATGAAACAGCTACAGCTGCTCCAGGGTGTCCTTTACACCTCCTCCAGGGACGTGGGGGTGAGGAACACATCCCACATCCAGCATGCACTCCCACAGTGCAGGGGAGACAGGAACATCCCATTATCGCTCCCAGACCAACCACAGCGGCCAAATCCGAGAGCTCTGCTCAGGAATCAGGGCCAGGCTGGAGATCCTGGCAATCCCAGGAGCAGAGGGAACAAAGCAGTGGCCGGCTGGCCCTGCTGGGCTGCAGCCCACATTAGCAGCCTGCCTGGAGTCTGTGTATTAGCCGTGAATTAATGTCCTGCAGAGACTGGGAACCGGGATCATGCGGGGATTAAAGAGGCATTACCCCTTTGTTAAAGCTGATGTTTTTGGGATAATCTGGAAGCTTTAGCTAATACATTATTACAGAAACTCCTTCAATCACAGCGGCAGACAGTAAGCAGATTTGGATATTACTGCATAACTGCGCAGGGCTGCTGCTGCTGTTCCTGCCTTCTCCCCTTCCTGGGCAGCACCACGGCACAGCCACACCTGGGAGCACCCCAGGAACCTGTGCTGGCCTTGTCCTGGAAGGGATCCTTGACCTGGTGTCTTGGTTTGAAAGACAGGTGTCTGCCGAGAAAGGCAGAAGCCTCTCTTTGAAATGGAAAATGTAAATCCCCTCCCTCCAAATTATGATAATTTTGAAATTAAGGGGCTCTCAGGCAAAGATATGGGAATAGGAGTAACAGTTCTTTACTGGGAAAATTAAAATAGCAATGCAGCATTGCAGAGAACAAACCCAGAGCAGGGGCAGAGGGAGAATCCAAGGTGCCCCCGTCAGTCAGTCAGGGTTGGTGCAGTCCCATCCCATGGTGGCTGCATCCTCCTGCAGTGACAGATGTGGTTCTGCTGGAGCAGGGCTCCTGCACAAGGTGCAGTTTTCCTCCAAAGCTGCAGGGATGATGTGCAAGGCTCTGGTTTTCCTCTGGGATCCAGTGGGAAAAGGCTGCTCTGCTGTTCCAAATCTCCCCTTTGATCTGGGTAGGAAATGCTCGGCTCCTGCCCTGGCTGGAGCATCTCCCAATGGGATGATGGAATTTGATCAGCCCTGCCCTGGGACTGCATGGCCATGAACAGGAGAGATCTCCTGGAGGGAGGATGGGCTGTGGGCAAGATAAAGAACACTGCAACAGCTGGGTGAACAGCTGGAACATGAACAGCAGAGATCCCCACAGAGATCAGGATCACTGCCACAGCTGGGTGAACAGCTGGGGACAGAATTCACACTTTTGGGCACATCCTGTACTACAGCCTAAAACTCATGGGCATCCTGGACATGCCCTTGCTGAAGGGTGACCGAAGTGCTCAGGGCTCCTCTGGGGAAATCAGCAGCTTTGGAGACACTCCAGGAGCTCTGTCCATGGAGGGGAGCACTGGGAACTCCAGTCTGGACAAATGGATCATCAATCAAGCAGCAGGAAGCGTCCCTGGAGCAGGGGGAAGTTGTTGCTGTGTGGACATTTCTCCTTTGCTGGTGCTGCCCCATTGGAGTTTCTGCTGCTTGGAGCCCAGAACTTCTCCCTCCTGTTTGCTCAGGAACCTCCTGACAGAAGGAATCCTTCCCTCATCCCATCAGGGACAGCAGCCCCAGGATTTGGGGCTTGTGGGAGGAGCCATTTGGATGTCACTTGTCCCTGTTCCTGGCGGTTCAGCACATGAAGGATTTCATGGGTGGCTTTGGCACCACATTCCTGAGACTCCCTGGGCTTTGGTGGAGACACATTCCCAATTTTCTGTGTCTCCCCGGGTGTGACCCCACCCAGTCTCTTCCCTAAATCCCAGCAATCTGGGAGGGCAGGGGAAGCTCGTGTGCTCCACTTCCTGCCTGCTGGCACCGCAAACTGGAGCTTAAAGAAATGGGAAAGGTTCTCCCAGAATCATGGGCTGGTTTGGGCTGGAAATTAAAGCTTTTCTCATTCCAAGTCTCTGCCATGGGCAGAGTCCCATCCTGTAAACATGGCAGGAGCCAGAGCTGGATTTAATCTCAGTCCTTGCCCTAACTTTGGCTCTGATCTTGACTCCCAGGGGTGCTGTGACCCCCACAGGGCAATCCCAGAGACACAGAGCCATGCCTGGGGTCGAGGGAAGAGCACATTCCCTAGGACATGGAGATGGCTCAATCCCAGATCTGTGGGAAGGGCAGGGATTGGGATGGGATGGGATGGGATGGGATGGGATGGGATGGGATGGGACCAGGGCTCCAGGCTGCTTAGCAGATCTTTGGGAATACTGGGAAGGGAAACATAAAACTCTGATGGCAGATGCATCAGAGAAAATAGGGATTACCCCACAGAGAGCCAACAGAGAGGGGGAGAGAATGCAGGGGTAAAAACACGGGATGGAAATCGGGAAGCAGAGAGCACTGGGAACACACGGAGCACAGGAACACGGAATGGGGGAAATGGGGTGGGGATTTGGGAACACACGGCCAAACCCTGGGACAAGCTCATGCAGGAGCAGAAGCTGTGTTCCCAAACTCATCCTCCTCTCATGAGACTGAAGGTCTCAATCCAAGCAACAATTTGGGAAACTTCTAGAAGCAGCAGATCAAAGACTGGAGAAAACACTCGCAGCTCTCCATGTAACTCCTCACATGGGGCATCACTATTTTACTTTTTATTTTCTTTTTTCCTCTTCAGTTAGAGTTGGGATTAAAACCACGAGAGATGGAATTTCATGTTCAGACTCAGTTACTTATTAATTTTTATCTATAGCACAGTGAGTACTACAACACTTCTAACTAATAAACTAAAAATAAATTTAAAAATTACAGCGTATCTCACTCATTACAAAGTCTTTTAAAACTAAACAACCAAATTAAAATCTAACACCTAAATTATTTTTACTTTTAACCCAATAACCAAACATCTGTAGCCCACAGTACAGGAGTTTCTATCCAATAAAAAGTACTACCTGAACGAAAAAAAAACAAAAAACCTCCATCTTGTCCCCTCCTTATCACCATATTCTAAAACCCCAAATTCCAAACCTTTCACCATGTAATATTACACACTTCTATTCAAACTACACACCAATCATTCCAATTCTATCACTCACTTTTAGACCCCTTCTCCAAGGCCTCCAGTCAACAACAACACCAAAAAAAAAAAAAAAAAAAAAAAAAAAAATCAAGAACTCCCAGCCTTTAGAATTCCAGCATTCCTTCCTCAGGCAGGGAAGCCGAGGCAGGGGTGGAGGATTGACATCCACGAGGCCGAGATGCACAAAGAGCAGCAAATCCCCCGGCCCCGGCGACACATCTGGAGCCCTGCACGATCTCCACACCCAGCTGCGGAGCTCTCAGCGATAACACGCGAATTTCACATCCTCCAACTGCGGCCCGGGGGGGCACTAAAGGCCGGGCCTACATTTTGGAAGCAGGCCCCGGGGTGTGCTCGGGCTCACAAACCAATAAGCTTCGCTTCAGCGTGAGCAAACGCTCGGAACAATTAAGCGGGAGCGTAATTAGAAATCTGGGCGAGCAGGGGCTCCTGAGCTGCCGTATCCAGCACTTCAAACGAGCTCCTGGTTTCCCAGGCTGGGTTATTCCTGGGGCTGCTTCCCCCCATGGACACGCCGGTCGTGCCCGTGCAACAGCAGGAGCAGTTTGGGGCTGGGAGGGAGGCAGCAAGGAGAGCCTGAGCAGAGCTCAGGGCCAGCAGGACCTGCTTTTAGAGGGGTTTAGGCCCTCCTGAAATCCACCCTGAGAGCTGCAGGTCCCTCCTAGCAGAGCTCAGGGCCAGCAGGATCTGGTTTTAGAGGGGTTTAGGCCCTCCTGAAATCCACCCTGAGAGCTGCAGGTCCCTCTGAGCAGAGCTCAGGGCCAGCAGGACCTGGTTTTAAAGGGGTTTAAGCCCTCCTGAAACCCAACCTAAGAGCTGCAGGTCCCTCCTAGCAGAGCTCAAGGCCAGCAGGATCTGGTTTTAGAGGGGTTTAGGCCCTCCTGAAATCCACCCTGAGAGCTGCAGGTCCCTCCCAGCAGAGCTCAGGGCCAGCAGGACCTGGTTTTAAAGGGGTTTAAGCCCTCCTGAAACACAGCCTGAGAGCTGCAGGTCCAGTTTTAGAGGGGTTCAGGCTCTGCCAAGCTGCTGGAACCCAACCTAAGAGCTGCAGGTCCCACCCAGCAGAGCTCAGGGCCAGCAGGACCCAGTTTTAGAGGGGTTTAGGCCCTCCTGAAACCCCACTTGAGAGCTGAAGATCCCTCCCAGCAGAACTCAGAAGGTTCAGAGCCAGCAGGACCCAGTTTTAGAGGGGTTTAGGCTCTACCAAGCTCCTGGAACCCACCCTGAGAGCTGCAGATCTCCAGCTCACGGGGGCTGCAGTGCCAGGAAGATGCTGCCAGAGGTTGTTGTTTTGCTCCTGGTGTGTTTTCCCTCCTTCAGGGCACCTTTTGCACCTCCCCATACCCAGCCAGCAATCTGGGGATGCCTCAAATTGAAATGGGTCTCTGGAAGTGTTCAAAGCCAGGCTTGGAGCAACCTGGGCTAGGAGATGTTTGCTAAAAGGGTTGGAATAATAATAATAATAATAATAATAATAATAATAATAATAATAATAATAATAATAATAATAATAATAATAATAATAATAATAATAATAATAATAGTAGTGTTGAAGATCCCTTCCAACCCAAATAATTCTGTCACTCCATGGCTCTAAAAAATGTGCAGAAGTGGCACTTGGGGACATGATTTCGCAGTGAACATGGTGCTGCTGGGTTAGCTGTTGGACTCGGTGACCTTGGAGGTGTTTCCAACCTTAAACAATTCTCTGATTCTGGGTTCTAAATCTTGCAGAGCTGCCTCACATGGGTGACATCAGCCAGGAGCTAAAATCACCTCATTGCCTTAGAAAACCTCGCTGAAAGAGGAGGAAATTAAACTCAAAAGTCCCTGGCAGTCCCCTGAGGCGCCAGGGTGTCCCTGCAGGGCTGGGGGTGCTGCCTCCCACTGCTGCTGCTCTGGGGTTTATTTTTGCCCTTCTAACAACAGGATTGCAAACCCAAACTCACTTATGGGATCCTCTGTACGGCTTCCTCCCCTCCCACTTTCCTAAAGAGGTGGAGTGGCACGGAAATGTCCACAGGGTTTTAAATTCCTTACTCAGGCTGGAAAAAAACCACCAGGAAAACCAGCTGAGAAAGACTTTTCTGTAATATTTTTGGTGACAAAGCTGCCTGAGAAGCAGCTTTGGGATCATCCTGACGCTTGGGGTGCCTCTCTTTGTGTGCCCCGGTGCTTTGGGGTTTGAGGAGTGGTGGCAGCGGGCACAGGGGAGAGTTTGTGCCCCAGGCAGAAAGGAGAAAGCAGAAAGGAGAGCAAGCGCCTCCCTCCAGGGCTTCCTCTGCCTGCCTGGTGCCCCGGGGCGTTCGTGCACCTTCCTCTGGAGCTTTGGCACCACCGGGCACCTCCGGGAATGAGGGCTGGGAGTCCCCAGTGCAGCTCCCTCAGCATCAGCCCAGGGGCCTGAGAAGGGAAATCAGGAGGGACCCCCGCCCTGGCTCTTGGCTGTTGGAAAAGTAGGACAGGTCTCCCAGGCTCTGCCGTGCTCCTTCCATCATGCCAGCGTGGCTCCTGTTCATTCTGCTAACCCTGCCCTCTCCTGCTCCCCCAACGTGATCCTCAAATCCAAGAATCCCCGATTTCACCGCCCCTGCTTTGAGCTGGGCTTGTCTGGAGCCTCCCAGGGCAGGTGTGGGGTCACACAGAGCAAAAATAGGGCAGGGAAGAGGAATGGGAAGTTCCCAGCATGGGGACTGTCCCTTCACTCACTTAAAAAAAACACTCTTGGTCCTTGGTGAGGCACCTGCACCCCCAGGAGGGAGCAGGAGGTGATGGACACCCTGATGGACACCCGTGGATGTGGGGCTGGTGTCCCTGCAGGGCTGGCAGGGCTGGTGTCACAGCAGTGGTGTCACAACAGTGGTTGGTGTCACAGCAGTGATGTCACAGCAGTGATGGTGTCACAGCAGTGGTGTCACAGCACTGGTGTCACAGCAGTGATGTCACAGCAGTGGTGGTGTCACAGCAGTGGTGTCACAGCAGTGGTGTCACAACAGTGGTTGGTGTCACAGCAGTGATGTCACAGCAGTGATGGTGTCACAGCAGTGGTGTCACAGCACTGGTGTCACAGCAGTGATGTCACAGCAGTGGTGGTGTCACAGCAGTGGTGTCACAGCAGTGATGTCACAGCAGTGATGGTGTCACAGCACTGGTGTCACAGCAGTGGTGGTGTCACAGCAGTGGTGGTGTCACAGCAGTGATGGTGTCACAGCAGGGTTGGTGTCACAGCAGTGGTGGTGTCACAGCAGTGGTGTCACAGCAGTGATGTCACAGCAGTGATGGTGTCACAGCACTGGTGTCACAGCAGTGATGGTGTCACAGCAGGGTTGGTGTCACAGCAGTGGTGTCACAGCAGTGATGTCACAGCAGTGATGGTGTCACAGCAGTGATGTCACAGCACTGGTGTCACAGCAATGATGTCACAGCAATGATGTCACAGCAGTGATGATGTCACAGCAGTGATGGTGTCACAGCAGTGATGTCACAGCAGTGGTGTCACAGCAGGGTTGGTGTCACAGCAGTGATGGTGTCACAGCACTGGTGTCACAGCAGTGGTGGTGTCATAGCAGTGATGGTGTCACAGCAGTGATGGTGTCACAGCAGTGGTGTCACAGCAGTGGTGGTGTCATAGCAGTGATGGTGTCACAGCAGTGATGTCACAGCACTGGTGTCACAGCAGGGTTGGTGTCACAGCAGCAATGGGGACACAATGGCCGTGTCCTGCCCATCCCTCCTTGTCTTTGTGCAGCTGCCCCATCCCTCATCTCTGGGAGGTGACACTGTGGGTGTCATACAAGGCCAAGCCCGGCGTGGGCTGTGGGGCAGGGAGGCAGGAATGGGGCCCAGATCTCCTGCCCTGGATTTCTCAGCCTGGTGCTGGCTGTGCCCTCCTGTCACCGAGCACCCCGGTGCCACCAGTGCTGCCCCTTCACCTTCCTCACCCTCCAGAGGGGCAGAGCAGCTCCCTGCCCACTCCACAGCAGCCTTGGATGTGCTCTCAGCCCCTCCAGGTCCAAGCAGTGCTGCTGCAATCAGGCCAAGAGGTTTCATTTTGTGAGAAAACTCTGACCAGATTCACTCTAAATGTCAGCCAGGCCGACACTCCCCAGTGATTTTCCTCCCTCTGCTCCTCTGCCCCTTCACTTGGTGTGCCTGGCACAGCCCTCCCTAACCCTGGTGGCACTAAACCTTGGCTCCAGCCAGGCACAGCTCAGTGGGATTTGCTGGATGGGGACACCACGGGCTCACTTTCCTGCAGCTCCCTGTGACCCCCCCTGTACTCAGCTGTGATTTCCTGAAGGCTTTTGGGCCAGCTCACGGTGGTTTTGCCAGGGACCTCAAGCTGAGGTGGCTCAGGGATCTCGTTATCCCATAACAATGGGATCTCATCATCCGAATTGTCTCATTCGTTTTACTCCTTGCTGTGGAGAAGACTCAGACACCAGAAGGGCTCCTGCTTCCTGACCTCCACATCCTGCAGCTCAAAGTCTCTTTTGTGGTTGAAGCCTTGAGCCAGGATGAGGTTGGAGGGTCAGGGCCAGGCTCTGGCCACAGGAGGGGTGACAGGAAGAACACCCACCCCCATGGTGACACTGTCCCCATCATTCCCAGGCTGTCCCAAGAGCCTGCTCCACACCCTCTCCAGCCCCTGCATGGCTCTGAAACCCAAAACTCCCTGCTCCCACATCCACACACATTCCACCTGTTTCCAAACCAAGCCCCTGGGCTGCTGGGAGCAGCATCTGGGCCACCAGCCCATCGTCCTGGGCCACCAGCCCATCGTCCCTGCAAGAGGCCATGCCAGGAATGCTGGAAGGAGACTCCTCCCTGTCCTGAGTGCCTGGAGGTGCTCACCCCATTCCCCAGACTCCAGACAGCCCCTCTCCACGTCACCCCACCATATCCCCGACCTGGCAGAGGGCAGGACCCAGGCCCACGGCAGCAGGGCCAGCTCCTGTCCCGTGCCAGGCCACCAGAGATGCTGCTGGTGGCCATGGACTCGTTTGCCCACTCAGCTCTCTCAGCCCGTGGCTGCCAGGCTCCCAGGCATGTGGGCTGCAGTCCCTCCTGGGGGCCCTTGCACCGTGCCAAGGGAGCTTTTCTTATCTTCACAGGAATGAAAACCTTTCGGAAATCAAAGTGCTTGGGTGGCTTTGAAGAGTTTCCTCTGGAGATGAAACGGGGTTGTTTGTGAGTGCCAGCAATCGCTGCTGAGCTGCAGCTCCTGGGGACACCGGGGGCTGCTGGAGAGCACTGGGCAGTGGCCAGAGCATGCCCTGAGCTGGCCACTTTGGCCACTCCAGGCTGGAAGCTGCCCCTCAGTGCAGAGCCCACCGACACCGAGCTGTTCTGACTCATTCCCAGCTGGGAATCGTGCACCATGAAAGGGAACTGGCAAAGGGATGGCAGAGAGGATTATGTGGAGATGCTGGAGATGTTCAAAGCACGCCCTGCACTGCCAGGGGCTGCAAATCCTCCATTCCCCAGGACCCACAGGGCCCTTCTGCAAGGGAAAATGGAATTAAGGGTCAGTGCAGCAAATGAGCCTGAAGTAAAACTGTCCCTCTGGAGACTGGTCTGATTTGAGGCACTGGATAAGGGGTGGATGTGGAGGGGCCAACCTTGCAGTGAGCCTGGGGACAGATGTGGGCACGTGAGGTGGCACTCAGCAGCACAGGCTGGAGCTGCCAGCCCGCCCTGGGGAGCCGGTGTGCGTGGAGATTATTTGTTGTTTGATATTTTCCCTTTAATGCGTTTGTCCTAAAATAAATACACAAAAGTTCAGGGCCCTGCAGGCTGTGTCTGTTAGGGATGGTGCAGTCAGGGATTGCTTTGGCGTGATCCACGCTGTTTGTTTACCAGGATGGGCAAAGTCTGCTCTCCCTGCTTGCTCCCACTTCCTCGGGATCCTTCCCCAGAGCTGCCTCACCCCCTTCCGGCCCAGCCCTGCTTCCTGCTCTGGGCAGGGCACACTGGGTGGCAAAGCTTCTGTTTCTGGGGACTTTGTCCCTCTGGGGGAAGCAGGATGTGCTGTGAGCTCTGTGCCTTCGCCCTGGCACCTGGGCACAGCTGGGAGCAATGTCTCATTCCCAATATTCCACCCACTGCACCCCAGGCTCAGCACTGGCACTGTGCCCCAACCCCAAGAGAAGATCCCCAGCAGGATCCCCCACTCCAGACCTGCAGTCTCCCCACTCAGGCTCATTCTCTCCCCGTGGATGTGCTCTATCTGATCTTGGCTGGCCTTTCCCGTGGATCCCAGCTTGTTTGCCACTTGTTTAGCCCTGCATTCCCCTCCAATCCTCACTCCAGCACCTCTGGATTTTGCCCTGAGAGGTGCTGGCTCCGGGATATTGCAGAGCAAACAGAGAGGAGATAAAGGGGCAGCATCAGCCCTGGGAGCAAACACAGCCCCAGCCCTGCAAAGGTCACTCAGGTCCGTGGCTGCTGCCACCACTTCCCACCCCAGCCCCTCGCTGGCCCCGTGCTCCTGCCATGTGCCAGCCCCAGAGGGACACTGACCTCCCCCCAGAGCCATTCCCAGCCCGTGCTGCCCTGCTCTCCCCATCCCAGTTCCCACAGGGATCTGTTCCTGCCCTGCTGGTGCTCGTGGAACCTTGGCTCCCTGTCCCCATGCACTGACCCTGCCCTCGGTCTGTCTGTCCCAGCCACCTCCTGCCAAATCCACCCCCACCCTGAGCTCTCCACGTGCATGGCCTGGCTGTCCCCACCACAGTCCCTGACCTGTTGTTGTCACCCTCCCACGGTCCCTATCTGTCCCTGAACCCTGGATGACCCAAATCCTTCCTCGCCAGGGATGAGGGATGAGCCTCTCCCTTTCTTCAGCTCCTCTCCTGCCCAGCCCAACCTCCACGGGCAAGTCCCAGCCTGAGCAGAGGTTTCTGCGTGTCCCGTGCCCGTGCCAGTCATGGCCAGGGCAGGTCTGGTCTGGTCTCCTCTCCCTGAGTCTCCTCCTGTTCCCTTGGACCGCAGGATCCTGGGGAGGGAGGTCGCAGCTCCCCGACAGCTCCTGTTGACAGGATGTGGAGACCTCCCTTGCCCGGTGCCTGCTTGTCTCCAGGGCTGGAGCATCTCCCAGCAGCAGCTGGAGGTGGGATTTCAGGCAGGAGACCGTTGGACCCTAACAAAAGCAGGAAATGGGTGTAATTCTCCTTTGGAGAAGGAATGAATAGCAGATCCCCGGAGGAGGCGAGGCCGGCTCAGAGAGCGGCAGCGCCGTGAGAAACTCGGCTCATTCCTTGCAAGGCTGCGCTTCCTGAGAGCTCCCCCCTTCCTGCTGCTCTCCAGCCCCTCCCCAGCTCTGCCAGACCCTCGGCAGCTGCAGGACAGGAACCACCAGAGTTCCCAAACCTGCTCCTGCCAGCTCACGGGGAGCCCTGGCTGGGGACAGCCAAGGGGGCCAGGGGACCTGGATGATGTGGTTTAGTGGGTGACATCCCGGTTTTGGACTGAGATGAGTTTTAAGGCCACTTCCAACCCAAACCGTGCTGTGATTCCGTGACTCTGTGACCCCCCACCTCATGTACAGTCCCCTTCACTCCTCCCTTGTACCCAGGAGCAGGAATGTGAATATTTTGGGAATAAAGAGAGTGCCAGAGGCAGGGGATGGGAGGGACCAGACCACTGGCACGGTCATGGTGCTGGGAACAGCTGCCCCTTGGGGGTGGCTCCCAACCTGGGGAAGCTGTTGGAGCATCCCACGGGTTTCCAACAGCCTGGGAGTGTCAGGGAAGCTCCTCTCCATTCTGAATCCCAGGATCAGCTCAAGCACTGAGCACCAGAGCTCAATCAGCCACCAGGGTTTCATTTTGGGGCCCTGCTGCTTCTTCTTGAGGAGATCTCTGGTGCCGCAGAGGATGGGTGGGGATTGGAGAAACCTTCCCGAACCCTGGAGCAGGGGATTGATTAATCAGTGCTTGAATAATTGCAGGGCACTGCAGACATTCTGTTCCCGGTGGCTGTGGAGGGAAGGGATGAGGTGGAGGATGGGGCCAGGGAGGTCACTCACCCCAGCCCGTCCTCGCCTCGGCCTCAGAGCTGCCCCCAGGATTAAATGGTTTCTTTTTTAAAGTGAGATCTAATCTGGTGACAAAAGCTGCAGCAGTGCTGTGAGCCCGTCATCTCCCCGAGAAAAGCCTCTCCAGCCTTCAAATGCTTTCACCACTTGCCTGCTGGATTTCAATCCAAGGCTGAATCTGCCTCTCTTCAGCTCCAGCCCTGCTCTTGTCACTCCTCGCTGTGGGATTTCAGGGTTCCCCGCTCTGTTTTCCGTGTGGGAGGACACAGGCCAGGTGCTCAGATCACCTGATAGCAGAGTTTTAGCAGCATCACACCCCCAGGCCCGGCTTTTCCAGCCTGTGGTCGTGTCTGTGGTGCTCCCTCCAACTCTCCCGGTGTTCCCCTGACATCCCCGAGTGTGGGTGCCAGACAAAGAGCTCCAGCAGGGCGCTATTCACTGATTTTCAGCCCCCACACATCAGTACACAATGATCCCTAATTACTCTTTCACAGACAAATCTGCATCACTGGACGAGGCAGATATTCCTGGGAGGGTTTAAACTTGAAGCTCCTTTGGTTGCTGGTTAAAAGCCAGGATTCCTCTTCCCAGCCTGTATGGGCACGTCCAGAGCCACTGCTTTCCAAGATCCAGCCCGAGGGCTTCAAATCCAACCTTCAGTCGCAGACATATTCCGGATATCTGCAGTCAAACACCCCCCTGACCATTTAACCAGGTGAAAACATCCTCTTCCCTTTCTGTCTCATCACTCTGGGTGTCATTTTCCAGCTTTCCCAGCACAGATTTCATCTCTTCATCTCCATCATTGATAAAAATGTTTCATAGCAGCGGACGAAGCGCGGGGCCCCGGGGGAGGGAGGTGGGAATAATGTTCCTTTCTGCTCTCTCCCCATTAGCAGCCCCCTCAGAGATCTGCCAGGGAAGCAGTTTGAATCCATCTCATCTGTGCCCTGTTAATTCCTTCTAATGCAAGTTTTAATCAAAATGTCAGGTGGAAGGAAGTCAAATGCCTCGGAGAGATCCGAGTGTGCTCTATCAACACAAGTGCCTCTCTCCCCCAGCCCTGTCACACAGAGACAGCAGGTCTGGGTGACAATCCTGGCCCTGCCACCAACGCTGCTCGAGTCTGGGCACATCACATCACCAGGTGGGGCTGGTCCCAGGGATCCACGTGTGGATGGAAACCCGTGGGACAGCAGCAACCCCCCCCGCCCCGAGCAATGCCCTCACCCCCTTCTCCAAGCCTAGACCCATCTTCCCTCATTATCTAGGGAATGGTGCCCCCTGAGGAAGGGGAGGAGCTTTCTGGGATGCTCCATCCCAATATTCATCCCAGGAGGAGCTCCCAGTGTGGCAATGGTGGAGCTGATGTGGCCTTGAGGGACAAGAGAGAGCGATCCCTGAGGAAAGGTCCCTGAGGATGGGAAGAGCTTTCAGGACTGGATGAGGAGACTGGAGATGCTCAGCCCCAATGTCCATCCTGGGAGGAGCTTCCAGAGTGGCAATGGTGGAGTCCATGTGGCCTTGAGGGACAAAGGACAGCAATCCCTGAGGATGAGGATGAACTTTCAGGGCTGGGTGAGAAGATTGGAGATGCTCAACATCAATGTCCATCCTGGGAGGAGCTTCCAGAGTGGCAATGGTGAAGCTGATGTGGCCTTGAGGAACAAGGGACAGCGATCCCTGAAGATGGGAAGAGCTTTCAAGGCTGGAGGAGGAGATTGGAGATGCTCAGCCCCGGTGTCCATCCTGGGAGCAATGGTGGAGTCCATGTGGCCTTAAGGAACAAGGGACAGCGATCCCTGAGGATGAGGATGAACTTCAGGGCTGGAGGAGGAGACTGGAGATGCTCAGCCCAATGTCCATCCCAGGAGGAGCTCCCAGCCCGCGTGCCCTGGGATGTGGGGTGGGCCGAGCGCTGTGGGAGGACCAGGGCTCAGGGGCTTCCCCGGCTTGCAGGATCTTTCATCCTCCGTCACCACAAAGCCAGGCCAGATCTGCATTTGCAGCAGCCCACAGAAGCTGCCTCTGTTGTCTTATTTTTGTTATTTTTGAGAGGATATTTTAGCGCTGAGCACATTCCCTCCTGTTGCCATGGCAGCCGTGACAGGGGTTATATACCGTGAGAAAAATACCAAAATTAATGAGTGAGTGAAAGAGCAGCCAAGAGAAAAACAAGGTTAAAAAAAGAGTTAAAACAGTAATAAAAACAATCTCCCAATAATTTGGCAGCGAGCATCCCACAGGCAAGACGGGCTGCGAACATCCGAGCCCTCGGGCTGCTCCGTGGATCCCGGCTGGGTTTGGCTGCCCGCATCCCGCGGCCGGAGCCTCGCCGTGGTCCGAGGGATGAGCTGCACCCACCCCATCCCACCTCTGCTCCGGATGGGGCTGCACCCACCCAGCTCCTTCCCCCGCAAACCTGCAGCCCTCGGTGACGCAGGAGGCGAGCGGAGGAGAAGTTCTTTAATGCGCTCATTTCCTCGCATTTGGGTTTTGAGGATCTTTTTGTTTTTAATTGTAGAAACAAGCGGATTGTCAGAACATCTGTGTTATTAGCATTTGCTGCCCAAATCCGAGCTGCTGCTTCTCCTGCAGAGCCCAGAGCTGATGAGAGAGAGAGAACAGAGGAGCCTTTGAACTCCTTGCAGCAGACGGCAGCCAGGTTGCTGCGTGTGTGCGTTGGGGAGGGGGTATTTATTCTCTTGTAAGGTTCATTTGCTCGCCGTGTTTCCCTTTCTTCTCGCTTTCCCAGAGATTTAGCTGGATGCTCTTCCCTCGCAGGCTTTGTTCTTCTGACAAGGCCCCACCGGCACCACGAAGCTGCTGCCTCTGTGTGATGCCAGAACAGCCCAGCACGGGGTACCTGGAGCAGCCCAGCACGGGGGACCCGGAGCTCGGGGCAAGCCAGAGCCTCCAGCAGCAGCTCCGGGGGCGGTGGCACTGCCAGCCCTGCAGGGGCTCACGGAATAACTCTGCAGACAGAGCTGCAGCCTGAGGCTTTCTGGTTGCTTAGACTGGCTCTGCTTTCCGGGAATGGTGAAGACAAGGTGAGGATGGGTGACTCATCTGGAGCTGGTAGATATTAGGATGGAATTCTTTCTTGCCTTTGTGAGGGTGGTGAGGCACAGGTTGCCCGGAGAAGCTCCATTCCTGGAAGTGTTCAGGGCAAGTTTGGATGGGGCTTGGAGCACCCTGGGATAGTGCAAGGTGTCCCTGCCAGATCAGGGGCTGGAATGAGATGGACTTTGAGGTCCTTTCCAACCCAAACCATTCTGGGATTCTACAATAAGGCCCAGGAGAAGGAAGTACAGGGAATGGCAGAGCTTCCTGTGTTGTCAGACGGCAAGGAGCACTCTGGGAGGGGCTTTCCAAGGCAGTGGGGTGGAGGAGGAAGGCAGAGATGGACGAGGCAGGCCTGGGATGCCAGGCCAGCAGTGGCCTGGGCATGGCGTCCCCTCAGCTCCCTGGGTCACAGGTGCTGCTGGAGGGCTGGGCCAGGCTGCTCCTCTGGGCTGCACAGTGCTGGTTCCTGATGCCAGGACATTTCCCCGGCATTCCTGGAGCCTGGACCTGTCCCTCAGAAACGTGTCTGAGGAGAGGCTGAGGTGACAGTCACCAGTGTACCAGAAATCAGATCCCTGTACGTGCCCAGCTCCCCGGCACTCCCCATTGCCGCTGCCGATCGGCTGCCCCGTGACTCTTGTGAAATGCAAACCTTTGGTCCCCAGCAATCTCTAAAGTTTGCTGTTCCTGCTCCGCAGGCAGCCTCGGATCCACCGGGTCACTCCCTCGGTTTCTCCCTTTGCTCCAGCTCTCCGTCCCTCCAAGGAGAGCTGCCAGTTACTGATCCATCAAACCTCCCCTCATCTCCTCGGAATTTCGCTCCCTCTCCCTGCCCAGCTCACGCTGGATCAGCAGGGCACAGCCTGACAAACCCCACAGCTCCTCTCGCTGCCCCAAAGGTGGGCTCTGACCTTCCCTGCCTTCTCACTTCACATCTTCTGCTAAATTGGCTTCATGTGAATTGACACTCGGACAAAAAAAAAAAAAAACCCGCGCACGGACGCGGAGGAGCCGACATCTCTGCAGGAGCAGAAAGTCTGGGAGGAGAGCTGGGCTCTCCATCCTGAGGGGTGACTCTCCAGCCCCCTTTTCCTGCCTGGCGGGACGCAGCCACACCACGGCGCTGAACCCGCTTGCTGCCGGGGAAAAGAGGGGAGATTTGGGAGAAAAGCACGGCAATTTTGGGGGGAAAACGGGGTGATTTAGGGGGTGAGATGGAGCCGGGCTGCTCCGAGCAGGCAGGCGCAGCCTCTAGATGGTGCAGTCATGCAGCCGAGCTGAGCATGTGTGCAGCGAAGGGCGCTGCGCAACAGGTTGGCGTAGCTCAGCGGGGAGACGCGCTCCCATCCTCGCTGCGGCGGAGCGGGAAGGACTTTCCAGCATCCTGGCGAGAAATCCGCGCTGCAACCGGCCCGGAGGGCGGGTGAGGGGCAGCGCCAAGGGCTGCGAGACCCTCGGAGGGTGCCCAGGGTTTTGGCAGGGTCGGGCTGCAGCTCCAGCCCCTGGCAGGGAGCGCGGAGGCGGCAAAGGAAGGGGCAGCAAGGGAAGGGGCAGCCCCGGAGCGCGCTGTCCCCAGGAGCGCGGGGACTTTGCTCGGCCAGCCGGGGTGAGCCAGAGCAGCTTGTGAAGGGCGCTGGGAGCTCGCTGGTGCTTTTGGGAGCCGCAGGTGCTCCGTGCCTGCCTGCTGAGCCCCGACACCCCGCAATAAATAAAGCCGTGATTCACCGAGGTGTGACGGCAGAGCACGGCGGCCGCTCCAGCCTCAGCACCGCAGCCAAAGAGGAGCTTTGCAGCCTGGCCGCAGCCCTGCTGGGCTGGGGGGGCCGCGGACGGCTGGGCACAGCCCCCGGTGGGCTCGGTCCCACCGAGGGACCCTCCCGGCCGCGCTGGCCCCGTGCAGTGGGGTTGTGGGGTTGTGAAGCGCCGGCTGGAAGAATAAATGAGCGAGTTAATCATTAAGAGCACCGAGAGGGGAGTGAAAAGGGAGAGCCGAGCCGCACGTGTGCGGGCGCGCAGCGGAGGGGTCCCCGGGGTGAGGGGATCCGGGGGGACCCCTGTTCTGCTCGGCGCTGGGAGCGGTGCCGGCAGCCCCGAACCGGGCGGCTCTGCCCCGCAGCCGCTGCCCGCTGGTGCCGGCAGCCCGGCCGGGCTCGGGATCTGATAAGGAGCCGGAGCTCCACCTCCCCGTGGTGGTGGTGGCGGCGAGAGGCGGAGGCAGCGGCGGGCGGGGGGGGGAAGGGGCCGTGCCTGCGCTGCGCTTCCCCTGCACATCCTCACACACACCGAGGGACGGAGGCGGGCACGGACCGAGCTGCCCACCGGGGCTGCCTCCAGCCTGAGCCGCCGCTCCGCCGAAGGAGCCGCAGCCCCGGCCCGGGGAGGGGGGCGGTTCCCACGGGACATTTATATTTTTTTTTGCCCCCCCTCCCCCCTTTTTTTTCTTTTTTTTTTTTTTTTTCCTTTCTTTTTTTTTTTAATTTTTTTTTTCCTCATTTGGTTTTCATCCGTGGATAGCACTCGAGAGGAGCCGGGGGGTGGGGGTAGCCCGGTCCCGGCGGGAAGGAGGCGATGGAGACGCCGCGGGACCAGAGCGCAGGGGCTCGGCACGGAGCGCAGCGCCGGCACCATCCAAGTAAGAGCTGCGGAGGGGCCGGGACCCCCGCCCGCAGCCAGGCAGAGCCTCGGGAGGGGGGGGGGTGCAGGATGCCCCGCACCGGAGCTCGGCGCTGTGCGGGAGCGCGGGGCCGGGCGGCGGCGGCAGCGGCGCTGGCGAGCATCCCGCTCCCGAGCATCCCGCATCCCTCCGCTCCCCTCCGCGCCGGGCTGCGCGGGGCTCCGCGGCCAGCGGGGCGGCTCCCGCTTGTCCCCGTTCCCGCCCGGCGCTGCCACTTGTTGTGCGGAGCGGAGCGGAGCGCGGCCAGCCCCGCACAGCGCAGCGCAGCGCAGGGCGGGCGGTGGTTGCGGGAGGGCGGCTGTGGCGGGGGCTGAGCGCGTGTTTCGGGGTGTTTTATTTTTTCCGCGTGGGGGGTGGCCCTGGGTGTGTGTCCCTCGTCCAGCCCTGGGTGTGTGCGCCCGCGGGGTGCGCGGCTGCGTGGGAGCCGCAGAAGTTGCGGGCGAGCCGGGAGCCGGCTGGGAGCGGGGCTGTGTGTGAGCCGGGAGCCGGAGCGGCGGGACGAGAGGGGCTGGCGGGGAGTCCGCGTGGGGTGGTTGCGACAGCGGGGTGCGGGGACACGAGTGGGGTTGCGCGTGTCTGTGTGCGGAGAGGTGTGTGTGTGTGTGTGTGTGTGTGTGACGGGGTGTGCGTGCGGTGAGTGTGTCAGCCGGCTCGGAATGTGTCAGCGGGTTCCGAGTGTGCCAGCCGGTTTCGAGTGTGCCAGCCGACTCTGAGTGTGCCAGCCGGTTCCGAGTGTGTCAGCGGGCTGTGCGTGTCTCTGCGCCGCGGACGATCCGTGTTTCCCGGTACGCGAGGCTGAGCGCGGAGCCGGTGCCGGCAGAGCGGCTCCCGTGCTTTTTTCACGGGTGTCTGCGTGCGTGTGTCCGTGTGTGTGTCCGTGTGTGTGTGTGTGCGTGTCTCTGTGAGTGTCTCTGCTGTCGGAACCGCCTGGAGGAGCGGGGGCTCCGCTCCCCTCCCTGCCCGCAGCCGGAGCCGGCTCCAGCCGGAGCCTCAGCCCGGGCAGCGCCGCGGGGACCGGGGAGCCTCGGCCGCGGCGGGTGGCAGCGGAGCCCGGCCTCCATCCTCCCTCCCAGCCGCTGCAGACCGTCCTCCCCGTCCTCCCCCGGCCCACTGCGAGGCCGGGGGGACCCTGTCCCCCTTCTCCAAGGTCCCCCCGACCCTCGCGGCTGCATCCCCGGAGCAGAGCCGCTCCCGCTGTGCCCAGCTCCCAGCGGCCCTGCCGGGGTGTTTCAGGCCCGCGACATTTTTGTCGTCCCCCAGGGTCCCTCTCCAGCTGGGGTGGAGGGTGGGATGGTGGCGGGAGGGGACAGGAGCCCGGAGTGGCTTTGGGGGACCCACGGCTGGGAGGATGGGGGTGCCAGTCCAGGGAGGCTCTGACAGGTCTCTGCCTCGCTGGCTGCCAGAGTTGGGAGGGATGTGGAGAAGGCAGCGAGAGGAGGGAGGGCCCTGGGCTTTGCCGGCTTTTCATCACTGCCCAGCTCCTCAGGGATGATTTTGGAGTGACGCTGTTGCCAGGCCAGTGGGGTTCCTCCTCGCGGGGTGCTCTGGCTCCGGGCGCTCGGGCCCAGCCTGCAGAAACGCCGAGCAGCCGCAGTGGCAGCCGGAGCTGGAGCAAATCCTGGGACGTGCCACGGAATACCCAGGATTCAGCCCATCCGTGCCTCCGGCGCAGGGCTGACCAGCAGCGGCCGTTCTCACGACTGACAGCTCCTGATCTCCACGCCGAGCTGGGATGAGCTGTTTGCTGTTTGCTGCTTGCCCGGGTGTTGCTCCAGCTCCGGGTGTCGGAGCAGCGCTGGGGGGAGCGCAGGGTGGGGGGGATTAGCACTTGTGTGCTCAGTGCGGGCTTTGGACTGACTTGTAAGCCGTGGCTCCGAGCCACGCAATCAGCCTTTGGGAGCAAGGAGAGGCTGGACTTTGGTGCCCATTCCCGAATCGGTGCTGCCTCCCGTGGCACGGGGCCAGGAGGCTGTGGGAATCACAGGGAGCACAGGCTTGTTCGAGCAGTTGCTTAAATTCGCGGCGCTTTATAGCCTCTCTCTCATTAAGGCTTGTTTTTTTTTGGTGGGGATGGCTGAATTCTGTCGGATTTTGCATGCCACTGTCCTCCGAGAGCTTCCCAGTCATGCATTAAGCAGCGTGACTAACGCCTCTCTCATGTGGTTCAGTCTCTCTCACACTCTCCCCGTAGGGAGAAATGTGTGTGCGGAGGAATAGTTGTTTTGGGAGGGGTTTTTATTTTTAAGTGCTCTGTGCTTTGCCAGCAGGTTGGAAAAAGGTGCCTGGCACCAGAGAAGAAAGTGTGGGATGGTCCTTAGATCCCATGGGAAAATAGCCTGGTGCCTTGGACTGGCCCCTGGGAAGCCTGAGTCTCCTGCACAGACGTGCTTGTGGAGGCTTCTTCCTCCTCCTCCTCCTCCTCACGCCCAGCTCTGGGCTCTCACGTCGGCGCTGTGTCATTCGCACCCCTGGGTGCCGAGCAGGATTCCTGACCCTGCTGATTCCTTATCCTGCCGAGCCCAGGGCCCCTGGTGCCTTCCAGCACTGTCCCTCAGGCTCCCAGCCCATCTCCTCCTTCCACTCCCTGCTCTGCAGGGCTCCTTCCTTCACCTGCAGGAATGGGGCTTGGGTTCAGACTCCAGCCCTGTTTGTGGAGCAGAAATCCTGGGTGCTGTGCACCTTTGGGTGACACCCTTCCTCCTCCAGCCTGGCACAGGGCTCCTGGCGTTTCCAGCTGCTGGGCTCAGCCTCCCAGCTCTCTCAGCCATGTGAGGCATCGGCACTGCCTTGAGACTTTCCTCTTTCTTTTCCTTCGATCTTTCACCTCGCACCACGGCTTAGTCAGGATGTGGCTACGTCACCAACAGCCAGGGCCCAGCCCAGTGCAAACAGCTCAGTGCAAACAGCCCAGCAGCGGGCACGGCCCCGCTCCCAGCCCGGCCATCCTCTGGGAGCCTTTTCCCAACAGCTGGAGCTTCCCATCTTCCCTGTCCTCACTCACAGCCATCCCCAACCGGAGCTCGGGGCTGAGGGAGCTCGGGGCTGAAGGAGCTCGGGGCAGATTCACCCCGTGGAGGAGGATGTGGGGAGTCTGGTGTGGGGGATGTGGCAGACACGAGTGTGACCCAGGTGGCAGTGCCCCCGCACGGGTGACATCACACACAAGCACAGGTGGCGGTGCCATGTGCACACACGTGCAGGAGCTAACACCTGGAGCGGGCAGGGATGTTGTCCTTGCCCCCTGTGACACACCTGAACACCCTGCTAGGGCACAGGTGTGATGTGTGTGTTACCCACGGACACACGGCCGTGCTCCGGGCACGGGCACATCCCTGGAATGCTCACAGGGCACGGCTGGCACAGACACACACGTGTGTGCACACTCTGCACGTGTGATGCACAGATCTGCTGTGTTTCTGCTCGGCTCCCGACCTCCTCCATGCTCAGCCTGGGCCAGAGATGTAAGAGGAATGGATTGCTGTCCTCATCCCTTCCTGCTGGATCACACATCCCAGCGCTGGTGTGGGTCAGTTCTGCACGGCCTCAGCCGGCTGAGGATGGCTCTGCTCTGCACACGAAGGAAGTGGCAGGACAAGGGGGCAGAAGCAACCTTGGCTTCAGGGCCACAGTCTGCTCTCCAGGCACGGAGATGTGTTTCCACTGCGAAGGCAGAACTCATCTCTTCCATGTCCCCATGCCCGTGGGGAAGCAGAGGGATGGAGGCACTGGGAGCTGTTGGCTTGTGGGGAGTCACAAGGAGGACAGTGCAGGGTGTTCCCCTTCCTGATGAGTTGCACAGTGCCAGGCTAACCAGGAGCTGGGCACTTGCTGTGTGGCACCACGGAGGGGGATGGTCACGGAGCGTTTGCCCATGGAACATTTGCTTATCCTTGGGTACAGAATATGGAGAGAGAGCGATGGGAGCGGTGAGAGCAGGGTGATGCTGTGAGGCCTTGGCAGATGTGTGTGGCTGTTAATTTTAGGGCACCCAATCCTTGGGTTTTTGGGTGCCAGTGAGCTGTGCTGAACCCCTTTATGCTCACGGCTCAGCAGAAGCTGTGTGGGTGCTCCTGGACCCTGGAGGAGGAAAATGTGTTCCCAGAACGGAAACCAGGGAACGAGAAATCTGGTGGCCAAGCACAGCACCAAACAGGGGCTTGGTGGCAGGACATGTGGCTTGGCACAGGAGGGGACAGTCTGTGGGGCTGGCCGTGTGCCTGGCACGGCCTGGGCAGTGTGTGGGCACGGAGAAGAGATGCCAGTGGTGGGGGCAGCGGTGCAGGGGTGCAGCAGTGCAGGGGTGTCTCTGCAATGCAGGGGGGCAGCGCTCCCGCTGCAGCAGCAGGGTGGGCATGGGGTGGGCACCCAGTGCGTGCCATGTCCCAGACTGGAGTGGGAGGGAACGGGAAGGAACAGTGTGTCTGCAGTGAGCAAGGGAACAGGAGCTGCTGGCGCAGGGTGTGGGGTTGCCTAGTGACTGTGCAGCGAGGGGGATGCTGTGCTGCCGTTGCAGTGAGCCGGGGCTGGGCACTGCTGGGGGCTGCCCGGGGGGTTCCTGCACTGCAGCAGAGCCTGGACAGGGAGCCGGTGTCCCTCTGGCTGCCAGGGACAGCGGGGGTGGCAGTGCTCCACAGGCAGCACGGGAGGGATGATGCTCAGGGCCGCTGCATCCCTGCAGTGCCGGGTGGGTGGTGCCTCTGTACCTCGCAGTGCGAGGCTGGCAGTGCCACTGTGCTGGCAGTGCAGCAAGGGCAGTGCTGCTCTGTCCCTGCCACAGCGGTGTCCCACGGCCCTGCAGTGCTGGAGGGGTGGCAGCCCTGCATCTCCGCAGTGCCCCGTGGCCCTGCGGTGCCCTGCAGCCCTGCAGTGCTGGATGGGCAGCAGTCCTGCATTCCTGCAGTGTCCCCGAAGTGATGGCTGCTGCTGTTCCTGCAGTGCAGGCAGTGATGGATGGGAGGGAGCTGTCTGCTGGCAGTGCCCCGTGTCCCTGCAGTGCTGGGTGCATGGCAGCCCTGCATCCCTGCGGCGATCCATGGCCCTCCATCCCTGCATGAGTGGCAGCCCCACGTCCCTGCAGTGCCTTGTGTCCCTGGGTGGGTGTCAGCCCTGTGTCCCTTCAGTGTCCCATGTCCCTGCAGTGCCAGATGGGTGTCAGCCCTGTGTCCCTTCCGTGTCCCATGCCCCTGCAGTGCCGACTGGGTGTCAGCCCCACATCCTGGCAGTGCTGGACCCCGTAGAGCAGGCAGAGCTCCCCGTTTGGTGCTCCCATTTCTGCAGTGCTGGCAGCTGTGTGCAGTGCCCGTGTGTCCCTGCCGTGTGTGGCAGGCAGTGCCCCTGCACTGGTGGCACACAATGCTCCTGTGTTTGGGTGGTGAGAAGCTGTCTCAGAGCCTGGCTGGCTCCCATCGGGTTGTTGGCAGCAGGCTGCCTTCAGTCCACCCTGTTAGTGTGCCTCGTTGGGTCTAATTACAGTTGGTGTGGTGACGAAGAGGGTGGACAGTGGCAGGAGTGGCTTCCTGCAAGTGGCAAGGCTGAAGTTTCAATGACAGGGTTGCTCACTCCAGCAGGGCGTTGCAGGAACTCTGCGAGCTGGGACGGATCCTTTGGGGCACTGGAGGCTGCCAGGAGCCGACCCCAGCAGCCCCTTCCCTCGGGGAGCCGTGCCAGGACTGTGTGCAGTCCCACAGTGGGATAAACCAGGGAAGTGGGCTGGTCCCTAACCTCCGGTGTCTGTGTCTCCTCCAGCTCCCCTGCAGCGCAGGATGAACCCGCTGGCATCCTGCCTGGGCTTGTGGCTCCTCTGCCAGCTCCCTGCCCTGGCCTCGGGGACACGTGTGATCTACAAAGTGCAGGAGGAGCAACCCCCCAACAGCCTCATAGGGAGCCTGGCCTCCGACTACGGCTTACCAGACATGGGGCACCTCTACAAGCTGGAAGTGGGGGCCCCGTACCTCCGTGTGGATGGCAAGACCGGGGACATCTACACCACAGAGACCTCCATCGACCGGGAGAACCTGCGGGAGTGCCAGCACCTCCTGCCCGGAGACCCCTGCTACCTGGAGTTCGAGGTGTCCATCACGAACCTGAACGCCAACAGCAGCCCACGCCTGCTCGAGGGGCAGATCGAGGTGCTCGATATCAATGACAACACCCCCAACTTCGCCTCGCCCGTCCTCACCCTCTCCATCCCCGAAAACACCAACATCGGGACGCTCTTCCCCATCCCCCTGGCCATGGACCGGGACTCGGGCCCCAACGGTGTTGCCTCCTACGAGCTGATGGCAGGTCCGGAGGCACAGGAGCTCTTTGGGCTGCAGGTGGCCGAGGACCAGGATGAGAAGCAGCCTCAGCTGATCGTCATGGGCAACCTGGACCGGGAGCAGTGGGACTCCTACGATCTGACCATCAAGGTGCAGGACGGGGGGAACCCCCCGCGGGCGAGCAGTGCCCTGCTCCGCATCACCATCCTGGACATGAACGACAACGCGCCCAAGTTCGAGAAGGCCCTGTACGAGGCAGAGCTGTCCGAAAACAGCCCTGTGGGCCACTCTGTCCTCCAGGTGAGCGCAGGGGACTCTTTCCTCACAGTTTCCTCTCCTGCCTGGCTGCAGGAACAGCCCAGGAGCCGTGGTTCCTGCAGGGAGGAGGGAGGGCTGGATGGAGGAGCCCGCAGCGTCAGCCGGGGCTGGGTTGTCACATCTGCTCGAGTGGGGTCGGAGAAGATGCTCAGGAAGCCGGAGCGGGGCTGCAGGACACGGCTGAGGGAGCTGTAGGGAGCAGGGCTGCGGGTTACTGGGAGGGCTGGGACCTGAGGGCCACCGGGAGTCTGGCTCGGGGCCAGCGTGGTCTCAGTGCTGCCCGCGGACAAGACATAGAGCCTTTCATGAGTTGCATTCCCTTGGCTGCTCCATGGAAACTCGGGAGGTGGGGACAGGGAGCATCCCTGCTGCCCGTGTGCAGGGCTGGCCACGGCTCTGGAGGTGCCCTGCTGTCTGCAGCGAGCGGGGGCTCTGCCTCGTCTCGGGCAGTGCTGCAAACCGGCCCGGAGAGCCCAAGGGGTTGGATCTTGGTGGATTCGGCTTGGAGGGGGCATTGAGATGATAGTAGTCGACATCTGTTTATCTGCAGCTGCCATCTTAATAAGCGGAGCGCGGCCAGCTCTCATCTGCCTGCTAATTCTGATGTGAATTTTTTAAGAATTCATTTTTCACTGTTAAGAGAATGGGAGTTGGAAGCAGATAAGGGAGCTGCATGGCCGGGAGGAGAATGGGCTGAGACGCCGCTGCTGCCATTGCTCAGCTTTTATCTTTCAGGGGGAAAATGACTTCCGCCTGTTTTGTGAGTGGAGGTAAAAGGTGGAATTTACATTTAACAACTTTCGTTCTCCATCCAAATCTGCTGAGCAAGATAACGGCGGAGCAGCAAATGGTGCAGAGAAGAGGCTGCTCAGAGAGCCGATTAGGGAGGCAAATGTTAGACAAACCTCATCTTCTTTAGAAAGCAAATAATAGGCGTAGAGGCAGGTTTATGGGGACGCAGGGCTCCTGGCGGGTGGGTGGGGATGGACGGTGCCGTGCAGGGCTCAGGCAGCCCCAGCCCCTGCTTGGCTGCGTCCCCGGATGCCGCGGCGCAGCTGCTGCAGCTCCGCACATCGCTGCCTCCCTCCTCGCCCTCACCTGAGCCAGGCAGCTGCTCCAGCCCCTCCTCGGGGGCACAGCTGGAGCTGTCCCTCCCTGCTGCTGGCTGGGTCTCAGCGGCACGGTTCCATGGATCCGGAGGATTCCCTGCGTGCCGGAGCCGGCCGGGAGGGGAGCGCAGCCAACCGGCCCAGCCAGTTTCTCCGGAAGAGCGAGGCAAAGGCTCCGTGCCTGAGGGCGGCTCCCAGCTGCTCTGCCGGTCTCAGGCTCTTTGCCCCACAGTCCTTGGCCCCAGAAGAGGAAATCCTGGTTTTTCCCCCCCGGCTGTCCCCAGGGAAGGCCGCGGTGGTTTGCGGAGGGGCTGGCTCCGCCGTGCCCTCGTGTCCCGCTCACCGATTGTCCCTCTGTCCCCCAGGTGAAAGCCAACGATTCGGACCAGGGCTCCAACGCCGAGATCGACTACTCCTTCCACCAGGCCTCGGACATGGTGCGGCGGCTGCTGCGCCTGGACCGCGCCACGGGGCTCATCACCGTGCAGGGCCCCATCGACCGCGAGGACATCGGCACCCTCAAGTTCTCCGTCATGGCCAAGGACAAGGGCGCCAACCCCAAGAGCGCCCGCACGCAGGTGGTGGTCACCATCAAGGACATGAACGACAACGCGCCCTCCATAGAGATCCGCGGTATAGGGTTGGTCACCCACCAGGATGGCATGGCCAACATCTCGGAGGACGTGCCAGTAGAGACAGCAGTGGCTCTGGTGCAGGTGTCCGACCGAGATGAGGGTGAAAACGCCGTGGTGACCTGCGTGGTGGCCGGTGACGTCCCGTTCCAGCTGCGCCAGGCCAGCGAGACAGGGAGCGACAGCAAGAAGAAATATTTCCTGCAGACCACCACACCGTTGGACTACGAGTCAGTGAAGGAGTACACGATTGAGATCGTGGCCGTGGACTCGGGGAACCCGCCGCTCTCCAGCACCAACTCCTTGAAGGTGCAGGTGATGGACGTCAATGACAACGCCCCTGTGTTCAGCCAGAGCTTCACTGAGGTTGCCTTCCCTGAGAACAACGAGCCCGATGAGCTGGTCATGGAGGTGAGTGCCACGGACGCTGACAGCGGCTCCAACGCCAAGCTGGTTTATTCCCTGGTGACAGACCCCTCCTCCAAGGGCTCCTTCACCATTGACCCCGACTCCGGGGAGATCCGGGTGAAGGCGGTGCTGGACCGAGAGCAGCGGGAACGCTACGAGTTCTTGGTGGTGGCGGAAGATAAGGGCAGCCCCAGCAAGCAGGGCACGGCGTCCGTGGCCATCAATGTCATGGACAGGAATGACAATGACCCCAAGTTCATGCTGAGTGGCTACAACTTCTCGGTGATGGAGAACATGCCGCCCCTCAGCCCCGTGGGCATGGTGACGGTCATCGATGCTGACAAAGGAGAAAATGCCCGGATCCAGCTGTCGGTGGAGCAAGACAACGGGGATTTTGTCATCCAAAATGGCACTGGCACCATCCTTTCCAGCATCTCTTTTGACCGGGAGCAGCAGAGCACCTACACCTTCCGACTCAAGGCGGTGGACGGTGGGGATCCCCCCAGGTCTGCCTACGTGGGGGTGACCATCAACGTCTTGGATGAGAATGACAACGCCCCCTTCATCACCTCCCCCTCCAACGCCACCTACAAGCACATCCTGCCCCACACCAGCCCCGGCCAGCAGGTGAGCAAGGTCAAGGCAGAGGACATCGACTCGGGCATCAACGCCGAGCTCATCTACAGCATCACGGGAGGAAACCCCTTCGAGCTCTTCCAGATCTCCCCGCAGAGCGGGGACATCACCCTGGAGAAGGAGATCCTGCGCAAGCACCACGGCCTGCACCGCCTGGTCGTGCGCGTCAACGACAAGGGCAAGCCCTCGCGGCACGGCACGGCTCTGGTGCACTTCTACGTCAACGAGACGCTGGCCAACCGCACGCTGCTGGACACGCTGGTGGGCCACAGCCTGGACACCCCGCTGGACATCGACATCGCCGGCGACCCCGAGTACGAGCGCAGCAAGCAGCGCAGCAACATCCTCTTCGGGGTCATCGCCGGCATCGTGGCCGTCACCCTGGTCATCGTGCTGGTGGTCCTGGTGCGCTACTGCCGGCAGCGCGAGGCCAAGAGCGGCTACCAGGCGGGCAAGAAGGAGACCAAGGACCTGTACGCGCCCAAGCAGGCCAGCAAGAGCGGGAAGAGCAAGGGCAAGGTGAAGAAGAGCAAGTCTCCCAAGCCACCCAAGCCCACGGAGGATGAGGAGGAGACGGGCCTGCAGAAATCGCTCAAGTTCAACCTCATGAACGACTCCGTCAGCGACAGCCCCCGGATCCACCTGCCCCTGAACTACCCTCCGGGCAGCCCGGACCTGGGCCGCCACTACCGCTCCAACTCGCCGCTGCCCTCCATCCAGCTGCAGCCTCAGTCACCCTCTGCCTCCAAGAAGCACCAAGTGGTGCAGGACCTGCCGGCCACCAACACCTTTGTTGGCACCGGGGACAACAACTCGACGGGCTCCGAGCAGTACTCGGACTACAGCTACCGCACCAACCCCCAGAAATACACCAACAAGCAGGTAGGAGAGCTCATCCTGAGGCCGGCAGCGGCCCCCCCGCTGCACCGGGGAGCCATCTGGACAGAGGTGTGGGAGTGAGCGTGGACTGGCCCCCAGCCCTGCATGCGTGGCCCCAGGGGGCTGGAGTTGGACTACCCCGGAGCCGAGCCACAGAGCCTGGGCGTGGTGCAGGGAGGGGATGGGGACGGTGTGGGGGAGGTCAAAACCTGTCCGAGCCTTTGTCGGAGCGCCCGGGGCTGGGTCCTGGTGGCGCTGCCTGAGTGACGGTGACGCAAAGGGCGCTGCATGTGTGTGGCTCTGCATGTGGGGCTATGGGCAGGGAATGCCACCCGCCTGCCTCCCCTCCGGGGACCACTCTAAGAGCACCAAGGAGGGCGATGCCCACCCTCCCGTCCCTCCCTCTGCTTGGGCTGGCTCATGGGGAGGAGGGACTGGTCCTGCTCCTGCCACAGCCGGGTTCCAGCCCTGCCCTGCTCCAGGGAGCAGCTGGGGAAGGCTCTGGCCTCACTGTTGCCAGCCCGGCTGAACCTGCCACCATCCCTGCGCCAGGGCGCCTCAAAGGGAGCTCTGCGCCCGCTGCGGCTGCCCGGGCAGGTGAGGCTGGGTGGAGGAGCAAAGCTCTGCCTTTTTCCCAGGCTCAGGCTCCGGCTTCCCCCAGGCTCGGGCCCTCTGCCACAGCCGGCACGGTGAAATCCAGGCTTCCCTTAGCACGAGCTGTGGCTCTGCGGGAGAGGGCTCGCAGATCGCGGTGGCACGGGAGTGGCCCCGGTGGCACGGGAATGGCCCGTCCGTGTGGCGGGGCTGGGGCTGTGCTGGGGGCCGGCGGAGAGGGGCACTGGGGCGTCTGCTGCGGTCGGGTCACTGCTCTTGGTGTCGCCGGGGGGGTTCTCTGCGTGCAGGGCAGGGTGGAGGCAGGTCTTGGCTGCTCGCTGGTGTGCACTGGAGCTGGGAGCTGAGCCACGAGGTCGTGGGCTGAGTGTGGAGCTTGCAGGACCCTCTTTCTCGGGCTGTCTGGCCACTTAGGAGCTTGCACCACGTTTCTGCTTTGGCACTTCTGTCCTTAGCCAGCCAGGGAGGGAGAGGGGGAGCGAGTGCCTGTGGCTTTATCTTCTTCCTGGGGCCCTGTGGGTGAGGACCACCCACTCCCCCTCCGTGCTGTACCCCCTGTGCCCCGTGAGACCCCTGCCCCCCTTCTTTGTAACCCGGTGAGCGGCAGGCTGGGCTCCTGCCGTGGGGCTGAGCTCAGCTGCCCTGTTGGATTTGACTTCAATAAAGTTTTCTATTTTTGACCGGTTGTGCCTTATTTTCCCTGCTGCCCCTGAGGAGGCCCTCACTCCCAGCAATTTCCCAGGCATATTTTCCATGTCCTTGGCCACTGGAGCACTCAGGCCCTGTGAGGAGGCCAGAAGTGATGCTCACGTGGGCCGGCCATCTGCACAAACCCTCCACCACACCCCAGCGTGGCCAGACCAGAGGCCTCATGGTGCTGACCCTTCATCCTCAGGTTGATGTGTCCCATGTCCAGCCACTTCCTGGCCCTGTGAAGATGTTCCTGCAGGACAGGGTTCCCAACACCTGCACACACACACACGTGGATGTGGACACAGTCTGAGCCACGGCCCAGCCCGCCCAGCTTTCACTTCATTTCACACCACCATCCTCCCTCCAAGCTTCTCCTGGTTGATCCCCACATCCTCTTGAGCCACACCCACGTCCCACAGGCAGATCGCTGTGCCTTGGCTAGCCTGACCCAAATCCCACCAGCGCAGGCTGGCAGCCGCCGGCTCCCGCCCGCCGCAGTGCTGCAATGAGGGCGCACGCGGTTGCAGATGGAGCCTTGGCGTGTCAGCAGCGCCCGGATCCCGGAGCTCCCCCACCCCGGGAGGCGATGGGAAGGAGAGATCCTCTCAGGAAGGCTTGCTGGAGCTGGGTGGATCTGCCCTGTGTGGGATCTCCTGGCGGGATGGATGGGAGTGATGCCAGTGATGCGGGGCTCTTGTCTCCAGCTGTTTGGAGAAAAGATGGGTCCTGGCAGGCAGGAACAGTCCAACACCCCTCTCCCTCCATCCCACTATCCCATCTCAGGGACCCCCTCCCTGGCCACCTGTTCCTGTTTCTCCTGGTTTTTCTTCCAAACTGGGGCACCCATCCCTGCTCCCGTCACACCAGTTCACCTCTTCGGTCCCCAGGGCCTCCAGTGGCTTTGCCAGGCTGCCGGGGCCGAGGAGCTCTGGCGCTGGGAGAGATTAGATCAGCCGGGGAAACCGGTGGTTCTGGCTTCGGTGGTTTGAGCCCTGTGCCAGCCTTGGCTCTCACAGCCTCCTCGTTTGTTTTGCTAACAGCATAAGGTTTTATCTTGAACCATCCAGGAAGTGTCTGGGCCTCCTGGGCAGGCAGGGCTGGGACCCGCGGGGAGATGCGATGGCTGCAGAGGAGGAAAGGAGACACCGGCAACCACCTCAATAACTGCTCCCCGCAGGGCTGGGCAGGGCAGTCTGGGGGCTTGGCTCAGCCCTGCTATCTGCTTCCCTTTGGGAACTTTCTGAGAGAAGTTTCCCTCCCTTCCTCGTCCTCGGCAGCTCTTTGATGAACCTGGGGTGAGAATTCAGGCGCTGGCGTGGGGAGCGGCTCTTTCTTCTGCCTGGCTCCCAGGCTCCATCCTTTTTTTACCTGGTGGGGATATTCTACATCCTTTCCCAAGAAGTGCCGCGGGTCCTTACAGCCCCCCACCACCCGGGAAGGCGGCTGGAGCGGTGTGAACTTGAGGGAGCTCAGCAGAGGTTCCTGCACCTGCCCGCGGGCTCGGAGCTCGGTGCAGCATTAATTACTCTCTGCGGGAGGGGAGGAGAGGAGTATTGTAGCTGTAATGGATAGAAATGAAATCGTCTTGTTGGAGAATTTAGCTCCGAGTCTCCATAAATTGCAGGTTTAGGTGCTGGCAGATGTCTGGGAAAGTCTCCCACTGTCCTGGGTCAGTGGGTTTTCTCAAGGTCGTTCACGTGGAATGAGCTGATAAATGGATCCAGCAAGGAGCTGCAGATGGAGCTGAGGGTTCATGGGGGACCTGCCCTGCTTTTCCCCAGTTTCAGAGAGACGCTGTGCTGGGAGCAGTTCCTCTGCACTGTGAATCAGCTCCTGCTCCTGGGATCGACTGGGCTTGGCTCAGATTCGGCTCTGCCGGGCAGAGATCGAATGAGAGAGGCGTGGCTGAGGGGCTGCGGATCCCTGGATCTGCTGGGAAGAGTGGCTGTGTCAAAGCCCGGCGGCTTGTGAGCATCACTGGGGTGCCTGGGGAGCTGGGGGAGCACAGGACAGGGCGGGGAGTGGATCGTGCCCCGTGCTGGGGCTTTGGTGAGGTTGCTGAGGGCACCACGGGCAAGGCAGCAAGGTGTGGTGGCTCCTGGCACGTCTGTGCTGGCGACTTGGGTTGATGGCAGGGAGCGAGAGCACCGTGGGGTGTTTGGGATCTTAAAAATGAGGAGCTTCAGCCATGGAAGAAGAGTAGAGGCTGGATGTGCAGCCAGAGGCAGCGTGGGTGTGCTGCTGGGGGAGGTGACAGCGGGGTGTACCCGGCCTGCGCCCCTGCGTGGGAGGTGACAGCGGGATGCTCACTGCCAGCACCCTGTGGAGGTGGCACAGAGGGGTCTCTGTGACAAAGGGTGGCAGGGACACGCGTACAGGCTGTGTGTCAGGGGTAGGGGAGGCAGGGGATGCAGCCAGAGCCATCCCTGCGGGGAAGGTGGCACAGGGCAGGGTACAAACCCTGTTCCCAAGGAGGTGGCAGTGGGGACTGTGCAGCCTGGACTGCTGTAGGAGGTGGCACAGGGGGTGCACAGCCCCAGGGAGAGGGGCACAGGGCGGTGCTGTGTGGAGGGTGGCAGTGGGGTGGACACAGCGACAGTGGGTGACAGCAGGGTGGGCAGCCTTGGCCAGGTGACAACGCTGTAGGCGGTGTCTGCACGGAGATGGTGGCACTCACTGTCCCTAACCCATCAGGGAGGTCACCAGCTCTCTCCTGCCTGGCTGTACCTGGTCCCACCAGCTCTGGGGACCTTGTCCTTTCTCCCCTGAAGCTCACCCAGCCCGTGCTCCTTGCCTGGCTCTCCCCTCATGGAGCTGGGTGACAGCCCTGCCCGGTTCCCCTCTTGCCATTCCTCATGGGGCTGGGTGACAGCCCTGCCCATTTCCACTCTTGTCATTCCTCCCTGCTGCTCATTCCCTCCTCTTCCTCTCCCTCTCACAGCCTCAGCTCTCCCCAGCCTGATGCCTTTGGAGCCAGAGTTGGCCTTTCCTAGCTTGGATCTGGAGAATTCCTTTTTCCTCTCCAAATCTTCCAGCTGCTTTCACAACCGTGCCTGCTCCTCTCCACCCTCTCTCCTGATCTCTCCCTTCGCCCTGGCTTCCCCCAGTCTCTCCTGACCGTGCTGGCCCCAGTACAGAGGGATGCTGAGCCCTCCCAGAGCAGGGCTGAGCCCCTGGCTGGCCGAGCTGTGGATCCTGGGGGATGAAAGCCCTGGCTGTGTGTGCAGCTCCAAGCCTCCCTGATTGATATTCCCAGCACTGCTCTGCCCGCTCGGCCGGGCTCTCAGCTGCAGTGCTGTTCCCTGGAGCGGGGCCCAGCCCTGCAGGCTGCTTCAGCCGGCACCCAGATCCTGGGGCAGAACCTGGGGCTGTGACAGGGAGTGTCCCCGTGGTCCCTGTGTGTCCCTGTGTGTCCTTGTGATCCCTGTGTGTCCCCATGGTCTCTGTGTGTCCCTGTGTGTCCCTGTGGTCCCTGTGTGCCCCTGGGTGTCCCCATGGTCCCTGTGTGTCCCCATCATCCTTGTGTGTCCCTGTGTGTCCCTGTGATCCCTGTGTGTCCCCCTGCTCTCTGTGTGTCCCCATGTGTCTCTGTGTGTCCCCATGATCCCTGTGTGCCCCTGTGCGTCCCTGTGGTCCCTCTGTGTCCCCATGGTCCCTGTGTGTCCCTGTGTGTCCCCGTGGTCGCTGTGTGTCCCCTCGGTGGCCCCTCAGCCCACAGAGCACCCAGGGGCTGTGGATGGGGTGAAGCACAGATGATGGGATGCAGCTGGAGGGGGTGGAGGGTGGAGTGTTCCCGGGTGAGGACAGAGCTGGGATGTTCTGGGATGTTCTGGGATGGGGTGGAAGGAGGATGGAGTAATGAGAGGGTGCAGGATGTAGGACAGGCTGTTGTGGAGGGAGCAAGGGCTCAGGAATGCCTGGAGCAAAGGGCTCAGAGTGGCTGGAGTTGTGTCAGGGCTGGGGAGGGCAGCCCTGGGACAACAGCAAAGGGATGGCTGCTGTGCTCTTGTGGCCAGACAGGACCCCCAGAGTGAATCCCCCATGTGGGGCCGTGCCAGGGCAGGTCCCAAAGAGCCCCTTCATGGTTTGTGGGGTGTTGGACACAGCCCCTGTGGTGCCCTGGCAAATGTCCCGCTGGTTGGCACATCCTTTGGAATGCTGAGCCCTGTGCCAGGCCCAAATCCCCTTCCTGCCCCTCCGCCCTCATCCCCACACACCTGTCCTGTGAGAGCATCTGCCAGGAGCCCTGGGCACAGCCCAACCCCAGGGCACGGCTGTGCTGCCATTGCACAACCCAGCTCTGCTCCTGGCAGAAACCAAGATGGTCACTGGAGATTATTCCCAAAGAGGCTCTTCCTGCCGAGCCCCGATCCTTCTGCACCCCAGGAAGCACAGCCAGCTCGGCTGAGGCACAGCAGGGTTGGACAGGGGGGAGGAGGTCACCCCTGGCATTGTGGTGCCCCTTTTGTTGTCACCTCTGACTGTGGCTGCAGCATCCACTGGTCCAACCTGGGTGAAGCTCAGCCTTGGCTTCACCTCTGGAGTCAGACCTGCAGCTCAGAGTCACTCACCTGCCCCCCAACAGGTCCTTCCTTGACTCTGACTTTTGTCCTGACCCTTTCTGTACTTCCAGGAGAGCCACTGAAACACGGAGAGAGATTTTACCCAGGCAGAGAGTGACAGGACAAGGGGAACTCTTTTAAACGAAAAGAGATTTAGATGGGATATTGGGAAGGAATCATTCCCTGTGCGGGTGGGCAGGGTTGGCACAGGGTGCCCAGAGCAGCTGTGGCTGCCCCTGGATCCCTGGCAGTGCCCAAGGCCAGGTTGGACATTGGGCTTGGAGCAGCCTGGGACAGTGGAAGGTGTCCCTGCCATGGCAGGGGTGGGATTGGATGGGCTTTAAGGTTCCTTCCAACTCAAACCATTCCATGATTCCATTCTCTGACTTTCTGAACTTTTCTGGAGACCTCTGCACCCTTGAGGTTTCCATATCCTACCTGGAGTAAAGGCTTCTTTTCCCACTTGTGGTTCCCAACCCAACCCTCTGAGAGGAACAGGAGGTCAGGCAGAGGACCAGAAAGAAAACAACTCCCCCAGATCCCTTAAAAAAACATTCCTGGTTGTTTTGCATCAATGCCTTGTGTGTTGGAAGCTGTTTACTGCCTCAGCCCTTCAGCTGCTGGCAGGGAAGCGTGGGTGGGTTTGTGGTGGGAGCGTGGGTTGTGACCTGCCAGGAGAGCAGCACAAAGCTCCAGCACCTCATCATTTCCATGCTTGTGGCACTCACAGCCAGCCCTTGTGGGTCCTGCCCAGAGATCCCTAAAGATGCCCCTTTCCCAGGATGTAAACATCCTTCTGAGCTCCTCCTGGCTTGCAAAACACCTTCTCTGATCTCCTATCTGCACGTGGCACGGGGATCCTGGCACGTTCCATCGGAATTCTGAGCCATCCTTTGGGGAGGGCAGCAAATCCCCACCTCTCTCCCTGGGAACTGATCCTGCTCCTGAGCTGTTGGAGCAGCCTGCCCTGATTCAGCTCCTCAGAGACATCTTGAAAGGCCCCAGCAACCTGAGAGCCTGCAGCTATTTTGCTCCCACATGGCCTGGTTTTCACATCCTGCCAGCTCCCTGGTGCTCCAGCAGCGATCTGGCCCTGCTGGGGGGGCACCTCCTGGCTGAGCTCTGGACTCAGATCCTGCTGGAAGTGTCCTGGAGTGGTGTGTGATGTTCCTCTCACGCTCATCCCTTCATCTCCCTGCTTGTTCATCAAAAGCACTTGAGTCCATGGAAAGCAAAACCCGCATTTCAGATGCTGGGAGAGCCCTTGATTCTTCCTTTGTGGGCAGGACCTTTTGGGGTGTTGTGATTCCAGGCTCTGCCAGTGCCTGGAGGAGCTTGGGTGGGTTTTTTTTCCAAGGATTTCAAGTGGATCACAGTTTATTAGGGACTATCAGGGCCTGGACAGCTCAGAAACCTTTTCTAATGTGCTGGAAATTTGTCTGGAGCCAGGATCTGCTTTGGCCAAGGATGTGACAGCAATCCTGGGATTTGAGGAGCTCATCCATCCCAGGGGTCCTGTGCAGGTGGGAATGGGAATTGGAGCAGTGCAGGCCAGATCAGTGGCCCTAAGAAGCCTTCCTTTGACTTGTCCTACCTGTTTGATGTCTCCAAAGGAAGGTTTGTCTCACTGGTGTCTCGGTTCATCAGGAGGTGCAGACCACTAAAGCGAGGGCTCTGCCCATCTCTGCAGTGTGTGGGTGCCCAGACCTCTGGGACAGGCACAATTCCTTGGGCAAACAGGAAAAGCTGCTGCCCTTTGCCTGTGGAAGTAGAGCTGCTTGCAAAACAGGTTTGCCCTCAGAGGAAAATTTTCAATTTGGAAGCAAATCAGGAAGAACTGACAGTTTTTCCCCCCTTTTTCCCAAGTCAATCAGAATATATATTATATATAAATGTATTTTTTTCCTAGTAATTTCTAAAGGCATGATTCTGCCTGACCTTTTTGAGTTGAGCTCCATAATTAATACTTGGCTGGAGTCCTGAAGTGAAAGGTACCTTTGCAAGAGCATCATTTTTTCATTTTCACGTGTCAGCAAAGATCTCCCCCCCACACCCCAACCCTGAAACAAGGAGCTCGCTTGAATAATGATCTGATTTCAGCAAATTGACAGGTTTTCCTTGGAAAGGCTTCCATGGAAGCATCTCTGGTTATCTCTTTTTTTTTTTTTATTATTATTATTATTATTTCTGTTTTATTTTAATAGAACCCTGAGTCTACAGCTTTGCACCCCCTGCTCTCCCCAGAGCCTTCAACACTCCCTGTCAGCTCCACTGGGTGCAACTGGGAGCCAGATTAGCTCATTATTTTCCCAGCATTATTTTCCCACTCTGCAGCTGTTGGGTTCCTCGAGGGTTTTATTCAAGCGTTGCTCCCAGCCCCGGAAGCTTTTTCTCCCTGGGATCTTCAGATGGTTTTAACGTGATTATGAGGCCTCCTGCTGCGTCCAGGGCAATTTCCACTCCACACCAACCATCTCCAGAATAGCTCCATTATCAGCTGGATGGTGACAGACATTCCAGGACAGCACGGCCAGGCCAATTTAGACATCATTCCATAAAGATTATGACCCCTTTTCGATTTTACCGTCCGCCCTTCCCATGATTTATTCCCCTATTTTCCTTGCCCGTCTTCATTTCACCCAAAGAAAAGCCAAATGGCACCTCGTGGATGGGCTCAGAGCTGGGATAGGCTGAGGGTTAGGCAGGCTCTGTCCCCAGGCTGCCTAAATGGGTTTCTAATTGCGTTAGATCTTGCTCTGAGTTAGATAAATTCGATCTGACCAGGCAGGTTGGCACCGGGCTTTGGCGGCTTCTTTGAGCATCATGCAAATTTCAGGAGGCTTCAGGGCACCTATGTGGAGTCAGGCCGCATTTTCCCTGGATTTATTCATTAAATAGTGCCTCGGGAGCTGATGTCCATTTGAGGCTGGCTGCTCTGCTATCATTATTTCGGCAGGACTTGGAGACCGGCTCTGCTGACTGCAAGGTCAGCACTCGCTAATTGTCAGCTGAGCAGCCACTCAGGAGGGGGAGCGGGTGCTTTTTTGGGATGATACCTGGCTTTGGGAGGTGGGATTCCACGGATTCCCGCGTGGTTTTGCTCGGGTCGTGGATTCCTCCTGTGGTTTGGCAGCAGTGGGGTGTTGGGAGCTGGGGATGGACGAAGGGATTTGTGGGCAGACACACGAGACCCCCGTGAGCATCAGGGACCAGAGCTGTCACCCCATGGCTGGTGCACCTGTGGGACCCCAGTGGCTGTGGTGGGGGTGACCCCAGTGAAGTCAGACTGGGAGGTCACAGATTTAACTGTGCTCCAGAATTCTCAGGGCTCTTTGGGAGACACCACCTTCGGCCACAAAATCCTGGGAGGGCCTGAAGGAGCGTTTTGGATAAAGGAGAGGTCTCAGAGGTGTGCACAGACCACATCTTGGCTTTGGGATGGGTTTGTCCATCTCCCTCCCCTGTCCAAAGCAGGCAGAGCCCCTGGACCTGATCCCTTCCCTCAATTCCTTTGTGTTGTGCATCCTGGGAATGCAGCTCCGCTTAACACCTGAGCACCTGCAGATGCTGTGGCAGGGCAGGGAGGGACTCCTGGGGCCCACAGGACCCCCAGGCCACCAAGAGAGCAGCAAAGGGGAGCTGTAGATACCAGGAGGTGACACCAAGCCAGAGCAGTGCTTGCCTTGTCCCTTGTCCCTGTCCCTCAGTGCCAGGAAACGCCCTGAGCTCTTCCCATCACCTGCAAGGTGAGAGCAGGGAGGGCTCTGGGGGGGCTTCTCCTCCAAAAATCAGTGCAGTGGCCGCACAAAGTGCTGCTGGAGGGTCATGGAAAAGGATGGGAAGAGTTGTCTCAGCTCCATCCTCAGCCCAGCACGGCAGCAGAAGCTCCCGTGGCTGTAAAATGGTCGAGCTGAGCCTGTCTCCTGTTTCCTGGAGCTTGAGCGTTGCCCTGTGTGGTTTTGGCAATTCAGCTCCAGCTTTCCTCCAGGCCTGCCCTGGTTTCCATGGACTGAATATTCCCCTCAGCCTGCTGCTCCGAAGGCTGCTCTGCACCGGAGCCCCGCTCCTCGCCAGGCAAAGCAAATAATTCCCAAGCCTCCACCCACGGAAAGCTGCCTCGGGGTCATTCCAAGCACGGTCCCTGGGCTTATCTTTCCCTCTTCCTCTCCATAGCCAGGGATGTTGCATGGCTCCAGGTTGGTTTGTAAAGGAGAGGGGTTCATGAATCCATCTGAAGTTGAGCAACTCCCGTGCCACAATGGCTCCCTTGTCACTTATTTTGATATTCCGGGCGCTGGCTCTGACATTGCCTTTCACTCCCGGCCCTGTGAGTTGCTGCATTGTGGCGGCTGTTGGGGAAGCAGCTCCTTTGGCAGCTGCCTGAAAGGAGGATTCTGGCTTCAGGAGCTGCCAGAGGAGCCCTGGAGCCGCGGGTCCCGCTTTGGGATCAGCAGCGAGCCGGTTAACAAGGGTTGGATTTTCCCCGCTCTGCTCAGGGCAGGGGGAGCAGGGTGGCTCCCCTCCATCCCTGCCAGCAGGAAAAGGGTGCCCAGGGTGGATTTTTTTGTTTCCTTTGTGAACAATGGAATTTCTCCTGCTGCTCGGTCCCTATCCTCTGCACAGGCGGTGATGCCGTGGGTTTGTGGGGACATGGTGACATCCCGAATTCTTGTTGCCTCCCGGCACTGCTGTCACTTGAGCTGAGTTTGTTTTCCCCGGGTTTTGTGAGGAGAATCAGCCCGGTGCAGGTCCTGGTGGGAGCTGGAGATGTTTGAATAAGGGAAGGAAGAGGCAGGAGGGAGCAGAGGGGCTGAGGAGTGCGGGGTCCCCTTAGCCCCATCCAGCACCCAAGAGTGGGAATCCTCATGGAATCATTAAGGTTGGAAAAGACTGCCAAGATTATCAAGATTTGATGTCACCCAGCCCAGAGCACTGAGTGCCACCTCCAGCCATTCCTTGGGATGGGGATTCCACCACCCTCCTTCCAATACCTGACCACCTTTTCCATGAAGAAATTTCTCCCAGTATCATTTTTCCTAACGTGTCCTCATGGCAGAAGGAATCAGCACAGTCAGGGATTGGTGTTGGGGGTTCTGGGATGTGCAGCCAGGACTAGGATGGGAACAGTCCATGAAAATTCCTCACCAAAACAAGTTCCTGCTACTGTCAGACGAGCCCCAAAATTGGAGGTGGGGGTTTGGGGCTGGCTTCCCTGTGGCTGGAAAACTGGGGAAGAGCTGGAAGGGGAACAGGGAAGGGCAGCAGGGATGGAAGGAGCAGGGAAGGGAAGCAGGGATGAATGGAGCACAGGGAAGGGCAGCAGGGATGGAAGGAGCACAGGGAAGGGCAGAAGGGATGGAAGGAGCATAGGGAAGGGCAGAAGGGATGGAAGGAGCAGGGAAGGGAAGCAGGGATGAATGGAGCACAGGGAAGGGCAGCAGGGATGGAAGGAGCACAGGGAAGGGCAGAAGGGATGGAAGGAGCACAGGGAAGGGCAGAAGGGATGGAAGGAGCACAGGGAAAGGCAGCAGAGCTGGCCAGACCTGCCTGGTGTCTGCAGGAGGACCTGGCAGAGCAGGATGCAATCCTGAATTTGTGGAACTGGAAAGGGGCAGAGCGAGCAGCAATTACTGCTGTTCCCTCACAACCCTGCAGGGTAGGAGAAGTTCAAGGCAAAGTGAGCAGGCAGCAGAGGCAGGAGCAAAGGGAAGAGCTTTTCCAGCGAGCACATGGGCCGGGAGTTCATTGCTGCCAGAGTCCACAGAGGCCAGAGCAGGCACAGACTCCAAAAAGCAGGAGAGCCCTTCACAGAGGATGGGGGAAGAGCTGCCAGTGATTCCTCCTCGGGAAAAATCCCTGATCTGCAGCAGCATGGAACCTGCAGGATTTTCCTGGGGATGAACATCAGAGCATCCCTGTGGGGTGGGGGACACGGGCTCTGTCTGTCCCTTATATGTGACACAGGTATCCCCCTCATGAATATCACTGGGGAGCCCTGAAAATGCTTTTTTTTTTTTGTTCACCCAAAGCCACAATTTCTGAGCTGAGAAAACAGCTCTGCCCCAAATCCCATGCCAGCACAGTGGCAGCAGTTGGAAGTAAGAAACCAATAAATACTGGGGGTAAAAGGAGGGAGTTACAGCAATTAGGAGAAATGAGTCGTTCTGGAGTGTAGGAAATTAACAAGCAAAGCCAAAGACATTGGGGGAAAATCAATTATTACAAAGTCAACACAATAAGTACTTTAAAAAATGTGCCGGGAAGAGGTGGAATTCAGGATCTGTCAATTCCAAGTGGAGATTGCAAAATTGTTAATTATGGAGAAAAATGCAAAAGTATTGACTAAATAGTTGGAGCAATTTGGGCTGAGACATAACAGCGTGGGATGTGGGATCTGCCCATGTGTTGGGAACCAACAAAGGCGTTCCAAATAGAGATATTTGACATAATTGAACGGAATAATTAACCAAAGGGTGGGATCTCTCTGCTCCCCATGGAGCTGAGGAGCCTGGGATAGGCAGGACTGGCAGGGCAGGGATGCCACGAGCAGCTGGATGAGCTGGCTGGGGCTGTGCAGTGCTCAGTGTCCTGGGCAGCCCCAGGGAACAACTGGATTAATGGCTGGAGCAGGGAATGGCTGATGGAAATAGCACTGACGTCAGTCACCGTGGCTGATGGCAGGGGACACTGGGCACTGGCGTGACGTGACAGGCCTGGCTTTTAAACCTTTCCTTAGGCATGGTCCTGGTCTTTGTGAGGAACAAGGGCTGCCCCAGGCAGGGCTGGAGAGGCAGAGCTGGTTTGTGTTGGGTACAGGGACAGATGGATGAGCCCAGTTGCTAATGGGGATTTTATCATGATCATGATTTTTATTATTTTGCATGGACGCTGCTCTGAGGTTGGAATTTCTCCATGGAAAAGGCGGTCAGGCCTTGGGAAGAGCTGCCCAGGGAGGTTTTGGAGGTGTCCAAGGAACACCTGGATGTGGCACTCGGTGCTCTGGGCTGGGGATCAGGCACAGCTTGGACTCGGTGACCTTGGAGGGCTTTTCCAACATGGGATTCTGGGATTCTGGGATTCTGGGATTCCCAGCACGGCACTGCGAGGCAGATCTGGTTTATCCAGAGAAGCTTGGCTGGGATTCCTGGTGGAGCGAGGTTCTCCTGGAGCTGCCGTGCCCGCTGCCATTCCCCGCCGCAATCAATGGTCTGGAAGGAAATCTGAAATCACTGCTGACAAACCTGCGGCTGCCACGGAGATTGGTGGAGTGGGAGACGGTGCTGGGGACGGAGCAGTCATGCAGAGCAATCCAGATCGCTTGGTAAACCATTTAAACAAAGTGCATTTTAAATGCAGCGTGGAGAAACAGAGAGAGCCGGCTGATAATCCTGGGAAGTGCCGACCTGAAAATGGATTCAAGGGTCACGCTGCATGAGTAGCTCAGGGTTAAGAGGCTGGCACAGACCTCAGGTGGAGAAACCTGCGAGGTTGGAGGGGCAGGAAGGTGCGGGAGGAAGCCCTGGTGAGATGGCACCTGCAAAGGTCACCTCTGATGAGGAACGGGAAGAAACTGGGGCAAGCAAAGACGAGAGCCCCGAAAAAAATTCGCTGTTTGCAGGTTGTGACTTGGACCTGCTGCGTTTGACTCCTCAAACAGAAGGCTCTGGTGCTCTGATTGCAGTGCACAAGCAGCTCCTTGTGCAGAGGCCGCTGCCTGCTCAAAGGCTCTTCAGCCTCCCCCAGAAAGGTCACACCGAACCCAATTTCTGCGAGTCAGGACAAATTGATTCCGTGCCTTTCCATGACTCCAGAGCGGGGCTGTGCAGGTGGAGAGCTTCCCAGGGCACAGAGGGAGGGGGGCACTCCCCGTGCCCTGTGGGGCTGCAGGGGACAGGGCTTGGGAGCCCTGCAGTGAGAGGAGCCCTTTCGAGGAGGTGACATTTAAAGGAGGTGTTTTTCAGGTAAAAGCGCTGCTGTTCGGACACAACCCCGCGGCTGTCACAGGATTTGGGAGGTTGTTTATTCGTGTTATCACAGCCTGGCTCGTCTGGCTGGGCTGGTGCAAGCACGGAAGGAAAGCGGGAGCTCGGGGTGGGCTGCGGCAAGGCAGGAAATTGGTTTAATCTGGGTGGGCAGGGTGCAGGGGGTTTGCACAATCCCTGGGGGCTGGGAGGGGGCTCCAGAGGCACCTGGGCAGCGCTGCCTTGTCCTCAGCTCCTCCAGAGCCCTCCCCAGAGGAGCTCACCTGTTCCTGAATGACAGGGGTGGCATCCTCTGCTCGGGCACCCCACTGGCACAGGGTGCCTGTGCCCCATCCTGGCAGTGCCCAAGGACAGGGCTTGGAGCCACCTGGGCTAGTGGAAGGTGTCCCTGCCCGTGGCAGGGTGGGACTGGATGAGCTTTAAGATCCTTCCAGCTCAAACCATGCCATGATTCTCTGATTGCACTTGGCCAAATCTACCACTGTGGGGTTTTTTTGCCACAGTGATTAAGCTGGACTTCTGTGCTGCAGGTCAAGGTCATTCCTTCTTGTCTTCCAGTGGTCCCAAGCAGAGGCTTTTTCTTTCCAGCCTTTGCCACCCTTAACCTTCTCTTCCCTGAACCAGTTTCTCTCTCTCTCTTTTATTTTTTTTATTTTTTTTTTTTAATATTTTGTCATGGTTTCTAAGGACTGCTTGTCTGTTCTTCTCTGCTGAAGTGGGGCACTTCTCCTCAAAACCGGTGCCCAGCTCAGCCTCCTGGCACCCAGCAGAGCTGGCACACCCCAGCCCGTTCCCACATCCCAGCACTGATCGTTTTTGGGTGGGAGGTTGGCACCGTGGGTGGATCCCCAGCCCGTGACGCGCAGGGATCCTCCAGGTCCATCCCACATCTGTCACAGCAGCAGTTAATGAAAACCCAGCCCAGCAATGGACTCGGGACACAAGCTGGAGCTTTAATTTGATCCACGATCCCAGCTGAAAACGCTGTCTGCAGGAATTCCTTTGGGAATAACACTTTCCAAATGATTTGCACCCACATCACCCAGGCAGGGATGCACGATGCTGCACCTCCGCTGTTTGCTTGCATTACTTATGAGAAAATCAGCTAAAACAGTGTCAAAAAAAAAAAAAACAAAAACTTCCTCAAGTCGAGCTAGAGCATTTACTGCTCCTCCTCCCTCCACGAGGCCTGCTGTCTTTTCAAAGGAAGGAGTTCAATGGCTTGACATGTTTGTTTGTGACAAACCTACAGTGGCTGTTACTCATTTCCTTGTTATCTTGTAGGTACTTACAAAGAGTTCTTTTATCTGCTTCAGTATTTTTCCAGGAACTGAAATTAAGCTAACTGTTTTATAATTCTCCAGCTCTTCTTTTTTCTCATCATTAAAGACAGGCGCTATTTTAGCTCTCTTCCAGTCTTCTGGAAGCTCCCTGATTCTCTACAAATTCTTCAGGAAAAAAACCAAAAAAAAAAAAATCTTTGGGGAAAAAAAAAAAAAAGCAGCCCTAACAGCTCTGAAGTTACTTAAATCAGGTCTCTAAGCATCTGTGGTGAATTTAATCAGGTCCAACCAACCTTAAAGCAGCTCATCTAAATGCTCCCTCTGTGTTCCTTCCCTCTGTTCGTCTCAATTCCTTCCCCTTCCTGGCCGGTGCTCGCTGTGTGTGGGACGCCTGATTGCCACTGATTTGTAGTAAAGACACCAGCACAAAAAAAAAAAAGGTATTCAGCCTAAAGGGTGTGTTGGCTCCTCTCTCACCTCATCACCTTCGGATCCCCATCAGATAATTCCTGTCTTGGGTTTCTTCCTGCGTTTCTGGTGGTTTCGTGGTGGCTTTTTCTTGTTCTCGGTGGTTGTGTTTCATTCCCCGCTCTTGCCCCTTGAACTCGTGCTGCCCTCTGCGCTCCTCGGTAATCACACCAAAGGAGGATTTGGTGGAAGGATTTGGAGCGGGATAATGATGTGGCTTAGTGGCCGCTGGCAGGGAGCACGAGGGCGAGCTGGGGAGGGAAAGTGTGAAGCTGAGTCTTCGAAACGCTTAAGGAGCACACAAAAGCAGTGCTGGGGGTGACCGTGGGTGGAGAATCCTGAGGATGGGAGCGGGGCTGAGGCCAGGGGCCGGTAGGGGAGGGAGGATGTGGCCGTGGCTCTGTGCTGGCCATCAGAGAGGTTTTGGGGTCGCCTTGGCCACGCGAGGCTCTGGGGTTGTGTCGGGAGCCTGCTGAGCGGGGACAATGATTGGGGAGGCTGTGCTGATGGGGGGACCTGTCCGGAGCCGTCCTGCCGTGGGAGGGGACATCTGGGCCACAGAGGAGGCTGGGACAGAGCCGAGGAGGGAGCGATGGGCTGGGGGAGCACAGGGAGCGTGCAAAGCTCGACGTGATGGGGATGGAGCCTGGTGCTGAGTCTGTCAGGAGGGCTCTGGGGGCTGAGGATGAGGTTGGGTGAGCCCACCCTTGCCTTCACCTGCCGGGTGGGTGATGCAGCATCTCCTCTCTTGTCTGCAGTTACCTCATCGCCGAGTGACGTTCTCTGCAGCCAGCCAGGCTCAGGACCTGCAGGACCCCTCCCAGCACAGCTACTACGACAGCGGGCTGGAGGAATCCGAGACCCCCAGCAGCAAATCTTCATCAGGGCCCCGCATCGGGCCCCTGGCCCTGCCCGAGGACCACTACGAGCGCACCACGCCCGATGGCAGCATCGGGGAGATGGAGCACCCCGAGAACGGTACGTGCCCGCCCCCCGCGTCTGTGCCCTCCCCTGGCACCTGTCCCCGAGGCTCCTGGTCCTCCATGGTCCGTGTTCCCGGTGTGGGGGGCGTGGAGCTCGGCTGGGACACGCTCGGCGTGGTGGGGATGGGAGGAATGGGAAGAGGCGAGGCTCAAAGCGAGAGAGCGGCAAGGAGTGGTGGGGAGGGGAGAGGTGGGGGAGGGAGGGGAGGTCTGAGCCACCTGTGGGGTGGGAGGAGTCAAGGAGACAGGTGGGTGTGACAGGGGATGAGTGGGGCAGAGGACAGGTGAGTGTAGCAGGGGACAGATGGGTGTGTCAGGGGCTAGGTGGGTGTGACAGGGCACAGGTGGGTGTGTCAGGGGCCAGGTGGGTGTGACAGGGCACAGGTGGGTGTGTCAGGGGCCAGGTGGGTGTGGCAGGAGATGGGTGAGGCAGAGGACAGGTGGGTGTGGCAGGGGCCAGGTAGATTTGGAACAATGCAGAGAGAGGGCCCAGCAGGGTGGTCCGAGATGGCAGCACAGGGGCGAGCAGAGGGGCTGTATCCCAGCCCATGGGGAGCTCGTGTCCCTCAGTCAGGGGTCCCAGGGGTGCCTGTCCCACCTCGGGGGGTGGGTTGGGGTGTGCTGGAGCTCCCCATGAGTGTTTGGGGTGGGAGCTATGGGATTTTCCAGAGGGCAGAGCAGGTTTAGTGGCACAGGCTGGGCTGAGGAGATCCGTGAGTGGAGTCTCATCGTGCGTGGTGGTGGTGGTGGCAAACCCCAGAGCGACGTGTCCCTTCACCGTGCCCCTCAGGTCACCTCCCGGTGGGGTCCAGCTTTCCCTGAGAACCCCTGGAGGTGGCTGTGGGGTCACAGCTGCTTCCCCCTGCCCCGATGCAGCTTCACCCGCCGTCGTGCTGCTCGTGCTGCCCCCGTGCTGCCCCGCCTGGCTGCAGCCCACCCACCCCAAGCTGTGTTCTCCGGCCAGCTCCCGTTGCTTCCTTGGATTTGGCTCTGGCTGTGCACATAACATCTTCTCTCCTGTACCTGCTGCCTTCTGTGCTCGTGTCCCCAGGGGAGGTGGCTGTGGAGGTGGCAGGGTGGAAGGATTTTCTGGAAGGGAAGAGGAGGAGGTGGCAGAGGGCTCTCCTGAAGTCTCCTCCTGTTTCTGGGAGCATCCTTGACTTTGGGACAGGTGTGTGTGTGTGTGTGGTAGGAAGATGGCTGAGCGAGTGTTCAGCCAGATTTTAGGGAGCTGCAAACCGGCTGGCTCCCTCTGTTGTGGAGCTGGACAGGTCTAGTGGAACATCTCTTCCCGATCCCCAGGTTATTCCTGGAGGAACGTTGGAGTTCTCTATGTTACAACCGTTGGAGCAAGGCGTGGTGGGGTTTCCAAATCCATCTTTTGCACCTTCCTGCCCACGAATGTTGTGCAGATCACTTCGTCCCCAGAAGTGCCAGTCAGTCACCTGGGAAGAGCAGTTTGGAGCAGTTCCTGGAGCCTTGGCACACGGGAACAATCCCTGAGTACTTGGAAGAGAGGCTGGAAGGGTGGTGGGTGAAGAGATGCTCCATGGATGACCTGATAGAGGTAGTGAGGGTGATGGACCTGGAAGAGGAAATGTTGAGCCCTGGAATGTGACAGGAAACTTGGAGATGATGAGGGAGGAGCAGGGCTAAAAGTAGAAAGAAGGGAGAGAGAGGAACACCTGGAAGGCAGGGAGGGTTGTCGTGGGATATTCCTTGGAGCATTCATTGTGTGCCCGACAGGGATGAGCAGAGCTGAGGAAGGCCAAGGGACACAGCCTGGAGCCTGCAGGAATGGCTCCCAAACCTGCCCTATAAACCTATAAACCAGCTCACCCCACAGGAGAGCAGGAATCACCCACACCCATCCACCACCAGATCCATGTGTGAGGATCCCAGGGAATAACCACAACCCTGCTCCTCTCTCCATCCCCCAGAACATCCTGTCTTGGCTCCCTTCCCATGGCAGGGGCTGGGAATCAGGCTCCAGCAGCTCCAGCATCTGTCCTGACCTGTACTGGCTGCAGAGGCCGTGGCAGCTCTTGGGAATCCACCAGCATTATCCCGAGCTGATCCTGGTGCTCTGCAGATAATCTGGCACGGCAGCCCAGAGGGGACCTGGGAAGCTGGGCTCAGGTCGTGATCCTCTAAGGGGATCTGTGAGGGGACCCTGGCCCTGGGACAGATGATTTGGGGATTAGGAGGCACTGGGGCTGTTAGAGCAGCTCACCAGAGTTGTGTTTGCTCCGTGCCCTGCCCGAGCTGTGGCACATCCACATCTGTGCTTCCAACCAGCCTTTGTTTGTCCAGAGACAAATCCATCTCTTGACTTATTCCCTGCAAAGACTCTCCAGTGATGTGAGACCGTCGTGACCTTTTGGGGACTGTCCCACCACGTCCTTGCCTTGGCTTCATCAGCAGCACCAGCCCCTCAGAGAGATCAGATCCGGGGTTTTTGGGGCAGACTAAGCTGTTCTTGACCTCCCGTTAAACTGTGGAGACGGGCTGGATCCCGCACCCCCATCCCGCGGCACGAGCGCCGGGCTGACACCACTGTGCATTTTCTCAGCTTTCATCTGGTTATAAATATCCAACATAACAGGGCTTCCATTGCTTTCTCCAGGAGATTATCCCTGCAGCCGAACCAATCTGATAAGCAAGTATGCAAGGCTATTTATAGCTTTTCAACTGGAAGACAGATCCATGCCTTTTCTTTGTAGATGGTTCTTCACTTGATTAACACACATCTCAGTGTCCTCCTTTTTTGGACCCTTTCTGCTGTGCAGACTGCAGTAAAATGCTGTATTGCAGGGGCTGAGCCAGGCCCTTTGCAGGAGGAATTACGCTGGTTCTGGTGAAGACTTCTCCAGGAGCTTGGCACTGACGTGGCAGCTCCTCAGTCATCCCGGGGTTTGTCATCCCTGCTGTTTTCCCTCTCTGCCCACTGTTTCCTCCCCAGCGTTCCCCTGCGCCGTTCCCCACCTCGGTGGGGCACGCTGAGATGGGAACGAAGCTCAGTCTCCCACTTGGCCACCCGGTGCTTTTCCCAAAGACATCTGTTCCCCCCAGATCCCAGATTTGCTTTGGCTGGAAGGAGCCTGGGAATGCTGGTGCTCCGTGGAGGCTCTGCCCTGCCATAATGGGGACAGTGCCAGTCACTCCCCATCAGCCATCGAGGGAATTTAACAGGATTTCAGGACCAAATACGAGCAATTTAGGAATTGTTACACGGAGCTGCGTTCCCTCTGTCCTTGCGTGGTGCAAACGTATCTGAGATTGTGATTTATTGGATGAGGCATTTCTGATTCATGTTTTTCCACCTCCAAAATCTGTTTTTATGGCTGTTATTTAAAGTGAGGACCCCATGCCATTTTTAATGCATGCAGTTACAACCCTGCTCGGAGTATGGAATTAACAACCACCTCATGAGCATTCCCAACACTCTCCATGTGCCGTAGGATCTGCACTTCCCAGATGTTCATGACTTTATCCTCACAGTTCCAGGGAAGAAACTCCGCCGTGGGTGGGGAATGAAATAGAAAATTGCAATTTGCATTTTTCGGAGGTGGCTGCTCGCTCTGGGTGACCCTGGATGAGCTGGCAGCTCCTCCCTCTGCCGTGTCGGGATCCTGGTGCTCCAGAGGCACGAGGCAGGAATCCAGCTGCTCCCAGATGCCAGAGCCCAGGCTGCTGCTGACAGGAGCAGAGCCCAGCTTTGGGATTTTGTGGCAAAGCCTGGCTCATCACCGGGGTTTTGCCAAGCCCAGCCTTTTCCCGGTGCTGTCCGAGCCCCTCCCAACACCTGGGCACAGCTGGAGTGGATGGATGGAGATGTCGATTCCCAGGTTTGGCTGCTGGGCTCAACAGAACCCCGCCAGTCCAGGTTTTCCTTTGTTTCAGGGAAGATTTAGGTGGATGCATTGCAAAGCCAGAAGGAGCAGCTTGTCTTGCCCGTGTGTGACACGGCCGTGAAATCCCAGCCCGTGATTTCTGTCCGGAGCATCCCTTTGGGAATTTCCCACTTCGGTAGCACAGTGTGTGAGACCCCAGGTGAGCCCTCCCAGTGGAAGCTCCTCTCTGCCCCCAGTTTCACCAGTCTACGCTTAAATTCCGCTTCAGCTCCTCCCATTTCTTCCCACCGAGTCCCACGACACCAGAATTCCCTCTCCTGGTGCGTACTCGGAGATCCCATTCAGGCAACTCAACATTTAAAGATCTCTTTGAAAGAAAACTGAGTCAAGTCCCTCCCTGTGAGCAGAGCCAAGGCAAGAGATTTTGGCAGCTGGGTCTCTCTTCCTCTCCTCCCACCCTTCCTCGCACTCCTCCCGGCCATTGCCATCTGCTCCTGCCACCACCACAGACCTGCAGCCTCATTCCTGGGCAGCAGCAACATCTGGCACATCTTGGATGTGTGTGGTGCTTTTTGGCAACCCTTGCAGAGGCAGTCTGGGGAGAAGTTTCCCTCCTCCTCTTTGCTAATTTCTGATTATAGTTCAAGCCTTCCGTTCCTCCAGCTCATTTTCCTCTCTGCGTGGTCTCCAATTTGCCCACAAGCTTTTGGTGGGGTGGATGTGTCCAGGTGATGTCCCACAGCCCCTCAGCAGCACTTGGTGACATCCACAGCGGCTCCAGGTGCAGGGATGATGTGTCTGGGAGAGTTTGTGTTCACACTGTGACCGTGGCATGGAAACGTGGCTGCACCTGGCTGTGTGTGCACCCCGCGGTGCCGTGGGATCATGGAATCAAGGAAAGGACCTTAAAACCCATCCAGCCCCACCCCCTGCCAAGGGCAAGGACACCTTTCCCTATCCCAGGTTGCTCCAGCCTGGCCTTGGACACTTCCAGGGATCCAGGGGCAGCCACAGCTGCTCTGGGCACCCTGTGCCAGCCCTGCCCACCCTCATATCAGGAATTCCTTCCCGATATCCCATCCAACCGTGCCATTCCCTGTGTCCTGTCCCTCCATGCCTTGTCCCCAATCCCTCTCCAGCTCTCCTGGAGCTCCTTTAGGCTCTGGAAGGGGCTCTGAGCTCTCCCTGGAGTTTTCTCAATGCTCCGAGCTGCTTGAGAAGGTGGATGGCTGAGAGTATTCCCGAGCCAACCATCCCCTTTTCCTGCTCACCACCAGGATGGATTTGCAGCCCTGGGCAGTCGCTGCCTCCTGCCTCTGCTTTAGTGCCAGTCATGAGCTGCTTTTTAAGGTTCTCACTGCGATTGTTGTTCAATTCCTCGCAGCCAACAGATGGGAGAAAAAAATTACATTCTGTCTCCTTCCCTGGCACAGAGACTCCTCTAGATCTTAAAACTCATTCTCTTTTTCCTACATTATCTTTAAATGTCCCTTTTGTCTTGCAGAAAGAGTTCCAGGCACATTTGCAGTCTGTGGAGTTGGGTTTGGTTTTATTTTTCAAATGTACCATGCAGCACTTCTGCTTTGTTGCAGAGGCTGAGGAATGCTTTGGAGTGGGATGTGGGATTCCAGCTAGATCCGTGCCATTCTTGCTCTTTGCTGACCTGGATCCAGCAGGTCACACATCTGCCCAGCTGAGCTTGGGTCTGGCTGCTGCTTGGGCTCCTCTCTAGCTGAGACATTGTGGGTTTGAGGTTTTTGTAACTGATCTTCAGCCTTTTTTAACACTCCAGGGCTGGAATTCCTTTTGTCCTGAGCAGCAGCTCCCGCTCCTGCCCGGGTTTAGGTGCCCACATTCTTTGTGACCATGTTCTGCTCCTCATCCACCCCTGGAAATTCCCTCTGTGTCCCTCAGTGATCCTCAGCACCTGCATTTCTTCAGAAGAAATCCGGAGCTTCTCTCCTTTCCACACTTAATGTTGGTTCATCCCCAAAACCGGCTCCTGGTTTGCTTAATCACCGCTGGGAAAAGATTTCTATCAGGACAGACAACATCCAGCAGATTGCAAACGGCCCCGGATTACCCCATCCCAGTTTCAACATTTCTGCCTGAGCTGTAATTCCAGCCCTGTTTCCTTATTTTCCATATTTTCCAGGCCGTGTCTGGGCAAACTCTTACGCCAGAGCTGCTCGGGGCAGGGCAGTTGTCCTGCCACGGCAGCCAGGTCACCTCCCTTAATTGTCCCCAGGAGCCCGGGGTAAACAGGGGACAGCTGTTCCCCTGCCCCAGGAGCCAGCACGCTGCTCCCAGCCCCAGAGAGGGCCTTTAATCCTCTCAAGACCTTCTAAGAAGGCTGCTCCTCGCTTCAGACCATGTCCAAAATAGCTGGAAGAATTTATCTGCCTCCCTGGCCTGGCAGGATTATGTGGCAGCGCACACATAAGGGTGTCCTCGAGTTCTCCGAAGATCCTTGGCAGATCCTGGACGTCTTTAGAGGAGTTATTTGAAGAACCCAAATATCCCTGTTGGATTCTGGTTGCTTTTTTCTGTCCCTGAGCCCACGTGGTGTGATTGTGAAAGGTCCAGGCAGTGCAGTCACTCAGAGTCAACGCCCAAGGGACAAAAACTCCGTATTTCAGTGGGAAGGTGCCTCCTCTTGGTCCCCAGAGCTCTGTGTGTGCCTGCTGCATCCAGGATTGGATTTTGGATGTTTTCTGCTCGTCCTTGCCATCCTGGGCTGGGCTGGGATCTCCTCCATTCCCTCTTGCTGTTCTGTGGCAGTCCACTGGAAATCTGTGAATGTCCTCTGGCTTGTGTTATATCCTTCACATTCCTCCTGCTCTCAATTTACTGGGTGGAGAAAATTCTATCCTTTTCCCTGATCTCTATTCCTCTTTCCCCTCTGGAAGCCCTCCCCAGGATGCTGCTGTCCCTGTGCATGGTGAGTGCACAGCTCGGGGAGGTGACCCTGCCCTCTCTGTGTGGATTTTCCAGGAAATCCTGCAGAGACCCCAGGCCAGGAGAACACGCTGGGAGCTGCTGACCCCAAACTCACCCTGCTCCTTGGAACCACTCTTAGGCTTGGTCAGCACCATGGCAAACTTTCCTGAAGGGAATCAGCTACAGACAGATGGGAATATGGAAGTTTTTAACCAGGAATTACAAATGAGATCGTTGAGGGAAGGTGACTTCTGCTGTCCCAGGGAAGGGAGGATTTCCCATCTCCCCAACAAGGGAGGCCAAACTGTGTCATGGAACTCCTCCAGTCCAAGGCAGGAACATTTTCCATCACATTCCACCTCAGCAGGCCTGGGAAACGGTTCTCACCTGGCAGGACATGACCCCAGAGACATTAAAACCAGGAACCCAACCCACACAGGACTTGGCATTTTCCTTTTCCCTGGCAATGGTTGCAAATTCCGATGCAAATGCCCATGCAAATGGTCGTGCACAGCTATTCTTATCTCTGGGCCAAATCTCAACATCCCTTCTTTGGTAGAAAGTCGATTTTCCAAAAATAGATTACGTCAGCCTCCAACTATTCAGGGCTTCAGCTCGAGTTTGTTAAACCCAGTTCCAGGAAGAGTTTTCCGAATTAGATCCTCGGTGGGAATGGGAGGGTGGGGCCCTTCTTTGCTTGTCCCACGTTCCTCTCCAGGGAGGACATTTCCTTGGAGTGAGGGGTTGGGTGAAGCTGCTTCAGGCCCTTCTTTTGTGCTTCCCAGCCCATTTTAAAACGCACACTTGAACTTGGGACTTGCTGCCGTTCCTTTGGACAGGTGGGGGACAGCCAGGAATGGGAATGATGATTTCTCTTGAAATCATAAAATCTGTGTGTGTTTTGGGAGCAGAATAGGCAGATGCCTCCTGTCCCTCTTGGCTGTCCTGCCGTCCCAGCACAGCTCCGTGGTCAATTGGACAGGGGAGTGACCAGGCTGAGGTTTTCCTGGACCACATTTTTTGGCCATTTTTGCTCTCCAGACAGAGCAGATTTCCCACCCTGCCTGCTCCGTGGCTCCACAAAGAGCTGAACTTGCAGGAAGCCGGGATTCTGCGGGAGGCAGGGATTCTGAGCTTGGCATTCAGCTTTAGAGCACGTCTAAACCAGAAAAAGCCACCGAGTGTAAAAGCAACAGACAGGCAGGATCCCTCAGCAGCCCCAGACTATTTGTTGTTTTCAAAGACCTGCTTCCTTAGAAAGCTCCTTTTGAAGTAATTTGACGTGCCATTTCCAGCTCCTGTGTGATCTACCGCAGCTATTCCCCCTTTATCTGCCTCCCAAGGCTCGGGAATGTCTCCATAAACCTGCCTGGCAGTGCCTCTGCCCGTGCGAGGGACCTGCATTAGTGGGGGATTTAAACTTAAAGCCAGAGGAGCTTACAAAATCTCCCATTTGAGCTTCTCCTGGACTCCACACCGCAGTTCCTTTCTCATACAAATAGCAGGTGGCTGAGTTTGAAGGATCGGTCAGGTGTGGATCCCTCACATGGAAAATCCCTCTCTCCGGCAGGAGATAGAGGATGAGGGATTCATCCCTGTCCCCGGTGAAATCAATGGGAGCTTTGCAGTTGAGACAGGTCAGGTGTCAGTCTCAGTTGTTGGCTCTTCCCCGGGATTTGATCCTTTGTGCTCTCACCATTAAAGAATCTCTCTTCCTGTCTCCTTCCCACGGGCTCTCATCCATCCTGATTTGAAGTCCCCTCCGTTAAGTGGCTGGAACGCCGGCGCTCCGCTTCCCCGGCGGAGAGGACACTCCATAAATCTCCCATTAGTCATGGATGTGGCCAGCCATCCCAGGGATAGGCTGCTGTGCCTCAGAGGTTATCAAACCGTGGCAGCCCCTGCCTTTGCCTCTCCTTTCCCAGAGCTCAGCTCCCTGCCAGCATCCAGGGCTCATTTCCTGGGAGCTGAGGCGGCCACGCTTTGCTCAGGGACACAACAGCGGCCACGTGGGGCTCAGTCCTTGTTCCCTGGCCAGTGTGGCCGGAGCTGGGCTCCCTTTGCAGCACCTCTGAGCAGGACAAGAAGCTTCCAACAAGCAGGAATGGGGGAATTTATGTGTTGGTGGCCAGAAGGCTCCGTTTTCCCAGGAGGGACACGCAGGGACATTGTCTGTGTGTGCAGTGGGATGGAGAGGGGGTTGTGCCTCTGGACAGGGTTTAAGGTTCCCAGATAATCCCTGTGAGGCATTTCAGCCTCAATCCGTGTGAAATAGGAGGGCTGAACCTCACTGGTGGGAGCATGGAACCTGCCAGGGTGTCCTGGACACCTGGATGCTCCTTCCAGGGATGTATCCCTAAAAACAAACACCCAGACCTCATTCCTGGGCTTGGGGGACAGGAACAGGGAAGGATCCCCACAAAGTGTTCTGTCCAGGGCTGTATCCCTAAAAACAAACACCCAGACCTCATTCCTGGGCTCGGGGGACAGGAACAGGGAAGGATCCCCACAAAGTGCTCTGTCCAGGGCTCCTGTCTGGCAGGGAGCTCAGGTCAGAACGAGCTGGATGATGAGGATTCTGCTCGGGGTATCTTTTGGACATGCTTGGATTTACACTTGGCACCTTTGCTCCAGCACGAGACTGGTGTTGTCAGGCTAAAATAACATCATAACCAATATAACAACCAAAATAACATCATTTTTCCAGTAATTTGGGGTAGACTGGCAGGGATGCTGTGAATCAGGAATAAATCAGCTCAGGTGGCCCATGGGTGAAATCTGTGACTCTCCTATGGTGTGTGTTCTGTATTGCTCAGATATAAAATGTTCTTCCAGGGGTGAACCCTCTGGACAAGGAGCATGGGAGAGGCTGGGGAAGGGATCAGCAGGGAAGAGCAGGGTTCCTGGGAACAGCAGCTCTCCATCAGCTGCTTGTCCCTGGGTTAGTACAACCTGCCTGGACGTGAGGAAACGAGGAGGCAGCAGGAAAAGGAGGAGGGGGTCAGGATGTGATCCCTGCTCAGGGATGTCGGAATGGCTGTCGTGTTGTTTTATCGCTGCCGAGGAAAGAGAAAATGGAGCAGGGAATGCAAAATGACAGAGAGTGAGGAGATGTGATATTTGCCTGATGTATTTTGCTGGTAATTAGTGTAATGCCAATTAGACAGAAGTAATCTTTTTTTTTTTTTTTCCTCCCTTCTTCAGCTATATAAATTATTGCTGGAATATATGCCAGCTCAAACCGAGATATTAAACTTGGAGTGATGTAGAGATCTCTGCTCCTTGAGGATCTCTAGATGAAATTACCCAGACAACAGGGATCTTGACAAAAGTAAGGCTGACTCTATCCAGAAAGAAAACGAATCAAAGCCAGAGGAATTTTTGTATTCCACGTCTGGCGTCTTGCTGCTTATTAGCCACACAGGAAGGGGCCCCCACAGAGATGCAGCAGCATCAGTGAGAAAAAGCAAATATCTCGCCTTTCCTGCAAACAATGCCACTTGCAGCCTATTGTTCTCCTATCAGCTTCCCTGAGGAGCAGATCCCGAGCCCTTCCCGTGCTCGGGCTGCAGGTAAACCCTGCCCAAATTCCATTTGTCATTCCCCCAGCCCTGTTTTCTCCCGCAGCGGGACAGCAGCGCCGGGGATGTTTCGCCTCCGGGTCCCTCGGGATGTGAAGCTCTTTAATGATGATGTACGGCTTCCTTCAAAGGGTCAATTGCTGGCCCGGACCTCTCCAATCGCGGATCCCTCCGAGCTCTCTACCTGGGCACAGGCGCTGCTTTGCTGCGTGCTGCTCACGGATTTTCCCTCGCATGAGGAGCAGACCTGCTCTTGCCGTCTCCTCCCTTTGGAAAAATAACCGCTAAAAAACGATGCCCTTGGGCCGATTCGGGAAATTTTCATCCATCTCTGTTGGACCGTGAAATCCAAATCTTCTCGTGATCATCCTGCTGCTCCCTGGCGCTGCGCTCTGGGCAAATCCCCTTTGCCAACCTGCCTGTGACGTGGTGGGTGGGGGGATGATGGATCCCGCTTGTCCCGCCTGGATTTTCGGATTTTGCAATCCTGGCTGGCTCTTTAAAGCGTGTTTTATTCATGGCAGCCTTTAGGACTGCCTCTGGCAGGTCTCCCTCGAGTGGTGCAAACTTTATTGCGTCTCTCCTCCAGCATCCTGTAAACTGCAGCACCCAGGGGTAGCTGGAGTTTGGTATTCCCTATCGGAAGCGATTATTCGTCTTTTCCCACAAGGGTTTCTTGCTGCCATCCTAAAAACAAACACAGGGCACAGCAAAATTCATCAGGATTGGTTTTTGTTTTTTTTTTTTACCCAAATGAGCCATCACCAGGTTGCCTCATCCCCAAACTTCCCCATATCCCGTGTTTGCTCCTTCAGCTTTGGTGCTGATCCCTCCTTCTTTTCCAGGAGAAGGGGATTTCTCCCCAGTCCTGGTTTATCCTTTCAGTGCTTGTTGAGGAATCACAGCAGGAGAGCAAATGGGTCCAATTCCAGCACCAGGGTTGATCCTTTGGGGTGAATTTTGCCTGCACCGTGACCGGAGCTGCTCCTGCCACGTGCCAGCCACAAAACCTCTCCCCGTGGTGCTCCCACTGCAGATTTTCAGCCTCGCAGTCTGTGGGCGTCAGAGGCGTCAATAAGGAGCGTTTTCAGCTGCTTTGTGGCACGGCTGCACTGCAGAGAAAGGGGCTGGCAAGTCCAGGGTTTCGGGGCTCTGGATCTCCCAGCAACCAGCAGAGAAACGGCCTCGTATGATGTGGGATCATTCCCACAAAGTTCCCTGGCTGTATCCCTGCTCTGACGCTCCCAGGACTGCTGTGTGCTGGATTTCAGGTGGGTTTGGTTCCCTAGGGCTGGGTTTGGGGTCCAGGGCTCCATCAGGGACAGATATTTCCCGCTCAGCACAGCCCAGCTGCATTTAGTGCCCGTCTCCTGATCCTTCTCACAACTGGCAAGAATTCCGGCAGGGATCTGCCTCTTCCCCCTCGGACAGCTCAGGCAGGGTCAGGACAGGCTGGAATGACATGAGGGTGCTCCTTTTCCTCGGAAGCAGCCCGGGAAAGATCCGTGGCAAGGAAACAAAGCGTCCGCATGCAAATCCATCCTGTCATTTCCTCTCCCGGTTTCCTTGGGGTTTGGCTTGACTCTCTTCCAAGGGCTCTTCCTTCTCCCTGCTCTGCTTCCCTCCGAGTGGTCTGGGTTGCCTTTGTTTGCAGATCCCCTCCTCGAGAAAAGCCCTTTTCATAAACTTGTGATTTCTTTTGTCACTTAAACACCTCCCGGACTTCAAAGGCCGGGAACAGCACTTGGCTCTGCGGCTCCCGGCCCCCCTGCTCCAACGATTTCCCCCCATCCATTGTCCTGCCGGGGAAGGATTATTAAATTGTTGATGGAGCTGAACAATGGGTTTGTTCAAAGGCAGACATGTGAACGCCACTTCTTTTCTCCTTGACACAAGAGCTTTAATACCCGGGAACAATGAGAGGCAGCCACCAAGGAGCAAACACTGGAGAGGGCTCACAAAGCCAGGCTGGTGTTCCCAAATCCCAGTGCACATGAACTGGTGCTCCTTGGAGTGCTCCCCGTGGCTGGAGGTGAGGTGAGAGGACCAGGCCTGCTGTAAATTTATTAGAAATGATCCAAATATTTCCCATTAATGCTGACTTGTGTGATTAGGGCGTAAGCAGAGGGTGGGGACAGGACCACCCTTTGCACAGAAACATGGAATTAAGGTTGGAAAAAACCTTTTGAGATCATCAAGTCCAACCATTTCCCCCAGCACTGCCAAGGCCACCACTAACCCCTGTCCCCAAGTGCCACATCCACATGGCTTTGAAATCCCTCCAGGGTGACTGGACAGCTTTGCCAGGGCTTTACCATCCTTCTGGGAAAAAATTGTCCCTGATGTCCAACTTGAAAACCCCTCCTGGTGCAACTTGAGGCCTCTCAGCCTGTCCTTGTCCCCCGGGAGCAGCTCCTGACGTCCCCTGGCTGCCCTCTCCTGTCTTGGGGATTTGTGCAGAGCCACCAAATGCCCCCTGAGCCTCCTTTTCTCCATCTGAGCCCCTTCCCCAGCCCCTCCCCGGGCTGCTGCTGCCATTCCCAGGCAGGGCTGCTGCCGTGGCTGCGTTCTGGGCACACACACACGAGCTCTGGGAGCCTGCAGTGAGGATCCTTCCCTGCTCTGCGCAGCCTCGGGCTCTGACATTTTGTGTTGTACAGGCTCCGTTCCGATCGCTTATCGCCTCGGCTGCTTCCCAGCACCACGGCTTCAATTTTCCATGCTGGGTTTCCCTCAGGTTGATTTCTTTTTTCTGTTTTTTTCCTATGTTTTAGCAGAGCTGTTCCAGCTGGTTTTGGAGAACAAGCCGTGCTGCCTCAGCCCTGCTAACAAAGCGATTATGAAAATTTCCTTTCAAGATCCATTAGCTTAACCACGCTTTGGGAGGGAGGTGTGGAATTTGGCATGGGAGCTGCCAGCAGTGGTTGGGGGCTGCTTGTCCCAAAATGTGCCCTGAATGTAGTGCAGAACACATCCCTGGGGAGCTGTGCCCACACTGCCCTGTGTGGCCTTCAGACAACAGCATTCCCAGGGCTTATCCATCGGGGAATGGATTCCAACTGACACAAAGCAGCTTTAGATTGGATATTAGGAAAAAAAAATCTTTCCTTGTGAGGGTGGTGAGGCCCTGAGGTTGCTCCCAGAAGTTGTGGCTCCCTCTGGATCCCTGGAATTGTCCAAGGCCAGGGTGGACAGAGCTTGGAGCAGCCTGGGACAGTGGAAGATATCCCTGCCCATGGCAGGGAGCAAGATGAGCTTTGAGGTTCCTTCCAACCCGAATTATTCTGTGATTCTATGATTCCGTGATCCGTGTTCTCTTTTGGAGAGCAGCGAGCGTTTGCTGCCATTGCTTCGTGGACATCCATCCTGTCCCTTGATTCACATCCATCCAGGTCTTGGTGGCCTCCCTCCTGGGCATCTCCCAGTGCTCTCTGCAGTCCCCAGTTTTTGGGATTCTGGTACAGCATGGCAGGGATTGCCCTTTTCCTCTGGGAGGGTTGAGCATGGCTGGCTCTGCTCTGGGACTCTGAGGTCAGGGTGCACCTGAGGGTGCCTTGCTGGGAGCCCAGGTGTGCCCAGGTGGGCAAGGAGGCCACGGGCACCTGGCCTGGATGAAAACCAGTGTGACAGCAGGAGCAGGGCAGGGCCTGTCCCCTGTGCTGGCACTGCTGGGGCACCTCGAGGGCTGTGTCCAGTTGTGGCCCCTCATGGCCAGAGAGACCTGGAGAGAGTCCAGGGCAGGGGATGGAGCTGGGAAGGGGCTGGAGAATCCCTGAGGGAGCTGGGAAGGGGCTCAGCCTGGAGAAAAGGAGGCTCAGGGGGGCCCTTGTGGCTCTGCACAACTCCCTGACAGGAGGGGACAGCCGGGGGGATTTGGGATCTGGGAACAGGGAACAGGGACAGGAGGAGAGGGAACGGCCTCAGGCTGGGCCAGGGGAGCTCAGGGTGGATTTTAGGGAAAATTTCCCCATGGAAAGGGTGGGCAGGGATTGGAAGTGCCCAGGGAGGGTTGGATCCCCATCCCTGGAGGTGTCCCAGGAATTCCTGGAGGTGGCACTGAGTGGGCTGGGGACAAGGTGGGGATGGAGCACAGCTTGGACTGGATGGTCTGGGAGAGCTTTTCCAACCTCAGTGATCCTGGGATTCTGTGGGAGAGCTGCTCTGGGCAGACGGAGCCAGCCTGAAGTGCCTCCCACCAAGGCATTTCCTTGGCTCATTCCCAGGCTGTGACAACGCCCAGCTCCACCTGGAGCAGAGCTGTCCCCATGTCCCCACAGGGGTGCCACACTGGGGTCCCTCTCTGCCTTTGATTGTCCTTCCCGGGGCTGTTCCCTCCCTTCTCCTGCTCCTCCTGGCAGAGGCTGCCTCAAGCTCCAGTGCCCTCCGTGATGAGCTGCTGGCAGCCACAGAAGCAGGGCTGCAGCTTTAATTAAATGATAAGGGCAGAGCCCCGGAAGTGGGAGATAAGTGCACTGGTGTCTGCCACCACACTTGCCCAGGATCTTTCTAATTAGCTTTGAGAAGCTCTGGAGAGGCAGATTAACCCTTGGAGGTGCTGGATGCAGCAGCAGGAGGAGCCCCAGGGATGCCATGGTGCAGTGCCATGGTTTGGGTGGGATGGGGATGGAGGGGACCCTCTGTGCTCCCCCCAGCCCGGGGCAGAGGGGACAGGTCAGGGAGGATCAGACCTGGCTTTCACAGGCTCAAGCACAAGGCAAAGCTCAAGGGTTATTGCTCAGGTTCCTCCTGGGAGAAGCATTTGCTGCTGTGACATCCCCTGTTGGGTGGGGGGACTGTCCCCAGCCCCACAGGGCACAGTCCTGCCACAGCTCAGGTCTCCAGCTCCTCTGGAACCATGACCAGTGATGCTCTGAGAGCTGGGGACACGGGGACACGGGGTAAGAGGAGCACTGTGTGTCACCAACCCCTGCTAATGTGGACTGGCAGCTCCCCAGGACCTGGTGCCACCAGGGCCACCACCCTGGGCTGTGGGCACTGTGTCACCAGGTCAGTGGGTGGTCAGAGTGGCACTGGTGACACTACTCCTGGTGGCCTGGCCCCTTGTGGCCACACTGGCTGGCAGCACAGGGTACCCAGAGTGTGCCAGGGAGCTCTGGGACAGCCATTCCTGTGTCCCTGAGGAGCTCTGGGGTGGCCATTCCTGTGTCCCCAGAGAGCTCTGGGTGGCCATTCCTGTGTCCCCAGAGAGTTCTGCCATTCCTGTGTCCCTGAGGAGCTCTGGGGTGGCCATTCCTGTGTCCCCAGAGAGCTCTGGGTGGCCATTCCTGTGTCCTTGAGGAGCTCTGGGATGGCCATTCCTGTGTCCCCAGGGAGCTCTGGGGTGGCCATTCCTGTGTTCCCGAGGAGCTCTGCCTGGAGGAGGGGACAGCCCATCCCCAGAGCCCCCCCCCGGGGCGGAATCCCGTGCATCCATCAGCAGAGGCGAGGTGGGAATGCAAGCAGGAGCAATTCCGGAGGAATTTGGGCAGCAGGAATGCGCATCCAAGGCATGCATGAGCTGGCAGCCCCCGGGGATGGCAGGTGGTGCCTGCTCCCGTGGGATTTACATAACCATCATTAGCCCGTGCCCCAGCCAGGAGAGCCCTGGGCTCCCACCTGTCCCAGCTCCTGAGGCAGGGAAGGAAGGAGGGCAGCTCCATTGCCCGAAATTCTGTGTTTTTAGGATTTTTGTGCGCCCCTAAAAGAACCTCAGGCGTTGTTGCTCGCCTGGATGCTGCAGGAGCAATGCTGGGGAGAAGGTTTGGTTATTCCATGGGTTGATTTGGACTCCCCAACCTTCCTGGATCTTGGAATGTCTCTCATTTGTAGGACAGCCAGAGGATAATGTTGGGATATTAATGGATCCAGGATTTCATCCTGGAGCTGGACTGGGTTGTTTTATGCAATGTGAGTGAGGAGGATTGCCCAACCATGCTCATTCCTTGCCTTTGCTTTTGGCTGCTGCGAGTTTTAGCTGCAAGGACCCGATTTTTCATAGAGGGCATGTGCCAGGTACCAAATATTTTGAGAAGTGCCAGAGAAATGTGCCCAGATATTTTATTTCTGGAAGGAGGAGAGAAAATTGCCGGTTTTTTCTCTTTAGGAGAGCAACACCCCCCCCATCCTCCAGCCCCTTTTTAGAGGAGGAATTTTCTGTGATCGCTTGACCCTTTCCTTGTACCTTCCCCAGTTTCTGCAGCCTCTGGGGCAGAGTTTCACTGGCCAAGCCGTTTCTTCCCTGTTGAATCTCCCAGGTGGTTCTGTCCTCTCCCTCGAAGCCACAAAGGGACCCCGGGGGGGAAATACTTCCCACCAGAGTGTGACTCAGGTCTACATCACAAAGCCCTTTCAGGAGGAGAATTAAGGCAGCCTGGACAATCCTAATTTTGGCATTTCCTAACCTTTGAACCCTGTAATCCTATTAAGGTGCTTCTTAACATAATTATTCAGCAGTTTAATGTAATAATTCTGCTTTTTATAGGCCAGCAAAGGTTGAAACCCCTCTGTGCCAGGGTAGGAGATCATGGGGGTGGCACCACGAGCACAAAACCTATTTTAGGGGGATTGAATTTGTTTCGCTGGGTATCTGTGGGGTGATGGGGATTTTGGGAGCCCTGAGAATGTTGCTGAGCCCTGCAGGGACAGGCTCAGTGTCAGGGAACATCCATCTGGGTGCTCTGCCTGCCGTTGCTGTGGCGATGTGGCCGCTGTCACACGGTGCCCGTGGTGTGACTGCAGCAGGGAGGCGGCTCCGGCACTCAGGGGAAGAACAGATCCCCTGGGAGCAGGGAAAAGGGAAAAGAGAGCCCATGGGAGTAGGGGAAAGGGAAAACAGACCCCATGGGAGTGGGGAAAAGGGAAAACAGATCCCCTGGGAGCAGGGAAAAGGGAAAAGAGAGCCCATGGGAGTAGGGGAAAGGGAAAAGGGAAAACAGAGCCCATGGGAGTGGGGAGAAGGGAAGAACAAATCCCCTGGGAGTGGGGCAAAGGAAGAACAGAGACCCTTGGATTGGGGAAATAGGGAAACAGATCCCCTGGGAGTGTGAAAAAGGGAAAACAGATCCCTTGGGAGCCAGAAGGGAAGAACAGATCCCCTGGCAGTCGGAAAAAGGAAGAACAGATTCCCTGGGAGCTGGGTAAAGGAAAAACAGATTCCATGGGAGCAGGCAAAGCTCCCCAGCCCCAGCGATGCTGAGCCTGGTGGCTGCATCTGCCCACATCCATTCCTGGGTCGTGCTGGGACCCCCTCGGCAGGAGCAGGGAATCCGGGATATCCCCAGGGGCTGGGGCTGCTCCGTGCCCGTTCACTGCAGGGCCAGCTGTCCGTGCTGCTGCTCGGAGCCAGGGCAGAGCCAGCGGGGCTGGAGGGGCCGGGAAGATGCTGAGTGTCTGTTCCATCTCCTGGCTCCCGGAGCCCAGGAGAAACCCGTCTGTGCGCTGGCAGCATCCTGCGGAGCTCTGGGGATGCTCGGGAAGAGCGGGTGTTGCTCCTTTTTGCCCCGGGAGCTGGAGGTGTGGCTCGGAGCCGCAGTCACCTCCTCGGTGGGCAGTGCCGGGTCGGGCTCCGATACCGGGAGCCATCTGGAGCGAGGGTGGGAAGTTTGGGAAGCCATCTGGCTGGGTGTTGTAGTGCTAGAATTGGTCCCGCAGCCGTCTGGCTGGGTGTTGTAGTGCTAGGAGTGGTCCTGCAAGCCGTCTGCACGGGGAGGGGGTGAGGGAGGGAAAGCTGGGGCTGGGAAAAGCTGAGATTGGGAAAAGCTGAGGTTGGGAAAAGCTGGGGCTCACATGGACTGCAGGGAGCTCCGTGCTGGGCTCGCAGCTCTCGAGCTTTCTGTGCCCATCGGTCCCTGGAGCATCGCTGTGGGGCCAGGCAGCCTCGGGCAGCTCCCACAGGGACATCGGGGAGCTCTGGGCTTGTCCACGTGGGAATTTGGGCCAGAAATGGATGAGGTGCTGTGGGAGGGATCCTGCATCCAAAGGGTGTCCTTGGAGGATCACCAGGGAGGGATTGTCCCACTCTGCTCGGGGCTGGAACAGCCTCACCTTGAGTTCTGAGACAGTTTTGGGTGCCACAGCATCAGAGAGACCCAAAGCTGCTCCAGAGGGAGCAGAGGAGGAGCCGGGGCTGGGGAAGGCTCTGCAGGGGCCACCCAGGAGCGGCTGAGGGCACTGGGCTGAGGGCACAGCTCAGGGAAGGAGGGAACGGCTCCAGGGGGAGCTTTGGGATGGAGAGCAGGGAAAGGTTCCCAGGCTCCCCAGGGAATGGGCACGGCCCCGAGGCTGCCACAGCTCCCGGAGAGGTTGGACAGAGCTCCAGGGATGCTCAGGGTGGGATTGCTGGGGGTCTGGACAGGGCCAGGAGCTGGACTGGATCATCCTGGTGGGTCCCTTCAGCTCAGACCATTCCATGATTCCCTGCTGGGATAATGCACTGGCTGTGCCTGCCTCATTTGGGGACCATGAAGGGGAACCTTGTCAATGAGCCTTGTGAGGGAAATCCTGGCTCCAGAGGCACCTGAAGCACAGCTCCCCTCTCCCAACAGCCCTGGCAGGGGGAATGAGCCACGGAGCTCCTGATTCCTGCAGGGAGATCCTGCTGGGATGGGATGAGATCCATGGGATGGGATGGGATGGGATGGGATGGGATGGGATGGGATGGGATGGGATGGGATGGGATGGGAATGAAATAGGATAGGATAGGATAGGATAGGATAGGATAGGATAGGATAGGATAGGATAGGATAGGATAGGATAGGATAGGATAGGATAGGATAGGATAGGATAGGATAGGATAGGATGGGATGGGATAGGATAGGAATGGGAATGGGAATGAAATGGAATAGGATAGGATAGGATGGAATGGGAATGAAATGGAATAGGATAGGATGGGATGGGATAGGAATGGGGCCAGCCAGTGTAAGAACACGGGATGTTGGGCTGCACAATCCCAGCTGTTCCTTGGGCTGTGTGAGGAGGGAGGGGAGCAGCAGCACCGGTGCCTGGAGGAAGCAGCTCGGCAGGGAAGTGGTATCTGGAGGGAGCAGCGCTGTAAAACATGGCACCTGGAGGAAATGGCTGCACTGCAGCAGCGCTGCCTGCAGGGAAGGCAGCAGCGGGGGGAGGCAGCACCTGGAGGCGGCAGCAGCACCGAACATGGCACCTGCAGGACGTGGCACCGTGGGGAACCCGTACCTGGAGGCAGCGGCGCCGTGGGGGACGGAGCTTCCCGGGAATGGCGCTGCGGGAAATGGCACCTGGAGGGAGCAGCGCCATGGGAGAGCTGCGCCTTCAGCAGAGCGCCGTGGGGGACACACCTGTGGGGAGCACACCTGTGGGGACACACCTGTGGGGAGCACACCTGTGGGGGACACACCTGTGGGGGACACGTTACCTGTAGGGAGTGGCACTGCGGGAGAGTGGCACCTGTGGAGAACGTTGGCATGGCAGGATGGGGCCCGGCAGCAGCTCAGCCGTGGGCAGCGGGGAGCAGGATTGCCAGGAATGGTTCCTGGAGGAGCCACGGTGCAGGAGAACGGCACCAGGAATGGTGGAATAGGGAATGGTGCCGGCTGCCAGGAGCTGTGGGGCAGGAAGGGAGTCCTGGTTGCACAGGGAAGGGGACAGTGCTGCTGGGAGGTGATGTCACGGGAGGCCACCACCCTCAGGGACATCCCAGAGGGCTCTGCAGAGCCCTGGGGGCTTGGAATGGGAGAAGGGGCATTTCCAGGTGGCCAAGCTGCCTCTCCTGGGAGCACTGCCCCTTTCCCCGGCTGAGGAGAGACCTTTGGAATTTTTGGTGTAGTGTGGCCCTGCTCCATCCCTCTGTCCCCAGGGCCAGCACAGCTCAGGGCTTTGGGGCTCTGATTTTGGGGCAGCTGACTGGAATGAGTTCTCCCCGAGGAGGGAAGAAAGCTCTTTCTGATCCCAGCTTTGGGAAAGAATGTCGTTTTCCTCCCAGCTGCTCTCCCCACACTCCCATTCCCGATTTCCCCACAGCCTTTCCAGTCCCTCCTGGCATGCTGTGCTTCCCTCCTCCCCTTTCCTGGGCTTCTCTGCATCCTCTGCAGTGCTCTGCTCTGTCACAGCCCCACTGCCTCCCCTTCCTGAGCTGCTCCAGCACATCCTCTCCCTTCCAAAATTTCTGTGCTGCATCATCCAGCCCCGCTCTCCCTGCACTGATGCAAGTGCAAGACACAGGAGGGCCAAACCAGGCTGGGGATGTTGTAGAAGGTGGCATAGAAAGCGCGCTCAGGGCTGGCTCTCAGGCTTTGCTTGGAGCTCCCAGGCTTGCAGAGGGCCAGGGAACCTCTGTCCGTCTCCTGCAGGAGATGGAAGCGCTGCTGGCTGAGGCTGCTGCTTTTGTTTTGTTCCCAAAGTTCCCCAGAGCTCTGCTGGGATCCCCCAGTAAGGTTTTGGAGGAGTTCTGTGACGGGATGAGTTCCTGCCCTGCGTGGGGAGAGAGTGAGATAGGAAACTCATCATCAGCGATTTGTGCCTCTGTTTGAGCCAACCTGGCATCTCTGAGGGTGTCCTGGTGTAAAACCCCAAAAAACAAAAGGGATCCCAGCCTTTCCTGTCCTGGATTCATCCCTAAGGAGGAGAGCACCCCAAGGCAGCTGACAGGGGGACACCAGAGAGAGGCAAAGCTGCAGGAAGGGTTGAGCCAGGAGGATGTGAGGGTTGTGAATGCCCAAACAACCACTTCCCTGCCTGGGAAGCACAGTCTGGTGGCCTGGAATAACCAGGATGGGCCAAAGCTCGGGAAAAGACGGCAGCTGCACAAAGCTTTACTTGGTGTGGCCAGGACACCCTGATACCAGGGAGGGCGTGGCCATCCTCATCATCCCTGGGAATGTTGTCACATTCCAGGGCTTCAGAGGTGCAAAAGTGCATTTTGGGTGGAGGAGGGATCCGAAATCCCGAGCACCCTTTGTGCACCCCGAGGTGTGGGCCTGCCTCCTCACCACCCCACAGAATTGGGGAAAAATGGGGCAAAATTCCCATCCGAGAGGGATTTGTGCTTGTCTGGTGGCACATCAGAGTTCCCGAGCCACCAGCATGTGCTGGGAATTAGGCCATGGGGTCGTGTTTTCCCTCAGTCCCAGCTATTCAGGAATTCCACCCTGCCCCGTTCCGGGCTCATGGCACCGAATCCGCTCCTCAGCAGCTCCACAAGAGAGGGGACAATGCTGGAAAGAGCCTTCAGTGCCAGGAGCAGACAATGGGAAAAGCAGAATAAAAGACCCTGAACACAGCGTTCCTGCTTGATCCTGCCATTCCCAAGCTGCTGCTGGCACGAGGAAATCTCCGTAGCTTTGTTCCCTGCAGAGGTGGATTTTATTTCAGTCCTGCCAGTCCCCTCGGAAAGCTCCTTCTGCCCCAGGAAGAGAGGATGGCTCCCATCCACTCCCCTGGGAGCACAGAGCACCAGGGCCTTTCTGGAAGTGGAAAGGATGTCCAGGAGGAAAGTTGGTGAGGGAAGGATGGCGATAATTCCTCTTGGACAGGAGTGAAAGGCCACAGAACACGACCTCAAAGTGACCAAGCCATTGTGTGGCCACTGGAGCATCCTGTGGGTCCTGAGAGGAAAACCTGATGGATCCTCTGGGATTCAGATTCCGTTCTCTGCTTGGACTCGCCCAGAGCAGGGATGAAAACGGAGCAGTTGTGCCTCTGGTTTTGTATCTCACATGGGAGAGGGAATGGAGGCAACTCCCCAGGAAAAAGGGCAGCTGGTGCAAGGACGTGCCCTGCCAAGCCGTGCTCGTGCTGCCACCGCCACTGCCGTGTCCCCTGCGCTGCTTTTGTGCTGCTGCTGCTGCTGCTGCTTTTTGTCCCCGCGGTGTGAGCATGGCTGTGCCCCGCGTGCGGTGCGCAGGGCGGAGCATCCTGCTGGGATGGATCCCTGTGTGTGTATCCACGTGTGTATCCCTGTCCATGTGTGTATCCATGGGATGTATCCATGTCTCTGTGCACGGCCCCAGCCCCTCCGCACGCCTGAGCTTCTGGTGTCACCACCCAGGTGGCTTCGAGCGTCCCCGTGTGAGTCCCGCCAGGGCTGCTGGGCTGCAGGGAGGATCAGGATAAAGCTGGAGCAAGGAGGGAGGGAGGAGGAGCAGCGGTGGCCCAGCGGCTTCCAGGAGGCTGGAGCAGGGCCAGGAGGCAGCGGGGACCAGGGGGACAGGGGGTGGCAGAGGATGAAGGGGGTGTGGAGGCCGGGGCTGTGCACTGATGTGACGCTGTCGTCCTTTTTCTGCCCCTCATCAGAGTCCCCTGAGCGGAGCAGGCTGTGAAGGGGGGCTGCCATCAGGTATGTCCGTGTGGCTCCCACCAGGATATCCCAGCTTCCAGGGGGAGCTTCCGTGGGCACCAGGGATGGAATTTGGGCACAGGCCCCAGGGGGAAACCAGACTGCCTTTGGGGACGGTCACTGGGGGCTGTTTTAGGGCAAGATGTGCTCACACAATGGTTGGCTGCTGACTTCGCCCTTTCATCCATGCCGGTGTCGAGCATTCCCAGCATTGTCTGGAGCCTTCTCCTGCATCCTGTGTGTGAAAGCTGTGCCAGGGTGACTCGGGTGTGTGACAGTCCCAAACTGGTGGCAGGAGGGAGCGTTGGCCAGGGCAGGAACTCCTCCATGGTGCTCTGGTTTGCCTCTTCCCAGGGCTCAGGGAGCGCCCGTGGCTCTGTCCTGCTTTTGGGATGAGGGAATTGTGGGAATTGTGTTCAGGGAGTGCCCCACATGTCTCAGGTGCCCAGAGTTCCTTAGCACCTCCCTCCGTCAGTCTGTCAGTGCAGAGAGCTCCACGGTGGTGGAAAAGTGGAGAGGATTTTTGGGAACCACAGGGACATCTGGAAGTCCGAGCAGCCTCAAGGTCATGGTTCCACCCCAGCATCAGCACCAGGCTGGATCTGCTTGTGGCAGCAGGCAGTGACGTGGTGTCCCAAATTTGGGCAGGAATGGCTCGTGGCTGGCATGGCTCTGGGAGGGACACTCAGCTCTGCATGGAAGTGCCAAATTCCAGCCTCAGAAACCTCGTGACGGGTGCTGCCTGTGCCAGGGACACCTGGCCAAGGCTCAGGGACACCTGGGGCAGGGGGTGGCTGGTGTGTGAAGACACCAGTCCGTGGACTGGGGTAACTGGTGCTCAGTGTCCTGGCTGTGCCAGGAGCAGGGAGCTGTGGTGCCCTCAGGTGCTGGGCTCCCTCAGGAGCAGGGATTTGGTGGACAGGGCACTCCTGGCATCTCCAGCCTCTCTCAGGATAGGCATGGCTTTGCCTCCGTGTCCTCAGGGATTCCCGGCTCCACAGGAGACCAGGACTTCTGGCTGGATTTGTGACTCCTGCTGAGGAAGGCTGGAATGTGGCCTGGAATGCCTGGTGGGAGCAGGGCAGGGATTCCCGAGGATGCTGCCCAGGACACACGGCTGTGCCTCTGGGCTGAGTCCAGGGCACTTCTCTCTCTGCACACTGAAGCCATGGGTGGTTCCCAGTGGGAATTCCTGGGATTTAGCAGGTTCCAGGCGGTGCCTAAACTTCTGGGATGACAATCCTGGTGTGGCAGCGTGTGTCCTGCTGTGCAAATCCAAACTGTGCAGTCCTGGTCTCCAAAGGGGCTCGGGGAGCTCTGCCCTGTGCTCTGCCTCCTGTTTCTCTGTGCCTTTGGGTTTCCCTGCCAGCTCTGCCTTGCTCCCTGGCTGTCCTGGGGTGTCCATGGATCTGGCTCCTGGGATGTCCATCAGTCCGGCTCCCAGGTTCTGGGAATGCTCCCAAGACCCTGCAGGCCATGGTGAGGGGGGAAATCGTGGGGAAAAAGGGGGGAATGGGAATCTGGAAATGCCCAGAGCTCAAAATGGCCGCCCTGTGCTGAGGGGAAAAACAGGCCCAGAGCCCATAGTGAGGAGAAAAATGGGCCCAGAGCCTGTGGCGAGGGGAAATTCCAGGAAAAAACAGGGAGCTGGGAATGGTGGGAATGCTCCCGAGACCTTGCAGGCCACGGTGAGGGGAAAAACATTTGGACGAGAGGAGTGCATCCGTCCCTCCCAGCGTGGGTAGGACGGAGATGTCCGGTCCCTGATGCCGAGGGGATTCCCGGGATAACGCCGCTGTCCCTTGTTCCCCGCAGATCTCCGGCCTCTGCCCGATGTAGCCATGACTGGGACCTGCACCCGGGAGTGCACAGAGTTCGGCCACTCCGACACGTGCTGGATGCCTGGCCAGTCCTCCCCCAGCCGCAGGCCCAAGAACGCCCTCAAACTCTCCACTTTTGTGCCTTACCAAGACAGAGGGAGTCAAGAGCAAGTCGGGAACGGCAGCCCCAGACTGTCGGAAGAGCGCAGCACCAAAATGGCCAACCTCCGCCTGCTCCCCACGTACAGTGCCTTCTCCAATAGTAGCCATGAGCCCTGCAAGGACTCTCCCATGGAGGAAATTCCTCTCACCCAGACCTCGGACTTCCAGCCAGCCACCACCCCCTCGGCTCAGACCACCAAGAGGGAGATCTACCTGTGAGGCTGGGCGTGAGGGGCAGGGAGCAGAGGCCAGAGGAACGTTTTCCACTTCGATGCTTTATGGCTCCGCTTCTCCAGGCTGGGGGCTCTGCGGGGAGCAGGGCAGGGCGAGGCAGGGATGAGAGGAGCGCCTTTTTAACCCCGTGTTGCCCTGGGGCTGGGGGTGGGTGGGGAGGATGAGAAAGCATCCCAACCCCGATTGCTGAGCATCCCAACCCCAATTGCCGAGCATCCCGAACTGCTGCCAGGGAGGGCTGGGCAGGCTCCTGGTGCGGAGGGCACGGAGAAGGGAGAGAAGGGCTTAAGTACCAAAGGTCCACGCAGAGCTGGTGGAGTTCCTGGGGCATAGGACGAGGGGTGTCCCCGAGCACGGGGGGAGCCAGCTGCCTGTCTCTTTGCTGTAGACTCCTGTAAATACGAATCTTATAGGAATGACATTCAAGTCCTGCCTGATCGCAACTTTTTATTGTCCTTGAAACAGAAAAAAAAAAAAAAAAAAAAAAAAAAAAAGACGTTTAAAGAGAGAACAAAACAAAACGAAAAGAAAAAAAAAAAAGCAGACAAAAAAAAAAGAGGAAAAACAAAACAAAGCAAAAAAAAAAAAAAAAAAAAAGAGAGAAAAAAAATATTACAAACCACAGGGAGCAAGTTCCAGCTTTGAATGGTTTCCTGCGTGGAAGAGCCCCTGGGAGCGCAGCGTCCGGCCCGCACTCATGTTCTATATTGTAAATAGAGATGTGATCAGTCCCTGAAACAGCAGCTGGGGAGCTGGAGGAGAGGGGCAGCATCCTGGCCGGACTTGTAGGGACTTTGCTGTTTTTTCAGCCTGGATCTCTTTCTGAACGTTGTCACTGTGCCCACAAGCTGCAGGGTCCCTAGGGACTGCCCGGTGCCATAGGTGGGGGCTGCTTTGGGGGTGTGGGGGGGTCCCCGGTGGTGGCCCTGCGCCTGGCGGGTGGAGGAGGAGTGGGGAAGCCCCCAGTCAAGGGACCGGCTGGGTCCGGGGAGGGGATGTCCCCAGGAAGGGACCGGCTGGGTCCGGAGAAGCCCTCAGTCCGCCTCTGCTGGCAGGGAGGTCGCCAGCGGCTCTCAGCCCATCGCCTCGGGCCTCCTCCGGGGCAGGGGATGCCCACGAGGCCAGGCTGTGCCGTGCCCTCGACCTCCGTCCCACCCGCCTGTAAAGCCACCATTGCCTTTGTGAGGAGGAGCTTTGTCTCAGGGTCACACCGGGGGCCGCCGAGCCCCTGCCCGCTGGACTCCCGCTGCCCTTAGGCCACAGGGCCACTCTCACGGGGGTCCAGCTTTCTCTTCCATTGTCAAAGGTCCACGGGCCACCCCCCGCCCCGGCAGGTCCCCGCTGCCCCGGCCTCCTCAGCTCCCGTGCAGGGTCCCCAGCCGGGGTGGAGGGAGAGGAGCCCCTGCCCCTCACAGGGCTCCCCACGGGGGGACCCCTGCCTCTGTCACTGCTCCCTCGGCAGCTGGGGCACAGTGCTGGTTTTGGGGTGCACCCCTGGCAGGAGGGGTCCGGGCCACTCGCACCTCCTTGCTGGGCAGCCCTCGCCAGTCCTTGCCCGCTGGGCCGCAGGAGGGGCCGTGCTGCACCCTTGTGCTTCCCGTCTCCAGCTCTGGCATCTTCCTGAGGGAGCGAGGCCGGCAGGATGGCGCATCCTCGGACCCCGCGGGGGTGGCTCTGGGGGCACAGGGACCCCGCAGGGCCGGGCTGGGCCGGGGCAGGGCCTGCCCTGCCATAGCTGTAGTGCCTGTCGGGACCCCCCTGCCCAGCTCCTTCCCCTCCAGCACCCCGCTCTGAGCAGCTCCTCTCCCCATGATGGGGCGGTGGCAGGACCGCCCGAGGGGACACGGTGCCAGCCGAGCCCCGGGGGACAAAGGAAGGGCGGCAGAAGGCGCCTGCTCGCACCCTCTGCCTCGTGTCCCTCGCGTCCCTCGCGTCCCTCGTGCCCCAGCCCTGCCTTCCGCGAGTGGCACCGCTGCCACTCCGCAGCCCCGGCACCTGGCGGTGCCACCCGGAGGAGGCAGGACCCTCCTCCCGGCTCCCGCTGCTGCTCCTGCCCGGCCAGGTGTCCCTGGAGACGGGCGGGATGCTCCTGGGGGATGTCCAGCCCGGCCGGGATTCCTGCTCTGCCCCGCGGGACCGAGTTCCCCCGGTCTGGCTGCCTGAGCAGGTGCCGCTCCTGAACTTGTTTTTATTGTAGCTCTGTAGTTTCAGGGCCAAACTGGGCAGAATGTGCAATTTGGCCGCGCTGGCCACGATCTTTGACTCCACTGCCAACTCGGCTGCTCACGCCTCCCCTGGGCTCAGGCAGTGGCAGTGTCCAGTGCCCCTCTTGGGGACCCCCGGGAGAGCCACATCCGAGGGGGGCTTGTCCAAAACCACCTTATCCCGGCGGGTGGGCTCCCTACCTTGTGCTGGGGTCCCCAGAGGGATCCCGAGGCTGGAATTCCTGTGGCTGGAATTGCTGTGTTGTCTCCTGGAGCACCTGGCGATGTCCTCAGTGCGAGCACGGTGCAGGGGGAGGGGGGTTAGTGCAGAAGGGTCCCCGAGGGATGGGTTTAGGGGTGGGTTTGGGGTTTGGGGGTGGGTGAGTCCTGTGGGGTGCACAGAGGGCTGCTGGGGGTTGGAAGGGGAGCACAGCGGGGCCAGGGTTGGGTGTCCGGGTGTCTGGGGGTGCAGTGGCTTTGGGGGTCTAGGGGAAGATCTCTGTGGGGAAGGCCAGAGGGGGCAATGGGACCAGTGGGGTGCCAGGGGTGCAGTGGGATGGAGGGGAGGAGAGGGCGCTGGACATCAGTCCTGGGAGAGGGGTTCGAGGGGATTTATCCCGGGGGGAAGCTGCCAGTGTGGCTGGGGATCAGTCCTGGGGGAGGGTGAGGAAGAGGTGCTGTGGGAAGAAGCTCATTTGCACAATTATAAGCCAGAAGGATAAAGCCTCTGTGCGCGTGGGGGGAGGAACAGCTCCCCACGGGCTCCAGTCCAGACAAGCACAGGGAGGAGGAGGAGGAGGAGGAGGAGGAGGAGGAGGGTTCACTGTATCTCACACTGCACTAGGACAAGCCAGGGGGGAAAACCAAAGGTGGGAGCCAGGGAGCAGGCGGGCTGCGTGGGAAGGATCTAAGCGACCCCTTTGTAGCTCTTCAGTGTTGGTTCTATTTATACGAGATTTCATTTCCTTGCTTGTGATGCCTTGTTTTTTGTACAGTTTTATGTACATGCAGGTGTAGCTTTTCTAAAGGAGAAATCCTATGGCAGAGTAAAGTACCCCCACTATTTTTCAGATGGTGCCCTATGTCTAAGGCGACGCCTCTTGCTAAGGTTGTACTGCTCAATGTGTGATGCATTTCCCTGTGCGGGGAAGCCTTCGGGCCTTGGGCTTGGTTTTCCCCGGGCGCTGTGAGCACAATTGATTCCCTTGTAACTCTTTCTGTTCGGAGCCGTGAGCATGACACCGTCGTGATCCCCCCCTTTCCGTTCTTCCCCTGTTCCGTTCGTTTGCTGAGCTGTCAAGATGACCAACTCCATTGTAATTAGCCCTTCCTAAAGCTTTACAATAAAAGTGTGAAAACCTGGCTGCCTGGGCCTGGCTGCTTCCTGAGCATCCTTTGGGGTCTCCCTGCCTCCTTTCCCTGCTCTTGGCTCCCTGTTGTCCAATCTGAGGATGTTCCTGTACAAGGACAAGGAGGATAAGCCCCCAAAGCACTTTGCCACAGACCAGACTCCTTCAAGGCAGGGTTGGATGGGGTTTGGATCATCCTGCTCCAGTGGAAGGTGTCCCTTCAGGCCCCTTCCAGCCCAAGCCGTTCCATGAGTCTGGGATTGATTTTATAATTGAAACCCAAATATGTCAATGAAAAAACACCCCCAGCCCTGAGGCTGCCTGTGCCTGTCACCAGCCAAGGTGGGAATCAGGGAAAATCCCATCAAAGCTCTCCAGACCCGCTCTCATCTCCACCACCGCTCCTTGGAGACCATTTCCCACCATTTCCCAGGCTTGGCTGGGATTTTTTTGGGTATTTCAGACCCTTTGGAAACATCTGGGCTGCTCCAAACTGGGGCACATTTGTGGCTCTTCCCACCCCAGATGCAGGGAGCTCCTCCAGCCGTGTCTGTGGGGTTTCCCTTTGCACAGGATCCTGATGATCCCAAGCTTTCCTGGCTTGGGGTAGAGTTGTTCCCCTCTCTGGTGGGTTCCATACAGCTGTGGCACATCTGGGCTGTGCTGGGCTCACTCACAGCCTTGCACCTCTCCTTGCTCAGCTCGGGCTCACTGTGCTTGGATCACCAAGCAAAGACTCCTTCCCAGCTTGGAAGAATCCAGGATGGAAGAGTTCCCACACGAAGAGGAAGCTCAGCCTCCTCTCCCCTTTGCAGGGACTCCTTTTGAGCCATCCCCTCCCCAGGGCTCTGCAGGGCCACGAGAGGGGACCTGATGCCCCCATTCCTGAGGGGTCACCCCTCATGGTGATGGCTGGGGAGGGGTCTCAGCTGCCCCTCGGGCAGGGATGGGAGCAGGGAGGTGTCTCCAGGGATCCTGGAGAGCCCAGTTCCCTTTGCTGCCATCCCAAGGAATGCTGAGGATGGTGTCAGGCTGGCACAACTGGCACAGAGGGCAGAGCTCCTGTCCCCAGGACAGGTGACCAAAGGGTGTTTTCCTAAGCAGAGACAGTCCCAGGCCCTCCTTGTCCATCCCGAACATTCCACGCCCTGCAGTTGCTCCTCAGCCATCCCAGGATATCCTGACCCCATCTGTGCCTCCTTCCCCTCTCTGCTGGCCCTTTCCCACCCACTCCCTCCCCTCCTCGTTCCCTCCTTGCCTCTCCTCCCCGTTCCTGTGCTCTCCCCTCACCCCACATCGGCACACGAAGCCTTCCCGCTCCTCCGGCACAGCCCTGAGCTCGCATCCAGCCGGGCTGGAACCCTCCGGTTTCCATGGCAGCACACATCAATTACCGGCTGGGAAGGGGCCTGCGGATGCTGCGGATGCTGCAGCTGCCCAGCACGGCCGGGGGCTCGGGCACAGGGATCCCAGGGATGCTGGCAATGGGATCTGGCACCCACAGAGCTCTGCAGGGGGGTGGGAAACAGGAATGGGCACAGGGATCCCATCAGCAGCACCCTCAGGATGGGATTTGGTGCCCAGGGAGCCCCACAGAGGGATGGAAAATGGGCACAGGAATCCCATCAGCACCACCCAGACTATGGGATCTGGTGCCCAGGGATCCCTGCAGGGGGATGGGAATCAGGAATGGGCACAGGGATCGCATCAGCACCACCCTGGCAATGGGATCTGGTACCCACAGACCCCCACAGAGGGAAGAGAAACAGGAATGGACACAGGGATCCCATGAACAGCACCTTCAGAATGGGATTCAGTGACCACAGAGCCCCACAGAGGGATAGGAAACAGGAATGGACACAGGGATCCCATCAGCAGCATCCTGGCAATGGGATCAGGTGCCCAGGGAGCCCCACAGGGGGATGGGAATCAGGAATCTTCCACCCCAGGGATGTCCCACCTGCCTGGGCTCCATGGAGTGGCTGATGTGGCCTCGGTGTCCCTGCTCAGACCATGGGGATTCATTCCTGGCTGGGGATGGAGCAGATGGAAGCTCCTGGCCACCCCTTGGTGGCTCTCCTGGTGCTGGGGCACCTGCAGGGAGGGGTGAGGGGTGGCAGGCGACACCAGCGTGTGGCAGGGGACGGGCTGGGCTCATGCCAAGCTGTGACCTGGCTTTTCCAGGTACAGCTGGTTTAATTGGGTCCTGGCTTACAGCAGGAGCTGGGAATGTGCCAGGCCAAGAACATCCATTTTGACGGGAAATTTAATTCCTGTGCCTCCCGAGGGCCTGACCCTGCAGCCCCCGCTGTCCATCTGCCTGCACAGACCTGGCAGGGTCATTTCCAGGCCTTGCATGGTAATGGGGATGAGCTTTGGGCTCTCTTGCTGGCTCCAGCAGTGCAGTGGTGCCATTTCCTCCCAGACTGTTTTTCCTGAGGGTTTTCCCAGCAGGACTTTGCTCAGCCCTAAGCACTGGGAAGTTTAAAGCTGAATTTTCAGTAGCCACAGGAGCACAAGAGGGTTTGGGTTGGAAGGGATTTTGGAGATCATCTCATCCCACTCCTGCCATGGCAGGGACACCTTCCATTGTCCCAGGCTGCTCCAAGCCCTGCTTGGACATTTCCAGGGATCCAGGGACAGCCAAAGCTGCTCTGGGAAACCTCGGGGCTCACCCCCATCCCCATCTGTGCTTGTGTGTTCCTTTCTCCAAGTTCCTCGTTCCCAGAGCAATGGGCATTTCGGGAAAACAGGGAGCCAGGTGGGATCCTCAGAACAGCCTCATCTATCCTCACTGAATCCTTACAGAATTTCAAAGATGCTGAGCTGGTTCCAGGGACAAGCAGCTCCGGAGTGAGCCAGCAGAGCCCTGGCCAGAGCTGGCTGAGCAGTGAGTGCCCAGCAGGGTGGATTTTTCCTCGGATGAGCGATGGGACAGCTCTTCCTGCTGTGATGATGGCCACAAATCACAAATCCCTGCTGGCATGGAAGCAGGGCTCTGCATCACCGCTGAGCCAGCCCAGTGCTCAGGGTAGAGGTTCCAAAAGACCCGAAGAGCTGACACAACTTCTTTTTTAACCACGAGATGTGTTTTATTCCATCATTCCCACAGGCAGCTGTGAAACCTCCAGAGCAGGACCATGGAGAGGGCAGGGAGGGGCCGGATCGGGGTTGGGAACAGAGCCTGGAGTGCCAGAGGAGAGGGACCAGGTGACACATTCCGGGTCACCAGGGCTGGGGACACTGCCAAGATAAACAGGACCTCTCCAGGCACCAGATAGGCTCTGGGAATGGGATGGGATAATGGGATGGGAAGGGAAGGGAAGGGAAGGGAAGGGAAGGGAAGGGAAGGGAAGGGAAGGGAAGGGAAGGGAAGGGAAGGGAAGGGAAGGGAAGGGAAGGGAAGGGAAGGGAAGTTTCCCAGCTCCCTCCTTTCCCCGCTGGCTCTGGGAGGTGCCCGGCCCCGCACATCCCTGCCAGGCTCTCCGCTAATAGGATGAGCGAGAGACAAGCCCGCGGTGGCCCCGGAGCCTGGCCCTGCATATGTTGCGGTGGCCTCTGGGGGAGATTGGATATTGTGCTCCAGGAGAAGCCCCTGTAATCGCCCGCAGGATGATTGGGATTTGCAGCGGCTCAGAGGAGGCAGGGGGGGCCCAGCCCCAGGCAGTTTGCTCGGTGTCTCTGCTTGTCTGGCACTCTGATGAAGGGGATTAGGAGATTTAGAGGCAGCCCAGCCCCCCTCTCTGGGGGGCTCTGGAGCCCCAGCAGAGCGCACGGCTCCGTTTGTTGATGGCGACAAGGCTGGGGTGCTGCCAGAGCAGCGAACCACGGGCAGGAGCTCTGCTCCTCTCCAGCGGGGAATTGTCATCCTCCAACACAGGGAGGGGCTCCATGGCCAGGTGGAGCTCCATGGCCATCCCTCACACCGCTGTCCCTGTCCCCTCATTCCCAGAGCTCCCACTCCACCCTGTCCCCACCCGTCATTCCCAGAGTTACCTGTCCCCTCGTTCCCAGAACTCTCACCTCACACTGTTCCCATCCCTCATCCCCCAGAACTCTCACCCCACCATCCCCATCCCTCATTCCCAGAGATCCCACCCTGTGCCTGTCCCCTTAGCCCTCAGAGCTCCCACCCCACACTGTCCCCATTTCCTCATCCCCATCCCTCATCCCCAGAGCTTTCACCCCACCCTGACCCCATCCCTCACCCCCAGAACTCCCACCCCACTCTGTCCCCATCCCTGCCCTGCTCCCAGCCCCTCCCAGTGCCTGGACTGCCCCTTTTTCCCAGTCTGACCCCCAGGCTGGCCCACCCCCATGATTTAAACCCACAAGGAGTCACAGCTGCCTGGGCCGGGCTGGGACCAGGCTCAGCTCGGGTGGATGGGCAGGAGAGCCCGGCCCAGCCGCTCCCTGGAGCAGGCGGGGCTCAGGGGGCTTAGTGAGAACAGCCCTAATGGGATTAGCGGGAATGGGAGCCACGGAGAGGGAATTGTGCCTGCCCTCCCTCCCCGGCTCCCTCCCTGCCTGTCCATCAGCCCAGCAGGTGCCAATCACATCCCAGCACCCACATTCCTGGGGAATGGCAGCTTTGGGAAACTCCAAATTAATGCCTGCCATGGATCCGATCTCTTGGCTCCCTGAGCCCGTCTCTGATCTCATTTTGGACACAGCTGAATCCCTGAAACAGCCCCAGATTGCAAAGCTGGACTCCAGAGAAAGAAGATTCTTCACTAAAATCTGTGAAAAGGAGATTTTAAAAGAGGTTGGACATCCAAGCCCTCCTCAGTTCCCTCTTTGCAGCAGCCTTGTCACAGCTCCAGGGATGCTCTGCAGGCCCAAGAGGCTCGGTTTGGCTTTCTGGGAAGCACAGGAAGGATCCCATAGGAAAACCATCAGACCCAGTGATTAATTAATTAGGGTTGTGATAACATCAGGGAATCCCCCATAACCCACAGTGGTGTTACCCTGCAAGCACAGGGCAGAGATTTCTGTTCCTCTGGCACTGCCACACGTGGGATTTTGGGCAGGAATTGTTCCCTGGCAGGGTGGGCAGGGCTGGCACAGGGTGCCCAGAGCAGCTGTGGCTGCCCCTGGATCCCTGGAAGTGCCCAAGGCCAGGCTGGACACTGGGGTTGGAGCAGCCTGGGATGGTGGGAGGTGTCCCTGCCATGGCAGGGGGTGGAACAAACAGATTTTAAAGGTTATTTCCAAACCATTCCGTGTTCTATGGTCCTATGGAATGAGGCAGAGCTGAAAGTGGACCCAGGACTTTGGGAACACCTCTGGAATCAACTGGCTTGGATCATTCCTCAGCTTCCCTGCACTGATCTGATCTGGAGGAGCCAGCAGGGAAGGCTGCTCTGCCCACTCACAGCTCATTGCCTGCATGGTGACACCACATTCCAGAGCCAACTCCAACAAAACCCACCCACAAATCCAGGAAAAGCCCCAAAACTCAGCTCTTTCTACCCAAACACACCAGGGGGTTGCCAAAGGAGGATGTGCATCCTTAGGGAATGGGTGACAGAGGCTGCCCTGGCCCGGCCCAGGGGCTCCAAATGTGAAACCAGAAAAAGGGAACACGAGGCCTTCAAGGAAAGCCTGGAAGGAAGCAGAGGGCTCTGTGCCAGAGGGAGTTGGCTGTAAGGGAGCCAGGACAGAGCAGATGGATCAGCAAAGTGTTGGGAAGGGCTGGTGTGCAGGGCAGGGATGTGGGGAAGCGCTGGGGGAATGTCAGGAGGGGTGGAGCCTTCTTGCCCTCCTTATCCCAACCCTAAATCCTTCCCCGTGCTCTCCATCCCATCCCAGTCACTGCTCTGCTCCTGGTTCTGCTTCTCCAGCGCCGTGGCAGCTCTGGCTTCTCCATCCCCACACAGATCCCAGCTCCCCCAGCTCCCTGAGAGCACATCCAGGACTCCTTCATGTGTGGATCCTGCAGGATTCATCTCTCAGGGCATGGCATTCCTTTCCCAAGAAAAGGGAAATCTGCACATCCCAGCCCTTTCCAATCTTGCTGGAAAGGATGGCACCTTTCCCAGGGCCTTTCTGGATGCCAGGGTGGGTCTGCCCTGGCACAGCTCCCTCGCTGTGCAGACCAGCTCATCCCAAATGTGATGGAATCCCAAAAATCTTTGCTTGGGGTGAGGCAGGTGGGGAAGGACAGACAATTTCCAAGGAGGAAAAGCCGAGGAGGGGATGTTTTCCCTGGCCTCCCTGGAGCCTGGAAGCTGCTGAATTGTGCTCATGACTCAAATGTGCAGGAGATGAAGAGATGATCAAATCCCACTCGCTGTTCCAGAGCTCCACCTCCGGCCGATGGATGCTGGAATCGGCTGTGGCACAGCCACCAGCCAGGGCTGAGTGCAGCAGGAGGAAACACTGGGACTGTCACAGATCCTTGGGATCCCAAACAGGTGACAAATGTGATGGAAAATCAGCCCCACCTGAGCCTTCAGGGCTATTCCCTATCCAGGTAAAAGTGAGATCCTTAAGATCCTCACCCTGCCTGGGAAACACCAGGAAACACCAAATCCTGCAGTTCTCACTCTGGAGCTGTGGGATGTCACCTCCAGCTTTCATCCCTCATGTTTATCCTCCCATCCCATCCCATCCCATCCCATCCCATCCCATCCCATCCCATCCCATCCCATCCCATCCCATCCCATCCCATCCCATCCCATCCCATCCCATGGATCCTCCATGGGAGGAAAGGATGGGATGGGATCCATGGGAAAGAAGTTCTGGGAAGTTCTGGGAAAGGCAAACCTCCCTCAGCACCTCACCCTCCCCCTGGGCTGGGCTGGGGGTGTCCACAGCAGCCTGGGGACAGTGACAAGTATGGGGGCAGTGCCACCTGGGTTTGCACAGCCCCACACACCCCTGGCACCGACAGGGCTGTGAGAGCAAGGCTGAGCTGCCAGAGCTGCTCTGTGCAGGACCAGATGTCCCGGGGGGGACACAGAGCGTGTCCCCTTGTGTCCCCTGGGCAGGGGGTGAGTGTCACACACACACAGAGGGGGTGGCTGTCACACACAGAGCGTGTCCCCGTGTCCCTGGGCAGGGAGTGAGTGTCACACACACACACACAGAGGGGGTGGCTGTCACACAGACACAGAGCATGTCCCCGTGTGTCACTGGGCAGGGGGTGGCTGTCACACCCATCCTGGCTCCCCCCGCACAGCCCGAGGCGGGTGCTGGCGCTGCGCAGGGCCAGGGGCTGTTATTATTCTTTATTAGTTTTCCTGTCCGTCTGACATATTCTTTATCACTCTGTCTCAATCTTTCACTCATCCTCCTGCTCTCGCTCAATCATCCCCGATTAGTTTTTCTGTCTGCCTCCCATTCCCGGATACCTCATCAGGCTCTCCCTCCCCCGCTCCTCCCCGCTCCCCTCCCTCCCTCTCCCGCACAGCCCGGGAGCGTGGAATGCTCGGGAAATGCGGGGCCATCGTGGCTCTCCTCCAGCTCCAGCTCCATCCCTGCCCTGCGAGCTGCCAGGAGCATCCCGGCCATGCCGAGCTCCTCCAGCCCAGCCCTGGCGGGCTCGGTGCTGAATCGGCTGCAAATTGAGCCCAGATCAGCTCAGGAGGAGCCAACATCTCCCTGGATCCCCTTGGCTCTGCTTCCCATCCCTCTGCTCCTCCTCCGGTCCATCCCAGCACTGCCTGCTGCCTCATTCCCATTCCCCTTCCAGTGGAACTCCCTGAACAGGCTGGTGCTGGAGGACTGGGTGAGGCTGAAGGCGACTTGCCAGCAGCCAGGAGAGGCCGTGGCTGGCATTCTCAGCTTTTCATGCCTCTCATCCTCACGTCTGTGCAGGGATATTCCCACCTGCACAGCCCCTACAGAGCCAGGGATGGATGCTCAGCAAGGAATTTTTGGCTAAAGGCAGAGGATGGATGCACACGTGGCTGCATCCCCCCAGCAGAGAGGTCACAAATATTTCACCTCACCCTGCTCCTTTTGGGAGCCAGAGGTGAAAATCTGGTGCTGGAGGACTGGGGGAAATGGAGTGGCCTGGCTGTGGCTGCAGAGGGATCCATCGGCCCAGGCTGGTGGCAGCTCCTCGTGGAGATGGGATCTGGATCCTGGAGGAAAGGGGTGCCCAGAGGACCCTCAGTGCCACAGCAGCCCCTCCTTGGGGGTGAGGGGTGGGGGGCTGACCCATCAGCTGGGACAAGCTGCGGATTTCTGCCCCTGAGCTCAGCTTTGGGCAGGACCCATCCTCTCCAGCCTCATTTCCCGACTCTGCCCTCACTCCTGTTGTCCTCATCCCTGGCCAGCCCGGAGCTGCCACCCCTGTCACCCACAGCCCCAGAAACGCCCATTCCAAGGTTTGGTTGTTTTTTTTTCCCAAGGGATGGGAGCCCTCCTCAGCAGGACCCCCGTGGCACCGGAGCTGCGGGTCCTGCGCTGCATCCGCTGCCGTGATGGATGTGACAGGCGCGGGGGTTGCCAGGAGATAACATCCTCCTCCTCCTCCTCCTCCACCTCCTCCTCCTCCTCCTCCTCCTCCTCCTCCTCGGGCGCTGCAGCCAACGCGGCTCGGCGCTGGTGAGGTAATGCTACTCCGGCCCTGCCAGCATCATCCAGGGAAAAAGGGAAAAAAAAAAAAAAAAAAAAAAAAAAGGAGGAAAAAACCTTTTCAGCCATCCCCGTGGCCACCCTCGCTCTGCCTCCCCTCCCCCGGGCACGGCCAGGGAGGGGTCACAGAAAATAGCACCCAAAAGTTCCCCCCTGCCCTTCCCAGGGCATCCCTGACCCCCTGCTCGGGGTTTGCCTCGGTGATGGGAATATCCTGAGAGGTTTTCAGGGATCTGGGAGGGAGAGGGGGAGGCACAGGGCTCCTCACACACGCAGAGGCTCGCGGAATAAATATCTGGCTACAAATTATCTGCTGATCTAATAAAAAAGATATTACCTAGCTCTCCAAACCTGGTTTCAAATTATTCCTCCTGCTCTGCTCAGTAGCCTCCTGGGAGATCACTGGCAGGTTAATTTGCTATTGAACGGGTCCCAACTGGAATTAGGCTCCAGCCTGGCTCTGCTTTCACTTGACACTTAATGAAAGTCGCTGTTATTCACTCCTGCCTCTGAACTTTATGCATTGCACCACGTTTCACAGGTGGCAAAGACCTGACCGGGAGATTTTCCCTTGCATCCAACACTTGCAAGGCCTGAAAGGTGCTGAGGTAGAAAATAAACTGAAATTTGTGTCCTTTTCCACGGGAATTCGGTGTTTTCCGAGCAGAAGTGGCCTTTATCTGGGGACTGTCATTTTGATTATTTTATATCTGAGCAGTGCCCCAGAGGTGTGCATAGAAAATGAAAACAGATAAAGAGCCTGAACGAGGCACAGAGGCCCCAAGAAACAGCAGGGCTGAGAGGGGGACACCGAGGGGGGGACACCTGAAAGCCACCAGTCCTGCTCCTGACAGGGAAGGGGACACACAGAGCAGCTGAACGGTGCTGGAGATGGACTGGGAGTGATGCCTGGAGGGATGGATCCCAATCCCAATCCTCCCCACACCCCCAGGATGATGTCCCAATAATGACAGGACAGGAATCATTCCATCCCTGTGCATGGATTTCTGCATGGAGGGACCCCATTCCCTTATCCTGAGCTCTCCCACCCAAGGACATCCCCAGGAGCAGCTCCCTGCAGGGCTGCTGCAACATCCCACAGCACCACGGTGCCAAAATGGGGTCTGTAACAGCACAGACACCACAGAAATTCCAAATTTTGCAGCTTCTCACCTGTCCAGACTTTGCAGATTTCACCTGTCCCATCCCACCTTCCTCACCCTGCTGCTCTCCTTGCACAGTCCTGTTTTCCCACCACTTTCTCCCTGCTCCATCCCCTCATCCCAGATGAGGTTTCCACAGAGCTCCTTGACCTGCAGCCGTGGGCCAGGAGCTTTCCCTGCTGCCCAGGCAGGGTTTGGTTGGGGCTCAGCCCCATCCCTGCCCCTGGAGAACCATCATGGAGAGCAGGAAGAGCTGAGTCAGCAGCTCTGGCATTCCCTATCCCCCCCTGACCCCATAACTGCAGTGAACAATTTCCATCTCCCTCTCTTTCCACCCTCCAGGCACTCAGAGACAGTGATCCGGCTCTGCCTGTGTGATTGATCAGCAGAGCTGGACAGATTGAGTTCATGTAATCTGCCTCCTAAATCCCATCCTCCAGCCCCCTCAGCGTCTCCCTGGTGCCTCTCTCGTGGCTGTATCTCCTTGGGACAGATGTGCCTCCAGCTGTGCCTCCAGCTGTGCCCAGGCAGGCAGGATCTGGGTGGCAATGCTGCTGCCAGCACCACCCCAGGGAGCCCTGCTGTGTGTGGGGTGACCCTGCAGGGTCCCTAAGGATGCTCGGGGACCTGTGGATGTTTGTTCTGGGCAGTGAGGAGGGGCTGGGGAGGCTCTGCAGGACTGACAGGATGGGTTTTGGGGCTGGGTGGAGGAGCTGAGGGACCTGGGCTGCTGGACCTGCTGAAGAGGAGGCCCAGAGCTCATCCTGGAACTGCTCCAGGGGTGGTTTCAGAGAATCACAAAATCGGCAAGGCTGGAAAAGATCTTGGAGTTCATCAAGTCCAACCTGTGCCCTGACACTGCCTTGTCTTCCTCAGCCTCTTCTTCTTCAGGATAAACATCCCCAGCTCCCTCAGCTGCTCCTCACAGGATTTGTGTTCCAGACCCCTCACCAGCCTTGTTGCCCTTCTCTGGACTCACTCCAGCCCCTCCATGTCCTTCCTAAATTGGGGGCCCAGAACTGGACACAGCACTGAAGGTGTGACCTCACCAGTGCTGAGCACAGGGGAAGAATCACTGCCCTGCTCCTGCTGGCCACACCATTCCTGATCCAGGCCAGGGGCCATTGGCCTTTTTGGCCACCTGGGCACACTGCTGGCTCATGTCCAGCCTGCTGTCCATCAGTGCCCCCAGGTCCCTTCCTGCCTCTGGTGTCCCCTCTGCTTGCAGGAGCCTCTCTGCCAACACCGAGAGGCTCAGATGTGATGCGTGGTCCTCCTTTTATCTCCTGAGCTGGGATGGGTGATGAAGGAAATCCCTGCCAGAGCACCAGGGTGGGAAGAGGAGCCATGGGACACTCTGGAATCAGCTCTGTCCCATCCCCTCCTTGGCACAGCATCCTGCTGTCCCCAGCCGAGCTCCAGGCACTGCCGGGCTTCTCCTCATCCCACCCCCAAAAATGCCACCCTTTCCTGGTGACATCTGCTCCACAGGGAAAAAGGAAGGAAGAGCCTTCTCCCCAATTCCCAGGGCAGTGTGGAGAGAGAGAGAGGGCAGGAATTCTGTGGGTAATTCCTGGAGCAAAGCTCCCTGCAGAGGCTGAGGGTGCTGGGCTGCTCCCCTCTGTCCCTGCAGCCCCTCGGGGTGCTGCCCCAATCCTTTATTTTCCACAAGTGTCCCTGGCTCTCGGCTCTCCATTGTTGGGTTGAAGATGGAGCCGTGCAGTTATCGCTGCTGGGATCGCTGTCCTTTCATGCAGGCTGCTCTGCTTCCTTTTCCCAACCCCTCGGGTAATTTCCTGCTCCTCTCTAACTCCAACAACTCTATTGTGGGGCTCTGCTTTATTCCTGGGCCCACCCCAGGCCCTCTGCCTGCCCCAGCCCTGCTCAGCTTCACCTGCCTTTCCCTAAGATTCAAATGTGACAATTTGACAAGATTTCCTTTGTTTTCTTATTGCCCACAGAAACTCTTTAGCTTCTCTTTTTTCTTTTTTCTTTTTTTCTTTTTTTTTTTTTTCTTGGTTAAAGGCAGATTTTAGAAGGCTCTGCAGTGCTTCAGCCATTTGAGAGTCATCATTAATTTAATCTTCTTCCTAATTTATTAATGGCTCCTACTTTCTCACCAGCATTTGAGACTCCCCTGGTATATTTGTTAAACCCATCTGATTCCCCTTCCCCTCTTTGGCAGCATGAGTTCATCTGCCTTCCCTGCCCCCCTCCAGCAGTGAGTCACTGTCCCCCTGTCTCCAGGACATCATGTCCCATCCCATCACGTCCCAGCCCATCACAGCTCCCAGCAGTTCTGCTGCTCTTTGCCTGCTCCTCGCTGGAAGCTGCCCTGTTGTTGTGGGAATATGTCAGGCTCTCCTCATGCCACCCCAAAAATGCCACCCTTTCCTGGTGACAGCAGCCCAGGGATGGGGGCACAGGGAGGGGACACAGTGCAGGGTCTGTGCCTTGCTGCTTTATTAATTCCAGCAAAATTCCAGCCCTGCCTGAGTGGGTACAGCAGCATCAGACTTGAGGAGAAACGAGCCCAGGTGTGCCCAGGTGGGCAAGGAGGCCACGGGCACCTGGCCTGGATGAAAACCAGTGTGACAGCAGGAGCAGGGCAGGGCCTGTCCCCTGTGCTGGCACTGCTGGGGCACCTCGAGGGCTGTGTCCAGTTGTGGCCCCTCATGGCCAGAGAGACCTGGAGAGAGTCCAGGGCAGGGAATGGAGCTGGGAAGGGGCTGGAGAATCCCTGAGGGAGCTGGGAAGGGGCTGGAGAATCCCTGAGGGAGCTGGGAAGGGGCTCAGCCTGGAGAAAAGGAGGCTCAGGGGGGCCCTTGTGGCTCTGCACAACTCCCTGACAGGAGGGGACAGACGGGGGGATTTGGGATCTGGGAACAGGGAACAGGGACAGGAGGAAAGGGAACGGCCTCAGGCTGGGCCAGGGGAGCTCAGGGTGGATTTTAGGGAAAATTTCCCCATGGAAAGGGTGGTCAGGGATTGGAAGTGCCCAGGGAGGGTTGGATCCCCATCCCTGGAGGTGTCCCAGGAATTCCTGGAGGTGGCACCGAGTGCTCTGGGCTGGGGACAAGGTGGGGAGGGGGCACAGCTGGGACTGGATGGTCTGGGAGAGCTTTTCCAGCCTCAGTGATCCTGGGATTCTGGGAAATGTCCCCTGGCACACAGAGCTCCCAGCTGATGAATGGAGGAGAGGGATGGGCAAAAAACACCCACGGAGCAGGAGAGGAGCCCTGAGACTGACCTGCAGCAGCAGAGATATTCACTGAATATCATCTCTGAATCCATCACTGAATCCATCACTGAATCCATGACAGAATCCATCACTGAATCCATCTCTGAATCCATTACAGGCTGCTGTTCCCTGCAGGCCATGAGATTCCAGCTGCTGTAAATGCTCCTGGTGTGCTCCAGGCCTGGCTGGAAGCAATATCCAAAGCTTCCCATCCCTTGGAATATGGTCATTGCTGATCCACTGGTGGCCAAGCTTGTAGGAACTGGGGCTGAGGGCTGGGAGAAGGGTGGGTGGCACCTTCTGGGATGGTTTATCATGGAATCATGGAATGGGATCTTAAAACTCTGGGATGGTTTATCATGGAATCATGGAATGGGATGTTTAAACTCATCTCATTCCAGCCCCTGCCATGGCAGGGACACTTCCCACTATCCCAGGTTGCTCCAACCTGGCCTTGGACACTTCCAGCTTCTCTGGGCTTCTGCTAAAAACCAGCTTGGATCAGACTGGGAGGTGCCACTGCTGGGGACAGTCCCAGGTTCCACGGTCCCAATGCACCCAGTGCCACCTGCACTGCATCCCCCTCACCCTGCCCATGATCCTGGGGCTGGGATCCAGCTGGTTCCTCCCTGGAGCACATCCCACATCCTCAGAGACCACGGGGAAGGAAAGGAGCTGCAGCTTCCCAGGAAATGCTGAGGATGTGACTTTTCCTCCCCTTTTTTTTTTTTTTTTTTTTTTCCCTCCCTTCATTTGCAAATGAAACAGCCCCATCAAAGTCTGAGTGCTTTCTGGAGATGAAGTTCGGGAAGTGTTTCTTTTGGATTAATCCAAATGTTCCGTGTCAACAAAGCCCAAATACGTCACTGCAATTTGGACTGTTTCAAACACAAGTAGAAGGAACACTTAAATTCAATTTTGTTCCTAAATGTCATTTGGAACAGAGAGAGAAATTCCTCAGCCTGCAAATGTTGAATCAGACATTTTGATAGCACAAGGATACTTAATCCTATTAAAATAAAATAAGATGGGAATAGACATATTTTTTTGATTTGGGCAAAATCACCATCAAAGATAAAATCCTAAATCGTTTGAGAGAGGATGTGTGCTCCAAGGAATGCTCTGTGCTGGAGGCCTTTGGGGCTGTGGCAGTGACTGGGTCATGGAATCCCAGACTGGTTTGGGTTGGAAGGGACTTTAAGGATCAGATCCATGGGCAGGGACACCTTCCATTATCCCAGGTTGTTCCAAGCCATGCCCAACCTGCCCTTGGACACTTCCAGGGATCCAGGGGCAGCCACAGCTTCTCTGGGAATCTTATTCCGTGTCTCTGGTCAGGAGAGGGGAAGGAGCTCTGGATCCTCATCCTGCAGGATCCAGCTCAGCCCTGGCTGCACCCACAGCATCATCCCATGGTTGACCACGTGCTGAGGAACCTCTGGAATAATCTACCCCCAAAAAATTCCCTTTTTTTTTGGCGATAGGCCATGAAATTCTGATCTCTAGAGCAAGAAGTGTGCTCGCAGCACCTTGGATCTCACCTCGGATGCTTCATTTCCAAGCTGGGCACCCTGGATGCTCCAAGTCTGGCTCCAAAGCTGCCTCCAAGGACGGTTCCAGCCTCGTGGGACTGATGAACTCCTGGGCCACTTCATTCCAGAGCACAATCAGGTTAGGAGAGAAAAATATCATCAGGGACTGGACCTGTCACAGCAAAATTGTATTTGCAGATTGCTGGGAATGAGCAGAGCAGAGCCTGACTGGCAGCAGCTGGGGCTCCTTTTTCCTGGGATTTGCTCAGGATCGTGTCAGATCACTCCCTGTATTCCCAAGGTGGGAATTTCTGCTCCTCACAGCTGCAGTGCCTGTCCCCACCACGATTTGGGCCACTTTGTCACCACCTCCAACCCTCTGTGGGCTCAGCCACCCTCACAAGTTCCCCTGCCCCTCGAAAATTCCCTTTAAAATTTCCCACTTCTCTTCCTTCAGCTCCCCAGGTTTTCTATCTGTTGACCAAGACACTGCTTAAAATATCTTTTTTTTTTTTTCCCCTTCAAAATTGCAGAGTTTCAGCCAACGTGTTTTGACTGCGCTGATGAGTTTTTCATGGAAATTGCTGGCAGCTGGAAAACGCAGCCCCTGCCTAGGAGGGAGCCAGGGCTGTGTCCCAGCCAGCCCCAGGCCAGGAGCATCCTGCTTCCCTGCTCCCTGCATCCCCCCCCAGTGATGGATCCAGCCAGGATCCTGGGCTGCAGTCATCCAGGAGCCCAAATCCCATGGGAAAATCCTAGAATTCCATCAGTGCCCTCACAGATTTGCTGTGCTGGTGAAGCTGAGCAGACACCATTCCCATTTTCATCCCGTCCACTGGGAATGGGATGAGCAGAGCACCGTGGGGCACTCACAGCATTCCCACAGGAGCAGAGGTGGCTCCCTGCTGCCTCATCCCACCCCTGGAACAGGGCAGGAGTGTGGCCAGGCCAGACTGGCATGTCAGGGTGTTCACTGATCTTTTTTCCAGCTGGAGAAAAGCAGGAATCAGCATCCCTTGGACTGGGATGGCCTGAGAGCAACAGCGAGGAGAGCAAATGATGGATGGGAGAGGAGCAGCCCTTGTGTAGGGAAAGGGCTGGATTTCCATGGGAATCAGCAGGAAAATGCTGCTCAGGGCTGACTCAGGGTTCAGGAAGAATGTCCCCATGTCCCAGGGTGGTGGCAGGCTGGTGTCACACCAGGTCCCTCATTCCAGGCAGGCTCTTCTCTGTTCCAGCACAGAGGTCATTCCTGTGCCTCCCATCCCATGGATCAATATTGAACGCTGTGGAAACAGCAGGATGGGCTGGAAAGGCTTGGAAAAGCTCATTCCCAGCTTTTCCCCATCCTCAGGGCACATCTCTCCACTCCAGCTGCTCCAGGCACAACGAGGTCACTGGGAATTCTTTATCCACGGAATGACTTCCCTGCTTCTTCTCACTTGGGATACACAAGTGATGGAGCTGGGATCGTGTGGGATTTACTTCCCAGCCAGGCTTTGAGGGTCCCACCTCGCATTCCTGGGTGCTGGGATGTGGAGAGAGGGCTGAAGTGTCAGGGAAAACACTGCAGGAGCAGCTGGGTAATCCCTCAGGGAATGGGAGTGGGACTGGGAGTGGGAGTGGGAGTGGAAATGGGAATTGGAATGGGAGTGGGAGTGGCAATGGCAATGGGAGTGGTGGCTGCCAGGGAAGCTGCAGGAGGGGACAGGAATGTGGTTTGTCCTCGGCACCAGTGACACCTCCCTCAATCCACACCCATTCCCGACCTCTCCCTGGGGTGAACAGGGATGGCATTGCTGAGCTGGCAGCTGGAAGATCCTAAGGACAACTCAGCAGGTTCCTGGAGCTCCTCTTCCAGCTGATGTGCATCCCCCAGGATCAGACTTTTCCCTCAGGATGTTTGGAAAACTCCTCTCTGCCCAGGCAGCCCAGGATGGGATTGTCTGAAGGAGGCTGGGGCAGTTTGGGATCGCTGGGGTGGCACTGGGGCTGTTTCCAGTGGAAAACACGGAGTGAATGGAATGTCCTCCAGGGGAGGAGGGAGAGGCCCTGGAGGGAGGAGGTGAAGCTTTGGGCCTCTCTTCAGGAAATCTGGAGACAGGGAGGGGCTCTTCCCCCTCCAGATAACCCTGGGAGCACCTGGAACTCCGTCCTGACACTTCCCTTTCCCTCCACCCCACACGCAGCTCCTGCCCCGCGCTGGCAGTGGGGCCGTGTCACCATGGGCAGCCCGGCTGTCACTGTCACTGTCACTGTCACTGTCACCAGCCTGCCACGTGCCCAGACCTCCTCCAGGAGCTGCCATCCCTCGCTCCCGACCGCGGAGCTGCTCCAAGGGTGATGGAGTGGAAGCAGGAACAGCTGGCGCCGGGATGAGCCACACTCGGTGTCCTGCCAGCCCTGATGGATCTCCGGAGCTGTCAGCTCCATGGAGCGGTGACACGTCAGCCCTGTCACCTCAGCACAGCCTGGAGGGACAGGGGACATCTCCCAGGGACCAGCCCGGGGATGGGGGATGTGTCACCTACAGCAGAAGGAGTGGCCAGGGAGGGGATTTGGCCACTGGCCACACTGACACTGGGCCACCTCGTGACGTGAGGTTTGGAGCAGAGCCGAGTGACACAGAGGAGGTGACATATTTTGATAGACGTCCCTTGTGCCCAGCTCGGTGCCAAACCTCTGGCAGCAGGCAGGGAGGAGAGCAGTGATACAGCATGGCCCCAGCTGGCTCATTCCCAGAATTCCAGAGCCACTGAGGCTGGGAGAACCCTCCAAGATCATCAAATCCCAGCTGTGCCCCATCCCCACCTTGTCCCCAGCCCAGAGCACTCAGTGCCACGTCCAGGAATTCCTTGGACACCTCCAGGGATGGGGATCCAAACCTCCCTGGGCAGCCCCTTTCCACCCTTTCCATGGGGGAAATTCCTCCTGAACTTGTCCAAACCTGGAGGCCGGGGTTCACATCTCTGTGAGGCCGCAGGGTTGGTGATCCTGAGGAGGCTCAAAGCCCTTCCAGAGTCACACAAATGTTCATCAGGTCCCTCTTCCCTCTGTTATTCCAGGACTCGTGAGTTCTCCAGCCCTGTTTTCCTTTGTGCCACCCCTCAGCTCAGGGAATTCTCCTCCATCCTCTCCCTGGAGCTCTCTGGGGTGGCAGAGCAATCCCAGGAGGCCAAATCCTTCCAGGCATGGGAAGGGGGAGAGGCTTGGAGGGAGCAGGAGTGTCGGGACTGGTCCTGGGTGTGGGGGATTTCTGTCCCCAGGACTCCTGGAGCTCAGCTGACCCTCCTTTTCCCCTCTGCTCCAAACTGAGCTGATCCTTCTCTGAGTGACTCCTCGTGCTTTTCATGTCCTGGAGCAGCTCTGGAGTTCCTGGATCAGTTCCTGAGCCCCTCATCCCACATTTGTACTCCTGAATTGTCTTCCAGGTTTCTTCCTGCAGCCTTTGAGGTCACCCAAGCTCTTCTGTTTGATATTCCACTGCTGCCATCACCGGCTTCTCCTCTGAATCCCCAACAGGCTTTATCAGCAACCTCCTACCTTTTGTGCAAAGATCATTAGTGGGAATATTAAGGAAAATCAGAGCCCAAATGGATCTTTGAGGAACTCCATTAGCAGCCTGCCTGCAGCTCTGAGCTTGCTGGTTTAACTCCATCCATTGCCACCTCCCCTCTGGGCATTTCCCAGCTTTCCCAGGTTCCTTTCTCCATTAATCCCCATCCTCACCAGTTTAATTAATAATTTCTTCTGTGCCTTACATCAAATACTTGACTGAGGTTCAGGGAGATGAGATCTCCTGGAATTCTTTTGTCTGGGAAAGCAGCTACTTTCCTAAAAAAAGCCAACCTGCCATGGAGTGCCTCTGGTAAATCCATGTGGGATTTAATCCCTTTTTCTATTTATTTCAGTGCTTTTAATTACAGTTTCCTTTAAAGTCTGTCCTAAAGCCCAGCCTCTTGCTCAGGTCAGGTCTCGAGTTGTCTTTTCTCCAGATCCTGTTTTTTTTCCCTGTTTCTGGTCAGTCAGTTCTTCATCCCAGGGAAAAATTCCTGTGGGCACACAGTGTAGGAGAAGGGAATTATTGGGAATCCAGCCTGGGCAAGGTTGAAGAGCTTGGAGAAGCCTCACAAATGTGACACACCCTGGTGGAATGGGGAGAATCGAAATGAAAGCTGTGTATTGGGATAAGAGCAGTTTAATACTTGAAAATGAAGTGAAATGCAATAATAATGGTAAATAGTGATGGTAAATAATAATGGTTAATAATAATAATTACAGTAAAAATAATAGTAATAATAATAACAATTATAATAATGGCAAAAAACAAGGGATACACAAAACAATCTCTTCCCACTCCCTGACTGATGCCAGCCCCCCTTCCAGAACCCAGATCAGTCCTTTCCCAGTAACTCCCCCAGTTCATACCCTGGGTCTGATGTTCCAGGTGTGGAATTCCCTTTGATCAGTCTCAGCTCTCACAGCACAGCTGTGCCTGGCCAAGGACAGGGATGAGAAATGTCTTGGGTTGCAATGTGGGATGTGACCAAAAGTGTGAATTCTGTTAACCCAGCTGTGGCAGTGATCCTGATCTCTGTGGGGATCTCTGCTGTTCATGTTCCAGCTGTTCACCCAGCTGTTGCAGTGTTCTTTATCTTGCCCACAGCCCATCCTCCCTCCAGGAGATCTCTCCTGTTCATGGCCATGCAGTCCCAGGGCAGGGCTGATCAAATTCCATCATCCCATTGAGAGATGCTCCAGCCAGGGCAGGAGCCGAGCATTTCCTACCCAGATCAAAGGGGAGATTTGGAACAGCAGAGCAGCCTTTTCCCACTGGATCCCAGAGGAAAACCAGAGCCTTGCACATCATCCCTGCAGCTTTGGAGGAAAACTGCACCTTGTGCAGGAGCCCTGCTCCAGCAGAACCACATCTGTCACTGCAGGAGGATGCAGCCACCATGGAATGGGACTGCACCAACCCTGACTGACTGACGGGGGCACCTTGGATTCTCACTCTGCCCCTGCTCTGGGTTTGTTCTCTGCAATACTGCATTGCTATTTTAATTTTCCTAGTAAAGAACTGTTATTCCCATTCCCATATCTTTGCCTGAGAGCCCCTTAATTTCAAAATTATAATAATTGGGAGGGAGGAGGTTTATATTGTCCATTTCGAGAGAGGCTCCTGCCTTCCTTAGCAGACCCCTGTCTTTCAAACCAGGTCAGAGGACAGCTCTGGGTCTGTTCCCAATCCAGGGACCAGCAGCACAAAGCCAGAGGCTCTGAAGGTGCAGACTCATATCCCTGGACACTCCCATATTTCCCATTCCAGCATTCCCATTTCCTCACACTCTGTTTTCCTGGCACAGCTGGGAAAGCTCAGAGTTCCCTCCTGACCTTCAGCTGATGGATCCATGGAGAATTCCCCTGATCCCGCTCCCGGCAGCTCCACTCTGAGCTTGCTGTGCCACCTACATCCCACAGGCCACCTCCCCTCTTCCCAGAACCCCTTCCTGAATCTTCTGTGAGGCACAGACCAAGGGAAAGGCTGTGTTTGTGTTTCTGGGATGGGTTTTATTCCACACCATATGTTTAGCAGCAGATGCTTCCTATGGGAATGTGACCAAAGCAGGGACACTTTTCCCTGACCCTCTTTCCACACTGTGCAGACCCAAGGGGAAGAGGGAGAGCAAACATTTGGATCAGGAAGTTGCATTTGCAGCTTCCCAACCCCTTCCCCCTGCACTCCATGTTTGCAAAGCTCTGGTGAATAAACAACCGTGTCCCCTTGCAGGCTTCCATGGATCTCGGGGAAAACTCGGAGCTGATTATAAACAAACGAGGTGGAATTTTTGGTCAGTTCCCAACGCAGCCTGAAGTGCTGAGAACATCACATGTCTTTGAACTGGGCAATGAAAGGGTCAGAGGAGTTCCTGGAGTTTCCCCAGAGCCTGGATTTTGGACACCAATTCCTTGTGTGTGTTCTTCAGCCAGGAAGAATTCACCACATATTCCCAATAAAAGCCTGGATGTGCCTTTTAACTGGAGCAGCTCCTGAAGTCGGGAATCACAGGCAGCTCCAAAGCAGAGGCTGCTCATGGAGATCAGTCCCTGCCCATTCCAGGAGAAAATCTGCACCCAGGGATCTTCTGCCATTTCTCCTCCTCTCTACCATGTAAGGATAGGGAATGTGGAAGCACAGAATTCCAGGATCACTGAGGTTAAAAAAGCCTTCAAGGATCGTTGAATCCAAGCTGTGCCTGATCCCCACCTTGTCCCCAGCCCAGAGCACTCAGTGCCACCTCCAGGTGACACCTCCAGGGATGGGGATCCAACCCTCCCTGGGCAGTTCCAATCCCTGCCCACCCTTTCCATGGGGAAATTCCTGCTGCTTTCCACCCTGAGCTCCCCTGGCCCAGCCTGAGGCCGTTCCCTCTGCTCCTGTTCCTGTTCCCTGGAGCAGAGGCTGCAACCTCCAAATGCACCAACACATCCCAGTTTGAGCGGCTGGAGGAGCAGGATAATTGTGGAAAATTCAGCTTCCATGTCCAGATCTCAAGCAGATCCTTGTCTCATCTGGAGTTTCTGCAGAAGACTTGGGTATCTCTGGAGTTTTCATTTTTTCCTGGGCTTAACCAAGTGCTCCGGGCTGGAGACACAAAATTCCTGCACAACCTGGAGCGTGGAGCACCCGGAACCTGCTGTGCTGTCACCGCTGGGTGACATCCCACGCCTCGGTGGCTGCAGGAGCAAATCCCTGCGAGGGAAAAGGGATTCTCGGGTGCTGCCTGTGCCGTGGTGGCAGCAGCTCCAGGGCAGGGCCTGCAGCAGGGAATGTGTCCCTGAGGAATGCTGAGTGGGCTGCCGGTGCCAGGAACATCTCCTGCCTCGGCTAAAGGAGCCTGGCTTTTGTCACTTCCCATTTCTCAGCTGGAAAAATCGAGACGTTCAGCTTGAAATGTCCATCCTTCTCCTGCTGACTCCTTCGTGCTCTCATTGCCACCTCCAAATGGGAACCAGCTGGTCCAGTAGGTCATGGGGATGTTCCCCCCCATCCCAGCATCCCTGTGCACATCCCAAAGTCCACGTGGGATGATCCCACGGGCAGTGCCAGGATGGAGCCAGCCCAGGTGTGCTTTGGATCCCACCCCAGAGTCTGGGGATCACTGTGCCCTGCTCTGATCCTGCCAGAGGAGCCCTTGGCATCACCCATGGATGGAAATTAAATCCATGCAGGTCTGAAGGGTGAAGGGTTTGGATACTCCCACGGATAGAGCTGGAAAGCAACCAGCTGCCACAGGACACTGAAATATCCAAATATCTGGGAAGTCCAGGAGCTTCCCGTGCTTCCTCCAGCCCTGCTGGGCTGCACTTGGAGGTTTTATGGGAGGGATGAGATTCCCCAGCCCTCACTGCAGCACACCCCATCCCTGCCTGGATCCCTGCATCCCTCCAGCTGTCCTGCAGATCCTGCTGGAGGAGCCCACCCAGCACCCTGGGAACTGCTTGGTGCTGCTTTCCTTTTCATTCCCAAAGTGCTGACAGCTCCCCTTTGTCCCCTCCACGGGTTTTTTGCTCTGGGCTTTTCTCTCCGTTCTCGTGAAACGGAATCGTTTTGTGCCCAGCTAGGAACTCAGAGCTGCTCTGAGGTGACAAACACAGCAGCAGCAGCAAATATTGTCACTGCAGCTCTTGGCTGCAGCCTGACCCCGCTGCCCACGCACATCCCCACTCCGTGTCACCTCTGCTGGAGTGTCACCTCTGCTGGAGCGCCTGCAGGGGACACAGCCTGCTCCCGGCTCACCTGCCAACCTGCTCCCATCACACAGAGGTGGAATTCGATGAAATCTGGGGCAGTTCCTCCTTGTCCTCATCTCTCCCTGCAGACCACAGGGGCTGTTTTCCCTCAGGCTGTGCCTCAGCACTGCCCTGTCCCCCTGCTCTGCACCCCAGCCTTTGGCATTTCTCACATATCCACTCCCATCCCTGCCCAAGCGGCTCCAGGCACTTCCCTGATCCACGCAGGGCCAGGCTCCTGCCCGGATTGATGGGGTGGCCATGGGGCCATGCCCACATTCCCAGGCTCTGCTCTCTCCCCGAGCAGGGCACTGCCTGCCCGTGACGTTGGTGACACCGTGGCCTGGCTGCCTTTGAATTAATTCCATTCATTTCACAGTGCCAGGGTTTCACTGAACCCTTTTCCTTATTTTTCACATGATTGCCAATCTCTGCTCTTGTGCTGCCGAGTCCAACAATTTCTCCAGCTGTCCAGAGAGGCCATTAATCAAATGAGAGGGACGTGAGGGACATTGGTGTGCACAGCCCGTGGGTGTCACCCTGTCCCTGCATGGCTGGGCTCAGCTCAGCTCCCCAGCATGGCCTGCTCTTCTCAACCTGGCTGTGCCACCCTCTGTGCCACCCTCTGTGCCACCTTGGTGCCCAGGGTCCTGCTGGAGCTCCTCACCTGCGAGTTCCAGCCCTGCAGTCCCAGAGATCTGGGCCAGCCCTGGATAAATCAGTCCAGGGAAAACTTCTGCAGCAGCAGCAGCAGCAGGGCTTGGCTGCTTGGACTAAAATCAACTTGCTTCACTCTCTGCCTGCTTCATTCCTTGCCTGCTTCATCCTCTTCCTCTTCATTCCCTGCCTCTTCATTCCCTGCCTCTTCATCCTCTTCCTCTCCATCCCCTTCCTGCTTCATCCTCTGCATTCTTCACTCCCTGCCTGCTTCACTCCCTGTGTCTCCATCATCCTCTGTGTCTTCATCTGCTGCCTGCTTCATCCCCTTCCTGTCCCATCCTCATCCTCTTCCTCATCATCCCTGTGTCTGCCTCATCTCTCTGCCTTGCCTCATTCCTCTCCCTCTTCATCCCTCCTGACAGCCTCATCCTCCTGCCTGCTCCATCCCCTGCCTGCTCCATCCTCCTGCTTCTTCATCCCCTGCCTGCTCCATCCTCTGCCTCTTCATCCCCTGCCTACTTCATCTTCCCTTCTTCTTCCTCCCCCGCCTTGTCCCTTGCACCTGTCCCGTGGCCCTGAGCCACAGCTGCATGCAGGAGGTGCCAGCAGGTCCTGGAGCCAGCTGGGACCTGCCTGTGCTGGGCTGCCACCCCTCACCCAGGCACCGTGCTGTGCCAGCCCCCAAGGTTTGGGCACCAGGCAGGCCAGAACATGCTGGCTCCTCTCCTGGTTCCAGGCACACGTGCTGGGGTCAGCCCCTCACCCTTTTTCCAGCCAGTTCTGGGCACTTGGAGCTGCCCTTGAAACTCTGCCTGAGCAGCTGAGCCCTGGGCAGAGCTGCTGCTTCCAGGCAATTGGCTCTGACCCTTCCTGGCTGGAGGGCATCGCTCTGTGTCTCCTGGAGAGCCTCTGGACAAGGCTTCAACTCCTTCCAGCCCTCCCAGATTTTTTTTTTTTTTTCCAGCTCTTTGCTTTCCTCTCCATTTAGGAAGAAGAGCTCCCAGCTCCCACGGACTCAGCTTTTTGTGCCACTTGCCCTCCTTGCAAAATTGTCTTCCTGAGAAGATGAAACCAGACACAGGTCAGACTAATCAGGCCAGAGGTGGGATCTTGAGCCCCGTTAATCACCCTGGGCTCCTCCTGCAGCAGCTCAGGGGCGTGTGCCAGACTCTATCAGACGTGTCGTGCCTGGGAGTTTATTTTCCTCTGCAGAGAGTGCGAATGAAACGGGAAAGAGTGGTGAGAAGTGAGCCACGGACATCCAGAGCCAAGTGGGAACATCTCAGCTCGGGTGTCTGAGCTCATCCCTGCTGACACTCACACCCTGGCACAGCCAGGAGCTTTTCCAGGAATCGTGGCACGGTATCCACACCTGAGAGGGGAACTCGACACCAGAGGATTGATTTTCCTGCGGGCTCTGAGCTAAATGGATGAGCTCTCCCCCTCTCCCATGCCACGTGTCCCTTTTTCTGAAGGCAATGTTTTCTTTCTCCTGTGCTCGGGAGGATCTGACAGATTTGGCCCGGTGGTGGAACACGAAGCTGGGGGAGAAAGCCTTGGTTGGTCACACGGAGGGGGAAGGACAACAGTGCCCTGGGATAGGACACGGATAATGGAGAGAATTCTGGCCTGGAGAGCCACAAGGACAATGAGCTGGGAGTGTAAATATGGGAATGGTGGGAAGGAGCTGGCACCAGGGGATGGAGGTGCTGCACTGCAGGCAACTGGAGAGGAATTGTCCTGCTCAGGTGAGTCCCCACCTGCAGAGCTGCCCCAGCACAGGGAGGAGCTGGAGCTGCTGGAGCCAGGCCAGAGGAGGCTCCAGGATGAGCAGAGGGATGGAGCAGCTCTGCTGGGAGGAAAGGCTGGCACAGCTGGGATTGTTCACCTGCACAGGAGAAGCTTTGGGCTGAGCTCAGGGTGGCCTTGAAGGAGCTGCAGGAAAGATGGAGAGAGATGATTGCCAGGGGATGGAGGGACAGGACACAGGGAATGGCTGGATGGGATTTTGGGCAGAAATTGTCCCCTGGCAGGGTGGGCAGGGTTGGCACAGGGTGCCCAGAGCAGCTGTGGCTGCCCCTGGATCCCTGGCAGTGCCCAAGGCCAGGCTGGACATTGGGGTTGGAGCAGCCTGGGATGGTGGAAGGTGTCCCTGCCATGGCAGGGGTGACACTGGATGAGCTTTAAGTTCTCTTCCAACCCAAATCATTCCCTGATTCCATGACTGGGATCTCTCTGTGTGGGGAGGAGGTGCTGGCTGAGGTACCTGTCCCTCACAGGTGCCATGAACAGCCCTGTCCCCCTTTCCCCTTCTCTCCAAGTGGGAAGGAAAGTGCCAGAGCAGGGAAGCAGAAAGTTCCTAATTAAAGCAGATAAAAGGAATCAGTTTCCTATGTACAGCAAAAGCGTTGCTGGAGGGACTCATGGCCACAAGGAACGCCTGGGGATGTGGATTTAGCAGGGATCAGAGGAGGGTTAGACCTGGAAATGGGTTAGACGAGGTCCTTGGGGCCACCCTTGGATGGGATCACACATTTGGCTGAGCCAGGAGAAAATCCTGCATTCTCTGGGCCATAAACCATCCCTTTGTGCCCTCAGGGATTTGCAAGGAGAGGAGTCATCCCTGGGAATGTGGCAGGAATCTGTGTAGAGCCTGGAGATGGGGCAGACAGCAGCCCAGGAGGTGCAGCTGAGTCGGGGAAGGGAGCAGCAAACCTGGATTGTCCCACTGGACACAGGATCCAGCACGTGCCTCATCCTTGCTGCAGGATCCTGGGAGATTTCTGGGGAAAACTACCCAAAATGTGGAGAGGGGAGAGCAGGAATGTGCCCCTGGCTGTGCAAAGCAGAGGGAACAAAGAGCAGGAGCTGATTTCCCAAGCAGGGTGGGGAATCCCTGGGGGGGAGAAGGGATACTCGGCCCTTTGGGACAGGAATTTCCAGCCCTGGGTACAAACCCCAGCAGGGATGGGAACACCCCAGGCACAAGGGTCAGGCTGCATTTTGTCTCTTCCAGCTGCTGGAATTGGTGCCTGTTTGTCCTGATATCCCTGGGAGGAGCCCTGACCCATTCCTCCTGGGAATCTAAGAGCCTGGAAAATCAGTGCTGCTGATTTTTTTTTTTATTTTTTTTTCCTCTCAGATCCCCACACCCAGAGCCTTTTAGAGCTCCCTCCAACCAGGGGCAGAGCCAAAGGGCACCGTGCAGGGAAAACACGCCCCAGAAAAAGCCCTGGCAGCAGCAAATCCATAGAAAATCCTTTGCAAACACAAACAGAACATTATATGAGCGAGCTTTCAAGGCCAGAGAAAGGCACACTAATAACTCTTGGTAGGAGCCGTGACCCTGGTGATGAAAGCACCAGCGTGGCTGCTGGAATTGAAGGATTTTCAAAGGCTCTCAGAGTGGGGCAGGGACCCACAGGCATTCCCGGGAAGGGGGAGATGGGAATGGTGAAATTTGGCTCCTTTGGCACAGGGATGAAGGGACTCTTTCTAATCAGAGCAGGGGGCGTTTATGGGCATTGAAATCTCGCACCAAACAGCGACCAAAAGGCAGCAAAAAACCCCTCCTGATGTCACACACTGCTCCCAGCCCACTGGGACGAGTGGAAACCCATCAGCCCTGACCTCTGCTGTTCATCCCTGGGTTTCTTTTGGACCCCAAAACACTGCAGATCCCATCTGGGGCAGTGAGGCTGTTTTAAATTATTTTTTCTTTTTTTTAGGGGAGTTTTCCACGCCCACATCTGTATTGAATGATTTTTTATTTTTTTTTTTGGTGCCAGACCAGCTCCTAGCTGTGCCCCAGTGCCACGGGAGCTTTCCTTGCCACCCGAACACCCAAGGAACAAAATCTCCTTGCCCGTGGTGGCAGGAGGGTGGGATATGGAATTCCCACCTCCAGAAGGTGTGAATGTGCTGAGGGTCTGCCCCTGAACCTGCCAGCAGTGCCCTGGGCACAACCAAATCCCCGGACCCAGCCCAAACCAAAACTGATCCCAGCAAGCTGCAGGTGGGAGCACAGGTGGCAGCGGGCTGGGATGTGCCCTGTGCCACCCTGGTGTGGTTTATAGTGGGAATTTACAGAAAAATGGGGTTGTTTTTCCTGGCCTGGTGGTGCCTGGCAGCATTTTTCTCCCTGGGGCAGCTCCAAACGTGCTTTATGGTGGTGCTGCTCCGTGCTGGGAGGGCACAGAGCTGTGGCTGAGCTTCAGAGCAGAACTTGCCTGCCAGGAGAAGCTGCCGAGGAGCTGCTGTTGCTCTGACAACAGCCAGAGCATCCCCGGGCCCTGGCGAGGAGGGGAAAAGCTCTGAGTGAGCTCCCTGTGCCCACCCTGTGGGTTTGAGGGCACATCTTGTGCTTCTCCTCATCCCAGAATTCCCTCTGTCCTGTTTTTTTTTTGGAGCAAGCAATGGGTTTTTAAAAGCTCCAGTGCCTGAAATGAGTCTCTCGTTTTCCAGGTGTTCCCAGCTCAGCCTGGGCTGCAGCAGGGACCCTGTGGAGGTTCCCCTAATCCTGAGCAGGTTTTGTTGTCTCAGGGCTCCTGTCCCCAGCCAGGAGACAACTGGTGAGGCAACTTTTTTCTGTGAGATGAGAAGAGAAGAGAAGAGAAGAGAAGAGAAGAGAAGAGAAGAGAAGAGAAGAGAAGAGAAGAGAAGAGAAGAGAAGAGAAGAGAAGAGAAGAGAAAATAGGAAGATCTCAGCTTTTGGGGCCATCATTCCTTCCCCACCAGCTCCTGTTAAACTTCTTGTCACCCAGAGTCCCTGTGTGATGGGACAAGCTGAGTGTGAGCTCTGGTCCGAAAAGCAGGATGAGATCCCACCTTGGCCTGGAGCTGGAGCCCACAGGACATCCAGGAGCAGCACTGGGCTGCTCCCCACCCTGCCACGCAGGGCACAGCTCCTGCAAAACCGCGGAGCCGCCGGCTGGAACCGGGGATCCTGCTGGCTCCGCTCCCCTCTGCAACACCCGAGCGTTCCCTGATCCCCTGGCACGGCTCTTTCCCCGATTTCCTGCTCCTTGCGGCGCCGCTCGACATCCCGATATCCATGGAGACACGGCATCACCTCCGCCAAGCTTCCCTGCGCACACGACAGTGCCCTCTCCTCTCTGGCAGCAGCGAGCCGCACATTCCTGACCTCCGGGCTCAATTACTGCAGCTCATTATCTCCGGGAAGGGAGCCAGGCAGGCTGAGAAAGCTTCCACTGGTGCAAACTGCAGCAGATCTGCGTGCTCAGACGCCCGGGGGCTGCGATCCATCAGCCTGCAGCTCCCGATTCCCAAGGAACGCAGCATCCCTGCCAGGCTGCGCTCCCGGCTGGGACAGCACAAGGGACTCCTTTTCCTTAGGGATGTGGCTCCCGGATCCGGGCCGGGCAGGGATGGGGCAGCCGTGGGCACAGGGGATGGAAACACCGAGGAACGGCACAGCAAAACCTCCTGGGCTCGCTCACAGGCTCTGGGGAGAGTGAAAAGCCGGGATCCAGGCTGAAAGGATTCATCTGACCGAATTCCAGCATGGACCTGGCTCCCAAGGATTCCTGCTGAGTGCGCAATTCCTGTTGGAGGGGGCAGGAGGCAGAGAAGGGCAGCGTGGCCCTGCCGAGCCATGGATGCTCCCAGCCAGAGCGGCCAATTCCCTGCTCCTGTTGATTCAGTGGGATGGCAATTGCCATTTGGACATGGAGGTTTTCCTTGGAGCTTCCCAAGCCCGGCTGCTTTGCCTTCAGCCTCACCTTCCTCCTGCCTCCCCAGGTGGGAAAACTGGGAATCCCCTGGATCAGCAGTGCCCCGGCAGCATCCCCCTCACCCCTCGCCTCCCTCCTGCCCTCCCCCAGGCTCCCGAAGTCGCTCTCTGCGAGTTTATGGGCAGAACATTTTGTTTGCGAAGTGCTGTCAGATGCGACATTAAGAGGCGCCGTAAATCAGAGCGCGGGGGCCTCTCCAAGCCTCGGCAGATGAAAACCTTTTATCACAATTTGGATCTGTTTGCACTGGTATGAAAATTATGGCTCCGGTTTAGCATCAGCTTCCCATTATTCATGTCCCTGGGAGCAGCACCGGCTAAATTGGATTGTTTCAATCCCTGCTGGCCCTGAGAGCCTGGCAGATCCCACCCCGCTCCCCATCCTCACCTTGGTGGCTCCTCCCAGCGGGATGTGGGTAGGGAGGAGGCTCCTCCATCTGCTCCTGGCTGGAGGAGGGCTTGGGAATGAGGGAAACAGGGATGCCGGCGAGGATGGAGCCGTCTCTGCATCACCTCAAGCTGGAACAGGCGCAGTCCCCACTCGGAGCTGCCTCTTCCCCAGCTCCAGGCGCATCCCTCCCTCTGCTCCATGCCCAGGCACTCTCTGATCCCTGGGGAGTCTTTGGAAGAGGGGAGAGTTCAGGAGGGAGGGAAGGATAAGGGATGTGGATGGAGCTGGGAGGGATCTTTGTCATAAGGAATCAGGATGTGCCTCCTCGCCATCCTGGCAAAAATGCCAGGGAGGATTCCTTGCACGTCCTGGCCCGGCACAGGCTGGTTTAACACATCCCAAGGAACCTTTGGGATGTGATCAGGGCGTTATCCGAGCTCCCCAAACACCTGAAAGTTCATCTCACCCCAGCACCACTGTCCTGGCAAGCTGGGAAACCCTTGGAATGTTGGTGTCCACCCGAAACACCGAGGTTTATTTTTAAAGGTTTTCTTTGCAACAAATTAAACCAGAAAGCTCCACAGAAAGGTGGTGAGAGGCACCATCAAGCCCTGGTTGAAAATGTTGGATGTTCCTGCCGGGCTTCACTCAGCTCCACAGGAAGAACAATTGAATTTCCTCCTGAAACAGTCTTGGACCATCATCCATGGGGATGATCCTGTTGAGAGTGACACTGTGGCTCAGCACCTGAAGTCCCTCTGTGGGCAGCATTATCCCCAAACCCTCAGAGCCTTTTATTTCCCCCGCTGTGGGATGGAGTTCAAGCAGCAGCTGCACAGACCTGGCTCTCCAGAAGTGAGGAGCTGGCACAGGGACTGTCACATCAACAGCCTTTGTGGCACAGCTGGGGACATCTATTTTCCTTTTTTTGCACCTCGCCGCTATTGTAATTGCACATTTTTTTTTAGATAATCTGGCCAGATGCTCTCCCCACGAACCTTGGAGTCTGTTATGGCAAGGCAGGAGGTGTTTTAATTTTAACTCAGTCTCAGAGTGGCTGCTCAGGGGACAATGTCAGCGTCCAGCAAATCCCTCGGGGGTTTCTGTGCCACAGACAGAGCTTGGCTGAGGAGGGAACATCCCAAAAAATGTGGGTATTTCTTGTGCTCGGGGTTTTTTTTAACACTCACCCCATGCCTCCCCCCAGGCCATCCTCTCCTCCAGCCAGGCCCGTTGGAAATGTCCCTGTGTCCCTCAGGAGCAGTGGGGTGACACTGACAAATCCAGCTGTGAGTCCCCGGCGCTCGCTGAGCTCTCCCGAGCATTGCAGGCTGCTCCCAGCCAGCCCGGCTTTATTTCTCTCCCATCCATCACTGATTTGCCACACTGTCAGAGTTCAACAATAGCAGTAATAATTAACCATTTAATCTGACTCAAACACTGGGGCTTGTTTGCTCTTTCCGCGGATCAGATGGGAAACATTGCAAAGATCAGATTCTGATGTTCCCCGGTTTCGTGTTAAGTGTCTTGACTCTGCAAAATTGCTGGGAGTCTTTCATTTTGCTCTTTAAGCTCGTTAGTCCAAATTAAAAACGGCATTCATTCTAATTTCAGCTGCTTGAAATCCCTCCAAGATCAGTGCTATTATTCTTTGGAACGCCTTGGGAGCAGAGTGAACACCCAGAGACATTCCCTCGCATTCCTGATGTCCAAATGGCTCCAGCCCAGCCACAGCTCCTGTCACCCACCTTGCCAAGGAGGGAATTCCCATTTCTGCCATGTCCTGACCCCCCTCTCCTCAGGAACCACATCCATGGATGCTTCCCTAATTGTATTTGTGAATTTGGGATGAATTAATTTGGCTTTGCTGTGGGTCACAACTCCTGAGTTTGGTCCAGCTTGGCTTTAGGTGAAGCTCGAAGGGAGAAGGGGACGATTTCCTGTGGTCACTGCTCCTCCCAGGGAACAGCCCTGCACCAAGCTTGGCCAAGCCTCTGTGTCCCGGTTTGAAAGACAGCTGTTTGTTAAGAAATGCAGGAGCCTCTCTTGAAATGGAAAATGTCAACCCCCTCCCTCCAAATTATTATAATTTTGATATTAAGGAGCTCATTGGGCAGAGATATAGGAATGGGAATAACAGTTCTTTACTAGGAAAATTAAAATAGCAATGCAGTATTGCAGAGAACAAACCCAGAGCAGGGGCAGAGGGAGAATCCAAGGTGCCCCCGTCAGTCAGTCAGGGTTGGTGCAGTCCCATTCCATGGTGGCTGCATCCTCCTGCAGTGACAGATGTGGTTCTGCTGGAGCAGGGCTCCTGCACAAGGTGCAGTTTTCCTCCAAAGCTGCAGGGATGATGTGCAAGGCTCTGGTTTTCCTCTGGGATGCAGTGGGAAAAGGCTGCTCTGCTGTTCCAAATCTCCCCTTTGATCTGGGTAGGAAATGCTCGGCTCCTGCCCTGGCTGGAGCATCTCCCAATGGGATGATGGAATTTGATCAGCCCTGCCCTGGGACTGCATGGCCATGAACAGGAGAGATCTCCTGGAGGGAGGATGGGCTGTGGGCAAGATAAAGAACACTGCAACAGCTGGGTGAACAGCTGGAACATGAACAGCAGAGATCCCCACAGAGATCAGGATCCCTGCCGCAGCTGGGTTAACAGCTGGGGACAGAATTCACACTTTGGTCACACCCTGTACTGCAACCCAAGACACTCTGCTGCTTCCCAGCCTTCCCACCCTTTTTGCTTTGCAATTCCGGGGTCTCCAGCAGGCTCCAGCCTCCTCATCCCTGTGTGTAAGGACTCTCACAAGTGACTCCTTTCCCACCACAGCCAACAAACAGCTCCCTGTTCTCTCCCAGGCATTTATCTCCTGCTCCAAATGCTCCACCAAGCCCCGCCAGCCCCGTTTCCAGCGGGGGAAGCTGAGCGAGTCAGGCAGAGCTTCCAGACTTTTCCTAGGGGATGATGGGCTTCATTTCCTGAACTAATAAATGGAGAGAGGCAGCAGGAGAAGAGCTGTGCCCGGGATCAGCCTGGCAGCTCGGGAGAGACCCAGCAGAGGCTGCAGGGAGATCCAGAGCTCTGTGTGCTCCAAATTCCTGGAGCGGGGAGACCCCCAGGGATGCCTTTCCAAGCTGAATTCCAGGAGCAAGGAAAGCTCCAGGGATGCCTTTCCAAGCTAAACCCTCCCCACAGCAGTCCTGATGTTCCAGCCCAGGGATCACACCCGGAGCCATCCCAGCAGTGCCCAGCTGGGAGGTTGTAAAAGAGGGTCCTGGATGCCCAAAATTCCATCCTGACATCCCAAACCTCCCCCCTGGGAGCCACCCTTTGCTCCAGGATGTTTCATCCCAGCTCTCTGCAGGTGGCTGGGCTGTCTCCATCCACAAAATAATTCCTCGCTCCTTCCTGCTCCCACCATGCTCCACCTTATCCCAGAAGGGATTTGTCCTGGGAAAGGGGTAAACCTGACCAGGGAGGGCTCTCCAGCCTTACCCAACTCCAGAGGAGCTGGAGGAGGGCACAGAAGCATGGGAGAGGTTGGAAGGACATTTCTTTCCAGCTAGATGCAAGTAGGAGGTGAAAGGCAGCAAGGATTTTGTTCCCTGGGATGCTCCAGGAAAGGTAATTTAGAGAGTGTGGTCTGAAGCCTCCAAGCTTCGTGGAGCCTTCCCAGAAGCTGGGAATTTGGAGGCTGAGTGCAGTTAATACCTGTTTTAATACCTATTTTACATGTGCAGTCTCTAATATGTTGCCACAGCCTCGGAAATGTTGTGACTTGGAAGCCATAAAAGCTGGAAGGAACCTGCTAATTGAGAACACAGCCAGGCTGTAAATCCTGGGAAAACACCAGGGCTGGCAGGAGACAAACCCAGGCCCAGCAAGAGAGGGAGGGGGAGAACTCAGCTGGAGAGTCAGGAAGGAAATTAAAGAGAGAAGAGAAAAAGGGAGGAAATGGGGCTGGTGGGGTCCCCAAGGCAGGCTGAGCCTCAGGTACCACTGCAGGTTGATTTAGGGAATCAAAGGAATTGATTCAGATGGAATTGCCATTAGGAGAGGGAATTTAGAGCAAATTGATGGTGTGAATAGGAACTAATTGCCAGAACCAGGGAGATTCACCCAAAGAATGGTATGGAAAGAAAAGATGATATTTCCCATCTCCTGCTAGAAAACCTAGTGCTGGAAATGGGCTCGGTGGCAAAGTGAGGGAAGGGATCAAATGTGGCCCAAGGGGGTTGTGTGGGGCTTTTTTTTAGGATTAAATTGGATGTGGAGTCTCACAGAGCAGTGGGTCAGACTTTGTGTCAGGAAAATAGAAACGGGGTTGTGGGGTACATGAATAAATGGGTTCGAATAGGAAAAATTTCCTTTGGTGTTTGGGGAAGGAAATTGTGCATCAAGAATCCATGAATGTGCACTGAAGGGATCAAGTCCTTTTCACTGCACCTCATTTCATCCCAATCCAGTTGGTTGGAGTCACTCTATTCCCAAATTTTTTAATTTTTTTTTCTCTACGGGCACAGAGGGATCTGGCCAAGAGAATCTGTTGGGATTTTCAAAAGGATTTTGGGCAATTCCGTCATCAGAGACTCATTGGGAAATGAACTTGGCATGGGTCAAAAAGGAAATTCATCTCCTGGGCAACAGGAAAAATGGGATTGAAAGTGGTGTGGAGCCTCTCTGTGATGAGGAGTGGCTTGAGGAACCTGTTCAGCCTGGAGAAGAGAGGGGACCTCGATAAAATCTGTCCCTGTGCTCAGGTGAGAGCCCACCTGCAGAGCTGCCCCAGCACAGGGAGGAGCTGGAGCTGCTGGAGCCAGGCCAGAGGAGGCTCCAGGATGAGCAGAGGGATGGAGCAGCTCTGCTGGGAGGAAAGGCTGGCACAGCTGGGATTGTTCACCTGCACAGGAGAAGCTTTGGGCTGAGCTCAGGGTGGCCTTGAAGGAGCTGCAGGAAAGATGGAGAGAGATGATTGCCAGGGGATGGAGGGACAGGACACAGGGAATGGCTTCCCACTGCCAGAGGGGACACCTCCCACCGTCCCAGGTGCTCCAACCCCAATGTCCAGCCTGGCCTTGGGCACTGCCAGGGATCCAGGGGCAGCCACAGCTGCTCTGGGCACCCTGTGCCAGCCCTGCCCACCCTCACAGGGAACAATTCCTGCCCAAAATCCCATCCAGCCCTGCCATTCCCTGTGTCCTGTCCCTCCATCCCTTGTCCCCAGTCCCTCTCCAGCTCTCCTGGAGCCCCTTTGGGCACTGGAAAAGGCTCCAAGACCTCCCTGGATCTTTCCATTCCCCAGCTCTCCCAGCCTGGCGCACTCCTGGACCTGCAGTGAATCTTTCCTGCTGTGTTAACTCAGCAATGGCAGCTGGGCAGTGGCTCAGCCCCTCCCTGGCCCAGCCCGGGGCTGATCCCGCTCACATTCCATGCTGGAAGTCGCTGCCCTTGGTTTTCGGCGCTGTTTTCTCGCTGTGACATCCTCCCCTTGCCCTGCATGGTGGGATGATGATTTTGCCACACACACAAAAAAAAAAAAAAAAAAAAAAATCTTTGATTCTCACAATTCTCACAGTGAGAATTTCACGCTGCTCTCCACCCCCCGGAGCTGGACGTGCCCCTGGCAGGGTGAGGCTGCGCTGTCCCTCCTGCTCCTCCCGCAGGGATTTGTCCCCTCCGCCCTGTGTCAGGGATGCTGCGACAGCTCTTGGCAGCATCCCTCTCCTCCTGCCTCCCATTTCCGTGCTCTGCTCCCACCAGGGACCGCCTGCAGCCCCTCTCCCAGGCTCCCGGGGTGACCCTTTCCGCCTCCTGCATCCCTGCCTGCTTCCCAGGCGCTTCGGCACCCAGAGCCAGGGCAGCGCTGCTCCGCCTCAGCGTTCCTGCTCCCAGGCAAATCCCAGCCTCTCCCAGTGCCCCGGCCCTGTCGCTGCAGGGCATTCGTGTTGCCAGAGCGTTTTGTTCATGCTAAATTAATCTGCCTGTACGTTCAGGGCTCCTGGATTGGGGAAAACGCTGCTCCTGGTCTTCCCTCTGCTGAATCCTGAGCTCGTGGGCAGCAGGATGAGGGGTTTGGGGCTGGTGACTCCACTCCCGAGTGCAGAGGGATGGGAAATGCCGTGAAGGAGGAATCAGGGACTCTGCAGCAGGCATTAACCCTCGGAAGGCAGGATGGTCCAAGCCCTGGCTGCCTGTGGCTCCCTGGAGCAGCAGGGAAGGGGCTGAGTGCCTGCCAGGGATCCGTGGGGATGCTGCTGCTGCTGCTCACGTGGTTCCCTCCCCATCTCCAGCCACCAAACTGCATTTCCTAGCAGCAAAACAGACACGAAATAACGCTTGGATGTCAGAGCAGGCTGTGGGGGAGGCTGTGGCAGAGGGGAGGAGGAGCAGCTGGTCCATCCAGGAGCAGAGGGAGGGGAGGAGAGGGTGGGAAGCGGGGCTGGGGGTGGCACTGGGCTGGAGGGGGTTGAGGACAGGGCCAGATGTCCTGGAATGAGGTGACCTCTGCTGTGACCGTGGCTGAGCTGAGTGGCTCAGCTTCGGTCCCTTCCTCAGCCCCGGGCGCTGCTGGAGGATGTGAGCACTCAGGATGTCGGATTCCAAAGCCCAGCAAGGCCTGGCGGGGCAGGAAGGGCAGCTGGCACTGCCATCCTTCCCTGGCAAAGGCTCCAGGGGGGTTTGATCCGTGCGTGCTCCCAGCTCGTCCTCTGCTCCGGCTCCGAACGGGAAACGACAGCCAGAGCTGTCCCAGGGGAACACGAGTCAGAAGGGATGGACAAATCCCAGCAAATATCTGCTGGCTGTCTGCAGAGGATAATGACACGTCCTTGGAGTCCTCCAGCGCTGATCCCAGCTCAGCCAAGCCTTGGAGAGCCACGCTGAGCCTGTCCCCGGCTTCCCACCCTGAATTCCCACGGTGCCATTTATCCCAGCACGCTTCAGGAAGCAATTGGAGATTCCCACAGGCAGCAGCAGCAGCAGCAGCTCTGCTCCACCACGGCTGCATCCGTGTCCTGAGGCAGGGGCAGGCCGGGGCAGGCACTGCTCACACGGACCTGGGGAGACCACCCTGGATCCGTCACTTCCAGCAATCCTGCTGGAATCCTCCTGGAATCCTGCTCCTTCCCAACATGGAAGGAGTGAATCTTGCTGGAATCCTATGGGAATCCTCCTGGACTCCTGCTGCCCCCTGCTCCTTCCCTGACACGGAGCAGGTGAATCCTGTGGGAATCCTGCTCCTTCCCCAACATGGAGCAGGTAAATCCTGTTGAAATCCTGCTGGAATCCTGCTGCCTCCTGCTCCTTCCCTGACATGGAGTGGGTAAATCCTGTTGAAATCCTGCTGGAATCCTGCTCCTTCCCCAACATGGAGGGAGTGAATCTTGCTGGAATCCTGCTGGACTCCTGCTGCCCCCTGCTCCTTCCCCGACATGGAGCAGGTGAATCCTGCTGGAATCCTGCTGCTCCCCTCTCTTCCCTGCACTCTGGCGGGTGCTGTTCCCCCCTCAGCCCCCTCAGCCGTGCATCGGGAGCTTTGCTTTCCCCCCAGGTGCCTTTTGTGCTCCGTTCCCGTTTGATGTTCCTTATTGGGAGCCATCCAGGCAAGCACCTGAATTCCCACCTCTGCAGCACCTGGGGGGTGAGGGGAGGCAGGGGAAGGAGGGAACCTGGGCAGAGGTGAGCTTGGGAGGCTTTGCCACTGTTTAAGAGGAAATTGGAGGAGTAATGAGCTGAGCAGAGCAGAGGGAGAGGCCCCGGGGGCGGCTCGGAGGCACAGAGGGATCTGCAGGAATGAGAACAGGGAGGGAGAGGCAGGAACAAAAGAGGGAGGATGAGATGGAGCACGGGGAAGAGGCCACCTGGGAAGGGGAAGGGACATGGACAGGAACTGCAGTGCCCAGCAGGGCTGCAGGAGGGGGAAATGGAATTGGTTAAGCTGGAACAAACATCAGAGATCAACAAGTCCAACAGCACAGCCAAGGCCACCACTGACCATGTCCCCAAGTGCCACATGCACACGCCTTTTAAACCCCTGGGCAGCCTCTTCCAATGCTGGACAAACCTTTTTGGAGAATAAATATTTCCTAATATCCAATCCAAACCTCCCCTGGTGCTTATCCTGCTTTTTCACCCTTGATGGCAGAGTGGCACCGAGGGGACAGTGCCACCCACACACAGGGCACGGCCACCACCTGCTCCTGAGTCTCTGCCAAGGAGCTTCCTGCAGGATCAGCTCGTGGAACGGCATCTCCCTGGGGAGCCCCGAGGCTGGGCTGCTCACCTGTGCTTCCAGGGCTGGAATCCTGCAACACCTGGAGCCCAGGGAAATGAGGAGCAGGAGGTTTCACATCCCCTGGAATGCGTGGCCGGCATTCCAAGGGAAGGGATGCTCGGAGAAGGTCCCCAGGCACGGCGGGGATGGCAGGGAGGGAGGGGTGCCTTCCTGCAGGACCCTTCCTCCGGCCCTGGGCCATTGTGCTGCTTCCTTCCTGCTCCTTCCAGACCTTTGTCATGGAATTGTCCCAGGTAATCCAGGCCCCAGCTGCTTCCTGCTCCGCTCAGGAGCAGGAGGGAAGGAGATGAACAAGATGCTGGCGTGGGATTGCACTCCCCCACAGCAGCCAGAGCACAAATCCTCCTTCCTGGGGCTCCCTGATGCCTCTCTCCCGACCTTCTCCCATCAGTTATCCCAAAAAGGGAGCACTCGGTTAAATCCCTGCTAATTGGCTGGGCGCTGCCTCTAATTAAGCGCCCGACAGCTCCTCTGTACCGGGCAGGAAGGAGCCCGAGGTGTGTGTGACACCTCCCCTGCCTCCTCCCGGAGCTCCCATCCCTGTGGATCCCAGCTGGAGAGGGATGGGGACCCCAGGGCTGGCTGGGACTGGCAGATTTGGGAGCGAGGAGAAGCTGCACCGACACTGGGTGGGGGTGGGTGCCCGTCCTGGCAGCGCCTGGAGCTGGGAGTTCATCCTTGGTCTCCTGGCAGGGAGCTTGGAAGTGACCCAAAATTGGGATTTCTGGGTGCTCCCATGCACCAGGAATTGGGGGGATGGCCCCAAAAATGGGATTTCTGGGGGTTGAGTGGTCCCATGCACCAGGCAAGGACCATCAGGAGGGAAGGAGAACCGAGAGCCAGAGGCGCCTCCAACACTGACCCAGTCTGAGTCGGGACTGACCCCAGGGAACTTCAGGCTTAGGCTGCAGGACTGGGGCTGGATCCAGCATTCCCTGTGTCCTGTCACATCCAGGCTGCAGGACTGGGGCTGGATCCAGCATTCCCTGTGTCCTGTCACATCCAGGCTGCAGGATTGGGGTCCATCCAACCCAGTCCCCCATCAGTGGGCAGTGAAATCCCTCCTGGAGATCCTCCAGCTGCTTTTCCAGGGATAAACAAGGCCCTGCTGGGTTAAGGAGGGGCAGAGGACTCCCAGCAGGGGCTCAGTTGCCATCTGAACACTTTGGCTGAGGGCCTGGGCCACCAACGTGGGGCAATTCCAGAACCCTCCTTCCCCAACCGCAGACTCCACCCTCAGTCTGGAAAAGTGTGTCAGTGCTAAAAGCCTCGACAAATTCTTGGGAGAAAAATTTGCGAGTTGGGTTGAGCAAAAAACGCAACAACCCTCGTGGGAATTGTCTGTGAATCACATGGCAGGAGCCAGGAAAGTCTGGGGAAATCACAGGATCATGGAATGGGCTGGGTGGGAAGGGACCTTAAAGCCCATCCAGTGTCACCCCTGCCATCCAGGGACACCTTCCACTGTCCCAATGTCCAGCCTGGCCTTGGGCACTGCCAGGGATCCAGGGGCAGCCACAGCTGCTCTGGGCACCCTGTGCCAGCCCTGCCCACCCTCACAGGGAACAATTCCTGCCCAAAATCCCATCCAGCCCTGCCATTCCCTGTGACCTGTCCCTCCATCCTTGTTCCCAATCCCTCTCCAGCTCTCCTGGAGTCCCTTTGGGTTGCTGTGAGCTTGGAAGTTTTCCAGGATCCACAGTGGATGTTTCCTGCACCATGCCCAGCTCCTGCTGCCTGCACCAAGCTCACCCTGGGCCTGGGTTCAGCCTCTTTCTTTTCACCCCAAGCCTGATGGATCCATGCACGGATTCAGTGCTGTCCAATGATCTTCTCCCAAATCCTTCAGGCAGCATTTTCCCCCAAATCTCCAGGGCAGGCCAACACCTCTCCTGGTCTGGAACTGAACATCTGGAGATGTGGAGGCTGCCTCCTCTCAGGCAGGATCCAGCTGGGTTGGGATGGGTTGTGCTCCTGTTGCTGGAATGTTCGCCGGTGCTGCGGCTCAGGGGGGGTTTCCAGCTGCTGCCCGGGGCTGTGTCCAGGCAGGATGATGTCCTGGAGGTGTGCAGGGATGTCCAGGGCTACCGGGCTTCCTGTGTTTTTCTCAGCTCCCGCATTATCCTGGGAGCAATCAGCGCCGTGTTCCAGTGTCATTGTTCTCCCAAGGATCCCGTTTTGTTCAGGGGTCAGCTTTCCGGGTCACAGTCCTTTCAGGAAGGTTGAGCTTTCCATCCTTTTGTCTGCTCCTTCCTAGAAGGGCTGAGCGAGCTGCTGCGGTGCTTTTTGCTCCTTTTCTTCCCCTCTCCCTGTTTTTCTCCAGGACTATTGATCTGCAGCCCTGCGGGATGCTGGGGGAGCGCAGTCCCCGTGCTGTGCGCTGGAAAAAGCTCCCTCTTCCCCCGGCCTGGGCTCGGATCGAGCAATTGTTTTCCCTCCCCGCTCTTGTTTCGGGATCTTTCCCACCCCATGGCCCCGGGCTGTGGAATTGCTCCGCCGCCCTCGTGAAACTTGTGCGGCCGCCTCGGCGCTGTTTGAAGCGCTGCCATCATGTTTGTTTAAAAACACATTAATTAGCTTTGGGGTAATTGGGGTTTGCAGGGCTCTCTCTCTCGCATTGTTCTGCCCGCTCTAATTTGTTCTATCGATCTTCCCGGAGATAGGAGCGGGAGCTCGGAGCCAATCGGCGGCAGCTCCCGCTGCTGTCACCCCGCAGGATTTGTTTACAGCGGGGCTGGTGGCCCCTGCTCTGCTCAGCACGATCGGCTTCTGCCTCCCAGCCCATCCACCGAGCCCTTCCCGGCAGCCCATCCCATCTCCCATCCCATTTCCCAGCTCTGGCTCGGATTCCCGGAGCGCCCCGGGATGCGCCCGGCGAGCCCCGGGCTGTCCCCGAGCCCTGGGAGCCAGCGCGGCTGCGGCTCCTGCTGCGGCACGGCTCAGCCTTGGGTTTCCATGGAAACCCCCGGGCTCCTTCCCCGACTCCAGGTTTTTCAAAAGCCAACATTTTCGTTTCCATCAAAAGAGCCTTTTCTGCTTTTTCTGCCTTTTCTGCCTTTTCTGCCGCCTCCCCCCTCCCCAGCCAGCGCCGAGCCCGGCAGGGGCTGAGCCCCGCCCGGGGAGCGCGGTGACCGCAGCCGAGCTTTGGGAAGCTCTTCCCAGTGCCCATCTGCCCTCGGCCTGCACAGGAATCCTCCCCCGAGCGGCTGCTGTGCGGCAGAATTGAGCTGATGCAGCACCAGGCTGGGTTCATGCGCTGTTTCCATCCCTTTTCCCCAGAATTCCCCATTTCTTGGCTCATTATCCCTTTCCCCAAGTACCCCTGTGCGGCAGGAGCAGGGTGATGGTGCAGCTCCGGTGGCCACAGGACTGAGCTTTGCACAAATCCATCACTGCCTCCATCCCTTTTCCCCAGAATTCCCCATTTTTCGGCTTTTCCACCTTGGTATCCCCTTGTCCAAGTATCCCTGTGGAGCAGGAGCAGGGTGGTGGTGCAGCTCCAGCACAGCAGGACTGGGATTTTCACCATCTCTTCACTGCCTCCATCCCTTTTCCCCAGAATTCCCCATTTTTTGGCTTTTCTACCTTGATATCCCCTTGTCCAAGTGTCCCTGTGCAGCAGGAACAGGGAGGGATGGAGTTGCATTCCCAGCACCACAGGACTGGGATTTTCACCATCCCCTCACTGCCTCCATCCTTTTTCCCCAGAATTCCCCATTTTTTCCCCTCTCTGCCTCAGTACCCCCTTGCCCAAATGTCCCTTTCAGCAGGAGCAGGGAGGAATGGAATTGCATTCCCAGCACAGCATTTGGGATTTTCACCATCCCCTCACCCCCTCCGTGCTTTCCCCTTTTCTTGGACACCCCTATCCCCCCTCAGCAGGACCAGGATGGGATGTTGGTGCATCCCAGCCCCTCTCCACCCCTCTGGCAGCAGCACCTGGCTCCTCACATCCCTCCTGTGCCTCTTCCCACCTGGCAGCCTCTCGGGGAGGGCCGTGCCCGTTTTTCTGCCAGCAGACACAAAGCATTCCCAAACAATGGCCATTGCACAACTCAGCCCTGCATTTAACAGCAGTTTACAGGAGAAATAAATCTCAGGGACTCCATAAATCTCGGGGCTGAGATAAGAAATGTGCATCCAGAGCCCGGCGTGGAGTAAATCCTGCCCAGCTCCAGGACACACGAGGAGCATCCTGTATTTCACACCTGCCTTGGAGGCCAGAGGGAGATTTATGGGATTCAGGAATGGCCTCCACACATTGCAAAGGCTCAGCACTGCCTGCCCTGCTCTGGGACACTCCCAGTTGCCAGGCAGATGGAAAATGAGATTTTCCAGAGCAGCTGGCAAGATCCATGGGGGGGAAAACTCCCTGGCTTTGGGCAGTTCTGGGCCAGTCCTGCCACGTTCTCATTCCTCAACGAGAATTCCAGCAAATCCCAGTGGAGGGGCCTGAATCCTGTGGCCCCACATCTCCCATCCAAGCATGGCAATTGCCCTGCATGCAGGGATTTCTGGCGTGCCCACCGGGATTTTTGGATGGGAGAAGGCTTTAGCTCGTCCTTCTGGAAACATCTCGGAGTGTTCTCTCCTAAATGGGCACCAGAAAATCACTGAGGCAGCTGCACTGAGGGGGAGAGCTCTGGAAAACGCTTCTTCCCATGGATAAACTCTCCTTCCCATGGATTAACAGTGGCAGTAACCCCCCAAAAAACCAAGGGAATTCCATGGACAGAGCTGTCTGGAGCTCCTCACCTCTCCCTGGAGCTGGGGGGTCCCAGCCCTGAGCAAGGAGCATCGTGGAAAGGTTTTGTGGGACAATCCCGGGGTGGCTGCTGCTCCCCATGGAATGCTCTGCAATCCCAGCAATGCTGTGGCTTCTCCTGTGGCTGACAAGAAATCTTCATTTCCCAATTTTTCCAGCCCTTTGGAAAGAGCAAATGACAGGAAATGTGAGGCCCTTTCCAGAAAGCAGAGTGCCATGGGGTGGGTGTGCTGGAGGGAAACTTGGGATAAAAGCTTGGAGCCAGCTGGGGAGGGATGGAGGGGGAGCAGAGAGGGGTGAGGGATGTGCTCCAACTTTGCTCCTCTGATGTTTCAACCGCTGGAGGGGAAGGATTGGGACAAAACACTTGCAAGGAGACAAAGAAATCCCTGAATCCAGGAGGATTTGGGAAGGTGGGAGATCCCTCAGTGGAGGCAAGGCCAGCATTCCTGGGTCAGGCTGGGTCAGAAGCAGAGCCTGGAATAAAAACACAGCTCCAGAGCCGAGCTGTGGTGGGGGAAGATTCCTCCCAGTGCATTTCCCAGGGAAGGGAGGGTGTCTCCACCTGTGGATTGTACCTGTGGGTGCCAAAAACCCTGGGAAGGGTGGAAGTGCTGGGATATCAGCTGGGAAAGGAGCTGGAGGCAGGTCCTCTCTCCTCAGAGCCATGGGATTCCGAGTATCTTTCAAAATAGGATTACAAGCAAGAAATAGGACTCCCTAATCCATTCTCTCCCCAACACAAATAAGACTCGGTGAGCAGCTCAGGTCAGGGAAAGCACTAATCCCTCCAGCATTCCTGGGAGTGCCCAGGTTCTGCTGCACTGGGAAGGCAAAAACTCCACGAGCAAGACAAAGTTCCAGCAGTGAAAGAAGAAAATCCTGTGGGATTTTCTAGGGATGACACCTAGAGGAGCTGGAACAGAGGCTAGGAAGAGTTAAGAGGAATAAAACTGGTATTTATTGAGGGGCCTTCAAAGGCCACACCCTGGCAATGATGGTCCTGCCCAGGGCTTGGTCACGAGATCTCCCATTTTTATAGGTTTTAGTCCATTTGCATACAACTGTCCAATTAACAGCCTCAAATAATGAAGTTTCATCCTCCTTGCTTGCTTTCCCATCCTCCTCTTTTCACCTTGTTTATGCTCAGGGCCTGAAATTTGAAGAGATTGTCCTTGAGTCCCCAGCTGGAATAGGATTGTTTTGTCTTCACCATCCTGAGGAAAAAATCCTAGCAACCCTTAATATAAAACTAAAAGCTGCACACCAAAGCAGAACAGAAAAACTTAAAATTTAAGGCATCAATCCTGGCTGTGTCCAGCAGCCACTTGGGAGATGGAGATGATGGAGATGGAGATGGAGATGGAGATGATGGAGATGAAGATGGAGATAAAAGGAGATGGAGATGGAGATGATGGAGATGATGGAGATGGAGATGGAGATGAAGATGATGGAGATGGAGATGGGCTGAGCTTCCCACCTGGAGCAGAGGGATGAAGGTGAACCCAGGGAGCTCCAGGAGTTCTGCCCCCAGCACCGGGATTGGCGTTCCCTGCAGCATCCTGGGTGCTTGGGATGGCTGGGAACACCCAAAACCAAGCACAGGAGGAGCCCGGCAGGGTGGAGGTGTGGGAAACACGGCTGGGAATATCGCGGGCAGTGTCCAGAGAGCCGGGGAAGGGCAGGGCGCTGCTTCCCCCATCGCAGGAGCTGCGTGTCCTGAAGGGACAGCGACAATTCCTCTGAAACCTGAGCCTGGCAGCCACCCAACCCAAGGACAGCGTCCTGGGTCTGGTTTCAAGCCTCCCTCAGCACTATCTGATGCCATGCAAATATTCCCAGGCTCCAGGAATCCTTCGCCGCTCTCGGGGCCGTCTCGGATTCCGTGGTGCTGCAGAAAAGCAAAGCCGAGCTCTCCGGAGCCGAGGGGAAGGGCGAGGGGTGAGCAACTTATCCTTTCACCTCCTTTTTTCCATGCTCATCACCCTGGAAGTGTCCCAGGATGGGTTGGACGGGGCTTGGAGCACCCTGGGATCATGGAAAGTGTCCCTGACCATGGGGCTTTTTCCAATTCAAATCATCCTGGGATTCTGGCATCCCAATCCTTGATTTCCCTACACTTTTTGGGGCAGTTTGGCTGTGATGGGAGTGGGGTTGTTCCATTCCAGTAGGATCCAGCTGGCAGAAGTGGATTCCCCCGGCAGAATCAAACCAAAAGGGGAGGGAGGTTCCTGCAGCGCTGCCGTTTGCCCCAGCCCTCACTTTTCCCTTCCCACAGCTCCAGGGATCGCCTGGGCTCCGTTCCCAGAGCGTTTTGTAGGGGCAGATGGCTCGGAGCAGGAGGCAGGAGTGCATCCATGGAGGGAGGGAGAGCTGGGGGAGGGTTGGGGGCACACAGAGGCTCCTGTTGCCACTGGAGCCCCCTCGTGCCCTCCCAGCCCTGCAGGGCTGACCTTTCCCTGCTCCTGGACCTGTCAGAACCGAGCTGGGAATGATTTCCAAAGGTTCCCGGGAATGTCAATGCTTTCCCCTCGTTTATTTGTATTTTCTGCCCAGCAATTGACAGGATTTCAGCGAGTCCTTGCATTTAGCAGGAGCCCCGTGCTGCTAAATTTGGGTCAATTTGTCCCGCGTTGTGTTTGAAAACATGATCATATTTCTGTCGGATCTGCAACAGCAGCACACAGGGCATTTATTCCAACCTCATCCCGCCTGGAAAAGGTGGGATCCTGGGTGGGATATGGCCGGAAGTTCGCTGGGGAAAAGCAAATTCCAAACTTTGAGCAGCTGAAGCACCCGAGAGGGTCTGGGCTGGCTCAGGGCTCGGGAGCTGCCCTAGAACCCACCCAGGTGACATCAGATGTGGGGTGGTGACATCAGATGTGGGGTGAGGACATCAGATGTGAGCAGTCCCCACCTCCCGATGTCACCAGTGAGACCCAAACTCCCTCAGTGCTCAAATTCCAAGGTGTGCACCTCCCAAAGGTGCCCTCCCTGCTCCAGGTGGGATGGAATCCCAGGTTCTGGGCTTTGCTGCAAAGCCTCATCCTGGGGAAATCCATCCCTGCCCAGGGTTTTCCAAAGGGCAGTGCCAGGCCAAGGGCAGGCTGGAAATGGAAAAAACACCAGAGGAAACCACTGGAAAGTACCCCAAGAACCAGCCTAGGAAAAAGCAGGAAGTCCTGGCCAGTGCAAAGATTCTTTACAACCTCTTTTATTTTTATTCTTACTGCAGCAAAACAGAATTCTCCCCGTTTTTTACAGTTCTCCTGTGTTTTGCTAAAATCTGGCTTTGACTTCAGACATCTCGAGCACCAAGCTCTGGCCAGCTCAGGGCCTTTCCTGCTGTCCCCACAAACACGGGGTGTCCCAAATGCTGGGACTGGGCTGGGATATTCCCAGGCTGGGACATTGCCTGCCATGGATCAGGCCTCGGGGATTTTCCTTCCAGACAGGTCCGTCAGCTGGCAATGATCCATCATTCCTCCCTCCTTCCTAATTCCTGCTCTGATGGATGCAGCCAGCCCTTCTCCAAAGCTGACATTTATAGCACCAGTTTTCTCCGGATATAAATATAACCTGGATGCGTTGGAGTAGCAGGAAAATCGTTTAAATGTTCCCTTTGACAGCGAGTTTGAAGATTGCTGACACTAAAACCACTTACTGATATTGTTCTGTATCATCCTGCACTCAGCCTTCAATCATCCTCATTACAGGTGTGCACGAGCTCAGCATTCCCAGCCCCTCACACCTCCTGGAATCCCAGAGAGCCGCGGATTCCCACCGGAACGTGGAGCAGAACCAACAGATCACAGATGAGCAGCTCCAGGGAGGGGATTGTCCCCCCTTTACTCTGTCCTTGTGAGACCCCCACCTCCAGCTCTGGGGTCTCCAGAAGGACCTGGAGCTGCTGGATGAGCCCAGAGAGGCCACGGGGCTGCTCCAGGGCTGGAGCCCCTCGGGGTTTTGCTCTTTGGGAAATCTAGGAATGTTCACCTGGAGAGGAGAAGGCTCCAGGGAGAGCTCAGAGCCTTTCCAGAGTTTAAGGTGGCTCCAGGAGAGCCAAACCCTGCAGGAAAAGCAGTTCTGAGTGACACGGACACCCAAGAGCCGGCTGGTGCTGAAAAGTTGTCCCAAGCTCTGGTGCCACAGCAAAGGGGACAAGCTCTGCCTGCGGAGCTCACAGCAATCCAATCTCCTCAGACCCGCACAGATCAGGCCAGGCTCTGCTCTCAGGTGCTTTTTTTGCTCTGCAGAATCATGTTTTCCCCCCCGCAGTGCCAGGATGATGGGAATGCTGAAGTTCTCTCCCGGCTCAAGGCTCGGGGATGCTCCAGGTGCATCCTTGGGCTCCCAGGGAGGAGATCACTCAGCGCTGCCCGTGCCTCTGGTGATGCCAGGTGATTTCTGCCCTGTAAACACGAGGAGCTCTGACATCTGCTGTGCTTTCTGCCTGGCTGCCTCCTCCCGTGCCAGCCGGGGCCGCGACGGGAGGTGACACGAGCGCCGGTGTCGGTGACACGGCGCTGAGCGGCTGCTGAGGGCAGGGAGGGACACAGGGACACCCGAACACCTGGGGGAGAGCAGGAGGAAAGGCAGAGCTTCTGCCTCAACAAATGAGCCAGGGCAGGAGTGAGGGGTTGGGGGATGCCAAAGGGCGCTGCAGATCCCATCCCGAGGGAGGGAAGTTGGGAAAATCCTTGTTCCGATTTAAAATGGCAAGCAGAGATCATGGAATTAATTACAGGATAATGGAATGGGCTGGGTTGGAAGGAACTTAAAGCCCATGGGCAGGGACACCTTCCACCAGCCCTGCCCATCTTCTCCTTGCTCTGCCATTCCATGGTCCCGCTGGTGTTTCCCATTCCCACTCAACCCACAGCGTTCCCCATTTCCCCAGCAGAGCCTCTCCAAGGGACACGATCCAGGGAAAGGATCCAGGGGCCTTTCACTGCACCTGGCCAAGAAAGCCTTGGTTTCTGTCTTGGCTTGCAGTACAGGATGTGCCCAAAAGTGTGAATTCTGTCCCCAGCTGTTAACCCAGCTGGGGCAGTGATCCTGATCTCTGTGGGGATCTCTGCTGTTCCTGTTCCAGCTGTTCACCCAGCTGTTGCAGTGTTCTTTATCTTGCCCACAGCCCATCCTCCCTCCAGGAGATCTCTCCTGTCCATGGCCATGCAGTCCCAGGGCAGGGCTGATCAAATTCCATCATCCCATTGGGAGATGCTCCAGCCAGGGCAGGAGCCGAGCATTTCCTACCCAGATCAAAGGGGAGATTTGGAACAGCAGAGCAGCCTTTTCCCACTGGATCCCAGAGGAAAACCAGAGCCTTCCCCATCATCCCTGCAGCTTTGGAGGAAAACTGCACCTTGTGCAGGAGCCCTGCTCCAGCAGAACCACATCTGTCACTGCAGGAGGATGCAGCCACCATGGAATGGGACTGCACCAACCCTGACTGACTGACGGGGGCACCTTGGATTCTCACTCTGCCCCTGCTCTGGGTTTGTTCTCTGCAATACTGCATTGCTATTTTAATTTTCCTAGTAAAGAACTGTTATTCCCATTCCCATATCTTTGCCTGAGAGCCCCTTAATTTCAAAATTATAATAATTTGGAGGGACGGAAGGGGTTGACATTGTCCATTTCAAGAGAGGCTCCTGCATTTCTTAACAAACAGCTGTCTTTCAAAGCAAGACAGTTTCTTAGATCCAGGGAATTTCTTGGCCTCAATGGGAGGTGTGGACCCCCAGGTGACATTCCCATGGGGCACTTTGCACGTCTGGGTGCAGCTGCTCCCAAATTCCAGCTGCCCTCTGGCAGTGACACGGCTGTGGCCTCACTGCTGGGACTCCCCAGCACGGAGCTGTGCCAGGGCAGCTTTTCCTGGGATGCAGGACCTGGAAAACACCAGCTCAGGGACACAAATGCATCCCTTTGTTCCCCCTGGGACCATCCCATCACCTCCATTCCTCCTCTGAGATGGAGCAAGAGATAAAAGCCACGGGAGATGCAGAGCAGGGCTTTGAGGCCTGGAAAAGTGGAATGTTTTTATTGCTGGATGAATAATTTACCAGGACAAACTGGAATTCAGGGCACTGAGAATCTCAGAGATTCCCACAGAGCTGAGCTTGGCCACTCCTCGCCCAGCAAGGAGCTGCTTTTGGGGGGTCCCCACCTCGTTCCTCCAGCTCCCTAATTTCCAATTTCCCTCCTCTCCAAGGCAAACCTGCAGGGGGAATTTCCACGTGCATTTCACAGCCTGGTTCCTGAGGAGTGATAACCTGGCCAAGCAGGCTTGGCACCAGGAAAGGGACAATTCACAGCCCAGACAACTTTACCTGGATTGAATTAATCCGAAGCAGCAGAAGCAGCAGCTCCTTCCCAGCCCTGGCAGCACGAGATTGGCACAACTCCCTGATAATAAATTGTGCAGAGAACTGCAAGGAAAGGGGAAAATCCTGGCTTTGATGTGCTCTATCTCCCATCTCCAGCACAGCACAGGATGAGGGTGGAGATTGCAGGCAGGGAGGAAATGGATTGTGCTGGAAAAGGTGGGAAAATTGGAGGGAAGATTAGAGGGACTGGCTCTCATCATCTCAGCTGATTCACTGCCTGAGTGAAAATTTGGGGACTGATGAAAATTTGGCTTAAACAAAAGGCAGGGAAAATAGCAAAGGGTCCCAACTCCTTGTGGCAGAGCAAGGAAACCTACTTGGAAAAGAGAAATGGGAATATGAGTTGCTGATTAAGGGATAACTCATCAGTTATCAATTAGGGTTGGAGCCCAGTGCTGCAGGAGCTAACTGGGGTAGGTCATGGAATTGGATTAGGGCGTCCCACACTGGTTTGGAATTCTTAAATCCCATTTTATTTTGTTCAGGGACAACTTCCACCATCCCAGGGTGTTCCAAGCCCCGTCCAACCTGGCCTTGGGCACTTCCAGGGATCCAGGGGCAGCCACAGCTTCTCTGGCCCATCAAAAATTCAGCTCCCAGCACCGTCAGCTCATTTCTTTCCTGGTTTATCCCGTGAGGAATTTGGGTTCCTAATCCCACTGCTCTTCAGAGGGGGTATTTGAGAGCTCAGTGCTGGGAGGGCAGTCCCAGTTTCCAGCTGGGATTTCACAGTCCCAGTTTCCAGCTGGGATTTCACAGTCCCAGTTTCCAGCTGGGATTTCACAATCCCGTGTTCAGTGCCATATTAATATTCCCCTGAAGTGGCACTGAGGGTTATTTTCCTTCTGTTAAGAACAGCAGCTGAATTCCCGCTCAGCCTCTCTGAAATATTGCTGTGAAAATCAAGGATATGAGCTGACTTATCAGGAGAGAAAAATGCCACAGGGACTAATGCCAGGCTCAGGGACTGCACAGCCAGGGAATAACAGAATTCCTCCTGCAAGGCAGGAGCCTGGAGCACAGGGGACTTTGGGAGCATTACCAGGAAGGCACAAATAAGCACCTGCCATGAGCCAGGTTTTTTTCCAGCCCTGCTGTCCAGTCTTAGGGAGAGACTCTACAGGGATCTGAATCCTCTTTGCACCCCTTTATCCACGGGATTTTCCTTTTGGAAAAGCTTGTACACTCACTTCCTGCGGTCTGAAGGAAAATTCTGTTGAGGAAGTCGGAGCAGTGAGCACAGAAATTCCCCTTTTTGGGACACACTCCCACCCCACAGGATGCTGTGGCCACGGTGGTGGCCCTGGAGGAGCTGCCAGCAGCAGATTTGGTTGGAGGTTCGTGTGCAGGCACAGAATGCAGCTGGGATTTGGGAATGCAGTCACACAGAGCAGGAGCAGCGTGCATTATTCATCACACAGGTAACAGCGGCACAGGGAGAACATTCAGCTGTTAAATGTTGGAAAACAGCAAAAAAAAAAGAGAGGCCACTGCTGCGTGAAGAACTCTGTCCTGCAAATCCCTTTAATGCTGCAGTTGTGTTTCCATTAAACGAAGTAAAAGCAGGGTTTTTGGAGAGGTTTTTGGGGGCTGGCCACCCTCTATTCCCATGGGAAGATCCAGCTTGTGATCCCAGGGGTGCAGGGGAAGGGAAATCAAGGTGGGATTGCCCCAGGCTCAGAACTCAGCCCTGCCCTGGGGGGCACTGCTCATGCCCAGGGCAGCGATTCCCACCTGGAGCTGACCCTGCTCCGGCTCCAGGAGCCCTGGGAGTTCCTCTTCGAGTGGCCCAAGGGCAGGTGAAGCACAGCCCGTGTGTCCCCACCCTGTGCCCACACCAAGGCTGGAGCACCTTGGATTTCCCAATGCAGCCGAATTCCAGCATTTCCCTGAGTCGTTTCCTGGCACCACAGCAGGTGACACTGCTGAACCTGTGCTTGGGGTTCCACCTGGGGCTTCCTCATCCAGGGAGCTCCGTGGGGCACAGGGACAGGGACAGGGACAGGGACAGGGACAGGGACAGCAGCACGACAGGGCCATCGATCCCAGGCCTGTCAGGACCAGTGGTAACACAACAGTCAACAAGACACATGCCCTGAGGCAAACCTCAAATATTAAATTCCCCAGCAGAGCGGAGTTCCCGGGTTTAATAATTATCCTTCTGCAGCACAGACCCTTCAAATCTTCTGATGGAAAGTGCATAATTTAAGTGCAAGGTACTTGTATTGTTGTTAGTGGTTAGTGGTGAGATCTGTGCCAGGTCTGCTCTCCTTTAACATCTTCATTTGATCTGAAAGAGGGAGGGTAAAGAGCCTGTTAATTAAATTTGCAGAGGATATGAAATGGGAAGGTGCTGCAAATCCTGGTGAGGACAAAGAGCTAAAAGATAATGCACTGGGAAAGAAGGGTCAGGCCTAGGAAGGAAATAGCCAAATGAAATTCATTCTGAACAAATGCAAAGTAATCCAGCTGGGGAAATATAATTTAACACCATGGAGACTGGGAGAGAGACATTTGGAGAGCAGTAATAGGGAGAGGCCTGAGGGACAGCGAATTACAGCAGGATTTGGGATGTGTGGTGGTGGCAGGAGCAGGAGCAGTGCACAGACAGCACCCAGGCCTTTCTAACCCAGAAAAGAGGGCAGGTTTTGTGTCACTGTGCCACTCAGTGCCACCCTGCCAGGTGTCAGGGGGGTGAAAGGTCCCAATGTTTCAGAAAAACCTCGGATATTTGTGTTTGGGCGCATGGGGGATGTGACAGAAAATCCCAAATCCCCAGTGTCCCCTCCCCAGGGCACACCCAGGGCTGCAGCCCCACCCTTGGATCAGGATGTGGAGCTGGGAGGTCCAGGACAAGTCCCAGCCCTGTTCTGGGGGGTCACAGCCCCCTGGAAGGGAGGGGTCACAGCTCCCAAGCTCCCATCCCAAACTGCAGGGAACGGGGCAGGAGGCAGCTCCAGGAATGTCACAGCTGCTGTCCCTCACCCTGCAGCCACCACAGCAGCACCTCTGGGGTCACCTGTGGGGGAATTCTGCTCCAAACACCTCTGGGGTCACCTGTGGGGGTGTTGGATCCCAGAAATCTGGAGTTTTGGAGCTTTCTGTGCTTTCAGGCACTGACCCCCTGGAAAACACTGCTGAACACCTGAAGCCTTAGAAACTGCTTCTAAATATGAGTGGTGAAGTAGAAATCACGAGTGTGTAGTGAATTAAAAGTTTGTGCTTCCACAGGCTGATGGGTTTTAAATTTGGGATTTTTATAGTATAGTGATAGATATGGGACAAGATAAAGATTTTTGGGTGTTGTCTCTTTCTTTGTTCATTTTTCTTCTTCTCCGTGGATTTCAGGCAGTAGTTTCTAACTGATCAGTCAGTGTCACTCTAAGAGTCATGGAAATGTAGTTATTGGGTCAAAAGTATAAATAATATAAGTGTTAATTCTCTATTTAGCCTTGTAGCAGTTTCCTCTGTGGCCATTTTTCACTTCTAGCAAGGAGCTGGAAGTGCTGTCATACTCTCTGTACTTTCTGATAAAATATAATAAACATCCAAGCCCAAACACGAGAAAAACTGTTTGAACCGTGTTTCTGTTAATGCTGGCTCTGAGAAAAAACCAAAAAAACCTGATAAATAAACCACGAATAGGTGGTGTAAGACCCCTGCACTGCTGCCCACATGGGGGAATTCTGCCTCCAACACCTCTGGGGTCACCTGTGAGGGAATTCTCCCTCCCTGTCACCTCCCTGTCCATCACCTGCACAGGGACACTGCTGTCCCCGTCCTAACCTGGCACCAGCTGCTCCCAGAGCATCCCTGCCGTGGGATTGTGTCACTGCACTGTCCCCAAGGGCCGGGCCCTGTCCCTGTGGGACACCAGCAGTGTGGGACAGGCTCCAGAGCCAGCACCAGGGCGCTGCTCCTGTCCCCACCCCGAGCAGACAGCTCCATTTAGGAGGCGCAGGGAATTTCCAAGAAATCCTGCTGCCTTCAAAGCCGGCTTGGCATGAATATTTCAGTGCAGCTGCCTGGCCCTGGCTCTGTGTCTGTGCCCAGCCACCACAGGAGCATCCCTGCCCTCTCACCCACGTGCCAGGTGACCCTCTCCTATTACTTTTCATCTTCTTTTTTTTTTTTTTTTTTTCTCTTCAGTCACAGTCGGAATTTCGCGTTTGGACTCGGTTGTTTATTTATTCTTATCTCTCTTACAGTGAGTGTTACAGCACTTCCAGCTAACAAAGTAAAAATGAAGAAATGGTGATGTGTGTCTCTCTCCTTACAAGGTCTTTTAAGGCCTAATTGTCCAATTAAAAACTAACACCTAAATTATTTTTACTTTTTACCCAATGACCAAACACCCGTGACCCACAGTGTGGCATTTTCTATTTAATTAAAAAAAAAAAAATACCACCCAGACCCAAGAAGAAGAAGAAGGTGAAGGAAGAAACCTAAAACCTCCATCTTGCCTTGTACCTATCACCATAGTCTAAAACCTTAAATTCTAAATTTGATATTACACATTTTATTCGAACTCCACACCAGTGATTCTAGCTCTGTAATTCAATTTTGGAAGGAATTTTGAAATCTTTCCCCAAGGCCTCAGGTCAAAAGCAGTGTTCTTTTGGGGGAGGTCGCTGCCTGGCAGCACAGAAAGTTCAAAATTCCCTTTTTCCAGGGTTCCAGCCCTCTCCTGCACCGGGGGAGCCTTGGGAGATGCCCGGCTCTGCCTCCGTGCCAAAATCACATCCTGGCAGCTTGGCCACAGCTCCGTGGCCACTGCTCGCCCTGGGCGGGCTGAGCTGGGCACCGTGCCCACCCCCCCTGCCCTGTGCTCGCCCTGGGCAAGCCGAGCTGGCCCCGTGCCCACCCTGGCTGGCCCGAGGGCAGCGCTGGCTGCCAGCCCCTGCCACACGTCTGGGGAGATGTGGGGGGCACGGCTGGGGGAAAAAAAAAAAAAAAAAAAAAAAAAAAAAAAAACCAATGCAGCGTTCATTAACCTCACTCCGCCTGTCCTAATTGCCTGCTCAGGCTGAAACGATTGTGTTAGAGGCTGCTCTGCCTAATTATTATTGTTCTTTTAAAGATAACGGGGGAGGGAGAGCATGGGGGAGAGGAGAGGGGAAGGGAAGAGGGAGCAGGAGGGCAGGGGGGACGGAGGAGCAGCTCGCAGGATAAGGGACTTGTTTGAGGGAAGGGAATAAACAGGTCTGGAATTGGTTCATCCTCCTCTCCTCTCCTCTCCTCTCCTCTCCTCTCCTCTCCTCTCCTCTCCTCTCCTCTCCTCTCCTCTCCTCTCCTCTCCTCTCCTCTCCTCTCCTCTCCTCTCCTCTCCTCTCCTCTCCTCTCCTCTCCTCTCCTCTCCTCTCCTCTCCTCTCCTCTCCTCTCCTCTCCTCTCCTCTCCTCTCCTCTCCTCTCCTCTCCTCTCCTCTCCTCTCCTCTCCTCTCCTCTCCTCTCCTCTCCTCTCCTCTCCTCTCCTCTCCTCTCCTCTCCTCTCCTCTCCTCTCCTCTCCTCTCCTCTCCTCTCCTCTCCTCTCCTCTCCTCTCCTCTCCTCTCCTCTCCTCTCCTCTCCTCTCCTCTCCTCTCCTCTCCTCTCCTCTCCTCTCCTCTCCTCTCCTCTCCTCTCCTCTCCTCTCCTCTCCTCTCCTCTCCTCTCCTCTCCTCTCCTCTCCTCTCCTCTCCTCTCCTCTCCTCTCCTCTCCTCTCCTCTCCTCTCCTCTCCTCTCCTCTCCTCTCCTCTCCTCTCCTCTCCTCTCCTCTCCTCTCTCACTGTTTATTTTCCGAGTAATCAGAGGGAAAATAAAAGCTTGTCTCGTGTAATAGAGGCAGCGGATTTCATCTGCGTGCCTGGGACTTCAGGAAACTGCAAACATCGATCCGAGCCGGTGGGGAAAGAAAAGAAATTTACAGGCCAATAAAAAATATATTAAAAAACTTCCCCTGCCCTCAGCGCGGGGCTGCAGGTGGGGAGAGGAGCCTGGGGTGACCCCGGGGACTGGGGGGACACCCCAAGGGCTGGTCCTGAGCCCCGGGGGGCGGCCACTAGCCCTGGGAGCCCCCTGCTAGCCCGGGGCCAGCAGGCTGAGAAGCGGAGGGTCTGGCAGCCAGTCTGACACTTAAGGAATTAGCTCTGCATCATTTGGAGTTTTCTGCTCTACTAATTTTCAGTCGGCTCCTCATTTGGGTTTGGTTTTTTTTGTTTTTTTTTGTTTTTTTTTTTTCTCCCCCCCCGACATTTTAAAGGAGCAGCATCCCGGATCGCCGGGACCTCCTGGGATTCGGGGGCAGGGCTTTGGTGTCGCTTCTCACATCGACCCGCACGTTTTTCCCTCTTCTCCAGCAGCCTCTTCATTCCCACACGGTGTTTCCCAGCCCCGGGACGCTCCCAGCTCACCTGTGCCATCACCCCCGTGCCCAAACCCCTTGGCCGGGCAAACAAACCCACCCAGCTCCGACTTTGCCCTTTGCTGTTTGCTTTGGGCTCTCACCTGAGCTCTGGAAGCACAATTCCACAATTCCACCCTCTGTTGACTCAGGGTGCACTTTAGACTCTTTTTTTTTTTTTTTTTTGGTGTGGGGGAGAACGGGGGAATGTTTGATCAGAGCTTTGCATTCCCCACTCCCAGCTCAGGGGTGAAAAAATCGCCTTGAATTTGGAGAGGGGAGAGCAGGGTGGGGGTTTCCAGTTTTTTTTTTTGTTGTTTTTTTGTTTTTTTTTCCCATCAGGACAGGGCACAGCCCAGCTGTGGGGTTTTAGGGCTGCTCCTTCCCTAATCCTGGCTTTAATCCTGGCTCCAGCTGTGCCAGCTGTGCCCGCTGTGGGGACAGTGGCAGTGGCCAGGGGTGGCAGGAGCAGGCTGGCACAGGGCAGATGTGGCTCTGCTGGTCCCTCCCTCCCAGGACACAGAATCCCAAAATCTTCCCTGCCCGGCACACGAGCAGCCCGTTAGAAACAAAGGGAATCAGGGAAATTTTAAAAAAAATTAAAAATAAATTGAAAAAAATTAAAAATTAAAAAAAAAAAAAACGAAAAGAAGCCACACAAAAAAATCTCATTAAAAAAAAAAAAAAACCAACACACACCCCAAGGAAACAACAAAAAAAATCCAAAAAGCCCCTAAACCCCCAAAACAACAACAACAAAAAAACCCCAAAAAACAACTAACACAAAAAAGCACCAAAACCCCAAAAACAACAAAAAACCCCAAAAAACAACCAACAAAAAACAACAAAAACCCAAAATGACCCCAAACCCCCAAAACAACAAAAAAAACCCCCAAAACCAACTAACACAACAAAGCACCAAAACCCCAAAAACAACAAAACCCCCAAAAAACAACCAACAAAAAACCAAATAAAAAGCCAAACAAAAAAACCCCCTAAAAACAACAAAAAACAAACCCAAAAACAACCAACAACAAAAAAAAAACCCAAAAAAACTCCAAAACACCAAAAGCAACAACAACAAAAGAACCCAAAAAACAACCTAAAAAAAAAACTCAAAAAAAAACAAACAAAAAAACTCCCCAAACTCCAAAAACAACAAAAAACAAACACCCCTAAAAAAAGGAAAAAACTCAAAAAACCAAACAATAAAACCCTAAATCCCCCCAAAAACAACAAAAAGCAAACTCCAAAAACCACCACCATAAAAAAAAACCTCAAAAAAACCCCCCAAAAATAAAAACAAAAAACAGAAACCCCCCCAAAAAATAAAAAAAAAAAAAAACAAAAAAAAAAATCCCCAACCAAAAACCCACAAAACCTAAGAGCAGCCAGGCCAGCAGCCCGGCCTAGGCACGGCTTTTATTTGTTATCCTGAATGGGGAGAAGGAGCAGAAACCCCAAATTCCTCCCAAAATTTCCCCCAAATTTCCCCCAAATTCCCCCCAGCTTTCTCGGGGTGTTTTTCAGCTCATTATTGATCTGGTATCGATGCAGGCACTGCTGGTATGGGCAGGCAGATCAAAATCCCACCCCACAAATTTTCCTGCACTGCCCAACCTCCCCAAAACTCTGCAAGAAGGAAAAAAAAAAAAAATAAAAATCAGAATTTTTCTGCCATCACTGGGATGTGCCACCCCTGGTGGAATTTTTAAAACCAGAAAATCACTCTGTGCCACCCCAAACCTCTTTGGCTGAGTCCCCGAGGGCTCTTTTAGGAGTTCCCCGTTTGGATTTGGCCAAATCACCAAAATTCCCTGGGATTGCCAGTCCTGGGAATCGCCCTGGCTCCCACCTTGTGCCCACTTTCATCCCTAAGGGCACCTCTGCCAAAAGTGAATTAAAAAAGATTATTTACGTTGAGAACTGACTAAAGTGTCTCTGTGTGCTGGTAAGAAAGTGTGAGAGGGGGGAGGAAGGAGTGGTCTGAAAATCTTATTCTAAATGCATTGTTTGTGTTTTAATAAAGTTTTTTATACCCTTTGAAATCTTAGTGTGCCTTGCTCTTGCTCCTAATTCTATCTCACCACACAAAATGAGTGTATTGAAAGCAGCAAACCTAAACTATAACATTTATTGGCACATCGGCCGGGAAATCAAACTAAACCAAGACACCCCAGCTCGGTTCCTTGTGCGGGCTCCGGTGCCACCCCTGCGGTGCCACCCCTGCAGGGCAGTGACATTCCAGGCGAGAGGGAGAGAGAATTCCCTTTCAGACAGCAAATTGGGTTGAATTCCCCACTTAAGGCACATTCCCGAGCCATTGTCCCTCCTGTCCGAGCCCTCTGGGCACAGGAATTGGCTCCGGGATTCCCTGGAGTGGGCAGGTCCTCATTCCCCCCCTGGCACCTGCCCTGGCAGTGCCCTGTGGAGCTGGAGCTCGAGTCACCGTCCTGCCCTGCCTGGAGACACAAATGTCACCAGGGACATCATCCCGGTGTTCATCCAGGAATGGGATCCTGCCAGGGCTGGAGCCCCTCTGGAGCCAGGCTGGGACAGCTGGGAATGTTCATCTGGAAAAGGGAAGGACCCAGGGAGAGCTCAGAGGGGCTCCAGGAGAGCTGGAGAGGGATTGGGGACAAGGATGGAGGGACAGGACACAGGGAATGGCACGGTTGGATGGGATTTTGGGCAGGAATTGTTCCCTGTGAGGGTGGGCAGGGCTGGCACAGGGTGCCCTGGATCCCTGGCAGTGCCCAAGGCCAGGCTGGACATTGGGGTTGGAGCATCCTGGGATGGTGGGAGGTGTCCCTGCCATGGCAGGGGTGGGATGGGATGGGATGGGATGGGATGGGATGGGATGAGCTTTAAGGTCACTTCTAACCCAACCCATCCCAGTCCAACCCAACCCATCCCATTCCACGATTCTGAGATTCCCAAAGTTCTCAGATGGCTGCAGTGTCCCTTCCCCACCTGTCTGCTGTGCCAGCCAGCTCAGGGCTGCTCCGAGATGACAACAGCCCTTTGCTATTCCTCCTTATTCCAGGAATTCCAGGATTATACTCAAATGAGAACCAGAGGGGGTGAGTTTGGGCATGGATTGCTGAGCTCTGCCCTGGAGCAATGTTTGGCATCTCCAGGGGCTGCTGCCAGGCCCCAGGGCTGTGGGGATTCCACCACGGCAAGGGCTTTGTCCTTGCAGGTCCTTGAAATCCAGTGGAATTGCTGCTGGATCCAGCCCAGGCTGGGTGAATTACCTGGAATTCTGCTGAGCCCAGCTCGCTGCACTCACCTGGAGATGCCCCGGCGTGATCAAACACTCAATTCCCCCATTCCCTATTATTGTATCGAGTGTCCTCCTCTTTTGTGGACTCCAGAATCTCAACCTTGCTGGAGTTTCAGCCCCTCTGGCACCTCAGGAGCACTCAGAGAACATCAGATAAACTGCCCAGAATCCACAGCCTCCCCCATCCCGCGGTTTCCCATTACAAATCCACCATTTAACCTCTCTGTGGTCGAATCCCACTCTGGAAAATCAACCCCCAGCACAAGGATTTCAATTTGTAACCCCTCCCCACAGTGAACTGCTGTGGCCACGGAGCTGGGCAGAAAAATGAGCTGGGAAAGCTCGGAAATATCGGGAATTTTGTCACTTTGCTACAGGGTCACTCGCTGAAGGGAACCAAATCCCTGCTGTGGGAGGACAAATCCTGCCTTTCCCCATGAACTCAGATCCTTGGGATTGTTGAGGTTTGGTTTCCAGCACAGGCTGTGGCCTCTTGACCCCACTGGTGTGGTTTGGGAGCCCTGAGGTGTCCCCAAGGCCCTTGGGGACATCAGGGGTTGGGGTTTGCCCCTTCCCATGGACACCTTGGCAAGGTGACATCGATTAGGACACCCAGCTCCTTGGAAGATTTACCCAAATTAATCAATTCATCATTAATCAATCCATTAAGAGATTTCAAACACAATTAAATTCCAGCCATCTCTTCAAATCCTAAGTGCAAAAAGTGGGATTGAATCCTTGGAAAATCACCTGGACTAAAGGATTTTAGGAAGCCACCGGATTTCCAGTGCACACAAAAAAACCAAAAAAACCCCAAACTTATTTATTTTAATTTTAAAAGGCAAAATAATTTAGAACTAAACTGAGGACACCAGGCACCACAACATGACCCAGGCTGGCTCTGGACTATCAGAAATCTCCTGCCCCACAGGGTTGTCCCTTCTCTGGATTCTGCCCCTATAACACAAGCGTGGGGAAGGACACGAAGATTTTGCTGTTCCCTGCAAAAATTTGGGTTTTCACCCTTCAGAGACATCCTGGTGTCACATCCTGAGCCTGCAGAGCTGAGGGAACGCTCCTGGAGAACAAAGGGAATGCTCCTGGGAAGGAGCTGCTCCCAGGGATATCCCTTGGCACATTTGGGATGAGGCTCAGGGACCCTCTTTGTCCCAGCTCCTGTTTTCCTGATGCCAACGATGCCACCTCTGCTGGAGCCTCTTTGGATTCCTCATTGCTCCTTAAATGTCTTCTCAATCCCTTCCTCAACTTCCATCCCTCCTCACTTCCCACTTTTCCAACCTCTCCATCCACTCATCCCCAGGCAGAGCTGGGATTGAAACACGAGAGATGGATTTTTGTGTTGGGACTCAGTTGTTTATTAATTTTTATCTATAATCCAGTGAGTTCTACATCACTTTTATCTAACAAGCTAAAAATGACAAAATGGAGCTGGATCTCGCTCGTTGCAAGGTCTTTTAAGGCCTAATTATCCAATTAAAAATGATCTATAATTTTGTATATGTATATGTATATCTATATCTATATATCAACACGTCTCTATTATGTATATAAAATAATATAAAATAATATTATATATTATTTCTACTTTTGACCCAATGACCAAACATCTGTGACCTGCAGTGTGGTATTTTCTATCCAACCAAAAACTACTGCTTAAAACCAAAAGGAAGAAGGAACAAGAAGGAAGAAGAAGGAACAAGAAGGAAGAAGAAGGAACAAGAAGGAAGAAGAAGGAACAAGAAGGAAGAAAAAGCCAATGCCCCAGAACCTCCATCTCGTCCCATACCTATCACTATATTCCAAAACCCCAAATTCCAAACCCTTCACCGTGTGATATCACACATTTCTATCCAAACCACACACCCGTGATTTTAACTCCATCACTCCATTTTGGGAGCCTTCTCCAAGGTCTCAGGTCAAAGCAGTGTTCTCCTGGGGGTCAGAGTCACAAAGCACAAAAACTCCAAGATTCCTCTGAGTCCAAGAGGAAGCCCCTGGAAGAGGAGCCCACCCTGGCATCATTCCCACCTGCTGGAAGCTCCTCCATGGCCGTTTTCCCTCGGGGAATGGCATCCCCTGCCCTCCCCTGGCAGCTGCCGACTGGCACAGTCGGGCTTTTGTCACTCGACATCTTGATGGCTGTCACTTGGCTGATGCTCAGAGCTGCTCCCAGCTCCCTCGGGATCCTGCTGAATCCTTCCCGACCCCGCTGGTGCAGGGATAATCACATCAGCAGAGGGGAGCAGAGGTTCCTCTGGCCACCACTGAGTGATTAACGAGGGGGGCAGTAATTGGGGTGATGTCCCTGTGCCCGTCCCCTGTTTCCCATATCTGAGGGCTGTGTGCTCTCCCAGGAGCTCCTCCACGTGATAACGCTCCACAAGGGAAGGCTCTTCCCTTTGTTTGCCTTAAATGAGTTGCAGGATAATTTCATTTTGTTCGTACATAATGAGAAGTCGGGAATAATCGCTCGCTAATCACTTTCCCCCCCCTGTGCTAGGCCTGGCTCTGCAAAGCTCTCACCACTCGTCTCTCTTCAAGGCCAGAGCTTTTATTGTTGGTTTCCATCCAAGAGAATGTCTGTTCTTCCGGCTGGGGAATGATGCTCCTGGTGCTCACAGAGGTGCTGCACCCTCAGCACACACCCAGTGCCTCTTCCAGGTGTGTCACCTGCCACCCTGGAGATGTCACCAGCCCACCAGGGCTCTGCTCTGGGGTGAAGCCTCCGGTTCTCTGGTTGGGAGAGGCAAAGCAGAGCCCACAGTTTGCACCCCTGGTTTGTGTCTGGATGCCAGGAGGGACTCATGAGCAGGAAGAGGTCCTAGAAATTGTAGGAACATAAAAAATCAGCTCGGTCCACCCCCTGCCAGGGCAGGGACACCTCCCACTGTCCCAGGTACAACATCTGGGATTGGCTCTGGATCTGACTCATTCCCAGCAGCCCTTCCCTCCCTGGCCACGTCCACCCCACCTTCAGCACCTTCCGAGGCTCCTGTATTCCCAAAGAAAAAGTCTTGGAGCAGCAAAGCCCTGGAATGTGTCTGCTGGAAGTTCTCAAGTCTCCTTCCCAGCACTGGGAATTTCTCAGCGCCTGGAATAAAAAAACCTGCTAGGAAAACCACAGTCACTGGGATAACCCTGACACCTTTCCCATTGCAGATGCCTAAAGGCCTGATTCCACCCTGGAATTCACACATCTCCCAAAAATCCCTCGAGAAGAGGCTCATGGAAGAGTTTTTTTGGGAATGAGAACTGCGAGCTCTCCATGTCCGACCTCCTCAAGGAGCTGGGAAGCGACTGGTGCTGAGTTCAGTGCTCCTGGAGCCATCCCTGCCGCTGCTGCTGCAATTATCTCCTTGTTTAGGTGTCCCTGAGGAATGGGAGAAACTCATTATCCCCCGAGCTGAGGATTTGGATGCTCTGGGGACGTCAAGGAGGATTTTGGAATTGGAGCCCCATGAGCTGAGAGCTATCCATGCATCCACTGATCCCTGCAGCTCCCCTCGCCGAGGCAGCAGGGACAAATCCAAGGGAAAGCAGAGCAGAGGAGAAAGCTCTGGAGGGGTTAACGTGCTCTCGAGCATGGTTCAGTGAAATTGTCAAAAAATCCCTTCTGACAAATTGCCTCAGAAGAGAGGGGAGAAAAAAAAAAATCTAAAGAGCCGAGTGCATGGTAATGATTTCTGAAAAGTTCCCCGGCACCAAAATGGCCAAATACCATTAGCAAAGCAAATTGTGTTTTGTGCACATAATTCACACCAGAACACGGGATTCGGGCCCGTTATTAGCGGGACATGAAGCCAAGTCAGCCAAAAGCTCTGCCTGGCTCTGACTCTGCTGGGGAAGGGCTCAGCCCCATCCCTGGGATCGGGAACGCTTGTGGGATTCTCCGGGCAAACCCCAGCTCCGTGTCCTCCTCCCTGAGCCGTTTGGGGAGTGGCTCTTCAGGACATCGCCACCTTCCCGACGCTCATTTTCCCCGGCTTTGTGATCCCGCAGGAGCCCCGGGCTGGGCTCTTTGCATGTCCCGAACCGGCCCAGCCCGACCGAGCCCTGCTCCACCCCAAAGCTGCTTCCCGGGCAGTGCAGGACCTGCTGGGCAGCCCCCGCACACTTTTCATGAAATAACATCTCCAGTCCTTCTCCATGGCCTGGCTCTGACACATTTCCAGCACGCCAGGAAAAAAAAAAAAACAAACCAACATTGGGGTGATGCTCTTTGGAGCAGCCTCCAAATATTCCCTGGGTTGTGCTGGCGCTCTGGGAATGTTTTGGTGGAGCTGTTGTTGGATGGAAACCTGCCCTCTTTTCCAAGCCATCCACCATGCAAATCCTTTTTGGGGATTTTTTTGAGGGGGGCTTTTGGGATGGAATAAAAGCCATCAGCAGCTCCTGGGATTTGTGGCAGGGCTGGTGGCTCAGCTCAGCGAAACCCTCCGGGCTGTGGGTCAGGGAGGGCTGGTCCTGCTGCTCCTCCTCCTCCTCCTCCTCCTCTCCCGATCCCATCCCTGGCATCCCGACCCAGCAGGGCACGCAGGTGTCGTGCCAGCCGTGCCGTGTGCCAGGACGCCAGCCCAAAGGGCAGGGCTGGGCAGCCGGGCTGGAATTCGGTCATGGAAAGGCTCTGGAATTCATTAGCTGTGCCCCAGGCCAGGCAGGATTGTAATAAACACCTTCTTTGAGTCCTGTAGGTAGAAGTTACATGAAAATTACCTACTTTAAAAGCGCATTAGCATTTCAAAGGCACACATTAGGAGACAGCCGAGCGCGATGACTGCGCACTGGCAGGGCTCTGCTTCTCCTCTTTATGCACCCTGACGCTTTTCATCTCACCCTGGCGTGTCATTCCCAACTGGATGGGCCACAAGGACGGATCCAAGAGCTCCCAAACCACTCCCGTGTCGGGTCGGGAAGAAATGACTCCAGCAAGTCCCGGTGCTCCTCATTGCTCGCCCTCAAAGGAATGGTGGAGGCTCCTCCAGCGGCTTCTGAATCCCAGGGTGATTCCCGGCTCTGGGTGATTAAAAAAGCTCTGCTCTGCCCCAGTGTCCCGAATATTCCCGTGCATTCCCGGCACTCTGATCTCCAGAGGGAAAGGACAGAGATGGAAGCACTCAGAGACATGAAAGGGCCTTTCAGGGAAGGAGCAGAGCAAAGGAGAGCCGGCTAAAAGCTAAAAGCCACCTCAGGATGAGCTGGGAATGCGTTTTCCCTGTTAAGTGATGAGGAAGAACCAGGGACATCAAATGGAAGGAGGGGGAGCAGCAGGACTAACCATGGGAAACCTTTTCCTGTGGGATGTGTGGCACGGGGATGGCAGGACTGTGTGACACTGGGAGGATTTTGGGACACTGGCAGGACTCTGACACTGGCAGGACTTTGTGGCCCTGCACAGGTGACCCCAGAAGGTGATTCCCTAAATTAGCAGCTCACCAATCCATCAGGGAATGGTGCACAAAGGGATCTGTGGATTGGGAACCTTCAAACAGGAGCTGCTGGAAGCAGCTGTACCTGCTGCCCTGCCCTGGTGACAAAATAAATCCTTCCCTGGCTTTTCCCAGCTCTAGCTGGAGCAGGATGCATCCTGGCTGTTCCCAGGAGAAGATCCCAGGGAGAGATGGAGATGCAGAAAGGGCAGTGCCAAAATCAGGGTGTCCCAGCCAGCAGAGAACAATGCACAGATATCTTGGATCAACACAGCTCCGAGCTCAGGAAAAAAAACCCTGGGATTTCCAGGGAATGTGGAGCCTTCCTGCCCTTGCTCCTGCTCAGGGGGAGGGCTCTGAGCCTCATTTTGAGGTGCCACTGGCAGGTGACCCAAACTTCCCCTGGAGCAGAGTGCCCAGGGCCAGGCGAGGGAAGGCAGAGTTATCTCCTGCCTGAGTAATTACTCCTTGTTTTCCCAGATAATTCTCTGGGAATTTGAATGTGGCCATTTTTCCTGCTCCCCGCTGCAGCTCTGAAGATTGTGCTGCTGTCATCTGCGAGTTCTTATCGCTTATCTCTGCTCTTTTATCTTTGCCACTCATTTCAATGTGTTTAAGGCTCTGCACAGCTCCCAGGAGCTCTGTGGGGCCCTGCTGGGTCTCAGCAGCCACTCCAAGGTGCCAAAACCCTGCTGTGAACCTGGAATGTGCTCCAAGACCTTCAGCCACTCTTTTATCAAACGGGAAATAGCCTCAATCCTTCCTTTCCTGGTTTTCCCTGGCAGTTGTGCTTTGTACCAAGGCAGGCACTTGGCACTGCTGGATCCGGGCCTGGCACGTGGTGTTGGAGCTCTGGCGGTGCTGGGAGCTGGAAAATCAGGATTTTGAGGGGCACTGGGGTCAGCCTGGGGTGTTTGTAGGGCCAGAGGAGAGTTTGCAATGCAGGGGAGAGCAAAGTGGGGCTGGCCAGGGGGGCCAAGCCCACCTGAGACCCCGCAGGCAGCTGCAGCTCCAGAGGTGGCTCCAGCCCCCTCCACCTCCATCCCTGCACATCCAAACCTCTGGATAAACAGCTCCTTTATCCCCTGGGATTTGTTCTTGTTCCCTTTTTCTGTGGTCTGGGGTCAGTGCTGCCTGCGTGGAAAATTCCACGGGCTAAACTCCCTTTCCCATCAGGAGATGCAGAGATCCTGGAGAGATCCAGGATGAGTCTCCCAGAGCTCTGGGGGGGCTCTCCCAGTGCAGGCTCCCCGTGTCAGGTCGGATTTCTCCGTGGGGAGCCCGGAGCTGTTCCTGTGGCAAGAGATCATTAGCACAAATCCCACTAACACACAAAGCCAGCCTCGGATTCCCAGTGCTCCCAGTATCCCAGCGGGGCTGGGGGCTGCAGACCACGCTGGGAAGGGATTGGAACACACTTTGGTTTAGGAGCAGGATGTTCCATCCCTCCTTCAAATTAAAAAAATCTCCTGTGCATCCATCTCCTCCACCACGGGAGGCATTTCCCAGCCGCCATAACGGATTTGGAGCCGGGAACCAGGAGATAAAATAATTTACTAATTGGAAGTGGCACCAAACATTTTGCCTCTTGCCCTGGCTGTGATCTCGGGGGCGAGTGGCTGGCAGCTCTCCAGGAGACAGAGCCAAGGGACAGCGGCAGCGCCGAGGTGGCCGAGGTGCCACTCCGGGAGCTGCACCCCGTTGTGTCCCCAGCACTCTGTCACCTTTAATTACACCCAGAGATGCCCATCAAAGGCAGAGCCGTGCAAGGCTGAGGAGGAGTGACAGGGCTGGTGCAGAGGAATTTCACACAACAGCCCAGGCATTTTCTACCTCACTGACTCGTTTTCCCTGTTTTCTTTTTTTTTCTTTTTTTTTTTTCTTTTTTCTTTTTTTTTTTCCGGATGGCTTTGCACTTGGCAGCCCTGGCCAGGCTGGCTCAGGGAGAGCACGGCTTCCTCCAGAGCCAGCAGAAGCCAAAAGTCTTCATTCACTCCTCTCCTCATTCATTCCTCCATAAATCCGTGGATTTACCAGAATGCTCTGCTGGGCTTGGAACTGTGGCCACAACAGCTCGGTGGCACTGGCCTCTGCTCTCAGCTGGTGGCCCTGGGTGGCTCTCAGGTGGTGGCACTGGTCTCTGCTCTCATTTGGTGGCCCCAGGCCACTGTGGCAGTTCTGGGCACCTGGTGGGGGGTGACACCTGGAGCTGGGGCTGCCTTTCTGCAGCTGGACAACATCTGGGGCTGTCCCCACCACCCTGCCCGTGTGTCCCCACAGAGAGGCTGCCCAGAGTCTGTCACCTCCTCCTGCTGCTCGGTGAGGGCAGGGATCCCTCTGATCCCTGAATTCCCACTGAGGATCCCTGAATTCCCTGTGAGGATCCCTCTGACCCTGAATTTCCAGTGAGAATCCCTCTGACCCCTGAATTTCCAGTGAGAATCCCTCTGATCCCCAAATTTCCACTGAGGATCCCTCTGATCCCCGAATTCCCTGTGAGGATCCCTCTGATCCCTGAATTCCCAGTGACAATCCCTCTGATCCTGAATTTCCACTGAGGATCCCTCTGATCCCTGAATTCCCAGTGACAATCCCTCTGATCCTGAATTCCCACTGAGGATCCCTGAATTCCCTGTGAGGATCCTTCTGATCCCCAAATTCCCACTGAGGATCCCTCTGATCCCTGAATTCCCAGCACAAACCTCATCATTTGAAACATTTGAACAGTGGCCTCCAGGTTGCTGCTCTGTAGGTCCAGGGTCTACCTGGTAAAACCGGCTGTGCCCCATTTTCCTGACATTTCCGGGGATCTGCTCCAAAGGTGGAGCCCCACAGCTCATCCTGCGGGATCCTCAGCTCAGGGAAGGGCAGGACAGGGATGACAATGGGACAAGGGGACACCTCACAGCTCCCATTGCTGCAGGAGCCAAGGCTGGGATGTGGGGCAGCTCTTGGAAGAGCAGAGGTCTGGATCTTGGGAGCATCCAAGCAATGGCACCAGAGGAAGGGGCAGGGGCTGATCCCAGGAGGCAGAACTTGTGCCCCAGCCCTGAGCAGAGTGTGCAGAGAGGCTGTGGATTGTCCCTCCCTGGGGATATTCCAGATATTCCTGAGCTCTGGGATGGCCCTGCTGGAGCAGGGAGGTGCCACCACATGAGCCCCTCCCAGCCTGACCCAGTGTGGGATTCCACGATCCCACAATTTCCCACTCCCTGATTAAACACAACAACCGTGGGATTGCGGCTCTGTGACATCCCCAAACGCAGCAAAACGAGCAGAGACTCAAAGGAACCCTCAGAGAAGGTTTCACCCAACCTGGCGCTGGTCCCCGACAGCACCGGGGTGAGTTCATCAAAATTCCGGCCGTGCCCTGCTCCATCCCACGCCTTTGTGCCCGGCCGGGGCTCCCGAGCCACTCCCGGCTGGATAAATTCTTGTCTTGAGTTGCCATCTAGGGGAGCGCACAAAGGCAGAGGCTCGGAGGGAGGTGACGAAACCCAGCACACCAAAAGCCTCGAGGGGCTTTTGTGTTTTCCAGAGACGCGGCAGCCGCGCAAACAGCGACAAAAGAATGGAAATAAAGCGATTTAAAGCGCCCCGAAAGCAGCTCGATAATGGCAAACACATGGCTTGGAGAGCCTGAGAACGCAGAGGGGAACCGAGTGTTTATAAACTCCGAAATTCGCTGGTGGTGAGAGGGGGAAGCTCCGGGTAGGGATTTCCCCCAGGAGAGGATTTAGGGTCCAATCCTGGGAAATATTTGGATGTTGGAATAGAAATCGCTCGGAGCTGCCTGCTGGGATTTGCTCCTTGACTTCCAGGCTGCTCGGGGCAGGGCACACGGGGTGGTCGGACCGAATTTCCCGGGAGAGCTTTTCCCAAATGTTCAGCTCCTCCAGGACCAGCCGGGGCGCGTTCTCACGGGGGTTCTACCCCCTCATTTCGTGCTGGCAAAAGGGGGAGATGAAAAAAGAGATGGGGTCACTGCGAGCTCTCCAGCGAGGCTCAATCCGGGTTAAACCCAGATGGAGACAAATTCAGCGGGATTTAGGGAGCGGAGAGGAAAAATCAGGGGAAGAACAGAGAGAATTTTCCCCTCGCTGCCTGAATCCCACCGAATTTGTCTCCATCCTGCTCCGCTCTGGATTTAACCCCACGGAGAGCAGAGGGAAGGTGGGTGGGGATGGATGGGGGGCACATCCCTGCTGCCACAGCCGCTCCCGCATCCCAGCTCCTTCCCCAGATGTTTCCCCAGGTGTTTTGGCAGGTCCCAGCTCCCCTGGGAAGCGCCGGCAGCTCCGCAGACAAAAGGTTCGGTGGATTTGCGTTTCCGAAGATGATTTCTCCGCGCTTATCTCGGCGGAGCCTCGCTGCTCGCAGCCCTTTCCTCCACAAGGGCAGAGCGTTCCTATTGTTGTTCCACAAATCGCTTCCCCTGCCAGTTCCTTCCCTTCCAGGCTACTGAGTGGAGCTTTGGCTCGGCTCCCTCTGGACTAATTTGATGAGAGATAATTATCTTGTTAATATCATCTTATTTTCTTAAGTCGCAGCCTCTCTTTTATTAATTCTGTCAGTCGCTGGTTGTGTTGCTCTTAGGTCCGTGGCTTTTCAAAACACTCCAACAGGCACTTGTGGGAGAAAGTCGGCAAAAGAACAACTCCGCTGGCAGAATGTAAATATTGACATTTTTTTTTTTTGCACAATGGAGACTTTTAATCGGCTCCTCCTCGCAGGGTTGGCCGCCGTGGGAACCGCTTGGCCACCGTGCCCGTGGGTGGGATGGGGCTGCAGAGGGAGATGCTCGGGATCCACCCCGCCCTCGGGAGGAGCAGGGGCAGGAATTCCGCCTGGACGGAGCGGGAGGTGCCCCAGGACACCGGAACGAGGTGTCCTCTGTGCCCCGTCCTTGTGCTGAATCCTCTGAATGCAGCAGGAAAGGGATGGAAAATGGGAAAGGAGTATGGATGTGGAGTGGTTTGCAGGGAAAATCTGTTCCCACTCCCCAAGAACTACCTGTCCTTGTACTAAACCTGTTGATTCCAAGAGGAAATGAGAATAAAGTGTGGATGTGGAGTGGTCCACAAAAAAAAAAAAAAAAAGGATAATGGGAACAGAGCTTTTCCCTGCAAACCACTCCACATCCATACTCTTTTCTCACTATCCAAGAACTACCAAGTCCTTGTGCTAAATCCACTGAATCCAACAGGAAAGGGATGGAAAATGGGAATGAAGTGTGGATGGGGGGTGGTTTGCAGGGAAAAACTCCATTCCCGCTATCCAAGATCAGTTGGATTTTTGTGGATCACCCCACATCCACACTTTATTCCCATTTTCCATCCCTTTCCTGTTGGATTCAGTGGATTTAGCACAAGGATTTGGTAGTTCTTGGATAGTGAGAAAAGAGTGTGGATGTGGAGTGGTTTGCAGGGAAAAGCTCCATTCCTACTATCCAAGAAATGCCCATCCTTGTGCTAAATCTGTTGATTCCAAGAGGAAATGGATGGAAAAATGGGAATAAAGTGTGGATAAAAAAATTTAAAAATTGGATAGTGGGAATGGAGTTTTTCCCTGCAAACCACCCCAGGAAAAGCTCCTGAATTCCCTTCACCAAGAATTACCCATCCTTTTGTTGAATCAGCTGAATGCAGCAGGAAAGGGATGGAAAATGGGAATAAAGTGTGGAAGGGGGGTGGTTTTCAGTGAAAAACTCCATTCCTACTATCTAAGAACTACCCATCCTCGTGCTAAATCCACTGAATCCAGCAGGAAAAGGATGGAAATGGAGCGTTGGATGTGGGGTGGTTGGCAGGGAAAAGCTCTGTTGTATTCACCAAGATATTTCACACCCCCTCTGTCCTCTGCTCAAATCTCCCCTTTTCCATTAAAAAAAAATAAAATAGAAATCAAATCCTCAGAGCTCCAAAGGGAGGGATGGTGGCTCCAGACTGGCCAAGCTGCTGAGCCTTGCTCACCCCACATTCCCTGCAGGGCTCTCCCCATCCCATGGCAGGGATGCAGCTGGGCTGGAGCAGGATTTGACTGCAAACACACCCAAAATGTGGAGCAAAACCCATGAGGAGCAGACAGGATCCAAAACCAGCTCCAAGCCCGGCTGCCTGCAGGAGTGCAGCTCCGATTTTTGGGGTTTTTTTTTCCTCAATTTCTGCCACACAGCAACTGCTTTATTTACTGTCCCAGGCTGCAGGCAGCACAGAAATGGGGATGTTGTCACCTGCTCCCCTCCCAAATCCATCGCTGTGGCATCCTCAGGAACTCATTTGTAGAGAATTCTGCATCGAGAAGGGCTTTTAGAAGATTAAATGGATCCATTAGTGTGAGATACTCAGCTCCAGGCACCTGGTCCCTGTTTGATTTTTTTTGTTTATTTTTTTTGTTTGTTTTTTGGGGGGGGGGTTTGTTGTTTTTTGTTTGTTTGTGGGGGTTTTTTTGGCTTTTCTTTTGTGGTTTTTTTTTAGTTGTTGTTGGTTTTTTGTTTTTGTTTTTTAATGGGAATTTTTTTCTAAGCAGAGCTCCTTCATTCAGACCAAAGCCCCCCCATGACTCCACCATCCCTCAGCCTTCAGCAATTCCAGGTCCCAGCCAGATCCAGGAGATGAGGAACCCCTCAGAAATCAGCAGGGAAATATCCAGAGCTCAGGAATTCCTGGCTATAGATGGAAGAGCTGTAGCAGGGATACAGGGAAATGTGGTTTTCCAACCTGGCACCCACTTTTTTCAACCTTTCCCACAAAGATTCACCTTCTTTCCTCAGACTTTCCCAGTTTTTCCACAGATGGAGAGTCCTGCAGCTCTGGCTGGCTCCACACCCATTCCCAGTGGATCTGGAAAAGAAAGGAAATTATGACCATGAAACCAGAAATACAAACTCGGGGAGTGCAGATTGTTGGTGTTGCACTCAAGGCACTGACAACAAAATCTAAATATTTTTAATTTTTTTTTTTTTTTTTTTTTTTTTTTTGTGGCTGGTGCTGTCTGTAGTGTTAAAAAAAAAAAAAAAAAAGGCACCAACAGAGGAAAATCCAATGGTGAAGCACCAGATTCACCCCCTGGCTCATCTCTGGAGTTCTCCATGTGTCACCCGGTGCTGGCTGCTCCTCCTGCTCCCTGCACAGCCGCTGCCCCTCGGGGCTCTGCCACATGCTCGGCCATTCCCGAGCGTGGATTCCACACATTTCCCAGAGCCTGCTCCTCGCAAACACGGGGGGAGGTGGCATTAATTCCGGACAATTTGTCACCCGGCCAGCTCGGCAGGTGGCAGGGTCAGCAGCGAGCAAAGAGCACCCGGAGGGTCTCCAGAACCGGGAATTTTCGGCTCCATCCCTGAGAACTCCGTGGATATTCCAGCTCCTCGTGCCGGGCATCCATCATTTTCCTGTTGGTTATCATTTTCCATCATGCGTCTCCTGTGCATTTTTAATTGGTTAATTACTTTATTCATATACGAAGCACACCCTCCAGCTCCAATTATTATCAGCATTAAGCGCTCCGTTCGTGCCATACATCTTTCCCCAAATTCTCCGTGGCTTTTTTTTTTTTCCTGGCCCGCTCTTCCTCCCCGTGCGGCACCCGCAGCTTCCTCAGCCTCGCTCCGGCCCTCCTCTCATTAGTTTATTATCTCTACCTTCATTAGTTGATTATCTCTACCTGCTTATCATCCCCAGCTCCTCATTACTCCGCCGCAATTCCATCCCTCCCTCGCACTAATTCCAGGGAAAAGCTCCCCACAGCATTCCCGAGCACGGAGCATCCCCATCCCGCTGTTAATGAGCTGTTTGTTCACACCTCGCCCCGGGGATTGTGTGTTCTGGCTCGGTTTAAAAACTCCGCCTGAGCCCCGGGGAGGAAATCCAGCTTTTACCTCATCCCTGCTGCGGTTTGGGGAAGGATTGGAAGCGCTGCTCGTTCCTGAGGAACCCGGAACATTCAGCTGGAGGGAGGATCCAGAGGCAGGACGGGCATGGGAGCAGCAGGGATCAACCCAGGGAGGAGGATTTGGGGGATTGGAGGGAAAGAGCCGGACCTGGCCTGACCCGGAACCCCCCGTGGGCAGCAGGGGAGGGGGATTCTGCCCCTGTGCTCAGGTGAGAGCCCACCTGCAGAGCTGCCCCAGCACAGGGAGGAGCTGGAGCTGCTGGAGCCAGGCCAGAGGAGGCTCCAGGATGAGCAGAGGGATGGAGCAGCTCTGCTGGGAGGAAAGGCTGGCACAGCTGGGATTGTTCACCTGCACAGGAGGAGGAGGAGGAGGAGGGCAGGAGTGGTGATCCTGCCCCTGCTCGTGGATTTGATCTGCAAGAACAGAGTCAAACACCCCAGAGACCCCTGAACGCTTCTGAGAGGGGCTTTTCCAATATTCCCATCCCCTGAACACTTCTGGAAGAGGCTTTTCCAATATTCCCATCCTCTTTCCCCCTTCCTGCAACTCTTCCATTAAAGCAAGGCACCAAAATGTCCAAATGTCCCACCAGGCTTGCTCCTCTCACCTGCAGGACACATCCCAGAGGGATTTTTGATTTTTCCATCCCACTTTTCCAGCTGGGAGCTCAGCTGGGAGCTCAGCCCTCCCCCTGCTCCTTCCCATGGGTTCGTGTCCCCAAGCCAAACCTCGTGCCAGAAACGGGGTCAGCAGGAGCACGGACAGAGGTGCCCTGCCCTTTCCCAAGGCTCTGTGATTCCCAAAATACTCTGATTTCCCCACCCAGCCGGGAGAGCAGGCTCCCACACAGGGGCACTTTGTGTATTTAAAGCTCTGCCTGTGCTGTAATTCCGTGTGCAATATTAATTATCCAGCTCCCACCGTTGCCATGACACTCCTCAAAGCCATCGGGAGCACGTCCTACCTGCACCCCACCCTCCTGCTCACTCCAGCCCCAGGGCTGCTGCTCCTGGCTCACCTGCCCCTCTGCCCAGCACATTTGGACTTTTTGGAAGTTGTGTTCAATTCCCAAGCTGCGTTCCAAGAAGTGCCCGACTCCAAACATGCCCATTTTTAGGTCAAGCTGCAGAATGGCTGTTTCCTTAGCACAACATTGCCCTATCTTTAGAAGCTAAAAGGGATGTTTAGAGTTAGAAGGAGAAAGGAAGAAAGAAATGAAGGGGGTGGGGTGAATAAACACACCCTGGAAAAGACACAAATATGAGATCAAAAGGGAATGAGACAAATTCTGAATAACCTGATGTCTGCAGCATTTACATCCCTCAGAGCTGACACCTGAAAAACCCCACAGGCAGTGACAGAACAGAACTGGGAGCTTCCCCCACAGCCCAAATACTGCAGGGAAGCCTTTTACACCTCCCAAAACTGCCAGGAGTTTCAATTCTGTTTCACCTGCAATGAGGGTTAGTGCAAGAGAGACAAGGATTTGTGCAGGGAAAAGCTTTTTCCAGAAATACCGAGGGATTTTCCCCTCTGTGGCAGCGCTGCTGGGTCCCTGCAGGGTGTGGGGCTCTCATTTGTGGGGTCTGAGCTCAGTCCAGGGCTGAATTTGGCCCTAAAACGTTTCCAGTCCCTCATAGGATGAAGGGAATGGGGCAGCTCTCCCATGAGGAAAAGCTGGGAGAGCAGAGATTGCTCAGCCTGGAGGAGAAAAACTTTGGGGAGACCTCATGGGGGCCTTCCAGGACCTGAAGGAGCCAAAAGAAGATGGAGAGAGACGATCTACAAGGACCAGGACAAGGGGGAGTGGCTTCAGTGCCAGAGCGTGAGTTTAGATGGAATATTCAGGAAAAAATCCTCCCTGTGACTTTTTACACGGACACACGGTGCTAGGATAAGGGGAAGTGGTTTGAGAGTAAAAAAAGAGAGATTTAGATGGGATTTTGGGCAGGAATTGTTCCCTGGCAGGGTGGGCAGGGCTGGCACAGGGTGCCCAGAGCAGCTGTGGCTGCCCCTGGATCCCTGGCAGTGCCCAAGGCCAGGCTGGATGGAGTTTGGAACATCCTGGGACGGTGGGAGGTGTCCCTGCCCTGGCAGGGGTGGGATTGGATGGGATTTGAGGTTCCCTCCAGTCCAAACCATGATTCTACATTTTTGAGATCAGCTCTCAGTGTTTTCCCTGGGGCTGCTGAGGATATTTGATGCTATTTCAGCTCAGCCACGAGTTCCCAAGAATTCCAGAGTGATCCAAGGTGTTGAGGAGCCTCACTCTGGATGTTCTCCATGTCCTGACACTCCCAGGCTTCTCCAAACCATGGAGACACAGGACACAGGGAATGTTTCCCACTGGCAGAGGGCAGGGCTGGATGGGATATTGGACAGGAATTGTTCTTGGCACAGGGTGCCCAGAGCAGCCCCTGGATCCCTGGAAATGTCCAAGGTTTGGAAATTTGGGCTTGGAGCAGCCTGGGACGGTGGGAGGTGTCCCTGCCATGGCAGGGGTGAAAGAACTTCCTAAATCTCTCTCCTTTAGCTCCAAACCATCCCTCCTTGTTAAAGGAGCTGTCCCTGGGGGCTGAGCCTTTCCCTCATTTCCCCAGAGTTTTCCTTTTCCTGCCCTCCTGCCCCAGCTGGGGAAGGGGAGCTGCAGAGCAGAGAGGTGTTTGGGAGGCAGATGGGAGCTGGAATTTCTGACGATGTTCACACCTCCAGCAGCTGCACCTGCTCCCCGTGCCAGGGGCTGTGCTGGGAACGAGCTCCTGGCTGGAAGCAGCTCCCAGCTCTGCTGGTGCACCCGCAGGCTGTGCCAAGAGCCAGGCAGGATTTGTCCCGATATTATTGGTGATAAAGGAGCCTCCTGTGCGAGAGGCAACTCCATTTCCAATCCATCTGTATCTATATCTAAAAAAGGCTTCATTTTCCCCAGCTCTGCTGCAGATTCCCGGGATAAATTGCTGCCATAGCTTAGCTCCCGACTCCATTCCATCCCATTTAAATCCCCTTCATTATCACAAGGAGCAAGGTGACACCAAAAGCTTGTCTGGGGGAATTTATGGCACAGTGGAGACTCTTAGATCCACTCAACCCCATTAAAACCTTCTCCCCTATAAAATATACACCTTGTTAGGCACCTCAGCCCGGCTCTGCTTCCTTAGGAACCAGCAAATTCCAGGGATTGAATCCTTGCTCCTCGCTTTGTGCTGCCGTCCTTTCCTCCCCAGTTTGCACACCCAGGCAGGAGAAAAGCAAACAACACCCCACTGGCCAAAGCCAGGCTTTTATTCAGGTCTCCTCCTGCCACAAAGCCTGGAAAAAGGGATTTGGGGCCGGAATTGTTGTGAAATCCGTGTTTGGGTTTGTTTAAAGGCATTGAATTAAAACAAATTTACTCTCAAAATCTCTTTAAAAAAACGTGACCTGGAATTCCAACAACGCGTGCTGAGTCCCCGACCCTTTCTCCGAGCTGCTCCCTGCTCAGTTTTCATCTCAGAGAGGAATTTCCGTTCCCATCACAGTTGCCACTGTTCCTTCTGGAGCTGGGGAAGCAGGAGAAGATGAGGAGGTGCTGGGCAAGGCTGCCCTGCACATTCCCACCTCCATCCCCTCTCCCTGCAGCCTCATCCCACACCTGAGCAGCCCAGAGGATCTTCCTGGGGCAGACAACCCTTCCCAGCTGGGGAGAGCTGGAATATCTCATCCCTAAGGAAGTGATTCTGCTTTTCTCCCACATTTTTTGGCCCCTTTTCACCTCCCAGCTCTGCCCCCAGCTCCAGGCTGTGCCCTTCAGGAGTGCAGGTGGCAGCTCCGAGAGCTGCTGGTTATTTCAGGTAAATCTGTTTGTGTTTCCCTCTTTTTTTTTTTTTTTTTTTTCCCTCATTTAGTCCCATCCCACCGTTGTTTGCTGTGCTGGATTATGCAAATCCGAATAAAAACCAATTTTGGAGCCAGGAAGGTCAGCAGAGCCTGCAGTGTCACCTCTGTGCCACCCCACACGGGGGTGGCTTTGTCCCTTCCCTGTCCTGGGAGCGCTCCAGCTCCTGCCAGCATCCCAAACCAGCCCCAGCAGGAGGGACAGGCCCTGTGTGGGGTCACACTCAGCTCTGTCCTGCCCTGATCCCAAAGATCCCACGTCCCTCCATGCCCCTGGGCTGTGCAGGGCTCAGCACATCCCTGCTCTCCCCGGAAAAAGGGAATTTCCCAGGGGAATCGGGGCAGCTCTGCTTTGGGATAAGTGGGGTAAAGGAGAAAAGTGGAAATCCCAGAAAAAAAGCTGAACAGGGAGAAGCAGGAGATCTGTCTGGATCACAGAGGCACTCCTGGAACTGCAGAATTCCAGAGGCATTCCATGCAGTGGAGCAAGCTGTGAACACCTCCAGGTAAGCCAGCTGCAGCCAGATGTGGTCAGAGATCAGGACGAGCCCATGTCCCCGTGCAGGAGTGATCAGTGATCCTGGAGGAGCTCTGTCCCAAAGCCAGAGACTTTTCCCAGCTCGTCCCCATGTCCACCCCACAATTCCTGGTTAGGGCAGCTCCTTTCAAAGCACATCCAACTTCTCAAGGGAAGACTCCAAGCGAGGGAGGATCACCCACCTCCTCCTCGGGTTGTTTATGACTAATTCTCTTCCCTGCTGGAATGTGTCTCCTTTGCAGGTGGAATTTGTCTAATTTCAGCTTCCAGCCACCACGTCTTGTTACACCTTTGATCGCCAGATTAAAGAGCTCTCGAGTCTCAAAGAGATTCTCTTCTGCCGGGGACTCCCAGCCTTGTGCCAAGCAAGGATTCAAAGTGGTTTTCATTAAGCCTTTCATTAGAAAAGCAGGTGTCTGGCTTGGTGTCTTTTTAAAAATTTCCTTGACTTTTACACATCTTTCCTGGATTCTTTCCATGTTTTCATTAAGAGTGACCCTGGAACTGGACGCTGAGCACACCCAGAGCTCTCCTTAAAGCAGTGCATGGTCCCACAGAACATTGAAATTCTTTTCTTTAGGAACTCCCAGTTCAGAAGGTCCCACCTGCTTCCCTCCCCTTCCCTAATCCATGCTCAGCAGCGTGTGGATATCTTTGTTCCTGGAAGTGTGGATCTTCATTGCATTGACCCAAAATTCAGGCTCTGGAACAAATTCAGCCTCTAAGTGATTCATGCTGCCCTGGCCACGTTTATCTTCCTGCTGGGCTTTGTATCCTCTTTAATTCTTATCTCTCCAGATTGTGCGCTCCTCTTCAGGTCATGGATAAATACTCTTGGCTCTCCTCAGGAAAACCTGGCACTGATCTGATAATTTGGCCTGGAAACTGCTGAGGATGATCCTCCCAGCCCTGAGGGACAGAGAATTCCCGACATCCCCACAGCACCTTAGGAATGATGGTTCATACGTGTTTTGGTTTGAAAGACAGGTGGATTGTTAGGGAAATCAGGAATCTCTCTTGAAATGGAAAAGGTTTTCCCAGCATTTTTGGAGCAGTGGCACCGTGCAGACCAAGGGTGCAAACTGTATTTCTCTGGATATTCGTTACACATTCCATCGGGAATATTCAGATCCCGTGTCTCCACAAAAAGCAGATTGAAGGACGGACTTTTAAATGCGCTTTTAAAACTCATTCAAAAATGCAAACACCAAAATTTGAGGCTTTAATTTTGTATTTCTGAATGAAAAATTCCAACCTCTAAGTTTCCGATTTTTTTTTTTTTTTTTCCCTTCGCTCAACCTTTTTTGCCGCTCCAAGCCTCCCGGTTAAAGGTCACTGTGTCACCTCGGCACTGCCCAGGAGAGCTCAGCTGCCCTCGGGAAGTACAGGAAGGAGCCTTGCAACAAAAACCTGGACTCCCAGAAACTGAAGATTTCCCCGGAACGGCTGCTGGGGCTGAGAGTTAATTTGTCATTGTTCTACTCCGGCGTCTGCAACCCTTTAGGTGAAAATGAACATTTCAAGGCAACCCCTCAGACAAAGCTCGTTCCTGATTCCGAACTGCTGCTGCAAATGTAAAGATGAAAACAATAACGTTTTATACCTGGGAGCTCCGAAGGAGGGAGGCTCGGCAGCAGCGCCGGAAGCTCTGCTAATGACGGCCGTAAATTGGATCAGAAGGATTCGCTCATTTTGGGAAGAGAGATGGAATAGCTGGGGCTATTCTCACTGGCACTAAACTCATTACGTTGTTTACACTGCACCTTCCTGCTCCACGCTGGAAATCTTCCTTGCCTGGGATATTCCAGACAGGAAAAGCAGGGAGAAGTCAAAGATTTACAGGGATGTTGGATCCCTGCTGCGGTTTGTTTGGGTTTTGTAATATTGGGGCTTGTTGGGAGAATCCTGGGTGCAGAGGAGGATGTTGGGATGGTCAGTGCTGGTGACAGAGCTGGGGACAAAGGCTGGTGGGTAAAAGTGGGGGAGAGGGGTGTTGGATGTGTGATGTCACAGGGAGAGAAAATCTCAGGATCACTGAGGTTGGAAAAGCTCTCCCAGCCCATCCAGTCCAAGCTGTGCCCCATCCCCACCTTGTCCCCAGAGCACTCAGTGCCACCTCCAGGAATTCCTGGGACACCTCCAGGGATGGGGATCCAACCCTCCCTGGGCACTTCCAATCCCTGACCACCCTTTCCATGGGGAAATTTTCCCTAAAATCCACCCTGAGCTCCCCTGGCCCAGCCTGAGGCCATTCCCTCTCCTCCTGTCCCTGTTCCCTGTTCCCAGATCCCAAATCCCCCCGGCCGTCCCCTCCTGTCAGGGAGTTGTGCAGAGCCACAAGGGCCCCCCTGAGCCTCCTTTTCTCCAGGCTGAGCCCCTTCCCAGCTCCCTCAGGGATTCTCCAGCCCCTTCCCAGCTCCCTCAGGGATTCTCCAGCCCCTTCCCAGCTCCCTCAGGGATTCTCCAGCCCCTTCCCAGCTCCATTCCCTGCCCTGGACTCTCTCCAGGTCTCTCTGGCCATGAGGGGCCACAACTGGACACAGCCCTCGAGGTGCCCCAGCAGTGCCAGCACAGGGGACAGGCCCTGCCCTGCTCCTGCTGTCACACTGGTTTTCATCCAGGCCAGGTGCCCGTGGCCTCCTTGCCCACCTGGGCACACCTGGGCTCTGGAGCTGCCTGGGGAGCAGTTCTCCATGGATGTGTTCCGTTTCCATGGATATGTTCATTTTTCCATGGATGTGTTAATTTTTTCCATGGATGTGTCCAGTTTCCATGGATGTGCTCAGTTTCCATGGATATGTTCAGTTTCCATGGATGTGTTCATTTTTTCCATGGATATGTTCAATTTCCATGGATGTATTCAGTTTTCCATGACAACTTCACAGATTTTTTTTCCCACGAAAATTTCATGGATTTTCAGTTTTGGATGAGTGAAGTCACTCTGCTCCTGCTGGCTCCTCCCAGTTCTCCCAATCCCAGTGTCCCAGTCCAGCTCTGGGACTCCCTGGTGCCTGAAGAGCAAAACCTCAGCATGGCCAGTCTGCTCCCAGGAAAAGTAAAGGTGTTCCCTGAATTTTGTGCCTCCAAGAGAAGACATTCCCACCTCTTTCCCCACTGCCTGTCAAAGGAGGAACTCTGTGGGACTAAACAGGAATGGGACATCCTGGATGAGCTGTTCTCCCTCCATCCCTCTGGCACCTGCTGCTCCTGGAGAAGCTCCTTTGGCCAATGTGAGCCCCCCACACTGATGAATTCCATATTTCCCTGCTCCAAGCCCACGTTCCTCATCCACATCCCTGCCAGGCTTTCCTCAGGGTCGTGCTCGGGAGGGAAGATTTGCTCCCAGCCTCTGGCAGGGCCATATAACAAAACCAGCCTGCAAGGTTCCTTACTCATCTCATTATACACACACAGACCCTGGGCAGGCAAAGATAAAGCAAAATAACAGAAAATTATTGCATCTCTTAAATCCAAATAAAACATCTCCAGGTGCAATGGCTGCAGCAGCTCCTGTGGGGTGGAGAGAGGCACCAGTAGGCACCAGGGGTATCCCAGTGGGACCAGTAGGGTTAAGGACCAGCCCAGTGGTGGCATTTAAAGAGCCCAGGGCTGTGTTCTGTGGCAGTGTGACCCCCGGGGTGGGGGTGGCAGTGGCCATGGCACACACAGGTGATGGAGACTGGGGAGATAACAATCCACTGCAGTGGTTCATGGCTTGTCTGCGTGGTTTTCCTGCCTGAACCCGCTGTAAACCCAGCTGTGATAGCACAATTCACTGCCTGAACACCCTCTCCTCTCCATGGAGCCCCTCTCCATTTTCTGTCTGGGATATGGTGAGTGGGGGGCAGTTAATTTTTTTTTTTAAAATGGAGTTTTTGGTACTGTTTGTTGCCCATGTCCCAGTGAGTTCTGGCAGAACAGAAAAAGCAGAATCACTCTCAGCAGCTTCCTGACTGTCCGTGTGTCTGTGGAGCAGTGAGCTGCACATCTCCCTGCAGCACAGCTCCAGCACAAGGCTGTACACCCACACCCAGTTCTCCCAGTTCCACTCCCTCCAGAGCATCTGGTCTCTTTGTGGGGCCCCACAACTCCTCCTGGGGGAGATTGCTGTGACCAGCATGAAGTGGGGCTCCCCTGGGGCACACGAGTGAGGGCATTCCCTTCATCTTCGGGTGTGCAGCAGCCTTGTCCTGACTCCTGAGCTCAGGGGTTCCCATCACAGCTCTAGAGGGGAAACCTCTAACTCTGCTCGGCTCATTGTTTCAGACTTTCATTGCCACAGATACTTTTCCAGGGAGGTTTTTGTGCCTCAGTTTCCCCCCAGCTGCCTGGGCTGGCAGCTCCAGCTCCCAGGGCAGCAGTTAAGGGGATCGTGTTCCTGCACGGAGTTGAATTCCAGTGGCTGTGCCCGTGTAAATGCTGAGTGCTATTAACAGCCACCAGCAGCTCCCCTTCCTGCCTTTGCCTCGGGCCATTCCAGCCCGGTGAAGCATCTCCAGCAGCACTGGCTGGCAGTGAAAACCTCGGGATAAACTGGAAACCTGGAGCTGGGAGCCCAGGGGGAAGAGCCTGGCTTTATCCAGGCTGATGGTGCAGGAGCTCAGGCTGGCTGGGAGGTGGGTGAAGGAAGGTGGGACAGGCAGGGGGTGGAATGTGGAGACTTCAGAGGGTGAAGGAAACATCCCCCAGGAAATTGGGACAGGCAGGGGGTGCAGATGCAGCCCCTGGGCCTGGCTGGTTTGGGGAGGACGTGGCCAACGTTGTTTTTGTTGGTGGCCCAAAGCTGTTGCCAGATCCCCAGGCCTGAACAGGCTGTGCCATCCCAGCCTCTCCCTCATCACCATCCCCATTCCCATCCTTCCTCCCGGAGCTGGATCCTGCCTGGAGACTGATGATGTGCTGGGCAGCAACAGCAAAGTTTATTAAGTTGGGGTGGGAAGCTCAGGCAGGCTGGGTTCACAATTAGGCTCCCAAAGGCAAGATCATAAAGCATCCAGACACTTGGGATACGGGGCTGATTACCAGCATCCTTCATCATTAAATATTAACACCCAGGCTGCTTAAAGGCCAGTGAAAGAATTATAGAATTTAATACCTATCACGCTCTATCAATAGGCCGGGAGAAATATGGGCCTTGAGCCTGTGTGGGGTTGTTTTCTTTTTTTTTGTTTGTTGTTTTTTTTTTTTTTTTCAGGCTTCAGAGTAAACTGGAAGTCTGGCAAAATTAAACAGCACAATTCTTGCTGGGGAGCCACTGGGAATTGCAAACAGGGAGCACCAGGGATCAACCATGTTTGATATGCTGGGGGAGCGAGCTCATTAAAACACAGGCACTGGGGCCAGAAGGAGAGGAAATTAAAGCATAATTTGAGAAAAGAAACCCATCCACAGAGTGTGGCTGCAGCCCAGTCTGGCTGCTCCCAGTGATCCCAGTCAGTTCCAGACTGGTAGGATGGGTTAAAGGTGGTTTAGACCCAGCTCTAAAACACCCTGACTGTGCTCCCAGTGATCCCAGTCAGTTCCAGACTGGTGGGGTGGGTTAAGGAGGATTTTTCCCTAACCCTACAAACCCCTGACTGTGCTGGGACAGAGCCATCCATGAGATCCTTCCCAGTGGCCACATTCCCCTTTTCCAGCCCATGCACATGGGATGGATTGGCCAGGACATGCTCACAAATCCTTTATATGGAGCAGAAAGCTGGAGAAATTCTAGAAGTCTCCAAAAAGTTTGTGACAGGATCTCTTTATCTTCCTTGTCTTGCAAGATTGGGCTCAGCTCTGGTAGGAAAAGTCTCTGGGTCCTGTGGCCCTTTTGGGACCGGACACAGAATCCATGATGGAAACATTGGAGGGGACAGGCTGCTGAGAGTGTCCCATGAGTGACAAAGGCATTGTCTCCAGAGCTCCAAACCCATCCCAGAGCTCCAAACCCATCCCAGAGCTCCAAACTCATCCCAGAGCTCCAAACCCACCCCAGAGCTCCAAACTCATCCCAGAGCTCCAAACCCATCCCAGAGCTCCAAACTCATCCCAGAGCTCCAAACTCATCCCAGAGCTCCAAACCCACCCCAGAGCTCCAAACTCATCCCAGAGCTCCAAACTCATCCCAGAGCTACAAACTCTTCCCGTGTTTTTCTACACTTTTCCATGCTTTTCCAATGCTTTTCTGTGCTTTTCTGGGTTTTTCCATGCTTTTCTGGGTTTTTCCATGCTTTCCCATGCTTTTTCATGCTTTTCCATGCTTTCCCATGCTTTTTCATGCTTTTCCATGCTTTCCCATGTTTTTCCATGCTTTTCCAGCCTTTTCCATGCTTTTCCACTCTTTCTGCACGCACACGCCTGGAGATGAGAGCCCTTGATCCGTCCGAGCGCCGGGGGTGACAGAGGCAGGAGCGGTGTCACCTGCATGGGATGCAGAACCTGGAAAAGCGTTTGGACACGGCGCGTTCATGTGGAAAAACGCAGGATTCTGCAGCCAGCTCTCCTTTTTTTTTCTTTTTTTTTCTTTTTTTTTTTTTCCCTGCAGGAACCTCTGCCCTGCCCTCCTTTTCACGCCACCGCTGTCACCTCCGCTTTTCCCCCCCTTCTCCTCTTGGCTCTTTGCCCCCGGGGCTCGGTGGCCTCGATGCTGTCGCAGCCCCCGCTTCCCATGCGACCCCAAAATCAAGGAGCAAACCTTTTCCAGAGGCAGCGAGGCAAATCCAGACGTGCCCGGCCCTGGGGAGGCTGATTGAAATAACTAATTAGGTTCTCACAGCCCGTTCGCTGCGCGCGAAATAAGAGCGGATCCCGCTCTGTGTTTCCTAATGAATCCCGCTCAACGCTTCCTAATGATTTGGTTTAGGGAATTTGTGGTGTCTCCAGGCTCTGGAGCCCACGCAGCCCAGCCCAGCTGCTGGGGAAGCTTTGGATTCTCTCCCAAATTTACCTTTCCCCGCTGCCATGCAGGATTTTTAACGTTTCCCGTCACGGAAATTCCATCTCCCGGTGCCCATCCCAAACAATCCCCCTTTTCCCTGTTTGTCCTATTTAGATGCACACAGCTGGTTCTCAATTTTTCCCTCTTTTCTGAGCACCTCTGAGGGAATTTCCATCACGCAGATCTCCTCTCCCCCAGCCCAGCCCAAACCAGAGCTCTGTGCTCCCACTCCACATTCCCAGTGCTCTGATCCCACAAAAACTGATGGATCCAACACCTGCCCTGCTGCAGGAAGTTCTCCTGAGCTCAGGAGCGCTGCCTGTCAATAACAGCATTGCTGGGGAGGGTTCTGAGGCAGATTTGGATGAAATCATCTCTTTTAATTGTTATTTTCAAAGCCGGTGATTTTTCCTTCTCAGTTCCACCATTTATTTCTCCTTGCTCCATTATCTCTTAGCTGGGGGGAGATTGAGGGTTTTTTCTCCCTGGCTGTTATTTTCCAGTGGCTCAGGTCATCCTAACTTCTGGGAATTGCTAAAATCATGTTTTTATCTCCAGCTCCATTTTAATTCCCACCCTTGACTTTTCCCAGTGTTTTATTCTCCTCCAGTGCACGTCTCTTTCCCCAGGGAATTGCCAGCGTGGCAATAAATCACTGCTGGTTCTCCTCCCCGCTCCTCACACCTCTTCTTTAAACAAATTTAATTTTTCACACATTCATTTCTGCACTGTTTACGAAGAACGCTTTGGGTTTTAAAATATTTGTTGTTTTTTTTTTTTTTTTTTCCCAGTCACGCCATTTTTCCCACTTGGAATGAAGGATCCCAAGCTGACATTGCTTTCACCCCCCCTCCCCGCTCTATTGCAGAGGTTTTCTTTGAGCTGCTTTCACAAAACACCTTTTTTTTTTTCGTTTGTTTGTTTTATTTTTTTTGTCCTGCACACCCCTGGCTGCACCAATACCTTCCACCACACTTCCTCTGCTCTCTATTCTTTCCCTACAAGCCTTCAGAAATTCCAGGTCGCCTCCTGCTATTCCATTTTTGAGTGGAAGTTTTGTCATCCTCGGCTCCTTGAGTGAAGTCCCACTGTCTGGAGCTTTTCTCCCTGCCTCCCTCACTCTCTGCAGGTCTCTCTGTTGTGACTCAATTTCGGGGCTTTTAAAGATTCCTCCGGGAGCTGTGGCTCTCCTGGATTTTAATATCCCACCCAGGACAACATTCCCATTAGTTTTATTACTCCTACTACTCTGATTAATTTACTACAGGCAGAATGAGTGGCTCCACACAGGTCTGGCACATCCCTGCTCCGAGTTTATTCCAAGGTATCCAATGCAGGCAATAATTGCACACAGAGGTTGTGCCTGGATGCTGGAGCACCAGGAGAGCCTCAGGTTGGATATCAGGAAATATTTTGTCACTGGAAGAGTGGTTAAACTTTGGAATTGGCTGCCCAGGGAAGTGGGAGGGGTCACAATCCAGGGAAATGTTGGCCAAAAAATGAGGAGATGTGGGATTGGTGCGATGGATTTGTGGGTGTGTGAAAGGTTGGACTTGGTGATCTTGGAGAGCTTTGCCAACCTTGGTGATTCCATGAGTGGGAAGAGCATTCCCAGCAGGTCAGGGGTGAACCTGTCCCTGTGCCCAGCCCTGGGGACACCTCTGGGTGCTGTGCCCAGGCCTGGGGACACCTCTGGGTGCTGTGCCCAGCTCTGGATCCTCAGCACAGCAGGGACAGGAGCTCCTGGAGCTGAGCGAGGGCTGGAGCCTCCCTGGAGTGCCCAGGAAAGGCTGAGGGAGCTGGGGGGGCTCAGCCTGGAGAGGAGCCCCAGCTGAGAGGGGCCCCAGCCCTGGGTGCCCCTGGGTGTCCCTGGGTGTCCCTGTCTGTCTGTCCCTGTCTGTCTGTCTGTCCCTGTGTGTCCCCGTGTGCAGGGAGGGTCAGAGCAGTCCCAGGCTCTGCTCCAGATCCCAGCAGTGGCACCAGAGGAAGGGGCAGGGACTGATCCCAGGAATTGCCCCTGCCCAGGAGGCAGAACTTGTGCCCTGGGCAGAGTGTGCAGAGAGGCTGTGCAGTGTCCCTGCCTCCCTGGGGACATTCCAGATATTCCTGTGCCCTCAGCTCTGGGCTGGCCCTGCTGTCCCCACCTGAGCTCCTCCCAACCTGAACCTCCCCAAACGGATTTCAGGGAATGAAGGAATTCCTGATGCTCCCAGCTCAGTTCTTGTGTCTCATTCCAGCTCTGCAGCTCCTCCAGCGCCGGTGGATGAGAGCTCTGGGCAGCATTTGGGCACCTTCAGACACCCAGAGTCACCCCAAATTGTCCTGATGTGGTGGAGACACCCAGGGAAACTCTCCAGGTGGGATAATTGAGGAGCAGTGGAGCCAGGCAGACTTTGTGCTGGCTCGAGACTCTCCCAAAAATCCGCAGCAGAAATTGGGGAAAATCCCTCTCTGACCAATCCAGTGCTGCTGTATCTGCCAGCAACATTCCCCCAAAAAACGAGGGCCCAAGGTGAAGAGATGCCAAAGGAGAAATTCCAGAAAGGGCCCTTCCTCTTCTACAAGGGGAAAAAATAAATATATGCAGTCAAAGATTAAATGCCAGCTTGAAGAGGCATTCAGCCACACTTCAAGGAACAGCTCCAATATAGAAAACAAGAAAAGAACATTTCTGAGAACTTCAATTAAGTACAAGGTAACTTGGAATCATTCCCATCCGTTCCTTAATTTTTCCAGACTATCTTTTCTCCTTTAATTTACACACGGCTCTCAGAAAGGCTTTGCTACATCAAAGATACTTTTTGTCTCCTTTGTTCAAATGGATAAATTTGCCTACAAAAATTAGAAATATCATCAACAGTGGAAAAATAATTTATTTGTAAAAGGAACTAACTTTTGTTTGAACTAGAGCTGGGAATTGAGATAATGTCTATGAATATGTGGAATGAATAGATGGAAGTATGTGAATTTATGGAAATACATGAATTCTCCTTTGCTGATAGAAAATTACAGTCAGGGCCCATCGCAAGGCAAATTAATATTCAACATAATCTCAGTCCCACACAGGAGCCCAAAGAGACAATTGATCTTGTTTGCAGTGAAATCAATGGAAAAACTCCTGGAGTTGGGCTTCCAAGGAGGAGCAGATCCAGCAGGACACCTGAGCTGCTGCACATCCACCCCTCCCCAGCACCCCAAAAACTCTGGAAACTCCCAGAACTGATGATCCCACGCCAGCTCCGGGTTTTTTCCTCTCAGAAAGCAGGGAGGATGTGGCCAGCCCGAGGTCCCCTTTGGAGCTGTGTTTCCCAGACCTTCAATCCCCTCTCAGGGAAGAGATTTCCCTTCCTCAAGGCTGCTCAGCCCTGGCAGGAGCGATATTGGCTCTACCAGAGTTTATTTTTCATTTCTCTCTCAAATGCATTGATTTTTTAATTTTTTTTTTTTTATCTGCTTGATTCCGAGGAGGAGCTGTGGCACTTCTTTAACATTCCAAAGCTGCCTGGGGAGCTGGAATAACTTGGAGCTCTGGATGTTCAGCTGGAGCTGGGCTGGTCCTGCCAGCTCAATGTCCCCAGCATCAGCTGAGGACAGGGGGGGATGTGGCATCCCTCAGCCTCCTGGGACAGCTGGGAGCTTCAACTCCTTCAATTCCTTCAGAATCCTTGGACACACATTGGGAATGATCATTCCCCCACCAGGGCTGATTTATTGATGATTAAAATCCAACCAGTGCTGGAGTGTCCAAGTCAGCTCCACACAGCCCAGCCACGCTAAAGGCAGGCAGATCTTTTCCTTGGAATAAGAGAAACCTCCACAGCTGCCAACAGATCCCAAACTGTGGAACCCAGAGGAAAAAAACGGGATAAAAATTCCAATTTGGCACGGTGAGAGTCCCACCTGAACGGAGCAGGGGGAAAAACCCATTTAGGAACTGCTTGTAGCAACCCAGAATTCCCAACCAGGCAATTCCAGGCACTGCAAGCTCCCAGCAGGCTCTGATCCTGCTTTTCCTGCCTCTCATCCCTGTGGAACAGGCTGGGCTTTGTGCAGGAAGAACCTGCTGCTGGCAAAGCTTTCTTCCCATGGCTGAGGGGCTCTGGTGAGCTCAGGGAAGATACAACAAAGCAGGAAAAAGATAGGGTTTGATATTCCAGACTCTGGAATAAGGCACTGAAATAGTGGAAGCTTCTTGAATAGGTTTAGGTTGGATTTTGGGATGAAATTCCTGACTGGGAGCATGGGAAGGGTGTCCAGAGAAGCCTCTGGGTCCCTGGAAGTGTCCAAGGCCAGGCTGGACAAGGCTTGGAGCAGCCTGGGAGGTGTTTCCATCCATGGGACTGGACGAGATTTAAGGATTTTAGGTTTTTCCAACCCAAACCATCCCATGATTCCCTCAGCACTGCCAATCCCCACCGTGTCCCCTTTTCCTGGTGCTGGGAGGCAGAAAATATGACATCAGTTTTCTTTAAAAAAGGGCAGAAGGAGCTTTCCATGCCAGGCAAATCCAAAGGAATCGTGATAAACCCTGGGATTAACAGGATGTGGATATACTGGGAAGAATCAGCACAGCTTCTCCAGGGGAAATCACATCCCATAAATCTGTGACATTTCTTTGGTGGTGGCAACACCGGTCATCCAGGCAAGAATTTGTTGTAGTTAAACTGAATTTCCCCAAAATTCCATTCAAAATCCTCACAAAAAGCACTTGGAGACATTGAGATTTTAGGGAATGCAAGAGGAAGCCCCTCCACGGATTGAAGAGTGGTCAAAAACATGAGATGAGGGAAGGATGAATGATTTGTGCTTCAAAGCAGGCCCAGGGATCCTTGGAGGCCTGTCCTGGGATGTGCAGTGTGGAACATTCCTCAGTGATCCAGAAAAGCAGGGAATGATGAAGTGACAGTGTTTGCCTATGCGACAAAATTATTCAGGATCATGAAATCCAACAGTGACAGCGAAAAGCTCTGGAGGATCTGCTGAGAATGAGCTCCTGACAATAAAACAGGAGGTGAAATTCAGTGTAAATACATGGCAGGTTATGGCAGGGAAGGGGAAGAAAAAAAAAAAAAATCCAGAGTGGGAATGGAGTTTAAACAATTGAATGAGCTGGAACTGCTCATCCCAGAGTTCCCAGAGCCCTGGGAAGGTGTCCTGGGAATTCTGCTCTGGCATGAACCTGGAAGTACATGAATTCTCCTTTCCAAAAAGCCAGGAGGAGGTTTGGGACCACCTGGGACAGGAATTGTCCCCAGAGCCAGCAGGGACATCCATGGGCAATCTGTGTTTTGGCTCCTGGGTGTGTGGCTGATCCTGCATCTCATAAAGGGCAGAGCAGGAAAAGACAAAAACGGGAACAGGATGATGTTAAAAAATGGAACTGCCCGAGGTTATCCAGCTTGGATGGGCCCTGGAAGCCTGGCCTGGTGTTTTGGGGACAGAAAATGGGAATTGGTGATTTCCCCTTCCTGGCATTGGGATAAGGAATCAAAGCTCAGGGAAGCAGAAGGAGAATGGTGAAGCAGAACATTTTCAAACATTGCAGGGCCTCAAGGGGCTCCAGGAGAGCTGGAGAGGGACTGGGGACAAGGGACAGAGGGACAGGGAATGGCTTCCCACTGCCAGAGGGCAGGGCTGGATGGGATATTTGGGATATTGGGCAGGAATTGTTCCCTGGGATGGATTTCCCAGAGCAGCTGTGGCTGCCCCTGGATTCCAAGGCCAGGTTGGACATTGGGGTTGGAGCAGCCTGGGATGGTGGGAGGTGTCCCTGCCATGGCAGGGGTGGCATGGGATGAACTTTAAGGTCCTTTTCAACCCAAACCATTTCACAAATCCACTTTCTGGTCACTCTGCCCCAAATGAGGCATCTCCAGGCCCAGGGGGTGCAGCTCAAAGGCTCTTCTGAGTTTCCCACCCAAAGCAAAGCAGAATCCTCCCCCAAAGTGCTGCCGTCCCCACCCTGATCCCACGTGGGAGGAGCCAAGGAAATCTTCACTCTTCTCCTGTGAGACAAAGAGGAAAAAAAAATTATTATTATTATTATTATTTTAATCTAAAGACCTGAATTATTCAAACACCGCCGTGCTACAAGAGACCAAAACTCAGAGGAGGAGATGAAAGAATGACCTGCAGAGCACTGAGAGGATGCACAACGAGGGGCCACCTCTGCTGCCAACCCTGCTGAATTCCAAAGGCTCCATCTCCTCCTGGAATGCCGGGGTTCCACTCATTCCCCCTCTGCCTCCCTCTCCAGCACACGCTGTTAAATCCCTTCCTCTCTTCTTTATTTTTATTTTCCTGGGAGACACAGTTAGGGGCGATCCATCAGAGGCAAACACCAAAACCCCGCATCGCCTGCTCGGAGACAAAAAAAAAAAAAAAAAAAAAAAAAGAAAAAAAGAAGATTTTATGTGAAGGCAACGCTCAGCAGCGAGGCTCCACATCAAAAGGATGTTTTTCCACGGATAAAGAGCGGGATTCCTCCTCCATCCGCTCCCAGATTCGCGCTGACTTTCAGGCAGCCGCACTTTTGTTTATTTAAAAGCTCGGAGGAAGGGAAAATGTCACAAGTGCTCATGTAGAGCTGCGTGTGCCCCAGTCGGACACCTCCAGCACGGCTCTTTGTACAAGCAAAACCCTCCCCACGGGCCGGGGCTGAGCACAAATCATCGGCCCCATCGTTTATGGCCATGAATAATTCATGGCCAGGCAAACGCCTTCACAAGCAAATCCTGGGAAGGGCTGGGAGCCGTTCAAGGGATGGATGCGCTGCTGCTGGAGAGCTCAGTGGGTTTTTCCTTGGATTCTTGGAAGATGCTGTTCCCCATCCCAGGATCTGTCCCCTCCCTGTTCCCACAGCTGGAAATCCCAGCGTGTGCCCTCAAGGGTTAATTCCCATTAACAGCAAAATCACTTCATGGCACTCATTTCATTTAATCTTTATTTATTTGTCTTTTCTTCAGGTTGGCAATGGAGGTGCAGAACTTCCTTCCTGGAATCCTGGAATCCTGGAATCCTGGAATCCTGGAATCCTGGAATCCTGGAATCCTGGAATCCTGGAATCCTTCCTTGAATCCATCCATCCTTCCTTCCTTCCATCCTGGAATCCTTCCTGGAATCCTGGAATCCTTCCTGGAATCCTGGAATCCTTCCTTTTCTCTCAGCAACCCCTGCCTGTGGCATCTTTTGGGGAAAAAAAAAAATATTTGGGTTTTTTTTTTTTCAGGATCAGGTGCAGCAGAACAAGCCCAGTTCTCTTCAGCCTTGCATGAGGTGCAAAATCTAAGGAGAAGCAACAGGTTTCCTATAAATATCTGTAAATACCTATAAATATCTATAGATATCTATAAATATCTATAAATATCTATAAAGATATGACAGGTTTCATGTAAATATAAATATCCTGTATCTTTGTGCTCTGAAATCTTTGCTGCACAGCCTGGAGTGCTGCATGCTCAGCTATCCCTCCTGGTTTCCAGGACCTCCTTCCAGGCTGATCCCTCCAACTTTTGAGGAAGGATTTCCAGGAGAAATGTGTTTCCCCTGCTTTGGATTTCCAAATCAGATTTTCCCTGATCTGGATTTCCAGATCCCCAGGAAATAAACATTTCTGGAAGTAACAATTTCTGGAATTAACCATTTCTGGAATGGACAATTTCTGGAAATAACCATTTCTGGAAATAATAATTCCTGGAACTAACAATTTCTGGAAACAACCAACCATTTCTGGAATTAACCAACCATTTCTGGAACTAACCATTTTTGGAAATAATAATTTCTGGAACTAACCATTTCTGGAAATAATAATTTCTGGAAATAATAATTTCTGGAAAAAATAATTTCTGGAATTAACCATTTCTGGAAATAACCATTTCTGGAATTAACAATTTCTGGAACTAACAATTTCTGGAAATAATCAATCATTTCTGGAATTAACCATTTCTAGAAAAAACCATTTCTGGAATTAACAATTTCTGGAAATAATAATTTCTAGAAATAATCATTTCTGGAACTAACTATTTCCAGCAATAACCATTTCTGGAATTTACCATTTCTGGAATTCCAAGCTGCTTTTCTGCCAAGAAAACTCACGGAAGGATCTGGGAATTTTCATCCCGTGGATTTCAAGAGGAAATTCCTCCCTTTCCCTGCCCCCTGGAATGATCCTCACCAGTTCAGGAGAGAGGAAATTTCTCCCTGTGTGTCCCCTCCTGGCTGCTCACACTCACTAATTACCCCGAGAGCTGATGAAATATGATCACATTTTTCTCCTCATTAAACGTGCTATCAAATCCTAACTCACAACGCATCCAATTCTTTTATTCCTTTTCTCCCTGTTTGCTTTGGAATTCCTCCCTGCCCCTGCCAATGTGGCTTCAGCTCTGTCTGTGCTGCTGAGCTGCCAGGACCCTGCAATTTTAATGATCTAATCCGACAGCGAGCAGGCTTTAATTTAAACTTTTATTAACGACCACTTTCCACCCTCAAAGACTATATTAAAATTGCTTAATGGAATTGCAGATTATAAATGCCCCACTGCAAGGCCCACTCGTGCTGTGTGCAGAACCCCTTTGGAATTCAGAGCAATCCTATTAAGTCCTTTTTATGTTTTGGAGAGGTCATTTTGATTTTTGTGTACTTCCCCTCGGAGATAACGCTGTCCCCAGTCTCCAAATTTGAAAGAAGAGAGTTTTACCAACAAATCACGCCTTGCACGTTTATTATCCTTCCACAGGCAGCTTCAAATTTCATTTCTTTGACTTTATTGAGTGGATTTTTTTTTGGGGGGGGGAGAATCTGCTGGGGGGGGGGATGGAAATGAATTCCACAGGCAGCATCAGATGGTGACAGGAATGACAGAATCCATTCCAAGAAGTGTTGGGAGAGGAGAGGAGAAGGAGGAGGAGGATGCAGGGATTCATTTATAGGGGTAAAATGGCAGGATCAGGACAACCTTTGCCATATATTTATATATCTTTATATATCTTTATATATCTTTATATATATTTATATATATATTTATATATATTTATATTTATATAAAAATATATGTTATATATTTATTTTTATTTCTCGATATTTGTAGACATCATTTTATGTATTTATTTATTATTTATTGTTTATTTATTTATAGATATTTATAGATATTTATAGATATTTATAGATATTTATAGATATTTATAGATATTTTGGGGAAACCTGTTGCTTCTCCTTAGGTTTTGCACCTCATGCAAGGCTAAAGAGAACTGGGCTTGTTCTGCTGTGCCTGATCCTGAAAAAAAAAACCCAAATATTTTTTTTTCCCCAAAAGATGCTACAGGCAGGGGTTGTGCACAGAAGGAAGGCTCTGGCCTCAACCCGCAGTTTTTCACACCCTCTGTTAGTCCTGGCTCTGTTAGGCCGGGCTTTAAAGGGCGTCTCTTCACGGAGTCTCCCTTTTAATGTGCCATGAAGGGGATCCCCCACCCCCGTTCTTTATTTTATTTTATTGAAGAGCTCAGCAAAGGCATCAGCAGCCCCCAGCCCCCTCCCCAAAGCCCATTGTTCCCCTCAGGAAATGCCCTATTAATCATTTGTTGTACGGATTTCATTTCTCACCATTCTCCCCTCTTTATTTGCTGTTGTTATTGTTCCTTTCTGCCGCTTCCACGTTGTGAAAAGGCAGAAACAACCTCAGGTTCTCAAGGAAAGGAACAATCCATCAGTTCCCCGGCCTCACAATGGGAATCTGCAGGAGCAGCTGCCTCTGCTCTGAATGTCCCTCCAAGTCCCAAAGGCTTGACCAAAAAGCTCTTATTCCCAGGGAAAAGAGGGAGGTGAAGGACACAGAGGGGGGAATTTTTCCATTCCAGTTGTTTACAGCTCAAGCTGCTCCTCTGGTCTCTTTTTCCATGGATTGGGTGTTGGGTGTGACCCACCTGATGCATTTGGAATATCAAACCCGGGATGAAACAAGCTGTGAAAAACGTTTTTCCCCCTAAAAAAAAAAACAAACCCGGAGGGTTGAGGGGTGACCTCTAAAGTCAGGGAAAATGTGTTTCCTTCTTTGTAGGCAGTGCCAGGATCAGATCCTGGATTTCCCACCTGGCAGGTGAATGGAGCTGCCACAATCCCTGAGAGCCCTGTAGAGCAGGTTTGTAGGATTTTTGGTTTGTAGGATTTTTGGTTTGCAGGATTTTTGGTTTGTAGGATTTTTGGTTTGCAGGATTTTTGGTTTGCTCACCTCCTGCTGGGCTGGGGGACTTTTCAAATCAGGGCTTGGGTGGCTTTTCCCTGTCCCCACCTCTTCACCTCCAAGGAATAGCACACGACCCCATATTTTCTGAAATCCTGCCAAATTCCAACTCCCAGGGCAGTGGGAGGCCTCCCAGCCCAGCTGTGACAGGGATGAGGGAAAATTTAATTTCCCATCCCTGAGTCCTGCCCAAACCCTGCTCCTCACAAAGTGACACCGACCTTCCCCTGGCTGCACGTTTGCCATGGGAACGTGCAGCCAAGGAAGGGTGGAATTGTAGAGAAAAATCACCTGGAGCTGCCTGAATTCCATAAGGAAAGGCTGGCACAGCTGGGATTGTTCACCTGCACAGGAGAAGCTTTGGGCTGAGCTCAGGGTGGCCTTGAAGGAGCTGCAGGAAAGATGGAGAGAGATGATTGCCAGGGGATGGAGGGACAGGACACAGGGAATGGCAGGGCTGGATGGGATTTTGGGCAGGAATTCGTGGCTGGGAGGGTGGGGATGATGATCCTTGGGGGTCCCTTCCTACCAGGATATGCTGAGATTCTCTGATTCCACGGCCCTGCTGTCCCAGGAGCTCCCCACCACCCATGGGTGCTGTGCTGCTTCCCTGGGGCACCCTCAGCAGCTCCATCTCCTTTATCCAGTGCCACAATTGCCTTTCTCCCGTGCCATTTGCCCTGGGCTTTCTGCCCCTTCTCTTGGCAGAGCCCAGCAGGTCCTGGCTGGCTTGGAAAGGTTTTCTGCTCACGTCTGACCCTCACCCAGCTGTCCAGAGAGCTGGGTCCCACAGCACAGCTGCTGTGGCTCACGCTTATCACAGCACCCCTGGGCTCCAGCTCCAGAGAAAAGGAACTTCGGGACTCAGAAGCGTCCCTGGCAGAGGTGACACCTCTGTCACCTCTCCTCCTGGCACTGGGGGCTGTGCCCAGCCTGCTCCCAGCACGGTCACAGCTGTCCTGGCACGGTCACAGCAGGGCAGGTGGCAGCAGAGGGGACAGAGCCGTGGGCACAGAGCTGGCACCCACAGCCAGCAGCGAGCAGGACCAGAACCAGAACCAGAACCAGAACCAGAACCAGAACCAGAGCTCAGCCTGGCAGGGACTGCCCAGAGCTGGTGTCCCCTCACAGGGACACTGGCACAGGGTGCCCAGAGCAGCTGTGGCTGCCCCTGCATCCCTGGCAGTGCCCAAGGCCAGGCTGGACATTGGGAATGGTGCACCTGGGGTGGTGGGAGGTGTCCCTGCCATGGTAGGGGTGGGATGGGATGGGATGGGATGGGATGAGCTCTAAATTCCCTTCCAACCCAACCCATTCCCTAATTCTGGGATGATCCTGATGCTCCATGAGGTGAAATCAGCGACCTGGGATTCTCCATGCTGGGATGCACTGGGCATTCCTGGCTCTCCATGACCCAACACTCCTGGGAATTGTTTCCTGCTCCATCCCTCTGGGATCCATCCCATTCCCACCCCGTGACCTTGCCCTGCAGGAAACCAGAACATCTCACCTGCCCCAGCATTCCCAGCTCATCATTTAACACCCCCACCCCCCAGGATCCATTAAATGGGAATATTTATTCCATTTGCTGCCTCCTCCCCCAGAGCAGGGCCTGGAATCAGGAGTGGGAATGGAGCGAAGCTGGAGTGAGCAGGGAGTACAAAATTTATCTTTTGTGAATATTTGTGTGTTAAAGTTACAGATCTGCTTTTTTCCCCCCTGTTTGCAATAGCTCTGCTCAAATATTTGTGGAGCCCTAACGTGGCCTAATTGAAATTCACTCGAATTCAAATTAATATTCATGATTTTTTTTTTCCCCCCTCTCTCTCTCCCGCTTTCCACTCTTCACTCTGAAGGGAAGCAGCTCCCTGCTGTGGAGGGGACAGCTGGAAGCTGGGAGGCTCCTGGGAGGGTGAAAATTTTGGCAATCCACCTGGAATTTCTCGAGGCAGATGTCAGGATTGACAGCAAGGTTTGGAGCTCCGTCAGGGAGCGCTGGAATTTCATCACCTGCTCCTTGTCCTTGGATCCAGCTCCATCCTGCCCTTCTCCAGCAGCACCCCTCAAAATTCCAGCAGCACAGAGCTGGCACTCCTCCAGGAGGGAAGGGCAGAGATTTGGGGCTGTCTGGAAGTGGAGAGGGATTTGGGGATGGGTCTCGTTTGGAGACCTCAATCCTCAATTGTGTGATTTCTCTCAAAGGTGAGCAGAACGTGACGAAACCCCACATCCCTACAAAACATCCTTTTCCCACTTTTCCCTGTCTGGCCAGCCTGCTGCTCCCTGTTTGCCAGCAAGGAAATCTTGCAGGGCGAGATCAGAGCTGCCTGGCACAGCCAAACCTCCCCCAGTCACCCAGGAAACCCAGGATGGTTTTTTTTTTTTTCTTCTCAGGAAAACATGGAAATTAAATTGGAAGCGCTACATGGATGCAGCTCTGCCCAGATAAACTCCCAGGCTGTCAGCTTGCAGATGTTCCTGCCTGCTGGAACATCTTTTCTCGGGTTTTTCCCAGCATCCCAGGGATTCTGGAAGTGCTTTCCATCCAGTATTTATGGGCCCCAGTTAAGTGCTAGGGTGGAAATATTATAAACTCGGTGTTTAGCAAGGAAAATCCAGGAATGGGGAAAATTACCCCGGGGGTATTGCAATGTCTGACGGATCCTAGGATGGAATTCTTGGCTGGGAGGGAATTCAGGGTGCCCTGAGAAGCTGGGGCTGCCCCTGGAAGTGTCCAAGGCCAGGTTGGAGCACCCTGGGATGGTGGGAGGTGTCCCTGCCCATGGAAGGGGGTGGAACAAAGCGACCTCTGAGATCCCAAATCGTTCTGGCATTCCACAGTTTTGAAATGCAAGCCCAGGACAAAACAACCCAGCTGTCAAGTGCCCATTTATCCCCTAAAAATAACCTGAAGGGTCGAGTCGGGCACAGCAGAGCATCCCAGATGATTTTTCCCAAATTTGGGCTTTTGCTTCCAATGCGCCCGTGCAAGAGCCAACAAATAAACTTCATTTTCCACTTGATTTTTAATCTTTTTAGGCCTCCTGGCCAGAAATCCCAAAGGAAACGGAGGCAGAAGCATCAGGCAGCTCCTCAGGTGTGGGATCAGCAGCAGATCCAAGGTCTTTGCAGGACAGAGACTTTATGGTTCCCAAGCCATTTCCCTTCCCTGCCTCGGCCAGCACAACAGGAGCCAAATTTATCTCTCCTCTAAATACCAGCAGAGCTGAACAGGGATTTTTTAAAAGTCACCCAAGTGCTCCAGCCCTCCTCGTGCCTGGGTGGCATTTTCAGCCCACAAATCACTGGCAGGATGTCCCAAAATCCGAATTTGTGTTTCCACACCGTGCTGGAGATCACGGCAGTGCCCTCAGCCTGGAAAAACTCCACATGGAATGGAGTGGAAAGGACAGCAAGGGATGCCCCGGGTTTGGGAAATATCCTTTGTTTTAGGGCAGAAAAATTCCAGTTTTCTCCTGGAAATCTACCAAGTGGATTATTTTTTTTTTCCTACCCAGTTTTCTCCTGGAAATTGTTATCCAAAGCAGAGCTGAGGGGTCCCTCAAAGGCAGGGAACTCTGCTGGCAACAAAAATAAGAGTGAAAGAACTCCTCAAAGGTCTGAACCCCACACTCAGAGGTGTCAGTGCCGTGGGGAAGAGTCCCAAGCTGGAAAGATGTTTCCAGGGCACAGAAATCCCCTGGAATTTAGGATATCCTCCCCAGAGATTCATTCCTCTGTGGAAGAGATCTGGGGGAAGATCCTATGGCTGTGGGGCAATCCAGGCTAGCCTGTCCCAACCCCATCCTACTTTTCTTAGGGTCAGGGTGGGAAAATTTATAACTGGAGGTAGAACAAGCTGGTTTTTAGGGAGCAGGCTCGGGGGGAATGGAATAATTCCGTGTTCTGCACCTCGAGAGAGGAGCACAAAGGGCTGAGCACGCTCTGCCTCCAATCTGAATCTTTTTTCTGCCTCGATACCTTTTCTGTCTTCCCACTTTAGCTGCTCTGCTGTCTCCTCTGGGGAGATTTCCACGGCAGCTCCAGGCAGGAGGTGCAGAACTGAGGCAGCTCCACCTGATCTCCACCACCCTGAGGTCCTGCCAAGGCTTTTCACAAGGCCCTGGAGTGGTAGGAAAAAAAAAAAAAAAAAAAAAGAGGGAGGGATTTAGGGTGAAAGAGGAGAATTTTAGGTGGATTTTGGGAAGGAATTTTTCCCTGTGAGGATGGAGAGGCCCCAGGGTGCCCAGAAGTGTCCCAGGCCAGCTGGAGCAACCTGGGACAGTGGGAGGTGTCCCTGGCCATGGCAGGGGTGGAACTGGACGGGATTTAAGGTCCTTTCCATCCAAACCATCCTGGCATTCCATGAGATGGGATAAATGTTGGATCCCAGCAATCTGGAGTTTTCAGGCACAGACCCCCTGGAAAACACTGCTGAACACCTGAAGCCTTAGAAACTGCTTCTAAATATGAGTGGTGAAGCAGAAATCACGAGTGTGTAGTGAATTAAAAGTTTGTGCTTCCACAGGCTGATGGGTTTTAAATTTAGGATTTTTATAGTATAGTGATAGATATGGGACAAGATAAAGATTTTTGGGTGTTGTCTCTTTCTTTGTTCATCTTTCATCTTCTCCGTGGATTTCAGGCAGTAGTTTCTGGTTGGTCAGTCAGTGTCACTCTAAGAGTCATGGAAATGTAGTTATTGGGTCAAAAGTATAAATAATATAGATGTTAATTCTTTAAAAGACCTTGTAGCAGTTTCCTCTGTGGCCATTTTTCACTTCTAGCAAGGAGTTGGAAGTGCTGTCATACTCTCTGTACTTTCTAATAAAATATAATAAACATCCAAGCCCAAACACGAGAAAAACTGTTTGAACCGTGTTTCTGTTAATGATGGCTCTGAGAAAAACCAAAAAAAATTGATAAATAAACCACGAATAGGTGGTGCAAAGCCCACAGATAAAAGGATTGGTGAGGAGCAATCCAAGGTGAGATGGATCCCCCTGTTCTTCCCTCAGCATCCCATGGGTGGATCCCAGCAGGAGCAATCCCAACCACAATTCCCACCTCCCCAAGGCTCTCCAGGCAGCATTCCCTGGATTTCCTTTGCACGGACACAGGCATTGCTGCTGCCCTGCCACCCTCTGATCCCACAGGAGCTTTTCCAGCAGGATGAGCACCTGCAGCTCATCCAGCAGCTCAACCTCTGCATTCTGAGTTTTCCTCAGCCCCTGAATGTCCCATGCAGGCCCAGGCACTCAATATTCTTGAAATTCCCTATTTGCACCAGCACCTCTTCATTTGATCCCTTAATCCTTTCTAGCAGCTCACCTTTATTACCAGCAAGGAGCAGGTCGGGAGCAGACTGTTCCTGACATCCCCTGAGGTGAGAACTTATGAAATGAAATCATTTCACTTCTCAGCTGTGTCCTCATCTTCCTTAATTGTTCCCTTTGAACTCCCGGGGAGCCAGCAGAGCTGCCTGGTTCCTTTGCAGCCTTTCCTCTTCCTGCCAGACTTGAATTATCCATTGTTTGTTTCCATTCCTTGCTATTCCTTGCTGGTTTCCTGTTTCCCCCCCCCTCCTTTTATGCTGTATTTTCTGTTCCTTGACCTTGTGAAGGTTGGATTTGCAGTTTTTCAAGGGTCATTGTGTGGCCTGAACACCTTCCTGAGCTCTGCTCCTTTCCTGCCTTGATCCCTGCCTCGCTCACACCAGGTCGAGCCCCTTTGGAGCTGAGCTCCCTGCTGGAATCTCATTAATTGCAATTAAAGCTGAGCTGGGGGTTGAGCACCTTCCAGGAGCTCCTGTCAACCTCTAAGAGCATCCACGCCAGATTTTGGGGTTTAAAAATCTTTATTTTGGACCCTTGCTGCCGTCCCACTGGAATGTCTCCACCCCGAGGTTGGAGTCACCATGGCAGGGCTGGAGCCTCCTCTTTGCCGAGGATAATGAATGTAATTAAATCCTTAACGAGTGGATCCAATTCCAGGCCAATTCCTCCCGGAGCTCGCTGGGAGCTGCGGAATGAGCGGATCTCCGAAATTCCATTCCCTGCATTCTTGGGACTTAAAAAATTACGTCTTATTCATCTATTGATGACAGTGGCCTCTTGGGTGTAAATTGAAGCAATTACGAAGGATCATGCAAATTAATCAATTATTTTCAGATTATTACACTCGAGCAGAAGTCTTGCTCTTTCAATTTAGTTAAACTTTGCCTCTGAGTCAATTTTCCAACCTCCAAATTAAGCTATTTATTAGCTCAGAAGATGTGGGCAAAGGGAAAAAAAAAAAAAAAAAAGTTCCACTCAGGAACTGGATCACACAAGGGCTCGTTTTGGGAAGGGTTTCCCACGGACACTGAGGTATTTAAAAGGTTCATCCTGGTGGGAGTGGGATGTCTGGGATTTTGGAAAATTTGAGTGAGAGAATCCGGCTCTGTGCATGAATCTCAGAGCAGGAACAACATGGAAATTCCAGAGATTTAATCCCAAAGCTCCTGGCAGTGAGGACAGAGGGGACACCACCCTCCAAGGGGACAAATTCCCTCTGATCCTGCTTGCCTTGGGTGGATCCTTTGGGAATCCAGCCCATCCTCAGCTCTGGGGTGTCCCAGGGAGGAGGTGACACCAACCTGCACCCCCAGGGACCCCCTCAAAGAACCCCAGATGCTCCCAGTGTCCCCTGGGTGCCTTTAATCGTCCATCCCTAATGGATTATCACGGCTCTTCCAGGCAAATTCCGAGGAGAGGGAATGAAATGAGAATTTGGAGTGGAGCTGGGGGCTCTTCTCTGGGATCTCACCCTGTGGATGCTGCTGCTGCATCCCACCAGTAAAAACACCTGGAAAACTCCTGCCAGGATCTGTGCCTGCCCACAGCCAGGCTGAGGGGCTGGGGGGTGGCTGGAAGCTTTGGAGTTTGGATTTAAGTGATTCTAAACCAGCTTTGGGTTTATAGCTAATAAGACATTAGTATGCTAATTAAATTATCCATGGAGTGGTATAAAGAGGCCTTCCTGAAGTTTAATGGCTGTGTAAAAGGTAACTCTACTCGCGATGTAATTAATTCATGGAACAATAAATGGAAAATTAGATTCTTATTAATATCAGAGAGGCTTTTCCCGCATCAGGAATGGAGGGGGGGGAGGATTGGTCATTTCTGCTTTCGCTGTGGGACGAAGGAAATGGCAGCTCCCGAGTGCAGAGCATCATCCCTGCACCCACAGGATCATTCCTGTGATCCCTGTGGGACGTTCCACATCCCACAGGATTCCTCCTGCACCACACGGGGCCAAGGAAAGCATCCCCACACTCAGGTGAGTGATGAGGGATTTTTTTAGGAACTCTTCTTCAGGAAAAGCAGAACTGCCCTGGACTCGAGTGACCAGGAAAAAAACCTCTCTGGAAAAAGCTGCTTATCCCAAACCTTCCAAGCCCAGAGAGGGATGCAAGGCTGTGGGGTTTTGCTGGAAAATGAGAGGTGTGATCACAGAGCTCCGGGAAAACTCCCGTGTCCATCAGCTCTGCCATCCAGGGGATCCTGGAGGCGTCACCCACCCCTCCAGCTGCTCCAGTGCCCCATGGCACGGGGACAAATCCATGCCCGAGGGAATTCTGAATTCAGGGACTGCATTTCAGCTGCACATCAGGAGGGAGGAGCCAGGCTGTGGGCAGAGGGACCCAGAAGTTGCGGGGTCTGGTACCAATAAAACCCCTCCCTGTGCCTTCTCCTGCCCACACACCCAACCTGGAGCCCTTCCCTGCTACCCCTGCAGGATTTGGGTGCCTCCCCAGGGATCCCCTCACCAGGCAGGGCCACCCTGGCACGGCCCAAGAAGGGGCAGTTTGCCCACCTTGCCGGGGCTCCTTGCAGGGTGGCACAAAAAATTAAATCAAACCTTCCCGTGGCTCAGTCCTGTCTGCAGGGAAAAGGGTCAGGGAATTCCAGAGTGGTTTGGGTTGGAAAGGACCTTAAATCCCACCCAGTGCCACCCCTGCCATGGCAGGGACACCTCCCACCACCCCAGGTGCACCATTCCCAATGTCCAGCCTGGCCTTGGGCACTGCCAGGGATGCAGGGGCAGCCACAGCTGCTCTGGGCACGCTGTGCCAGTGTCCCTGTGAGGGGACACCAGCTCTGGGCAGTCCCTGCCAGGCTGAGCTCTGGTTCTGGTTCTGGTTCTGGTTCTGGTTCTGGTTCTGGTTCTGGTTCTGGTTCTGGTTCTGGTTCTGGTTCTGCTCCTGCTCGCTGCTGGCTGTGGGTGCCAGCTCTGTGCCCACGGCTCTGTCCCCTCTGCTGCCACCTGCCCTGCTGTGACCGTGCCAGGACAGCTGTGACCGTGCTGGGAGCAGGCTGGGCACAGCCCCCAGTGCCAGGAGGAGAGGTGACAGAGGTGTCACCTCTGCCAGGGACGCTTCTGAGTCCCGAAGTTCCTTTTCTCTGGAGCTGGAGCCCAGGGGTGCTGTGATAAGCGTGAGCCACAGCAGCTGTGCTGTGGGACCCAGCTCTCTGGACAGCTGGGTGAGGGTCAGACGTGAGCAGAAAACCTTTCCAAGCCAGCCAGGACCTGCTGGGCTCTGCCAAGAGAAGGGGCAGAAAGCCCAGGGCAAATGGCACGGGAGAAAGGCAATTGTGGCACTGGATAAAGGAGATGGAGCTGCTGAGGGTGCCCCAGGGAAGCAGCACAGCACCCATGGGTGGTGGGGAGCTCCTGGGACAGCAGGGCCGTGGAATCAGAGAATCTCAGCATATCCTGGTAGGAAGGGACCCCCAAGGATCATCATCCACCCCCGGCCCTGCAGGGACACCCCAACAATCCCTGGAGTGGTGTCCAAACCCTCCTGGAGCTCTGGCAGTGCCCAGCACCCTCTGGGGGAAGAAATCTCCCAAAATCCAGCCTGGTCCAGCTCCATCCCCTCCCTGGGTGCTGTCCCTGTCCCAGAGCTCAGAGCTGCCCCTCGGGAGGAGCTGCAGCCCCCCAGAGCTCTGCCCTCGTCTCCAAGCACCCCCAGCTGCTCCTGGCGTGGCTCCCTCAGTCCCAGGAGCATCCAGCCCCGATCCAGCCGCTCCAGGAGGGTGGCAGCATCCCTGGAGAGGAGTCACAAACTCTCCCCAAGCACAGCCGGGGAGTTTGTCCAGGGAGGATGCAGGGTGGGAAGCGATGCCATGGCTTTCCCAAACTTTGGGATCCTGCTGCCTGTTGCCCTTCCCGATGGGTTCTGCTCCTTCCCAGAGCTCCTGGGCAGATTCAGGAGCTCAGAGCTGAGCACCTTCCCGGATCCAGAGGGCCCCGAGGCACCGCTGGGCTCCTGTGAAATACCTCAGGAATTCCAGTGGACCAGCGAGCTGCAGAGCCTTTGCTCAGCTTCCCTGGCCATTAGTAATTAATTAGCTTTGTGGCTGGCTCATTAAGGCATCCCGGCAGTGCCGGGGCACTGAAGCTGGAATTGCCCGGGAGGAGGAGGAGGCTGCTCCAGCTCACAGCTCGCTGCTCCTCAAAGGGCAAAGCTCGTGTCCCCCCCGTCCCCTGGAGTGCCAGCAGGGCCAGGCTGGCAGGGTTTGGGGGATCGGGGCTTGTGCTGCCACCAGGGCCCTGTGACAGCAGCTGATAAGAGCCAGCTGGCAGGGACAAGGACACGGGGACACGAGGACAGCGGGACAGGGGGACACAGGGACAGGGGGACAGGGGGACACAGGGACAGGGGGACACAAGGACAGGGGGACACAAGGACAGGGGGACACAAAGACGGGGGACACAAGGACAGGGGGACACAAAGACAGTGGGACAGGGAGACACAAGGACAGCGGGACAGGGGGACACAGGGACAGGGGGACACAAAAGATAGCAGGACACAAGGACACAAGAACAGCAGGACAGGGGGACACAAGAATAGGGGGACACAAGGACAGTGGGACAGGGGGACACAAGGACAGCAGGACTCAAGGACACAAGAATAGGGGGACACAAGGACAGGGGGACAGCAGGACAGGGGGACACAAGTACAGGGGGACACAAGGACAGCAGGACAGCTCCCTCAGTGAGGCCCGTGCAGTGTCCTTTGAGCTGTCCCCAGCTCAGCCAGCAGAAAACACAAACAGGACATGGGGCAGCCACCAGAGATTCCCAGTTTGAGGACAGGGACCACAACCTGAGGACAGGGACCAGAGTTTGAGGACAGGGACCACCCCAAGCTCTGCAGGGTCCTGCCAGTGTTGGGGACACAGCAGCCTGGCCTTTCTCCAGAGTGACATCTCCCTGTGCCACCCCTGCTCCAGCAGCTTTCCCTGTGTCCCCCCTGATCCCTGCTCCAGGCTGGGTCATTTCTGGAGTTCATCCCCCTGGGAATGGGTCCCAGCTCTTTGGCTGCCCAGGGGGGTTTGGAGTTTGGATCCCTGGAGGTGCCCAAGGAAGGACAGGACGTGTCACCACTCAGGGATGGTGACAAGGTGGATCTGGTGGTCCTGGAGCTCTTTTCCAATCTCAGTGGCTCTGGGGTTGGCAGGGCAGCCTTTGGGGCAGTGCTGGCTCCGGGATCCAGGCTGTGCCTGCAATCCCACAGAGCTCCCAGGGCTGGGGAAGAAGAAAGCAGGGAGGCACACGAGGTCTTCAATTGTCACCAAACCAGGGACATTCACAGTGGAGGAGGTGACAGCCTGTTTTTTTCTGCCCCTGAACCCAGCTGGATCCAAAACTCTCCCAGACTGTGAGAAAATCCACTCCCCTGCAGGGCACAGAGTGTGACAACGAGCAGCAAACCTGGCCCACGGTGCCATCAGCATCCTGGCACCATCCCAGACCTTCTCCAGGCAGAGCAGGAGCAGGGGCAGAGCATTTCTGGGCTTGCAGAAATGTTTGCAGAGGATTCAGGAGTGCCAGGATCTCCATCACCAGGATCCCAGGCCCAGCTTGCTTCAGCCCTGCCCAGGAATTGCTGTGCAGGAATCAAAGGGATGGTGGGGTGGGAGAAATCCCTGCCCCAACAGCTTCGTGACAGCAGCGTTTCTGTGCTGCCAGGGGATATTATTTTGTCTTTTCTCCGGTTTTAATTTGACTGTCCCTACTAATAAATTGTCCTATTAGGACAGAACCATATTTTCTGCTCTCGGAACCTTTTTCTTTTTTTTTTTCCACAGAAGCCCATTCAGGCAGATTTCCCATAAAACCCCTTACAAATCCCTGGCAAATCATTCCCCAGCTCGGAGTGGAGAGAAGCAGAATTCATTTCCTTCCCAGCCCTGGAAATGTTCATGCTCAGGGGAGGCTGAGCACGCTGGGGGTGGCACTGAGGGGACAATTCCTGCCTGGCTGCAGGGACTGAGGGGGGGCAGGTGCTGCTCTCCCCTCCAGGAGCTTTCAGGGCTCCCTTCAGATGATTTTCATGGCTTTTCCTGGCTGGGCTGTGAGGATTCCTGGAGGGAAAGGGATGGGGCTGGTGTGTTCCTGTCTGTCCCCACTTTTAGGGATGCAGGAGAAATCTGCAGGAGCTTTGGTACCACAGGGATGCTCCTGCTCCTCCCCTGAGCTGAAAAAGGCAGGAAAACCCTTGGGAAGTGCTTTTCCCATCTCAGCTGGGGCTCTGCCACTCCTGGGGATGGGGAATGGCACTTCAGTGCTGCCCGTGGCTCCTTCCTTTCATTTTGGGGCTCTTTTTGCTGCCCTGAACCTGCCCTCACACTCAAATTGGGGAGCTGGCACCGCTGTCTGCCCAAAAAAACCTTCCTGGGCTTCTCCTCACCTGCCTGAGCTCTGCTTCTCCAGAGGCAGAAACTTTGCACAGGGAAGGTTTATACAGTGCCATGTCGAGTGCTGGGATTCAGGGAGATGAAATCTCGGGCGGTTCCCTTCTATTTCCAAAAATAAATAAATAAAGGGAGCTGTTATCTCCTCCCAGAGAGGAGAGAGCAGCTTTATCTCACTTGATCTTCTGCTGCTGAAGTCCCATTACATTTTATTCCGTTTCATTGCTGTGTTCAGGTCCCTTCCTTCCCTCTCTGCTCCTGTTTCCTCTGTCCTAAACCCTCCACGTTATTTTAAGCCTGGCCTAAGACTTCAGAGTTCAATTTTTTCCTCTTCACCAGCAGCAAGGCATTTGTTCTTCACTCACATGCTCCTAATTATGGGATTTCAGATTTATTAAAAATATTTCCTTTCTCATCCACACACCTGTGACCCCCATCCTCCCTGCCTGCTCCTCCCTGGAGTGCAGAGGGGAAGCTCAGGAATCCTCAGGACTTCCAGCCCTCTGGAATAACTTCAAAACTTTTTCTGTGGAATTTCTTCCCAGTGCTTGCTGTGACTTCCTGCAGCAGTGGCAGATCCAGGGTGGTGCTGCTCCCTCTCTGCAGGGCAGGGGGGACGTGGTTGTCACAGATTTTGAATTTCAGACCAGCCACGGGGAGCTGGGCTCGGATTTGGAATTTGCTCCTGCAGGGAAATTAATTTCTGATGTCTGGGTAATTTGCCAGCAGCCCCAGCAGATTTGCAGCCAGCAGGAGGCTCTGGGCAGTGCCAGGGAGCAGAGGGTCACCCCAGGCCACGTCTGACACCTCAGAGGGATGGGGCTGGGGGCTTGGAAAAGCTCCTGGTGCCTCCAATTTTTCAGGAGACAATCCCTGGGTGAGGCAGATCCTGCACACCCAGCGGGGAGAGCCGTGAGCAGGAGCCTCCTCCTCACCAGGGGATTTTGGTCCAAGTGCTTGGCCCCTCCCAAATTGTTCCTTTGTGCTCCTTTCCCTGGAATCATCTGGATCTGAGGGGTTTGGGAGCTTCTGCCTCAGCTCCCAGCTCTGGGACACCACAACAGCTCCAGGAGGGGCTCCCACAACAATTCCATACATCCCCCCTGCCCCTTTTGAGGGATTTCTAACCTGGAAACTGCTTTTTTGTTGGAATCTCAAGGAGAAGGCTTCACTTTGGAAGCAGAGAGCCCCAACATCCCCGTGTGGCAACAGGAAAATGGAATAAAAATCTGAGATGGGCTCAAAATCCCAGCCAGGAGGAGAATTCGGTGCTGACCCCACACAGGATGAAGCCCCAGGGAGGGTTGGACAATCAGGCATCCCTGTCAGGGCATTCCAACATTCCCAGCTCCTCTGCAAGCCCCAGCTCAGCACAGCCTGGAATTTGGGAATTTTGGGATTCCCTGTTCCCAGTGAGTTCCCACTGGAAAAACCAGCACAGACCCGACCTCTCCCTCCACCTATGAACAGCACTTGGAGAAAACTTGAGGAACGGGATTTCAGAGGGAATATAACCAGGTTAGGAATTATCCTCTGCTTTTCCATCCCATCCCCACCCTGGGAAAATGAGGATTTTCCTAAATACCGGGAAATTCCCCTGCTTGGCAGCACATGGAGACATTTGGGTTGCCCGGAGCTCCTGATCAGAGCCATCCCTTCCAGCCAGCCCGAGGAGGAATGTTTGGAATGTGATCTTCAATTAGGAGCTGTTAATTGGCAGGTTTATCCCCAGATTGCTGCTCCCGGGATAGCCTGGCACCATAGCAGGAGGGGATGAAGGTGCAGGGAGAACTGGGAGGCACTGGGAGAAAACCACAGCTCCAAAGGGTGAGTCCTGTGGAGAACCTGCCCAGGGAAGTGCTGGAGTCACCATTCCCAAAAAAATCCACCCCTTCAAAGGTTATTCCTATGGAGAACGTGCCCAGGGAAGTGCTGGAGTCACCATTCCCAAAAAACCATCACTCCAAAGGTGATTCCCGTGGAGAATCTGCCCAGGGAACTGCTGGAACACCAATCCCTGGAATTACTTTAAAACCATGTGGCTGTGGCTCTTGAGGAATTGGTTTAGTGCTGAGCTCTTGTCCTTGTTGATCCTGAAGATCTTTTCCAACCTCAGCAATTCCATGAGATGATGAGAAGGGTCACCAAAGGCAGGGAAAGCTCCAGGAATGTGGGAAGGGAGAACATCCCAGTGTGTCCAGTTGAAGAGAGTGGGATCCTGATGGATCAGGTCCAACCAGGGCTGAGCACTAAACTAAAACCCAGAGCAAAAATCCACGTTTTTATTATCCAGGTGTGTTTATCCAGGTGAATCCCTCATCCACGTAGAGGCTTTGGAGCTGCTTGGTGCTCCCTGACCTTCAGAACTTCTGAGAGTCCAAAAAAATCCCTGTTGAAATATCCACAAAAGCAGAAATTATGGAGAAATAGCAGGAAGCTGGGGGAGATGGAGCAGATCTTGCCCCTGGACACCCGAACTCACACGGAAACAGCAACATTTTATCCCTGAAAAGCCTGGATCCTGCATTTCCGTGCTTGCTCTGAGGTATCCGTGGCACAAAGGATGATCCCAACCTCACAGGATTATCCCAGATGTCCCTGAGAGCTGGAAATGCACAACAAAGTGTCCCTGCTTGACGTGACACAATGAAGGGAATTCCAAGAACAACCTGTCAGTGAAAAGGGCTTTTTTTTTTTTTTTTCCTCCACTAATTGGACCAAAGATGTTTGTTCTACTCCGGGACCTCGTGGCCCCAGATGGAGCAGATGAAACCGAGTTTAATGTTCTCATTAAAGCCTCGAGGTATTTTTATTCACCTGAGAAAAATCTCGTTTCTATTCCACAGCTGCATGAGGTGAAAAAGTTCTGGGAATAAAGAGGCGGCTGAAAGGTTTTCCTTTCAGTGCTCCTGCCCCTCTCCAGGTCTCTTGGCACTGGAAACTCCACAGGGAAGCAGATGCTGGGAAGGGGAAGCACAAAATTATGGGGAATCCTCCAGAGCAGCACAAATCTGTGGGTGGTGGCCACGGCAGAGCTGTCACTGAGCCCCTTCTCAGCTGTCACATGGAAACCCCACTGAAGGCACCCCGGAGCTGCTCTGAGCCTTCCCAAAAAACAGAGCACTCGGGAAGGGTGGGATGGAAGGGCCAGAGCCCCTCCTGCTCCCCTCTCGGGGGTGATGACCAAGAAAAATAGAAAGAGCATTTCCTGCAGAGGTGGCCCCATGGATGATCTATTCCACATCCCTGGAAATGTCCCCGGCCAGGCTGGACAGGGTGTGCTGGTTTGAAAGCAAAACCAGTGAGAGATTCCAAGTCTGAAATACAATTTAATAGGAAAAAAAGATAAAAAATAAAATAAATGCAATAGTACAAAAGAAAAACCACTGGCAGAGTCAGAATCCAACCTGACACCCCGCTAGGTAGGGTGGTGGTGGCAGTCCAGATGAAGTGTTCTTGTTGAAGGAGGGATCCGGGAGAAAGCTCTGGGAGCTCTTGTCCTCTGGGATCCAGTGGGAAAAGGCTGCTCTGCTGTTCCAAATCTCCCCTTTGATCTGGGTAGGAAATGCTCGGCTCCTGCCCTGGCTGGAGCATCTCCCAATGGGATGATGGAATTTGATCAGCCCTGCCCTGGGACTGCATGGCCATGAACAGGAGAGATCTCCTGGAGGGAGGATGGGCTGTGGGCAAGATAAAGAACACTGCAACAGCTGGGTGAACAGCTGGAACATGAACAGCAGAGATCCCCACAGAGATCAGGATCCCTGCCACAGCTGGGTTAACAGCTGGTGACAGAATTCACACTTTTGGGCACATCTTTCCATTGTAACCCAGGACACAGGGTTGGAGCAGCCTGGGATGGTGGGAGCTGTCCCTGCCAGGGCAGGAGTGTGATGGGATGAGCTTTAAGGTCTTTTCCAACCCAAACCATTGGATTGGAAAACCAGTTTGGGATTTTAAGACCCCCTGGTTCTTGTGCTGGGGGTGTGAAGGGTCACGGCCTTCTCTCACTCTCTTCCAGGCTGTTCAAACAACTCCCCTGTATCTTTTTAATTTTTTTTTGTTGTTGTTTTTTTTTTTTTTGTTGTTAGGGTTGGGATTGAATGCATGAGAAACAGTATTTTTGTTTGAACTCAGATATTTATAAATTTTCATTTATATAACAGTGAGTTTTACAGTACTTTCAGTTAACAAGCTAAAAATTGAGACTTTTTTTTTTTTAATAAGGCTTTTTAAGCCTTATTAAGAACAGACACAAATTATTTTTACTTTTAATTTAATAATTAATTACTTGCGATTCTCAATGTGGACTCTTTTATCTAATTACAAAATATCTCTTAGACTTATGAAGAAGAAAGTGAAGAAGAAGGACAGCACATTTGCCTTAAAACTTTCATTTTGTTTTCTGTATGTTACTATATTCCAAAACCTCGCTCAGAACCCCACCCTGGCCCTGATCCCAGCTCCTTTTTGGGGAGATTTGATCCCATCCCAGTGCAGATCTGGTGGGATGGATTCATTTCATCCTGCAGGATGTGACTGAACCTGCTGTCACCTCCTCTGCCAGCCCAGCAAGAGACCACGAGTGACCCAAAAATGCCCAAAAAATGCCCAAAAAATGCACCAAAATGCGTCTGAATTACCCTGCGTGACCACAAGTGACCCAAAAATGCCAAAAAAAATGCTCAGCCCCAGCTCTGCCAGCAGAGAGGGCAAAAAACACCGGGAAGAACTTTCTGGAAAACCCACATGGATTGTTTTGACCTTGGAGCAAGGTTGGGCTGCTTTGCCCCTGCTCACAGCAAGGAAAAGCAAATCCATGGCGTTCAGCAAAATCCCTTCCTCTCTCAGGCTCATTCCTTCCCAAGAATTCATTTCAGAGGGATTCAGTGGCATTGACAGAGGTGCCACTGGTAATTTCCCTGCTCATATTCAGGATGTAACACTTCATCCTCGGCTCTGCGACGGGGTTACCTCGTGAATTGCTCCGTGCTTCTTTTGGGATGTGGCTGTTCCCCAAAGCTCGTTTCCCAAAACCAGCGCTGCTTTGTGGCTCCTGTGGCTGCAAATAAAATTCCTGGAAAACTTCATGTGCCTGCCATGAGCTCTGAGGAAAACTGATTTTCTTCCAGCAGGGCACAGCAGGGCTGAGGGTGTCACTGAATCCCCAGCGAGGTTGGAAAAGTGGGAGAAGGAGATGAAATCTCGTTTTTGCTGCCTGAGGGAAGAGGGGTCCTGGTTGAGGCACAAACCTGTCCCACATGGGGTCTCTGGGCAAGGTCTGTCCTCAGCAGAGAGACCTGGCACAAGTGAGAGGGAGGAGAAATCCCCTCTGGATTCGGGTTGCAGGTCCAGGGAACCTCCTTGTCCAGCTGGAGCTCAGCAGGGCTCAGAGCTGGCTGCAAATCCTGCACAGCAGAGAGGGAACCACCCTCACCTCCTGTGAGCCCTGAGCAGAGGGTTGGAGTCAGCAGCTCCCTCCTCATGGAAGATTCCACATTGCCCTGGACACTCCTGGTGTCCCTGAGACCCTGAACATGCCTGGTGTCCCTCATGTCCTGGACATTTCTGGTGTCCCTGATGCCCTGGACACTCCTGGTGTCCTTCGTGCCCAGGACACTCCTGATGTCCCTGATGTCCTGATGTCCCTGAGGCACTGAACATTCCCAGTTTCCCTGAGGCCCTGGACACTCCAAGTCGCCCTCATGCCCAGGATATTCCTGGTGTCCCTGATGCCCTGGACATTTCCTGTGTCCTTGATGTCCTAGTGTCCCTTATGTCCTGGACATTCCTGGTGTCCTTCATGCCCAGGACATTCCTGATATCCCTGATGTCCTGGTGTCCCTGATGTCCTGGACCTTCCCAGTGTCCCTGATGCCCTGGACACTCCTGCTGTCCCCAGCACTGCTGGACACGAAGCAGGGCAGTGTCCCTGCGGGGTCACCCATCCGCCTGCTCCGTGTCTGATTCCTCGCCGTGTCCTTATTGCTGCTAATCCCTCTCTAAATACTTGGCTCACAAGGGCTGGCAATCTTGTAAGCTGTCCCCGAGCACATCTGTGCAGCCCCGTCCCTGTGGGATTGCAGGGCTGCTGCAGCCTCCCTGTGCTGCATTCCTGAGCTCCTGCATCCCTCCGTGCCCAGGACAGGCTGGGGATGTGTAAAACTGGGAACTTTCCCACCCCTGGTCCTGCTCTGCTCGAGGTTTCTGTCACAGGAAACCCCCTGGGATCCCATTATTTCTGCAGCAAGGCTTGAGCTCGGGTTGCTGCTCGCTCCAGGATCTGGGAATGGCAGGCTTGGTGCAGCCTGGGGAAGGGGTGGGCACAGCAAGCACTGCTAAACCTTTGCTGTCCCTGCAGCCCCATCCCTGGAGGGCTCCTGGCACACAAATCTCCCAATTACAGGAGCAGGAGAGGGAGCTGAGGGCTCCAGGAACACGAACACGGGCTGGGGCTCTGCTCTAATGAGATGCCAGCAGCTCCTCTCCGTTCCTGAGCCACCAAATCTGCTCCTCCTGCCCTGCTCCACACATCCCCAGTGCCCTGCCACCCCTGCAGAGGGATCCCTCCAGTCCCAGAGTGGTGGGATAGGGGATGGCTGGGATTGTGCCACATCAGCGAGGTCAGAGCTGCTGGGCGCCCTTGTGCACCCCTGAGCACCCCTGAGCATCCCCTGGGCACCCCTGAGCATCCCTGAGCATCCCTGGGCACCCCTGGGCACCCCTGGGAATCTCTGGGCATCCCTGGGCACCCCTGAGCATCCCTGAGCATCCCTGGACATTCCTCGGCATCCCTGGGAATCCCTGAGCATCCCTGGACATTCCTTGGCATCCCTGGGCATCCCTGGACATCCCTGGACATCCCTGGATATCCTTGGGCATCCCTGGGCACCCCTGAGCATCCCTGGGCATCCCTGAGCATCCCTGGACACCCCTGAGCATCCCTGGGTATCCCTGGGCATCCCTGGGTATCCCTGGGCATCCCTGGCATCAGCAGCTTCCTCACCAGAGGGAATTCTGGTCCCTCAGCATCCTCTGGGTGTTCTGGGATGCAGTCCAGGGAGGAGAAGTTTGGGAAGGCCAGCCTGGAGGCAGTTTCAGAGTGGACACAAGCTCAGCAGGAACTCCTCTTCTGTCATCCCTGCTGTCCCATTCCCTTTTTTTCCCCCTCTCTGTTCCCACTCTTCCATCATGTCCAACACTGCATGGATGATAAGGACAAGGGAAAACGGCCTCAAGCTGCACCAGGAGAGGCTCAGACTGGATACCAGGGAAAATTTCTCTGCTGAATTAGTGGTTAAACATTGGGAAGGGCTGTCCAGGGAAGTGGTGGAGTGCCCATCCCTGGAAGTGGCACTTGGGGACATTGTCATTGTGGGGGAATGGTTGGACAATGACCTCGGAGGATCCTGTGACTCTAAAACCTGTCCTTACCCCTCTGCCAGCTCAATTTCCAGGTTTCTGGAAAGTTTCTGGCACTTCCCAAAATTTCTGGGCCCAGCCCTGCAGACATCCAGTGAACCACATCCTCCCTGGGATTCAAGGAATTCCCACAATTCCACAAGAGCAGCAATTCCCAGCTCCTGGGGGGAGGCTGAGCACTGTCTGCCCCAGGCCAGCACCCTCCAGGTGCTTCACTCCCAGGAAATTTGGCTGTGGGGTTATTCCCTCCCTCCACAGCACGGGAATTGAATCCATTTCCATTGTGGGAATTGCATCCATTTCCATTGTGGGAATTGCATCCATTTCCACTGTCACAGCTCCAGTCTCGGGTTCCTTCTTTGTTCCCTTTCTCACTGGAGTTTGCATCTTCTTCTCCCAGGTCGGATTTCTCTGTAATTAATGTGTCACTAATTCTCCTCTTCCCAGCAGGAACTCAGCATCTCCCCACCCCTCCAGGACTCCCAACTATCCAGAGATATCCCAAACCTCCAAGGACCAGGAGGTTCACCCATAAATCAAGCCCCAGGAATTATTTATTGCCTTTCCTCCTGCTTTGGGCAACTTTCTCCTGCAGAGATGCTGCCGCTGGTTGCCAGGCTGCAGCCTGAGTGGCAGGAACACCTCGGGCACGGCTGGAAAGGCTGGAATGGGCTGGAAAATGGCTGGAATGTGGCTGGAAAGGCTGGAAAACGGCTGGAATGTGGCTGGAATGTGGCTGGAATGGGCTGGAATGGGCTGGAAAATGGTTGGAATGTGGCTGGAATGGGCTGGAATGTGGCTGGAAAACAGTTGGAATTGGCTGGAAAATCCCTGAAAAACACCTGGAAAACAGCTGGAAAACACTGGAATATGGCTGGAATGGGCTGGAAAAATCCCTAAAAACCACCTGGAAAAACAGCTGGAAAACGGCTGGAAAACAGCTGGAATGGGCTGGAAAATGGCTGGAATGGGATGGAAAAAGGCTGGGAAACAGCTGGAAAATGGTTGGAATTGGCTGGAAAATCCCTGAAAAACACCTGGAAAACACTGGAATATGGCTGGAATGGGATGGAAAACAACTGGAATGAGGCTGAAATGGGATGGAAAGCTGAAAAATGGCTGGAAAATGGCTGGAATGCAGCTGGAAAACAACTGGAATGGGCTGGAAAATGGCAGGAAATGGCTGGAAAATGGCTGGAATGGGCTGGAACTCATCTCCCAGCATCCAGCACCACCAGCTTTATTCTCCAGTATCTTTGCCCCAGGCTGAGTCTGCTTTCCCCAGATTCCCACTGAGATTTCCCCTGGATTCCGAGGATTAATTCGAACCCTTGGAGGAAGGGAGTCATTTATTAAAACTGGGAAAAGCATCCAAGAGTTAAAATCCTGCATTCCCACCAGGGCCCCAGCACAGCTCGTGATAAGCCAGGCTGGAGTCTGGAAGAGTTTGTACCAGGATTTTTTGGAGCAGCTATTCTTTCCAAAAATACGGAGTCATTCCTTTGAAGGGAAAGAAAAAAAAAAAAAATTGAAAAAACCAGAGGAGCTGTAATCTCCTCTCTGCAGAATTTCACCTTCTGCTGCTCCCAGCGCTGCCACTGCCAAGGATGAGGCAGGAGAGGAGCAGGGGACACAGGGACAGGGTGGTGGCAGAGAATTCCCAACAAAATGTGCAGCAAATCCAACGCTCCAAACCCCACGGCCGCTGGGTTCAGGTGCTGATTCCCACATTTTGGGGCTCTCCAGGAATTCTGTGCTGGGATCTGAGCCATGGGAAGCTGTCCCTGCCCAGCCTGGCACGGCCTCACCTCGCTCTCAGCTCCTCCCAGAGCTTTTTCCTAAAGTTTTGGGGTTTGTAGGGACGTGGGATGGCTCAGGAACATCCCAGGGCTCCTTGGAGCTTTTTCCTGCATCCATGGATGCTGCTCGTGGCTGATTTGGATGTGGAAGGACCAAAACTGGGGTGGGGGCAGAGAGGCAGAGGTGCCTTGGGTTCCATTCTCTCAATTCCCTGAATTTCTTCAATTCCCTGAATTTCCTGAAATCCATCAATTCCCTCAATTCCCTCAATTTCCTGAGTTCCCTGAATTCCCTGATTTCCTTCAATTCCCTCATTCTCTGATTTCCTTGGATTCCCTGATTTCCCTCAATTCCATCAATTCCATCAATGCCATCAATTCCATCAATTTCCCTGAATTCCCTCAATTCCATCAATTCCCCAAATTCCAACTTCCCTCAATTTCCTCAATTTCCTCAATTCTCTGAATTTCCTCAGTTCCCTCAATTCCATCAATTCCATGAATTTCCCTGAATTCCCTCAATTCCCTGATTTCCCTGATTTCCTTCAATTCCCTCATTCCCTGATTTCCTTGAATTCCCTGAATTCCCTCAATTCCATCAATTCCATCAATTTCCCTGAATTCCCTCAATTCCATCAATTCCCCAAATTCCAATTTCCCTCAATTTCCTCAATTCTCTGAATTTCCTCAGTTCCCTCAATTCCATCAATTCCCTCAATTCCATCAATTCCCTCAATTCCCCAAATTCCGATTTCCCTCAATTCCTTCAATTCTCCAATTCCCTCAATTCCCTGATTTCCCTCAACCCCTTCAATTCTCTCAATTTCCTCCCCGAATTCCCCGAATTCCCTCAATTCCCGAATTCCTCAATCCCCGAATTCTTCAATTCCCGAATTCCCCTCAATTCCCCGAATTCCTCAATCCCTGAATTCCCTCAATTCCCCGAATCCCTCAATTCCCGAATTCCTCAATTCCCGAATTCCCTCAATTCCCGAATTTCCTCAATCCCCGAATTCCCTCAATTCCCGAATTCCTCAATCCCCGAATTCCCTCGATTCCCCGTATTCCTCAATCCCCGAATTCCCTCAATTCCCGAATTCCCGGCTCTGCCGGTGCCCGCGGGCAGCACCAAGGCCTTTCCCACAAGGACATCTAGTGGCACGGGGACACACGGCACACTTAACCTTGGCTGCAGCGCGGCCACCGCATCCCCGAGATTGTCCCCGAGCTCGGGGGTGGCACCTGCGCTGTCACCGCGGCCGCAAACCTCGGGCTCCTTCGGGTTGTAAAACCAAAAACATTTTGGTTGCAAGCCCTCGGAGTTGTTGGTTTGGTTGTAAAAGCTCCCTGAGAGCACGGAATCGTTAATTCCTGCTCAAAACGGGGAGGGAAAAACCTATGGGGAAATTTGGGACATAAATCCCGGTTCCTCTGGGAATGCAGCCCAGGCAGGCAGGGAGCAGGGTGTGGTGCTGGGGGAGGGTGTCCTGCTGGGACAGTGGCACCAGGACACCACAGACCTCTCCATGGGACAGAGATTCCCAAATTTCCTCTGCACCAGCTCTGGAGGACCGGGGGAAGGATGAAGGGAAAGGTGGGAAAGCCTTGATGTCCATAAAGGGGAAGGAAGGGCTCATAATTCCCAGAATCCCAGAGTTACTGAGGTTGGAAAAGCCCTCCAGGATCTCCGAGTCCAAGCTGTGCCCCATGCCCACCCTGTCACCAGCCCAGTGCCACCTCTTTGGACACCTCCAGGGATGGGAACTCCAACACCTCCCTGGGCAGCCCCGGTGCTGGCAGAGGCTTGGAATGAATCCAGTGCTCCCATTCCAACATCCCAGTGCTCCCATCCCAACATCCCAGTGCTCCCATTCCAACATCCAGGGCCCCAATTCCAATATCCAGTGCTCCCATTCCAACATCCCAGTGCTCCCATTCTAACATCCAGGGCCCCAATTCCAACATCCAGGGCCTCAATTCCAACATCCCAGTTCTCCCATTCCAACACCCAGGGCCTCAATTCCAACATCCCAGTGCTCCCATTCCAACATCCCAGTGCTCCCATTCCAACACCCAGGGCCTCAATTCCAACATCCAGGGCCCCAATTCCAGCTTCCAGAGAGCTCCCAGGAACAAGCCTGGGGTTCAGCAGCAGCACCTCAGGAGCTCCTGTGGGATATGTAAAGTGCCTGCTATCCCAAGCCTTTCCTTTTGCCAGAATTTTCATTTTTCTCAGGTTTTTAAACGCCCCAAACCCCTCCCAGGAGCTCTGACAAGCAGGATTTTGGGTCACACCACCCCAGTGCCCCGTAGGAGCAGCAGGGAAAGGTCTGAGATGCTCCAGAGCAGAACATTCCCAGAGATTTACAGGACCCAGCTGCATCCAGCCCCGAGCACTGAGGGGAATGTGCCCAGCAGGGAGGGGAGTGCATCCATCTCCTTCCCAAACAATCCTCTTCAGGCTGTAATGGCCATGGATGGCTCGGACTTGAAGAGCATTTCCATTACAGCGAGGGCATCATCTCCTGCCTTTATTCAAATGAGAGCTGTAATGAACTCGCTGCTGCCTAATTCAGACACTCCTCGAGCTGTTCTTGCTTTTGGTTTTGTTTTTTTGCTTTGCCATTTCATGGTCAACGTTTATGCATTGCTGTCAGGAAAAATTGCTTTAATTTTCCATTCTGTTTCAACAGCCTCTGCGAAAAACAAAAAGTATTATCCACTGAAGAGCTGTGAATTGACTCCATCTCATATCCAGGAGCAGAGCTAACACCAAAAGGCATTCACTTGCATTTTTAATGTGCAGATGAAGTCAGAGAAATCACTGACTTAGAGGCTGCTTCGTCGAATTTTTCTTGCTAAAGCATCTCCTGTACCCCCCACTCTGAGTCCTGCTCCTCCAGAGAACGGAGCTGTCACTTCTTTAATGATTTCCAGTGGCTACCAGGAACATTTTAAGGCTTAACATGAGTGATGCGGATGAATGAATTTCCAGACTTTGTCTGGCTTTTCATTTACAGTGTCACAATGAGCCTGGGCTGCTTTTTTTTCCCCTCCTTCTTTACCTTTTCACTGGCTCCCAACACTCAAATCCTGCCTGGTGCCTGAGTGATTTGATGTCCCCTGAGCCTTGGGCTGATCCCACAGCAGGGGAAGGGGAAATTCTGTCCCTGTGCTCAGGTGAGTCCCCACCTGCAGAGCTGCCCCAGCACAGGGAGGAGCTGGAGCTGCTGGAGCCAGGCCAGAGGAGGCTCCAGGATGAGCAGAGGGATGGAGCAGCTCTGCTGGGAGGAAAGGCTGGCACAGCTGGGATTGTTCACCTGCACAGGAGAAGCTTTGGGCTGAGCTCAGGGTGGCCTTGAAGGAGCTGCAGGAAAGATGGAGAGAGATGATTGCCAGGGGATGGAGGGACAGGACACAGGGAATGGCAGGGCTGGATGGGATTTGGGGCAGGAATTGTTCCCTGGCAGGGTGGGCAGGGCTGGCACAGGGTGCCCAGAGCAGCTGTGGCTGCCCCTGGATCCCTGGCAGTGCCCAAGGCCAGGCTGGATGGAGTTTGGAACATCCTGGGACAGCGTAAATCAAATTTACATCCCGCCAGGGGTGTAAATAAAATCACCTTTAAAGCCCCTTCCACCCCAAACCATTTTACAATTCCAGGGGTTTAATGCAGCCTCCTGCACCAATCCATTCCCCCCGAGCACAAACCATCCGAGGCTGCTGTGTTGCCCTGGAAGCAGCAGCAAAGACAGGATTTTTCCAGCTTCCTCGATTGCCTCTCCCAGCCCAGCCTCCTGCATTCCCGGCGTTGATCCCAGCACAGCCAGGTTCCTCCTCTGTTGCACCAAAACTCGGCTGCAGCTTCGGATTATTCTGGGCAGGAGAGGGGTCCCTGCAGAGAACAGCACGGAAAGAAATTCTCTGTCTCAGCCCCGTGCCCTGGAGGAATTTTGTTGTTGTTTTTTGCCCTGGGGAGCAGCTCACTGGAGGCAGAGCTGTCTGCAAACCCCTTCCTGCCAGGATTTGCTCCGTGGGGCCGCTGGGTGGGTGAATAATTCAGCTGGGGAGCCTCTGCTTCATCCAGCAAAACAGGAATTTGTCTCACAACAGCTTTTTCCTTGTCTCACTTAAATTTTTTTTTTTTTTTCCCCAGGAAAACACAAGAAGGGTTGTGTGCCTGAGGAGCTCCAGCCTCACCCAGGTGAGGAGCCCATGGTTTTTTCCACTGCTGGCCTGGCTGCCAGTGGCCCCCAGGATTTGGGGGCTCCAGGAAAACATCAAAACCAAAAGCAGGGCTCTAAATTCCCTCCCGTTGTCCTATTTTTACTCCCTGCTTTGCCATGCCCTGGTTTGGATTTTGGGGATGAGGAATTGCTGGGTGCTGCTCCTGCCCTCCCAGGGCAAGGGGTTTGAGCAGCACCTTGGGAATGTGGCAGGAGGGACATTGAGGGACACTGAGTGGACTCCCCGTGGTGTCCTGCACTGCCAGAGGAGGAGGAATATGGGGAAAGGATGAGGAATATGGGGAAAGGATAAGGAATATCCCAAAAAGATATGGAATATGGCAAAAGGATAAAGAATATCCCAAAAATATAAGGAATATGGTGAAAAAATAAAGAATATGGTGAAAGGATGAGGAATATGGCAAAAGGAGGAGGAATATGGTGAAAGGATAAGAAAGTGGCCAAAAAAAATGAAGGCAATGCCAAAAAGATGAGGAATATAACAAATAGATAAAGAATATGGCAAAAGAAGGAGGAATAGGGCCAAAAGATGAAAAATATCCTAAATATATATGGAATATGGTGAAAGGATAAGGGATATGGTGAAAGGATAAGGAAAATGATCAAAGGATAAGGAATATGACCAAAAAATTAGGAATATGGCCAAAAAAATGAGGACAATGCCAAAAAGATAAGGAATATCCCAAAGAGAGAAGGAACATGGCCAAAGGAGGAGGAATGTGGTGAAAGGATAAGTTCTTCCCAAAGCCATTGGAGACCCTCTGGGATTGATTTTCCTCCAGAATTTTCCTCTAATGAGGAACATCCGGGCCAGCTGGAGTTTGAAATGCACCGTGGGCAGCAGGAGGAGTCAGAGGAGAGGTCAAACAGCAAAACCAACATTTAACAAACCCGACAAAAGTGAGCTGGGGGACAGAACAAAGAGCAAAAATGTGGGGGGGAAAAACCACCCCGACCCACAGGGTTCTGCCAAATCAAATCTCCAAACTGCAGAAATTCTGAGTGAGGGACACCTGACACCAAAATTCAACCCCCAGGGAAGGAAGTCCCCATCCTGCCCCCCCTCCCTGAGCAGGTAGGAGCAGACACAGAGGAAGGGATTTCCCTCCATTCCCACATGGATGAAGGGCACTGAGCCCATAACTCGTGTTTGGATGGGAGCAAATCTTCCAACTCTCCAACTTAAAGATGGATTCAGCTCATCTCCAGCTTAATTACCTTTCCTGTGAAACACTGGTGGCTTAACTGCCACTGGAATTATTCTTCCTTCAGCTCCACCTGTCAGCCACCGAGTCCTGGCTTTGTCTGCTGGATTAAAGGACCCTCTGCTATCAAAAATCTCCTCCCTGGAAGTACTTAGAGCCCATGATCAAGTCACCTCTTAAGTTGCTCTCTGATGAGCTAAATAGATTGAAGTCATTAAGCCTATCATCACCCAGCAGGTTTGCCAGACCTTTTCTCAGTCTTCCAGCTCTTCTCTGAGCTCCCTCTAATTTTTTTTTTTTTTTTTAATCCATGATAAAAGTGTGGATGCCACGATTTGATACAATAGCCAGTAATGCTCTCCCTACACTTTTCCATCCTAATAGCCCCTCAAAATAGAGGACTGTCACATGAATTAAAAACTGGACTCGTGTCCTGCTTATCTGGCTCCTTGAGCCCCCATCTGCACCCCCCTGGATTTGCTGAGACGTTCCCAAATCTCCTCGTGGGGGTGACATCGTTTGTTGCCACGGCTCCAGCGTTGTCCCTTTATTCCCAAAAGGTGCGTGAATCGTTCCTATCCCACCTACAACCCTCGTGGAACAGGGATTTCCCCTCCCCAAATGGAATCTCCTGCCTCTTCCCAGGAGTTCAGGAGCCTTCAGTGCCCTCCCAGCTGCTTTGGGATGTCACTTCTCCCCACGGGGACATTCCCAAGCTGTGCCCACTGACAGGAACGGGACCCCCAGCACAGCAGCCACGTCCTGGTGATGCCTCAAGTTTGAGTTTTCATATTTTTAGATTCTGTGCTGCATTAGTGAATAACTCTGAATTCACACAAAGCTTTACAAGTTCTCCTCCCAGCTCAGGCACACAGAACAATCCTTTTCCAGCCCCACAACCAAGGACAGCTGCAGCTCCAGCCCCAAAAAGAGCAAACAGGGAATTGAGGAGAGAATCTGGGAGGGTGAGACTGCAGAACCTGGAGCTGGGATTGAACAATGAACCCCAATTTAGGAATGGACCAAAACTGATAAAAGTGTGAAAACTCGTGACTCGGGGTCAAATCCCATGGGGATGATGGGAGTCCCTCCACAAAATCGTTCCAAAAAATGTGAATTTTGCATTCACAAATGCAAATTTGTATTCACAAATGCGAATGCAAAACGTGAAGATTTTAGTAGGGAATGTGGGGACTGGAATGTGGCGGTAGAGGGGGAATTGCAGGGTGTGGAGGGAACGGCAGGAGAGGAACATGGGAATGTCAGAGGTGCTGGCCCTGCACGGGCAGGTCCAAGAACCTCAGGACATCTCCGTGGTTTTCACTGGAATAAAAGCCCTCAATACACAACCAAATAATTCTCTTTTTTTTTTTTTATTTTTTTCCCCTAAACCCAAATTGAAATGTGCCTCAAATGTTTGGTTCTCATGCCTGAAGCAGCAGGGATGTGCTGTCCTGGCTTCCTCTGCAGGAAAATCTTCTTCCCTGTCTGAAAACCATCCCAGCTTCAGGGATGATGATGATGATGATGATGATGGCACTGAGCATCAGAAGAAAAATGTTCCTTTCTCTGAGGAAAAAGGAACATCACACAGAAACACACCCGAGTACAGTCAGAGCTGAGAGTGCATTCCAGGAATAATTCCAATTAAAAATATTAAGGCCATGTGTTGTTGTCACCCAAACACTCCCCAGCTGCAGCCACACCATGCAATAATCAATTAAAACACTCCATTGAAATGTAATTAATTGGTTATTTAGTCTCTGGCTGCAGATTAGGGTGCAATTGTTGAACAATTTAACAACTTTTTGAGATTATTTTTGCTTTGTGAGGAGACTTTGCCCTTCCCCTGGGCAGCCTCAGATATTGGATTTATCAACATTCCCAGCATTTTGATACCACACTCCAACCCAGTTGTTTTCTCTACCCAAGGCCCTCTCCAAGCCCCTGAAATCCTGGGAATTCTGCTGGCTCTCCTGTTTGAGAGCATTTTACCCGAGGCAGCTTCACTTCCTCCAGCCCCTTAACAACATCAACATCCCTCATTTCCCTGGAATCGAAGCTTTTTGTGGCTCTGGCCCAGTAAAAACAGTGTCAGACAAAGGAAAAACCTCAGTAATGAAGAGCAGCTAAAGAAAATGACCATTTCTTATTTTATCCCGTTCCTAACTTCCATTTGCAGGAGTTTGTGCCGCAGGAACTTTGAAGTCTCTGCATTATTCTGCACGAGACACCTGAAATATCCCATCCACAATGGCAGGTTTGTTACTGGAGGTGCCATTAATCATCAAACCCCCTTTTTTATTGTGCAAGGTCAGGAGCTTGCTCTGTATTCCGAAGGGAAACGCTGCACGTTTGGGCAGGATGAATTCCCTCCTTCATGGGGACGTGTCCAATCGAGCACAATTGGGGATTTGCTGCCGCCCAGAGCTGCTGAAAGAGCCACCCTAAATCTCCTTTCAGGCTCTGCTGGGACAAAACCCTAAGTGATCACGGAGTAATAATGAGAGGCAAAAAGTTACAGCGGGGTAATGATGGCATTCCAGAGGCAATTCCTGCAGGAATGCTGTCCCAACAAAGGCACTCTGCTCCCTCCTGCTCGAGTTTTTTTGGTTTTTTTGGTTTTTTTGGTTTTTTTGGTTTTTTTTTAATCATTAATTCCAAGGAATTAGCTGTGTCCCTAGCACAGAGCAGCATTTTCCATGCTGGAAAGATGGTGTGGGAGATTTTCCAAGGGTATGGGAATGGGGAATGGCTTTAAACTGAAAGGGAATCGGTTTAGATGGGATTTTGGGAAGGGTTTTCCCTGGGAGGGTGGGCAGGGGTGGCACAGGGTGCTCAGAGCAGCTGGGGCTGCCCCTGGATCCCAAGGAAAGGTTGGATGGTGCTTGGAGTTACCTGGGACACTGGAAACCCAAACCATTCCATGATTTCAGAACTCTCTGCCTCTATAACCCCATTCCCCACCCCAATCCCATCCCAAATCCCAAAAGCGAACCTGCAGCCCAGCTCTGAGCTGCTGCCGCCGAGACCACCACGGTTTTTGGGCTGCTGGGAAACACGAGGATTGCTTGGAGAGGTTTTGGCACCCTGAGCTTTCCATCTGCCTAATCACCGAGGATTGCAGGTCAGGAACCAGCTCCCGATGTGGTCCCTGCTGCTTGGCATGCATCCCTCATCCTCCCCTCTCCAATCACGGCGGCAGGCTCCCGAGGAGAGGGATGAGAGGCCATGAATAGCAAAGAGCAGCTCCGGGGGACGGGGGGGGGGGGGGGGGAGGCCGCCACGCGTTCAGCCCGAGGAGCAGGAGAATATTCCCACTCCAAAGAAATCAGGGGGTATTCAGCGAGCGAACAAAAGGTGGAAATTCGGGAGAAATTGCTTCCCTCCAGGGCGTGTGATCAGAGCCTTCCCTCTTCTGCTCGCTGTGCCCTGGGCAGCAGCTCCCTGTCTGTCCTGGGATGATTCTCCAATGTCCTGGGAGGATTTTCCATATCCTGGGAGAATTCTCCATGTCCTGGAAGTCTTCTCCATCTCCTGAAGGCTTCTCCCTGTCCTGGGAGGATTCTCCGTGTCCTGGGAGGATTCTCCGTGTCCTGAAAGTCTTCTCCATGGCCTGGGAAGATTTTCCATATCCTGGGAGAATTCTTCATGTCCTTGAGTCTTCTCCATGGCCTGGAAGCTTCTCCATCTCCTGAAGGCTTCTCCCTGTCCTGGGATGATTCTCTGTGTCCTGGGAGGATTATTCACATCCTGAAAGGATTCTCCCTGTCCTGGGAGGGTTCTCCTTATCCTGGAGGATTCTCCCTGTCCCATCTCCATGGCAAATTATCACCATTTTACTCCTCCTCCCCACTAATTTTTCCATCATTTCTCTCTCTCTCTGTTCCCTTTCACTCCTTCATTGTAGATTCAGAGCTCCAGCAAGAACATTTCCTTCACCAGCTGCCCCGTCAGGCCTTGCCCAGATGTTTGCAGCTGCTTTTCCTGTCCCCTCTGAGAGCAGAGGGAGCTCGGGGATGCCCTGGAAGTGCCCAGATGGGACATCTGTGCCCGTGCTGGTGCCTCAGCCCTCAGGACACCTCCATCCCCTGCAGCAGCGCTGCAGCAGAATAAATGGGTGGATAAATAAATCATCAGGGCCCCAAACACAGGCCTTGATCCCAGCGAAGTCATCAAATATTCATTTGTGAGCAGAAAAGTAAATAAGTGAGAGCACAGAGGGAGGATGGTGTGTCCTCCTGCACTGGGCACTGCTCAGGGTGACCCTTGGTGGCCAATGGCTCTGGTGGCCCAGCAGGACACGGGGCAGGAGCCACCAGCCCTCTGGAGAGAGGAGAATCCTCCTGCAGCTCCTGGAGAACCTGCCAGGAACCTCTGGATCATCCCTGCACCCTCCATGCTTTGTTTGGGCTTGTTCTGGTGTCTGAGGACCCCACCAGTGGTGTGACCACCCCATGTGTGGTGTGACCACCCCATCCACGGTGTGACCACCCCATGTGTGACCACCCCATCCACTGTGTGACCACCCCATCCATGGTGTGACCACCCCATCCATGGTGTGACCACCCCATCCATGGTGTGACCACCCCATCCACTGTGTGACCACCCCCTCCATGGTGTGACCACCCCACCAATGGTCTGATAACCCCATTGCCATCAGGATCAAGCCATAATTTTGTTGATATTTTAATTGAATTCCCCGTTGCTGGAGAAGCCCTTGGCTGAGCAGTGGGAAGGCATCACCCAGAGCCGTGGGTTTTGTGGTGGCACAGAAACCCTGCTGACAGTGACAACGCCACACCAGGGACACAGAATTGTCCCCCCCACCTCGGGGTTGGGGTGGGGGACATCAGCAGCTCCATCCCAGCCTGGGGACAGCATTTCCCACCCAGCATTTCCTGCTGCTTTTCCTTCAGCGCTTCCCTAAATCCAGACATGTTGTGTTTTCCTTTCGGCACAAGGAATTGTGAGACTGGATCCAACAAAAAAAAAAAAAAAAAAAGCAGCAGCTGCCTTTCCCTGCTTGCAGCTTATGTGGGAGTGGTGCAGCCAACACCATTCCTAGCACCTTTTAAATTCCTAAAAAATCAGGGTTTTAGTTCTGCAGAGTTGGTACAGGCTCACAGTTACAGATTTCCTGAGGGTGGATTCACCTCTATCCCTTCTCCAGGCGAAATTCTTGTCTGGATTGTGATGGAACAACACCTGTGTCAGCTCCCATGAATTCCTGGGGAGGTATTTGCTGCTCTTCCTCCAATCCTGCATCCTGGTGACAAAGCAGATGAGGAAAAAAAATCTCATATTGATTTGTTTTTAATTTATAATTCCATTATTGTCTGTCACAGCTGCAGAGAAAAATTGGGAGTGCAGCCAGGACATCCTGACAATCCTTGATTTGGAATCTTCTGCCTCAGCTTCTCCGAGGGCAGGAATCCAAGTTGCAGTGTCAGCTGTGCAGGGCATTTCCTGGGTCAGACAGGGAAGAATCTGGAATTGCTGGGTCCCTGTGGGAAGATCTCCATGGAAATGTGGGGTTTATGGGAATCTGCAGCACCCCTGGAGTCCTGTCCCTCTGTGCAGCAGCGATGTCCCACCCTGTCACTGCTGGTCCCCTGCCCTCAGCTCCCTCTGCTCTGCAGGTCCCCCCAAAAAAAAAGCCCCAAACCCAAACCCAAATCCTTATCAGCTTCCCAAATTATTTCCAACCATCCCCTGTTTCCCACACTGAGACACTGAGGATGCAGGTGACACATCCCAATGAGCATCACTGAGGGTCTCCCCACTGGACCCAGGTGATTCCGTGGGCACAGGGGAGGTGTTGTCCCCTCCCAAGGTGCCCCCCGAGGTGCCCACGGAGCTGCTCAGACCCCACGGGGAGCAATGTCCTGTTTTTCTGTGGCTTCCTGGGAAGTCAGATATTTTTGTGTTGCAGACAGAGCCCTGTAAAGTCATTTAGACAATAAAGGAGTGACAGGATTTCCACAGGAGAAGAGATTAAGCAAAGTGGGATTATTTTGTTCGGCGAGGAGATGATTAAGAGGTGCCATGATTGAAGTGTTTAAAGTGGCTCAGGGTTCTTATCAAATTAAGCTGTGCTGGAGATGGCTGGGCAGCCGTCACTCAAGGGCACAGAACTTTGCTGCAGCCTCTCCCATGGTGCAGGGAATGGTTTGGGATCCAGGGGACAATCCTGGATGGAGACAGTGCCACCAGAGCTCCTGTTGGTGTCCTCAACCTTGGCACCATCTTGAACATCTGTGCTTTCACCTGGATGTTCTCGTCCCTCTCAGCACTCCTGTCCTTTCCTTCTCTCCTGAAAATTCCTGACAATTCCCGGCCTTCTGTCCCCTCTCCTCTCCAGGAGGCACAAGCACAGAGGATGTGCTCAGGGTTTGTCCCTTCTCTGCATTCCTGCCCTTTCCATCACGCCTGGGCTTTTTCCTGGCTCCCCATCCCTCTTGTGCCACCTGGAATTCTCTGCTCTGCCCAGGCCATGCCAGTCCTCTGTGACCTTCAGAGCAGCTGGGGTGGATTCCTTGGATTAGCATGGGATAATTGCAGTGGAGAGGGTTCAGAGGGCTCGGTGCAATCCCGAATTTCTGTTCCGGATCACAATCAGATTCGAAGCTCTCACTCCTAATTACAAAATTGCCTCTTCAGCCCTTGATGAGCTGCAAATTCCTTGATGGATTCACCTTGTTCCATGTGCTCCCATCTGCAGCCCCCTCTCACCAGCAGCATTTGGATGTCGAGTGGAGCACTCCTCACTTTTCTTCAATGGAATTTCAAAATCATTCCCCTTTTCCCGAGGAGGTTCAGCCCTCAAGTGCTTCAAGCCCCGCTATTGTCAGTGCAGGAGCTGCCTCTGAGCTGCTTTTGGCCCCTGTTTTCCACCTTCTCCAGCTCTTTATCCCAATTCCAGGGGATTTCAGCTCTGCCTGCTGAGTGGGTTCCTTCTTTTCATCTCCCAAGTTCCTTCTGGAACCGTTTGGTGCTGGGAGACCTCGAGGGCTGTGTCCAGTTCTGGCCCCTCATGGCCAGAGAGACCTGGAGAGAGTCCAGGGCAGGGAATGGAGCTGGGAAGGGGCTGGAGAATCCCTGAGGGAGCTGGGAAGGGGCTCAGCCTGGAGAAAAGGAGGCTCAGGGGGGCCCTTGTGGCTCTGCACAACTCCCTGACAGGAGGGGACAGCCAGGGGGATTTGGGATCTGGGAACAGGGAACAGGGACAGGAGGAGAGGGAACGGCCTCAGGCTGGGCCAGGGGAGCTCAGGGTGGATTTTAGGGAAAATTTCCCCATGGAAAGGGTGGGCAGGGATTGGAACTGCCCAGGGAGGGTTGGATCCCCATCCCTGGAGGTGTCCCAGGAATTCCTGGAGGTGGCACCGAGTGCTCTGGGCTGGGGACAAGGTGGGGATGGGGCACAGCTGGCACTGGATGATCTTGGAGGGCTTTTCCAAGCTCAGCAATCCTGGGATTCTTTAGGCCTGACCCAGCTGAGCATCCACATGGGCCAGAACATTTCTGCTCGTGCTGTGGCAGTGCCCGGGGGGGTCAGAGGTGGCTCTGTCCGTGCAGTGACAGCCCCACTGCCACCAGCAGTGTCACTGCAGCTCCATCCCCGGGCAGCACGTTTTAGCCCCACATTTCCTCATCCTCACCCCTTCCCGAGATCACACATCCCCAAACACCTCTGGGCTTTGTCTGAGGATGGGAAGAGCTGGAATAAAAGTTTCCCTTTGGTTGGCAGCAGAGTTGGTGTCCCTGGGAGCAGAGCAGCCCGGCTGCCGTTCACCGGGACGAGCTCCAAGCTCCTCCTGTGGAGCCATCCCGGCTGGTTGAGGGAGGAGGGATAAACCCTTCAGCCGAGCTCATCCACATCTGCACAGCCTGGCTGCAAATTCTGCCCCAATCCTTCAAAAGGGCACCAGAGCACCAAGCCTGGCTCTGCCCTGATGGGCCGAGAACAAAAGCAATTATGAGGCGAGGTGGGAGCAGGGCTTTGGGCTCGGCTTATCCCGCTGATTATGGGATCATCTGCCAGGCCTGGCCTCCTTGCCAAGCAATCCTCTGGCCACGGGCACGAGCCAGAGAGGAGAAAGCTCGGAAAGGCCAAGCCTTGGCAGCCCCTGCAGGGCTGGAGTTCATCCTGGCTCCAGCCAGAGCCTTTCCATGCTTGGAGCTGCTGGGAAGGAGCTGCCAGGGGTGGCAATTTTGTGCTTCTCCCCACAGAATTTGGGGGTTTTTTTGGCTAGGATGTTCATTTCAGCTCTCTCCTATCTCCCTTTTATCCTGACAGAGCTCCACTTTCCTGTGGACAGCATCTCCTCCATCCTTTCCTCCCCCTGAAACCTTTCCTGGTGCAGGCAGGGCTGGTCACACCACGCACATCCATCTTCTCCCTGCTCCTTGCCCAGCTTTTTCCTTGCCTCTCCCCACTGGGATTCCAGCAGGAGGAAGGGAAGGGGGTCCCTCAAACCCTCCTGGAGGATGGCAGAGGAGCAGGAGGAAGGGCAGCCCTTGGGGACAGGGCCCTTCCCTGTCCCCCTTGCCCCTGGTGACATTTGGAGCCCCGTGTTGGGAGCTCGTTTCTCCTCAAGGGGAAGGAGGTGCCAACAGCAGCAGCCACAGGGACGCAGCTTTCCTCTAATGAACTAGAAAATAGTTTCCCTTTAATACTGATTATCCTGGAAGGCAGCTGAAGGGAATGTGATTTCCATAGCGATGAACCCCGGGCACGGCAGCAGCACGGGCTGGGCTCAGCTGGGATGTTGGGATGTTCTGGAGCATCCCAGCCTGGGCAGCACGGGGGTGCCTCAGCTCTGCCCCGATCCTGCAGCTCTGCTTGCCTCTGGAAGGGCTTGGAGCTGGCTGGGAGGGGTTGTTGTACCCCTGAGAGTGCATCCTGCCTGTCCTGCCTTTTCTAGTCTGGCTTTTCATCCCACCTCCCCCATTTCAATCTGGCTCTTCATCCCACCTCAGCCTGATTCCCCATCCCACCCCTCCCACCTCAGCCTGATTCCCCATCCCATTTCTCCCATTTCAATCTGGTTCCCCATCTCACCTCAGCCTGGCCCTTCATCCCACCTCCCCCATTTCAATCTGGTTCTTCATCCCTCCTCATCCCTGTCCCCATCCCTCCTCATCCCTGTTCCGGTTCCTCCTCATCCCTGTCCCCATCCCTCCTCTCCCCCCTCAGCCCAGCTCCCAGCTGTGATGAGCTGGATGCTGCTGTCACTTCCCTGCCATCCCTTTCTGGAGGCATTCTGGAATTCTGACTGCAGCAGGCAAATCTGTGGCCAGGGAGGAAACCAAGCTGGAAAAATCCAGCTGGGAATAAAAATGAGAAACCCCCCGAAGCCCTGGGCTGATTCTGCTGATTCTGTGCTCAGGTGAGAGCCCACCTGCAGAGCTGCCCCAGCACAGGGAGGAGCTGGAGCTGCTGGAGCCAGGCCAGAGGAGGCTCCAGGATGAGCAGAGGGATGGAGCAGCTCTGCTGGGAGGAAAGGCTGGCACAGCTGGGATTGTTCACCTGCACAGGAGAAGCTTTGGGCTGAGCTCAGGGTGGCCTTGAAGGAGCTGCAGGAAAGATGGAGAGAGATGATTGCCAGGGGATGGAGGGACAGGACACAGGGAATGGCAGGGCTGGATGGGATTTGGGGCAGGAATTGTTCCCTGGCAGGGTGGGCAGGGCTGGCACAGGGTGCCCAGAGCAGCTGGGGCTGTCCCATCCCTGGCAGTCTCCAGGGGATTGGATTTTACACCCTGGAAAAATCCTGCCAGGATCCTCCACCATGGGAGTGTTTGCTCCCAGCCGGGGTGCAGATGGCTCCAATCTCCCAGGATTTGGCCAGGAGAGGTTTGGGTGGAGGTTCTGGGATGGTTCCTGCACATTCCCTTCGGTGTCTGTCCCCACAGCAGATTTGTGCCTCTCAGGTTGCTGCTCCTGGCCCTGCCACGCTCAGAGCAGATGTCCCTGCTCCACGACACATGGACACACCATGCCTGGCCATATGGGACAAATTATGGGATGTACACATGAGGAAAACTGGGAATCTGGCAGTGCAGAACATGCCAGGGGAAGCCACAATCCCCCAGCACTGGGAGCAACCAGGTTGGGAATCAGAATTCCCTGCTTGGATCAGCATTCCCTGCCTGGATCAGCATTCCTGCCTCCCTCAGATGGACGATGTTGTGGGTTAATAACCAAATCAAATATTCAGGAGCTGCTGCTCTGCCAGAGGCACTGCAGAGATGGATGGAGCAAACCTGGAAAGCTCCATCTGCACCTGGAGCTTGCAGGGCTGGGACAGGCAAACGTGGCTGGGCTCAGCTTTGGGGAAGCCCAAAGGATTTGGGGAAGGGGATTTGTTGTCCCAGTCCTCCATGGGGAGGAATTTCGTGCCTCATCCCACTGGAAGGAGGGAAGACAGGCAGGAACTTGGTTTTTGGAGGGAATAATTTGGGAATGCAGCTGCATTCCATCCACACAATCCCATCCCTGGTCCCTGGCTCCTTAAATGAGCACGTGGTGGAGGAGCAGGGAATTTAGGAAGCTCCCCTGGGAAGGAATCCCTGATTTCCAAAATGCTCCGTCAGGACCGGGGGCCTCTCATTCCCCAGGGGGTCACGGGGACCAACAGCACCTGGTGGCTTCAGTCTGTGCCAGGTGCCCAGGTGTCCTGAGGGGACACAGCCAGGGACAGGGAGCTGCAGGGACACAGCTGTGCCAGCCTGGCACAGCGAGGCAGGCACTGGAGCTCCGTGCTGGCAACCAGTGGCCAGCCAGGCAGCAGGAGAAGCCCTGGGGGTGCCAGGGCTGGGCTCGCTCCTGCTGCTGCTCCAGGACATCCCTCGGAGCTGCCTCACCTCTGGCAGTGTCACAAACTCCTGTCAGTGCTTGGCACAGCGCTGGGCACAGCTGCAGCCCAGGACAGTGGCCTGTGATGGCCCTGGCACGGCCACCAGTGCCCAGGGGTGGCTGGTGAGGCAGGAAAGGGGCCAGCATGGTGCCCGTGGGGACTGGGATGATGTTGGATGTTTTTGGAGCAGAATCCTGGATCTGAGCAGCCCGAGGGTGACCAGAGGGGACAAAGCAGGGGAGGGAGCAGCTGCTGCACATCAGCGATGGGACAGAGGGAAGGGAGGGGTGGAAATCTGGGAATTTCCTGTCTCTCTCCTAAAATGAAGAGTGACAGGGACGATTTTTCCCAGCAGGATGAGGTTTGGGGCAGTTCTTTGCTCTTCCCTTGCTCCTAGCAGGAAAAACACAACAGCTGAAGAGTTTTCCCATCACAAAAGGCACAAGAATTCCTCAGGATGTTCCCATAGCATTCCCAGCTCCATTCCCATGCTCTGCCAGTCCCCAGCTGGGTGTTCAGGCTCCTGTCCAGCCCCAGGATCCCAGCGGGAATCTCCCAGCATTCCCCACACTCTGCATCTCCGAAGCCACTTTGGAGCTTTGCAGGGTCACAGCCACGGGTGGGACACTGGGCAGGAGGACACCTGGGGGATCTTTGTGCACCTGGAGACTTTCTCAGCCTTTTCTCCTCACTCCCTGATTCCAGAAGCCACGAGCAGGTCCCAAAATCTGCCTGAATGATCAGGCCTGGGGCTGCTGGGAGGTTGGTGAGCAATGAAGGGACAGGCTCTCGTTTGGGAATCCCAAGGCTGGTTTATTGATGTGCAGCTTCGAACATAAATCCAGGGACAAGAACAGGGATGGGCTGAGGGTACAGGGTTATATAGGGGGCAAAAGGGGTGGTTTGGGGTTTAGGTCCAATGGGGACAGGGCAAGGAGGGGTTGGGGACAGGGAAACAGAACAGAACCAATGGAGATCCAGGGAGGGCAGAACATTCAAGAGGATGTCCATAAACGGGAGATGGGGGCTGGACCGGGATGCCAGGGCCAATGGGACATCGAAACTGAGGGGGAATTAACATATGGGTGCAAAGGTGTGTGGGAAAGAGATTTTTCTCTCCACAACCTTAATGAACCCCTTCAAGGTTGAGGATGACTTTGGAGTGACATTTGGAATCCATGCAGGACCTGCAAGGGACACTTTTTTCCACACCCAGGTTTTTTTTTTTGCCTGCTCCCAGTCCTGGGGACCTGAAGCCAATTCCCCCAAGCACAGCAGCCAGAATCAGCTTTTTCTTGGCCATTGTTTCTGCCAGCCCTTCCCTGGTGATGGATCCTCTGCAAAGCCCCACAAACCCTTCGCACCTTCCCGGGAAAAGGACAATTCTCCGTGTGGCTCCAGGCTGCCTTTTGCACTGGTCAGTCCCAGGGGACAGAGGATGGAGCAGCTCTGGAACTCCCCAGTATTCCAGCAGCAAGGAACCAGCCAGAATTCCAGGTGAGATTCCAGGTGAGATTCCAGGTGAGACTCCAGGGATGGAGGGGCTGTGGCTGCTCCCTTTTGGTTCTGGGCACGCACAGCCAGCTCTCCACTGGGACAGGGACCACTGGGATTTATCCAACACATCCCTCACCGTGGCTCCACGGGGGGATTTGGGTTTGGGAAAGGATTTATTCATAAAGCCACGGCAGCAGGAAAGCAATCCTCGTCCTGGGGGCCCTGCAACGTGTGGATAAAGCAAATTAGAGCCAGGTCTGCGTGTGGAGGTTATAAACAAACACAGCCCGGGTTAGGAGTGGGGAGGGAGAGAAGGAGTCAGAGGCAGAGAGAAAAAGGCAGAGGAAAAGGGAGGGGAGAGCCCTTTCATAATTCATCATTCCTGAAATAAAAATAAGGCTGGAATCATGTTTTGGGTAGAAGGGAGAGCGCGTAGGAAGTGTGTACTTGCCAATCTGCCAAAAAAAAAAGTTGCTTTTTATTTCCTTAAGAAGGCAATTATGTATTTTTGTCAGCCACTTCCTACTTTGAAGCAGCCGAACCTGCTTTGCTCAAACTTTCCCAAACAATTTGCCCTCAGGCTGCTGCCAGAACTGCAACATTTACACCCCGAAGATGAAAGGGGGGGAGTGCCACGGCTGTGGCTCCGTGCGTGCAGAGCAGAGGCACCTGCAGAGTGCTCCTGTCTGCCTTCCCAGCCCTGCTGCACAAAACCGGGAATTTGGGAGCCTCCCTTTGCCTTGGCTCGGCTTGGGAGCTCCGAGGATGCTAAAATGTGATTCCAGAGCGGTGCCTGATGCTGTTGCTTCTGGAAGCTCCCAGATTTTGGGATAAGGAGATGGAGCCCGGCTGGATTCGGGTCCTCAGCACACCCCGGGCACGGAAAGAATTTGGATTTCTCAAGGTCCAACATTGATTTCATCATTTCCAGAGCGAAATTCCATCCCCAGCTGAGTGCCTGCTCCGCCCTAAATCCCTGCCCCTCTCCTGGGCTCTCTTTGGGAATTTCTGCAGCGCTGGGATTTGGGATTGATGCCATGAGGTTGAACTGGTTGTGCCTGGGGTTCCCAGGACTGGCAGCCGTGGCAGGAGGGGCAAAGTCGGGCTCCTGAGCCCCAAACTCTGCTGTGCCACTGTCCCTCAGTCCTGCTTGAGGAGTCTCCTGCCTCCATGGTGAGGGACAGTGGCATTTGGGGCCGCAGGCTCCTGGATTTTCACCTCGAGCAGAAAATAAAATGGCTTTTCTGGTGAGATTCATTCCCAGCTTGAGCTGCAGGGACTCGGGGCTCTCCCATTGCGGTGCCAATGTGAGAAAGAAAAGGCTGAGCACAAGAGGGAAGGGATCCCACAGGATTTAGCAACATCCCAAGGCTCCCCAGCTCCAGGTGAGGCAGCATTCCTGCCCTACCCTCTGGAATACCCAGCGCTGCCCATAAATTACAAATACCAGGGATTTATTCCTTGGAAAAACCAGGCAGTGCCTGTAGCTGGGACAGGATGGAGCATCCAGCTCTGCAAACACGGCAGGAATGTTGATATTCCTGATATTCCTGATATTCCTGATATTCCTGATATTCCTGTCCAGGAGCAGCAGCTGGGCACCGAGGTCACCTGCTAGTGGCATTGGGAGCAGCTCCTGAGGAAGATGCGTGGCTGGAGCCCCTGGGGGCTGGCAGGAGTGACCTGGCTGTCCCCAGCGTTCCTGCCCGTGGTGATAACGGGATCTCCCTCCTCCCGATCCCACACCCTGCCCTGAGCCTGCCTGGCACGGGAAATTTGGCAATTCTGGTTGGGCTGGTCCCAGAGAGTCCCTGAGTGGGCTGGGAGGGACCTTAAATCCCACCCAGTGCCACCCCTGCCATGGCAGGGACACCTCCCACTGTCCCAGTGTCCAGCCTGGCCTTGGGCACTGCCAGGGATCCAGGGGCAGCCACAGCTGCTCTGGGCACCCTGTGCCAGCCCTGCCCACCCTGCCAGAGAGGAATTCCCTCCCCAAATCCCATCTGGTGATGGAAAACGGCACAGGAAAAACAAACAGGAGTCACTTCAGCACCACATTGTGAGGGGATCACAGAGCACCGAGGCTGGAAAAGACCTTCAAGTCCATCCACCCACCCAGCACTGCCCTGGAACCCCTAAACCCCAAAAACAGCACCCAGCACTGCCCTGGAACCCCTAAACCCCCAAAACAGCACCCAGCACTGCCCTGGAACCCCTAAACCCCAAAACCAGCACCCAGCACTGTTCCTGCAATGCCTGAATGCCAAAAGCAGCACCTAGCTCTGCCCTGGAACCCCAAACCCATCACCCAGCACTGCCCCTGCAACCCTGAAATCCCAAAACTGCCACTCAGCACTGCCCAGAACCCCTAAAAACCCCAAACCCAGCACCCAGCACCACATCCAGACGTGTCCTGAACCCCTCCAGGAATGGGGATTCCCCACTCCTTGGGCACCCTATTCCAGTGCCTGGCCACCCTAAAAATGAACATTTTTTTCCTAATGTGCTCCAAATCTCTCCTTTCTGGGGCTGTTTCATCTTGTCCTCCCACTGCAGGAACGACAGAAGGGCCTGGTCCCACCCCAAACTCCCATCCTGGATCCTGGCAAGGACAAGGCTTGATAATTAATAATTCCACCAATTAGAGCTGCCCTAATGAGAGGGGAGCTGCAGAACACGTGGTGCAAAGCAGGCCTTTATTTCCCAGCCCAATTTCTCGATTTCCCTTCCCATCAAACCTCTTTTTGCTGTGCCTTTTCCTGGAAAAAAACGAAGTGGGGAGAAGGGAATGATCAGGAGGATCCTGGAGAGGGAAAGGCAGCCGTGAATGCTCTTCATGTTTGCAGTAATTAAGGAACTGTCGAAATTCCTAAATCCCAATTTTGAAATCGTTTGCTTGACTTGACACGTCCAAGTCCCCGAGCTTTTAATTCAAATATAAAGCTTGATTGGCAAATTAAGAGAAGGCTATGAATGAAATTAATGAAAGATTAAAGACCAGCAGCTCACGCTGATATAAAAATTACCCCTCCAAAATAGGTTATGCAATAATTAGGATAAGTTGCCACTCTGCTAATATTAATTCTGATCTAACATTTATTCGTCGATGAGATTTACTGATTCCCAATGAAGTCCTAAAAATTCCCTACAAGTGTTGGATCTTTGCAGGCTCTGTTAATCACCTTTATTTTCAATTCCCTAATTTTTAAAATTACCATCAAGCGGGTTTTCCTTAATAAATTGCGTCGTCGAGCACTTGAATTTGCAGTTGCACTGAGGGAAATGAGATCCAAGAGCTATTAGGGGAGGGAATGGGAATTTGATTAACCAAAATTACCTGGACAAGGCACCTGGACCCCTCCAACTCGCTCCTGTTTCCATGTCAGGCTCTGAATCCAAGGAAAATTCAGGGATGGATGATCTGTGGGGATTTTCCTCACCAAGAGCTGCAGCCTGTGGAGTTTTGCAGTCAGAATTTGGGAATTGGTGTTCACGGGTGGCAGGGGAAAAGGGAATTATCCTCCAGCTGGGATTGGGATTGAGAGGTGTCCCATAAATTGGGCAGGACGAGGTGGCCTCGGAGAGGACGGAAAAGAAAACCTTGGTGATCCTCCCAAACGTGCCCTGCATGGGATTTATTGCCAAATTCAACATTATTCCCACTTTCCTCATTTAACATGGATATTTTTCCATCCAGCCACCTAGACTGCACATCAGCAGCGTTCCCCAGCTGAGAATATCTCAGGATTTTTTTTAATAATTTTTTTTTTTTTTCTTCTGTAATTGTGTTCAGCTTTATCATTACCAGGAGTCTGCTCCGCAGCACTTCCATGAATACGCTGGAATTTTTTATGGACTCCACGATTTATGGCTCAGCTTCTCTCTCTCTGTCTTGGCTGTGGCAGATGAGAACTGAATTCCTCTGTTTCTGATCACTTATTCCTGGTTTATAGGGCAATAAAAAATAAAAACAGCCCAGTAAAATACTGTAAATAGAGTGGGTGCAGCTGCATATCTGTGGTTTTCCTGCTTGGATCAATGCATGGACACATCCTGCTCCACAGCCCCCCCAGTTTATGATGGAAGGAGCCCTCCTGCACTCAGGAAAAAAAAAAACAAAAACTCCTCCAACCTCAGCTCCATCTTCACAGAACAGTTTGGGTGGGATGTGTTGGTGATGCCAACCAGCCTGGTGGTGTCTGGGATATTCCCTGTTCCTCCACTGCTCCAGGCACCACCTGGGACATGTTGGAATCCTGGTCACTGAGAATTTCCAACTTTCTGTGCTGCCAGGCACTGACCCCCAGGAGAACTCTGCATTTGACCTGAGGCCTTGGAGAAGCTTCCAAAATTGAGTGATAGAACTGGGAGCATGGGGGTGTAGTTTGAATAGAAATGTGTAATTTCACATGGGGGAAAACTCAGAGTTTAATGTTTTAGAATATAATAATATATAAAGCAAGATGGAGGTTTTAGGGTGAAGACTTTGTCCATTTTCTTCACCCTCTTCTTCATGGGTTTGGGTGATTTTGTGTGATTGGGTAGAAAATTCCACATTGTGGGCCACGGCTATTGGGTTAAAAGTAAAAATAATTTAGATGTCATTTCTTAATTGGACAGTTTACCCTTAAAAGGCCTTGTAGAGAGAGAAACAGGGCCCTGGTTTAATTTGTTGGCCTGAAGTGCTGTAGAACTCATGGGTTGTGGGACTGTAATTTAAATAAGCACTAATAAGACATCTGAGTCTGAATAAGAAATACTGTCTCATTCCTTGACCCTGGAAAAAAAAAGAAGATAAGATGTGGCAATATGGGAGGGGACAAGTGGCATTTCCTCCACCTCTCCAAGGACCCCCCCAAATCCAGGGTCCCCCTCCCTCCATCCCTGTTCCACAACCTCTGATCTCCACCCAAATCCAGAGTTCCCAAACTCCCCCCCAGCCCCTCTCCAGAGAATCTGTGTTGGAATCCTGGCCACTGAGAATTTCCAGCTTTCTGTGCTGCCAGACACTGACCCCCAGGAGAACTCTGCATTTGACCTGAGGCCTTGGAGAAGTTTCCAAAATGGAATGACAGAACTGAGATTATTGGTGTGTAGTTTGAATAGAAATGTGTAATTTCACATGGGGAAAACTCAGAGTTTAAGGGTTTAGGATATAGTAATATATACAAAGCAAGATGGAGGTTTTAGGGTGGAGGTTTAGTCCTTCTTCACCTTCTTCTTCATGGGTTTGGGTGATTTTGTGTGACTAGATAGAAGAGTTCACATTGTGGGCCATGGGTAGTTTGCTATTGGGTTAAAAGTAAAAATAATTTAGATGTCATTTCTTAATTGGACAGTTTAGCCTTAAAAGGCCTTGTAGAGAGAGGCAGGGCTCCCTTTGGGGACACAGGGAAGAACCTCTTCCCATTTCACCTCCCAGCTCAGGTGTTAAACACAGATTTGTGGGAATTCTCTCGTTTCAGGTGAGGCAAAGACACCCGGCAAGAGCTCGGTGCTCTCCTCACCTGCAGCAAACAATTTCCAGGCGTGGAGGAGCGAGGAGGCTCTGGGAAGGTGCTCGGGAGCAGTGGATGTGAGTCACAGCCAGGATAAAGACATCTAAATGGGCTCGAGATTCCTGCCAGGACTGGGAGATGAATCGGGGCCGTCGTGACCTCTCCGTGTGTCTGGCGAGTTGTTCTCTTGTTGCCTCGTGAACAATCTGTTTTCCCCGGACCCAAAATAACAATGTTGAGGAATAAAGTGCTTTTTTTTTTTTTTTGCTTTTCTTTTTTTCTTTCTCCTCCACTCTGGATGAGTCACTGAAGGGAAAGGAGGAGGAGTTCTCCGTGCAGACGTGGATCGGGAGCTGGGAATTCTGAGAGGGATCAGTCTGGGTCGAGGGTGGCACCCCTGCATTACTGGGGTGACAAATAGCCCCAGGTGGCCCAGCTGGCTCCTGTGCCAGCCCCTGGTGGCGTGCACCTCTTCCTCCCACATCATCTCCTGCTCTTGCTCCTGTCATCTCATCCCGAGAAGTGTCTGGCACGGATCCCGTGGTAAACTCGCTGCTGCCAGCCCTGTGCCAAAGCTTTCCCTTCAAATCTCAAACGGGAGCAGGTTGGAGCCTTGACATTTTTCAGCAACTAAGCCAAAGTCGACGGCAAATGATATTTTTACCTTTTTTTTTTCTCCCTGCCCTTTTCTTCCCGCGTGTATGTTTGCTTCTCTCTTCCTTTGCCTCTCCAAAGGAAAACAACAAAAAATTCCGAATCCAGCATCACCGACTCAATAATTGTCCTTTCAATGTGTCCCTGTCCGTGGTGACTCTGAGCAAAGGGGCTGCAAGGTCCAAGGTTTTCCCTGGGAGACTCTTTAAAGCAAAGGGAATTTCAGTGAGAAATTCCACGTTTGAAAGCCGTGTTCTTCTGCCTCGTTTTCAGAGGAATTTCATCGGCACTCACTGACAGCTCAGCCCTTGCTTGGCTGTTTGTTTGCTGTGGATGGATGCCAGCTGTAACTCAGATCCACTTAAATATTGCATGGAAAACCAGGATTGTTTCCCTTCTGCGGCCACTCCACAAGAGCCAGGGGCAGGGATGAGATTTTCTGGCAGGAACCCCCTTGGGCAGCACGGGGCTCACATTCCGGGGAAGGTTTATATCCCTTTTTATTTTTAACTTATTCATGACAAGAACCAAAAATACTCTGCAGCATTCTGAAAGGTGAATGTGTTTAAAGAAGGGTTTGAGCCCCTTCCAGGACCTAAAGGGGCTCCAGGAGAGCTGGAGAGGGACTGGGGACAAGGGATGGAGGGACAGGACACAGGGAATGGCTTGAAGGTGACAGTGAGGAGATTTAGATGGGATATTGGGAAGGAATTCCTCCCTGGCTCAGATGCCCAGAGCAGCTGTGGCTGCCCCTGGATCCCTGGCAGTGCCCAAGGCCAGGTTGGAGCAGCCTGGGACAGTGGGAGGTGTCCCTGCCATGGCAGGGGGTGGCACTGGGTGAGCTTATTTTGTTTTTTTCCAACCCAACCTGTTCCACAATTCCGTGATGTGACAGCAGCAGCCACAGAAGGAAAGGAGGAGAAAAAGAACACCTGGAACCAACCAATCCCAGGAGCTCCAGAACTGCCCCAGTGCTGCTGTGTCTGCATTTCAATGGGGGGGTGGCACCTTGGTGGCACCTTGAGCTGCATCAGCCTTGGGGACACAACCAGTGCCCAGTCCCGTTGTCCTGGTGTCACCTGCAGTGCCAGCACCATCCCATGGGAAAACCCCAAAGCTCCTCCAGGTCCCTTGTGCACCCTCTCCCCTCCAAAGCCACCCTGGATTCTCACCCTGAGCCCTCCTTCCCCATCCCGGTGGGCACAGGGATGAATTCTGCCCTTCCAGCCCTCCTGGGGCCCAGCTGCTCCTCTGCTCCCACCAGGACAGCACAGGGTGGGTTGGGCAGGGATGTGGCACAAGGGACACTGGCAGCAGGTGCCTCGTGCCACCCTCCAGGACAGCCCTGAGCCAGCAGAGCAGCCACAGCCAGGCCAGGAATGCTCCTGATTAATCCTGGGATTTATGGTGCCCATAAAATCTGTTCCAGTGACATATTAACATCCCAATTAATACTCAGCGACAGACATTTTAATGGAACTAATTCCAGGCTGGATGCGCCTTTTGGAGGGATATAAATGGCCTCACATTGGTCTATTGATCCCTGTGGCCACAGCATTCTGCATTCTCCATCCATCCATCATCCCTCCATCCATGGATCCATCATCCATCCCTCCATCCATGGGTCCATCCATCCAGCATCCATCCATCATCCATCCATCCATGGATCCATGGATCCATACCTCCATCCATGGATCCATCATCCATCCATGGATCCAGCATCCATCCCTCCATCCATGGATCCATCCATCCATCCATCATCCATCCATCCATCCATCCATCCATCCATCATCCATCCATGGATCCATCATCCACCATCCATCATCCCTCCATCCATGGATCCATCATCCATCCATGGATCCATCATCCATCCATCCATCCATCCATCCATCATCCATCCATCCATGGATCCATCCATCATCCATCCATCCATCCATCCATCCATCCATCCATCCCTGATATCCCAGGAAGCTCCACAACTTCAAATTCCCATGGGATTTTTTGTTGGGGTACACCGTGAGGAAAGAGAAGAGGAAAAAGAAGCAGCATCCTGCCCTGTGGGATGGGATTTATGGGATTTATGGGATTTTGGGGATTTTTGGGATTTTTGGGATTTATGGGATTTTTGGGATTTTTGGGATTTTTGGGATTTTTGGGATTTGGGATGGGATGGGTGGCTCCACCCATGATTTTGTGTGGAAGGCCCCACCCTTGCAGGCCTTCCCCCATGGCTGCAGGGATGGGGCCATGGTGCTGCTTCCAGCTCTGGAAGAGGGTTGCCATGGAAACCGATCCCATTGAGTTTTTTCCCATCTCCAAAGCCAGCCCATGGCATCAGAGCTCCCATCCACAGTGTCCAGGGGGAGATTCCTCCAAACCCCAGTGGATTCACTCCCCCATTCTCCCCACAAGCACAGCAGAGCCCCCCCAAGCCCTGGGTGTGAGCCCAGCCACGCTGCCCTCGCTTTCTCAGCTTTCCCAGGAATCCACACAGGATACCCTGTGAATTTCCCACCCCACATCCACTCCTTGCCTTCAAACCCTTCCCTTGGCAGCATCCTCCTGCTCCTTTCCCTGCTCCACACCCTTGATCCAACACCAGGTGCTCGGGCAGTGGAGGAGGCCATGGAAATCCCTCAGGAAGGAGGGAGAAGGGTCTGGGAATGTGGAGGGAGGGAAGGTGGGATGTGGAAGGGAGGTGTCTCCAGGCAGAGCAGTCTCTGCCTCTCCATTATTCATCCCCCTTCAGGGGAACTCCCTCATCCCAATAAAAATGTCACAAGGAATCCACAAATACATCCACAGTCCCCAGCACCAGGAGTTCCACAGAGCTCTGCTGCTCTCTGCACTGCTGGGCTGCCACCTCAGCTCCCCCCGAGCTGGGACACAGATCTTCTGACATTCCAGACGTGGAATGGTGCCCACAGGGAGCTCAGGGAGATGCCTGAGATATCCTGGATATCTGGGAGCTGGACATCTCAGCTCCCTGCATCTCAAATTCCTGTTTGGCTCTGCTGCATTGTTGCTTCTGCATCCCAAAGGCTTTGCTGCCTTTTCCCGTCACTTTTGTTCCTGTTCAAAGCCTGGGATGAACCTCCCACACAGCCCAAATTCTGCTCTGCAAACCCAGCAGCCATGCACAAACCTGTCCCCATCAGCAGTGGGACATCCAAAATTCACTTCAAGGCTGTGGCTGCTCCTGGATCCCTGCAAGTGTCCAAGGCCAGGTTGGAGCCACCTGGGACAGTGGAAGGTGTCCCTGCCCCTCCATGACCTCCCATTCCAGCAGCTCTGGGTCAAAGGAAGCCTCAGGTGGCGTTTGGGATCGAACCTGTGTGGAATGTGGGCACAGCATCCCTGGGGATCCCAGAGCAGCCTCTGTTTCCATCAGGGAGCCACCAGCTCCTGGCAAAAATCAGCTTTTGGGAGTGGAGGAGTGCAGGGAACAGCCAGACCCTGCCTGGTGCAGGTTGTTTGTACTGGAGCACAGATCATGGCAAAATCCAGGGAAAAATCCTCTGCCAAGCAAAGTCTTCAATCCGTGTGAGTCCATCCTGCTAAATCAATATTGGAATTGCTGCTCTCTGCCTGGGATGGCCAGGGAAAAACAGTGGAGGGGCTGATTTGCCTCTAATCTGTTTTTCCCAACAAATATTCCCCCATTTGAGGGAATTCTGGGAGTTCTATCCTGACCAAACCTCCTGCCAAAAGCCAACATTCCCTTTGCCAGGCCAGCCCTTTTCCCCTGCTGAAAATTTCCCTGAATTTCCAGGCCCTTCCAAAGTACAAGGCTCTGTTTTATCAGTGCCATCGCCAAAATTTCAACATCTCTTTGCCAAAGAGTGCTCCTGGACCAAATTGTCCATGATTTCCCTGCTTTTCCAGTCTGTTTTCCTGCTGGGAAAACACATTTGTTTGCTCTCAGCACTGGTGCCACTGGAAGGACTCTGGGCCAGGGCCTGGTCCCAGCTGATATTTTGTTCGTGGAGTGTCTCCTTTCAGCATAAACAGCATAAAACTCCCTGGGAATGGGAATAATCTGGGATTTGATGGACTGTGTGCAATGATCCAGCCCAGCCACGGGAATATTCTTTGGGAGATCTTGTCCTGCTTACAGGAGGATTCATTTGCTTTGTCTTGGTGATTTTTGGACAAATCCAGGCAATTGCAGTAAGCCAGGATAATTGTTGTTGTGTGTGGCTCTTCCCAGATCCCATAAACAGCAGGAATTTTGGCAATTCCTACAAACAAACAAGGTGATGTCCGGTTCTGCTGGGTCTGCTGCTCTTGGGGGTTATGGGGTGGGCATTGAGACCCTCCCTGCACAACCTGGGGCTGAATCTCCCTCGTGGCCACTCCAAAAAACCCTTTTGGAGCAATCCCATTCCCACTAAAATCCACCAGTGCCTTTGCTGGGGGCTGGTGGTCATAAATCACATTCCCAGTGTTCCCAATTTTTTTTGTGCTGCCTTTTATTTCAAAGCTTTCAGGTCCAAAAAGGCCAGGAGCAATGGTTGTTGGGCAGAAGTTGTCATGATTAACAGAAGTTTTAATGAATCCTGATGGATTTATTATTTATCTTTTGGACCTACAGATCCCCGGAGGTTGTTTATTCCGATGTCTTGGAGCTCATATAAAATATTTTATTGCCGTGCTTACAGCGCTGTATAAAATATTTGCAACACTTCCCCATGGGCTAAATCAGGGCAGGTGAAACCCTAAATTTTTGGGAATACCAGGGTGATGCTGTGCCCCCTCTCCCCATTTCCAGGGGATTTTTGGGAAGCACAATCCCACTCCCAACGAGTGGGAAGTGGATTATTTTTGGGATACGTGGTCAGGGGCAGGGAGCAGCATCCCGAGGATGCGGGGTCAGCTGCGGGTGTTGATTTGCAGCTCGGGCAGAGGCAGCTGCGCCTTTGCCGTGTGACTCGTGTCAGCATTTGGCAAAAATAGCAGCAGAGCCGCTCTGGCTGCCCAGCCCGGCGTCTGGAGCCCGCTCCTCCCGACAGGAGCCAGGGAATTGCGTGGCTTGGCTGAGCCGGGAATTTCGCTTCTATTTTTCATGCCGAGAATGCAGCTAAAAAAGCCAAGCGAGGCAATGAATTCCCGGTGTCTGTCACCTGGGCAGGAGCAGGAGGGGAGGCTCAGCACACGGTGGGGGATGCTCTGATGTGAGCTCGGGCTGATCTCCGAGCCTTTGCTCGCACGGAAAAGGGGAAGGAAAAGCTCGGGAAGGCTCTGGAGGGTCCCCAGGGGATGGGAGCATCCGTGGGATGTGGGGCTGGGCAGTGCCGGAGCATCACTACAAGGAGCAGCCTCCGGGAGGAGAGGCCATCAATGCCTGGAAAAACCTGGAGCCAGAGCCTCCAGCTGGGGCAGAGGAGGTTGTGAATCTTCCACTTTGAGCAAGCCCGGGACGGTTTGTATAAACTGGGGATGTTTTCCTGACTGTAAATTCCGTTTGTGGTGAGGCAGCAAGGAGAGCCACCATTCCCTCCAGGAGCTGAGCACACATCCAGGGTGCCCATGGACACAGCAGGAGCCAAACCAGGCTGTGTGCTCCAGAAAAACAAACAGCAGAGCAGTAAAAATAATTGCAAAAGCCTAAAATGATTGATGTTTGTAGCCATAGAATCGTGGAATGGTTTGGGTTGGAAAGAACCTCAAGGCTCATTGTGTTCCACCTCTATCAGGGACAGGGACACCTCCCATTGTCCCAGGCTGCTCCAAACCCTGTCCAGGACACTGCCAGGGATCCAGGGGCACCCACTGCTGCTCTGGGCACCCTGTGCCAAGAAAATTCCTGCCCAATATCCCATCCATCCCTGCCCTCTGGCAGTGGGAGCCATTCCCTGTGTCCTGTCCCTCATCCCTTGTCCCCAGTCTCCCTCCAGGTCTCCCTGGAGCCCCTTCCTGCTGCTGCTGTGAACAAAAACACCTTTAAGGGCCTGGATCCATAGACCCAGACACCTCCAGATTGTCCTTGGGATGAGCTGGACCAGTTTTCCCCTTCTCAAGCTGGTGCCTGGCTGGGCTGGGCTGGGCTGGGCTGGGTTGGGCTGAGCTGGGTTGGGCTGAGCTGGTGAGCTGGGTTGGGCTGGGCTGGGTTGGGCTGGGCTGGGCTGGGCTGAGCTGGTGAGCTGGGTTGGGCTGGGCTGGACTGGGCTGAGCTGGTGAGCTGGGTTGGGCTGGGCTGGGTTGGGCTGGGCTGGGCTGGGCTGGGCTGGGTTGGGCTGGGCTGGGCTGATCCTCCCCAGGGAAGGGAGCAGAGAGAGGGAAAGGGCAGATTAAAGCCTTGGCACTGCCCAACCTGAATCTGAGACATCTGCCAGATGTTCCTCAATCCCTTGGATCTTTCCCAACCATCCTGGAGCGCCTGGGAGCTCCCAGCATCCAGCGGTGACACGAGGAAGGACGAGTTTTCCCAGAGTTTATCCAGGACTGGGAAGCCTTGTTGAGTTTGAAATAATAACAATTTTGTATGCATTTGACTGTTTCTGCCCAGCGTGAGCCAATCTAAAGCCGATCTCATTTATCAATTAGCATTTATAACGTCCTTATCACCATGGAATCAAAACACTGTAAATAGATTAAGGAATAAGCAGGATGCCTGGGGGAGTCAGGAATTCATCTCCTTGGGCTTCGGGGTGAGCTCATCCGGGGGACAGGGACAGGCACAAATTTTAAATCCTGTACAAAATTCGAGCGAGGAGTCATTGGAAATAATTAGAGCAATTAGTCCGGAATTAAGAGGGTAAATTTTTAATCTGGACCTGAATGTTCACAGGGGGAATTATTCTGGAAAACCTCATCCTCTGCTCCCTGTGCTTCTGGTTTATCCCAAATCATTCCCAGAGTCTCTCCTCGCTCTCAGCCCCGCCCTGTGGATCCGTGGATCCATGGAAAACGTCCCTGGAGCGGTGCCAGGTGGATGCTGCTGCTCCCAGCCAGCTTGGAGGGATGGACTGCAGCACAAGGAGGGTCCTGCTGGCACCAGGAGGAGCAGGAGGTGTCCCCAGGAGCTCAGCAATGTCACCTGAAAGGGAATTACTGACTCCAAAGCCGGCTCTGGCCACGAGCTGCATCCCAACAGTGGGAAGCAGAAATGGGCACTGGGACAGCTGTGAAGGATTAGTGGGGTCTGTCCTAACTCAGGGCGTGTGTCAAGAATATTTTAGGGTTGGAGCTGAAGAACATTTGGAATTCAGGATGTTTTCTCACTCCAGAACCCCCAGTGCCCCCTGATTCTGCCCCTGTGCTCAGGTGAGTCCCCACCTGCAGAGCTGCCCCAGCACAGGGAGGAGCTGGAGCTGCTGGAGCCAGGCCAGAGGAGGCTCCAGGATGAGCAGAGGGATGGAGCAGCTCTGCTGGGAGGAAAGGCTGGCACAGCTGGGATTGTTCACCTGCACAGGAGAAGCTTTGGGCTGAGCTCAGGGTGGCCTTGAAGGAGCTGCAGGAAAGATGGAGAGAGATGATTGCCAGGGGATGGAGGGACAGGACACAGGGAATGGCAGGGCTGGATGGGATTTTGGGCAGGAATTGTTCCCTGGCAGGGTGGGCAGGGCTGGCACAGGGTGCCCAGAGCAGCCCTGGCAGTACCCAAGGCCAGGCTGGATGGGGTTTGGAACATCCTGGGACAGTGGGAGGTGTCCCTGCCATGGCAGGGGATGGAACAAGATCACCTTTAAAGCTCCCCAACCAATTCTAGAATTCCATGATTCTCCCCTGCCACCTCTCCAGGGAGCTCCTGGTGTGTCCCAGCTCGGCAGGAATGTGGCACTGCCACACCCAGGTGGCACAGGACAGTCACCCCTGGCTCTCTGACCAAGGGCTGCAGGGGCAGGAAGGGTCCCAGGGCTCCTGCAGCCCAGGGAGATGCCCCAGCCTGAACCCCAGCCAGGCATCCTCAGTGCTGGGAAGGAGATTTTGGGGAGCAATCCGGGTTCCCCTCACCTGGGCTGTGGCCACCAGCAGCTCCAGCACTGAATGAAAGATGGCAGCTGTGCCACAGCCAGGGCTGTGCTGGCTGCTCCTCCCTCCCTCATGCCAGAGCAAGAATTGCAATTTATTTCTGCATTGCTCAGGGTCAAGCAGAGACCAAGAACTGTACAGCTGCCCCCTGCCCTGGACAAGTGACCCTCCCCGGTGGGACACTCCTTTCCTGTGCCACCCGAGTGCCACACAATGTCACCTCCAACTGCCAGCACCGGAAAAAGCATAATGAGCCTTCATCCCTGCCATTATTATGCTGGGGATGTGTTAAAATAAGAATATTCATGAGAAAGCATTTGTTTATCCAAGTAGCCTTGAGCATTCAGCAGTGAAGGGCTGGACTTGCAGTGGCCAGCAGTCAATATTTATCCAACATTAACAGAGCAGAAATGGTGGGGGTTTGGACATTCCAGAGAAATCCGGGTGGTTCCCTGCTGCGGTGCCAAAAACCCCTCCGAGTTTTGTTCAGAGCTGAATGTCACAGCAAGGACAGGAGTGTGGGGCGTGCTCGGACTGTTGGCACCGAGCGTTTTCCTGCTAAATTGGCTCAGGGCTGCAGGTGCCAGCTGAAAACCCCCGGGGTGCTCATTCCTGCTGGATGAAATCGGCTTTTCCAGCTCCCACGCAGCTGGGCCAAGCCCTGTGGCCACACCAGAGCGCTCCTGAAGCTCCCTGGCACTCCAGCAGCTCCTCCTCCAGCCGGGTCTGGGCACCATCCTTGATGTCTCCATCCTCTCCCCAGAACACTGGGCTTGGAGTTTTTTTCTCCTCTTTATTCCCCTTTGCAGGGATTGCAGTGGATCCCTGAGTGCCGTGGCTTTGCCTTGGGTGAGGGATGAACATTTTCTGCCATCCCTCCCATCCCCAGACCCCCTGTCCCTCATCCAGCAGCAAGGCCAGGCTGCCCAGGAGCAATTTTTCCTTGGGCAGGAGGCACAAGGCTGAGATGGGCACACAGAGCAGGAATGGGGCAAAAGCTGGGAAGGGGCTGGAGCAGGGGCTCAGATCCTCAGCCAGGTGGCAGGAGCAGGGAAGGGCACTGGGAAAAGGCTGGAAAATCTGGAGCTCAGCCCTGCATCCACATCCAAACCCTTCCTGCAGCCCCTGGACAGCTCCAGGCTGCTGAGCATCCCTCTCCACCCCTGATGGATCCCTGGACATTCCCCAGCCACACTTCACCCTTCTCCTTCTCGAGCCTCAAGCCTGGAGTTCACATTTTTCTGGGCTCTCTCTTTGTGTCCAAACTGGATTTTGCTCTTTGGGAACGGTGCCTGGAAAGACAAGGGACAGCAGGAGGGAGGAAAGCCCAGAACTGCTCCACGGCATCTCTTGGCAATTTGTGAGGAGTGAAAGATGGGCCAGAACAGCCCCAGGCCTTCCCTGATCCTCCTTTTTTTCCCTTTGTGAGTGCACAATCCTTGCTCCAAGCTCAGGCTGACCTTCCCAGCCTTCCTGCTGCCCACAGGGAGGCAGGGCAATGGCATCCTGCTGTTGCCAGCCCCCCGTGGCCCTGAGGCGGCTCCTGGGTGCTCAGCACCGCACCCAAGGGTGCTGGAGGGCTGCGAGTGCTCCCAGAGATGCTGGAAGGGAGCAGAGAGGGGAACAGCCAGCAGGGAGAACCTGCAGAGAGACAGAGCCACACCCGAGCTCTGTGCTCGGGAAAAACAGTGGGATTGGGATGGGATTGGGATGGGATGGGATGGGATGGGATCCATGGGATGGGATGGGATGGGATGGGATGGGTTGGGATGGGATGGGATGGGATCCATGGGATCCATGGGATCCATGGGATGGGATGGGATTGAGGATTGAGGATGCTCTGCAGCCAGCACAAACATCCTCACCAGCCCCAGAGAACACCCAGAGGGTGGCACGAGCTGATACCAAAATCATGGAATCACAGTTTGGCTTGGAAGAGGCCTTAAAACCCATCCCATTATCCCATTATCCCATTATCCCACACCTCCCACCATCCCAGGCTGCTCCCAGCCCCAATGTCCAGCCTGGCCTTGGACATTTCCAGGGATTCAGGTGAGCCCCAGCTGCTCTGGGCAGTGTTGACATGAGAGGCCCCATTGTCCCTCCTGCTGATCCCCCTCAGGGACAATCCATGGATCCAGCACCCACAGGTTTGGAGCCAATCCCAGGCATTTCCCACTCTGAAGGAAAGCACAAACCTTCTCTTTGGGAGATGCTCAGCCCGTGTGGATCCACCAGGCTCTGCCTCAGAGCAGCCCAAAGGGAAAACACCCTGAACTCCATGGAAACTGCATTTACTTTGGAAAAGGCGGATTGGCCCTCAGGGCTGAGCCCATTTAATGCTCCAGGAGCTCCATCCTGTGCAGGTCAGGAGTTCCCACGCTCGAGTTTCACTCCGAGCTTCCTCGGAGTCTCCGTGCTGCCTCCAGCCTGGATTTCGTGTTGGAGAAGCTCCCTGGCCCCAGCTGAAGGATAATAATTGAATAACATGCAACATTACACTCCCAGGTTTCATTCATTTTCACACTCGCAGCATCTGTAAAATCTAAAATGAGGTCTCATCTCCAGGCTGTCATCCTGCCCAGCAACAACAAATCCCGACCAGAAGGGAGGACATTGCAAATCCAAACCTGTGAATTACCTCAAACCATCTCATTCAGGATTTGATTCACATTTCAGGGCACAGCTCCCACAGTAAATTAATAAGATATAAGCTTGTAATATTTTCAATGGCTTGAGATGGCAGCATTTTTCATTTCAATTAGGGGGAAGAGCACAATTGGATTCCTCAGCCTTGGCTGGGAAGGAAAGACATTATTCCCTCAGGGCAAGGACCTCAGCAGCATCCAGGAGCCTCCACATCCCTGGAATCCTCCAGGTGAGCCCTTTACTGGTTGCCAATGGGAGCTGCTGGAAAAGATTCATTAAAATCCCTCCAAACCATCCCCAGCAGGGAGGGGGAATCACAGCTGGCACTGCAATGTTGTTCCTGCTTTCCCAATTTCCCCAAAATTCCTCCCTGCAGGACCTGAGCAAGGTGGAGGAGCTTCCCTGGGGGGGGTCTCTCCTCTCTGCACTGAGCTCCAGATTCCTCCCCAAAAAAATTTGGGATAATTTTTGGCATCTGAGAGAGGTGGGGGAGCACCTCCAAGGGACCAAAATCCAGGTGGAGAAAACATTGAGGTGATTTTGGGTTTAAAAGTCACTTTTCTCAGCCCCTTATCCTGAGCTTTGGTTCTCACATCCCTCTGTGGCAGAATCCCAGCTGGATTTGGGGAGCAGCAGGGACAGTGAATGCCTTGTCCTGTTTTTTTTTTCCTTTTATTTGGTTTATGTGAGGTCCTCAGACCTGCCAGAAACCCTCTGGAATATTAGGGCCACAGGAAGGAACCAGCCATGGGTGTAAAGTAAAAAGCAGCTCAGCTTTGCAGTGATTTAGGCCATAAATGGGGCAATGAGAAGCTTTTGGAATTTGCAAAACAATTTAAAAAAAACCCCCCACAATTATCAAAAATCCCTCTTCCAGTTGAAATTCAGTGCCTGGCAATAGGAGTTAACAAATTGATCATGAAATAAAGCCAAGCTTTAGGTTTAAAACACTGGGCTAAGCCAGGCTCAAGGCTTAGGCTGTGAAATTTTGCAGAGCACAAGTTCTGGCCTTGCACAGAGAGCATCAAAATAAATCCACAGAGCACAGGAATGAGGGAATTCCTTCTTAAAGAGGAAAAAAAAATCCACAAAAATCCAACCTGTGGGTTCAGGTGTGCCCATCCATGAATTTGATTCAAGCAGGCAAAGCAACAAACACCACGTGCCAATCACAAAATTCCCTAAAAAAACACATTTTCACGTGTCCAGAGCCCCTGGATTGGAGCAATTTTGGGTCTAATGGTGCCTCAGGAACAGGGACAAAATGGACAAAATGTTAAACCTGAGCCTGGTCCTCCCATTTGAGTTATTCCAACCAGGAATCAGACAGCAACCTCTCTGTTTTCCATGTTTACCCACAGAAATCCACTCAAAAACAAATTAGGGACTCAAAACTGGGGCATTTCCCAAAAATTATTTGATTCAAATTTAATTCAAGCAGAGAAACCAAAACAAAAAAAAACCTAAAAATCACGGTATTGGGCATGCTGATTGCAAAATTCCCTAAAAATCCACATTTTCATATGCCCAGAGCTCCTGGATTGGAGTTTCTGGATCCTTGCACAGCAATTTTGGGTCTGATAAAGAGGCTGGATGGTGTCTCAGGAACAGGGACAAAATGGACAAAATGTTAAACCCGAGCCTATTGAGTTATTCCAACTAGGAATCAGGGAAAATTCCTCTGTTTTCCACGTTTACCTACAGAAATCCAGTCCCCGGTATTTCCCATGTTCCCCCAGTTTTTCCCATTTCCTGCAGCGTATTTCCCATTTTCTCTTGGTATTTCCCTTCTTCTCCCCGGTATTTCCCTTTTACCCCCGGTATTTCCCTTTTTCCCCCCCAGGTTTTCCCATTTTCTCCTGGGATTTCCCATTTTCCCACGGTATTTCCCTTTTTCCCCCCGGGTTTTCCCATTTTCCCCCCCGTATTTCCCATTTTCCCCCCGGGTTTTCCCATTCTCCCCCGGGTTTTCCAATTTCCCCCCGGTATTTCCCATCTTTTCTCCAGTATTTCCCTTTTCCCCCGGTATTTCCCTTTTTCCCCATGGTATTTCCCATCTTCTCCCAGTTTTTCCCATTTCCCGCCGCGTATTTCCCATTTCCCCCCGGTATTTCCAATTTCCTCCTGATTTTTCCTATTTTCCCCCAGGTATTTCCCTTTTTCTTCCGGTATTTCCCATTTTCCCCCGGGTATTTCCCATTTCCTCCCGATTTTTTCCCATTTCCCCCCGGTATTTCCCATTCTCCCCGTGCCTCAGGGATGCTCTGACACGGTTTTTTTTTGTTGTTTTTTTTCTATTTTTTTTTTTTTTTTTCCAGGAGCAGCTCAGCGGTGCAGCTAAAGCTCCCTCCAAACATCAAAGAGCTGGAAGAGTAAAAACCCATCAGAATTTTCCTAATCAAAACCTCCCGTAATTGTCAAGCCAAGGCAGAGAACAGAAGTCGGGCGATTTCTGTGAACCCCCAGCTTCACTCAGACTTAGCAATTAAGCGCCGGCTGCTGCTCCGAGGCTGGGGGGGAAAAAAAAAAATCGCAGCTCACCAGCACCAATTAGCAGCTAATGAACATCAGCAATCCCCCTGGAAATTGGGGAGGGTGGAGATAAAACCGGGACTAAAATGCCACCCGCGCTTTAAACCGGTTTAAACCCGCGCCTCCGCTGCCAGGGATGCTCCGTGTCACCTGGAAAAGGAGGAAGGCTCGGGATTCCAGGGAAGGTTGGGTGGGAAATGTTTGTTTTTTTTTTTTTTCCCAGGTCAGTCAGCAGCACGAGGGGAAGGAGGGAGCCTGGAATAATTTCAGCAGTTCTGCCATTCCATGTGAAATCAGAGGCTGAAAGGAAGTCAGTCAATTTAAACCCGCTCCTGAAGGGGAATAATTAAACACTCCGAAGATGTGGGAGAATTTTAAGCAGTCGGCAAGGGTTTAAAGACAACATATCATTCCTAGCAGGAATAATAATAATAAAATAAAATAAAAAAAGGAGGGAATGTCGGCAGACGGTGCTGACTGAAGGCAGCCTCAGTCAGGCAGAGCTGCCTCACCTTGGCAGCCTGGCAGGGAGGGAGGGAAGTGCTGCAGAAAAACCCGAGGTGCCTCAAAAATAGCGGTGCAGGACCTGAGAGGTGATGGGAAAGTGTCTGGGATAGGGGGATTTAAGTCCGGGAAGGGGAAAAGAGGGAGGGGGAAAGAAAGGAGAAGGGGGAAAGGGGGAAGAAAGATGGGAAAGGAAGAGGGGAGGGGAAAGGAAGGAAAAGGAAAGGGGAAGGAAAAGGGGAGAGGAAAGGAAGGAAAAGGGAAGGGGAGAGGAAAGGAAGGAAAAGGAAAGGAAAAGGGGAGAGGAAGGAAAAGGGGAAAGGGAGGGGAAAGGAAACGGGAAAAGAAAAGGGGAAAGGAAAGGAATGGAATCCAGGGGAATTGGTGCCGGGTGCTGCAGGGTGTCTCTGGCAGGCTTTGGTGACACAGGAATCCCGGGATCTGTGCAGGAACATCTCCTGTCGGGACATTGCACAGAGGGGGCAGGAGAATCTCAGTGGGGAAGCAGAGCAAGGAGGTTTCCAAGCCCAGGAAAACACTGGAGACCGCTGAGTGCAGCACACTACAAAGGGAATTTCAGATCCATCCCGGGCTCCTGGGTGAGAAAAACACAAAAATCCTCATTTCTGGGTTTTTCTGGTCAAGGGAAAAAGAAATATCTGAGTACAGAGTGGAGGCACCTCAACAGTGCCCCACAATCCAAAAATTTTATTGTCACAGAATCCCAGACTGAGCTGGGGTGGAAAAGACCTTAAAGATTATCTCATTTTACCCCCTGCCATGGCAGGGACACCTCCCACTGTCCCAGGAATGTCCAGCCTGGCCTTGGGCACTGCCAGGGATCCAGGGGCAGCCACAGCTGCTCTGGGCACCCTGTGCCAGCCCTGCCCACCCTGCCAGGGAGGAATTTCATCCCAATATCCCATCCCTCTCTTTTATTATCCCTTCCAGAGACCGAATCAGCCTGACCACACATCCCTGGAGGAGAGGAATTTTTTTTGCAGGGAAAGACGAGCCAAAGGTTCCTCGTGGCAATGAGAGGAAAATTGTCACCTTTTCCCGTGTTCCAAAGGATTTCCATGTGCAATTTGGATTACAGGAAGGTGCCTCTGTGGGCATTACTCAGTGCAAGAGTTCAAAGAGTTCAATCTCACAACTCCTGTGAAGGAGAGATCCGAGACTCCAAAGATATCCAAAGCCTCATCTCAGCACCAGGCACCTGGAAAGAAGAACTCACAGCAAACAAGATTTATGTGCACCGAGGAAATCAAAGCTCTGTGTAAGCTTTTTGGGAGGTAATTAATATATTTTGGCATTTGGGCACATCTGACACAGCAGAGAATGTGCTGGACTCTGGCAGAATCCAAAGGGCTGAGTGGAATGACCAGGAAAGAAACTCAGCCTGCCCTGAGCTTCCCACCCCAAGCAGGTGTTGACCTAAATACAGATGAGGAAATGGCTGGAAATATCAAAGGTTTTGTGTTCAGGGAACTCCTGCTCTTTCCAAAGCTCTCAAAGCACCACGGAACTGTTAAAATTGGCAAATAAGTGAGAATTCTTGGAAAAGGCATGCAAGAAAGGAATTATGCAAATGTGCAGATGATGGAAACAAAGATCTGGTGGGAGGATGGGAGAAAGGAGCCTGAACTCTTTAAAAAGTCCCTGACTTTCCCTTCAGAGGGGTAAAAAGAATCTCCTGGAAGATCACACACCCAAAAATAAACACATCAGACAGTTCTTGGTGATGGGGGATGAACATGAAGCAGGAGCTAAAAAAAAAAAAATATCTCCAGGCACCCCCATTTGTGAATTCCTTCAGAAAAAGCAGGAAAAGGGTAGAAAAAGCAGCATTTTATGGACACTCTGAGGACGCAGTGCAAGCCCCAGCAGCCTTCCCTGATTCTCCCAGAGCCTGGAAGTTTCCTGTTGTGTTGTCACATCCTGACCCCGCTGATCTGGAGTCAAACCAAAGGTGGTGCCAGGATGGGACACGACCAGTGGTGATTACTGGAATCACAGGGATCAGCTCTTCCCAAAAAAAGCTCCACCAGGAATGGACTCACTCAGGAGAGGGATGAAGGATTCCCTTTGTTCCTTCCATTTTTCATGGAATGGGGATCAGTGCAGGGCCCTTCATCCCTCAGCAATTCCATCCCAGCCCTGCTGCTGCTGCTGCTTTGGTGCTCCCTCCCAGAAGCTCCGTGGTTTGGAGCAGCCTGGGAGGGTCAGGACATGGAGAACATCCAGAGTGAGGCTCCTCAACACCTTGGATCACTCTGGAATTCTTGGGAACTCGCAGCTGAGCTGAAATAGCATCAAATATCCTCAGCAGCCCCAGAGGAAACACTGAGAGCTGATCTCAAAAATGTAGAAATGGAGAGAACCTCAAATCCCATCCAATCCCACCCCTGCCATGGCAGGGACACCTCCCACTGTCCCAGGATGTTCTAAACCCCATCCAGCCTGGCCTTGGGCACTGCCAGGGATCCAGGGGCAGCCACAGCTGCTCTGGGCACCCTGTGCCAGCCCTGCCCACCCTCACAGGGAACAATTCCTGCCCAAAATCCCATCCAGCCCTGCCGTTCCCTGTGTCACCAGGCCACCCTGAGCTCAGCCCAAAGCTTCTCCTGTGCAGGTGAACAATCCCAGCTGTGCCAGCCTTTCCTCCCAGCAGAGCTGCTCCATCCCTCTGCTCATCCTGGAGCCTCCTCTGGCCTGGCTCCAGCAGCTCCAGCTTCTCCCTGTGCTGGGGCAGCTCTGCAGGTGGGGACTCACCTGAGCACAGGGGCAGATTTTCCCCTCCCCTGCTGCCCACGGGGGGTTCTGGGGCAGGTCCAGCTCTACCCCACCCACCCCCCTAGAGCTCCCCAGCCTTTGGGGACTGTCCCCTCCCTTCCCGGGCCGCAGCTGGCAGTGGAATGGTTTCATTTCTGCAGGCACTGGGGCTCAGAAATGTTAAATATTTTTGGCAGTGTCCACGGTTGCTATTGCCACGCGTTCTGCTCCAATTTTTGTTCCTGTCTCCCACTCCAGCACCATCCAAATGCTGGTGGAAGGGGGTTAATTTCTTAATTTAGGAATCATTAGTGAGAGAAATTGCACTGCGCAGCTGTCTCAGGTCTTTAGGAAAATGCCTGGAGCAGCTGCAGATTTGTGATTCGACTTGACCAGCTCTGCTCCCATCCGTTTGACACCAACAGCAACAGTCATTTGGGGTCAATTAAATGTTTTCTTCTTTGTTTATCACCATAAGTCTTAATAATATATCTGGCAGCACGAGTCCATCTGAAGAGGAGGCCACCACATCCATAATGGATGGGAGCTTGCAAATCACAATCGAGTGGATGAGCACCACAGGGCCGGGCGTTCCCAGCTGAATTCCTGCTCTCCCCAGCGCTTTGCTGGCTCACGGGGCCTCGCAGCAGCTTTGGGTGCAGGGTTTGACGTCTGCACTCACTGCAAACATTGGTTTTAATTGCTTTTTCTGCGCCCCTGAGAAGGCGCAGCGCCGTCAGCACAAAATTGGGGGTGATTACACAGCAGAACAGAGGCTGCTGCTGCTGCCTGCCCATCCCTGCCCCACAAAGTGCCAGGCAGGAAGGAGCCTGGAAAGCCTGGAACCCTGTGGAATTCCTCGGGAGTTTTGAGGAACTTAAAAAAAAAAAAAAAAATTAAAAAAAAAATTAAAAATTCCTGGTTTTGCAGGAGTTAATTCCCGCGTTGGTGCTGCTGCTGCCGTGCCCTGCAGCCCTCGTGGCTCTGCAGCAGCCGCTGCAATCTCTCCTTCATTGGCTTCTCCTTTCATTTAATAACCCCACACTCGGCCTTCCCTCAGCACAGGCTGATCAAGATTTCGACTCCGTCTCCCTCAGCGTTCTCATTTGGAAGCTGGGGAAGTTCAGGCTGGATGAAAGCTGGAAAATTGGCCAGGGATCGATGGCTCCACCTCGGCTTGGCAGCCAGGAATCGGCAGAGCCTCGGGGGTCAATAGTGGGGCTGGGATGGGTCAATATCTTCATCAGGAGCAGACAGAGCCACCCCCAGCAGCTCTGGGGGCACCACGGGGTTACAGGGGGTGATGGACACAGTTCTGCTCCTGGAGGAGCCTGAGGATGGGAGCGACAGGAATTCCACAGAATTCAACAAGGACTGTGGATATTCCTCATGCCTGGATTCATTCCAGGCTGGGAATGATGGGCTGCGGGGAAAACCAGCACAAAGTCATCCTGAATAATTCAAATTCCACCCCGTGCTGGGGGAGACACGGATGGGGACATGTTTCACCGTCCCCTCAGCAGCTTTGGGGACACCACAGGATTAAAGGGTGATGGACACAACTCCGTTCTTGAGGAGCCTGAGGATGGAATCTACAGGAATTCCACAAAAATTGTGGATGTTCTTCATGCCTGGCACCATTCCAGGCTGGCAAAGCAGCCCCCAGCACCCTCATCCTGCATAATTCAAACCTCATCCTGAATGGGGGGAACAGGGCCAGGAGACTGCAGGGAATTCCCATTCCCAGTGCTGGGCAGGGTGTCACAATTTGGACACCACTAATTTTGGGGCCCTGAGGTCAAGGGTGATATGGGAAAAGCAGGGATGAGACAACACTGAGGTGTTTGGGGCCTGAGAATTCCAATCTTTTATTTTCCACAACTTTCCATTTCCATGGGGAAAGGCCAGGGGATACTGGTCACTGTGGCCACCAGTGGGCTCGGGGGTGACACAACTGTGTCCTTGTCCTGGTTTGAAAGACAGGTGTCTGCCAAGAAAGGCAGGAGCCTCTCTTGAAATGGAAAATGTAAACCTCCTCCCTCCAAATCATTATCATTTTGAAATTAAGGGGCTCTCAGGCAAAGATATGGGAATGGGAATAACAGTTCTGTACTAGGAAAATTAAAATAGCAATGCAGTATTGCAGAGAACAAACCCAGAGCAGGGGCAGAGGGAGAATCCAAGGTGCCCCCGTCAGTCAGTCAGGGTTGGTGCAGTCCCATTCCATGGTGGCTGCATCCTCCTGCAGTGACAGATGTGGTTCTGCTGGAGCAGGGCTCCTGCACAAGGTGCAGTTTTCCTCCAAAGCTGCAGGGATGATGTGCAAGGCTCTGGTTTTCCTCTGGGATCCAGTGGGAAAAGGCTGCTCTGCTGTTCCAAATCTCCCCTTTGATCTGGGTAGGAAATGCTCGGCTCCTGCCCTGGCTGGAGCATCTCCCAATGGGATGATGGAATTTGATCAGCCCTGCCCTGGGACTGCATGGCCATGAACAGGAGAGATCTCCTGGAGGGAGGATGGGCTGTGGGCAAGATAAAGAACACTGCAACAGCTGGGTGAACAGCTGGAACATGAACAGCAGAGATCCCCACAGAGATCAGGATCACTGCCACAGCTGGGTGAACAGCTGGGGACAGAATTCACACTTTGGGTCACACCCTGTACTGCAACCCAAGACATTTCTTCACCTTCCTATAGGACAAAGAGGACCAGGGAGACCCTCCCAGGGGGGTCAGAGCAGCACTGCTGCTCCTCAAAGGTGCTGGAATTCCCTCTGGAGCTTTCCAAGCCTTGCCTGGACACCACCACGACCTGATCTGCCTCACGCTCTCCGTTTGACCAGGAGCTCCTCAGCACAACCCCTCAGTTCAGGTGGGAATTTCAGAGGGAATTTCATCATTGCTGTGGGCACCCCTGTGCCCCCCCCTTGCTCACCCATCATCCCAGCTTTCAAAACCCAGCCAGCTTCCCCTCCTAATCCTCACCTAAGTGTCCTCCAGCCAGCCTTTCTGCCAGAAATTGGGATCGTAATGTGCTGTAATCACATAATTCCTGTCAGGAAAAGTAAACAGGGATGGCTGAGTGATTTCCAAACAACACACTAATGGCCAAAGTAAGGAAAAAAATCCTCCTGCTTCACTTCTCCTCGAATTTTTCTTGAGCCACTCTTTTGCTGTTCATATTTATTGTAGGTTTTCGCCTCATTTTTAGGTTTATTTACCCCGAGCTAATGAATAACACGGTGAACATATGCTATAAACCACCATTAAGATGAAATTTGGAGAAAAGAAAATTACTTTAGTGGCAGAGCTGAGAGGATGTGTTACCACTAAATGCCCAGCGCTGATATTTGAAGGCTTCTTAGGAGAGCTCTCTTGGGATTTCTCGGTCAAATAAAATGAGGTATTTGGTAGGAATTCTCCTTTCAAACTTAGACTCGTTTTTCTAACAGTCTGATGCAGATGCTGCTCCGAAAAAAAAAAAAAAAAAAAAGAAAAAAAAAAGTCAACTATGGACTTTTTCCATCTTGAAGGCTTTGAATCTCATTTTTCCTGATTATCACAGCTGTTCCAGGCAGCAGGGTGAGCAGTGCCAGCAGATGAGACCTTGTACACCAATTTTAGAGGGGGTTGGGGCCATCTTGCAGCAAACTCAAGCATGGAAATCTACAGACGTGGAAAAAAAAAAAAAAACCCAGAAACATTTGGGGAGAATTTCGTCCAAAAAAAGTCGCTGAAAATTTGGGTTTTTCAGAGGAGCTGTGAGTGACTCGTTGTCAGAAGGAAAGGTCCCAAGAAGGCTTTTCCAAAGCACATGTGTCCAATGTTATTCCATTTCTCATTAGGGACCTGGCTGCTGCCCCGTGGAGGATGCTCATTAAACGGGCTGGTTTTGTGTGGAAGGAGCTGCAAACATCTTGGAGGACAGGATTAGAGCCCAAAATAAGCCTGGAAAGGATTATTTGTTGTTAAAATGACACCAATCCAACGGGATAAGGGGGAGTCTCCTCCATGATTGCACTCCAAAGGAAATGCTGGATTTTGGGAGCACAAGCAGGAGCTGGAGTCCATTCCAGCAAACTTCTGCTGGCTTCCAGCAAACCTTGAGAACCTGCTGGCCATAAAGGGAAAAAAAAAAAAATTAAATTCAAGAAACAGGCAGGGAAAGCTAATCCCTGCCAGCTCCATCAACAACGTTCCAACCCAGGCCTGGAATTTTGTAGGAATACAAAACACCACGGGCACAGGAGGAGCCAGGGACAGCTGGAGCCACCAACATTAACTCTGGGATCAAAGGTGGAGCTGCCACAAACCCTTGGAAAGCAGCAGGAGGAGCTGCCAGGCTGGGAATTCCATCATCCTGGCAGGAACAGCTTTGGGAGGGCATCTGGGCAAGGCTCAGGTTTGTGGACACGGAATATTCGGATCAAAGGCCGGGAAGGAGGCTCCAGACACAATTCCTGTGCCTCTCCCCAGCCGTGCAGCACCTCTGAGCACACACAGACCTTCCCTGAGCCAGCCAAAGGTTGTGTTCCTTGTTTGGGGCAGTGAGGTCTGAGCTGGCCTCTGAATGAGTTTTAGGAAAAGTTATTCCCTGCTTTTCCTGCTGGGGAGGAGCAGCCACATCTGTGAGGCTCTGCAAGGCCAGGCTGCGTTTTCCTGGTGAATCCAGGATGGATTTTGGTGTGATCTCAATTATTGATTCCTTCCCTCGGCCTGGAATTGCTGCTCATGATTCCAGAGCCATGGAATCAGTCACAGAACAGCAGGCGCCTCTTAAACTGAACTTCTGCTTTTTACTGGGAGAGGGGGAAGTCCCAGAAACTGGGATTTGATTGGGGTTTTCTTGGGATTGCAGGTGGCAAAGTCCAGGGAGTTCCATGGATTTGACAGAGGAGCTAAAGGGAGGAACACGTTCCTTGGAGAGACCAAAGATTACTCTGAGGTTCAAAGGATGTGCCAGACTTAAATCCTTAAGTTTAAAGGACATGCCAGACTTAATTCCTTAGGTTTAAGAGAGGTGCCAGTCTTAATGCCTGAACTTTCCTTCCTTCCTGGAATCCTTCCTGGAATCCTTCCTTTCCTTCCTGGAATTCTTCCTGGAATCCTTCCTTCTTTCCTGGAATCCCTCCTTTCCTTCCTGAAATCCTTCCTGGAATCCTTCCTGGAATCCTTCCTTCCATTCCTGGAATCCTTCCTGGAATCCTTCCTTCTTTCCTGGAATCCTTCCTTCTTTCCTGGAATCCCTCCTTTCCTTCCTGGAATCCTTCCTTTCCTTCCTGAAATCCTTCCTGGAATCCTTCCTGGAATCCTTCCTTCCATTCCTGAAATCCTTCCTGGAATCCTTCCTTCTTTCCTGGAATCCTTCCTTCCTTCCTGGAATCCTTCCTGGAATCCTTCCTGGAATCCTTCCTTCTTTCCTGGAATCCTTCCTGGAATCCTTCCTGGAATCCTGGAATCCTTCCTGGAATCCTTCCTTCCATTTCCATCCTTCCCTGGACACCTCCTGTGGGTTTTGCCTCCCAGAGCCTTTCCCAGGCTTGCTGTGCCTCCCTTTATTGCAGAGGACAAATCCCTGTGATCCCTCCTGTGCTCCCGGAGCTCCCAAACCCCCTCAGCTCCAGGCACCTCTGCAGCCTCTGTTTGCCCAGCTCTGATGGCTGCAGCACCAGCTCTTTGTGTTTCCTTGTCTTCTCCTCCAGCAGTGCCACAAAAACCTCTGGTTTCATTTCCTCCCTTTCATCCTGGCATTAGCTCTGCAAACAACCTCCTTGCTTCCTCTTCCTCCTCCTCCTCCTCCTCCAAACTCTTTGTGTGGCAACCTCGGCTGTCTGGGACCAGCGTTTTGTTTTCTCAGGTGGCAGCTGCTGCTTTGTTTGTTCATTAAGGACACTCTGCTCTCTGCTGTGATCCCACAGCACTTTCTTCTTTGCCACCAGGCTCCTAAACTTAATGACAGGGGAGGTTTTTTTTTTTTCTGGAGGCTAAACAGGAGACTCAGGAAAAGCATCCAGCTCAAGAGGTGCTTGTACCTGGAGAGGCATCCAGGAGAGCAGGGCTGGCTGTTCCGGCAGCCATGAATGAGAAATAATTTCCTTTTTTTTTTACTCTCAGTGATGTTAAATCAATTTATTTTCAGAGCTGCTGCACTTCTTACACCACTCCTCTGCTTTGCTCAAAACGTCTTGTGCTGCTCTTGAATCATGGAATGGTTTGGGGTGGAAGGGATCTCAAAGTTTGTCTGGTTCCACTCCCTGCCATGGCAGGGACACCTCCCACTGTCCCAGGCTGCTCCAGCCTGGCCTTGGACAATTCCAGGGATCCAGGAGCAGCCCCAGCTTCTCTGGGCCCCCTCAGGGCCTCCCCACCCTCCCAGGGAACAATTCCTTCCATGTGTCCAACCTAAACTCTGTCCTTTAGAGCCACTCCCTCTTGTCCTGTCCCCGAATTCCTGACGATCCCTGTGCTCAGTGCTTTTCAGCCTCCTGAGATCTGAGTTCAGGGTCTCAGTGCGATTCTGCCCTGGCAGCTCAGGGATGCTCCTGCAGAGCCCAGGCAATGCAGTTCCACGTTTTCTCTCCCCCTCTGGTGCCATCCCCAGCTGCCCCTGCCCCAGCAGGAGCTGTCCTAGGATTTAAACTGAAGCTTGGCTGCATCAGGAGCTGTGTTAAACCCTTCAGAGCTTGGTAAATAAGCTGAGTTTGGTGTGGGATGTTGCCTCTGTGCTGTTTCATCTCCCTGCCCTTGCATGAAACCATCAGATGAATGAATTGCAGGCAGCTCTGGGAGATGCTCTGCTTATTCCTGCCTGGCCCTCTCCCTTTGGAACCTTTGGAAGGGTTCCAAGGATTCCAGGCAGGCTCTGAGCAGCTCCTTAGTGAGGAAACACCACCCTGCAAAGTGCAATTCGAATTAAAATCCCAGGGAATGGAGCAGAAGTGTCCCTGGCATCTCCTTTTCCACAGCCAGCTCAGAGCTCAGGCCTCCAGCCCAGCACAGCAGCTTCTTTCCAGTTCCCAGAGCTGCGAGTTCATCCCTTCTGATGCCCAGTGATTCCTGGGAGAAGCTTTCACAGCCTCTGGAAACCCAAAAAATCTCCTCACCTCTCAATTTGTCCATTCCCCAGGCCACTTCTGCCCCTGTTTCCAGCCCACTCCAGGCACCTGCTCCTGCTTTCCTGGCCCTGGATCCACCTCCCTGTGCTGCTCCCCATCCCTGCACCCTCACCCTGCTCGGGGCTGCCCACACCAGAGGCATTTTCATTCCCTGGTCAGGAATTCCTCCCAGGTCAGGAATGTCCTGAGCTCCTCCTGGCAATGCCCAGCTGTCACGATATTCTTCACACAGAAAGATGGATCTTTATCCAAATAGCTCCGATTTTTAGGAATAGCAGAAGGCACCGTGTTTGAATGGAATTGGGCAGTAAAGAAGGGAAATTCAGCTCCTTGGTTGGCAATGCCTGGTGTCCATGTCCACCAACTTTTCTCTTTCTGGATGGTTTCCATTTTTTCTTCACGGATTCTCAAGGGATGGACTTCTTACTTTTGCAGGTGTGAACTGTTTCCTCACAAGAATAGATTGTTATGCAAACTGATTCTTATTCTTACAACTCTTTTTCTCATGGGGACTTGAGGCTAGCTTAGTTAGAACAGCAAGGTCTAAGCCGTGTTTTACAAGGCCTTTCTTTGAAAAGGCTTTACCTCCATGCAGCCCCCACAGCTCCAGTTACCTCTGACCCCACCCCGTGCCCTGGAATGCTCCTCACATCCACAACCATCCCAAATCCATCCTCCAGGGGTGGCTGGGACTGTTTTGGTGGCTCCCCATTTCCAGCACCAGCCAAGAGCTGAAGGGAGCCCCCCCCCAAATTGTGCCCTCGAGGTTCCCTCCTCTCCCTGTCTATCCCTCACCTGGTTTTGCTGCAGCATCCTCCCAGTCCAATGGGAAAAGTCCCTCTATTCCCAAATACCATTTTTCTGGAGCCCTCCAGCTGCACTTCCTTCCTCCTAATCCCTCCCAGCTTCCAGCATGGTGGGGCAGGATCCTTATCGAGAAATTCCAGTTTCTCTCCCAGCCCTGCAAAGAATTCCAGCCCCATCCTTTTCCCTCCTCACCCACCCCCTCCCCAGGCTGCAAGGAGCCAGATGAGGAGACCCCACTAATCCATTCCCCTTCCCCAGCCCAGGAAGGTGGGAAATCACAGAGGGAGAGGAACAGGAATCCCTTTGGCACCTGGATGCTTTGGGAAAAAGAACTTTTAGATGGAGGAGCCACCCTGAGTGAATCCCATGGGACTTTGGTGTGGATATTCAGGGAGAAACGCTGAGCAACACAATTTGGGGTGTGGGACCTCCAGGCCAGCACTGGAGGAGCCTCAGGGAGCTCAGATTTCCTGGGAATGCTGGGAACAGCAGGAGCAAAGCTGCTCTGCATCCCACCTGCTCCAGGCTGGGAGCAGGAGAATTATCCCAGCCAAAAAACCACTGGTGCAGCATCTCCCAAAACAACACCCACCCCCCCAAAAAAGTGGCTTTTGAGAGAACCCGAACTGCTGCTCGTTAGCAGAGCCTGCTGATTGCGAGGCTCCCCTCTCCATCCCAGCTTTCCTCCTTTTCCAGCAGATATCCAGGGTGGCTCAGTGCCACGGTGGCTGTCACCCTGTCACCTGGGGGTGTCCCCAGCCAGCCCCAAGCCCGGCAGGAGCAGGGAAGCAGCAGCAGAGCTCCCCGAGTGGGTGGCTGCTCTCCCCCTGCCTCTCCCTGGGTACGTGCTGCTGGAATTTTAAACAGATTATGTAAGTGGCTCTGGTTTAATCCAGCTGAACTCTCCTCTTCTCATGGCAGCGAGATCAAAGCAGCTGCTGGGGGATGAGCAGGGCTCTCCCTGGTGGGTGACAAGGAGGGGACACTTGCCAGGCCACCACACTTCACTTCTGCTGCTTCTGAAAACCCTCCACAGCAAAGCTCAGGAGCCTGCTGCCACTTTCCTCGACGTCTTCCCTTTGTTCCTCAGCATCCCGGAGATGCAGGACATGCCCGTGGATGTGGAAGTTCCTCAAAGAGAGAGCAGCTCTCTCTCTCTCTCTCTCTCTGCAATTTATAGAGTTTACCTTTTTCATTCCTTCTCCTGAAGGCTGACATTTAAAAATGTGTAATTGTGTTTATCCCTGGCAAGCTGTGAATGGCTCCCCGGGCTGGCCGTGCTTCCTGCGCCGCTGGATAAATTACACTGACAAGCCCTTATTACAAAGGGAAAAATAAGTTAATGGAAAAGCAAAGCAGAAAGAGATGCATAAAAATCCCCGAGTGGCCGAGTCAGCAGAATTGCCCCCACGTGAGAGTCATTGCCAGGGTTTAATTAAACAGAGATCGATCGTGGGGCTGAGGGGGAGCCGGGGGGGGGTGCACGTGCAGGCCAGGAATTGGCACTTTTGGGCTGGATTTATTTTTTTGATAGCCAGGAGTTATTGATATTTCAGTGAAGGCTGCCCTGGCAGAGCGGCTCGGGGAGGGAGAGGTGCTCCCAAGCGTCCTCCTTTCCTTCCATCTCATCCCAGGGATGGCTGGCAGCGAGCTGGAATGCCTGGCTGCTCCTTGGGAAGAGTTTGGGTGCTGCAGGAAGGCTCTGGGAGCTGGAAATGCCTCGAGGTGTGAGCAGCAAATCCACACAGCAACCCCAGGAAATGGGAATCACCTTCCCAAAAACAGCCCAGGATGTCTGGAAAGGCTGAGCTGGAACAGAGACCAGAGAGAGCAAAAGGAAAAATCGGGATTTATTGAAAGGATTCACCTCGGGCAGTGCAAGAGCCCGGCCAGGGCTACACCCAAATCAAATCCCAGCTGGATCCTGGGCACGAGTTTTACACTTTTATAAGTTTTGGTTCATCTGCACATTGGGGTCAATGATCCACCCACAGCCCCAGGCTATGAAGTCTCAGCCCCTGCCTTGCCCCCTTTCCCTCGCTGCTGTTTCTGCTTTTTGGGTGCCAGTTGTCCTTGATTGTCCAGCTAGAAAGGAATTGTTTTGTCTGAGTCCCCTGTGAAGAGAACTCACCAACACCTCATGTGAAGTTTCAGAGTTCCACACTAAGCAGCAGAGATTCTGAAAAATAGAAAAGTTAAACCCAAGGCATCACCAGGATGCTTTGGGAAAGGGCAAATCCACACAGCAGCACCAGGAAATGGGAATCACCTTCCCAAAACAGCCAGGGATGATTTGGGAAAAGGCACTTCCAGGTGGAGAAGTCACCCCGGGATGATGATGTGGATATTCCAGGACAAATCCTGACCAGCACAATTTGAGGGCTGGGATGTCCAGGCCAGCCCTGGAGGAGCTTCAGGGAACTCAGATTTTCTGGGAATGCTGGGAACTGCTGGAGCAAAGCTGCTCTGCATCCTACAAACCATCCCTGCTGATGGCTCCAGGGCTCACAGAGCTGGGTCCGAGCTCCAAAGGGACCCTGAAATTCCACAGGATCCCTGTGGGATCCAGGATTGGAGGCTGGGAAACCTGGCTGATCCAGATCCCAGGGAAGAGCTGCTGGCTGTGGGGTTGGGAATTGCCTGTTCATGGCAGATCTGGCTCTGTCCTGCTGTCTGTCTGACCTGCTGTGTGTCCCTGTTTTTCCATGGCCTCTGGGATGAAATGCCAGCCAATCCTGGAGGAGAATCGCTGCTGGGAATCCAAAGCAGATCCTAAAAAAAAAAAAAAAAAAAAAAAAAAAAAAAAAAAAAAAAAAACCAGAAAATGGGCGGGCAGAGATGGGAATGCTCGGCTGGAAATGCCAACAGGAGCTGGGAATGTTCCCTCCAGGGACACCGAGCCCCTTCCCTGTCCCTGCCATTCCCACGGGAACCACGGGCACACCAACAGCACCAAAACATTTTGGGAGGCGTCAGGTGAAGATGTGCAGAGTGAGCTCCACGTGCCCAGATCCATTGGGATTCAACCACCTCGGGAGCAGAGCGGGGAAGTTCCCAGCTGCTGGAAATTCCACACAGCTCCTTTCATTTCCACACATTTTTCCTGCCTAATTGGAGCGAGGCAGAGCTCGGGAAGGAGCTGGACTCGATCCACGACTCATTCCTGAGGGAGGGAGGGATGCAGGGGTTGCTCCCTGGGTACCAGTTGCACCAGTCTGCTCTTACTGGGTGTAGAAGGAGGAACCTTTTGTCTCCAGGCACCCCCAGATGTCATTTGGGTACACAGGATGAGAAAATTCCCTTTTTTTTTTTTTTTTTTTTTTTTTTTTTTCCTGTTTCAGGTGTAGCTGTGCTGCTTTTCCACACCTCCCCCTCAGCAGCAGCATCCAGGCTGGACTCCTGTAAATGTTAGCTGAGACTCAATGGAAAGGAAACAAAACCCCCCCAAACAAACCCAGAGGAATAATTCCCATTTCTGTGCCGCCTTCAGATCAGTCCCACAGCCCCGACATCTCCCAGCTAATGACTGAAAATCCCTTTTCCTTGCAGCCTGGGCACCAATCAATACTCCACAAGCAATTTCCAGGGCTCAGCTCGCTCGTTAAAGCCCCAAAATTCCCGTTCCTGGGGAAGTGGGTGGCACACAGTCAGTCACAGTCACAAAGAGCCCAGCAGGACGCTGCCTCTACCTGCAAAGCAGGAATCATCCAGGAAAAAAAAAAAAGCTCTTTTCCCAACCTAGGGATGAATCCTGAATCCCAGTAAGCACTGGAGAGGCTTCAGCAGAGCAGCAGGTCCTGCCATTGCCACCTTCCTGCTCCAGCAAGTGATGGAGAGCTCATCCTGATCCCAGGGCTTCCCAAAATTTGCTTTTCCATGGCCAGGGGCTGCTCCTGGCAGGTTTGCTCTGTGTCTTGGATGGGGTCAGAGGGGCTCCAGCATCATCCAGCCACCCAGCTGCCATCCCTGCAGGAATTCTGGCTGGGACAACACCCAGCAGGACCAGGCTGGAGCAGGAGCCTGAATCTCCCATCAGGGATGGTGGCCGGGCTTTTCCAGCAAGGAAATTCCTTTCTTTTAAAGTTGCTTTGCTTAATTACTCTGGGATACATCCAAAGATTCGAGTGCCACGAGCCTTTGAAGTTCAGAGAGCCTCGAGCAGGTGCCATAATCCCCTTATCCTAATCCTGATGGCCAAGATAGGCTGGCTGCCCTTTCTCCCAGTCGAGGTTTAAAAATCCAGAGTCGCTGTCTGCATTCCTGGGATGAGATTTGGGATCCCGCTGACCTGTGGGGTGTTCATGGACACCTTGGCTTGGTTGGGGATGATTTTAATCTCCCTAAAATCTCGTGGGAGCACCCAGGAGGGCGGTGGGTGTTTTTCCAGTGGAGAAACACTCGATCCATCCCTGGAAAGGAAGGGGGGATTCCAGGAAGGATTCCAGGAAGGAAGGAAAGAAGGAAGGATTCCAGGAAGGATTCCAGAATTCCAGGATTCCAGGAAGGATTCCAGGAAGGATTCCAGGAAGGATTCCAGGATTCCAGGATTCCAGGATTCCAGGAAGGATTTCAGGATTCCAGGAAGGATTTCAGGATTCCAGGATTCCAGGATTCCAGGAAGGATTCCAGGATTCCAGGATTCCAGGATTCCAGGATTCGAGGAAGGATTTCAGGATTCCAGGAAGGATTCCAGGAAGGATTCCAGGATTCCAGGATTCCAGGATTCCAGGAAGGATTCCAGGATTCCAGGAGTCCAGGATTCCAGGAAGGATTCCAAAATTCCAGGATTCCAGGAAGGATTCCAGGATTCCAGGAAGGAAGGAAGGAAGGATGGATTGGATAGATTGGATTTGATGATCTCAAGGGTCTTTTCCAACCTGGTTCATCCCATGATTCTGTGGTTGGAAAAAGGCTCAGGATGCCTGGAGGCCTCGATCTGCTGCCACAGCACAGCTCAGCTCCAGGGAATTGCCATTCCCAGCAATGTTTCCATCTGAAACCAGCTCCCCCAGAAACACCTGGCTCTGCTGCAAGTTCCAATCTGGCACGAGCTGCCAAAAGTCGAGGCTGGATCGGAGCTGAGCACTTCCATCAAATTCCATAATTGCAGGGTGGTGAATGAGCTGGGAAATAAAGTCAACTGTGGGGTAACAAATGAAGTATTCACTGCAAGAGAGGTGTGAGAGCTTTCACAGCTCACAAAATGTCTTCTCTGCCCTTTTTTTTGTTCCCTTTCTTTCGCCCCCCAAATTAAATTTTCCTTGAAATCAATGTATTCCCGTGGAAATCCTTTATTCCAACAAAATGCCATTGAAATGCCATTTTCTGCTGGCAATGCTCTGCTGGTTTGTTATTGACACGCTTCAATTGCTGCTCCCGTGCCAGCCAACAGCACCCAGGGCACCTTCCCCTCAGCCTGCACTGCCATTTGTGTCCCCACAGCTCCAGGGGCTGGAATCCAGCCTGGAGGGATTCTTCTGGAATGTTTTGATGCCTCCTGGGTGCATCCCCTCTGTGGTCACTGTGCTGGAAAGAGAGAGAAAGGACAGCAACACACACGGAGCTCTTTTTTGGGGAAAAAAGGCCAATTTATTGTACAGACAGCCCGGATTTAAAGTGTGTCAGTGCAGCCAGGACAGGACAGGAGCTCATTGGACAATTGGGAAAAACATCCTTGGGACAGCACCTCAGGATGTGTCCCACGGGAAAGACACCAGGGGTTAATGTTGGTGATGAATTCCACTCTGTTTGTCACCGTGTTCTCACCCTGGGAGACTCCTCCCTAACTGAAGCTGCAGTCAGCTTGTCAGCCTGGGAATGGAGCTGAGAGTCAGGAGAAATCCAGGCCTGGAGACAATTCCCAAGCTGGAATTCCCCAGCTCTGGGAATGTGTGTGTCCACAGCTTCATCCTCATTCCCATGAGGAATCACATCCTGTCCCAGGCCCTTCCCACCTTGGACCAATCCATGCCCTGGGTGCAGGAGAGGCTCCAGACCTGCAGAATTCCATCTCCAGGCACAGGAATCCCTCACTCAACTCCCATCTCCTGCTCCTCTGACCATGGATTTGCATCTTCTACCTTTGCATGGCAGCCATGAGATTTCCCAGGCTCCAGAGATCCCACAGGATTGTCACCAGACTGGTTTGTAGCCAGACTGGGCTGGGTTTGCCCCAAAATTCCTGTGGGAATCACAGGCTGAGCTCTGCAGGCAGCTCCAGGCAGCTGCTCCCTGTGGTTTTTAACTCAGCAAACCTGGATAAACATCCTTGGAGGGGGATCACAGCATTCCCAGTTCCAGCAGGAAGCCACCACTGGGATCCCTGGAATAGCTGTGCAGGGAGAAAATATCTCCAGTGTGTCCTGTCCGTGGCTGGGAGGAACTGGGACAGCAGGGGAACACAGGGTCCTGTTCCTCAGGGAAAATGGAATGGATTTAACCAGAAAATGAGAGATTTAGATGGGATATTGGGATGAAATTCCTCCCTGGGAGGGTGGGGAGGCCCTGAGGGTGCCCAGAGAAGCTGTGGCTGCCCCTGGATCCCTGGAAGTGTCCAAGGCCAGGTTGGAGCATCCTGGGACACTGGGAGGTGTCCCTGCCATGGCAGGGGTGGGAATGGGATGAGGTTTAAGGTCCCTTCCACCCCAAACCATTCCGTGATTCCATAAAATACCCGATGGACAAATTGTCCCTCAGAGGGACATCCACAGGCTGGAGAAATGGGCTGGTGGGAGCTTTGTGTTCCCAGTGCTCCCAGTGCTCCCAGTGCTCCCAGTGCTCCCAGTGCTCCCAGGGCCAGGCCAAGAGGCAGCAGGCACACACGGAAATTCAGGAATTTTCTCTCATGTGAGAAGATTTTATTGGGAAGGGAGTTGAACATTTGGAGTTCCATGAGAGCTTAGGATGTTCCCATCCTTGGACATTCCCAAACTCCACCTGGATGTGGGAAACCTGCTCCAGGTGACTCTGCCTGTGCAGGGCTTGGACCAGGTAATCTCCAGAGGTGCCTTCCAAGCTCAGCTGCTCTGGGATTTGGGAATTTTTGGTTTCTGAGCCCCTGTTTGTGGCTGTTCTCCCCAACCCCTGATGGGACAAAAGTTTTTTCCCAACTTTCCCGTGCTTGGGGATTTCTCTGGAACCATCTCAGTGCTCCTTGTACAGAACTGGAGGGAATTTGGAGTGAGGATCTGGATTTGTTGCCCTGGGTGAGCTGGGGCTGACCTTGCCCTCCCACCTGAGCAGGATCTTCCCTCTCCAGGTGTTTTCCTGGCTTTGCTGTGGAAGAATCCAAGGAAGAAGAATGAAAACACTTCTTTCCACACAGATCCTTAAAGCAGAGCTCCCAATTCCTTCCCAAATTCTGCTGATGTCCATTTTGGCAGCAAATTTAATCTCCTGAGATGCTCCTGAGAGGCTGCAGGGGCCACCCTGCCCTTCCCCTGAGCCAGGAATCAGGAGTGAGTTGTTTATTCCCTGCAGGATTTATTCTGGAAGTGCTGCCAATGCTGAGCTGTCCCAGCCTTGGGATTGATCCCAAAATCCTGCAGGAACCTGCCCAGGCTCCTCTGACCACACCACCAAGATCCAGCCCTGGGGGATTCATTCCCACACGGGAATTCATTTTATTTTACCCCCTTGAAGTGGTCCAAGTTAATTTTTTCCTCCCCTTTTCCCATATTTCCCTGCTTCTCTGCTGCAGCTCTTTTCCTTGGAACACAAAGGGTTTGGAGTTTGTCCTCCCAACAAACTGAACAACCTAAAGCCAATTAAAAGCAGCTTTTCCATGCAGATACACTCAGATTCAGTTTTATTTTCAGGCTTGGCAGTTCATTAATAACAGAGGAAAAAATATCCCACAACCAAGGAATCAGCAGCACTCAGCGAGGATCCTGGGATGGGGCAGGAAAAGGGAATAAAATCTGGCACCACAGGAAAAAAAATAAAACCAGGAACCACAGAAATGCAGCTTTCCATGGCAGGCAGCTCAGTAAACTCTTTATTGGGGTCATTTCTCTCCTGATGGAATATTTGCAGGTTTTTTTTTTGGTTTGTTTTTTTTTTTTTTGGATCCAGCTTGGTTGGTGATGAAGCAGCTCTGTTAATCCCTGGTGCCCAACCATTCCTGGGTGTTCTTATCCCAGTGTTTGCCTCAGGAATTGGGAATCCCAGGACTTCCAGTTCCCTTTGTGCATCTTTGGGCAGAGAAATTATCTCAGGTCCTTACCTGAGGGCCAGGAACAAAAAAGAGTCCAAAGGAAAAAAAAAATAAAATAAAAATCCAGCGGGGAATAACTGGTTTTTATTTAACACATTACTTTTTCAAACATAGGCTCCAGCTTACTTAAGGCAAAGTTCAAGTTAATATTGATATTTGAAGGAAGCAGCACTTTCATATTAATCAGCCACTATTAAATGTGTGTTAGGAGACAAAGCTCGTGGGCTCTGGCTCCAGACACGTTTTCAAATGGTTCAGGCTCACTTTGATCCTTCTTAATGACAGAGAGCAATTAGAAAATGGGTTCAGAAACTCTTTCCACGCACAGCTTGCACAGGTGAGGGGTTTTTTGGGGTTTTTTTTTTGGTCACGTTGTCAGGTAATATCCCTGGAAAGCCAAAAATGCCCTTCCTTGGCTCCTCCTGCTCGGATGTGTCAGGTTTGGAGGTGATAAATGGTGACAAAAGTGTGAGGGGCTCTGAGGGTTCTGTGCAGGATTTTGGGGGTGCCAGATTTGGGACTGGACAATCCTTGCAGGATTTTGGGGCTGCCAGATTTGGGGTTAGATATCTGTGCAGGATTTGGGGGGATGCCACATTTAGGGTTGGACGTCCTTGCAGGATTTTGTGGGTGCCAGATTTGGGGCTGGACAATCTTTGCAGGATTTTGAGGGGTGCCAGATTTGGGGCTGGACAATCCTTGCAGGATTTTAAGGGGTGCCAGATTTGGGGCTGGATATCCCCACAGATTTTGGGGATGCTTTCTGGGCATCAGAGGTGGGAAAGAGCGATGAGAAAAAAGGTCCAGCAGAGGCTGTGGATTCTCTGGGCAAACCCCAAATGTGCTGGAGCTCCTTCTGCAGGTGCCTCAAGCTCCAGGTGACCCCCAAAGGCACCTCTGTGGATCAGGGAGTGTCCAGGGTGAAAAATTCACGGGAAAACTCAGGCACCTGGAAAAAAATCACCCCATTCAGCCCAAGCCACGTCTCTCTCCTCCCCAGCAGGAGACAGGAGCTGCCAGCACTGCTACATCCTAAAAACGATACAAAACAGGCTGGAAATATCCCAGGAAAAACCCCAAATTCCCCTTTTTCCTTCTCCCACACCTCCAGCTCCACCTCTCCTGCGTGGCAAGAGGGGAGCTGGGCTGGTGGAGCAGCTGGAAAATGGGAAACCAGGAGGAGATTTCGTGGGGCTGATCACACTGAGCCCTTCTGTGCCCCTGCTCTTGAGCCTTTCCCAATTTTCCCTCTTTGAAAACGGGAATGTTTCATTCTGCTCCATCTTGGCATCTTTTTAGTCTCAGGTTTGCTGGTGGCTCATTAGGGAGCAGCTAACGAGCTTTCTGTGCCCACAGTGGATGGGTTGGAAATCCCTGACAAATCTCTTGTTTTTCCTCAAGCTCTGCGTTGGAATTGGTGTGAGCAGAAGAGAAGAGATAAAGGATTCAAATATAAAGAAAGGCTCTTCGTTGAGGAGGTGTCAGGAACGCCTCCCCACCCCTCCAAGGAAGATTCCAGAGGTGAAAAATGCTCCAGATCCTGCTGAGAAAACCCCAAAAAATCGTGTGGAGAAGGGACAGAACTCTCCTGCCCTAAAAATCCATCCGGTGCAGCTACATCTGCTAAAAGCACAGGAATTAAAATCCCGGGAGCCCGAATTCCATCCACACCGAGGCACCTGGACGAGAAATTTGGTTTGCAAAAATCGGGAGCGAGCCAGGGGCTCCCGATGCTCCTGAGCAGCCTCACCGGCACAAAAGCTGCTCCTTTCAGCTGGCCAAATGAGCAGAGTGAAGCGAAAATTATGGTCATTAAACCCCTCTTTTACCTGAAATGCAACCTTTTATTTAGATAACAAAGACATTTTTGCGTTTGATGGGCACTTTCAAGTGCAGCAGTTGGAACAGTGACATCAAGAGCGCAATCCCAGCGTGAAAAATCAAAATATAGAAGCGACTCCGAGGTCCTCTATGCCCCTCCCGGTGGAATTAATTTAAAACCAGCTCTAATCAATCTGGACCTGACTCAGCTGCCTCTCCCACAGCTGGGCTGGGAGCTCCACGCTCAAATTCCATAGGAAGGAGAAGGAGATGGGTTGGAAAAATCCAAGGTGGCATTTGTCACAGGGGCTCTCTGGCCTCACCTGCTGCAGCAGCAAACGAGGCCCTGGCAGGTGCAGAATTGCAAACCCCACTTTTTGTGTTCCCATCTCCAAAAAAAAAAAAAAAAGGGGGGGCTCTGGGAATGCTTTTGAAGCGGTTTTGGTTCCCAGCTGCTCTGCTTTGCTTCTCTTTGGGTGGGAAGGACACGGGATTGCAGAATTCACAATTCCAGCGCCTTTGGAAAAACAGGGGGATTGGAGGGGAGAAAAAAAAAAATGCTGTAACCTCCTCAAAGTCTGCAAAATAAAGAGAAGCAACATCCACGCGGCTCCTTTTGTCCATGGGGTTTGTTGTGTGTCCCAAATTCCACATCCCAGGTTTGTTTGTGGGGTTTGCAGCCCTCCAGGTTCCAATGGGAACCCAAACATTCCCTGTCCCTTTTCCCTGCTTTGATCCCCTCTGCTCCTTCCCAGGCTGGGAATCGTGAGAATTGTGGAATTCTGATGAAGGTCACCGAGCTGGGGACACACCCTGGGATTCACCCAAGGCGTGAATTTTTTTATTTTAGCCTGAAGTTCTCACCTGAGTTTTTTAAGGGAGGAGGAGCCCAACCGTGAGGAATTCTCAGTCAGCCTCCCAGATAAATAAAGAAAAGGGATTTTTATGGATCCTGCTGCTCTTTGTGCCACTCGGAGATGTCCAAGTGACAGCAAACAGCCTCAGGCTGTGCCAGGGGAGGCTGGGGTTGGACAGCAGCAGGAATTTCTCCATGGAAAGGGTGCTCAGGGATTGGAACTGCCCAGGGAGGGTTGGAGGTTTCCCAGGAATTCCTGGAGGTGACACTGAGTGCTCTGGGCTGGGGACAAGGTGAGGATGGGGCACAGTTTGGGCTCCACGGGCTGGGAGAGCTTTTCCCACCTCAGCCATTCCCTGATTTTTTGTGTGTGCACAATCATCAGTGGCACGAATCCATCTCTGCATCCTTGGGAAGGTGTGGCAGGGGCTGCAGGTGCAGGGAATTCAGAATTCAGATCACCAGGGCTGTCCCCAGCTCCTCTCCACAGCGGAGGAGAGGGGACAGGGATTTCTCCAGGCTGGCATCCCACTCCTCCAGTGCAGGGAGGGACGAGGCTCTGGGGGCTCAGCCTGGATGGTTTTGGGATCAGGGCACAGGCAGGTGCTGAGCTCTGCAGCCAGCCCAAAAGGAATTAGGAACACTGAAGTGATTTTTCCCTCCTGTCTAAACCTGGGCAGGACCAACCCCAAGATTGTAAGAACACTAAAATGTCCCCGAGTGCTTTTTCCTTCCTGTCTAAGCCTGGGCAGGACCAAGCCTTTAGGAACACTAAAATCTCCCTGAGAGTTTTTCCCTCCTGTCTAAACCTGGTCAGGACCAACCCCAAGATTTTAGGAACACTAAAACCTCCCTGAAGGTTTTTTTCCTCCTATCTGAGCCTGGGCAGCACCAAGCCTTTAGGAGCATTAAAATCTCCCTGAGAATTTTTTCCTCCTGTCTACACCTGGGCAGGACCAACCCCAAGATTTTAGGAACACTAAAATGTCCCTGAGTGTTTTTTCCCTCCTGTCTAAACCTGGTCAGGATCAACCCCAAGATTTTAGGAACACTAAAAGCTCCCTGAAAGTTTTTTCCCTCCTGTCTGAGCCCAGCATCAGCAACCCCAAAGTGGGAGCTGCTCTTTGGGGCAATGTCCTACAGGAAGGAAAACATTAGAGACAGGTTCTTGTCAGCAGCACGGGGTTATCCCAGCACTGATCCTGCAGGAATGGGGGACACAACCCTCTGGGAATGTGTTTGATATAAAAAAATAAAACCCTGTGATGCTCTCAACCAGCAGCAGCAGGGAGGGGAAGCTCTCCCAGGTGACACTTAGCCCCTCACACCCAGAGCTTTGCCTTCCACCAGAAGATTTTGGGGATCTGGAAGTGCCACTTTTCCCCCTGGAGCTGTGGGAACGGGAATGAGACCCCCCCAAAGCTGAGCTGTGGGGCCCCTCCCGGGTGGCCCTGCTGGATCCAGCCCCTCCTTGCTGCCCAGGAGGGAGGGCAGGGTCCCATGTGAAGGTGAGCCAGCGTTTAAGCCCGGCTTAAAGCTGGGTAAGACCTTAAAACCCTCGGTGTCACCCAAGGGCTTAAAGGTCTTAAGGCTGCACTGAGTCCTGAGTTTAAGCAGCTTAAGCCTCCTGCAGCCTCCCTGCTCCTTGAAGGGCAGTCCCACAGCATCCCAAGGGTTCCTGCCTTAAAGGTCTCCCAAATCCAGGCTCTCAGAGAGTGGGAATTTCTTCCAGGCTGCTCCAAAGTCTCTTATTCCATCCTGGCTGGGCTCAGTGCAGGAGTGTAATGGTGGTGGTGCTTTTTGTACTATTTAATTAGTGGTTTGTTTTGTTTCTTTCTTTATTTTTATTTTATTTGTATTTTTTAGAGCTAGGATTAAAACAAACACACAAAGAAAACTGATTTTTTTGTGTGTGTGTTCAGGCTTGGTCGTTTATTAAATGTTATCAAAAGCACAGAAAGTTCAGCAACACTTTTAGCCACCAGCTAAAAGCGAGCAAAATGGAGATTAATTCAGAAAGCTGCAAGGTTTCTTAAAGTTACATAGTCCAGTAGAGAAATAACACTTATATTATTTATATTTTTAACTCAATAATCAAATTCTTGTGACCTTCAGTGCAGCATTAACTCTCTATTTAGAAACTACTGCTTGGAACTATGAAGAGGAAGGAAGATGAACACTGAAAGAGACACCACCAAAAATCGTTTATCTTGTCCAATACTTATTACTACACTATAAAAACTTCAAATTCCAAACTCTTCACCATATGAAATCACACCAAATTTCTATTTAACTGCACACCAGTGATTTTAACTCCATCACTCAAGGATTCTCCAAGGCCTCAGGTTAAAAGCAGTGTTCTCCTGGGGGTCAGTGCCAGAAAGCTCAAAAAACTCCAAAGGTTTTTGGGATCCAACACAAGAGGTCCCTTCCTTCCTGGAATCCTTCCTTCCTTCCCCAAGTTTAAGACCAAAGATTTCTGGAGCTGATTTTCCTCTTTTCCTTGGCTATGAGATTGAAGGGGCAGGTCCTGGTGATGCCTTGGGTTTTAGCTTTTCTATTTTTCACAATCTCTGCTGCTTAGTGTGGAACTCTGAAACTTCACATGAGGTGTCGGTGAGTTCTCTTCACAGGGGACTCAGACAAAACAATTCCTTTCTAGCTGGACAATCAAGGACAACTGGCACCCAAAAAGCAGAAACAGCAGCGAGGGAAAGGGGGCAAGGCAGGGGCTGAGACTTCATAGCCTGGGGCTGTGGGTGGATCATTGACCCCAATGTGCAGATGAACCAAAACTGATAAAAGTGTAAAACTCGTGCCCAGGATCCAGCTGGGATTTGATTTGGGTGTAGCCCTGGCCGGGCTCTTGCACTGCCCGAGGTGAATCCTTTCAATAAATCCCGATTTTATTCCTTTCAATAAATCCCCATTTTATTCCTTTTGCTCTCTCTGGTCTCTGTTCCAGCCCAGCCTTTCCAGCCACCACTGGGATGCTGCAGGATAAAGGCAGAGTGTTCTGCATGCCCAGAAATCCGGGCTGGACAAGGACAGGAGAGCCTGGCAGGGTCTGTGCCCTCTGCAAACACCACCCCTGACCCACAAAGGAGCTTCTCAGAACCCACAAAGCCCCGTCCCTGCAGCCCCTGTGAAGATCCAGCTGCACATCCCTGCTCTAAACCCTGCAGCATCTTAAACCAGCTCTAATGCTAAGCCTTTGGAGTATTTTAAACTGCTTAGGCTGCTCCAAAGGCTGGCTTAATCTTAAACTGCACAGCAGCTGCTTAAACAGTTTAATCTGCTCTCAAAGCTGGCAGGAACACGGGGGCTTGAGCTGGGCTTAGCCCTGGCCTTGTCACACCCAAAGTGACACCAGAGCTCTTCTCCTGAGCAGACCTTGCAGAATGCAGGGGGAAAAAAAAAAAAAACCTTTGTCCCTTCCTGTTGGAAATCTGGAAAAGGAAAATTTTAAATTTTCTGTGTTAACAGACAAGAAAATGCTGCTTTGAACCTGAAGCCGTATAAAAAAAAAACTTCCAAAATTAAATAATAAGACTGAAATCACAAATGTGGAGTTGAAATGAAAGTGTGTAATATCACATAATAGGAAACATAAGTTTCAAAATTTTAAACTGTAATAATATATAAAACAAAAAAAATACATTATATAATTAATGTATATAATATATCATTATATATATTATATATTATTGATGGATCTCAAGAATCTGGAGTTTTTGAGGTTTTGAGTTTTTTCCCCCAGGAAAACACTGCTCTGGAGCTGAAACCTTGGAGAAGATTTGTAAATATGAATAATGAGTTAGAAATCACAGATGTGCAGTGGGTTAGATGTGTGTGTTTTCACTGTGTGATGAGTTGTAAATTTGAGGTTTTTATGGATAGTGGTGGATATGGGACAAGATGGAGAATTTTGGGGTGGTGTCTTTTTTTTTTTTCATTTTCTTCTCCACAGAACTCAGGCAGTGACCTTTGGTTGGTCAAATGTCACTCTAAGGGTTGTGGGAATCTGTTATTGGGTCAAAAGGATCAATAATGTCGGTGTTAAATTTGTTTTTGTTTGTTTGGCTTTAAAAGGCCTCGGAGCAGCCTCAGCTGGGGCCATTTTTGCCACTTGTAGCCAGGAGCTGGAGGTGCTGTCACACTTCCTGTAATTTCTGATAAAATATAATAAACATCCAAGCCCAAACACGAGAATTGCCTCAGTCTCAGTTTCTGTTAATCCTGGCTCTGAGGGAAAACAGAGACTGGTGACAAACCACTCCTGAGTGCTGCAAAGCCCAGCTTAAACCCCCACAGCCTTCTCCAAAGGCTGAGGTCAAAAGCAGTGGGGGTCAGTACCAGAAAACACAGAAAGCTCAAAAAAAATCCCAAAGTTTTCTGGGATCCAAGGTTTCCCTTCTCCAGGTGAGCATTCCCAGCTCTCCCAGCTCCAGAGCAGAGCTTGGAGCATCCCCGTGGCCTCTCTGGATTTGCTCCAAATTGTCCTTGCTGTGCTGGGCACACCCAGCAGCACCCTGGGGTGGTGCTGGCTCGTCACACGGTGTCACCCAGACACCAGAGGGTGGCATGAGATGATCTTGGAGGTCCTTGCAGCCCAGTCCATTCCATAAATCCACGAGGAGCAGGAGCTGGCTCTGTGTCCCCTGAGCCACCTCCCCTGCCAGCAGCACGTCCTTGCCCGGGCCCAGCTCCACGTCTGAGCAGCACAGAGACAATGTCCTCCCCTAAGTGGGTTAGAGGAGATTGGATTAGCAATTTCTGAGTTAGTAAAAGTCTAAGGATGGCAGATAAAACAAAGTGTGACAGCCTAAGCAGCCCCTGTCAGCGGGGATTGATCACGGCACTAATGGGCAGCGACAGGCACACATTAATAACACAATAACCCGGCTCGGGATATTGGCACTATCACAACCCTTTAACCTGGCAATAACTCACGGGGAAGGAGCTCCCCATGGCAGAGCCGGCGTGGCTGGGCTGCTGCTGCTGCCCCCTCCCACCTGCCAGGCGGCTGGAATGCCAGGGGGTCATTGGTTCTGCCAGAGAGATGGAATTCCAGGAGTTGCCAGCTGTGCCAGGCAGCTGGAATGCCAGGGGGACACCGGTTCTGCCAGAGAGATGGAATTCCAGGGGTTACCAGCTGTGCCAGGCAGCTGGAATGCCAGGGGGACACCGGTTCTGCCAGAGAGATGGAATTCCAGGGGTTACCAGCTGTGCCAGGCAGCTGGAATGCCAGGGGGACACCGGTTCTGCCAGAGAGATGGAATTCCAGAGGTCATTGTCTCTGCCAACCAGCTGGAATTCCAGGGGGTCATTGGTTCTGCTGGGCAGCTGGAATGCCAGGGGTCACCAGCTGTACCAGGCAGCTGGAATTCCAGGGGTCACTTGTCCTGCCAGACAGCTGGAATTCCGAATTCCAGGGGTCATCAGCTCTACCAGACAGCTGGAATTCCAGGGAGTCATCGGTTCTCCAGAGAGCTGGAATGCCAGGGGTTACCACCTGTGCCAGGCAGCTGGAATGCCAGGTAGTCATTGGTTCTGCCAACCAGCTGGAATTCCAGGGGTCACCAGCTGTGCCAGAGAGCTGGAATTCTGGGGGTCACCAGCATTTCCTGGCAGCTGGAATTCCCGGGAGTCATTGGTTCTGCTGAGCAGCTGGAATTCCAGGGGGTAACCAGCTGTGCCAGGCAGCTGGAATTCCAGAGGTTACCAACTGTGCCAGAGAGCTGGGATTTCGGGGGTCATTGGTTCTGCCAGAGAGCTGGAATTCCGAATTCCAGGAGTTACCAGCATTTCCAAGCAGCTGGAATTCCGAATTCCAGGGGTAACCAGCTCTCCCAGGCAGCTGGAATTCCGAATTCCAGGGGTGACCAGCTCTCCCAGGCAGCTGGAATTCCGAATTCCAGGGGTGACCAGCTCTCCCAGGCAGATGCCAGGTCCCATCCCGAGACCCCACAGTCCCATTCCAGGCAGGGATTTCCACCAGGATGCTCCTCCGGGGTGTGGGCACAGCTCAGGGAGGGACCAGGAGATGTGCAGGGTGACTCCAAAGTGGTGGCAGGGAAAACAGGGAATGGGGAATATCAGGAGTCAAGCTCAGAGCACTCAGTGAAGGTGTCTGAAGGAACTGGACAGCAGGTGATTGTGGGGAAATTTGGGGATTTATTTTTTTTTTCAAGATATTCTGAATTTGAGTCCCACAAACCATTCCCAGTTTTCCTGGAAGCCTCCTGCTTCTACTCCAAGCTATGGTGGGAGAAGACACACCAGGGAAATAACAATAAAAAATAAAATCAGGACTGTTTAGAAAATTAAAAACTGAATTAGAGACTGATTTTTTTTTTTTTTTTAATGTAACTTAAGATTTGGGGAGGGGTGAAAAAAATTAAAGCCTGTCTTAAGGCAGAGAGCAGCCCCTGGTTTCCAAGGCTTTTCCAGAGGCTGCTCAGTGTCACGGAGCACGGAGAGGGAGGAGAGATGGAGAAATATCCCGGCTGCCTCTCCACCCCCGAGCAGGAGCAGCCTCTGCTCTGGCTCCCTCCCAGCACTTCCAACTCTTGGCTGAGCTCGTCAGAGCAACTCTGAGAGCAATTCCAGGGATCCAAAGGGCACCAAATCCCGAGTGAGAGCAGGGCTGCGGCACCGGCATCTGCAGAGGAACCTTTCCCTTTCCCTTTCCCTTTTCCTTCCCTTTCCCTTTCCCTTTCCCTTTCCCTTTCCCTTTTCCTTCCCTTGCCTTGCCTGAACTTGCCTTTCCTTTCCCCTTCCCTTTTCCCTTTCCTTTCTCTCTCCTTTCCTTTCCCCTTTCCTTTTTCTTTCCTGAACTCTTTCCCCTTTCCTTTCCTTTCCTTTCCTTTCCTTTCCTTTCCTTTCCTTTCCTTTCCTTTCCTTTCCTTTCCTTTCCTTTCCTTTCCTTTCCTTTCCTTTCCTTTCCTTTCCTTTCCTTCCCTTCCCTTCCCTTCCCTTCCCTTCCCTTCCCCTTTTTCCTTCCCTTTTCCCCTCCATTCTCCCCCCACCTCCCCAGGGCTGGATCTTCCATCACCTCCAAACCCCAGGCAGGTGGAATTTTTGGGAAATGCTTTTGCTGCCCCAGTTTGGCCGGGTGGGGGATTTGGGATGCCCGTGGCTGCTCACACCCTCCTCCAGGTCAGCCTTTGCAGTGGACACAGCGATCCTGGGAATGTCCACGCGTGCCAGCCGTGGAGCAGGAGGAGCTGGGGACTGTTCCCAGTGCTCCCTGCACCCCTCATCCATCCCTTCCAGGAAAAACGGGGATTAACCCACTCCTGCTGTGCCCAAAAAATTCAATTTAAGGGCACAGAACCCCCCCTCCCAGCTGTTATAAACTTCATTTATTCCAGCGTGGAATCCTCTGCCCCACCTCCCAATCCATGGCTGAGGTGCTGCTCCCACCTTTCCTTGGAGTGGTGACCACTTGTTGCCCAAAACATCGAGTCAGGGACTGTCACGAGGAAAATTTGGGATTTTATTTAGGGATGTAGGGACATGGCAGTGTCCCAGAAAAATACAACCCAATCCTCCCTTCGGGGAGAGGCAAATCCCTTCTTTCCCATGGAGTTCCTGCCACCTGCTCCCCTCTCTTTGGGGCAGAGTCTAAAACAAATATATATAAAAAAATTAAATAAAAGGTGGAAATGCAATGTAGCACTGAAGGATCCCCTGACTAATTCTCCTGCAAATCAGACCGCTGAAAGATTTTCTACCAAAAGAGCATTTATTTCCCTGGGTAAGGAGTGAGAATATCCCGATTATCCCGATTATCCAACACTTTTCCCACCACAGCTGCCCCAGCCACGGCTTTGCTGCAGCATTGCATGCGAGGGCCGTGCATCACCAGCACAAAAAAAAAAAAAAAAAAAAAAAAGGGAGGGCTCCTCTTGTTGTGCTTAATTAGAATAATGAAGCTGTGAGTGTAATAGGGGAGGGTGGGGATGCTGCGGCTGTAATTGGCAGGGCTCGGGAAGCGGGAGCTGGCGGCTGCAGCCATATGGAAGCAGCAAAGTGAGGGGAGTGAGTGACAGCCCGGACCTGTGGCGCTCTCATTAATTCCAACAGCAGAGCCGTGATGGATGTGGCAGCTCCCTGCTGCTCCTGCCTCGTTCCAGCGAGCTGCTGCAGCCAGGAACGGGCAAGGAGCAGGGAATGCAGGAAAAGAGGGAGAGGAGGAATGGGGAAAGGTTGTGGGGTGAGATAGGTGGGTGTTCTAATCCGTGTCATCCAGGTGTGGTTCGGGTCAGGACATCCCAGCCCTCAAATTGTGGTGGTCAGGATTTCTCCTGGAATATTCACATCATCATCCCGGGGTGGCTCCTCCACCTGGAAGTGCCTTTTCCCAAATCATCCCGGGCTGGTTTGGGAAGGTGATTCCCATTTCCTGGTGCTGCTGTGTGGATTTGCCTTTTCCCAAAGCATCCTGGTGATACCTTGGGTTTTAGCTTTTCTATTTTTCACAATCTCTGCTGCTCAGTGTGGAACTCTGAAACTTCACATGAGGTGTCGGTGAGTTCTCTTCACAGGGGACTCAGACAAAACAATTCCTTTCTAGCTGGACAATCAAGGACAACTGGCACCCAAAAAGCAGAAACAGCAGCGAGGGAAAGGGGGCAAGGCAGGGGCTGAGACTTCATAGCCTGGGGCTGTGGGTGGATCATTGACCCCAATGTGCAGATGAACCAAAACTGATAAAAGTGTAAAACTCGTGCCCAGGATCCAGCTGGGATTTGATTTGGGTGTAGCCCTGGCCGGGCTCTTGCACTGCCCGAGGTGAATCCTTTCAATAAATCCCGATTTTATTATTTTCAATAAATACCCATTTTATTCCTTTTGCTCTGTCTGGTCTCTGTTCCAGCTCAGCCTTTCCAGACATCCCGGGCTGTTTTTGGGAAGGTGATTCCCATTTCCTGGGGTTGCTGTGTGGATTTGCTGCTCACACCTCGAGGCATTTCCAGCTCCCAGAGCCTTCCTGCAGCACCCAAACTCTTCCCAAGGAGCAGCCAGGCATTCCAGCTCGCTGCCAGCCACCCCTGGGATGAGATGGAAGGAAGGGAGGACGCTTGGGAGCACCTCTCCAGGTCAGCCTGGTGACCCCTGCAGGGTCTGAGCAGGGTCAGAGCCCCCATGGCTCTGCTGTCACCCCTGGGACACCAGGCTGTCCCTTTGGTGGCCCCACTTTGGCAGCACACAGGCCTGGCTCATCCAGAGCCCTTCAGATCCCTCTGGGAGCTCCAGATTGGAGGTGCTGGAGCCTCAGGAAAGCACAGCACAAATCCCAGGGCAGCAGAAAGCAGCTCTGACCCCGGACACGAGCTTTGCTTTGGAAGAGCAGCAAAGAAATTAATTAGAAGGATGTGCCAGCAGTCAAACACAGCCACCCTGTCAGCTTTTCCCACACATTTCCCTTCCTAAAGGTGTTTCCAGGGGCTGAAATGCAGAATTAAGCTGGCTGCAAGGCTGTGCTGTTGTTTCCAAGGCTCTGGCAGGGCAGCTCTGCTGGAACTGAGCAGATGAGAGCAGCTCTGCTCCCTGGAGCTTCCCGGCTCCTGCACGGGTGGTGGAGAGCAGCAGGCAGCATTTGTTGAGCAGTCAGGAGAGGAGAAATGACATGATGGCCCCCGATTTGTCCTCTGTGGCCATCCCAGCGTTTCCAACCCTCCCAGCAGAGAGATGGGGAGCAGGGAGAGGCTGGTGGGGATGGCTGGGGTGCTCTGAGCTCCATCTGAGCTGCAGGACTCGTGGGCAGGGTGGCAAGGAGCCCATCACTCACGGTGGCCACCAGAGCACGGTGAGGGTGTCCCCAGGAGGACAAACCCCACGGGCCTGGGGGTGTCCCCCATGGGGCTGCAGGCTTGGAATGGGAGAGGGAACGGCCTCAGGGTGCACAGCAGCAGGAATTTCCCCAAGGAAAGGGATTGGAACTGCCCAGGGAGGGTTGGATCCCCATCCCTGGAGGTGCCCAAGGAATTCCTGAGTGCTCCAGGGTGGGGACAAGGTGGGGACTTGATGATCCTGGAAACGTTTTCCACCCTCAACAATCCTGGGATTGTCTAGGGGGGTCAGGTATGGTGGCCAAGCTCAAGCCTCCTCAGTTTGGAGCTGCTGGGTGCCAGCACTGAGCTGAGCTGGGGGCTTCCATCCTGCTTTTTCCATCCTTTTCCATCCTGCTTTGCCACCCAATGGATGGAGAAGCAGCTCCTGAAGGGCTGCTGGAATTCCCAGATGAATTCTCTGCTCCCATCCCTGTGCATCCAGGCAGTGAAACTCTTCCCTGGAAAGCCACAGCCCTGGATGGCTCCTGCTCCAAAGTGTCCCATGGCAGGGGTGGCACTGGGCAGGTGGCAGAGCACACCCACCCTGCAGGCAGGGGAAGCAGCACCTGGGAATTCAGCCTGCTCAAGTTTGGGATGCCAGGAGCGGGCTTGGCATGGCTGAAGCACCCAGGGATCCAGAAAATCCTGGATTCATGGGAATTCTTCACAAGGACACCTTCCTCTGCCAAAATGTTGTCACCTGACCGACGTGACAGCCTGCATCTCCTGAGCTGTACTGGCACAGCGGGGTCATTTTCCATTTTCTGAACATCCTCCTGCCCCTCCCCACCATTCCTGCCCAGAATTGTGTCATTTTTCCTGCTTTGAGGGCTTCCACGCCCAGGTGTTCAGAGCTGCTGCTGCCTCTGCTGCAGCACAGCTCAGAAAAGCCCCAGAAGGGTCGTGCTGGGCTCCAGAGCTGATCAGGGAGCTGGGATCAGAGTTTTCAGGGTGATCCAGGCCAAGAAATCTCCATCCTACTAAACCCAAGCAGGGCAACCATCACCACCTGCCTGAGCCTCTCCCAGCATTTCCTCCAGGCTCAGCATCCCACGGTGCTGTGATCATCTCTTCTGCAGGCACTGAAAGGGGTTTTTTTTTTGGTTTTTTTTTTCACTTTAAAGCTTTCCTCTCCTCAGTCTGGGGCTTTATGGACCTCCCTCACCGTGCTGGATAACTCTGTGCTCCCAGCATCTCCTGCCTGCCCTGCTGGCTGGGGTGAATTTGGGAATTATGAATTATGGGGTGAATTTGGGAATGAGGACACTCCCCTCAGCCAGGAGCTGCTGGATGATCCCTCTGGGGGCTTCATGATGTTCCCGATTCCAACCTGGGAATGTTTTGACTGCAAACAAGCCGGGTGATGTGGATCTGCTTCTTAATCACATCAGACTCCTCAGGTTTCCCAAGTTCCAAATTCCTTGTCTGAAACACACGCTGCTGCATCTTTGTGTGGAAAACATTCCCGTTGGCAGGCTCTGCAGGAGTGCTTGCACAGAACAAATATCAAAGTGTGACAAGCAGGGCTGATTACAAATAGCAGGAACATTTGCAGAGCACTGCAGAGCCAGGCCCACGCAAGAGGCTCCTCGGGAGCTGCTCCCCAGGGATTGTCCAGATCCTGGAGCTGCTTTCCATGAGCTGCCTCTCCAAAAAAAATCACCTCAGAGGGTGGCAGGAAGGGATGGGGTGGAAATTGTACCAGCAAATATTAGTGGGGATGCAGAATTTGGGTCTTGATGCAGATTCACGGAGGGATGGATGTGCAGGAGCTGTTCTTGTGCTGCTTTTTTAAACCTGGAACAGGTTCAGCAACTTATCCATGAGCTGGATCTCCAAAGGCAGGGAAAATCACCTCAGAGGGTGGCAGGAAGGGATAAATATTAGTGGGGAATCAGAATTTGGGTCTTGCTGCAGCTTTGAGGAGGGATGGATGTGCAGGAGTTGTTCTTGTGCTGCTTTTTCAAAGCTGGAACAGGTTCAGCAACCTTTTTCCCATCAGGGCTGCAGAACCTGCTCCAGCACTGCAAATCCCACCTGAAAACACCACAGCTTGTTCCTAGAACAAAACAACCCCGCTTTTGGTCGTGTTTCTGGCCACATTTCCGTGCTGAGGTTTGATATCTCTGCAAAGGATTTTGCCTCGGGTGTTGTGTTTGCATCCACGACAGGATATTCATGAGGATCTTGCTTTTCCCTGCATCATTTCCAGGATGGTTTTCTGGGAATGTTGAAGTAACCCAGAGAATTTCTCCCTGGAAGTCATGGATTGGGTGGGGGTGCAGTCCCAGCACCCCAGCCTGCTGGCAGCTCTCGGATATCAAATAAATGTGCACGGACAATTTTCAGGGTCTGCATTGTGCCATCTGTCAGAGCAGCACTGGCAGCTTTTAATTATGGTTTACACTCTGTCTTCAAGCACCTGGATTCGTTTTTTACCTCCTGTCAATTATTAATGGGGATTTGCTCAAAAGTGCCTTAATTCCACTTTGTGCCCTTGCCCTGCAGCAGCTGGGCCAGGAACTGGGATGGGAGCAGGTCAAAGCGTGCAGGAGCTGAGGACACTCCTTGCTCAGCCACTTCCCAGTGTGGGGGTGGATTCCATGACCATTCCCAGGTTTATCTTTGGAATCATTTTCTGAGGGATTTATTTGGGTGGATGATTTGTGAGGGAAAAGAGACCAGAGCAGCTTCCCAAGGAGGAGGGAGATCTGGATGGGGAATTCTGTCCCTGTGCTCAGGTGAGTCCCCACCTGCAGAGCTGCCCCAGCACAGGGAGGAGCTGGAGCTGCTGGAGCCAGGCCAGAGGAGGCTCCAGGATGAGCAGAGGGATGGAGCAGCTCTGCTGGGAGGAAAGGCTGGCACAGCTGGGATTGTTCACCTGCACAGGAGAAGCTTTGGGCTGAGCTCAGGGTGGCCTTGAAGGAGCTGCAGGAAAGATGGAGAGAGATGATTGCCAGGGGATGGAGGGACAGGACACAGGGAATGGCAGGGCTGGATGGGATTTTGGGCAGGAATTGTTCCCTGGCAGGGTGGGCAGGGCTGGCACAGGGTGCCCAGAGCCCCTGGATCCCTGGCAGTGCCCAAGGCCAGGCTGGATGGGGTTTGGAACATCCTGGGATGGTGGGAGGTGTCCCTGCCATGGCAGGTGTGGGATTGGATGAGGTTTAAATTCCCTTCCCACCCAAACCACTCTGGGATTCCATGAAATCCCCCCTGAGCTGGTGACTGGAGAAGCACAAAAAATTTCAGAGTGGGGTTTCAGGGCTCACACAGACCCCACTGTCTGCACCTCTCCAACCCCAAACCCAGCTCTGGAACGCAGCATTCCATGCCCAGGGCTCCCAAGGCGAAGGTGTGGCCTCCAACACTCCCCCCAAAAAATAAAAAATTAAAATCCAATCCATCAGATCTCCCAAAGCAACCGCTCTGCTGTCTCCAATCGAAGCGTGCCCGTGGAACAATGAGGGCACAGCCCCAAAAAGGGAGGGAGCAGCGAGCTGCCAGCTCTTCCTGCATCCCCGAGCCCGCAGCTTCCAGGAGGAATCACTTGCCAATACATATGGTGTTGTGTGGATGGGAAATGTCACGGAACATAACGTCCTGATATGTTTAAAAATAAATCGCTGGGACGGCTGAAAAAAAAAAAAAGAAAAAAAAATAAAATAAATGAACGAAGGGAGGGGACTTGTGGCGGCTTCTGCTGGGGATTGATTTTGTGGTTGGGTTTGGGGAGAGCTCGTTCAGGTGTCAAAGTCGGTGTTGGTTTGATAAACTGGGGGGTTTGGCTCCCACTCCGAGGAGAGCTGGGGAACGAGGTCAGTTTCTTAATTAATTTATGCAAATTGCTGCTTCCTTCTCGTCTGTCTGAGCGTTAGTGACACCTGTCTTATCTCCTCACAGCTAATTGCAGGGAACAGGCAGGGAAGCACGGGCAGGACTTTGGGAACTGCACCAGCAGAACTTCCAAAATCAACCCAGAGAGCTGCAAAACGATCCTAATGCCTATTGATTATTGATTGTGATTTACACATTCTGCAAAGCATTGATCAGGGGTTCCCACTCCAGCATATCCACACAGGAGCATCAGGATGAGCTCCTGGCTCGGGAATTCCACCCCAAATTCCCTTCTTGGGTTTCCTCCATGTCCCTCCACCTCTCCCTGCCTGCTCTGCATGATCCTCCCAAATCCAGAATTTGCCTTCCAAGGATCCTTAAGGTCCCTTCCAAGCCAGAATTCCCTGGTTCTGTGATGCCAAGGGCAGCTTCCCTGAGCCCCTCGGTGTGGTGGGAGCCGTCCCTGCTCACTGGGATTGGGCTGGATGGCTCCCAACCAAATTATCCTGGGATTTTTTTTTATAAATGGGCTGTAAATTAATGGATTCATAGTAATAATAATTCAAAAATAGTGCAAATTCCAGCCTCAAAGGGATGGGGATGGGGTAAACAGACTGCAATGGGAATGGTGCACCCCAAAGTTTCTCCCATCCTTCTCCCCTCCCCTGTTTCTGGGTTATTTGGGGAAAAGTCTTCAAGATTCCCAAAAAATCCCCCCTGTGTTCATTTTGTTGTTGAAGCTCCATTTAGCTTTATTTAATTTTATTTTTTAAGGACTTTTCCCCTGGTTTTGATGAAGCACAAGGAAGAAACCAAAGCTGGGACAGCAGGAAAAAAATCCCAGCAGAGGGAAGGGAGTGGGGGAATGTTGGTGAGTTCAGACCAAGGCACCAGCTTGGTCTGGATGCCAATTTTTGAGGTTTTCATCATTTAATCACCCAGACAGGACAAACTGGACCAGCTCAAGCTGGGCCCATGCAGATATGCCAGGAAAATCCTGTTTTCCTGATGGAAGATGCTGCAGAACCAGCCAGCTTATGGCAAATGCCTATTTCCAGGATCATTTATCACAATTTCCTTTGGATCTTTTGTTTCTTTGTGAGAGATTTAAAAAGTGACAGGCTTAATTTCATTAAAAAAAACAAAAAAAAAACCAAAAAAACAACATATTTTTGGGTCCAACATTGCAGGGTTCTGCACAAAAAAAAACATGTCCAGATTTTATAACAGTTCTAGGTTGATCGTGTGGGGGTTTCGTGGTGTTTTTTTCTGAAGAAAAACTGATTTGTTTGTAACACACTTTAAATCCGGGCTGTCTGTACAATAAATTTGGCCTTTTTTCCCCAAAAAAGAGCTCCGTGTGTGTCGCTGTCCTTTCTCTCTCTTTGCAGAACAGCTAAGACAGGACAGGAGCTCATGGGACAATTGGGAAAAACATCCTTGGGACAGCACCTCAGGATGTGTCCCACGGGAAAGACACCAGGGGTTAATGTTGGTGATGAATTCCACTCTGTTTGTCACCGTGTTGTCACCCTGGGAGACTCCTCCCTAACTGAAGCTGCAGTCAGCTTGTCAGCCTGGGAATGGAGCTGAGAGTCAGGAGAAATCCAGGCCTGGAGAGAATTCCCAAGCTGGAATTCCCTCACTCTCTAAATCTATGCGTCCACAGGGGCTCAGCACCTGAAAAAAAAAAAAAAAAAACAAAAAACCCCAAAACCCTTCGGGGAGCGGGGGGTTCTGGAGGGAAGTGTGAGACTGTGGGAAGCTCGCGGAGCTGTGCCAGGCTGGCAGCGCCCGTCTGGCTCTGCCCACGTGCAGCCCCTGTGCAGAGCCTCCCGAATGTGCAATATCAACACTGCAGAGCGTTGCTGCATCTCGTTATCCCCGCGTTTATTTGAATAAAAGGCTGGCGGGGAAGGGAAGGGGAAGGGAAGGGGAGGCAGAGCCCGAGTCTGGCGGCTCGGGCTCGGAGATGCCGACAGACAGCGGGAGCACAGGCGCAGCCAGGGCTGTGTTTGCTTTGAGCAGCTCGGCTGAAACATGTTGCCATCGAGATTCCCGAAAATATTCATCGCCTCAGCCCAGATTCCCTCCCGAGGAGCAGGAATGCGGGCGGAGAGAGAATCTATCTGGCATCCCCTTGTGGCTTTGCTTCTCCCTGCTGCCATGGGAGAGCGAGGAGCTCGAGAAAAGGAGAGCTCAGAGCTGGTGGATTGCTGCCAGACCTCGGGACAGGCACCAGAGCATCCTCACAAAGTTATCCCTTCAATATCTGCACCACGGAGCGTGGGGTGAGGGATCGGGGGGAGGGATCCGTGAAAAGCGATGAGGAATCCACAAAAAGGGGGTGAGGAATCAGTGATGAGGGATCCAGAATAAGGGGATGAGGAATCTGTAAAAAGGGGATGAGGAATCAATGATGAGGAATTATTGATGAGGGATCCATAAAAAGGGAATGAGGAATCCATAAAAAGGGAGTAAGGAATTCATAATAAGGGGATGAGGAATCAGTGATGAGGGATCCAGAATAAGGGGATGAGGAATCCATAAAAAGGGCATCAGGAATCAGTGATGAGAAATCCATAACAAGGGGATGAGGAATCCATAAAAAGGGGGTAAAGAATTCATAATAAGGGGATGAGGAATCAGTGATGAGGGATCCAGAATAAGGCAATAAGGAATCCTTGATGAGGAGTCCATAAAAAGGGGTCTGTAAGGAATCAGTGATGAGGGATCCATAAAAAGGGAATGAGGAATCCATAAAAAGGGGGTAAATAATTCATAAGGGGATCAGGAATCAGTGATGAGGGATCCATAACAAGGGGATGAGGAATCCATAAAAAGGGGATGAGGAATCAGTGATGAGGAATCCATAAAAAGGGAATGAGGAATCCATAAAAAGGGAGTAAGGAATTCATAATAAGGGGATGAGGAATCAGTGATAAGGGATCCATAACAAGGGGATGAGGAATCAGTGATGGACCTGCTGCCCCTGAGGTCGGGAATTCCATCCCCTGCACGCTCTGCTGCCCGTTGGGATCCCATCCAGTGCCCCACTGCTGTCCCATGGAGATGCCACCATCGCGGTGGCTTTAAGTCAGAAAAATACAGCCACTCTCTCCTGACCCAGTCAAGTTTTATTGTCCCTGAGATTCCCGAAGGTCCTGGTCACAAAGGCCACATTTTGGAGCCACTCCAGTGCAGAGCATCGCCCGAGGCAGCAGCAGCTGCTCCAAGATGCCCTGGTTTGGGGACAGGGGTCCCGTTCCAAAGGGGAATATCCAGGGACCAGCTCAGCAGCTCCAAATCGCCAAGTGCAGATGTTCCGGCACCCCCCAGCCCCCTGCAGCCCAAACCGTGGCATTTGTGGGTCAGACTGCATTAAGGAGCGCCGGATGCTCGGAAGACACGGAGCAGTTTGTCTCTGGCTTTTGTCCGGCTGATTTCCATAATGGATTAGCACAGATTAGCCGGGCTCTGGGAGAGGCACCGGCTTGCTCTGCACGCTCCACAGGCGGAGGATTCCGGCTGGAAATGGGATGATCTAATAACGGGGATAATTGCTGCTTTATGGACTCTAAGTGCTGCCCTGTCTGCCTCGACAGCGAGGCCATTGTGCAAATAGAAATCCCCCCCCGGTCACCCCACGGCTCGCAGTGACAGCGAGTGGCCCCGCAGTGGCTTCCATGGGGACACTGAGCACCTGCACCACGAGATACCAGCAGAGAATTAATTGATCCAAGCCCTTCAAGCTGCTTGAAGGGGATCCCCCGGTGCTAATATCGCTGCTTTCCCACCCTCCAGAGCGATGCTGGAGAAACTGAGGCAGGGGCAGGGTGGAGGGTGGGGTTCCCTTATCACCCCCCACGCCCCCCCTCCAATCTCAGTGCTTTTATCTCTGATTCCCTCAGGGTAAATTCAGGGCTCGACAATTAATTTCTGCCGGGTGTTTTGCACTGCTCAGGAGCCAGCCAAGCCCATACTGTGAATATTACAAAGCTTTTTAGAACAGGAGAGCTTGGCAATTGCGACAGCACTTTTGAATCATTCATAATTTTGCACAGGGGCAACTTCTGTAGGTGTCTCGTTTCCTCTATGTTCATAATGTTTTAGGACTAAAAATAACAAGGAATTGCTGTTGGAGATGTGAACGAGGAATTAGAATTGCCAAGGAACTCGGGAGTCAAACTGTACTGGAGGACATCAGAGCCTTCCCACAGCCACAGCTCCAAACCCAATTAATCCCGGGTTAGGCACGAGGAAAACGTGGCTGGAAAGATTGGGAAGAAAAGCAAAATGCAGACGAGTGAGGAGAAGGGGATTTTGGGGATAGTTGGAGCTCCTTTGTGCCCACGAACACCACGATGCTGAGCTGAGCACCTTTGTGGCGTCCCTCTCAAATTCTGGGGAGGAAAGCGACGCCCTGGGACAGCAGAGCTGCATTCCTGCTCCCGCTGGGAATCTCCTGCCCTGTGTGAGGCTGCTCCCATGGCTTGGGGCAAAATCCTGGAGAGGTTTAAATGTTTCCTGTGGATGTTGGATCCCTTCCTGCAGAGGGGCATTGCTGGAGCTGCCTGGGACATTCAGGGGTGGCAGCCCTGGAGCTGGGGTTGGGCTGCAGGGTGAGCAGGGACACAGCAGGCACAGAGGCACCAAAGCTCTGGGACAGCACAGGAACAGGGAGAGCTGGGAGTGGGGAGAATCCACGGGAAAACCAACCCTGTCCTGGGCTGATCCCACAGCAGGGGAGGGGGATTCTGCCCCTGTGCTCAGGTGAGAGCCCACCTGCAGAGCTGCCCCAGCACAGGGAGGAGCTGGAGCTGCTGGAGCCAGGCCAGAGGAGGCTCCAGGATGAGCAGAGGGATGGAGCAGCTCTGCTGGGAGGAAAGGCTGGCACAGCTGGGATTGTTCACCTGCACAGGAGAAGCTTTGGGCTGAGCTCAGGGTGGCCTTGAAGGAGCTGCAGGAAAGATGGAGAGAGAGGATTGCCAGGGGATGGAGGGACAGGACACAGGGAATGGCAGGGCTGGATGGGATTTGGGGCAGGAATTGTTCCCTGGCAGGGTGGGCAGGGCTGGCACAGGGTGCCCAGAGCAGCTGTGGCTGCCCCTGGATCCCTGGCAGTGCCCAAGGCCAGGCTGGATGGGGTTTGGAACATCCTGGGACGGTGGGAGGTGTCCCTGCCATGGCAAGGGTTTGGAATGGGATGAGCTTTAAGTTCCCACCCAAACCATTCTGGGATTCCCTGGCCAGGATCACTCAGCCCCCTCTCCCTGTCCTGGCTGGCTCAGGAGGAGCAGCTGACCCCCCCCCAGATTGTGGAATTGTTGTCCTAAAAAGCAAAGACCCCCCCAACTCTGACCCCGTCGGGTTTGGGATCCCCTCAGATTCCTTTCCAAGAGTCACTGCTCGGATCCTTCCTTTCCTTCCCCAGCTCCCTGAGCCCTCCTCCATGGCAGGGCTCTGCTCCAAGCCCCTGCCTGGTGATTTCTGTGCCGAGCTCTCCTCTGAGCCGAGGGGATGAGGAGAATTCACGTCCTGGAAGTTTCAGCCTCTTCTTTCGGAATTAATTTTGCAAGCTCCTCCTTGGCCCCAGCTCTCTGCGGGCTCAGGCAAAACAGGGCCAGCGAGAGGGGAAAGTCATGTTGCTGGTTAAATCTCCAAAGCAAAAATAATCCATTTTAATGAAGGTTCACAATCTGCAATGAATGTGAAACAATGTTGTCAGCTAAGCTGTTGCATTATTCACTTTTATTTGTACAAGGTCCTTCCATTAATATTTGACTACAAGAGAATGCAATTAAAAATTTTCTACTTGAATAAACCTCTCACCACGGTGTTGGTTAAAGGATAAAACCCTTTTAGGGTGGTGGAGAGGGGAATTTAGCACCCTGGCACGTGGGTCACACACCGACTCTCACCCTCCTGCACCCCAGGTTTTGTTCCTTGCTCTCATTTCGTGCCGTGTCTTTTCCCTTCAATCCTCGCCCCACATCGGCTCCTCTGGGCTCCCCTGCTCCCTTCCCAAGGATCCTGATGCAATCATTTCCTTCAGAGAAGAGCCAAGGAAGGCAGGGAAAGGAGAGGGGGGGGATGTGCAGGCAGGTGGGAAGCACCCCCAAACCACAATTCCCCGAATTTTCAGGCTGAGGCAGAGCCCCATTTTCCTGGGAAGGAGTTGGGGGCTTTGCCTTCGTGTCCAGGGGTGTTTGCTGGCAGGGAGAGATGATTTATTATTTAAATTTTGGCATGCATGGCTGGGCACTGAATTAGTTGTAATCTCCCAGGATGGGAGGGAAAAAAAAAAAAAACCTTCTAGGATCAGGGAAGAGAGTTCAGACACGAGCTCAGCTCATCACAAAAGGGAAGATGTTGGGGACAAGGGACACGAGGATGATATGCAAAGCATGGAGTCACACATAGAAGGATTAGGCACTAATTCCCTTTCCAGAGCATCCAGGAACAAAGAGCCTGTGGTGAAAATAAAGCCACAGAGTTTAGGTGGGCACAGGAGGTGGAAATAAGGCCAGGTTTGTACGGATTTGGGGACAGGGAAGAGGACAAGCCACCAGCTTGGAGTTGTTTGGGAGATCCCTGGCTGCTCCCAGGCTCCTTCAGGGAGCACCAGGAGATGGAAATTCCATCCTGGAGAATCCCACACTCCCTGTGGGGCTGCTGGGAAGAGCACAAGGGAGCTCTGGGAGCCTGGAGGGCAGAACTGGGTGGGATAGAAGGAGAAAAATCTGTGGGGATTTGTGGGAAAGGCGCCTCTGGCTCCTAAAAATGAAGTCTAGGAGGGGTTTGGAGCCTCTTTTGGAGGAGGAATTTGGGGCAGGGAATGGCCAGAGAAGGTTGGAGTGTGCCCAGGAGCAGGGGAATAACCTTGGAGAGTGATTTCTAGAGGAAAAGAACCCTCAGGAGAGTTTCCACCTCCCCAGGGACCTCCACACAAGCAGAGAGAATTTTGGGGAAAAAATGCTCTGGCTCAGCTGATCCAGGTCCAGCATCCTGTAGATTTTTGGTGTTTTGGGGAGAAAATTTGCTAGTGGGCAGAGATCCAACCCCAACCCTGGCAAAACCTGGCTGATCCCTGTGGGAATTCCACACCTTCACCATTAAACCCCACCCAGGAACGTTTGCACATCTGCATCTCTCTGATGGTCGGGTTTAATGATCTTAAAAGTCTTTTCCAACCTAAACAAATCGGGATTTGTCTCCTTTTGGGGCCAAGCAGGACCTGCTGCTGAGCCAAAAAAAATCCAGAAAAGCTGCCAGCACTGTCCTCCTCTTCCTGGGATGAAGATTTTCCCAATGCTGGGACAACCACAGCTCCTGAGGAGATCTCCTGCCCTGGGATCATGGCAGAGGCTGGAGCAGCCCATCCACAGGATCCCAGGGAACACAAAAAACAACCAGGAGGGTTCAGGGAATATTCTGGGATTATTCTGCTCTTCCCTGGCTGTTTGTGGGGAAGGTGGCAGCGACATCCAGAGCTCCAGAAAAGCCACTGGCACCATCTCCAGGCTCTGCTGAGGGGCTCTGGCTGCAGCCCTGGAGATTTCACACCCCAGAGCTGCCACTGCAAGGGGGGAATCAGCTCATCCAAGCCCCAGGAATGCACCCATGGAATGCTGAGCAGCTGCTCAAGCAAGGCCTGGGAGTGCACAGAGAGGAATCTTCACTTCACTGGGCTTCAACTCTTCCCAGATAAAATAAGGATTAGGAAGCCCATTCATCGTCGGGAGTGCTGCAGAAAATCAGTCCATTATTTGTGTCCCATTCATGTTATCTGGGCCAGGGAGATGAATAATTCCATTCCCAGCAGCAGATTTGTACAGTGAGGAGTACAGAGGATGAGGGCTCATCCCAAACCATCAGGCTGGAGCAGGATGCTGAGGGATAGCTCATGGAATGTGTGCCAGGATTCCAGCCCAGCCCAGCCTGGGGCTCCCAGGACGAGTGGATTGCAGCTGCATCCCAATCCCAAAGCATTCCCAGAAAATCATGGACTGGCTTGGGTTGGAAGGGACCTAAAAAAATCACCCAGGACCCGCCCTGCCATGGCAGGGACACCTTCCATCATCCCAGGCTGCTCCAAGTCCCAAAATCCCAACTTCCAGGGATCCAGGGGCAGCCACAGCTGCTCTGGGCACCCTGTGCCAGCCCTGCCCACCCTGCCAGGGAACAATTCCTGCCCAAAATCCCATCCAGCCCTGCCATTCCCTGTGTCCTGTCCCTCCATCCCTTGTCCCCAGCCCCTCTCCAGCTCTCCTGGAGCCCCTTTAGGCTCTGAGCTCTCCATGGAGCCTTGTCCTCTCCAGGTGAGCACCCCCAGCTCTCCCAGATTAGAGGGGAGGGTCTGGAGCCCCAGGAGAGGCTGAGGGAGCTGGGAAGGGGCTGGAGAATCCCTGAGGGAGCTGGGAAGGGGCTGGAGAATCCCTGAGGGAGCTGGGAAGGGGCTCAGCCTGGAGAAAAGGAGGCTCAGGGGGGCCCTTGTGGCTCTGCACAACTCCCTGACAGGAGGGGACAGCCGGGGGGATTTGGGATCTGGGAACAGGGAACAGGGACAGGAGGAGAGGGAACGGCCTCAGGCTGGGCCAGGGGAGCTCAGGGTGGATTTTAGGGAAAATTTCCCCATGGAAAGGGTGGTCAGGGATTGGAAGTGCCCAGGGAGGGTTGGATCCCCATCCCTGGAGGTGGCACTGAGTGCTCTGGGGACAAGGTGGGGATGGGGCACAGCTGGCACTGGATGATCCTGGAGGTCTTTTCCTGCCTCAACCATTCTGGGAATTCTGTGAAATATTTTCCTTTCATCCAAACCTTTCTTTTCATCACAGCCCCACCCTTTGAGCAGAGAAAACCTCAGAGACAGAGCCTGGAAAATTCCAAGCAACTGGAAAAGGCAGGGGCTGGACAGGAGCTCCTGTGCCACCCCCAGTGCTGCTGGGAGGGCCTAAAGGTGCTAAAATCTGAATATTGAACGATCCGGGAGTGCTGCACTGCTGCTCAGGGAGATTTATCCCCCATCTGTGCTTGTTTTCACTCCGGCGGCACATCTCATAAATATCCCCTTTTAAACCAAAGCACCTCCATTTACAAACCTGTTAGCAGAGCTCTGGCATTTCCCGAGGATTTTGCCTCCAACATCCCCACGTGTTAAACCCCAGAACTCGCTGGGATTTCTCAAGCTCGCGTTTTCTCCTCTGCTGAAAAACAGAGAGCCCAAAAATCTTCCAGATGCCCACGCAGGTGAGAGCCAATAATCCTGAGAATTTGAGAGTGCGATTACAAACTGAAATTCCCTTTCGAGACGAGCACATCAAGGCTCAGAAACCTTTGCTGTGCACGTAGGGAAAGGAAAAAAAAATGGAAAAAAAATTAAAATTCGCCAAATCCCAAAACCCTGCGAGGCAGTAAGTAAAGTTTGGCAAGTTCCAAACGCATTCCCTGTTGTTCCAAGCTGTTCCCTGTGGCTCCCCAGAGGGCTGGTCCATAAAGGATAACAACCTTTGCCTGCTGGGAGCTATTAGCTTAAATGGGAGCGGGCTGCTGCAGCATTTAAGGCTGATTAGAATGGTGTCATTGGATTTGTATGAGCTGGGATCCATGCAGATGGATTTCACAAAAAATTCCGAGAAATTCCATCCGGGAAAGGGAGTTAAAGGGATGTCTCAATGCGTGGTAAGCGCTGGGCTGGCTGAAATTGCAACTGAAGGAGCAGAGGGGAAAAAAGGAAAAAAAAAAAAAAAACACAAGGAAGTTAAAATGAGGCTGGGGAAATTGGGAGCACAATTCCAGGCTCTGGAATGGGCAGATGGATTAGGGATCAAAATGGCCACGTATCTCTTCCTCATTCTTGCATTAAATTCAAATGATTTTCATTAGTTGTGTGAGCACATCCGAGCATTGCCGCGTTGCACATGGAATTGCACAAAATCCGGGATGTGTGGAGGTGTCACCCCTGCATTAAAACTTCTCCCATCCCAGCATTTCCAGGCATTCCCAGGCCACACTTCCAGCCTGGAAACCTCATCAGCTCAGGTAACGACCCCCAAATTTCCACATCCCGGCTAAAAGCAGGGCTGGATAAAGCCCCTGACCCACAAAAGCAACATCGACCTCTTACAACTCATTTGTCTCTCTTTGACTTGCAAATCTCAGGAATTTTCCACCCCGATCAACTCAGCTCTCACCTTCCCCTGAGAAGGTAAAGCATCTTTTGCTCGGAGTTTTTTTGGGTCTTTCGGGTTTTTCTCAAGGCTTGAGTGGCTCCTTTTGGGGGTTTTCTCATCCATGGAGGTTTTTTGGGGTTTTCTCATCCATGGAGGTTTTTTGGGGTTTTCTTAAGGCTTTAGTGTCTCCTTTTGGGGTTTTCCTCATCCATGGAGGTTTTTTGGGGTTTTCTCAAGGCTTTAGTGGCTCCTTTTGGGGGTTGTCTCAGCCATGGAGGTTTTTGGGGTTTTCTCAAGGCTTTAGTGGCTCCTTTCGGGGGTTTTCTCATCCATGGAAGTTTTGGGTTTTTCTCAAAGCTTTAGTGGCTCCTTTTGGGGCTTTTCTCAGCCATGGAGGTTTTTTGGGTTTTTCTCAAGGCTTGAGCAGCTCCTTTTGGGGGTTTCCTTATCTATGGAGGTTTTTTGGGTTTTTCTCAAGGATTTAGTGGCTCCTTTTGGGGGTTGTCTCATCCATGGAGCTGCTGGAACATTCCCAGACACAGGGAATGGAGCTGGGCTTCCCCAGGCACCCCGGGGATGCCACCAAGGGTCACTCAGCCAACCCCAGCGTGCCCAGCACGGGGCACTGGGACCTTTCCAGCAGCTTCTTGGTTTCCAGAGCCCCTGATGAGCTTTTCTTCATTAAAATCGTGGCTAATGAGCGTGGTGTTCTTCAGGCAGGCTCAGAGTCTGCTCCGTGTGCCCTTGGCGTGGGGAGGGTGGAGCAGGGATGTTGGAATGAGGGAAAGGACAAGCAAGAGTCTCTGACTGCCTGAAACAACCTGGTGGACATGGTCACCTTCATCCCTCCACCTTCATCTTCATCCCTCCACCTTTATCTTCATCCCACCACCGTCATCTTCATCCCATCCCCGTCATCTTCATCCCATCCCCGTCATCTTCATCCCATCCCCTTCATCTTCATTCCCATCCCCTTCATCTTCATTCCCATCCCCTTCATCTTCATCCCACCACGTTCATCTTCATCCCACCACGTTCATCTTCATCCCACCACGTTCATCTTCATCCCATCACCTTCATCTTCATCCCCATCACCTTCATCTTCATCCCCATCACCTTCATCTTCATCCCCATCACCTTCATCTTCATCCCATCCCCTTCATCTTCATCCCATCCCCGTCATATTCATCCCTCCACCTTCATCTTCATCCCATCCCCTTCATCTTCATCCCTCCACCTTCATCTTCATCCCATCACCGTAATCTTCATCCCACCATAATCACCGTCATCTTCATCTCACCACCATCACCTTCATCTTCATCCCTCCACCTTCATCTTCATCCCATCCCCTTCATCTTCATCCCACCACGTTCATCTTCATCCCACCACGTTCATCTTCATCCCACCACCGTCTTCTTCATCCCATCCCCTTCATCTTCATCCCATCCCCTTCATCTTCATCCCACCACCTTCATCTTCATCCCATCCCCTTCATCTTCATCCCATCCCCTTCATCTTCATCCCACCACGCTCATCTTCATCCCATCCTTGGGAAGAGCTGGGATACAGAGGGGCGCTGCAAACGCCCCCCTAATTCCACTACCAGGGCAACATTCCTTGATTTTCCAGCCCCACCCAGGCCCACTTCCCCAGCTCCAAAAGGTTTAACCCTTCCTTCCCTCTCCAAATCCTCCCTGCTTGGATAAACAGCGCCTCAGCCCCCAATAATCCTTTTTCAACATTTAACAAAATCTTTCCCTCCTTCTTAAGGCTTAAGGAGGAGAAAAAAAAAAAAAGAAAAAAAAAAGAAAAAAAAAGCGCTTTCCCTATTTAGCAACATTCTTGTGATGTTTATTGGAACGGGCTGAAAGAGCTGAGGTTTGAAAATTAGGATCTGGCAAGGAAACAGTGTCCTCAGGGGCCAGAGAACAAACCTCTCTGGGAGGAAAGTGATGGGACCAGCCTTTAAAGGCTGGAAAATTGCAAACCAATGTGCTCAGCAGTATTTTCCTTTATGCAGTTCTTTTATTCTTAAGATGAAAATTGCTCGGGACAAAGGCATCGGTCTCATACCTGGGACAGTGTGCTCCTTCCTCTCCTTTTCCCTGTGAAAATGTGTGCTGCTTTGAAGAGCAGCGATGTTCAGCACGAAGCAAATGCCAACCAACGTGACCATTTTTAATGCAAATTCGCTGCCATCTCCTCTGGTGCCGCCTGGGAATGTGTGACAGTGCCTTGGCAGGGCTGTCACTCGGGGAGGAACGGGATGACAAAAGTGCCTGGTTGGGTTTCCAGCCTCTGATCCCACCTGGACACGGCAGCAAAAGCCTTTCCAGCCCTCCCTGCCACTCGCTGCTCCCTCACTCCCAGGTTTTAATGAGTGGGCAAAGCTGGCACCACTGTGAGGATGGTCCCGTGGGCAGGGCTGTCAAAGTGTCCCCTGCACAGGTAGGGGTGGGCAGGGGCGTCCCCAGTGTCCCTTTTTTTGGGTGGGCAGGGGTGTCCCCACTGTCCTTTTCTTGGTTAGGGATGGACAGAGGTGTCCCCAGTTTGGGTACAGGTGGACAGAGTTGTCCCCAGTGTCCCCTTCTTGGCCAGGGGTGGACAGAGGTGTCCCCTGTGCCCCTTTCTTGGTTGGGCAGGGGTGTCCCAGTGTCCCTTTCTTGGCCAGGGATGGACAGAAGTGTCTCCAGTTTGGGTAGGGGTGGACAGAGGTGTCCCCAGTGCCCCCTTGCACAGTTAGGGATGGACAGAGGTGTTCCCAGTTTGGGTAAGGGTGAACAGAGGTGTCCCAGTGTCCCTTTTTTGGGTGGGCAGGGGTGTCCCCAGTGTCCCTTTCTTGGTTAGGGATGGACAGAGGTGTCCCAGTGTCCCTTATTTGGGTACAGGTAGACAGAGGTGTCCCTTGTTTGGGTAGGGATGGACAGAGGTCTCTCCAGTGTCCCCAGTTTGGGTACAGGTGGACAGAGGTGTCCCCAGTGTCCCTTGTTTGGGTCCAGGCTGACAGAGTTGTCCCCATTTTCGGTAGGGATGGACAGGAGTGTCCCAGTGTCCCTTTCTTGGCCAGGGGTGACCAACGATGTCCCCTCGTTTGTGTCGGGACAGGCACCGAGTCACATCCCGCATGCCCAGCCCGCTCAGGGTTAAACCCTCTCTGCTATTCCCGGCTCTGGGAATTGCTCTGGGGCCTCTGTCCTTTCCCAGCCCTTCTTCCCACACTTCCCCCGAGCTCGGCTCCATTGGAGCATCCCCTCCCCGCCCACGGAGCGGGACCCGGAGCCGGAGGTTCCCACAGCCCCCCCCCCCTCCAGGGCCAGCTCCGGGAGCCACAACTCGCCACAGCCCCCTGCTGCCACCCTCCTGTCCCCTCCCGGGGATGGGAGAGTGTCCGTGCGGAATTCCATGGAATTCCATCCTCCCTCTGTGACGGCGGCACAGCCCGGGGGGAGCAGCGCTCTCCTGATCGCTGCCCCGGCACGCAGAGGGTGGAATATTGGGACTGCAGAATCCTGGAATGCAAATCTCCTCTCAGTCCACCTCGTGCCGTGGCAGGGTGTGACAGTGGAGGTGTTCCCACCACTTAATTTATGGTTTGGAGTCTCTTGTGTCTTCACTCAGAGCCAGGATTTAAAAATACACAAAAGAAACTGATTTTCTCATGTTCAGGCTTGGTTGTTTATGAAGTCTTATCAAAAGTGCAGAAAGTTCTGCAACACTTCCAGCCACCAGCTAAAAGTGAGCAAAATGGAGATGGAGCTGCTACAAGTCCAAGAGAGAATTAACACCTTTTTTATTGATACTTTTAACCCAATAACCAAATTCCTGTGACACACAGTGCACCACTGACTGTCCAACCAGAAACTACCTGAAATCATGGAGAAGAAGAAGGAAGGACACCAAAAGAGACACCACCCAAAATCCTCCATCTTGTCCCATTATATATATTATATATTATATATTATATATTATATATTATATATATATCTGTTACTATATTATAGAAACACCACATTTCAAACCCTTCACCGTGTGAACTCACACATTTCTATTTAACTCCACACCCGTGATTTTAACTCCATCACTCGAATTTGGAGCCTTCTCCAAGGCCTCAGGTCAAAATCAGTGTTCTCCTGGGGGTCAGTGCCAGAAAGCACAAAAAGCTCAAAAATCCCAAAGATTTCTGGGATCCAACACCAGGCTGCTCCAGTCCCTGGCCTTGGGCACTGCCAGGGATCCAGGGGTAGCCACAGCTGCTGTGGGCACCCTGTGCCAGTGTCACTGTGCCCACAAAGGCTCCTGGGTGCCAGTCCTGCCCTGCACGTCACCCCTCCCATGGGTGACACCACCCCTAGAGGAGCTGGAGGAGCCCAGGAGCTCCTGCCCGGCTTTTGGGGGCTCCACACCATCCTCTGCCCGTCCTTTTCCAGGCTTGCACCCTCCTGTGCCACAGAAATGCCCGTCCTGGCTGCAGCTGCAGAGGGAACGCCGGGCAGGAGGGGTCAGCCACTGATGGTTCACCATTCCCAAAGCCTGGGAGGATTAATTAACTCCTTAATTAGCCCTGTCTGGACAGCACTGGTGCTGCAGCAGGCGTGGGGGAAAGGGCATTTTACACCTGGTCTTTGCTGTGGGAACAACATTCCCAAAGCAGGAGAGAACAGAGCCTGGGAACAGCATCCACTGGTGTCCCCAAGCAGGACAGAGTCCTGCCCGTGGCATGAGGTGACCCCCCCTCACACCAGGCTCATTTTCCCACCTGAGGCACAGCCGAGGATGGGAGGAGAGCTGCAGGAACCATTCCTGCCTCCCGGGAAAGCCGTGGGAGGGCCCAGCAGTGCAGGGAGCAGAGCGCAGCTGGAATCCCACACTCTTGGCTATTGAATGCTGCTTATTGCAGCCCTCAATTCTCCCCTCTCCCCTGCAAGACAAATGTGCTCGGCGAGCTCACCCAGCGCTGCTGCAGCCAGCAGGGAGTTTTGCTGGAGGGCAGGATAAGATTGTGCAGATATAATAACTCCATTCATCACCGGCCAGCGGCGCCTTGTAAATGGCTCGGCAGGTTTGGCAGCTCAGATGCCACCAATCTCCCTGACAGGCAATACCAGGGTGCCCTGGAGCCCTGGGGCAGCACAGGCAGAGCTGGGGGCACTGTGCCAGCCGGGCACCGCTGTCCCGTGGGGACAGGGTGGAGGGGAAGGCTCTCCCTGCCTGGAGAATCCCGGGAGAACGCTCAGAGAACAAAGCTGGAGGGGCTCGAGGTCACAGCACCCACAGCTCCCATGGGAGCTCAAATTCCCACAGGCTCTGGGAGCTAAAAATCACAAAATCATAGAAAATTTGGGCTGGGAGAGATCTAAAATATCCCATCCCACCCCTGCCATGGCAGGGACACCTCCCACTGTCCCAGGGTATCCCAAACCCCAATGTCCAGCCTGGCCTTGGGCACTGCCAGGGATCCAGGGGCAGCCACAGCTGCTCTGGGAAATCCATTCCACCGTGCCAGGGAACAATTCCTGACCAAAATCCCATCCAGCCCTGCAGTTCCCTGTGTCCTGTCCCTCCATCCCATGTAAATTCTCTTCTCCATCTTCCATTTGGTTTTCCTTCAGATATTTGGACCCTGTGGATGTGTTGCCTATGGGAAGCCTGGAGCAGCAAGGATTTGGTGCTTTCCCAGCTCACAAACACAGCAGTGCCCTCCTGACTCACAGAAACATCTCCCATCAGCCAAACCCTCACAGGAATATGGATATTTTTTAAAGGAAAAGGTGTTCCAGCTGCATCCCACTTTCCTCCCAACCCCTGGGAAGTGCAATCCTGCTGCTGGCACGTGCCTTGGATTCAGGAGCTTTATTAACCCAAATATTATTTCTTATTCCCTGTCCTAATTCCCTCTGCTGATTCCCATTCCCACCCCCACAAACCTCGTGTTCATCCCACCCTGGAAATTCCAGGTTTGCCGAGGTGAGGGACAAAACACCCACGGGCTGGGGAGATTGTCCATTCCCAACTCAATTTTTTTTGGCCTCCATCCATTTTTAGGGTTTTGGATTCCTTTTCCCAGTTTTTAATTACCAAGTTGGTACAGAAGGAATATTGAACCCCACTGGTTTTGCTCCTATCTGGGTTTTTCACTAGGAGCCTGGCATCTGTGGAAGAAAATCCCAGAAAGACTTTGTCTTTCCTGACACAAAACAGCTTTCTCAGAGCTTAATAGAAATTTGAGTGAGGCTCTTGCTGCCAAGGATGCAAAAAAAATTGATTTTGCGTGTTCAAATTCACGCTTTTTTTTTTGCAAAATATTTTCTGAGGGGTGAAATTTCCCGTGCTTGCTTTGCAGGAATGTGTTGAGCTGCTTCTCCGTAAAACAGTGATTACCAATGTTCATTTCCAGGATTAAAAGAAGAACAACAAACAAACGATTCTTGTCATTCCACAAAGAATTAGGGAACTGTTACAGCTCCCTACACACACACACACACAGAGTGTGAGGATTTCTGCACAAAATCCTTGGCACACCTAGGCTGGGCTAAAGGCAAAATAAATAAATAAGTGTATGACACAAATAATTATCAAAATGCCTGGGAGCAGCCCATATTTCAGCAGAGTAATGAAGGCAGGTACTCATTGTGCTCTGTCAAACCAAACAACTCACTTTTAGTATTCCTGCAGTGCTTTCTTCCAGGTAAGCATTATATTTCCTTCTAGAATGCAAGGGAGGCACTATATTTACTTCTATATTCCCCCTGCTTTTTATATTTTAGGGGAATGGCTTTCCAGGTGCATTAAATATGGGGATGGAGGAGCATTATTTGGAATATTCGAGGTTTTCTCATGGTGGGAGCACGGGGTGAAGGTCTCCTGGCCAAGGGAGGAAAATCTGACTGAAATCCAAGGGTTGGGATCACCTGAACGTGTGGGGAGAGCCGGGGGGAGAAGGGAGGAGAAGGAATTGGGTGAGTCCTTACAAACACTGAGAGGTCTCAGAATCCCAGAGTGGATGAGGTTGGGAGGAGCTCACCTGGTGCCACCTCCCTGCTCCATCCCAGAGCTGAGGGCACAGGAATATCTGGAATGTCCCCAGGGAGGCAGGGACACTGCACAGCCTCTCTGCACACTCTGCCCAGGGCACAAGTTCTGCCTCCTGGGCAGGGGCAATTCCTGGGATCAGCCCCTGCCCCTTCCCCTGGTGCCACTGCTGGGACCTGGAGCAGAGCCTGGGACTGCTCTGACCCTCCCTGCACACGGGGACACACAGGGACAGACAGACAGACAGGGACACACAGGGACACACAGACAGACAGGGACACACAGGGACACACAGGGACACCCAGGGACACCCAGGGCTGGGGCCCCTCTCAGCTGGGGCTCCTCTCCAGGCTGAGCCCCCCCAGCTCCCTCAGCCTTTCCTGGGCACTCCAGGGAGGCTCCAGCCCTTGCTCAGCTCCAGGAGCTCCTGTCCCTGCTGTGCTGAGGATCCAGAGCTGGGCACAGCACCCAGAGGTGTCCCCAGGGCTGGGCACAGCACCCAGAGGTGTCCCCAGAGCTGGGCACAGGGACAGGTTCACCCCTGACCTGGTGGAAAAGCACCCCAGGATCCCTCTGGCCTCCTTGGCCAGAATTTATAATTCCTGTCGTTTTCCTTGCCTGGAATGGGAGGGAGCCACTCATCCTATGATCCTTCTGAATAAAACTTTCCATGCCTGGAAGTGCTGGATATCCCCCTCAGTCCCAGCTGGATTGGGAGTGAAAATGTCCTGGAGAAAGGCTCAGGGAAGAAATGTCCCGAGACAGAAGGTGACCAGCTGAAGGGGAGGAGTGTGAGGACACAGCACAGGCAGATGGGGCTGGTTTGGACTGGGCAGACTGGGAGGAAGAGCTCCAGAGCAGGCAGGGCAGGAGCCGAGCTCTGGGAAATGGGAATGGCCACAGGGACAGCACATAACAGCAACTCCAGAAATGATGGAGAACACCATAAAAACAGAGCACGAGCCTAAAACCCCCATCCTGTGAGCATCCCTGGAAACCAGCAATGCACAGCAGGACACGGGGTCATCAGAGCAAAATTCAAGGACTTTTGGCAGAGAAACTTCATTTTTTAAGAAAATTGTTATTGCTGCACGGAGCATCCTGTGTGCATTGGTTGTTTGGAAAATGAGCCCTTTCCCAGGGGCTCTGCTCCTGCTGGGAGCAGAATTCTCATCCCTGTCCTGCAGCCCTGGGGCACCCCATGAGCTGGGGGACAAAAGGAGGAGTCTGAGGGGGGGTGATCCCCAGGACCAGCCTGGGGACGGCTCCATTCACAGAATGACAGGATTACAGGATCACACAGAGTCACAGGATCACACAGAGTCACAAAATCACAGAATTACAGGACCACAGAATCACACAATCATAGGATCACAGAATCACACAATCACACAGAATCCACAATCATAGGATCACAGAATCACACAAAATCACACAGTCGTAGGATCACACAATTGCAGTCACAGAATTCACAGAATCACAGAACCTCACACAATCACAGGATCACAAAACCACACAATCACAGGATCACAAAATCACACAATCACACAGAATTCACAGACTCACACAGAATCACTGAATCACAGAATGACACAGTCATAGGATCACACAATTACAGTCACAGAATTCACAGGACCACAGGATCACACAAAATGACAAAATCACAGAATCACAGGATCACACAGAATCTCACAGAATCACAAAGAATCACAGAATCATACAATCACACAATCACACACAATCACAGACTCACACACAATCACACAGAATCTCACAATCACACAATCACAGATTCACACAATCACACAGGATGACACAATCACACAATCACACACAATCACACAATCACACAGACTCACACAATCACAGACTCACACAATCCCCAGGTTGGAAGAGACCTCCAAAATCAGGGAGTCCAACCCAGCCCAACACCTCAATGAACCCATGGCACCAAGTGCCACATCCAGACATTTTTTTAAACACATCCAAGGATGGTGACTCCATCACCTCCCCAGCAAAGCATCCCAATTCTTTATAATTATTTCTGTAAAAAAAAAATTCCTTCCATTCATCCTTTGCAATGATTTTTCCTCTCTTCTCTTCCAGTGCAGCTTCACTGGAGTTGTGCATGAGGAGACAGAGCAGGTAAACACCTCACATGGAGATCTGGGCCTCCTCAGCAGAAAGGACAAGCCCGTTTTTCTAAAAAAAATCCTAAAAAAAATTAAAATAAAATAAAATAAAATAAAATAAAATAAAATAAAATAAAATAAAATAAAATAAAATAAAATAAAATAAAATAAAATAAAATAAAAAATCGGAAAGAGCTGGCAAACAACCTCTGATGGGAAGATGCAAACGGGAGAGGCTGTGCTGAATTTCTCTGCCAGTGACCTAATGAAGCAGGAGAAGCCCCAGCGAGGCTGGGGAACAGACATTTACATAATGTTTGTCTGCAGCTCGGGCTGTTCCGCTGGGATGGCTCTGCAGGAAGGACAGCCTGTCCTCCTGGAGGTGGCACTGAAAAATGTTCTTCCCTGCCAGGCTGAGAGGGACAGCGTTTTTGGATTCTTTGTTCCTCCAGGGAAATCGGCAGCCTGGGGAGGCAGAAGCCAGAAGGAAGCACCCAGCCCTTTCCCAGCCTGGAATAAATGGGATCGTTGTGCCAAGGGACAAGTGGCACCAGTCAGGGTGGCCATGAGGAGCCACCAGCTCGGGGAGGTAAATGGGGACAGGTATTTTGGAGAATGAAATGGGTATTTCCAAACTATCCCAGTTTGGAAAGGTATTTTCCAGTGGGAGCAGAGAGAAAGGCAGGAGGTGTCAAGGAATTCCACCTGCAAAGATGTGGAAGGGGATTACAGCTGGTCTGTGAGCCAGAGAAATTTAATTTAACTTAAAAAAATGTTTATGTTAGTTTAAAAAAAAAAAAGAAGAAAGAAAAAAATAAACAAGAAAAAAACCTACAGCTAAAAAATATTTTAAAAGCTCTGTAAAAAACAGTAGTAGAAACTGCTTTACACCAATGAATGTTATGTTATTGTATTGGAAGCAATGAATAAAGTGTAAAGTTTTTAAAGTATATAAAAAGCAACAAGCTGCTGTAATAAACAAATATTGACCTTCTAAAATGTAATGTGTCCTTTTGAGTGTCACATCCACTGCAAAGCTTGCCCAGGTCACCAAGGATGCCCAAGCCTGGCACAATGTTGGTTTTGTAGGAAATGATCTTTAGATCCAGTTTTACTTAATAAAACCCGAGAGAAGTGGCCAGAATGTCTCAGTTTGATTGAGGAGTGTAACAGAGGGAGTTAATTACTCACTGCAACCTGAGGCTCAGAAAGAAGCCAGAAATGAGGCTTTGAAACGCTGCTCTCAGCAGCAAAACGTGGGAAAAGCCACGGGGATGGCACCAGCCCCATCCTTGGGAATGGGACACGTCCATCCCTGAGCCCCAGGGGCCCAGAGCCCTCCCCACTCTGCTGCACCTGCAGGACAAAACCCATGGATTGGAGCAGGAGAAACCCAGGAGCTGAGAGAGGACACCAAAATGGACTCTGATTTTAATTTTTCAAAGGGTTCTATACTTAGAAGTCTCTTGTTGGCCCTCAAAGTGGACCTGTTACTCTCTGCTCTTCAGATGATTTATTAATTACAGGCAGAGTTATGGCAGAGCTGCAGCTCCCCCAGTCCTGGTGATTTGTGTGAGACTGGGAAAGAAAAAAAAAAAAAACAAAAAACTTCTCCCTCTGCAGAAATAAACCCCACATGCCCAGGCAAAAAAAAAAAAAAAAAAAAATTAAAAAATGGGGAATGTCATCCTTAAAAACTACACCCAAACACACACAAATATCTATTCATATATATATGTGTGTTTATATATAGCTCTTGGTGATGTGTCTCATGCTTCAGGACTGAAGTTATTTTTGTGCTTTTCATAAATGGCCATGGAAGAGCATTTCAAATGAAGCTCAAAGAATAACATCCTTTTGTTCCCAGGAACAGATAGAGCCAGAATGGACTTGGCTGAGAAATAAAATCAGGCTTTGAAAGGACGAGACAGAGCAAAGTTACCTGAGTTGCTGCAGACTCAGAACTTCTCCCTGTCACTGCATGAGAGATTTGTCGAGTTTGGAGAAAGCTCTGGGCTCCCATCTTAGGAGGGACACAAAGAACAATATAAAGTCTCCTCCAAATTCCCAAAAGAGGCATTTGATGCTCTTTTGGAAGTGGTTAAATGCTGGGAAGGCCTCTGGAGATGTGTTAATTATGGACAACCCAGTTCTGGCCTCATGGATGCTCAGCCATGGAAGATATTTCAGATACAGCAAGGCAGAAACATCAGAATTCCAATCAATAGGTGGATCTTTTATTAAACTTAAACAGAGAGCCAGGATTGGAGGGAAAAGATGATATTGGTTTGTCCTGGATAAATCAAACAGCAGAGCTCCACTTTATTTCTGCAGGAGAGAAATTTCAGAGAATTCCAGACAGGTTTGGGGTTGGAAGGGACCTTAAAGCTCATCCCATCCCAAACCCCTGCCATGGCAGGGACACCTCCCACTGTCCCAGGATGTTCCAAAACCCCATCCAGCCTGGCCTTGGGCACTGCCAGGGATCCAGGGGCAGCCAGGGCTGCTCTGGGCACCCTGTGCCAGCCCTGCCCACCCTGCCAGGGAACAATTCCTGCCCAAAATCCCATCCAGCCCTGCCATTCCCTGTGTCCTGTCCCTCCATCCCCTGGCAATCATCTCTCTCCATCTTTCCTGCAGCTCCTTCGAGGCCACCCTGAGCTCAGCCCAAAGCTTCTCCTGTGCAGGTGAACAATCCCAGCTGTGCCAGCCTTTCCTCCCAGCAGAGCTGCTCCATCCCTCTGCTCATCCTGGAGCCTCCTCTGGCCTGGCTCCAGCAGTGGGATGAACACAGGGATTGTGGTCAGCACAAGCATTTAGGATGCTCTTGGTGTGAACATGAGCACCAAACGGGCTGAAGAAAGGAAAAATTTGGGATAAGGAATTGTTTGGGGTGGTTGTCCTGCATTATCAACCCCCAGTGGGGTCTGTACCCCCTGACACCCCCTCCCTGCAGCCTCAGGGCCCCTCTGCACATCCCTGGGCTCAGGACCTGCTGCTCCAGCTCCAGCTGAAGAAACCACTGCAGATAATGCATCTTGATTTGTTTTGGAGGAATCTGATTTAAATTCCCCCAGAAATTCAATGAAACTCCTCTGTAATAGACAGCACAAAGCCCACGCGCCTCCGGAGCAGAACATCCATCTTCACAATTCGGGCAATTCCAAACTCAGAGGAAGTTTTTGGGAGAGGAGGCCTGGGTTAAAGCCAGGTCTTGAACCAACAAGGACTCAGCCTGACCTGTGGCTCCTAAATCAGGCTTTAGAAAACGCAGGATTTAGAAAATCCTCGCCTGAGAAAGCCGAGGAATCCAAAAGGTTTCAGTGTGAGAGCCAGAGTTAGGATGTGAAATTCCTTTTCAGGAACATCAGCAGGAGGAGGAGCAAATAAAAGCTGTCACTGTTATTTTTCTTGTTGTCATGATATGGTTACAAGTGCAAGCAGAGTGGGGTTTTTGCATCAGAGGATATAATACAGTCTGGAGGTGTTGGGGAAGAAAGGGAAAGGAATCAGCACGAGGGGAGGAGGGGAAGGAGAGGGAAAAGTTACATAAAACTGCAAAGATGAAACCATTTTGGGCAAGAAGGTTCCCAGGAAACTGAAAAGCCACCAAGGTGGGAAGGTTTGAGCTGCTGTGCTTGGGGATATCCACAGGGGCTGTCCTGGTGTGGGAATCCTCAGAGAGCCACAGGAATCGTGTCCGAATTTCTGACATTCCCAGGGCATGAGGAAGAGGATGAATTTCTATTTCCTACAGGGATGAGGAAGAAAATGAATTTATATTTCCTTCAGGGGGTGAGGAAGAGGATGAATTTCTGACTTCAGAGGATGAGGAAGAGAATGAACTTCAATTTTCCTATAGGGATGAGGAAGAGAATGAATTTCTATTTCTTGCAGAGAATGAGGAAGAGGATGAATTTCTGATTTCCTTCAGGGGGTGAGGAAGATAATGAATTTCTGTTTTCTACAGAGAATGAGGAAGAGGATGAATTTCTGCCTTCTTACAGGGATGAAGAGAATGAATTTCTATTTCCTGTAGGGATGATGAAGAGGATGAATTTCTGACTTTAGAGGATGATGAAGAGAATGAATTTCTATTTCCTACAGGGATGAGGAAGAGGATGAATTTTTATCTCCTACAGGGAATGAGGAAGAGGAAGAATTTCCTTCAGGGGATGAGGAAGAGGATGAATTTCTGACTTCCTACTGAGAATGAGGAAGAGGATGAATTTCCATTTCCTACAGCGTTTCCAATGCAGCCCCAAAGCCAAAGGGAAAGGGGAGGGCTCCCTTCCCTCCGGGGGAAAATTTCTTGCTGATTCCATCCCCAGTGCCAGCTGGAACATGGGACAAATCCTGCTGCCCCTGTGGTGTCCCTCGGCAGGAATTCCTGCTCTGGGGACACCGGGCTATGGGACAAGTGTCCCTGTCAAGCAGGACAGGGATGCTCAGCCAGGGCCTGGAGTTAAGGCAGCAGCAGAGATAAAAACCCGAGTAAAACCACAAAAGTGCAGAGCGTGGCTGAGCCGTGGGGCAGAAGGGAAAAAGCACCACACAAGAAATTGATTCCATTAAAAAGTAATCTCAAATTTAATAAAAGTTATGATTTGATTATAGCCGTAGAACCTCAGGGCAGGGGAGGGAGAGCAGGGAGAGCTGGGGGGAGGCACAAGCGAGGGGAGAGCAGCTCTGAAGGGCTCTCCCAGCCTGCCTGGGCACGCTGGCTACTGCCTGGCTACTGCCTGGCCACCTTCTGGCCACCTCCTGGCCTGTCCTGAGCACCTCTCCAGCCCCTCCCCTCCTCTGTCCCCACTTTGGGGTCGGGCTCAGGGGGGCACAGCAGCGGGGGAGGATGGAGAGCATCACGGGGGAGCTCCTCCAAATAACGCCAGCCTTGATGAAATCCATGTCTCAAGGTGCCAGCAGGGATGCAGGGAAGTCCTTCATCATGCCAGGGAACGCTGCTGCTTTTCTGAATGCTGCTGGCACGGGCAGAGCCACTGCTCTGCTCCAGCCTGGCTCCTCCAGCAGCCCCACATCCCCCCAGGATGAGCCCCACATCCCCCTAAGGGTGACCCCAAATCCCCCTGAGTGTGAGCCCCACATTCCCCAAAGATGAGCCCCACATCCCCCTAAGGGTGACCCCAAATCCCCCTAAGGGTGACCCCCACATCCCCTCAAGGATGAGCCCCACATCCTCTAAATGTGAGCCTCACATCCCCCCAAGGGTGAGCCCCAAATCCTCTAAGGGTGACCCCACATCTCCCTGAGTGTGAGCCCCACATCCTTCTAAGGGCGAGCCTCACATCCCCCCAGGGCTGAGCCCCACATCCCCCTAGGGGTGAGCCCCAAATCCTCTAAGGGTGACCCCCACATCCCCCTCGGGGTTGGCCCCACATCTCCTCAGGGTGAGCCCCAAATCCTTTAAAGATGAGCCTCATATCCCCCCAAGGGTGACCTCCACATCCTCTAAGGATGAGCCCCACATCCCCCTGAGTGTGAGCCCCACATCCCCCTGAGTGTGAGCCCCACATCCCCCTGAGTGTGAGCCCCACATCCCCCTAGGTTTGAGCCCCACATCCCCCCGGGGTGAGCCCCAGGTCCCCTCTGAGTGCTGGGCCTGCAGCAGGCTCAGGGCTTGGGGCAGGGCAGAGCCCAGGGGGATCTGCACAAGCCAGGAGCAGCAGATGCTGAGCTGAACCCTGGTGGAGCCCAAATGTTGGAGGAGCTGCCAAGGCTGGGACCCTCAGTGAGAGCAGGGACAGCTCTGCAGCCTCTGAAAACTCTCCTTGAATCGTGCAGGAGCATCCCCTTCCTCCAGTGGGGACACAATTCCTGGTGCTCTTCATCCTCCCTGTAGGAAGTCAGAAATTCTTCCTCTTCCTGTTCTTCTATTTCCCTGGAGGAAATAGAAATTCATTGTCTTCCTCATCCCCTCGAGGAAATAGAAATTCATTCTCTTCATTCCTGTAGGAAGTCAGAAATTCTTCCTCTTCCTCATCCCCTGTAGGAAATAGAAATTCACTCTCTTCATTCCTATAGGAAATAAAAATTCATCCTCTTCTTCATCCACTGCAGGAAACAGAAATTCATCCTCTTCCTCATTCCCTGTAGGAAATAGACATTCATTCTCTTCATCCTTGTAGGAAGTCAGAAATTCATCCTCTTCTTCATCTCTGTAGGAAATAGAAATTTATCCTCTTCCTCATTCGTGTTGGAAGTCAGAAATTCTTCCTCTTCCTCCTCCTCCCCTGTAGGAAATGGAAATTCGTCCTCTTCATCATCCCCTGTAGGAAACAGAAATATTTTCCTTTAAATATTCCTTTAAATGCAGGTGACAGGCAGTGGCTGTGAGTACAGACACCTCTGGAAAGGAGGGAAGAGAAATTAATTAATCCAGCCCCAATTATCTGGGCTTTACCTTTTAAGCTGAGCTATTACATTCTTTGAAAGTCTAGTTAGGGAAGTAAAGAACAAAAGAAGAAAACAGCCAAGTGTTAGGACTCAAAGAAATCTGATAATAGGAATTAAAAGGGATCTAATGCTGGTGTAAAGCCTGCTGCTAAATGGGAATGATAAAATTGATGGGAGCGTTGCTGAAAAGTTAAATATGTTCCAAAAATATTTCTGCTTGGTAATTAAAAGAAGCCAAAAGGATGGAATATTGCAAGTTTAAGGAGCTAAGGAGTTATTTTTCATTCTAAACTGTAACTGTGGTAGTTATTAAATTGTATTATTGAGGCAAATGCATTTAAATTAGAGATGCTGTGCACTGGGCTTTGGAGAAACTCCTGGGGAACTCGGGGGTTTAATGACACATCCTGTGAAAATGTGGAATAGTGGGAAAGCTTCAGTGAGAGGGGAACACTGGGCTGAAACAAAGACCAGAACGACATTGCTGAAGTGATTTTGCTCCACACTGTTCCTCCATAAAATAGCAGGACAGCTGCTAGAAAGATGGAGCTGATAATTAATTGGGAACATTATGAGAGCAGTTTATTAGGGCCACTCAGCAGGATTTTCTGAGCGTTTCTGGTGAATTATTGAGGATCAGGCAGGATAACCCTGGGAGGGACTTCCCTGGATCCCACACAGAACTGGAGGATGGACAACAGCAGCTCTGACACAGGAATTAAATCCAGGGGTTCAGAGGAACATCCTGGAGCTTCACAAGCCACAGATTATCCTCCAAGGTGCCTTAAAGATCTTAATTCCAAGCCTAAAATATCAAAGGCTTCAAAAACAAGGAGAGGGAGATTGTGGGTGTGCTGCTGCTGTGAGCTCCTGCAACAGGAGGGGCTTGGCCCCATAAAAAATCCTCCAGGAGGCCTTTGAGACAGCAATTCCATGCCATAAAGAAGGTGGGAAATAGAAAAGCATCCCTGTGATCCTTGATTTAAGGAAAATCTCCTTCTTGATCCCAAATCTGGTGATCAGGTCGAGATGCATCTTCCCAAACCAAATCTGCCTTTTCCTGCAGCTGCTTGTTGGGATTCCAGAAGGTAAAAAACCAACCCCATACCCCAATTGATACATCCAATGGCAGAAATAGAAATTCTTCCTGAGCCCCCAGAAATATGCAGAGCCTGCTATGGAATAATAAATCCATGTCCTTGTGTCCCCTTTAGATAGACCCAGATGTCCCCCCCAAGCCCTCATATCCAACCCAGAGGTTCAGATGAACACCCAGGAGCCTCAAAAGCCACAGATAATCCTCCAAGGTACTTTAATGCTCTTAATTCCAACTCAAAAATACCAAATTCTGCAAACCCCAGTGAGTCAGAGGAAGGAAGGAGAGCCTGTGAATGTGTCACTGCAGCAGGAGGGTATCAGCCCAGTCACAGCAGCCAGGTGACAATTTCTCACCGTTTCCTGCCTGGAGGAGGAGGAAGGCTGGAATGGGATGCCCTGAGGTGTCTGGAATGAGGTGTCATGGATTTGGGAGCTGCCTGTCCACCCTGAGAGGGAGCTGGGCTGACTCAGATGGAGCCAGGGCTGATTTCAGCAGGAAAGCACAGACAGGGATTTGAAAAGCTCCGTGCTCTGTGCTGGCACAGGAGCAGCTGCTCCCTCCTCCTGTTCTCCTTCCCTCGCTGATCTGCTGCTCTCGGGGTGCTCTGACTCAGCCTGGGAGGGGAAAAGTGGAGCTCCAGCACTTTCATCCCAGAATCCTGAGCTGGAAGGGATCCACAAGGATCACGATCCTGCTCCTGATCGTGCCTTGAGTTTGAGCTTTTATATTTTTCACACTCTCTACTGCTTGGTTGGACAATTAACCCCAATGTGCAGATGAACCAAAAATTATAAAAGTGTAAAAACTCATGACTGGGATCCAGCTGGGATTTGATTTGGGTGTAGCCCTGGCCGGGCTCTTGCACTGCCCGAGGTGAATCCTTGATTGATTTTATTCCTTTCAATAAATACCGATTTTATTCCTTTCAATAAACACCAATTTTATTCCTTTTGCTCTGTCTGGTCTCTGTTCCAGGTCAGGTTTGGCGTCATGGCAGCTGCTCTTGAGACAGCTCCCAATTCTCCCCCTCATCTTTTATAAAAATGTGTTGTTTTTTTCTCGGATACACGAGGCACAGGAGTTCTCAGCTCTGTGCAGTGGCTCCTTAGGAGGTTTTTAAGGAAATCCTCATGCAGATTTGCACTTTCTCCTCCTGCTCGGAGCTGAGTCACTGGAGCTGTGAACTGTGGTCAGCACAGACATTTGCGTCTGTGATTCTGTTTTTATCTGTGAAGCTGATTCCTGCTTTAGAGTCGGGGATGGCACTCTTTAAGTAAAGACCATAATAATTGGGAATTCTGGCATTGCCTGAGCCCTGCCAGAGCTCATGGATGTGGCTGGTCCAGGAATTGAGCTCCACTGTCCCTGCTGGAACAGAATTAGGTCAGGCCTAAGAGTGTCCTCAGAAAATCACAGGAATTTTCTAGAGAAGGAAGAGCCCCTGCAGGATCACTCTGTGATGGCTCCAGGATGAGCAGAGGGATGGAGCAGCTCTGCTGGGAGGAAAGGCTGGCACAGCTGGGATTGTTCACCTGCACAGGAGAAGCTTTGGGCTGAGCTCAGGGTGGCCTTGAAGGAGCTGCAGGAAAGATGGAGAGAGATGATTGCCAGGGGATGGAGGGACAGGACACAGGGAATGGCAGGGCTGGATGGGATTTTGGGCAGGAATTGTTCCCTGGCAGGGTGGGCAGGGCTGGCACAGGGTGCTCAGAGCAGCTGTGGCTGCCCCTGGATCCCTGGCAGTGTCCAAGGCCAGGCTGGACATTCCTGGGACAGTGGGAGGTGTCCCTGCCATGGCAGGGGTGAAATAAAATCAGATTTAAGTTCCCTTCCACCCCAAACCGTTCTGGGATTCCAGGATCTTTCTTGATCCCCTAAGGATTTATTTGCAGCTCATCCAGCTGGAAACTGGAGCAGCTCCTCCCCACGCCACAACCTTTTTATCCCACGTGTCCCACAGAAGTTTTTGGACTCCCATTTCCCATCACACCCCTTCCCCTCACCTCTTTCAGGCAATAAACATCATGGGATACTGGACTGGGACCTCTCAGGACAGGTTGAAATTCAGAAGTGCAGGAGCTGTGAGTGGAAATTGCTTTTAGCAAGTGACAGTTAAACCTTGGAATGTCCCTAAAATGCAGGGACACCGGGACATCTCATCTCAGCCCTAAATTCTGCACGTTGTGAGCAGAAATCCCACACTTCACTGATACTGAGCTGCTTCCAGAGGCTGTGGGATTGGGAGGGAACGTTTTCCTGGCCTTGCATCCTCATCCCAGCAGCTTTTGTGCCCACATGGAGCTGCCCTGGCCCTCAGGACATGGAGTTTACCCCACCCGCCCCTGTTTGTGCAGTGCTCTGTGCAGGAGAAGGCTTTTTATTACAAATAATGCCCTTTTATTTTATTCTTTATTTATAATTTATTTTTATTTCCAAATAAAGGCTTTTTATTCCAAATGTGCTGCCAGGCTCCTCGGAGGGGGTGGAACATGAGTTTCTCTCCCTGTTTTCCAGTATCTTTGGAGTCCTGGGGAAATGTGATGTTTTATCAGGCCCTGATTTTGCTGCTGAAGCAAAATCCTGGCTGCCACTCACTTCTGTGCAGGGCTGTCACAACACTGCTTTGGACCTGACTTTTTTTATTCATTATTGATCATGGGAAATTGTTTCGAGAAGAAGGATGTAATTTATTTATCACCCAGGCTTCCAGTGGAATGTGATTTGTGCTGGAGTCCTGTTCCCTGAATTGTGCTCTGGCAAATATGATAAGGCTGGGGAAGTAGGACAGCTTTGATGCTGAGGAGTCACTGTCTTGGTTTGAAAGACAGGGGTCTGTCAAGAAAGGCAGGAGCCTCTTTTTTGTGAAATGGAGAATGTAAACCCCCTCCCTCCAAATTATGATAATTTTGAAATTAAGGGGCTCTCAGGCAATGATGTGGGAATGGGAATAACAGTTCTTTACCAGGAAAATTAAAATAGCAATGCAGTATTGCAGAGAACAAACCCAGAGCAGGGGCAGAGTGAGAATCCAAGGTGCCCCCGTCAGTCAGTCAGGGTTGGTGCAGTCCCATTCCATGGTGGCTGCATCCTCCTGCAGTGACAGATGTGGTTCTGCTGGAGCAGGGCTCCTGCACAAGGTGCAGTTTTCCTCCAAAGCTGCAGGGATGATGTGCAAGGCTCTGGTTTTCCTCTGGGATCCAGTGGGAAAAGGCTGCTCTGCTGTTCCAAATCTCCCCTTTGATCTGGGTAGGAAATGCTCGGCTCCTGCCCTGGCTGGAGCATCTCCCAATGGGATGATGGAATTTGATCAGCCCTGCCCTGGGACTGCATGGCCATGAACAGGAGAGATCTCCTGGAGGGAGGATGGGCTGTGGGCAAGATAAAGAACACTGCAACAGCTGGGTGAACAGCTGGAACATGAACAGCAGAGATCCCCACAGAGATCAGGATCACTGCCACAGCTGGGTGAACAGCTGGGGACAGAATTCACACTTTGGTCACATCCTGTACTGCAACCTGAGACTGTCACTCATAACACCCCAAAAACTGCTGGGAAACGGCTGCACCCTCCCTTCCTCTCATTCCTGCTGTCCCAGAGGCTCCTCTGGAAATCTCCTCTCCCCCTCCACCTTTGGTGGCAATAGGGAGAGCCTGGAGCACCCCAAACCTTCTCTTACCACATCCCATCAACATTATCTCCCTTGAGAAGCTCGTGGGAAGTGTTTTAAGCAGAATAAACTTATTTTTTACTGCAGGAAGTGAGCGAACGGAATGATCTTTGTCATAAAGGTTATTTGCTAGCCAATAAATAGATATTTTTTAGGGCAGAATCTGATATTATTCCATCTGTCAGAGCGATCCCTGACTTTAGGATTCAGTATTTTTATATGGCACTGTATTTATCCTCCCCGTGAAATGAGGGTTGAGGGGATATATGGGATTTGAGTACCCCCAGCTGAGCAATATTCACTGGCATCCACTGCTTTGAGGCATCCACAGGAGCCAATTCCATCCACAGCTGATGTGAGGAAGGGGGAAAATCCTAGAACTGCTCTTATAATCTGTAATAATCTCAGCCTGGCATTGATCCTGTCTTTTTTTTTTTTACCCAGGTCAATGCCATCCTTTCATTTCCTCTGTTCCCCCTTCACTCATGATTTACTTTTTTTTTCCCCCCTATAAAAGTCTGGAGTGTCCTCCTGCACTCCTGCTGCTGTTGTCCCCAGGATTTTAGTGGGAACATTTGAAAAATAAATACCAGCCAAGGAGCACATTCCCTTTTATTACAGCTGTTCCTTCTGCATATGCAATGGTGAATTAACTCCATTTCCACGAGTCTCTCGATTTTTATGTAGCAGTGGAGAGGAGCTCAGGCCATAAAACTTGTTTGGTCCTGTCCACATTCGTGTTCCTAAATATCTCAGGACACCCCAGTGGAGCCCATGCTGCTCCTCTCTTTTTGTGCAGCTCCCTTTCAGTGCATTTCCATCTTGTTTAATTTCCTTTAAAAGCCTGAAAATCTCCCCCAATCTGTTTCTTTGCCTCTTCCTGAGCCTGCCTGTTATTGTTGGGGAGTTCTAGCATGACACTGCCTCAATAAAGGCAATTTTCTCCTGCAAACACGTTATCATCACTGCTCCAATCCATTTACTGCTTGAGAACCTCTGGGGCAGTGCCTGCTCTGCTCCACTGAGCACCACAGATAGACCCTGGCTGCTCCTAAAGCTCTCAAATTGCTGCCCTGCTCCACTGGCTGGGGCGTTTTGGCCAAACCTGGGGCTGCTAAAGAAACATTTTCCTCTTCCTGGAGCTTTTGTGACCTGATCCTGCTGTATCCCTGGCTTTATGCTCGTGGATGTGCAGGCTCGAGCTCGGCGCCTCCTTTATTGAGTTACTTTTATGGCAGCAGCCTCTATCCTTCTGTCTTAATCTCATTTTATGTCTTTTTTTTTTTTTTTTTTCCTCCCCCCTCTCCCAGCCTTCACTGCAGTAACTATCTCTGATATTTAAATGCCCACATACATGATCAGTAGATCTTTAGAGCAATATTTTTATTTAGTTAATGCCGGGCCTGGCTCCCTTTCCGAGGAAATCTCACGCTCGCATCGCACGAGCTCCTCTGCAGTGGCCACAATAGCAATAAATGGGTTTATTGCTCTTGTCAGAGACATATGTTTCAAGGCCAGCAGGGCCTTTATGATTATTTGGTTGGAGATTATGGATTGCTCAGAGCAGAACTCAAAAGCACTGAGTCAAAATTAATAACGTGGAGGGGACTCGGCGTGATCCGAATGCCTCACGCGGGGGAACCGCGGCCGTGACGGAGTTGCCACTCGAGCCTGCACTCCTGGGAGCCCACAGAGCTCTCCCAAAGCTCCCAGAGCGCTGGGGATGAGCAGCCACGTGCTCACAGTTTGCTTTGCACCGTGGAAATGTCAGGGATAATTTGCAGTTTGTGTTCCTGCAGCAGCAGGACCTGGGCAGGACGGGGGCTGCCAGCAAGCTGGCGAAAAGTCTCCCAAGCATTCCCCGAATCTCTGCATCCTTCTGCTCCTGCAGACTCGATATTTTTTGCTGGGAACTGCTGTTCCCAAAGATGCCATCTCCAAATGACACAGCTCCCCCAAAAGCTCGTTGCTCAGGGGGTCTTTAAAGCCTCTCTGCTGCACTCAGGCCCCGCTGAGCTGTGCTGCTGATTATGATGCTCTGCAAAGAGTTGTTTCACAACTATGATTTTCCAATTACTTAAATCACCTGGAACTGAGGAATAAACCAGAAGTCCCTGTTATTTCTCTTTTTTTTTTTTTATTTTTTTTTCCCCCTGCTCGTTTTGAGGGGAGTTTTTGATCCTGTTTTTGCTCCCTGCAGAGAGCACTGCCTGCTTCCTGGGGGTTACCTGGATGCAGGTGTGCATCCCAACCCCTCTCCCATCGCAGGTGGGCTCCAATCGAGATTCAGGACATTCCTGCAGGGATCCAGGTGTCTGGAGGGCTGTTGAAACGCTTCACGGGGCACAAGGACACATCAGGAAGCTGAATTTCAGTGCCCTCATCAGAGCTGGATTTCTCCTGTGAGGAGAGGGGGACGTTCCCGTATTTGTCAGAATATTTTTTTGGGGGGAGGTCACAGCCAGAGGTTTAGAAAAGTGGCCCAAAAGGCTACAAAAGTGACCCACGGGGCCACCTGCCTGCTCCAGGATGCTGGGAACAGCATCCAGAGGTGTCCAGAGCTTTGGGATGGGTTTGCCCAGACTCCCACCACATTGGAAAGACCCACCCTAAATATTAGATGGGAAACACACCAAGAGAGATGGAAATGGAACAGATTGAACAGAAGGGAATGTTCCAAAGGGTTATTAACAGCTCTTCCCATGCCCAGAGTGTCCCTGCAGGCAGATCCTTGGTTCCAGACTTGGTTTAGGCAAATGATTCATGGATTTTGGGATTGTAGCAGCCACTTCTCATCCTGGATCTTCCCCCTTTCTCCCAGGCCTGGCTCCTCACTGTGTCCCTCGCTGTGGCATCTCTGACAGATTTGCAGGTCCCCAGCCCCAGCATTCCAGCCCTGATCCCACCCATCCTGTCACCTCCAGCTCCTTCAGCCTGGAGCAGTGATTTGCCCTCTCTCCAGGGTATCCCACCTGATCCAAACTCCTTTTAGGAGAAGGAGACAGCTGGGAACGTGTCTTTTCCACACGAGGTGCTTCCCACAGGTCCTGGTGACACAGCAGAGGGTGGGTGTGCAGTGGATAAATTCCCATGACAACTATAAGTTGTCTTTAGTGGATGGGGAGAGAAAACTGGATCCAGATTTAATACAAAGCCACTCAAATCTGTGTGGGAAAGGGAGCCAGGTTATCCAGATTTCCTCATTCCCAGCCCTTTTACAGGATACACTCATTAAAGGCAGCTGGAAGTTGGAATTACCTATGCAGAGCAGTTCACCAGATTGTTGCTTCTGTGAGAACAATATGTTATAAGCCACATAACAGGGAAGTTGTTTTAATTAACCAATTATCTATTCCAAGTTCCTCGTAGCTCTCTTTATCTCTGTTCTTTAGCTACAGTACAATATGGAAATGAAGGTAAATGAAAGCACTTTATTAGGCAAAATAGAACGAACCAAGAAAATAAGAAGTTGCAATGAATATAAAACACAGGCCACCCAAACATGCTTGGAACATGTGAAATTGGGAAGCTTAACAGTGAAACACGGATATGAGGAACTGAATCACTTAATCCCCATTATCCTGCAGCTCCATGGGCAGGGTGAGCTGTACCTGCAGTGCTGCAGGAGCCTCTGGGAGGGTTCAGATCCCTCACATCACCCCAGGAATTTATTCCTGGCTGCAGCATTCCAGCTGTGCCTGCCCTGTCCCACATCCCTGGCCCTGGGAGCAGCACTGAGGGATCAGGGCTGGAATCCCAGTGCCCTCCAAGCCTCGTTCCCAGTGGGATCAACCTCATTCCAGTGGGATCATTCAGGTCCTGCAGAGCATAGCTCCATCCCAAATTCATGGGATTGGATAATCTCTCACTTCCTCACACTTCCTGAAATAACTCTGGGGGCACTTAGGGAGCAAATCCCACCAGCTCCAGGCAGTTCCTCATTCCCTGGATGAGCTTTGGACCAGCAAGCTCCCAGGCCGTGCCAAACAAATCCCCACACCCAGGATTGAAGTTTTGCCTCTCTCCAGGGCTTTTCTCCTCGTGTGGGATCCATGCAGGATAACAAGGACCTCCTGTCCAGGCTGTGGTGGCTCAGCACAATCACAGCTCCACATCTGTGTGTGTTGGGTTGGATGTGCCCAAAGTGTGAATTCTGTCCCCAGCTGTTCACCCAGCTGTGGCAGTGATCCTGATCTCTGTGGGGATCTCTGCTGTTCATGTTCCAGCTGTTCACCCAGCTGTTGCAGTGTTCTTTATCTTGCCCACAGCCCATCCTCCCTCCAGGAGATCTCTCCTGTTCATGGCCATGCAGTCCCAGGGCAGGGCTGATCAAATTCCATCATCCCATGGGGAGATGCTCCAGCCAGGGCAGGAGCCGAGCATTTCCTACCCAGATCAAAGGGGAGATTTGGAACAGCAGAGCAGCCTTTTCCCACTGGATCCCAGAGGAAAACCAGAGCCTTGCACATCATCCCTGCAGCTTTGGAGGAAAACTGCACCTTGTGCAGGAGCCCTGCTCCAGCAGAACCACATCTGTCACTGCAGGAGGATGCAGCCACCATGGAATGGGACTGCACCAACCCTGCCTGACTGACGGGGGCACCTTGGATTCTCACTCTGCCCCTGCTCTGGGTTTGTTCTCTGCAATACTGCATTGCTATTTTAATTTTCCTAGTAAAGAACTGTTATTCCCATTCCCATATCTTTGCCTGAGAGCTCCTTAATTTCAAAGTTATCATAATTTCGAGAGGGGATTTACATTTTCCATTTCAAGAGAGGCTCCTGCCTTCCTTAGCAGACACCTGTCTTTCAAACCAAGGCACTGTGACCACAGGCTGGGGCTTTGTGTGCCAGCAGCGTTTTTTTGTCACTGAGGACAGATGTGCTGAACAACCATCAGCAGGGAAATCCAGGAAAATTGAGGATGGATCCCAGGCTGTTCTCCAGCTCAGAATTGCTCCCAGCCTTCAGCAACTCCTCTCCTCGTAAATCCAGGTCAATGCTAAACCCCCAAGTCCCTCACAAGCCTCTCGCTCAGGTGAGAATCACTCAGGTAGGAGCTTCCAGAGGAAAATTTGGACACCGAGAGGCATCTTGTCACTTGGGTAAAGGAGACAGCACAATCAGGCTCCGTGTGGGGCTTATCACCTGGAAGCAGCAGGAGAGGGAGAGCTCCAGCTCCAGCTGCAGTGCCAGGGAATGGTTTCCCAAGATAAACCAGGAGTGCATCCAAGTATTTTCTCTCCGAGTGATACGAAAGTCACGTTGCTGTTACTCCACATCTTAGGCTCCCTGAATAGGATTGCAGAGGGAGTTAATGGGATGCTGGTGGTGGAGGTGATTTCAGGATTGATTTAAGGCTGCTCCCCCAGCTTTCCCTGGGATGTTTGGTGCTCCAGAGAGAGCAGAGCAGAACAAGGAGTGTGGGAAGTGCCTGTGGCTCCTGGCTCTCGCTGATCAGAGGGGTGAAAATGAGGAGATTCCCACCTGGAAGTGTCCCCTGCTCCCCCAGCTTTCCCGGGGATGTTTGGTGCTCCAGGGAGAGCAGAGCACAACGAGGGGTGTGGGTTTAGTCAGCCCCTCCTGGGAAGTGCCTGTGGCTCTAATCAGAGGGGTTAAAATGAGGAGATTCCCTCCTGCTCCATCCCAGGCAGGGAACAAAGCCCGTGCTGGGTTTTGGCTGCTCTGGGAATGCAAAAGGAGGAGCATCCTCAGTTTGGAGGAGACAGCTCCAGCCCTCTCTGACCTCTAATTAATTGTGCAGCTGGAAGTTCTGCTGGGATGGCTGTTAATTGAGGCCCTGACCAGTAATGATTGCTGGGAGGGGTGGCCTCCATGCCCTGCTGACTGGAGGCCACCCCGGGCTGTCCTCAGCCACCCTTCCCTGCCGTGGTCACACGTTGTCCCGGCCTGGATTCTCCATTTCAAAGCCACAACAAAGTCCCTGGGGATTTTTTTTTTTTTTTTGTCCCTGTCTGCAGGCAGCCAGGAGCTGTGGCTGCCCCTTCCTCCTGCCTGTCAGACCCCAGTTGTTTTTAGGGCTGGAATGGGAATATTTCTGTGGAGCCAAGGATATACTGCTGGTCTGATTAGAGCTTGAACAGTCTAATCAAATGTAACAAACTGTTATTAGCCCAGCACCAATAATACCAGGGCTAGGAATTAATATGGAAAAGGATCATCAATAACAGAGCCATAAAATCCCTGGGATTCATTCAACCCCCGGGATCTGTCTCACCCTTGTGCTGACCCCAATCCTGGAGCAGGAAACACCTCAGGGTGTCCCAGGGCTCGATGGCAGCTCCAAAACTTCACCAGGACGAGCTCGGGGTGGCTGCAAGGGGCCCTTCCCTGGTGTCCCCACCAACCCTTCGGGGATAAAGGATTGGGAAGGGTTGGTTGGGATGGAATTTGGTTTGGCAAAGAGCTTGGAGCAAGCTGGGATGGTGGAAGGTGTCCCTGCCCATGGAATTTGATGAGCTTTAAGGTCCCTCCCAACCCCAACCAGTCTGGGATTCCCCTTTCCTGAATATCCAGCACTGCTTTGGATGTTCTTCCTTATGCTAATAATAATAAGAATAAAATATTTTATTTCTGTTTAACATTTTATTGCTTCTGTTTAATAGGTTATATATTAAAATTAATACCAGCACTTTATTTTCCTGCACTTTTATGGGTTCTCCAACATTGGAGCCAGCTACTTTTCAGAAGAATTTTTTTCCCTATCAAAGTGCTATTTTGTCAAAAATTAAACCTTAAACTGGAGTAGGGCTCCTCAAATGCTGCGAGAATTTAATCAAGGAAAGCCACAACGATAATTTCGCTTTCAAAATAACCTTTTCTCCCTTAACTTTATATTCACGGCCGACAATGACACGAGGATTTTTTTTTTTATTTTTTTTTTTTTTTTAACGCTGAAATTCCGTCGGGATGGCTTGTTGCAGGTGGTTTAATCCAGTCACAGTCACAGCTTTGAAATGTGGCAGGTTCTGATGTTTGAAAGGTGCCAGGACACGGAGGGAGCTGCCTTTTGTCTGAAGTTCTTCTGCCTTTGGGCTTTGAGTTTGCTGATGCTCCACAGGGACCGAGCTCGAGATAATTGTGAAATCTGAAAGGGCTCCCTGACGCCTCTGCTCTTCCCCTCCTGCTCCAAATGGCTGCAAGAGGGATTAACTCCGCTCTGGAATTGTCCCCGGCTCCCTGATTTTAGTGCTGGAAAATTACAGAGTCTGGTGTTCCTCAGACTCGGGGCTGGGATTACAAAACTTCCCGAAATTGGTGCAGACAGCCCCGTGTGCAGCTCCCTCGGAGCTCAGGGGGGGAGAGCTTGTTTTAATGACATATTGCAAGTGTTCACATTACCCAGGCAGCTGCAAACTGCCCTCCATTTTAGGGAAAAATAATGGATTTTTTTTTTTTTTTTTTCCAGGGAGAAGTGCATGTTTATATCTGCAGGCAGTAATTAGAGCCTGGTGAGTCAAGGCACTGCAGAAGGAACGAGGAACAAACCAAACCTGTGGGGAAAAGGAGCTGAAAACTGCTCGAGTGCTTGTTCTGGGATAAATTTAACCTTCCTGAAACCCATCCAAGCAGAGCTTTTCCCACTCTGGAGAGGCAGCACAGGGTTGGCTTTGGCCAGGGTCTGTTCTCCGTGACTTTGCCAGCCCCTGGAGCAGCTGGAGCAGCTGGATGAGGGATCCTGGTGGGCAGCAGCTCCTGGGGGTTGGAATCGTCTTTGTCTCCTGAAAAAAGGGACCCCCAAGCCCTCTCAGAGCTCTCAGAAAGGGCTGGGTCACGTCCAGGTGCCTTCGGAATGTGGGAGACTCCAGGGATGGAGACTCTGAGACCTTTTAGGGTGGATCCATCTCCCTGTTTTCTCCCCCACAGCAGTTCCAGTTCCTGAGGGTTCCATTCCCATCCTTCCCCCCCCCCCCCTCCTTAATATTCCCAAGTTTCACACCAACTTTTAATAGCTGATCCAAAGGGGCTGCCAGGAGGCTCCAGAAGGAGCAGCCAGGCTTGACCAGCACTATTAAATAGTGATTTTATCCACGTTCACACAGGTGCAGGAGGAGGGGATGGGGAGTACATAACACAAATCGGATTTTTTGCTCGAGTTTACAGGAGTTTGAGATTAAAGAAGTTAGTGGAAGCTGGTAGGATAAATGAGATGGGAGCTGCTGAGAGATAACAGGGAGGATTAGTGGGAGCTCAGCAATAATGGAGAGCAGGTCTGGGGTGGGAATTGTCACCCTGGGAGCTGGGGGGACCTTGGGGGACTGGGAATGGGGAAAAAAACCACTCTAAACTTGATGTCTTTTCTCCAGGACCAGTGATGGCCACTGTGGTTTGCATATCCAAGTGTGATGGTAACAGCCACTGCTCCACTCTGCCTCTGGAAATTCTCTTTCATTTCTCTCAGAGGTCTGGAGCCATCCAGCCAAATCTTGCGTGGTGAATTTGTGCAGAAATCCAGGCGAGAACATTAATTCTGCATTTCTCCTCTTCATCAGATCACTGCCCTTTAAGCACCCTCATAAACTCCTCCTGCTCTTGCATTTCTGTGCAATAGCTACAGAGAGAGGCACTTACACCAAACGATTTCCTTTTCCCGAGCACTTCCCCCCCTGCTCTGCACATTAAAAAAGGGTTTGTCCCCCTCTCTCCTTGTATTTCACCTTCCTGGATTCCTCCAGCCCTCTCTTTGCTCCGGAATATTCTTTTTTTGGGGGGCAGAATTCTCACTAATCCTGCCGAGGTGCATCCCCTTGGCTGCTCCCATCCATCTCCTGCTGCCCCCAGACCACAAAAATAATTCTGGGGGTTGGCTGTGAACGGCCCCAACTTCATTTGGGGCTGATTAAAGGCAGCTCTGAAGAGCTGCACGGCTCTTCTCCAGGAAAATGTGCCTTTCCCAGAGCGTTTTCCCCCCTGCCTGTAAGGTCTGTGACAAAGCAGAGCCATTTCCCGAGGAGCACACGAGGATTTGCCACAGACCCCCCGATGCCTCCGGGCTTGCTCGTGGCCTCGAGCACAGGGACCTACTTATCTGCTGCTGTGGCTGCTTTTAAAAGCACTAAAACACGCCGGGAAAATGCAGAGTGCTTGTGTGGACAATTAATTGGAGCTTTACAGTGCCTAAGAGTTCTTCTGGGTGCTGGCAGAGTGACTCAGAGCTGGGCTGGGTGGGGACAATCCTGTCACTGCTGTGATGGAGCAGCTCACCAGGCTTTGAGCCTGCCCAAGTTTCTCTCCTTGGTAGTTTGGGGTTGGTTTTTTTTGTTTTTTGGGTTTTTTTTTTTTAGATTTGGTGTGTCCAAAGAGCTCAGCACAGCTCAGAGCAAGGCTGGTGACCCAAGGGACATCAGGTGAGAGGAGGTGACAAAGCTTCTGCACCCCAGCAACCTCCCCATGCTCATGGTTCACCTTGTCTGTGTCCCCCAGGGCTCTCTCCACTCCGGAATTCCCAGAATTCACAATCCTGCAAGGACCTGTGCCCCTGAGTCAGGGGTGACAGGACAGAGGTGAGGGGACACACAGGTGAGGGGACACACAGGTGACAGGACAAGGTGCCCTGGCAGGGTCTGAACACACAGGCTCTCAGCTGGGGCAGTTTTCAGTGCAAGCTGGAAAATTTGGTTTATCCAGGGAGCTGCTTTGGGCATCCAGCATGGCCAGAGAGTGGTGAGGTTCCTGTCCTGGATTCCCTTGGCCTCTGGCAGGGAATTTCTCCTTCCTGAAGGGCTGGGAGGGCACAAAGCCCCTGGCAAACAGAGCAGAGGGGTTTGTAGGAGCTCCAAGGCCTTGCCCAGATCCCAAACGTTGAGTTTTCCCCCTCTGCCAGGGGGTGACTTCCACAGAGACCCCTCAGACCTGTCCACGTGTGGGAATTCAGTGAGATTCCCCAAAATGTCACCTCCTGGGGCACCCCAGGCACGGCACCACCTCCTCCTTAGGCTGGCACCGGTGTGTGCAGGCTGCCCTGGGGAGCTGCAGGGCTGCAGCAATTTTGGGTGCTGTGCCTTGACACATCCCTGCAGGGAGCATCCCGCAGCACCCCTGCAGCTCAGAGCTGTGCCACGGGAGCTGTTAATTAACCAAAATCCCGGAGCAGCAAGGGTGGGCTCTGCTGCCAGCAGTGACAGCTCCAGCTTTGCTCTCCTGTCCTGCCTCGTTTTCACGGAGACTTCCCGGAGCCCTGGAAAAGTGCACAATTAGAGGCTGTTAGGTGATGGATTCCTGGGCGAAGGGGCCTTTCCTCCTTGCCTGGAAGGTCTGGCAGGTATTATTTAAAGAGCTAATGAATGTTAATGGGCACATTATTTGCAAATCTCGAAGTGGAATATTAGATCAGGGCTCCTGTGTGTCATGGTAATCAGCTTTTCCCTCGCTCCGGCTCGTGGGGGGAAACACCCTGCAGTTGCTTTGTTGTGTGCTTTTCAGATTAATATCCTTTTTCCAATCCAGCAGCTTTTCCCGGGGTGTTGGAGCCGAAGAAGCAGATGGTTCACACGCTGCTGTTTGATGCCTGACCAAGGGCTGGTCCTGCTCAAAACCGCCCTGCTGGGAACACAGAGCGAGCTCCCGGCTTTGCTCTCTGCTCAGAGCGGGGAAAAGGTGTCTGGGAGGAGGCAGAGCTGGGCTGGACCACCCCAGCAGCATCCCTGGCATGGAGAGAAGCACCTGAGCTGCTCAGAGCCCACCTGGATCCTCCTCGGGATGGGCACAAGGGGCAGCTCGCACCAAGAGCTCCCCGCTGCTGCTCCAAGCTCCCCAAATTTCACTTGGCTGCTTCCTCCTGCACTTCCATCCGTGTTTCTCCTCCAGATTTCCACCTCCAGACCAGTCCAGACGCCCAGCCCACGTCCCCCCGGATTCCTGGCTGCTCCCGAGGTTTGAGTTCTGTTTTCCGCAGGAATGAACTGAGAGGTTCCTGTCCCAACCTTCCTGGGCACATCTGGCTCAGGGAGCACAGCCCCTGCCAGCTGTGACCCCAAATGCCTGGCACACCTCTGGGTGGCACACACGTGGTGTCCCTCAGGAGGCCAAATGAAAGGAAAGAAGAAATCACAAATGTTTTTTGCTGGAGCTTTTCCTGAGCAGCAGACAAAGGAGCGGAGCTGCTGCACAGGGAGCAGCACAGACCTGGCTCTGGAGGTGCCACGGGTCCAAAACGAGCCACAAAAATGGGGATTTGGGAGGCTGGGAAATCTGGGGGTGACAGGAAATTGTGATTCGGGTGTTGCACCTGCTGCTCCCAGGTAGAGGATCCTGGTGGGAAGAGCAGCACCAGGAACAGTGTGGGAAAATTCCCCCAGGTGCAGCACAGGTGAGGGATGGGGGAAAGCTCTCTTCTGGCAAAATAAACCAGCAAATTGATGATGAAAAGAAAAAAGATCCATCATCTACTTCTGTATTTCCAGTCTCCTTCTGGGTGAATCCAGCAGATTTCTGCCTAGGAAGGAGAAAATTCCTGCTCTGTAGCACACCTGCTCTTCTGCTCCAGACTCCTGAGCATCCACCCATCCTCCACAGCTCATTGGTGCCAACCTACTTTGTATTAACAGCGATTCAAATGTTAACAGCTGCTGTCCATGTTCGTCAAAAAGCAGCTTAATACAAATATATGATTATTGTATGAGCATTGTATAAAAGATACTTGGTTGTGTCTTAAGCTAAAACAACAATACACACTTTTATCCAATCCTGATACGTTTATAAATATATTTAAATGGGTATAAATATTTATAAATAGTTTCTGTAATCTCCTGTAATTAGGCTCTAAGCTCTGTGACAGACAGCATCTGTTTGATCTGCGGGTGCTCTCCGTGTGTGTGTGTGGCAGGTCTCTCCAATAAAAGTGGTGGAGGCAGGAGATGCCTCTGAAGGGATCCAGCTCCATTTCTCTGGGGAGGAGGAAACCCAGACCCGGAGCGGGTTTGAGGTGCAGGAAAAGCTGAGCAGAGCTGGGGGTGTGCAGCCAGAGCAGGGGGTGGAAGGATGAGCAGCCCGGGGCTGATGCTGGGAATGCTCAGTGAGTTATTGGCAGCTGGAAGCTGGGCTGGGAGGACGTGGTGGGTGGGAAAAGTGATCATAAACCCTTTTTTATTTCTCCTCATAACTCTCTTTATTTCCTCTCTGTTTGACTGTCGCTTTGAGCTATCTCTGTTCCAGAAGGAGAGGAAGTAACCTAACACAGAGTCAAACAAAACGAGCCCTTTTTGCTCTAAAAGCCTTTTGGGAACGCTCCTGCCACAGAGGAAATGGGGTGGATTTTCTCAGGGCTGTGGGAGCGGCTGGTGAGCTTGGTGGCAGCAGGACAGGACAATCCACGGTCACACAAAGCCACCAGGAGCTCCCAGGGGTGGCATCCAGGTCCCAGATCAGCTGCTGGGCCAGCAGGACCGTCCCATCCTTGTCCTTTTCCAGCTCAGCACAGGCTGAGGTGGCTCCTGGATGTCCCTGAGCACCCCCTGGCAGAGGGGGACCCTCAGATCATCCCACAGGGACCCCAGGGTGTGGCAGGACCACGGTGCCAAGGGCTGGCTGGGTGTGTTTGGTGGCAGAACCTGTGCCCTGCAGATTTATGGGGACAGCCCTTGGTGCTGGAGAATGGTTTTGGGGATGGTGACACAGGTGAGGCTCAGCGGGCACAGGTGAGATGGGGAGGAGGAGGAGGAGGAGGAGGATGGAGGCAGAGTTTGCTGCTCCAGTGGTGGATCCTGGCCCAGTTCAGCTGCTCCTGTGCCAGGCTGTGTCCCTGGCACTGCAGAGATGTCCTGGCTCCCACGGGCACTGCCCTGTGCCCACCCTGGGGCTGGTGGATGTGTCCCCTGCCCTTTGTCCAGCCAACCCCGCTGTGTTCTTGCTTCAGGGGAGTGAGAAGAGCCCGTTCTGCCCGTGGGATTGGGGGAAAATCCTGCTGGAGGAGAGGGAGGCACCTCTGCTCCATCCAGGCCGAGGGAGAGAGGTTTGTCATGTGGGATGGAGAGAACTGCTGGGAATGGCAGGGAAAGAGAAAGTGGAGCAGAGCAGAACAAAGCCAGACTGAAGCAGGAGCCTGGGGCTGTGCAGGGAGTGGGAGAACATCCAGCAGAGCTGGACTGGCTGTGCCAAAACCCTGGGAATTGTTCTGACTCCAGCCCGGCTCTCCGTGTGGAGCCCTGCTCTGAGCCGTGGCAGATGATTGCCATTCCCAATTTCTGTGTTTAAAAATGCAGGAGAACAGACTGAAAGAAAAAAAAAACAAAAAAAAAAACAATCAAATCGCCAAGTGCAAAGTTGCAGAGTGATCTTTGCTTTGCAGCTTTGACTCGGGCCCCGGCTGCGTATCTTTAATCTTCCAGAAGTCTTTAATCAGAAGAAAATCTGGTTTATCCCTAAAGCCCGGGGTCTGAGCCTGTGCAGTGCAAACAGAATCCTCGGGAGCCTGCAGGAGGGCACGGAGCAGGGACGAGGGGAGATGTGGCTGTGGCTGCCCGGTGATCCCAGCAGCTCCAGAGACAGGGCAGGAGAGGAGATGCTTGAGGCAAGAACGGGGGGGAAAATGAAGCTGTGACAGCTGTGAATGAATAAACAGGCTGGGGGTTTAACAGGGAAATGTTGGGGAATGTTGGCTGCACTCAGCTGGAGTGAAACTTGCTGGGTTTTTGTATCACAGAATGGCAGGTGAGGTTAAAGCTCATCCCATTCCACACCTCTCACTACCCCAGGGTGCTCCAGGCTGGCCTTGGACATTTCCAGGGATCCAGGGCCAGCCACAGCTGCTCTGGGCAAGCAGAAACCTCCCCTGATTTAGGGGTGATGCTGAGGATTCGGGGTTTTATACAAACGGGGCAGTGACTTCCTCCCAGTTCACAAGAGATGATAAAGAGCAAAGAGGGAACAGGAGAATCCTGGAGCAGGAGCAAAGCCAGCCCTGCCTTTCCTTCAGAGCTCAGCATCTGCCTCAAACCTCGGGACAGATTTTTTTTTTTTTTGGCATGGACAAGGCTTTTCCCACGGTGTTTAAGGAGAGCAGAATCACTTTCCAAAAGCTTTCAGGCAGAGCCAGCCAGGCTAAGGGGCTGCTCCTGGGTTTTTCCCTTTCCTCCTCTCCTGCCTTGTTGAGTGTTCCTGGAAGTTTTCAGCCGTGATAAAATGTAAAGGGTGGTACCTGCACCACCTAATTAGTGGCTTGTCTTCATTTTCTTCTGTCTTCACTCAGAGCCAGGATTAAAAACACGAAGGAGATGAATTTTCTCGTGTTTGGGCTTGGTTGTTTATTAAATCTTATTTAAAATACAGGGAGTTTTGCAACACTTTTAGCTACCAGCTAAAAGTGAGCAAAATGGAGGTGAATTTAGCTGGTTACAAGGTTTTTTAAAGCTAAACAGTCCAATAGAGAATTAACACCTTTATTATTGATACTTTTGACCCAATAACCAAACTCCTGTGACCCACAGTGCAGCACTGACTGTCCAACCAAAAACTTCTACCTGAAATCATGGAGAATGAAGGAAAAAGAAGACAGAAACAGACAATACCCAAAAACTTCCATCCTGTCCCATACCCATAACTATATTCTAAAAACCCCAAATTCCAAACCCTTCACCATGTGAAATCACACACTTCTATTTAACTACACACCCGTGATTTTAACTCCATCACTCGAATTTTGGGAGCCTTTTCCAAGACCTCAAATCCAAAGCAGTGTTCTCCTGGGGGATCAGTGCCAGAAAGCACAGAAAGCTCAAAAAAAAACCCCAAAGTTTTCAGGGTTCCAACAATAAAAACCTCAAGAGGAAATGCTGGGACTCGGGAACAATCCTAAACCACAGCAGAGGGGAAGGTGTTTGGGTTTTGTCACCTCCCTCCTCTGTGTGGTCACACATTCCTGGCTCCCCCGTGGCAAATGTGGAATAATTCCCATGGCAAACGAGGAATAATTAATTCCTCCGAGGTGCAATGAGGGAGGTTGGGAGCTCTCTTTACACTTTGTAATTATCAGTATGAACTCCCTATTGCTGAAATGAGTTATTTGCTGTTGGTTTTATTGATTTAGCAGCACACAAAAAAATCCAGGGAATGCTCATTTTTAGGAGGAGCAATCCCAGCTGGAGTGGGAAATCCCAGGGAAAGGCATATCCTGGATGTCCCTTTCGAGGTTTTATTCCAGTTTTGGGGTTTTCTGTGGAAATCAGAGAGACAAGACCCCAACCCATGAGAGCCAGGACAGAAAGCAGCAGTGGGGCAAGTGGAGGAGAGGATTGGGTATTAATTAGTGCAATGAACAATTAAAGAACAATTAATACTAGAAAATAACTCGCTCTGTGAGTTTAAATTAAAGACCAAAGCAAAAGGTTGAAGCTACATCAGCACCTACCTGACCAGGTGACTCTTAACCATAAAAACCATCAAGAATCTGGGACCCAGGGGGTGCAAACCAGCCCAAAACTGGGGAGAATTCCAAAAAATCCATGGAAAAAATGGATGGGGACAACACAGGAGAGAATTCCTCCTTGGGACAGCCAGGAGAAGCAGTGCCAGATTTAATTCTGAGCATTTTAAATGCTGTTATTGAAGGGTTGCTCTGTAAAAGTGTCTGGATGTGCTTAAACTCGGTAACATTGTAGGGATTTAAAAATAAACCGGCAAAAGTTCATCACAACTTCATTTCAAAAAGGCTCTCCACATAAAAGGGGAGAGGCTTGTTAAAAAGAAATTAAAAGCAGCCACCACAAGGGTGACATTTTTCTAGGGGACACAGACATTGTTTAAAGATCTTCCATTAGAGGATGAGAGCAAACCTATACAATTATCAAAAGAGACCTTAAAAGGGCAAAAAAATTAGCAGTTCTCATTAAAGAGCAGACCAAAGGAGGCTGTCAGAGGTAAAACAGTATCCTTCAAAAAGTGGAAGTCATGTTCAAAGGAGAAAAATGAGAAAAGGAGTGTGAGAAGACAAAGCTGTGACAGCAGAGACAACCCCTTTTTTTTTTTTTTTTTTTTGTGGAGGTATAAAAAACTAATATTAAACCCTAATAAATCTAAAAATAAATCGAATAAAAAAACCCTTTTTGCCAACCCCCTCAGCAGCTGTGGAGCCCCCACAGTGGAGGATCCATCCCAAAATCAACAATCTTTGAGGAGGCGGGGGAGCAAAATGGAGAAATTAAAAATATTCCAGGAAGCAGCTGGAATTCACCCCAGAGCCCGAAGGATGGGAAAGATTCATTAAGGGATGGTGAGCAGGGAATTAAATAAAATAAAAAATAAGTAAAAATAAGGTGGCACCAGAGGAGCTGGAGATGGGAAATGCAGGGATGCTTCCAGCAGCAATCCAGGGATGGCCCAGCCCGTGGATTAAACACTCAGGAAAATATAACAGAGACCTCAGGAAGCACAGGAATAAATATGAAATACTGAGGAAGAGGTTTGTTTTGCAGCCCCTGAGCTTCCAGAGGATGTGGGAAAAGCTTTGGGAAAATCCTCATCAGAGTTTGTGAAAGGAGTTGAGAGTGCAGTGTAAAAACGTCGTGGTTAAAGAGAAAATTCTCCTCAGTCTCGTATCTGTGCAAGAAACACAACTCAGGAATAAATCAGCAGGGTGAAAGTGCCAAGAGGGGCAGCCAGGCTGGAGCAGCAGCTCCAGACCAGGAGGAGGAAAGGAAAGCAGTCAAACCATGAAGCTGCTGAGAAATTCTTCAGTATTCCGAGTTCCTGGTGCAGAGCTCCAACAGGAGCAAAATGTGCAAAATCCCGTGGGGGGTTCAACAGTCCTGTAGGAAGAGCTGGAATTGTCCAGCCTGGAGAAGAGAGGGGAGTGTGGAGACCTCAGAGACCCTTGCAGGGTCTGGATGGGTTAAAGGGAAGCTGGAGAAGGATTTGTGTCAGGAATTGGAGTGCCAAGACAAGGGGAATGGGTTAAAACTGAAATTTAGATGGGATCTTGCAAGGAATTGTTCCCTGGGAGGGTGGAATGGATTTTAGAGAAGCTGTGGCTGCCCTGGATCCCTGGAAGTGTCCAAGTCCAGTTTGGATAGAGCTTGGAGCAATCTGGGATAGTGGAAGATAGCCCAGAATGGTGGAATTAAATAATCTTTAAGTTCCTTTCCAACCCAAACCATCCTGGGATTCTGGGATTTGAGCTGAACCAGTCACAAGCCTTAACCAAGCTATAAATGCTCAGGAAATGTGATTTTTTTTTTTTCCTTGCATGCCCACGTTGCAGGTACAGCTAGGGAGGAAAAAAAAAATGCCTCAGTGATCTGTAATAGCCTAAAAGTAAATTGAGTGTGGAAATTTTTCGGGGGAAAAAATGTTAAACAAAACAGAAGAGATCAATTTGTCATTGCACAGATCAATATTTCACCTGCTCCTTAACTGCTGTTTGCAGATCTGTTCCCTCTACTGGAGGAGGGGGAAAAAAAGACAGGAAAAAAAAAAAAAAACTAGGAAGGAGAAAAGATGGAGAGAGAAGTGGGGAAGATAAGGGTTGAGGAATGTCTCAGATTCTTCACTCTGAGCAGAGTGTGAGTGATGGGCAGGGGTGGCACAGGGAGATAATTCACATTTCCTGCAGCTCAGAAACTGGGATATCACATGGATCAGGACAGGAAGAACCTGCTTTGTTCAGAATTTGTGTCGCCAAAATTCTCCCCTGCAGGATTTGATCAGGATCACGTGGGCTGCAGGAAAACCAAAAACTCCAGGGAGATTGTCCCGGGTTACAATGGAAAGATGTGCCCAAAAGTGTGAATTCTGTCCCCAGCTGTTCACCCAGCTGGGGCAGTGATCCTGATCTCTGTGGGGATCTCTGCTGTTCATGTTCCAGCTGTTCACCCAGCTGTTGCAGTGTTCTTTATCTTGCCCACAGCCCATCCTCCCTCCAGGAGATCTCTCCTGTTCATGGCCATGCAGTCCCAGGGCAGGGCTGATCAAATTCCATCATCCCATTGGGAGATGCTCCAGCCAGGGCAGGAGCCGAGCATTTCCTACCCAGATCAAAGGGGAGATTTGGAACAGCAGAGCAGCCTTTTCCCACTGGATCCCAGAGGCCAAGAGCTCCCAGAGCTTTCTCCAGGATCCCTCCTTCAACAAGAACACTTCATCTGGACTGCCACCACCACCCTACCTAGCAGGGTGTCAGGTTGGATTCTGACTCTGCCAGTGTTTGGGGGTTTTTTGTACTATTGCATGTATTTTATTTTTTCTCTTTTTTCCCATTAAATTGTATTTCAGACTTAGAGTCTCTCACAGAGATGCAGAGAGGTGCTCTGGGTCACTGTGGCCTCCCCACACCTGGCCAGGTTTCCTTCCCCTTAATTTTCCTTCTTGTTTAGAAGCTTTGTCTGGGAATTCTTCAGGGATCTCCTGGAATTGGTGGCTGGGCTGAGCTGTCACTTGAGGATGAGGTTGGGTCTCGTGCACAGGTTTGTGTTTATTTAATCCTGACTGGAAACTGAGATCCTGCCTCAGTCTGAGGTGGAAAAACAGGATTTTCCTCATGGAGCAGAAATTCAGCTGCTTTTCCAAGAGCATTCCCTACTGGACATCTCACCTTCCATCCCTGTGAGAGGAGAATCGAGCTCCTGGTTTAAATTCTTCAACAGCCTCGGAGGAAAATGGTTTAAAATTCACCTCACGCTCCAAGAGAGCTCCAGGGCTGGAGCAGAGGAGCTCTGCACCCACGGAGGCATCTCTGGGATCACAATTCCATGGGATCCTGAGTGGAGCAGGAGGTCATCAAACCCAGCCAGGGAAAGCAAACAACAGGCCACAGCTTCAAAGAAAAAAATCTAAACCCCAGCAGAGCTCAAAGCACATTTCCACTGCAGCACTGGGGGGGGGAAAAAAAACCAAAAAAACCAATAAACACATTTTGTTTTTTGCTTTCAGTTCTGCCACGTTCAGGTTTAAACAGAGGAGCAGCGGTGCAGAAAAGCAGAGGCAGAATTTGTCATTGCCCTGTCCTGAAAATGGTTAAAGCAGCATTTGTTCAAGGTTAAAGCACCCAGCAAAAGTTCCTCTTGTGCTGAGTAGGAACAGGCAGATTTTCTGCATGAAAAGGGAAATACACGAAGCTGTGAATGCCTCGCATTGGAATGGAAATGCTGAGATGCCAATGAGGGAAAAAATGGGAAAAGGGAGCGGCCCAAGCCCGAAAATAATTTATTTTCTCCAGTGAAAATTTCTTTCATGAGAAGTCATTATTTGAAAATCCGTGTAAGCAAAGCAGGAGCAGCACTGAGCACTCGGCTCCAGGGAAAAGCTCTGCCTGGGGGACACAAAAAAAACCACAAAAATTCCCAAATGTCACCCCCTGTCCTGAACTGCCCACAATTCCATCATGGAAAAGTTTGGGATGGAAGGGATTTTAAACCTTCCACCATCCCAGGACACTTCCAGGGATCCAGGAGCAGCCAAATTTTCTCTGGGAAATCCATCCCAGGGCCTCTCCATCCTCAAAAAAAAAAAAAAACAAAGGTTTTGAAAAATCAGAGGTTTTTTGGGGGGAGGGGAGCAGTAAAAGTTTTTATTTTTTTACTATTTAAACGTAGAGGAATGTAGTTATTTTAATATTTATTTATTTTAATACTAATGGTTTTGTTTATATTGTAGTTATTCATTGTTATTTATGATTAGAACCATTCCATTTATTTTATGATACTTTTATGTGTTATAGGGAAGCAAGAGTTTCTTTTTTAGAGTTTCAAAAAGGAGAAATTTTTGATTACAATTTTTTTTAGGACTTGATTTTATTTTTTTTTTAAATTTTGGTGGTTTTATGTTGTTTTTGTATGTATTATTATTTTGGGATTTTTTGGAACTGGGAGGAATTCCTTCCCAATATCTCATCTGAGTATCTCTTTTTCTTTTTTCAGCTTAAAGCCCATTAAAGATGCAGAGTCCTATCCTGCATCCACCTGTACAGGGCAAAATTAATTCAGATTTCTGGATTTCTAACCACTGTAAATCGTGATTTTGGGGATTTGGGGGACTGAGACCATTCCAGGGTGCACAGCAGCTCCTGCTACAGAAATCCCAAAAATTAAAAATCCCATTTGGATGCAGGAATTATTAGGTAAAATCTGCTGGGCCACCCTCACAATTTTTAAATCTCTCTCCACTGCTTCACTGGAAAGCAGAAATTTCTCAGATTCTCCCTGAAATAAATGGCTTTTGTTTCCCTTCCTTCTTGACAGGAGTATTTATGGTGATCACAAAGGAAAGATCACAACACATCCTGGCAAAAAAAAAAAAAAAAAAAAAAATTCAAAAAGAAGCCAGAGGAACGAGCTGGCCTACAGATAATAAGTAACAAATCAGGAAAGGGAGGGAGATAATGGCTGTGATTAAAAATTAGATACTGGGAAATAAAGAACAATGGATGTGAGAAGTAGAAGCATCCATTAAAAAAAAAAAAAAAAAAGAAAGAAAGAAATCCATATCCAAATGCGTTATGGACAACAAGAAAACATTTTAGATTAGGCTGGAACAAAAGAAATTCCAGCAGAATTGCCATGTTATAGATGCAGGTTTTGATAGGGGCAGGAATGCCATCAATAACGATGCAGATGATGCAGAAGAGCCCAAAAATCTGCTCTGGGAAACAATGGAGGGAACAGATTTCCAGCTCTCATCCCCCAGCATTTTCCACCCCAACGGCAGCAGCTCCCAAATTGTTCTCAGCTTAAAAAAAAAAAAAAAAAAAAAAAAAGCAAAAAACGGTGAGGCTGCAAGCTTAATTAAGCGAAATAATTATTAATTTTTAAAAGCTCGCAATTAATTTTTAAACCAGTTTTCACCTGCAAGATGGGCCAAGTTGTTTGGAAATTTGTGGAGGGAAACCACTAAATATTTTACAAGAATAAAGCTGGTGGTGAGAGGGTGAAAAATGGGGTTGGGATTTGTCCCCAGCTCCCAGCTGGAAGTGCCACTGTCCCCTAAAGCTTCTCCCTCCTCCCCTCTTTATTTTAAGCTGGGCCTATCCTATAAACCCCCTTCCTTTGTTTTTCCCCTTGGCATCAAACATAATTTTTTATAAGCCAGGGAATAAAAATAGTTTCCAAAAGCATCTTGTGATCCTGGGCTTTCTCTCTGCTGTTGAAGTTGGTTGTCCTTGTTATTCCAGGAAAAGTTTGGAGCTGTTGCATTCGTTGGCTCCCAGCAGGTGGAAGGTTTGAGGCAGGATTTGTGGGATTAAGGGTGATTTGGGATGTTCAGGGGTTTGCTCTGAGTGAAAGAAACCACAGCTCCAGCAGAACATCAGCAATATAAAATTGCAGGGTCCTTAATTGAGTGCCCTTAATTTTATTATGAATCTTGAGGCCTTACAAGTGAATTGATGTTAAATGGGAAAAATGATGATTCTGCCAATGCCTGTGAAACCAGAGGGAGCCAAAGGGAAACCCAGGGGATTTGGGTTCAAAACCACTGTTTTTAGGGAATAACTCCCTTCATGGGACCCCAGAACAGTTTGGGGTGGAAGGGAGCTTAAATCTGATTTTATTTCACCCCTGCCATGGCAGGGACACCTCCCACTGTCCCAATGTCCAGCCTGGCCTTGGGCACTGCCAGGGATCCAGGGGCAGCCACAGCTGCTCTGGGCACCCTGTGCCAGCCCTGCCCACCCTGCCAGGGGACAATTCCTGCCCAATATCCCATCCAGCCCTGCCATTCCCTGTGTCCTGTCCCTCCATCCTTGTCCCCAGCCCCTCTCCAGCTCTCCTGGAGCCCCTTTAGGCTCTGAGCTCTCCCTGGATCCTCTCCAGGTGAGCCCCCCCAGCTCTCCCAGCCTGGCTCCAGAGCATCCCTGGGGCATCTCGTGGCCTGTCTGGGTTTGCTCCAGCAGCTCCAGGTCCTTCCTGTGCTGGGACCCCCAGAGCTGGAAGCAGGAATGAATCCAGGTGGGATCTCTTTTCCAAGCATGTCCTTCCTCCTAGCACAGCACTTCCATAATTCCTCAGCCAGCCTGGGAATGCTTTGCTCCAGGACAGGGGTGAGGAATTGCTGGCAGAATTTGCTTTCTTAGGAGCCAATTTGGGTGGGAAGGAACATTTTGCAATCCTGGACCTTCCTGTGACAGCTGGATCAGCTGGAATGCAGCTCCCAGAAATTATTTAAGCTTTGCTTAATCTCAGCCTAATTTGTGCAGTGAGCTGGCCTGGAAGGTCCCAGCTCTGCTGGAGAAGGGATTGACCCTGCAGGCACCACAGGCTGGAGCTGGAGGGTTTGGGCATGGATGGGATAATGGGATAATGGGATGGGATAATGGGATGGGATGGGATGGGATGGGATGGGATGGGATGGGATGGGATGGGATGGGATGGGATGGGATGGGATGGGATGGGATGGGATGGGATGAACACCATGGAATGGACACCATGGAATGGAATGGACACCATGGAATGGAATGGACACCATGGAATGGAATGGACACCATGGAATGGAATGAACACCATGGAATGGTGGGAATGCTGGAGGGACATCAAACACCCCCAGAGCAAAGCCAGGGCTGCAGGAGGGAGTTTTAAGCTGGGAATACTTTAGGTGCCCTCTGCTCCTGCTGCTCAGGAACCACGTGGAATTCCATGATTTCCCAGGTGTTTGGCAGTGGGGATGGCTGTGGGCTGCTTTCAGATTTTTGGGAAAAGTCCAGTGCCTTATCCAGCCTTGAATCACCTCTGGCTGTGCTTCTCCTTTGCTGGATTTGAAGCACCCAAAGGAGGAGGATGCCAGGTTGTGGAATTGGGATGGGGAAACTGCAGCTTCTGCCACAGCTCTGGATATGAGAGGAGCTCAGCTCCAGGCTCAGATTTGGGCAGGAGGAGTTTCAGTCCAGTCTAACCCACAGCACCCCACAGCCCGTGGGTTTGGGGTGCAGGGGGAGCCAGGGAGGATCTGGAATTGCTGACAGCAGTCCTGGGGTGGAGCAGCTTTATCCCCCCATTCCCAGGAGCTGCAGCTGCATCTCCCACCCCACGGCTCCAGGACACTCAAGAGCAGGATGAGGGATAAATCCCAAAAATGTATCCCTCAAATCCCAAAAATGTCAGCAACATCTTGCTGGGGAGAGGAAAGGTGAATTTGCTGTAGCTGGGATTTAACAGAAAAGGGACTCAGGTTAGAGGCAGGAATAAAGAAATACAAGGAATCAATTTTTTAATGGATTTGCCTGTGCTTTAGACTAGTTCCAAAAAGCTTGGAGTAATCCAGGGAACAAGGTAATAAATTGTTGATATATTTGTAGTGCAGAACAGGGCTGAGGTCTGGTGAAATCCTTGGCTTGGGAGCTGAGGAATTCTGCAGAGAAGCTTCCACTTCTTCCTTCGTGGTTATCATCAGCCTCAGATTATTTTTTCCCCCAAGGTTTCCCATTATTTCGAAGTCAGTGTTTATTCCCTGAGGTATCTGCCCTGCTCCAAAGAGAGAAAAGGGGGATTTTCCTGGAGGCTTTTCCTCAGGATGTTCCAAAACTGAAAACCAACCTGAGGGAAAGGACCATCGTTTCTTTTTGTCTCGTTCTGGATTTTTCTTGACGAGGTTCAGGTGCCCTGATAACCCCAAATCCACCGTTTTTGGGTTTGCAGTTGGGATGAGGCACAGAAATCCTGGGAATGAAAACATCTCTGGGACCTCCAGGCTTTGCTGCTCCTCCAGCCCTCCGAGGGGAGTGATTGCAGTGCCAACACTGAGCAGGGGTTGTTTGAGAGCCTGCAGCTCCTCAGAGGTCAGGTTAGGTTGGGTTTGGGCCAGCTGCAATTTCCCTGTGTTTGTATTTCCCCCTGGAAATCCACCTTTCCCTGGTTTCTGTGCCAGTGCCAGCAGCAATTCCTGGGATTTTGGCTCTTTGAGGGCGGATTTTTCCCACCCCTCTGCCCAGGGCTGGGAACAGGAGACCCTGAACCCCCACCCAAACATTTCTAGGCTGGATCCAAACCTCGGATAGAGCAAAACTGTTTAAAACAAGCAGGAAAACCCCGTTTTATGGACAGACCCCTGGGGGCAGCAGGAATTTCTCCCATCTCTCTCCCCTGGTACCTGGCTGGTTGTGAAGGTGGAGCCAAAGCTCCTGGGCACCTGCAGGAGGGAATTTTCGGTATCCACGATGCTCTTCCATGTTCCCAGCGTGTTTCCTGCCCTGGGAAATGCTGGATTTGTTCCTGAAAACAACAGGTTTAGGTCCTGCCAGGGAAATGGATGACAGGAGAACACCACGAGGTGTTTTCCATGTCCTCGGGAGTGACAGCAGAGCTAAACCAGATGGATCAGAACCTTTTCCAGCTGAAGAATTCGGTTTCCAAGCTTCGGATTTCAGCTTTATTTTAAAAATCCCTGTCTGAGGGGAGGCAGGAGCATTCCACAACCAGTCCAGTGTGGTCCAAACCAGGAATTCTCCATTTAAATTCACCACCAGTGACCCTCTGGAGCAGCCCTGCCGTGCTCCCTCCTCCCAGGACACCTGGAATTCCAAACTCTGGATTGGGAACCACGTCTCCATCTCCACTGGGGCTCCTTTCCCAGCTGGGGTTCTTGTCAGGCCCTGTTTGCATCCCTGCTTTTCTGCCCAGTGATTGCTGCTGTCAGCTTGCTCTTATCCCATTTCTTACAGAGGTGGCTTTATTTGGTTTTATTGCTTCTTTCACCTCTTATCTCATCAAGGTGCATTTCTTCACTGCTTTCTGTGATCAGCGTGGCTTTTTGGAACACACTTAGGGCATCTTTTAAAAGTGTCTTCGACAACTCCAAATTAATCACCCCAATCATTCTGATCATTTTCCTGCCAGTCCCTAAATGTTTGCATTTCCCCACAGGTATCCAAGCCCAGGCAGGGATTGTGTTTGGGCAGAGCAATAAAAGCAGGGCCTGGTGGATGAAAAAGGGGTTTTGTTTGGTGATCAATGCGTTGGAAAAGGGGCTGAGCCAGCAAGATTGGGAAGGTAAGGAATATTTTGAGCTGGAAAATCATCAGGGCATGTTTGTAAAGCTTTGAGGATCGTGGTGAGGAGTCACCCACGATGCTTTGTTGTTGTTTTCCTAAAACTCCATCGTGTTCCCAGAGCATCATCATGAAGAGAAACACGAAAGCAGGCAATTTATAACGATAAAAATGAATAAAAGGCACGATAATGTAAATGATGCACAACATTAACTCTAAAATGCTCTAAAATGGACAGAGGTTCTGCAGGGAAATCACGTTGAGATTGTTCCCTGAAGGACACAGACCTGTGTTGGCCATGGGCTTGTGGTGGCCATGGATCTGTGGTGGCCATGGACCAGTGGTGGCCATGGAGCTGTGGTGGCCACAGAGCTGTGGTGGCCATGGAGCTGTGGTGGCCATGGAGTTGTGGTGGCCATGGAGTTGTGGTGGCCATGGAGTTGTGGTGGCCATGGGTCTGTGGTGGCCATGGAGCTGTGGTGGCCATGGGTCTGTGGTGGCCATGGCTCTGTGGTGGCCACGGAGCTGCTCCCTCAGCTGGCCAGTTCGAGGCAGGTGAACTCTTGATCTCCCTGCACATCTTCTGTGCTGCAGCTGAGGGCAGGGGGGCTGCACAGCTCCCCAGAGTGTCCCTTGTCCCCTCTGGCCACAAGCCCAGCTCAGGCCCCTCCAAGGGGAATCCAGGACTTTTTATTCTTGATTTCCAAGGAATATAAAGGAGGGAGCTGGTGTTGGATGTCTCCTCCCTTCCAATTCCTCCCCTTTCCTCCTGCTTTTCCCTTTTCAAAGAAGAGTCACTTTAAACTCCTTCAGCAGCTCCCCCTCATCAAAGGCAAGTGGGCTCAGCCTGAGTGGGATTTCCCAGCCCCCTCCCATCTCCCAGATTCCTAAAGCTGCTCTAAAGCGCCTTAAACCCTCCCTGCGTAGAATTTTTCCTTGCAAAAATTAGACCTCATGAAAATAAATAATTCCCAGAGGAAATTTCAATTTGATTACAAATATTGACTTGCTTGAGGAAAGCTTTTTTTAAACAAAAATCCATTTGGAATCAACATTTTCAAATTAAACATGTATGTTCGCTCTGTCAGAGTACTTAACTTGGAAAAATACCAATTTTCTTTGCAGTGGTTGGGGATTTTAGGAGTTTCTCCCACCCATAGGTTTTTTTTTTTTTTTGTTGGGTTTTTTTTTTTTTTTTTTGGGCGAGAGCCGAACAAAATCGAGGCCTTGAAATGGGGAAAAGATTTGTTTTCATTTCGAGGGATTAAAAAAAATGCAACGTGAAATGTTGTAAATCATTTTCATGCTTCTTATAAAAAAAAAACCCAAAAAACACCAAAAAAAAACCTGCAAAAGCAGAAATGTGGGGATTAAATGGAGATGCCTGAGCTGGAGGAACACCAGGCTGAGGTGACACAGTGGGTGCTGCAGCTCTGATGTCACTTGGAAGGTCCCCCATGACCCCACTGCTCCCAATCCCAGCACTTTGGGAGGGATTTTGGCAGCCAGGAGATGTGGGAGAGGAGCAGCCAGGTGGGAAAACCTCGGTGTTTTGGCAGCTGAGTGGTGCCATCAAGCTGTGCATGGGCTCTCCATCATTTCTGCATGAATCCAGAGGGTCCCACAGGTATTTGTGCAAAATCAGAGACCCCTGAATGGTTTGGGTTGGGAGGGACTTTTAAAATAATCCCATCCCACCCCTGCCATGGCAGGGACACCTCCCACTGTCCCAGGAATGTCCAGCCTGGCCTTGGGCACTGCCAGGGATCCAGGGGCAGCCACAGCTGCTCTGGGCACCCTGTGCCAGCCCTGCCCACCCTGCCAGAGAGCAATTCCTGCCCTAAATCCCACCTAATTGTCCCTTTCAATTTCAAATTCCCAGTGCAGTGACCAGTATGACCAGTATGAGGCCACTTAGGCTCCACATCTCCACCAAAGCTGCACTTCAGACGCCCCTCCTGGTGTCCAGCCCTGCCTAACAAAGCTAAGCCCAGCTGCTCACCATGGGAATCTTTGCTGTGTTTTCCTCCAGACTCTTCCTGTGTTTTCTGTGATCCCTCTGCTCCTGGAAACAGTGGAGTTGAGCTGAAACATCTGGGAACCCTCCCCCCAGTTCAGGACAGGGAGCACTCAGGTGTGAATGTGCTGCTTTTGCCACTTTATGGATTTAAAAATGCAGGAATAAAACAACTTAACGTCATGCTGTGTCAGCGGAGAGGGAAAATTGGTTTTTAGTGCAAGAAGAACTCAGAGTCCTGCTGATTTTGGGAAGAAGAAGGAGCTGGAGGAACAGCAGCTGTCTGATGTAGAGAAGATTTCCACACATTTGTCCTGGGAGAAGTATTGAGGGGGCCCAGCCTTCAGCCACTGCCAATATAAAACACATCCATTAATTAAAATAAATCAATAAAAGGTCATAAATGACCCTGGGAAGAGCTGGGGGCTCTCCTGGAGCCTGAATCAGGGGGCAGGGGGGTGCAGGGGGTGCCCAGCACTGCAGCTCCTGCTCACAGGGATCAGCCAGGGATGACTCCAGACACTCCTGGAAAAGCTTTTAAGGAGCACTTTGTTAATGAATGCACACGAGAAATGGCTGGTGACAAATGCAGCAAGCCCTGGGACAGCAGGCAGTGTCCCCACAGCCATTAGTGCCAGCGGGAGATCCAGGAGCAGCATTCCCAGCAGGACAGACACACTCCCACATGAAAGCAGGAAAACAAATGCTGGAAGATTTTCTGAACAATTCCAGCACCTTCCCAGCCACATCTCAGCTCAGGTCCAGCAGTGCCTGAGCCTGGTTTAACCCACAGGGGCCCAGGTAAGCCTGAGGAGCTGCTGTGACCCCCATGGCTGGTGCTGGCCCCTCTCTGTCTGCCCCGAGATTCCTCCATCCTTTTCCCAAATAATTCTGTTTAAACAGCCCATGCAGACATGATGAAGCTGTTCAGGACAAGGGATGTTGTCAATGAGGACAACTTCTCTTAAGGTTAATTAATCATTTGTAAACCGACCTTTGGGGGGGATGAATTATTCATCAAACACAACACAGAATTTTCATCCAGCGTTTTTTGGTCCAGGTTTTCCATTTTTCCATAAGTGAGGGACAGGGAGAGCTTTGCTGTCACCTCTGTGTGGGATGCTGCTGCTTGCCCAGCATTTAAACCACAGCCAGGCTTAGGCTGGACCAAAGCCCAGCTCTTCCCCACCTGTATTTCTCCCTTAAAGCCTGACTGACCTTAAACTCTCTCTCAGACTCCTCTCCAGGAGCTTGACATTTAAAAGTGCAGTGACAGAAAATAACTTCTTCTAAAAATACGTGTAACTTATTTACCAGCAAGCAGGAGAGGAGGAGAGGAATTCAAATGAAGACACACATCGACATCACACCACTGGCTCTGACTTCTCCCGGGGGCAGAGCTGCTCCCTGTGCATTCCAGGCCTTTCTCCCACATCCCAACCTGGGAATGGCTGGGCAGGGATCAGGAGAAAAGGGATCCATCCCCATTTGCCTTTCCCCCATATCCAAACCCAGGAATGGCTGGGCAGGGATCAGGAGAAAAGGGATCCATCCCCAGGTACCTTTCCCCCACATCCCAATCTAGGAATGGCTGAGGAGGGAAAGGGATCAGGAGAAAAGGGATCCATCCCCAGGTACCTTTCCCTCATATCCTAATCTGGGAATGGCTGAGCAGGGATCAGGAGAAAAGGGATTCATCCCCATATCCATCCCACATCCAAACCTGGAAGTGCCTGAGCAGGAATGGGGATAAGAAGAAAAGGGATCCATTCCCATTTGCCTTTTCCCCACATCCCAACCTGGGAATGGCTGAGCAGGAGCCAAGAAAAAAGAAAAAAGGGATCAATCCCTATTTTCCTTTCCCTCATATCCAAACCTGGGAATGGCTGGGCAAGGATCAGGAGGAAAGGGATCAATCCCCATTTTCCTTTCCCCCACATCCCAACCTGGGAATGGCTGAGCAGGGACAGAGATCAAGAGCAAAGGGATCCATTCCCATTTGTATTTCCCCCACATCCCAACCTGGAAGTTCTGAGCAGGAACAGGTTTAAGGACAAAAGGGAATCCTCTGCACCTTCCCAAGATGCAGGGAGGGACAAGGCTCCAGTTTTGGGGGAGACAAGGAGCTGATTTAAGATCCCACAGCTTCCAAAAGGGGGAGGCAGGAAAAGACGAGCCACTGTTTATTGGGAAAACATGCCACACATCGTTCTCTGTCAGGTTACAGAAATGAAGGAAGAAAAAAAGAGAGAAAAAAGAAATCAAAGACAAAACACAGCACAAATCTGGGAGCTCAGTGCTTGGAAAACTGCTCATTTCCATAGGGAAAAGCCTTCTCCACTCCATGTCCCCCAGGAGAGAGCAGCTCCTGCCCAAACAGGCTCCTCACCCCCTTCCCCACCCAAAAAAAAACAAAAAACTCCAGCACAACCCTGGGGGATTCTCCTGAACGTGAGGCGTTCATGTATCTTTAATTATTGTTTCAGCCACATAAATCCATGCAGAATTAAAATTCATGATGGTTCTAGGGTACAAGTGCAAACAATTTGTTCGGTAAACTTTGCTCTAATTGGCATTCTGAAAATTTCCTGTTAATCAAGCCCCCTGGGCTCGGTTTACCAGTGTAGCTGTGCCTGGGAACGTCGGCGCTCGGAGGGTGCACGCGCCAGCGCCGCTTTCAAGGGTCTTTAGACCATATTAACTCACACACTTTGTCCTCCTGTTAATTTGCAAGTAATTTTTTTTTTTATTATTTTTTATTTTTTTAACAACCTTCCCTGGCCCTGTCTTTCATCTGGAAGCTGCTTCGTTACTCCAGGAGAGAGAGGGAGAGCGTTTGTTAAACCCGAGACTAAATCAGAGCGGGAACGTCGCCGAGGGCGCCGGGAATTCCTCCCTCTGGGATTCCACGTTCCAGGGGTTCTTGGCTCTAAATGGCCATGGGAGACACGAAATGATTTTTTGGGCCAGTGTGGGAACCTCCACAAAAATGGGGATGTGGAGGTGGGGACACCTTGAGATGAGGATATGAAGGTCCTGAAGAGCCGAGGTGGGGCAGAGCTGCTTTTCCGTCCCATCCCATCCCATCCCATCCATCCCATCCCATCCCATCTCATCCCATCCCATCCCATCCCATCCCATCCCATCCCATCCCATCCCATCCCATCCCATCCCATCCCATCCCATCCCATCCCATCCCATCCCATCCCATCCATCCCATCCATCCCATCCATCCCATCCCATCCATCCCATCCATCCCATCCATCCCATCCCATCCCATCCCATCCCATCCCATCCCATCCCATCCCATCCCATCCATCCCATCCCATCCATCCCATCCCATCCCATCCCATCCCATCCCATCCCATGCACAGGGAGAACAGAAAATTCCAGGTTCTGGCACTTCCAACACAGAAAAATCTCCCAATTCTGGATCTCTTTTTCCCCAAGGAACTCCTTCCCCACTCAGGGTTGTAACAGGGTGGTGTTTGCACAATTTAATTTGTCTGAAGTGTCTTCGGTCTTCACTCAGAGCCAGGATTAAAAAACACACGGAGGAAACAAATTTTTTGTGTTTGGGCTTGATTGTTTATTAAATCTTATCTAAATTACAGAAAGTTCAGCAACACTTCTAGCCACGAGCTAAAAGTGAGCAAAATGGAGGTGAATTTAGCTGGTTACAAGGTCTTTTAAAAATGAACAGTCCAATAGAGAATTAAAACCTTTATTATTGATACTTTTAACCCAATAACCAAACTCCTCAGTGTGACACTGACTGACCAACCAGAAACAACTGCCTGAAACCATAAAGAATAAGGAGGAAGGAAAAAAAAGAACACCCAAAATCTTCCATCCTGTCCCATACCCATTACTATGTTATAAAAATACCAAATTTAAAACCCTTCACCTTGTGAACTCACACACTTCTATTTAACTCCACACCCGTGATTTTAACTCCATCACTCAAATTTTGGAAGCCTTCTCCAAGGCCTCAAGTCAAAAGCAGTGTTCTCCAGGGGGTCAGTGCCAGAAAGCACAGAAAGCTCAAAAATCCCAAAGATTTCTGGGATCCAACACAGGGTCACTGCCAGGAGGATTTCAGGAGCTTTCAGCCATCCCCTCCTTCAGTTCTGCACATTATCAGGCCAGCCCTTAACCTCATCCCAAGGGATTTGGGAACGGGAGAAGCTTTGGATCACCTGAGTGTCTCCTCCCAGAGGCACAGTGAGGCAGGATAATAAAAAAACAAAATAATGAGCTGCTGACAGGGATCAGGGCTGTGCTGGAGGAGCCCTCCTGGATGGGAATGTGCAAGAAGGAAATGCAGGAGAGCTGGCAGCTCCCAGAAGACACCAAAGATGGGGCACAACAACAAACTGCTTCCTGGGAAAGCTGATAAGGAGAATAATTCAATGGAATTATGGCAGCAGCAGGGTCTGGCAGCTGGAAAAAATCATGTGGAGAGTGGGAGCAGGAACATTCCTGGGGAGAAGAAAGAGGGGTATGTGCAGGTTTGAAAGCAAAACCAATGAGACACTCCATGTCAGAAATATAATTTAATAGGGAAAAAAGAGAAAAATAAAATACATGCAATAGTACAAAAGAAAAACCACTGGCAGAGTCAGAATCCAACCTGACACCCCTCTAGGTAGGGTGGTGGTGGCAGTCCAGATGAAGTGTTCTTGTTGAAGGAGGGATCCTGGAGAAAGCTCTGGGAGCTCTTGGCCTCTGGGATCCAGTGGGAAAAGGCTGCTCTGCTGTTCCAAATCTCCCCTTTGATCTGGGTAGGAAATGCTCGGCTCCTGCCCTGGCTGGAGCATCTCCCAATGGGATGATGGAATTTGATCAGCCCTGCCCTGGGACTGCATGGCCATGAACAGGAGAGATCTCCTGGAGGGAGGATGGGCTGTGGGCAAGATAAAGAACACTGCAACAGCTGGGTGAACAGCTGGAACATGAACAGCAGAGATCCCCACAGAGATCAGGATCCCTGCCACAGCTGGGTTAACAGCTGGGGACAGAATTCACACTTTGGGCACATCTTTCCATTGTAACCCAGGACAGGGTAATACAGATTCACACAGTGGGAGCTGCCCACGAGGTTTTGGAGGCAACCAGAAGGGCCCACAAATAAATCAGATGTAAAACAGAACAGGAAAATGTGGAGGGCCCTGAAAGTTTGGGGAGGGAGAACAAACTGAGCATTCCAAGCAGGGATTTGTCCCATCTCCATTGCTCCAGTCTTTATCTAAAGGTTAATTGTGGATGAAAGGTAATGAAACAGCTTTGAAGGGAACTGTGGGCAAGGCCAGAGGAAGGGAAGGAGTTTGGAGCCACTTGGAGGTGTCAAATGTATTCAAAATGAGAAGATCTGATAAAAAAAAAACCACCCTGGAACATTGAACCCTTGGTGGTTACCTTCAAATTGATGAAGGTGCAGAGGTCCCTGGAGATGAGAGAGGCACCTCTCTTTGAAGAGGATACTTAAAATTAAAAAAAAAAAAAAGTTAGAAAAAAACCTGAATAATCATCTTAATCTAAATTCCCTGAAAGAGGCAGGAGGAAAGGCTTAAATAGCAACTTGCAAAAGGATGAATAAAATCAAAGAACATGGGTTTGTCAAGAGCCAGTCATGTCAACCTGATTTAATTTCCTTCTCTGATAAGGGAGCAGGAGGACCTGATGATGGGGAGCAGCAAACACACGAGTGAGGAGAACTTTTGCATTTTCCCACTAAAAAAACACCCCTCTAAACCCAATCAGAGCTCAGCTGGCAGAGAAATCACCCCTGGAGAGGAGGGATCAGGGCACAGGGAGGTTCTCCAGCCGGACCTTGGTTCAGGAGGAGGGGCTGTCCCCCTTCCCTCTCCATCCTTCCTTCCTCCAGCCTGCCAATCCCCAGCTTTGCCCAGGAAAATTGGGATTAAACCTTTGCTGTGCCGGTTTTTAGCCTCTGCTGTTGGTTTATCCTTCATTTCCCCCCAACATCAGCATCCCCAGCAGCGTTTCAGCAGAACCCCCTCCACGTGGCATTATCCAATATTAACCTGGCATGCTGGCATGGAGCTTCTGGTGCTGCTTCAGTGACACCAACCCGTTTGGAAAAGGTGTAAATCCCTACAAAACCAGCCTGGGAAAAGATGGGAGCTGCCCTCCTGCAGGGACAGATGGACTGAGGGATGGGGACTCCAGCCAGGGACTTTGGGAGCTGCAGGAATGGCTGCTGCAGGATGGCAGGAGTGGAAGCTTTTGATATAGTTTCAAACAATGTGTAATTATCAGGTAGCTGAAAATTAGCCCATCTGTGCCTCGGGAGAAGACAATGGGAAGTTGTGTGTTACTAATGGCTGAAAAGAGCTGGCAGCACAAGACAGGAAATTCTCAGGCAACTTTTTTTTTTTCTGCAGGTAATGTAATTACACGGCATAATCCCCAAATCTCCTGACTTTTTGGTGGGGTTTGATAAAGCTTAGGAGGTCTTCACTTCCCTTTCTGTTTTCTCTCCTGCTTTGCTGCAGCAGCACAGCTCTGGGGATTGAGGGCCCACCTGGGCAGCAGCAGATGTGGGTGACATAAAACTGCCTTTAAACACCCAGCTAAAGACAATCTCAGGTTTTGCTAAAGCAGATTGTGAATTCCCACCTGCCTCTGCCACAGCCTCGCTCTCTGAATGCAAAGCACAGAGCTTGGAACATTATTTTGGGTAAGATTTCCTCGCCTGATCCAGGTCAGTGCACACACAAGCAGCAGCTTGGGTCAGATTTAGGACCCCTTTTGTTTTCTCTGCTTTTGGGCCCTGCTGATGTAAAAAAAAAAAAATTAAAAAATAAATAAATAAAATAATCCCCCAAGCCCCCTGATTTCTTGAAATGCCTGGAGGATCTGGTGATGAGGTCTTTGAGGGTCGCTGAAGCAAAGCTGGAGTGGCACAAACCTCATGCAAACAGGGTAAAGAGCCAATGATTTTCTTATATTCATACTTTTGTCTGAGGAATAACTGGGAGCAAATTGCTTTCCCCTTGCCTAGTTGGAATTATTCAGGGTGGGTTTTTTCCTGCTGATTTTTGCTATTCTCCCTTTCCAGAGGTTCGCTCCTGAAGAAGGCTCAGCCCTGAATGGAAAGCAAAGGTTGCCTTCACCTTCAGTGAACTTTGAAGAGATTGATTTTCACCAGGCATGAAGGAGAAGCTGGGAAGTGACAGCTCGTGGGTTTTGGGGAGGTGAACGTGCCCATTTCACCCCTGCTGGTGCAGGAGGATTTGGGGCATCCCAGCACGCTTTGACAGCTGCTCCTTGTGCTCATCCTCTGCCACACAGGAGGTCCTGGCCCGGCCCAGAACAGGGAGGAAAACGATTCTTGCTGGCTTTTGTCTGCTAATCTGAGGTCAGGAAAACAAAGTGCTTCCTCTGAGCTCTCCCCAGCGCCGTGGTGGGAAATGCAGCCAAGCTCCAGCACGGAGAACAAAGCCGGAGCTGGCACAAACACAGCAGCTCCTTAAATGAGTTTGCCATTAGCCGGAAGGGCTGCAAATTGAAGCGAAGATAAGCCCCTTAGCATTTCCCTTCTTTAATCCCAGCCTCATAAAAGCAGAGATGTGTTCCTATTCAGTGGGCTTTATACAGAGGCAGGTATTTCATTTACCCAAAAAACCCCTGGATCGGATAAATTATTAATGTTATTTATAAAGGCAATTCTGCCATTCAGCAACTTCTTTTGGATCCCTCCGCTTAATCTCGCTGCTTAGCATAAGATACACTCCAGTTAAAAGGCAAAATCACATTCCCTTACAAGGCCTGCAAAATAAGGGAGAGCTGAGGTGCCTGGAAAAGGGTTGTAGTTGAAATTCTGCTCTAAAGATTAATACATTTATCAGTGGCAAACATAAGCCCTGATTTCCACTTGCTCGTGCCCTCCCTGCACGGGGATGGGGCCTCGCTCACACAGCAAGAGCTGCTTAAGCTGCTCAGAGACACGCTGGAGCTTCCAGAGCCCCTGGGAGGATGCCTGGGGGCTGGGAGGAGCCCCAAGGGCAGAATTTTGGGATCACCGAGGTTGGGAAAGCTCTCCCAGACCAAGCTGTGCCCCAGCCCAGAGCACTCGGTGCCACCTCCAGGAATTCCTGGGAAACCTCCAGGGATGGGGATCCAACCCTCCCTGGCCACTTCCAATCCCTGACCACCCTTTCCATGGGGAAATTTTCCCTAAAATCCACCCTGAGCTCCCCTGGCCCAGCCTGAGGCCGTTCCCTCTCCTCCTGTCCCTGTTCCCTGTTCCCAGATCCCAAATCCCCCCGGCTGTCCCCTCCTGTCAGGGAGTTGTGCAGAGCCACAAGGGCCCCCCTGAGCCTCCTTTTCTCCAGGCTGAGCCCCTTCCCAGCTCCCTCAGGGATTCTCCAGCCCCTTCCCAGCTCCATTCCCTGCCCTGGACTCATTCCAGCCCCTCCAGGTCTTTCCTGAGGTGCCCAGAACTGGACACAGCCCTCAAGGAGCCTCATCTGTGCCCAGCAATTATTTCCCTGACCCTCTGCCCCAGCCTGGAGCACTCCTGGGGTTGTGTGACCCAAGAGCCACCAAAGCAGCCCTGTCCCCTCCTGTGACATGTCCTGGCACATCCAGAGCCACAAACTCAGCCCAGCACCCACCCCATGGGCCAGGAGGTACCAAAAGATCCATCCAGGAGGTACCAAAAGATCCATCCAGGAGGTGTGGGGTGTGGAGATGGGATGCTCAGAATCCCAAAAAAGATCCTCAAATACTCCAGGAGAGCTTCCCCCATGGTGGCATTGGGGATCTCAGCCCCAGCAGGAGCAGAGTGGCACAGAAATGTGAGGAAAAAATGGAATAAAAACAGGAAAATTGGATTTCTGCACAACATCCCCATTCCAGCTCCAGCAGGGGCATGGATGGAGCAGTCCCCACTGGTTTGGGGTTAAAAACCCAGGAATGGCTGGTTTGGGGTTAAAAAATCAGCAAGGGCTGATCTGGGGTTAAACTCCCAGCAATGACTGGTTTGGGGGTTAAAAACCCAGGAATGGCAATTTTGGGGTTAAACCACCAGGAATGGTTGATTTGGGGTTAAACTCCCAGCAATGGCTATTTTGGGGGGTTAAACACCCAGGAATGGCTGGTTTGGGGTTAAACCCCCAGGAATGGCTGTTTTGGGGGGTTAAACACCCAGGAATGGCTGTTTTGGGGGTTAAACACCCCAAATTTGGGAGGAGCAAAGGCAGCAGCTGCTGTGGCAGATGTGCTCCAACCTCTGGCAGGGGAGCAGCAGCTCCTGGCTCCCACATCAGGACCTCTCTGGGAATCACCTCCCTGGCACCCCAGGAACATCCTGAGAGCTGCCACAAGCCCCCCCCAAAATCTGAGGGCAGCACTCATGGGAGCTTTGGACAAATCCCCCATGGAATCCATCCCCCCCCCCAAAAAAAAAATCCTTTTCCCAGCTTTTCCCTCTCCCAAGGCCACACAAGAAATGGAGCAGCCAGGCAGAGAATTTCTGTCTGCTCAACTCACCCAGCCTTTCCACGGGAGGGTTCTGACAGCACTGTGTGTTTTCCATGTGTTTTCCATGGATTTCCCCAGCCCTGGGGATGTTCAGGATGTGTTTTTCCCCCTGGGCTGGGTGTGGGGACAAGCAGGGGCTCAGGGGTGGCACCTTTGATCATTCCCTGGGCTCCTGCAGCTGCACTTGGAGCTGGAGATGTCTCAGCTCTGGGCACCACAGAGAAGCTCACTTTTATGTCAAAACGCCTCCTAATAAGATTTTAAGTTTGTTCAGGGAGCTGGAATGAAATATTTAATCACTGCATCACAGCAGCAGTTTATTCTCATGAAAATGCTGAGATGCCATTTGCAAATCAGAAATGTTTTCAAATTTTGCTTTGAAATCGCGGCGTCCTTGTGCAACTGTTTTGTGTGGGTTGGTTTTTTTATTTATTTTTTTATTATTATTTTTTATTTTTCTTTCCAGGAAGAAACAAATCATGGGGAAAAAAAAAAAAAAAAAAAAAGCTGAGATCTCAGGCATTTCTTCACAAATGAGGTGTCTGCTCTTGAGTCTGTCCTGGTGAGGCTCTTTGGGGCCATAATTCCCACTTGGAGCAGCCCCTGGTGTTGCACCCAGCATTCAAATTCCATTATCTTTGTTTCTTGCACTGCCAACGAGACATTTAGGTTGGAGAACTCCACTGGGCATTAGTGCTGCTCTGAAGGGTTTGCATGATTTGAGATAAATGTCATAAAAGGAATAGCAAGTTCTGCTGGAAAAGCACTGCTGTCCTACTTTTTTTATTATTATTATTATTGGGGCAGTTTTGCCTTTTTTTTTTTTTTTTTTTTTTTGGTACAGATTATTCACTCACAGTTCTTCATTTCTATATATATATATAAATTATATCTTGTTAAACACAAGAATCCAGCTTGGTTCAATCCCTCCTCAGCACTTGGATATTTTCTTATCCCACTCCTTTCCCTGCTCCAGAGCCATCCAAAATCTCTGGGTCTGGGTGAGAGTGGCTGAATTTTGAGACACGAATTAAACAATTTCCAAAAGGAAAAGTAATATTTTTTTTTTAGGCAGTTTTGGCCACACACAGTATTTGAGGTACAAACTGTTCATAAGAAAGGGTTATTCTATAATAGTGGCCAAAATATTCTTGAATTCAGCATCTTAGGATCAAAAAGCCTCAAATCCCTTAAGATGTCACCTGACTTAAAAAAAAAAAAAAAGAAGAAAAAAAAGACCTTGTGATTTGTACACAGTTTATTCACGGGGGTTTTTAATACAAAATTCAAAGAACCGCAAGGAGAAAATGTTGGCAAGCAGCATAAAAAAAAAATTTAAAAAAAAAAAAAAACCTGCTTAAAAATAACATATGAAAGTGTCAGAAGGAATGTGTATCATTTATCCAAAACACTGAGGATCCAAAATAGCTGAGAGAGGAGGGGAATCAGAAAAATCCTTCCCAACCCAAGGCAGGTCTGAGCACAGAGAGGAGACAGCAGGGCTTGTCCTGGCCAGTCAATGCACAGTGGGGATGTCAGGATGCCACAAAGATTTCAAGGCAATAAAAAAAGGCACAGCAAGGGCAGAGCTGGGGATTTTCTGGTGCTGGAGAAGCTCTCGTGGTCCTGGAGGGCTCTCCTTGGATGGAGCTGCTCTTCTAAATCCTGGCTGAGATTTGGGCCAAGCAAGGCACTGGGAAGGCTCTCAGGAGTTGGAAAATCAGGAAATCTGCTCCTTTCAGCAGTGCCATAAGCAGGAGCTCAAACTGGCTCCAGCTGATCCAAATTTCCCCCTGTCCCCCGATGTTCCAGGTGCTGCTCAAGCTCCCACAGCCCCTTCCAGCACCCAAAGCTGCCCCAGCCTCTCCTGCTGCTTCTCCAACAAACCGGGAAGAGAAGAGAAGAGAAGAGAAGAGAAGAGAAGAGAAGAGAAGAGAAGAGAAGAGAAGAGAAGAGAAGAGAAGAGAAGAGAAGAGAAGAGAAGAGAAGAGAAGAGAAGAGAAGAGAAGAGAAGAGAAGAGAAGAGAAGAGAAGAGAAGAGAAGAGAAGAGAAGAGAAGAGAAGAGAAGAGAAGAGATTTGGGGAGACCTTGTAGCAGCATTTCAGTTCCTATAGGGAACTTCCCAAGAAGATGGAGAGGGCCTGGAGGGACAGGACACAGGGAACGGCTCCCACTGCCAGAGGGCAGGGCTGGATGGGATATTGGGCAGGAATTGTTCCCTGGGAGGGTGGAATGGATTTCCCAGAGCAGCTGTGGCTGCCCCTGGATCACTGGCAGTGCCCAAGGCCAGGCTGGGCAGGGCTTGGAGCAGCCTGGGACAGTGGGAGGTGTCCCTGCCCATGGGACTCATCTTTAATGTCCCTTCCAATCCATGATTCCGTGAAATCTGGCTGTGATTTCTTCCCCTCTAAAAGCAGATCCTGCTCAGGGATGTTCCCACCATCCAGAAGGATCCAAAGCCTGGAAAGCTGCACCCAACTGGTGCCTCCCCCCTCACCTGAGTCCTGCTGCTCCAAACAGGGAGGCAAAATGTGATTTTCGATTCTGATTCCCACTGCAGAGGGAATTGCAGTGCTGAGGCTGCAGCTCCTGCCTGGCTCCTGGGAAGCTGCCAGGGAGAGGGAAGCACAGGCAGAAAATGAATAGCAGAAGAGATTGCAGGTAATTATGTTTCTTAAGCTGTTAACAGGATTGGCCATTTGATAAATGAGAGGATTTGGGAATGTTTTGTCACTGACAAGGCATTGTAAGATCCGGGTGGAAATGGGAACGTTTCTCTCCCACGAGCAGGAAATTCTCCCGGGATGTTCACACACCGTGAAATCCATCTGAAACCTGGATGCCAGCACGTGGAGGAGACAGGACAGATCCAGGACTCAGGCTGAAAAAAAAACCTCACCAGGTCTCTCAAAGATGGAATTCGCTCGGGTTTGGTGCCCCTTCCGTGTCCTCGGAGCTTTCTGCTCTTTCGTGGCGAGCCCCCACGTGCTTCCATGTGGATTTTGGTGCCACCAGGGCCCCTCAAATCTCTCCATCTGCTTTCCAGAGCTCTGAATCCCTCTGCTTCCCTCAGCTCTGGGTTTGCTTTTGTGTTCCCTTGATGGAAAGGGAAGAGGAGAGGCAAGAGGGGCCCCAGCCCTGCTCCTCTGTGCCCCTCAGGGGGATTTGGGTACCCCTGGAGCCCCTCTGTTTCTTTTGCAGCACCCTCAGAGGCTTTGATGTGATTTTTTGAGGATGTCCCAGTGCTCTCAAGCTGATTTTTCCTGGAAATCTGGGCTTTGGTGCCCTTGGGAGTCTCAGTCCCAGCCCACAGCAGAGGCTGGGGCAGGACCCAAAATTTGTTTTTGCACAGTTTGTGTGGAAAAACAAAGGAAACGGGGAAGGCTCTCCCAAACCTCCCCAGAGCTTCTTATTTCTTTGCTTTGGATGTCTTTTGGCAGCCAGGCTGGTGCAGGAGCTGTGGGACAGGCTGAGGATGAGGAGCAGGAGGGCAAGACCTGCCCCAGAGATCTCTTACAAGCGAACGATGCATTAAATAAACCAAAAAAATCATCTTGTCTCCGCTTGTGGCTCGCTCCACTTTTTATTTCCAAGAGGAAAACTATCCCAGCATGGTGGTGGATTCCTGCTCAGGCTTCCCTGAGTGTGACTCCCCAGCAAGGAACTGCTCACAGCTCCTCAAAGGGTAAACGAAGGCAAAATCCAGTTCCTGCTCCTTCCAGCAAGGTCTCTGAAGAACAAGGTCACTCACTCTGTGCAGCTCAGCTGAAGTTCAAAATGCTGGCCCCAAGCAGCTTGGAGGGCGGGCAGGAGGTGAAGGAGCAGTTTATTCTTAGCAATAAACACCCAGGAAAAGGGAAATAACAGCAAAGACACTCCAGGCACTTTTCCTTTACAAACAATAGGACAGGATGCTCTGTTTTGACCCAGCCAGGGGCAGGTGTGAATGCTGGAATTGTGGATTTGTGCTCCAGAACCCCCAGCCCAGTCCAGATAGGGCTCCAGCCCAGCTGGGTGTGGTCACTGTGCTGGAAAGAGAGAGAAAGGACAGCAGCACACACGGAGCTCTTTTTTGGGGAAAAAAGGCCAATTTATTGTACAGCCAGCCCGGATTTAAAGTGTGTTAGTGCAGCCAGGACAGGACAGGAGCTCATTGGACAATTGGGAAAAACATCCTTGGGACAGCACCTCAGGATGTGTCCCACGGGAAAGACACCAGGGGTTAATGTTGGTGATGAATTCCACTCTGTTTGTCACCGTGTTGTCACCCTGGGAGACTCCTCCCTAACTGAAGCTGCAGTCAGCTTGTCAGCCTGGGAATGGAGCTGAGAGTCAGGAGAAATCCAGGCCTGGAGAGAATTCCCAAGCTGGAATTCCCCAGCTCTGTGAATCTGTGTGTCCACATCTTGGCAAGGCAAAATCTCTGCCAAAGCTCAGCCTAAAGCCCAGGGCAGCCACAGGGGCACCGTGGCCACCTTCAGTGTTCAAGCACAGGGAGGTTTGTTCCTGCCAGTTTGTTCCAGCAATTTCCAACCCACTGCTGTGGGTGGGTGAGGATTTCCCAAAGGCCTGACCCACACAGGCAGCTCTGGCCATTCATTAACACCTTGCTCCTAATTAATTGGCTGTCTTAGGAACTGGGCACCAGGTCCTGGGGCAGCTCTGAGGGATGAGCAAAACGAGATAGGAGAGAATTGCAATTTCATGGAGCCATGGAATGGTTTGGGTTGGAAGGGAGAGCTTAAAGCCCCTCCACGGGCAGGGACACCTTCCAGCACCCCAGGGTGCTCCAGCCTGGCCTTGGGCACTGCCAGGGATCCAGGGCACCCTGCCAGGGAGGAATTCCTGCCCAATACCTGATCTGGAGCTACTCTGGCAGTGGGAAGCCATTCCCTGTGTCCATCCCTTGTCCCCAGCCCCTCCCCAGCTCTCCTGGAGCCCCTTGAGGCTCTGAGCTCTCCCTGGATCCTTCTCCTCTCCAGGTGAGCACCCCTGGTTGCTCCAGAGCAGATCTCTCCAAACTCCAGCCCCAAAGGCTGGGAAGGGCAGGACCATCCTTGGGCACCACAGCACTTGAGACAACAACTGAGAATTCCTCGTTAATCTGAATTTTGGAGGAAGGGGAAGGAAGGCCCAGGAATATGCAGGAAATGCAGTGGGAATGCTGCTGCCAGGGCTCAGCAGAGCTGCACAGCCCCAGCCCCCTCTGAACGTGGCAGGATGTGCCACCCCAGCTGGGCTTGCCTGGAGAGCTTCCACTGGATGGTCCTCAGGTTTCCATGGAATTTCCATGGAATTTCTATGGCATTTCCATGGCATTTCCATGGCATTTCCATGGCATTTCCATGGCATTTCCATGGCATTTCCATGGCATTTCCACGGAATTTCCACGGAATTTCCATGGAATTTCCACGGAATTTCCATGGAATTTCCACGGAATTTCCACGGAATTTCCATGGAATTTCCACGGAATTTCCATGGCATTTCCATGGAATTTCCACGGAATTTCCATATTTCCCAGCAGCCACCCCCGTGTGGACTGGCAGAATGCAGGGGACTCGCAATTAAAAGTGGATTACAGGGAAATAATTCTGAGTTCCAGTTGGAGAAGAAGAATACCTGAAGTGTTCTCACTGGAGTCAGGTTAGAGCATCTTAGCTTTCCACGGGATTTTTTTAATGGTGAGTGTCACTCACGAGATAATTTTATGTACCTGAATAAAATTAATCAAAACCAGGTGGAAGAAAAGCAGAGCGAGATTAAACATCCAGAAAATAAACCCAGAGACCTCTTGGCAGGAAGGATGGGAGGGAAGGGCTGGGACTCACACTCCATCTGCTAATAATGAAAATGAAGAGACACGGTGGAGGGAGAACAAGGAGAAGTTCACTGAGGAAAAGCCCTGCAGATTGGAAGTGGAGCTGTAAGAAAAGGACTTTTTGGGCCATTTTTAGAGCGATTTTTGTGGGTTTTGGGGCCATTTTAAATCAGATTTCCTTCAGATTTTTTGCCCACACATTTTCCCGTTTCTTTTTCCTCAGAAAACCCTCGAATCTCAGTGGATTTTGGGGCCATTTTTGGTTTCTCGGTGCAAATTTTAGGCGGTTTTTGGCCATTTTTAGTGCAATTTTTAGGGGATTTCTGTGTTTCTTAATGTGAATTTTTAGGGATTCTGTTTTGGTTTTTAGGCTGAATTTTTTCCTCATGTTTTTCCCACCAGAAATGCTCAGAATTTGGAAGGTTTAGAGTCTTTAAGTGTCAGTTTTAGGAATTTTTGGGCCATTTTAATGTGATTTTTGAGGAGTTTTGGGCCATTTTAAGTCAGATTTCCTTCAGATTTTTTGCCCACCCATTTCCCCATTTATTTTTCCTCAGAAATCCCTCGAATCTCAGTGGATTTTGGGGCCATTTTTGGTTTTTTTCAGTGCAGATTTCAGGTGTTTCTGTGATCTAGATGCCTGTGATCCTGTGCAGGGCTCCATCCCTCACTCCCATCAGGCATCACACGTGGAAAAGCACCAATTTTCCACCTCTACACCGTGGATTTTCTCAGTCCCACCTGTGCCTCTCCAGCTATTTCTGTTTCTCTTCCTACCTGACATCTGTTTGTCTTCTGAGTCCTCCCTCCTTGGCCGTAGGCTCTGCTGGCACATCCCAGCCCCTCTGCTCTGCCCTGCAGGGCAATCCTGCTCCTGCCTCCAGCCAGGAATGGAGCTGGTGTTGCAAAAAAAAGATCTGTGGATCCAGAGCTCAAGAGCCTCAGAACACGGCAGATTTCAGAGGAAAAAGGAAAAAAAAAAAAAAAAACAAAAACAAAAACAAACCGTTTTTTCACTGGGGGTATTCCTTTCCTAAATTTCAAGCCTTTAATTCAAATGTTAAGACTCTGGCTTGGCAAATTTGGGCATTGCTGTTGGGGGGTTTGTTTACATAATAAATATAAATAAATAGATTAAAAATGGAATCACAGAATCCCAGAATGGTTTGGGGTGGAAGGAACCTTAAAGCCCATCCAGTACCACCCCTGCCATGGCAGGGACACCTCCAACCATCCCAGGCTGTTTCAAGGAATTCCAGGAATGGGGCAGCCACAGCTTCTCCGTGTCAGAGCCTTCCCCACCCTCACAGGAACAATTTTTTCCATATATCCAACCTAAATTTCTCCTCTTTTAGGCTGAACCCTTCTCCTGTCGCTGCAGCTCCTGATGGAGAGCACATAATAACAAATTATACAGAGATGGATATGCATCAAAAACACTGGAAAAAAAAACGGTGTCTTTTCCCTAATCCTCTTGCCATTTCACCTGACACTTTAAAAAATATCACAGAGTCAAACGCTCGGCGCGAAACCTTAAAAAAAATCGACTGGCGTGGTCAAAGTTTGGTGGTGACATCAGCAAAGGAAAACAAAGCCCCAAAATGTCAACCACTGCCACGACATGGAGCTGGTGGCAAATCAATCGCCAGGAAAAACTCCTGACCTACATGAACAGAAGCAGGAAACAAAGAAACCTCAGAAGAAAATCCATGGCTGACAGAGCTTAGCACAGGGAAGTTGTGTTTGCAGAAGAAATCCTAGCAACAGTGCGGGGTCACTGCTCGGTGCAGACAGGAGAATTGGGGAGGATTATGCAGAAAATGCAGAAGGGTTCAAACAGACTTTTAGTCGGTGTTTGGGAAGAAGGATGATTTGCTTTCATTGCTGGAAGATGATGAAATGCTTTCCAGTCTGTTAGGAGCTGAGAGGGGTGTTAGGATCTCTCAGCAGCGAGGAGTTTGAAATCAGCTTTGGGAGGAGCTCTGGGCCCTGCTGAGTGTTCAGAGCAGCAGACCTGGAAATGCCCAACTTATCAAAATCTGTTCGAGAAGAGGGGAAACAACAGGAATCAATGAACCACGGTGAACTGGTTTGAAAGCAAAACCAATGGGAGACTCTGAGTCAGAAATATAATTTAATAGGGAAAAAAACCTAAATAAAATAAAATAAATGCAATAGTACAAAGGAGAAAACACTGCCAGAGTCAGGATACAACCTGACACCCCGCTAGGTAGGGTGGTGGTGGCAGTCCAGATGAAGTGTTCTTGTTGAAGGAGGGATCCTGGAGAAAGCTCTGGGAGCTCTTGGCCTCTGGGATCCAGTGGGAAAAGGCTGCTCTGCTGTTCCAAATCTCCCCTTTGATCTGGGTAGGAAATGCTCGGCTCCTGCCCTGGCTGGAGCATCTCCCAATGGGATGATGGAATTTGATCAGCCCTGCCCTGGGACTGCATGGCCATGGACAGGAGAGATCTCCTGGAGGGAGGATGGGCTGTGGGCAAGATAAAGAACACTGCAACAGCTGGGTGAACAGCTGGAACAGAATTCACACTTTTGGGCACATCCTGTGGGTCACAGCAAGGGTGGGGTGTTAGTACCTGCCTACACTTGCACGTAGAACTTGGAGCCACGTGGAATCAGGGAGTCACAGAGTGGGGATGATGCCTAAAGGGGCTCCCTGGAACAGAGGCTGGGCAGAGCTAAAGGAATAAAGCAGGGATTTATTAAAAGGCTTTCACAGGATTCACCTTGGACAGTGCAAGAGCCTGGCCAGGGCTACACCCAAGATGGACCCCGAGTCAGGAGTTTTCACACTTTTATCAGTTTTGGTTCATTTCCATTTTGGGGTTCATTGTCCAATTCCAGCTCCAGGTTCTGCAGTCCCACCCTCCCAGATTCTCTCCTCAATTCCCTTTTTGGGGCTGAAGCTGCAGCTGTCCTCGGTTCTGGGGCTGGAAAAGGATTGTTCTGTGTGCCTGAGCTGGGACGAGAACTTGGAACACTTTGTAGGGAGTTCAGAGTCCCACACCAAGCCAGCACAGAATCTGGGGAATTTGAGAGCTGAAACTTAAAGGCATCAGGGAAGGCAGGGAGGGACCACAGGGCTCCATCCCAGAGCACAGGGCACAGGATTGAGCTCAGATGGTTCTGGAGCATCTCCAGTGAGGGTCCAGCTCTCTTGGAGCCACCCTCTTTCCCAAGCTCTGAGGTACAGGGATGTCACCTGGCACTCACCCAGACCAAAGTTTTCTTCTCCATAACAAAATTTTCACTTCTTGGTCAGCTCAAAACTTTCTGCTGGAGGAAAGGGTCAAAGAAGAAAAAAAGCTCTGGGCTCATCTGTGCTCTGTTCTTGCCCACGTGCAGGAATTTCTAACCAGGATTTTTGTGAAGCTGCTCCTCGGCTGCCCAGTGGTGCCAGTGCCTGTGTAAAGCTGTTTTGTGGCCATGAAATGTCCCAAAATGGGCACACAGAGAGCCAGGAGCCCTCCCTGTCCCAAACCCACTCCTCTGCTGGCTCCACCTGCCAGCTCCAGAGCTGCCCTGAACAAGTTTCACTCCCTGTTTGCTCCAGCAAGAATTAAATCATTGCTCACTTCACACCCCTGTGGAAGCTCCAAAGAGCTGAGGGGGCTGCGAAGCTTTAAGAGATACCAGAAGCCTTTTCTGCACCAAAAACCACCCCAAAACCACAAAAGTTTTGTGCACAAAACTTCCCCTTTGCAGCTCCCTGAAGTTTTCAACCTCCCCCCCCAAAAGCGTTGCCCTAAACAAGGCAGTGCAGAGTGGAAGTTGTAAAACACTGTTGGATCTCCCATTAACGTAATGAGGCTTCACCAGAAAACAGAGGAGCAGAAAGGAAAAGATTAATCAAAACCCTACGTGAATTTATTTATGGATCACAAAAAATGTTTCCAGAATATCCAAGACATGGTCGAGGGATAAAGTTAGATGAAGTTCGGATTTATCTCGATTACCTAACCTGGCATTAAAATCCTTTCCACTGATCAGCAAACAGAGGGATAAAAAGATTTTAGAGACATTATGTAGGTCTGGAATAATTCCCAGTACGAGTTCCTATAAGAAGAGGAATTGTGGGAGGAATACAAATATTAATCAGAAGAAAAGGTTCTAAATTGGGAAACTGCTCTGGCAATGAGACAAAAGTCTAAGTCATTAGTGTAACAACCTCTAATCCCTATCAGAGCAGCCAGTCTCATGACAGAGATGGACGTGAAATGGCTTTCTCCATAAATATTTCAGGTTTGATTAATTCTAACTTTCTATGCCCGGACGTAACAAATATGTTGTGAAACATATCATGAAAAAGCAGAGACATTTGGCTGAACAATCCAAAACCGTGTAGAAACCTCATTTTCTAGGAAATGGAGAAACACATTTTAAAGCTGTTTTCCTCTTAACTCCATGCAGAAAATTCCCCAGTGTCCAACTCTTTAAAATAACTTCTCCCCAAAAGCAGCAGCCTATCTAATTAAGTCCAGAACCATGCTACCAGTTTGACCCCGATTTCAATTGGCAACTCCCTGGCAGGCACCAAAATACCTTATTAATTTTTTTTTTCCTAGGGATAGCAGTTCTGATTTATAGGAAAAGAAAAGAAGTAAATATTTTCTAGGTCAGAAAAGAGGAGAAATGCCAGGATGGGTCCTGCAGTGCCAGGATTCACAGGGAGCATCAGGCAGCGAGCTCAGAGTCCTGCTTTGGTGACAAGTCCTCATGTAAAGCAGATCATCCCTACCCAGAGACTGAAGCACATCCATATGCATAGCAAAGCTCTGAGATTACTCCCAGCACTCCCTTTTTTCCCTGTAATTACAAATCTTCTCCTTTCAGAGCCTGCAGAAGAAATATTCTTCAGCGTAAGGAGCTCCACGACACCGCCAGGGTTGTGACAGTTCAGCTGTGTTGGGGCTACACCACATCAGCGTGGATCCCACACATTTTTTGGGGGGGGAAAAGGGTTTTTTTGGGCTGTTCTATCCGTGCCAGGCTCCTGGGCAGCCTTGTTGTGGTCAAAGGGCACTGAGGACAGAGTGAAAACTGCTTAATCTCATCCTGCAATGGGAGAAAGAGACCTGTAATGGTGATCTCTGGCGGATAAATAAAACAGAAATAAATAAATATTCCTTAATAAAGCAGGAATTTCCTGTGGGACAGGGAAGCTGCTGTGTTTTCCCCCCCAGGCTCGTGGCCTTGGGGTGTTCTGGGAGATGTTGGTATTTCCTCCATCAGCAGCAGCACGATGCAGAGGAACTTTAACTTGGAGCTGATGGATAGGATCCCAAAAATCCCAGAATATCCTGAGCCAGAAAGGACCCACAAGGATCATCAAAGCTCAGCTCCTGGCCCTGCACAGGACAACCCCAAGAATCTCACCGTGAACAGCTCCTGACTTTAAAAAAAAAAAAAAGATCCTCAGAGTACTGAAGGATTTTGGAAAAGCAGAGGGGCAGCTCCGAGCTCTGCACCCAGGGAATGGCTGGAGCTGGGCCAGGGCAGGCTCAGGCTGGATTTTGGGAGAAATTTCTTCCCCCAGAAGGTGCTGGGCACTTCCCAGGTTCCCCAGGGAATGCAGAGCTCCAGGAAGGTTTGGACATCACTCCAGGGATGCACAGGGGGGATTTTTGGGCAGAAACAGGGGTTGGACTGGATGCTCCTTGGGGTCCTTTCCAGATGAGGATATTCCCTGATCCTGTGGGTTTAGCATGGTGCAGCTCGACCTACTTTACAACGAAGTTGCCATCCAATTTCCCCTCATTTAAAGGTTTCCACTTCTGATGTTATAATGGGCTCCTTATGTAATGCTGGAGTGCAGTTTAAAGGCAGCAGCTGCATTAGATCCCAATTTTGCTTTTAAGTAGCGCTCCCAATCTAATTAAATCATCATTCCCCAAGTTTGCACCCTGCAGATGAGGATTCCTGATTCCCAGAGCTCTCTGTGTCCTTCCCAGCTCCCCGAGCCAAACCCGTGGCTGCCCAAGCAGGCAGCAAATACCTGCAACCATTTCAGAGCAGGTGGAAACACCCTGGGGACAGCTGGCACTGCAACTCCCCACAGGAACAAGTGTTGCTCTAAAGCATGAAATGAAGGATGAAAACACAGCTGAACAACATGGAACATGAAAGCAGGATGGAGAGAGGGAAGTTTGGGATCACTAAACACAGTTTTAGGCCGAACCCAGTGAGCTGCAGTGGCAGCCACGTCCATAATTCAGTTCTCCCCTGTGTGGAGGAGCTGGAGATGTTCTCCAGCCTCACTCTCCACAGCCCTGCACGACTTGTTAGCTGCTCCTCAGAGCCAATCCATCCAAAATCTCCGTGTTTGGATCATTCTGGATTGTTCGGGCTCCCCTCAGTGACAGAACTCTGGGACAGGGGTCACCATCCCTGGAAGGGCTCCAAGAATGAGATGTGGCACTTGGTGATGTGGCCATGGGGGACTTCAAACAAAGGCTGGACTTGGTGACCCCGGAGGTCTTTTCTGACCAAAATGATTTTGTGATTCTGTGCTGCTGGAACACTGCTCACCAGGGAAACCAGGGAGTTTGGAGAGAGCCACACAAACTGGGCTGAGCAATTTCAGCCTTCAAAAAGCATCTGGAAAGCCCAGGTGAATTCCAGAGCCTGCATTTCCAGCTCCAGGCTGGCAGAATTAATCCCTGGGAGGAGCTGCCCTGCTCACGGGTGGTCTCAGTCCAGCCAGCCCCCAGGGATGCAAAATCTCCAGATTCCATGTCCTGGACATTCCCTCTGCAGGGAATGCTGGATTGTGGCTGTCACTGCTCTTCCCTCCTTTTCCAAAACATCTCCACAGGATTCCTCTCTCTGCTTTTCCCTCTCCTTCCCCCAAGTCCATGCTGGAGCATCCCACACCTCCTGCTCCCAAAATCCCAGCTGTGCTTCTCTCATGCTGGTCCCTCACTCTGTTCTACCCCAAAAATTGCTTTTATTGTCTCCTCACCTGCTCCAAGTCCTTCCCAGGTCCCTCTGCCTGGCTTTTGACAGCTGAAGGAGCCTCCCTAATTCTATTTGGCAGGACATGAGTCCCCATCAGCCTCCCAGGGATTCTTAATTCATTTCTACTTTTGACCTACACACCAGCCCGAGGCAGTACAATTTAGTAATCAGTTATATGGGAGCATCTGACTTTCTGATTTAGACCTGATGCCTCGTAATTTCATGGGGTATCCTGAACTTTTCCTATTCTTATCTTAACTTTTCCTATTTCCTCCTATTTTTTTCCTAGCTAGGAGATCTCAAGGTTTCTGACTATTTCCTGTCCTGTTCCCAAACCCGTTTTGTCCTCACCTACTTTCTGTGGGTGGAATTCAGATTAAAAAGCTTTGATTTCCTCTTGGAATTGCTCTGCCTCATAGATTGACACCTTCAGGTAGAAACCTAAATTTAGGAGTCTCAAACTCTGAGCTACAGAACTCCCACCCATCCTTTTTAGCTCTGTTTTATTCTTTATGGAGACAGGATGAACAGAACTGCAGATATTAATCAATAGGTGGGTTTGCCAAACATTTATACAGTGACATGATCACATAATCGTGTTTTCCTTTTTTTTTTTCCTCCTTTGCTAAAATTTTCTTTCTCATTCAGCTGGAATATTTTCGTGCTGGGACCACTGCTCCAATGTTTTCATGGAGTTTTCCTACAGCTATTTCTGAGTGATAATAATGCTATTAAATTAAGAATAATATAGAATTGAATATGGATATTCCCAATCTAGTCTGCATTCCTTAGCTGTGACTTCCACCTGCTGCTCCTGGCAGCCACAGGAACCATCAGCTCCTCTTCCCAGGGTCACACTGGGCTGTCCCAGCTGATTTTGTGTCACCCCCAAGCCATGCCAGCACCACCTTCACCCTCCTCCCAAACATTGACGAGCTCCTAATCATGGCTGTGCTGCAGAGCTCCTTTCTCTGGGAAAACCCAGTGCCTTAGGTTGCAGTACAGGATGTGCCCAAAAGTGTGAATAAACCAGGTGTGGGAGTGATCCTGATCTCTGTGGGGATCTCTGCTGTTCATGTTCCAGCTGTTCACCCAGCTGTTGCAGTGTTCTTTATCTTGCCCACAGCCCATCCTCCCTCCAGGAGATCTCTCCTGTTCATGGCCATGCAGTCCCAGGGCAGGGCTGATCAAATTCCATCATCCCATTGGGAGATGCTCCAGCCAGGGCAGGAGCCAAACATTTCCTACCCAGATCAAAGGGGAGATTTGGAACAGCAGAGCAGCCTTTTCCCACTGGATCCCAGAGGAAAACCAGAGCCTTGCACATCATCCCTGCAGCTTTGGAGGAAAACTGCACCTTGTGCAGGAGCCCTGCTCCAGCAGAACCACATCTGTCACTGCAGGAGGATGCAGCCACCATGGAATGGGACTGCAACAACCCTGCCTGACTGACGGGGGCACCTTGGATTCTCCCTCTGCCCCTGCTCTGGGTTTGTTCTCTGCAATGCTGCATTGCTATTTTAATTTTCCTAGTAAAGAACTGTTATTCCCATTCCCATATCTTTGCCTGAGAGCTCCTTAATTTCAAAATGATAATAATTTGGAGGGGAGGGGGTTTACATTCTCCATTTAAATAAAAAGAGGATCCTGCCTTTCTTAGCAGACCCCTATCTTTCAAACCCAGCTTCCCTCCCACTTTTTGTCCCATTTTATCTCAATCTTATTTCCTTACAGAGGACATCTGATTACCTCAGCTTAACCACTCCAGGAGTCTTTAGAGGAAGACTTATTGGCATTTGTTTGGGAGCCCATGTGCACTTTATCAGCTGCATCAGCCTCACCTACGAGCTGGGTGACATCTCCAAAGAGCTCCAAGAGATTTATGAGACACGGCCTCCTTCAGCAAGAACTGTAATGACTTCTTCCAAATAAATCACATTTATGAAATTGCCTCCTGCTTCTCTTCTTTATTATTGTAGTTTTTACCCACTTATTCAGGCTGGAGGGAGATTTACTGATCCCTGCTTTTCCTCATTTGTCCTGGAGACCTTTTCCTCAAGGCTCAAGACACATTTGCCACTGGCCATCCCTCTTGCAGCGTGGTCAGCTCGAGTGACACTTTTCATGCTACATTTAGCTTTCTCTTAATCTACTGTTTGAGGTCTTTCAGAGCTCCTGATCGAGTATCATCTTATCTTGTTGCTTTCTGACTGCTCCTTTTATTGATTTGTTCCAAAATGTCCTCTGCTGGAACTTCATTTAGGGACAATTCCTCATGCCCTCCACTGCCTCACCGCTAATGCACCCCTTCCCAGCCTTCCTCTCTAATTTCTTCCCTATTATTACAGTTTCCTACCCTTCTGCCAAGTTTCTGAGGCATTTATTATGTCAATAATTTCCTTTAAAAATCGGTCTAGTTCACCTCTTTGGGGCTCCAGAGTTACAGCATTTGTATAGATATATTTTTACATTTTTTATTGATCTCATTGCCCATTTTTCACGGGACCTGCTTAGCTGAGACTTTAATTGCTGAGCCCATTCTTTGCTATTTCCTTCCTTGATGTTATCGATTTCAGCTCCTTCCATTTTTCTAAATCCCATGAATTCTCTTCTTCCTCTTGAAAGGGATCTGGAGCCATGTGCAGTTGTTTATTTGGTGAGTTTCCACAACTGCCAGCTATAAAACTCCCTCCTTGCTTTGGAACGTTAAAACCTAGTTTGCAATGTTGATTTATAGAGCTTATCTCCCCTGTAAAAACTACCTCGCCAACGACTCAGAATCTGCCTGTCTGCTGCTGTGACAATTTATAACTCAGTGATTTCACTTCCAAGTCTCTTTCCTGCTCACTGCTGACGTGGGTTCCCACATCACTCACTCCACCAGCTCCCTCTAGCACCAAGCGTGGACACAGAAGTCCAGCAGAGCTCAAAGCACTGCAGAAAATGAAGCTTTTTTTTTTTTTTTTCCCCCATGTTTCAGTAATACATTTCATTAACACCTCCTGGTTTGAGATTTCGGTGATTGCTCACTCCTGTTAAATTTTTTATTTTCTCTAATTCCCATGTCTGTTCCTGGCACGCTTCAGGCAGGCAGTTGGGTCTTTTTTTTTTTTTATATATTTTGGTATCTGTTTCCTCTTTCATAAATGTGGCACAAAGCACTTGTTTCTATTTATCTGTTGATTTTTTTGATCACTTTCTCCTCCAGCTTAGAAAATCTGATCCTGACCTTCCCAGTCAGGTTTTAGCAGAGACTTTGAGCGAGCTCTTTGTTAAATCACACCAATGATTAATGAAACAACCGAACAGAACACCAGGATTCCAGCCCAAACCCAGCCTGACAGGGCACCCACATTACAATAAAAAAAAAATTCTGGGTGAGGAACTGCCAGCTCTGAGCTGCCAGGACGAGGAATTTGGCTGGATTTGGATCCAGAGGGGCAAACACAGCCCAGCCTTGCTGGGAGCCCACCCAGTGCCTCTGCTCATGGTCCTGCCCTCCCAAAACCAATAAATCTCTGCCCCAGGCCATTCCTGTGCCTGCACAAGGCACTGCCATCCATCAGAGCAGGGGCTGCAGCAGATGGGCTCTGCCTCACACAGCAACAAGGTAAGTGCTGGGCCCAGCCAGAAATGCTGGGCACACTGATCCACACCATATTTCTTTAGTCTGCTTCTCAGAGAATCATGTGGAACAGTTTCAAAAGCTTTCCTAAAGCAAAATATGTCCCATCTGCTGCCTCCTCTTCATCTCCTAGACATTATTTTCTCAAGGAAAGAAATTACAGTGAGCTCGCATGATTAGCTCTTGCTAAATCCATGTCTTTGCCTTTCTACCTCCTATTTGATTTCAATTGATCATGTAATTTTTTTTTTATTTTTTTTATTTTTTTGGGTGAGAATTATTTCTGGGCAGAGTGGAAGAGTGGTGCCTCGTTCCCTGGTTTGTCTTTTTCAAAGCAGTGAACTGTGTTTGCCTTTGGACAGAGCTCAGTGATCCCACCTGCCTTGCAGGAGCTTCCAGGGCAGCCACTAATGCTTCAATAATTGCTTCAGCTCCTGCCTGCACTGCCCACATGGCTCTGCCAGCACAGCCCCAGAGCAGTTGGAGGCCAGAGCTGCAAATCTGGGAAGAACAAAGAGAGAACAGACCTAAAGCACAAGCCCAGCCTAGAAGGACGTGAGGGACGAGGCTTTGCTCGCCCTCTGCCCTCCTCTCACAATAAATAGTTTAGCCCAGTGCAGAACCGTGCAATGGCTCGGGTTGGGAGCACCTGAGGGTTCATCCTGTTCCATTCCCTGCCACGGTTCCCACCCTCCCAGGCTGCTCCAAGCCTTGGGCACTGCCAGGATGGGGCAGCCACAGAACGTGGAGTTAAATTAGCAGGGAGCTGCCAGCTCCAGCAAGGCTCTGGCTGGAAATCCATTCTGAATTGAGAATTTTTGGTCTCAAATTTTTTTTTTTTAATTTTTTTTTTGTGCTGCTGAGGGATTCAAACAGCAGGAGCACGGAGCAGCTGCACAAGTGCTGACAGATCTGCTGACTCCCAGGGAGAGCACAAAGGAGCCTCTCCTGAGACACCTGGGTGGGAAATGCAGGGCAGGAGCAGCAGGTCCTGCTGCATGTCACACATCCTAGAGGAGGGAAACGCGAGTGAAGGACCCTGGAAGGCAAAGCCGGGCTGCTGGATGAAGATTTAGCCCCAGGGTGCTGTTGGCAGCTTCCCTGAAACGCTCCCAGCTCCACACGCTGCTCCAATTAGGCACAGGGGGAGGAGATGCTCTGCGGAGGTGATGGGCTCCATCAGAGCTCCACAGAAATCAGACTCTGGGAAATCAGGCTCAGGAAAACATATAGGATGTGTTTAATTAAGTGGGAGCTGGGGGAAATGTGTCATGAGCGAAGGGTAAACAGATTGCTGAGGGTTGGTATCACACAAATGCTCTGTGCCTGGAGCCAGCACAGAGAGCTTAGTACAGATAACAGGTGAAATTTTGTATGTCAGAATGGACTGAGGAGCTAAAGAAAGCTGCCCCCTTCATTAAGAACTATAAATACATGTATATAAAAATGGGGCGGTGTTAAATTAAAGGAAAAAAAAAAAAAAAAAAGCTAGATGCAATAAAAGGTAATAAAATCGGCAGCAAACAGCAAATCCCGGTGACAAACCCCACAGAGTGCTAAAATAGATGGCCATAAACTACAGGAAAGTGAGTGTAAGTCATAAAAGTGAAAGATTCTTTTTTTATATCAAAGAGAATGTTTTAAGGAATCTAGTCAGAGTGAAATTCTTACCGGAAAAAGACCATACACTGAAAATGTCTGGCAGTGAGAATGTAAATATATGAGCAGAGTTACCCCATCAGTCACCAGAGAAAGGAGACTGAGTGCTTAATGCTGAGAGGTGAAATACCAAACATGGGCCCCTCTATTATTCATAAAATAAATGGATATAATGGCACAAAGGGGAGAAGAAGGTGAGGGAAGCAATTTCCAGGAGCAGGGGCTGCTCCTGCTCCATCTCCTGCCAGCTGCAACAGCACAGGGTTCAAGAGGAGGCAGGGGATGAAGCAGCAGAGAATTTGGGCTGCTCTTGGAGCACAAAACCCCTCCTGGATTGCAGATCCCAGAGGTGTCAGAGCTCCCCACAATTCGAGGTGAGATGAAATGGGAGGAGTGGTCAGAAATGAGGAATTCACTGGAACAGGATCTCACAGAATCAGAGAATTCACCGGGCTGGGGAAAAAAACCAAAAAAAAAAAACAAAACAAAAAACCTTGGAGATCATCGAGCCCAGCAATGAAAGCCTCAGTCCATCCAATTCTGGTGTTCCCACTGAACAATGTGGGAAGATTGGATTGGGGGCAGAAAAGAGCCATAAAAAGGATATGAAGAGAGCAGAATGTGGAGCTGGGAAGCTTAAACAGCTCAATTGTGGGGCAATTCCATAAGAACTTTCACAAGGGGGAAATATCAACCGAGGCTTTTTAATCTAGCCGAGACAGAAGAAAGACTGAGGACTGAAAAATGAAAGTGATTCAAAGCAGAAATGAAACCCACATTTTTTAAGAGCAGTGATGATTAAATTTGGGAACAAACTACCACCTGAAGTGATGGATTTTGCAACTCTTGACATCTGGAACACATGTTCCTGTGAAAAGTTCAAGTTTTGATAAATAAGGATTTTTTTTTTTTTTTTTTTTCCCTTCCCTGAAAAATAATTTTGTCAGAAAATTCTTCGCCACTGTTCGGGTTTCTTGTCTACTTAAAAAAGATAAAAGATGAGACAGAGAAACAGCTTTGTACGTTGAAAGTTGGTCAAAATGATAATAAAAGCAGAATAATGGAATTCCTAGATAAGGAGTATGATATGGCAGGAGTTAATTATCACAGCGAGCGTAATGAAAATTTTGCATCACTAATATTCCAGAACTATTTGAACATTTCTTTATAATAGTGATCAAAAGGGAACTGCTTGACATAATCTACTTGAGCACTCGAGAGCCTTCTGATAGCGTTTTTCAGGCAGGGCTAATCCCGAGGAATCCTGAAATCCTGGATGCTCCCAAAGGCAAAGCACAGCCAGGGCACCTGATGTCACAAACAGGAATTTCCCCCCAGCTCCTCTGCGAAGGTGACAAGTGGCATCGTTCCAAGGATCATTTTTAATTGCAATCAAGGCACCAAGAACTCTTGCACAAGTGCTTTTAATACACCACAGGAATGAAAAATGACACACGAGGCGCTGACAAGTTGTGGAGCCTCATTAACCACACCACGGCCATTAACAAATGTGCCAAGGCAGGCTGGTACAGCTGCGTGGGATTCAGGAGCTGGGCTCCACATCCTTGGGTTTTATTTTTTTTATTTTTTTTTTTTTAGTCAAATACTTGAGAAGAGCGAAGCTCATCCTGAATCAATAGGATGTGAAGCATCACTGAAAAAAAAAAAAAAAAAAGAAAAGAAGAAAACGCATCCTCTGGGGATTTTTTATTGGCCTGAGAATTGTGGCACTGCTCAGTAAATGTCAGGCTTATCAGTGTTGTGAGTAAGCATCAGTTAGCTCTCAAACGAGCTGACTCTGTTCATTTTTCTCAGAACTGTGTGTAATATTCTCCTGGCAAGGAACAGCTCTTTTAGTAGACTGCAGCACAAATTTGTAAAAGGAGCTTGTCTCAGCTCTGATCCGAAAACCAAAAGAGATCCAGATTAGATGCCTGTGGAAAGAGCTGCTTTTTGACTACAAAGCCCAGATCATTTGGAGTTAAAGCGATGCAAGAAGTACAAATTCCTCCTTCTCAGATCACGACAGATGCACCAATTGTAAGAAAACTTTCTTCCCTAGACTTGTTTACCGACTTCAAATTACATCAGGAGCTTCAAGTGTATTTTTGACCCGTGAGTGGTTAATGACATCAATCTCTCCAATACATATTCATCCCTTTCTAAAGACCCTCTCGTTATTTCTCCCGTGTAGCTTTCCTCTTTCTAGCGCTCGCTGAGCCCCAGCAGCCTCGTGGTGAGATCTTCATTAGCATTCCAATAAAAATTCATTGTTTGCCTGTGTAGTGGGGAGAGGAGCCATCACAAGTGTTTACATTGCGAGCCGCGTTTCGTTCGCTCCTGACAGAACAGAACAGAACAAAGCCCAGCAGAGGCTGCGCTGGGTCAGGTGAAGGTTCCCAATCCAGATGCTCCGGGAAGGGGTTGGAGAACACGCCGGGAATGCAGCAGAGCTTTCCTGGAATGTTTTTTGTGCTCCCCAGCAATGTGTGTCTGGGGACTTGGCGAGTCACAATCCTCGGGTTTTACTGTTGAGCAGGTTCTGCTTTAACTTCCCTCCATTAACTTCTCCCTCTACCCCCGGAGCTCAAGTAAACCTGGAACATCCATAATATCCCGTGGTAAGGGATTTTACAGCCCCATCACAAGGTTTGTCGAGAACCATCAACCACGTTGTGCTGATTTTCAGTTGTTGCTTTGGAGGAGACACTAAAGGGGCTCCTCAGTTTGGAGAGAGCGAGGGGGATGTGAGTGAGACTTGGAAAATTATGGGGAGGAAATGATGCCTGTCCTGTGTGCAGGTCTGCTACAAACTGTGAGAGAGGGGCTGGGATGTGTCCAGGGAAGGGAATGGAGATGGGAAGGGGCTGGAGAATTCCTGAGGGAGCTGGGAAGGGGCTGGAGAATCCCTGAGGGATCTGGGAAGGGGCTCAGCCTGGAGAAAAGGAGGCTCAGGGGGGCCCTTGTGGCTCTGCACAACTCCCTGACAGGAGGGGACAGCCGGGGGGATTTGGGATCTGGGAACAGGGAACAGGGACAGGAGGAGAGGGAACGGCCTCAGGCTGGGCCAGGGGAGCTCAGGGTGGATTTTAGGGAAAATTTCCCCATGGAAAGGGTGGTCAGGGATTGGAAGTGCCCAGGGAGGGTTGGATCCCCATCCCTGGAGGTGTCCCAGGAATTCCTGGAGGTGGCACCGAGTGCTCTGGGGACAAGGTGGGGATGGGGCACAGCCTGCATTCCATGGGCTGGGATCTCTTCCAGCCTCAACAATCCTGGGATTCTCTGGTCATATTTAGGACAGGTGGGCAGTGCAGGCAGAGGAACCGTGGTCTCACCACCCATGAGATCATTTCTGGTTGTTCTGAGCAGATCCTTTATTGCCCTTTCAGGACCCTTTCACCAGCTCCAAAAGTGTGAATTGTGGCTTTTCACTAAAAAAAAAAAAAAATTCCCAAATACATCGGGGTTTGTCATTTATTCTGTTTTTATCCTTATCATTTCTCCTCCCTTGCTCAGCACAGCCTCCACCGTGCCCATCTGCAGTTCTGCACTTCACTCCTGGGGACCTTCTCCAGGATTGTTGTGACATCTCCCAACTTCCATCCCTCCTGCAGGGAAGCTGATTTAAGTGACAGGTTACACACTATTGTAGCTCCATAATTGCATATTTGTTTTCCTCCAGAGCTCTTGAGTGATTACCAGATGGTCTTGGTAATTTCTGACTCTTCATCTTATCAATTAGTCCTAAAATGAATTTTATTGTCATTTAATTTGAGACGGTTCCTTACACTTGTCCCCATAAGTTTGGTTCTCATGGGAGAACAACCTCCCTCATCTACAGACAGCACCAACACAAAACTCACTTTACTTCCCTCTCCTACAGGAAATCCTATTAGAGACTGGTTATCTATTTACCCAACCTCTGGAAAAAGAGGATTCTGGCCATTTTGAATATATTGTTACAATATTTTTATGATTCCTTTAGTGAGTTTGCACCTTAACGTTTTCCCTTGCTTGCCCTACAGGTTTAGCTTCACAGTTAATGGGTTTTTGATTTTTTTTTTTTCCCCATAGTTTCTTTATTTGCTCAGAAACCCCTCATTTTGAATACTCTCTTTCCACTCTGCTGTTAGAATATTGCCTTTTTGGTCCCTTGTAGAATTATTTCACTTAGTGATATATTGCTCTGAGCTTCAGATAGGGTGGGTTTATCTCCTTTCTCATCTCCTGCATCCTTAGAGCAGCTCCTTTTAATTTCCTTTTAGGAAGCTCCTGCACTTTTGAATAGGTCTCATTTTTAAGTTAGGTGGTACTGTGAGGGAACTGGGGGAGAAATCAAATATTCCTCAGATAATGTCATGAATCCCTCTGGAAAAAAAAGAGAGGGGAATTCACCAAGGTTTCCAAAGGAGGGAGGAAAGGATGTGCAGCACCTCCAGCTGGAAAGGGAAGCACGGGGAGGAGAAAGGACCTGGATGCTGGGAGAGGTGGGCACAGGAAATTCCAGCACCAAGCATCCAAAAAGACAAGGAGGGGATTCAGAGGAGCGATTCCCAAAGGAAAAAAAAAAAAATCCCGTTCAAAAACAGGAATGCACCTGTGTCAGCAGAATGATGAAGCTGAAGGAGCTCCTGTAATTCCAGGCTCCCTGCACTCACACACAGGGAATGTCTGGGGGGTCACACGTGGCTTTTCCTCACCATTCCAGGTCTGCCTTTAACAGCAGGATCAGGGGGGGCTCTGGGAAGTTTGGGATGAGACCCTGTGTGCAACCCCCCCACCACCACCACAGCTCCCAGTGCTCAGGAATTCAGGATTCCAGGAACTCATGGCTCAGAGGTGCTGCAAAAGCATCCCTGGATCTTTTCTGGGTTCCCCTGGAAAAAAAACCAAAACAATCTCACAGCAAGAAAAGTGGGGATGCAGTGTGCTCTCCTGGTGCCTTGTCCCTCCTGGATGTGACAGCAGCTGGCCACACTCAGAGCACTTGGGCTACTCCTGGAGTGTTTGTGGGGAGGAATTGGGTGTCTATTTAAATGAAAATACAATAAAAGATGTGGCCAGAGCTGCAGGTGCCCGGCCCCTGGGGACAGGCTCCCTGTTCCTGCAGACAAAATTCCAAGCTTGCAGTGGCCATGGAATAGCAAGCAGGCAGCTGGCAGATCCCAGGAAGAAAAGCTGCCAGATGTTCAGCCCCACAAGGGAGCCACTCTGCTGTCCTGCTGCAGGGACTGTGCTGTGCCCAAAGAGAGCCTGGAAACTGAGGCTGGCTTGACAGCTCCTCAAAATCGGTGCTACCACAGGTTTGTGGAGCGAGCAAACATCAACAAGGAATAAATCAGAGCTGGGAGAGAGGCTGCTCTCCACTCTCCCTCCAGCGTGGCTTGTTTACACTCTGCACTGCAATCTGAAAAATGCCATCTCTAATGAATACTAAATAGTGGGAGGCTTCTCCTCGGCAGCCTGGTGCTGGGGCTGATTGCTGTGCAGGAGAATGTGCTGCTGAGAGCAGGGGCTCGGCTGTGCCTCTGTTTTGTGCAGTCATAGAAACTGTCAAGCTCAGGTGGCTCTGTGATCTGCAGGCAGCCTCTCTGCCTGCACCCTTTCCTGGCTACCCATTTATTTTTCAAAGGTTCCTTTGTTGCTGTGGCTCGGGTCTTGCAGCCAATTTTCGTGTCATTATTATTTCTGTCGCTTTAAAATTTATCTACTTATGCAATTTTAATCCTTTTTTTTTTTTTATTTAATATATTTTTTTTTTCCCTCCCTAAACCAATTCACAGTAATATGTTAACAGCTGCCTTGTAGTGGAAGTCACTGGGAGTTAATACTCCTGAGCCCTCTCTGGTAAGAACTGACTCATCTCAGTGTTATAAATCTGCTCTACACTGCCTTGTACCCCTCTCCTCAGAACATTCACACGGACCTGCTTCCTCACCAGGAACATTCCCAACCCTGCCTGTGCAGGGGACATTAAAAGAAAAAAAAAAAAAAAGGAATACCAGCAAGCAAGAGCACTTCTGTACACACAAACGGCATCTGAAATCCTCCTGCAGCTCCTTAAGCTGTAAGGATGAGGAAGCAGAGGGGGGATCTCTATTGCAGAAGATGGGGGATGAAAAAGGAGGAATCACAACAGAGCCCCTGCTCACATTTCAATATCCCTGCAGGGAATAGATCTGCATCTATTTTGGGACTTTGATGGTATTTTTGGTTTTTCCTCCTCCACCAGCAGTTCCATCTTCCCTGGGAGGGTGAGAGGCCCTGAGGTTGCCCAGAGAAGCTGTGGGATAGTGGAAGGTGTCCCTGCCATGGCAGGGGTGGCACTGGGTGAGGTCCCTTCCACCCCAAACCAGTCTGGGATTCTGGGGTCATTCCAAACAATTCAAGGCATTTCCATGGTGAAATTCCACATTAAAAAAAAAAAAAAAAAAGCAGAACAGAAAAGGCACAGCCCCAAAGGCTTGTTAATGCACACATAGCTAAGAGATTGTTGGGTGATATTTTCTTGCAAAATACCAAACTCAGGCAAAATGAGTGTTTGTGAACAACAGCAAATCGTTCATCCCAACTGCAGTGGTTACTCTTTCTTCCTCCACTCATCCTCTGGAGTGCTCCCATAAATATGCATGCACTTCCCACCCACACAGTATCAAACACTCCACAAGTGCTCCAGAGCCCAGGATAATCCCTTGTTTTGGAGGGATCAAAGCTGCAGCCCCGTGTGTGCAGTGAGCAGGAGGTTCCAAAGCCCAGCACAGGGGCACTCCTCACTGAGCTGTGCAAAGGTCACCCTGTGCTGTGATTAAGCTCCTGTCAACACTGAGCCTGCAGCAGAGTTCAGAAAACACTCTGCAAACGAGAGCCAGGCTCTCTGGGTTAAAAGGTGATGAAATTTAGTCTAATCTCTGGTTCTGTTTTCTTAGATGTTCACTATCAATCTGTTGTGGAAGAAAAGTCAGCGCACCCCAAAATTTGGGTTTCTCAACTTTTTCTTTCACAGCTTCTTCTTTTACGTGACTCTGGCTGTATTTATTGTAGAATCCCAGACTGGTTTGGGTGGAAAGGACCTTAAAAATCACCTTATTCCTCCATCACCTTCCACCATCCCAGGCTGCTCCAAGCCCTGTCCAACCCTGGGCACTGCCAGGGATCCAGGGGCAGCCACAGCTGCTCTGGGCACCCTGTGCCAGCCCTGCCCATCCTCCCAGGGAAGAATTTCTTCCCAATTTCTAATCTACCAGACAATTTCTACAAGGCTGCTCAGACTTGCAGTTCAAACTGTTCAGAATTCTCTCAAGACTCCCTTGAAATCTCCTTTTTAAGCCGTGCTGATTTGCATCATCATTTCTCAGACTGAAATGAAATAATTTCTTTGTGTCAAAACATTCCTTCCACCACTCTCTTGAAAACCACTTGTGACTCTGTGAATTATCACAGGAATTTCACATTTGGCACAGCGTTTCTCCCAGTGAGAGGTTTGGATCTGTTGCCTTCCCAACTGTCCACAAAGCTCTCACACTTTCAAACCCTGGGAGTTGTCCACAAATCAAACAGGACAAGTAAGACAGCAAAAGATTTAACACCCAGGAAAAGTAAAACAGCAGAATAATCAGAATATTTTCCAAGTGTGTAGAAACTAACAGGGAGATGAGTCCTTGTCTACACGAATCCCTCAGGAACAAAAGAAGCTGATGCAATCCAGTGGATGAGACTTTGTGGATAAGGAAGAAGCAGCAGGTCCCACACACCCTGACATTGTCCCAGGTGACATCCATAGGTGAAGAATGCCTTGGCTGAAATGCTGGCACAAATCTGGTTGGAATCTGCAGCCTGAGAGCAGTTTCCAATGGCTCACTGTGAAATGCAAAGGACAAATTGGATGGTTACTCAGCTGCTCAGAAGATCCAGTCAATATTTTATTGATAGCCTGGATGAGGGAATGGACTGCGTGTTTATTAAATCTGCCAACATTAAATCTGTGAAGAGAGGCTGCAAATACATGGGGGAGAGCAGTAGGAAAAAACTTTTGACAACTTGGACAAGTCTATAAATGCAGAAGGTGGTAAAATTCAGAGTGGCTTCACTCGGGCAGGAGTAAAGTGCACAAATACAGGACAGACACCAGCTGGCAGAGAGCAGTCTGGAAAAACAATCAATCTGAAGGTTCTGCTGGATCACAGGCTCTGCAGGGGTTATTATCCTGAGCACAGACACAGGTTATTATCCTGAGCAGGTCTATTAGCAGAATTACCTGCCACACATCTCACAGCTCCTCCGAAACACCTGAGTGCAGAGGCACGGCCGGGTTCGGGTGCTGCTCCTCAGGAAAAAAAAAAGCAGCAAGACAAAGGAAAGCATGAGCTGAATGAAGAGACTGAGAACAGGAGGTGAACAACAGAGAGCAGAGCGTGGAGAGGAGCAGGAAGAGCCCTGACAGGGCAGGGCTGGTGCAGGAACTGCCCAGTGCCGGGTCACAGTCTGCTAAAAATGCGAGTGCAACAACTGTGCACACACCAGGAGCATCACAAGCAGCTCTGATTCTGCTGTGGAAGGAGGAGATGGGCTGAGTGATCAGCTGAGAGCTCATCCAGCTTCACTTTTCAAGGGAGGCTGATTGGAGTTTGTCTGTGCCCAGCTTGCCCTGCTGTACCCCAGCAGCTTCCCAACAGCATTTGTATCATTTCTAAATTAACAGCATCATCAAGGTTAGTGCTCTGTGTTCATCTCAGTAAGTCTTGTGAGACTCCCTGTCTCACAAACACCTTATCCAAATGCTATTTGCCAGCCCAACATGACTCACAGCTCATCCATCAGAAGCCATTTTAATAATTAGTCCTCAAATACTAATCCAATAAAGTCTCTGAACCTTGATTTTCCTTCCCAAGCAGCGCCATGGGCAGAGGGTTTGTAATCCTTTGGCACTGCTTCTCCCAGACTCACAGGATCCAGATCAGAGCTGCTGGTGCCAGTCTCCCATCCCACTGGCAGAATTTTAGAAACAACTACAACTTTAGCAAACACTGTAGACATCTCGGGCCTCTCTCTCAGCTGCAGATTCTCACAGAGACCAGGTCACTGCTGCTGCCTCCAATCCCTGGCACAAAAGCAGGACCAGCTCTCTCTGTGCCCATTCTGACAACTAGAAAAAAAACTTCAAGTATTTTAATCTTGCCCAGATTACCCATTTCTGCATCCTACCTCAACCCTGTATTCCTGTGCAGTTCAGCCTGTTTTCTCCAGCCATTTTCCCATGGAAAGCACTTTAAGCTGCACTAACACGACACCTTCTGAGCCAGATGAATTCTCAGGGTGTCAGGGAAAGCAGCCCTGCTTTATCAAACAATTATAATCAATTACCAATATTGATCAGAAGCAGCTACAGCCCAGCTTCCTGCAGGATCCATTGAATTAAATGGCTGTGCTGGAAGAAGAGCAAAGATCCCCATGAAATTGTGCAAGTTCTGAGATTTATGAAAGCACAGCTCGATTTCATTGGCATTCCATCAGTTAAATCAACATTATATAAACCCTTATATATAGGGGTTCTTATATAAAAGAAATCATGCAAGTCACAGACCTCGTTAGCTCTGTGTACCCTTCTAAATTGAGTTGGTATGTCAGAGAGTAGAAACCCAAAAGATTCCTGATTTATCATCTTAATTCTTTACATCTCCTCTCAAGATTTCACAGCGCTGTCATTCTCTCCTCCATTCCCATTACCTTCTTTGTAACATATTGGCCTTCTTACTTTTACTGAATAATTCCTGGTCTATTATATCTATAATTATACTAATAATTAAGCATGCCTTTTCATCAGCTAGCAGCTAATTACTTCTGTTCCTACCCAGCTTGCTCAGAAAACAGTCAATTCATCTGTATCCCCATCACTCTCGCTGTTGCTAAGCACTCAGTGCCACTCACCAGTGCCACTGTCATGGTTTGGGGTGGCTCAAGGTGCTCTGCAACCCCAAGTGCTGCTTCCTTTCACTCTCACAGGGGTTTCCCACCTGAGAGAAGGTGGGGAAAGGTGAGCTGGCTGAGCCCAAGCAGCTCTGGAATTCTGGAGCTGTCCAAGAGGAGCTCCAGCTTTCTGCAAGGAAAAGCAGAAACGAAATTGCAGAGACAGAAAGAATTGGATTCCAAATCATCCTGTACCAGCCTGGGGGTCAGAGCACAGCCAAGGTTGTGTTAAATGGGAGCTGATGTCATGAGGGCTAAACTCTGATTATTTGGATTTCTGGGAAGCTTTTGGCACAGGCAGAGGAATGGAGCACTTCTCCCATGAGGAAAGGTTGAGGGAATTGGGATTGTTCACTTGGACAGGAGAAGCTTTGGGCTGAGCTCAGGGTGGCCTCGAAGGAACTGCAGGAAAGATGGAGAGAGATGATTGCCAGGGGATGGAGGGACAGGACACAGGGAATGGCAGGGCTGGATGGGATTTTGGGCAGGAATTGTTCCCTGGCAGTGCCCAAGGCCAGGCTGGACATTGGGCTTGGAGCAGCCTGGGATGGTGGAAGGGATGGGATGGGATTTAAGGTCCCTTCAACTCAAACCAGTCTGGGATTCTGTGGTTCTGTGATTCTCTGGTGTGAGGATCCTCTTGCTCTCACACCTTGTCCCTGATGTGACAGCTGGAATTGTCATTGTCCAGTTGTCACTGTGCCTTACTCTGCTTCCCACCAACACCCTGCCCCAAATCACTCCCCCCTGTCAGTACCAAACTTCAGTGATGTGCTGATAAATCAGCTCAGTTTGGTTTTATTTCCCCTTTTTTTCTGTCATTTGGTCCATTGTAGGCTGCAGACAGGAGTGGATGTTCCAGGGCAGGAATTTCCACCATCACCAACTTTGGCTTTGCTTCCTTGCCTGTTCCTCAGGTAATGAAATCAGGGAAATTACCATTAGTGAAATGTTAATGGCTGGGGTTTCCAGCCTTCCCAGAGACTGGGTAAGGCTAAACCCTTAATCCTTTTATCTGACTCATGACTGCATCCTCTGAAATGAAGCAATGCTGGCAAATGAAGTGGTTGTGCCCAATTCCAGCGAATGGAAAATTGGAAAATGAGGGAATTTGTTACAGAAAACACTCAGAGTGGCAGCCAGAAAGGTAAAATGTTTTCAGATGGCAGGTAGACTATTTTAGGATTTTATATTGGAGGCTCAAAGCAAATGCATATAACCTGTCAAAAAAAAAAGACTTGAGAGGAAAACAAAAAGCTTGCATCATAAAACAGCAGGATCAGGGAGGCTCTTGGAAGTTAAAAGGTATCCTGCAAAAAGCTGAAGTTGTGTCTGAAAAAGGAAATCTAAAAAGAACATAAATTCTGGCAGACTAAATGTAAAAGCACAATAACATAGAAGGAAGAAAGAGTTTAGAAGCAGTTTGCTAAAGAAATCGAAAAGAATGTTATAAATCCTTCTTGAACACATCAAGAGCAGGGAGCTTGCAAGAGCCACACAGGTGTGGAGGGAGCATTCAGAAAACACGATGCAATCACAAAAAAATCCCAAATTCTTGGGTTTTTTTTCCAAACCTCTGCTCACCTGGAGAATCCTGGAAACTCTAGAACTTGTTTGTAAGGCCTTCACAGAAGGCTTGTCTTAATTTAAAGGTGTTAAGTGGAGATTACAAAGCAGATAAAAGGAATAAAAACATTTCACTGGGCGCCCGGGTGGAATTCACACGAGGTTTTTAGAGAATGTTAAATATGAATCATCACTCAGTTAATACCCTGAGTATGTAACCTTTTGCTGAAAATTGCTGCGATTATCAAAGGACTGCAAGGTAACTAATAAGAAATCAGGTTTTTAAAATAAATCCAGTGACGATTCAAGGAGCCTCAGACCACTAAGCCCAAGGTCCAGATGGGTCACGTTGGCTGAAGCCCCAGTAAAGAACAGAATTAGTGAATACATGAATAAAAGTAACATGTTAAGGAAAAGTAAACATGACTTTTGTAAAAGGAATCCAAGCCTTCTAAATCTGCTGGAATTCTTTGAAAGAGTCAAAAGCATGTAAATAGCAGAGCTCCAGCTGAGAATTTTTTCCCTGCATTTCCAACTCACCCCAAGCTTCCAGAAACCTCATGCATAGAAGGTCTCATCAAAGGCTTTTAAATAAACTAAAACAGCCAGGGACTACAGGTAAGGACCTCCCAGAGTTACAATTTAGCATTGGAAAAAGAAGATTATCCTAAAGGATGAGTTTTCACAGTGGAAGATGATCAGCACTGGAGTCCCATGGGGATTAAGGTCCACGGTGTTCAATGTGCTCAGAAATGATTTGAAAAGTTGGGGGAAAAGTGAAGAAGTTTTCTGATAAAAACGAAATTAATTAGGATAATATTTACTGCAAAAAGTTCAAGATGCCACGACACTGAGCAAGCCTCATGACAAAGTGGAAGATAAATTTCAGCCCCTGACAACTATAATCTGCTTATCCACAAAAAGCAACATTTTACACGCAGAGAGCTAGTTTGCACAATTTAGGAAATGCACCTCAACGTTGTAACAGCTTGTTCTATGAATATATGACCCCGTTGCTCAAGAGCAGGCAAAAAAAATAAAAAAATTTCTAAAAAATCCCAAAGTTTCGAATTCTTAGGAGAGAAAAGTAAAGCCCTGCCTCTGTTTTACATTCTGCTCCTCCAACAGCATCTCTGGTCCCCTCACCTGAGACAAAAAGAAACTGTTAACAGCCAAGAGAAAAGCGACATGGCAGGATGACAAACATGGGGAGTACAAAAGTGCTTTCATGTGAGCAGCAGAGTTAGCATGAATGAGAGCAGGAGCACGAAGGGATGGCTTGGCATTTGTCACTGGCCAGGTGCCAGCGAGGGGAGATGGACACCGAACACGAGCTCTGTCGTGTGCCTCTTTGTTCAGCTGCTGAAGCCTTCATCTCCTGTCACACAACAGCTCTCAGGGCTCTGGAGCACGGTGACAGCTCTGTTTCCTACATAATCCCAGCGTGTTTGCAGGGAGATGGAAGGGGAAGGAGGAATGAAAGGTTTTTGTGGTGATTTTTGCGCCCGTCACCTCGAAATCGCCGCTCATTAGAGGTCTCCGCTTCCTCTCCCAGCTGTCCTCCCCCATCACAATTTCAGAATTAAAATAAATAAAATTAATTCATTAATAACCCCTCCCCACACACACAGACACACACTTAGGCTGCGTTTAATAACATCTGCCTATGGTGACCCAGCTGTTTCTTGCCAGCCCCTTCAGGGATGTGGTTTTTTATGCTGCTCCTCTCACCTTTTCACACTTCTCTCATTTCCCAGCTCCTCTGAGCACTCTGGGCTCAGGCTGCTCACTCAGCTCTGCCTTTCAGTCACTTGTGCACTGACTTGTACCAGTGGGTCCCAAACGTGGTAACAGCCTCAAACTCCTGGCCAGCCATTAATAAAACACCAAGCAATCATTTTAATTGCAGCCGGGTGGCTGGAATTGTGGAGCTGCACTCAGACTTCCTTCTCCCCAACAATATTATTGTCCCATTGTGCATTTTGGAGTTTAGCTCTCATTAAAAGTAATAGAGGGAAATAGTCTGTGGCAAAGTGAATGTGTTTGTTTTCACAGTTCACCTCCTGCTCCTCTGCACTCCAACACTTTCTCTCTCAGTGACAAGACCACAGCTGCTGCCATGCTTTACTTACCTGAGGAGTGCAATATTTAGCTGGAGGGACACTGGAGTTTTCTGTTTGTTAGTTATCAGGTCAACAGCTCTCACCTTATCACTTCAGTTTCCATTCTGTTGATAAAACCTGTCAGCCTTCCTTGAGTGGTTGCAGGCCCTCAGAAGAAATCACATTAAATTGGCACAACCAAGTAAATCTGTAAGGGATGTAACCACAGGGAAGGGGGGAGGGCTTGGATTTTTTTTCCCTCTTCCTCCTTACACAGTTCCAATGTCCGAGTGCTTGGAGCTGTGTTGAAATCCCCCCCGAGGATTCAGCAGTTCAAGTCAGATCAGGTCTTTGACTGTGGCCCAGAGGAGATGTCTGCAGAGCCGAAACTGATATGTTTAAGTGCAAGAGACAATAATCATTTCTTCAAGTAGAAACTAAAAATACCCACAAGAAAGTGGAATTCATAATGGAGATTTTAAAGATCTGTGACACACCAGAGCCTGCACAGGGGTTTTAATGAGAGGGAGGCCAATTTAATTGGTCGGAGGCAGCAGTGCTTGGCTGGGTGAGGGGCTCTGAGGTCTCACACTCGTGGTGAACGCCTGGAGCATCCCTGGACAAGCCAGTGTCACAGCAGGGCCGTGTCACAACCCTGACAACCTCTGTCACCAACATCCCACGGCCCAGACAAGAGGAGAGGCACTAAAAAGGAGGCAGAAGCTGACAGAGGAACGTTCCTAAAGGTAATGGCAGGATTGACCATGTCCACGTGCTGCTTGTTTCATTACAGCTCTGGGCACGCAGCTAAGAGAGGGCTGTTAAGTTTTAAAGCCTGACTTAACAAGGACTTGCTGAGCACCTCAGCCTGAATTCACAGCCCTCCCTTGTGAAAAGTCTCCAGGAGTGTTTGTGGAAGCCCAGAAATAACTTTGGTGGACCATTCAATTAGAGAGAATCAGCAGGCAGGGCTCGCTGGCCTCGTGGCACGGCTCATCAATCAGGTTTGCTGTCACCGTGTCTCTTCTCATAGCAGTCACCAGAAGGCTCTGAGCTCCCTCCCAATCCATGTGACATTTACTGTCAGGGGCTGTCAACACCAAGAGATTCTCCCAGGGCCTCTGAGTTCATCACAAAGCAACGAGATCTATCCCCAGAGCTCTGGATTACAGTGACTGACTGAGGGGCTTTGCAGCTCTCAGGGAACAGGCAAGCAGCAGCACCAGCTACAGCCCAAATATCTTCGTTTTCTTCTTCTCTTTTCTTCCAGTACAACTGCTCCAAGAGAGGTCTCAGGCAATGTGATTAATTGGCCTTCCTCAAAAAATATCCCTTATAAACTTATTAAGAGAAAGCTGAGATTGTTTATTTGGAAATTTCGCCTTCCCATCTTTAGCATTGATCCTGCCTCCACTCTCTGTTTAACAACGTAGTGATCTAGTGGAATAAAATTTATAAAACTTAATAAATTGCAGTTGGCAGTATTGACAGAGTGTGTATATGCACATTTGGGTTTGTATGAACATATTATAAGAAATCTAATAAAGTAAAACAAACACATTTGCTTTGTCTGTGAGCTGTGAAACGAGATATCCCCTGTAATTACACTGGTTGAAGAATATCTGGTCAAAGGGGGATGGTGCGATTTTTGGCCATAAATTTCTGAGTTTAGATTAAAAAAACAACTATTATGTATCAAAGCTTACACGGTCCACTAAGTTACTTTGCTCGAGATGCAGAAAAATAAAAATGCAGATGAAACCTGAAGTTAGCAGGAGACCGCTACAAGACAAGAGGAACCAGCTCCAGAGAATAAAGTTCCAGTGCCAAATGTGCCTCAAAAAATAATCAACACCTTGGAAATACATTCATTTTTTCCGCACTTTGAGAGGGGATGGGCATTAATGAGTGTCCAAGCCAGTGACTGAAAGAGTGATTTCAGCTACAAAGGTTTTTAAAAGAACTCACAATGTGTTTAACCTTCTGGAACTTTCACTTCTATTTTTAGCTTCCTTTCCACAACCAGCCTGGTTCCCTCTTCCAACCAAAATAAATATATTTCTTAAGGAGCACGCTATTTATTTCCCTCAGGAGCAAAGTATTTATTTTCCTACAATTATCATGATAACAAGCAGAGTTTTCTCAGCCCCTTCTGGTGTGCTCTGTGTGCTGCTGACCAGCAGCTGAGCCCAGCAATCCAGGCTGCCTTCCATCCAATTTACAGCTCATTTACCCCATGCTAAATACCCCAGCGTGGCAGAGCCCAGTAAATAACACCCATTGCTCTCCCCTTGTGCTCTGAGCCAGTCTCATCACAGAGGCAATCAGGTTCCTTTGGCATAATTGTCTTTAAATCCATCCTGACTCTTCCAGGTCTTGCTAAAAACAGCGTGCAGGAGAAAGCTCCCCATCACCTTCCAGACAGTCAGGTTAAATCAAATGGTTTAGAATTGTCCAATCCTTCTTCTTACCCTTCTTATAAAATCCCAGCATGGTTTGGGTGGGAAGGGACCCCAAAGCTCATCCAGTGCCACCCCTGCCATGGCAGGGACACCTTCCACTGTCCCAAGCCCTGTCCAACCTGGCCTTGGATGCTTCCAGGGATCCTCAGCTTCCCCAGGGCCTCACCCCCCTCTCAGGGAAGAATTCTGCAGCGAGTGGATGCTGTTTGCCCTTTCTCAGTCAGCAGAATCCTCTCCTGATTGCTGTGACCCTGCAGTGACATTGGCCACGTCCCCCACCGCCCCTGGGTGCACAGAGCAAAATCCCAGCACCAGCAGGCAGAAAAACTGCAGCAAGACACTGCACCTGCAGCCACCCCTCAGGGTGGTCACCTCCTCCTCCTCTTTAATGTCCTTTCCACTCTGCCTTCAAGCTGCAAGGACACAAACTGGCTGAGCTGGGCAAGCCCAGCAGCCCAGCTCAGGTGGAACAGTCTGAATATTCTCCTGCCTCAGCCTGAGCCACTCTCTCTTCAACATTTCCTCCTTCAGCCTCGTTCCTGCACAGCTCTGAGCTTTTCCAGCTCAGCTTTGTCTTGCTCAGGACAGGTCCCTTCATGGAGTCCCAGCCTGGCTCAGGTTGGGTCACCTGGTGCCACCTCCCTGCTCCAGCAGGGCCATCCCAGAGCTGAGGGCACAGGAATATCTGGAATGTCCCCAGGGAGGCAGGGACACTGCACAGCCTCTCTGCACACTCTGCCCAGGGCACAAGTTCTGCCTCCTGGGCAGGGGCAATTCCTGGGATCAGCCCCTGCCCCTTCCTCTGGTGCCACTGCTGGGACCTGGAGCAGAGCCTGGGACTGCTCTGACCCTCCCTGCACACGGGGACACACAGGGACAGACAGACAGACAGGGACAGACAGACAGGGACACACAGGGACACCCAGGGACACTCAGGGACACCCAGGGACACACAGGACTGGGGCCCCTCTCAGCTGGGGCTCCTCTCCAGGCTGAGCCCCCCCAGCTCCCTCAGCCTTTCCTGGGCACTCCAGGGAGATTCCAGCCCTTGCTCAGCTCCAGGAGCTCCTGTCCCTGCTGTGCTGAGGATCCAGGGCTGGGCACAGCACCCAGAGGTGTCCCCAGGCCTGGGCACAGGGACAGGATCACCCCTGACCTGGTGGAAAAGCACCCCAGGATCCCTCTGGCCTCCTTGGCCACTTGGTCCTTCCCTGCAGAGCTGCTTCCTCGTCTCTCAGCATCCCCTCACCATCCATCCATCCACCCATCCATCCATCCATCCATCCACCCATCCATCCATCCATCCATCCATCCTTGATTTTCCTTCTCCAGTGTCACAGACACAACCACACAAGAGCACCATGAGCACTGCAGCTCCCAGGGAATCCTCACAACAGGAATCCAAGCAGACCAACTCTGCTCCTGCCTTGTCACAGAAAAGACAGAGAGCATCCCTCACCACCTGCCTGGGGACTTGAAAGCAAACCAGGACCAAAGCATTAAAAATTCAGTGATCAGCTGAGAAGATGGTGGATGAACCAATATCAACAAATGCAGGTTCAGTTTTTGGAGCATTAATTAGTAGTATCAACCTGATGAGCGAGAAAATTAAGGCAAGATTATAGAGTGGAGATGCTGATATTTCTATTTTGCATGTAATTTTCATCCCCAAACAAACTGTAGTAGCTTAGCAAACACCAGTCTACTAACATGAGACAATTACAGACACATTTAGTGAAACAGGCAACTAAATGACTTTGTAATTACACTATTAAACCAAATCTGGGGTGAAAAGGATAAAGGATTTGTGTCCCATATGACACCAGAAAAACAAAACAAACAAAACAAAACAAAAAACTGAAAACAAAACAAAAAAAATTAAAAAGCTGTGGAACACCAAGAGAAATTTGGTGGTTTAAAGCAAGTGTTTAGGCTGATGAAGGAGAGCTGGAATTAAACCTGCAGCCATTCAAGCATAAACCACAGCTAATACTGAACAAGAATTCTGAGCTCATAACAGGAATTACCAGCACAGAAAACACCACATTCCACAAAGAGAGACAACTGCTGGAATGACCAAGAATGTCTGTGCTTATGGAACAAAGAAATAAATGAGAGTGTTCAGCTGGAATTAGCAGGGCAATATTCCTACTCCTGGTGGAAAACCAGGTTGAGGAGGACATGAAGCTGATTTTTTTTCTCAGGCTGGCATGGCGTGGTCTCTGTTGGGTGCAGCTCTGGGTAAGGAAAGGGCATTTTATTCAGTTTATAATGCAATAACAGAAATCCTTCAGCACTCCCCAATGTTAAGGTGTGGATAATATAAAATTCCTGTATTTTGTCACCCTCAGGGCTCAGGGAGCACTCACAGACACCCCAAAACTGCAGGAACAACCTGGCTATGACAAGCCTATCCATGTTTTCCAAGGAGGAGTTATCCCCCACCCCAAACGGCAGCAAATCCCCAGGGACTCTCCCTTTATCCCAAAATAGTTTCTTTCCCCCATGTGCAAGAGGCTGATCCAGACAGAGTCGAGGTATTTGATTTATTTACAGTTCCCACTTTAGCAAACAAAGGCATCAGTGTTCACTGGCTGCGTGTCACTTAGTTCTCCTATTAATTAGTATTCTATCTTCTGTTGGTTAATGAGTCTCTCGCTTCTCATGCTAATTAGTCCCACGCTCAGTCTTTCTTTTCTTTTGGGTCAGCGGTTTCTTGGGCTATGGGTCAGTGGCTGTGTCCTGCCCCTGCTGGAATTACCTTCTACCCACTCTGAGCTGATTTCAGCCCCGTTGCTGAATTGGCTTTATCAGTTTCTTCCTTATCTTGTGATCTATAAATTCTGCCATGTGCCCACCATAAGTGGCACATCCTTCTTGTCAAGATTTCTCAACCTCCCTGGGGGCTGAGGTCACTGAAAATTGTCCAGCACTTGATGCCGTGGGTTTAAGTTTTCTGTTTTTCACAATCTCTGCTGCTTAGTGTGGAACTCTGAAACTTCACATGAGGTGTTGGTGAGTTCTCTTCACAGGGGACTCAGACAAAACAATTCCTTTCTAGCTGGACAATCAAGGACAACTGGCACCCAAAAAGCAGAAACAGCAGCGAGGGAAAGGGGGCAAGGCAGGGGCTGAGACTTCATAGCCTGGGGCTGTGGGTGGATCATTGACCCCAATGTGCAGATGAACCAAAACTGATAAAAGTGTAAAACTCGTGCCCAGGATCCAGCTGGGATTTGATTTGGGTGTAGCCCTGGCCGGGCTTTTGCACTGCTCGAGGTGAATCCTTTCAATAAATCCCCATTTTATTCCTTTCAATAAATCCCCATTTTATTCCTTTTGCTCTCTCTGGTCTCTGTTCCAGCTCATTCTTTCCAGGCAATACCCTAAACCTCGGACATCACTTAGACCTTGTTAGGTGCTATTTGTTCCAGGGATTAAATCTCCCTTCTTGTTGATATGGCTTGAAAGCATACAAAGATGAAGCATCAATGAACATCCTTCCTTAATTTTAATTTATTCCACATTCTGCAACAATAAGGCAGCACGCTGTTCCATAACTCCCTTCTCATTCCCTGATACACTCTGGACAAATTGTTAACTCTGAAATATGTCAGCATCATTACCAAGGTGACCCCACCAACAAATCTTTCCAACACCTGGGCACCACGTAGAGCTTGTGAGCCGCTGTTTCACGGATTAAATCACCCTTCTTGATTAGGCCGGAAAGCAGACAGAGATCCAACACCCTTTCTTCAGAAACCTTTTATATATTCCGCATTTTGCAGATTTTCCCGCCGTGTCCTCACGGGACATCCCACGCGGGCGGCGCTGTGTGCGCTCCATGGCGGCGGGGCCGCTCTACCCGCGCTCTGTGGTGCTGCTGCCGCTCTATCCCCGTTCCACGCCGCTCTTTCCCTGCTCCGTGGCGGTGCTGCCGCTCTGCCCGCCCTACTTTTAGCCACCCTCACGCCCGTTGTCCGCCTGTGTGCCCGCTGTCCCCCTGTGTGCCCGCTGTCCCCCTGTGTGCCCTCTGTGCCCTCACGGGACCTCCCGTGCGGACGGCGCTGTGTGCGCTCCATGGCGGTGGAGCCGCTCTACCCGCACTCTATGGTGCTGCCGCCGCTCTTTTCTCGCTCCGTGCCACTCTATCCCCGTTCAGTGGCGGTGCAGCCGCTCCGCCCGCCCTCCCTTTAGCCGCCTTTCATCCCCGCTGTCCCCCCGTGTGCCCTCGGTGCCCTCACGGGACCTCCCGCGCGGGCGGCGCTGTGTGCGCTCCATGGCGGCGGGGCCGCTCTACCCGCGCTCTATGGTGCTTCTGCCGCTCTATCTCCGTTCCATGCCGCTCTTTCCCTGCTCCGTGCCGCCCGTGCCGCTCTATTCCCGCTCCGTGACCGTGCTGCCGCTCCGCCAGCCCTTCCTTTAGCCGCCTTTCATCCTCTGTGTGCCCGCTGTGCCCGGTGTGCCCGGCCGCTCCGCCCGTCTCTATGCCCCGCGCGTTGCCGGCGGGGCGGGGGGGATGTGGCGGCTGCTGCTGGGCCGGGGTCGCTGCGCTCCCACCCCCGCCCGTCCCGCCTGTGCCCCGGGGCTGAGCGGCGGCCGCGGGCACAGCCCCGAGCGGTGAGTGCGGCTCGGTGAGTGCGACTCGAGCGTTCCCCGGGCTGGCGGCGCGGCCTCACGGCTCCCGTCTGTGCGCGGTTGTTGTTACAGGGCGCCCGCGTGTCAGGATGGGCCGGAACGAGGAGGAGGAGGAGGAGGAGGACGGCGGCAGGCACTGCCAGGCCTGGTGCCCCGCTACTCCGTGCGGGAGGCCGTCACCTGGGTGAGCAGCAACACCTCGGGGCGACCCCCGAGCGGAGAAGGGGCCGGGTGGGAGCGGGACATTCCCCGCACGGTGTCCCGGTGGGAACGGGACATTCCCCTCACAGTGTCCCGGTGGGAACGGGACATTCCCCTCACAGTGTCCCGGTTTGGAACGGGACATTCCCCGCACGGTGTCCCGGTTTGGAGCGGGACATTCCCCGCACGGTGTCCCGGTTTGGAGCGGGACATTCCCCGCACGGTGTCCCGGTTTGGAGCGGGACATTCCCCTCACGGTGTCCGCTCTCCGCAGGGCGCTGTGGGCGCGCTGCTGCTGCAGCTGCTCCGGCAGATCGCCTGGCTCCGCTCGCTGCCGGAGTCCCGGACGGAGCGAAGGCTTCCCTGGTGTTCCTCGCTGCCCTCGCAGCCCTCAGGTCAGCGGCTGTGGCCCAGGGAGGGCGGCGGGTGGGATTCCTGCCTGGTGGTGTGTGCTCAGTGAGGCTGGGAGAGGCTGAGAGCCGCTCTGGGCCCTGGCAGAGTGTCAGGAGAATCTCTGCTTCTTAACAAGTTGATGCAATCCCACGCTATGTGCCTTGAAACCTTTGTTTTCCATTCTGGATTCTGCCGCACGAACTTTCCCCCCTGCTTGTCGGTGTGGTCAGAGGACACTGAGAACATGCACAGCCCCGTGTTGTCGCCTGGAGCAGACACGCTCTTTGTGCTCTGTGTTACAGCAGTGGCTGAAGCCTCATCCAGCTGTCCTGGCCAGCAGCTGGGCTCCCAGATCCTGCAGAAAGCAAGTGCAGAGGCTGTAGCAGAGAATTCCTCCTCGGGCATCCCCTCAGGGCGAGGAGAGAGCCAGCCCTGGGCAGAAGCAGGTATGTGCCATGTGCTGCAGGGCAGGATCCTCGTGGCACGAGGAGCTGGGAGCTCCTCCAAGGCAAGCTCAGAGCCAAGGAGTGTGTGCAACCATTTATTAACACCTGGGGAGGCAGGTGAGAGTGGAAAGGCAGAATTTCAGAGAGATGAATCAGAGTCCAGAGACAGGAGGAGAAAACCTCCTGGAGGCAGAGACAAGGTTGTGCTGTAACACAGGTGACAACAGCTTTGCCAGCACTGCTCTGCCTTAGCAGACTGATTGCAGCACCCAGTCTTGTTCTTTTATTGTGGACAGATGTTTGCAGCCAGAAGGATTCAGGAGGATGCTGCACCATTCATCTGGTGTCCATGATGTGAAACTGAAGGAATTATTCCCTTCCTGCAAGATGAGGATGCATTTCTGAGCTCTTCTGCCATAGATAAGACAGTGGAAGGAGGTATCAAAGACATTATTAAAATGAGTTTTATAAAAATAGAAAAGATAGACTCCAACAAAATTGAAGTCTCACCCAGGAAAGCTTGTCCTACATAGGGAATTTAAAGTCACACCAAGGAAGGTCACAGCTCAGCAGATACAGAAGCCCTGATAATGGCCTCAGGGAAGTTGTTGGGAGCAGGAAACCTGCTGGAACAGCTGGCAAGGGGACAACATTCAGTAGTGGTGTAGAAGAGGCACATCAGGAAACCACCCCCAGATGTTGGCTAAATCACAGGATCACAGACTGGTTTGGGTTGGAAGGGAAATTAAAGCTTTTCTTGTTCCCTGCCCATGGCATGGGCACCTTCCACAATCCCAGCCTGCTCCAGGCCCTGTCCAGCCTGGCCTTGGACACTTCAGGGATCCCTTCCAGCTTCTCTGTGCCAGAGCCTCAGCACCCTCACAAGGAGGAATTTAAATAATGAAGGTGCTGCAGAAAAGCTCAGAGCTGCTCCCCATTTTTTGCTTCCTTCAGAATTTTGGCTTCCTTCTGTGCTGATTTCAGCTACTGCCCATCACTGCTTATCAAACCTTCTCCTGCCAGAGGTTACCATTCCCATCAGTTGGCAAATGGGGCATTTTGTTTCCATGTCTCCTAATTAACTCCAGGAAAACAGCCAGGTTAATTTACCTAAACTGCCAATTAGACTGTTTAACCCATCTGCTTTAGCCTGGAGCATATTAAGAAGCACTCCAGCACTGGCAGGTGACTGGACAGGGACCTCTGGGAGGAGTGGTGGGAAGAAGGGGAGACAGCAATGCCTGCAGTTGGCACAGCTGAACATCCTGGAGTGAATGTGTGTCTGACAAACAGCTCCTGCTGAGAGTCAACAGGAAGAGCTTTTGGGCAAACTGATAAATTGAACAGTGACAAGTCACTAAGGCCACGTGGTCTTTGTTCAGCTGTTCTTCAGAAGCTGGGAGATCACTGAGCCTCCAAGGATCATCTGTAATCCCATGTTCAAACCTGCTCTGGGGCCAGGGGTGTGAGCACTGACAGATTGCACAGCTTGGCTCTTAAAAAGGGGTGGATGGGTGTTGGTTTGAGGCACAGAGCTGCAAAAAAGGTGATGCTGGTTTGATAGAAACTCTGCTACAGGATAGAGATGCTGGGATGAGTGGGCTATATCAAAGGTCTTGGAAGGATTTAGGAAGCCATTTCTCAGGCCAGCTCGCTCCCTTGCAGAGACTTGAGAGAGTTGTAAATCTATTAAGACTTCTTTGGAGAAGTCAACAGGCATGTGGAGCAAGATAATCCAGCTTTTAGCTTTCCCAAAATCATCCAGACAGGACCAGAGCCAAAGCTATCTAAAGAATTAAAGCTGATGTGAGGGAACATGGAGGGCTTACTCTTGGGCTGGTAACTCCTTAAAGCACAAGAAAGTTTTCACAGTGGAGAGCCATTACTGTAGGATTCCCCTGTCCTTTGTTAAACCTGTCCTGTTCAGCACAGTCAGCAGCGATTTGGAAAAAAAGAGGTGACAAACGAGGCAGCAGAAGCAGCAAATGACACAAAATTCTTCAGGACCGTCAAATGTGAAAGTCAGAGGCAAAGATTGCAGGAGAACCAAAGCCAGGGTAATCCCCAGGTAGGTTAAACAAATGTGCACAGGGGAGTGTGGCTGTAAATACACAGGCAGAGTGAGGAGTGTCAAATTAATAATTGTCTTGCAGAGGGAACATTTAAAGTCACTGTGGATGTGCTTTTGATAAGGTTAAGTCAGTGCTCGGCAGCAGTGAGGCCAATTAAATGTTAATTATGGTGAAGGAAGGAGCTGAGGACAAGGCAGTGCTGTGGGTTCATGTGAGTCTGGGATGCAGCCACGTCTTGAACACTTAAGGAGAAGACACTGCCTGAAAAACAGGGACAAAAATGCAGAGAAAAGATGACAGGGAGACAATTACATCCAAGCACAGACTGACTCTTCAGCTGAAAAAAAAAAAAAAAAAAGTGGCAGAGAATGTGCTGGGTGCTCTGTGAAACTAAAAGTGTTGAGAGAAAGAGAATAGGGACAGTCTTTTTCATAATCCTGATATCAAAAGGCAGCACAGAAGGGTCAGGTAGCAAGTTCAGAAAAAAGCAAAAGGCATTTTGTGTTTGGCCAGCACCCAGGTAAATTGTGGAACTCGCTGCCACAGGCCAGAAGTACAAACGGGTTCCAAGAAGTGATTAGGTAAAATTACACTTTGAAATGAGACTTAATTGGTCCAGCCAAGCCTCCTGCTCAGATCACAGAACAGCTGATTGCTGGAAAGTTCTGCCAGGGAGAGCGTGACTTTATAATCCCTGCTCCTCACCCTTTGTGCCCAAGCATCTCCAACTGTCACTTGTCAGAGATAATATATGTCAGAAATCATTTCATTTTGCTCCATACTGAAGTCCTCGGGTTACATTCCACATTATGTTGTGCATCCATTTTGTGGGAATTTATGGAGAAAAGTCAGGGAGGAAGAGATTTGGTAATCTGCACTGAAGAGCCTGAAAAAATGCAAGGTTTTGTCATGTGAGAAATCCTGGGAATCTTTCCGTGGAAAGTAAAGCTTGATGATCCCTTTCTTTCACTACATTTTGCTTTCTACAGAAAAACCTGCCTGAGGTACAGGATTTTTTTTTTTCCCCTGGTGTTTAGCTACTGAAAGAGGGCGAGGCTGACAAAACGAGGATGCAGCAGGAAGCTGGGGAGAGCAGAAGGAAGGGAAGGACAGGCACCTGGCAGAGGATGCAGGGGAATCTGGTGGCAAAGCCTTGCCATGAGAGCTCAGAGCTCAGGGTGCAGCAGAATGTCCCTCCCCTGCTCCAGTTTGCTGCTGCCAGCAATGGCAAAGGGATCTTCTGGAGAGAATTCCATGTCCTTCCCCCTTCTCTGGGTGTTCCAGTTCATTTCCACACTTGCTGGTGCTGCTCTCTCTGTGCAGTGACAATCTGCTGTTGTTGTGGCAAAGATCTGTGGGGTGGATCCCAACATCTCAGCTTTCCACAAGAGCCATTCCAATTTTATTGGAGCACAATAGAAGGAGGATGCTAGGATCAAAATAGTAGGATCAAAATCTGTTCCTTTGTTTAAAAAGCAAACTCCAGGAAATTAACTTAAAACTTGCTTTAAAAAGCATTCTGGATATTGCTGCAGCAAGTCCTCAGCTCTGTGTTCACATCTTATTTTTTCCATGCAATTCCTGCCTCACTCAGAGGCTTTTTGCTGGGAGTTGAAGGCACAGAGTGAGCAAGCAGGTGATTACAGCCAGTCTCAGTGTTACAGCAGCTGAATGATGCCCTGGGGAGTTGTATTTTACCCCTGGCAGAACTGTAAAATTCGTTATTTCAATTCTGAGATTACAGACATTGCAAAAGTGTGTTTTCATTTCAAAGCACAATGAAACCAATTGGAAACAGTGAAATTTTCCACGAGGCAGAAACGCTGGATTTTGGCCAGCTCTTGTTGTGACTTCGTTCTCGTGGATGTTTTGGGATGAGCAATCTAGGCTGTCTAGGAGAAGATTATTAATTCCTCATTTGGAGCTAGCTGTGAGCAACACTTGATTAGTCCAGGATGAACAGTGAAGAGAGACAAAAATATTTATTAACTGCTGAAGATATGAGCGTTGGGCACCCAGAGCTCACTGCAAGCTGCAAGACTGCCTGGAAAAAAAAAAAAGAATGTGCAGTTAATGCTGCATCATAGCTTGGGTTTGAAGGAGGAGAAATAAAGTTGTACAAAAAAATTCCAGCTGTGATATTCCCATCTTTTTAACAGAAGCTGAAGAATAATTTGGCTTGCCCAGCCTCAGAGGTGATTCTGAGGGAATTCAGGTCTCCCAGAGAAGTTGGGGTTGCCCCAGATCTCTGGAAGGCTCCAAGGCCAGGTTGGAGCAGCCTGGGGTGGTGGAAGGTTTCCCTGCCATGGCACTGGGTGAGCTTTAAGTTCCCTTCCAACCCAAACCTGGTCTGGGACTCTCTGATCCTTCAGGAGCTGGGTGTCAGGATCAGTTGGTCCCTGTGCTTTTTTCCAGATGTTAACCCTGATCTGTGGGGATTTGAGTGAAGAGGGGTTTCCCATGGTAGAGGGCACAAGGTGCTTTGCAGGCTGAGAGAATTCAGAATTAGTGGCTGTTTATTTTTCATGGTTCAGTGGTTTGTCCAAATTACAACATTTTCACAGTAAACCAGGAGTCTCTGATTTAGGAGTAGACATCTGTGCAAAATGTACAGTTTCTTGAAAGTGTGGATGTACTAATGCTGTTTAAACAAGTAGTGGGAGAATTCTTAATACAGACCATTTTTTTTTCCATGGGATTTGCAGTTGTTTGTGTGGCAAAAACCCAAATTACATCACGAGGGAGATACACGATAGAGCCTTACAGTGAGAAATATCAGATAATTTGATGCCTGCTCTGCAAAGAAACAGCACAGCTAATAAATCCACAGATTATACTATTTTTGGTGGAATGCTGCATAGGAATTCTGTTTGCCACAGTGATCTTGCTTGTTGGGTGAGTGGGACCTGTCCACATAACACACATTTGAATAGAGCCAAGGGGGGAATTGTTTCTCTGGGAATAATGAGGCTGCAGCTGGCACGGTGTGGCACAGTGCAGGGAGCACTCCTGCCTGCTGCACACCTCATTGCTGCTGCTCATGGAGCCAAACTGTGCCAGGAATCCAGGAATCAGGCCCTAAAAGGACATTTTTTTTTTACTTTACTCACACAGCTTGAGAGGAAGAGACACCTCTGGCTCGGAATGATCAGGCTCCAGCACCTGGAGTTAAATGTCCAGTGGGATCCAGCTGCTTTATCCAGCAGGTTAAAAATCCTTGGCCTCAGGTTGTCATCTTTGTGCAGGTCATTGCCCTGTCACAGCAAATGCCACTGTAAGCAGTGCCAGCACAATCCTGCTCTGAGCAAGGTGGCTTAGCTCAGGCTGGAGATGCTCTGTCAGATAATTGTGATTGAAACTGGTCACAGAGTGGCTGTGTCAGTGAACCTGAGAGGGATGATCATGCCCTGGCACAAGCAGAGCTGTGCCCTGCAAGGAGAAGGAGCTGGGGAGGCAGCAGCTCAGCTGAGGGCTGGCTGGGATGCCCTGGGCAAGCTGGGAGCTGGATCAGTTCTGAGGGGACAATGTCACCCCTCCTGTGACACTGCTGAGAGGGGCTGCACCTCAGTAACCCTGTTGGAAATTCAGGAATAGCAGCAAAATGTCATAAAATTAACCAAGGCTGGCAGAAAAGTGCTGCAGTTGAAAGACATGAATGGTGCAGTCTTTTTAGAATCACAGACAGGAATCAAGAGGGGCTGATTAGTGGTGTCAGGACTTTCAAAAGGAGGAATTGGCTTTTTAGTAAAGAAGAAAAAACCTAGAAGAGCCAGTGCCTGGGAGCAGAAACCCAGAGTAGAAGTACTTTAATTTGAAATGAAGCACAGAGGTTTAAAGCAGTGATTACAAGTTACTGGAACATTTAGGAGAAGCAAGAGATTCTCTACTTCTGGTGTCTTCACATCAACACCAGGGGCCTTTCTGGAGGAGCTGCAGCCACACAGGGCTGGATTCCAGAGCTTGCTTTTGCTCCAGAGCTCAGATTATTTGGGATTCCTCCTGGTTCTGATGTCCCTCACTGAATGGGAGATCAGACCTTTAGGAAGGAGCTATGGAATAGGGAGGATGAGAAGAGGTAAAGATGCAGCACTGCTAAACTTTGCTTTTTTGTTGGATTTTTTTTTTTAATGCAGGGGAGTTCCAAATCCCTGTGAGCTCCAGGGTGGGGCCAGTTCTCCACAGTGCAAAGGTAAGGTTTCATTTTCCATCCCCTCTGTCTGCAGCTTCCCTGCAGGAACACATCCCAGAGCTACCCCAAGCACAGCCCTCACACACAAGGGGAAAAAAAAAAAAAAAAAGGGGAGATGGGATATACTGACCTCTGCTTTAGCCAGAATATTCCAGGATTTACAAACTGCCTTCCCCATCCTTTGAGGTATCTGTGGAGCAGCACTGCTGGCAGAGAAGCACTGAAAGAAAATGACAAGAAACACCAAACCAAGCAACCAAACAAAAAAATAAATTCAGCAGCACCAGTGTGTTCTGTGGATTTGCATTTTGATGCAATCTTTCACTAGGTGATTACATGCTGTTGCTATTTTGGTGTTTACCAGACAACCCATGACTGAGGAAGGTGGTGTCACTCCAAATGCTGCAAATCAGGGCTGGCTCTTGTCTGGTAAAGAGGGAAGCACTTGGGGCTTGAAGAGAGTGCATCAGCTCGAGAGTCACAAGGCCTTAAATTATATTATTGTTCTTGTTGTGATTAAACCTGCCAATTTTTTGCAATTCACATCTTAGATGGAGATAATTCCCTTTTTAAAAAAATTGCTCGGCTGAGCAATCGCTCAAGGACACTGTGAGCAGAGAGGAGGTAAATTCAGCTTTTACAGAGTGAGGAAAATTCAGTTTTTAGCAGAGTGACTTCCTGCAAAAGGCACCAAAGGGCAATTTGCTTGATCTGCTGAGGGGGTGAGCGTGGATCTCCCCATCCTGGGAGGTGCAGGGCTGGAGGAAGAGCCTGGAGCTGGGTCATGGAGCAGCCCCAATGGAGCTGTGGGTGCCAAGGGGCATTTTCCCCATTCCCCGTGGAGCTGGGCTGGGCTGAGCCCCCTCCCAGAGCCCAGGAGGGAAGGGTTTGGCTGTGCCCTGCAGAGTTTCAGCAGCACTGGGCACTGCTCAGTCCAGCTGGGGGCAGATCTCAGGTGGAATTGGGTCAGGCACATGCAAAAGTGTGAGGATGTTTTGGCAGGGACTCTGCTCTGGGTGTCATGTGGGGGAGGGAGCAAGGAGTAATGTTATTTTTGGAGTGGGGAGTTGTCTTAGAATCATGGAATATTCTCGTTTGGAAGGGATCCACAAGGATCATGAGTCCAGCTCCCAGCCCTGCACAGACACCCCAACAATCCCTGGCAGCAGTGTCCAAATGCTGCTCCTGGAGCTCTGGCAGCCTTGGGGAACCTGCTCAGTGTCCCAGCACCATCTGGAGGAAGAAACTCCCAAAATCCAGGCTGAGCCTGCTGGCTCAGCTCCAGCCATTACCTGGGTGCTGCCCCTGGGGAGGAGCTGCACTCTGCTGTGAGCAGGATCAGCTATTTACTGAATTCTCAAAGTCCTGATGATGCCTGAGAGGCTGCACCAAGTTCCCTGGCCAAGAGGGCAGGGCAGGAATGTCCACCCAGCTTCCCCAGCGAGGTGGCTGTGGAGGACAGGAAGGTTTTTGTGTGGGCACATGACCTCACCCTCCTGATGACTGAACTGCCATACAAACAGGTCTCACTTGCTTGTTTTCCAAGCAAGAATCTCCTCTAGGCTTGATATGATTTAGCTGTCTTTAATAGCTTTTTTTCTCTGACTCCTCAGGGTGACCCAGCTCAGCGAGGGCATTTAGAGGAAGCCGCTTTCCAATTGCAGCAGATTTTCCGAATTGATATTTCCATTGCCTTGAATATCCTTGGTAATGTGGAGTTGGTTTTGTTTTGCCCTTAAACCACAGGTTTCTCATCTTGGAGGACCTCCAAATGGTTGCAGGTCTTGTGAGAAGGCAGGGATGGCAAATACCCAAGCTGAAGCCTCCTTTCAGCAATTTTAACTGTGCTTGGAGAGATTTATTGCCCTTTGTCCCATCGTGCCACCTGATTTATCTCAGCATATTTCAATCCAGGCTTGCTTGAAGTCTGCACTGTTGTCCTGACATCTGTAGTTGGAAATTAAGCCATCTCTGTCTTTTTTGCAACACAAGATGTCATATCCTTGTATCCCTTCTTTTATTGTCTGAGCTCACAGTTTTCCTGGCAAGCTGAAAAAGCAATTGCAGGATTGCAACTCTAAGAAAAGCAGAAGGAAGATGCAATGAGCTAAGAAAAGTTCCCTGCCCTATATACACCACTAGTTGCAGCACTGAAAAGCAACTTGTTTCTGTGTGAGCCATACGTGGTGTTAGCCTGTGATCCTTCTCTGCCACGAGCCCAGAAAAATCCCTAAAATGCAGTGTTGCCATTTTTCTTAGAGAAACTGTGGAGTGAGGGTTGGTGAGCCAGCTGGAAATGGCCCAGAGCACTTGGTGTGAGCCAAGGAAGGCCCAGTGGCTGTGGGGGAGGTTGCTGCAGTGGAGGCTGGGTTGTGGCTGGGTGCTTTTCCCTGTTTTCCGTGGTTTTAGGCTGTGTTTTCCTCAGGCATCCAGAGCATGAGGGCGGGGCACTGCCGGGTGGCTTTCACCTGCTTCAAACTGGCAGCAGATCGAGGCTACAGCAAAGCCCAGTTCAACGTGGGGCTGTGCTATGAGCATGGCAGAGGCACAGAAAAGGACTTGGAAAAGGTATCCAGGGCCTGGGGGTCGGGTGTGGGCAGCACACAACAGCAGAGGGGTCTGTGCTGGGTGCTTGGAGCTGGGTGGGAAAGTCATGGGATAGCCTGAGCTGGAGGGAACCCACAGGGATCCCAGATCCAGCTCCTGGCCCTGCACAGACACCCCAACAATCCCACCCTGCATCCCTGGGGGTGTTACCCAAACCCCTCCTGGAGCTCTGGCAGCCTCAAGGCCGTGCCCATTCCCTGGGGGCTCTGAAGACTCAGTAGAAAATGCTGGAAATAATAAAAATTACAGCTTTGCAGAGCTGCTTTCAGTGTCACCAGTCCCCTCAGAGAGGTGCTCTGAGATCCCTTTCCTTCAGCTTCTGAGGGTTCTCCAGGTGCACAGGCTGTGCTACCAGCACCCAGCGGGGTTCCAAGGAGAAACCTGTCATGTTGCTGTATTTAAGACACCACTGCACATCCCAGGGCTGCTCAGATCTCCAGTTTGGCTCCTGCAACTGCAGCCTGCCACCTAGTGCAAGCTGGCCAGCAGCTGCTGGAGCTGGGAAAGAGCTGCAAAGGCAGCTTGGTTTGAGTCATGGCTGGCCCAGTGCCACCCCCTTCAGCTCAGGGTGTCTGAGTGGAGCAAGGCAGGGGTGGTTCCACTGTCCCACCTGACCCAGGTGATCTCCAGCAGGCAGGGTGGTTCCAGAGCTCTGAGATAGTCACAGTCCACTGTCACCTAACCCAGTTCTGGCATGGGAGGGCTCTGGGGAGGGATGCAGCTTGTGATGGGTGTAGCCAGGGAGGTGAAGCTCTAAGGGAGCCATGCCATGTTCAGGGCATGTTTTACCTGGGTTTCTCTCTCTCTCTCAGGCAGGTTTTTATTACTGCCAGGCAGCCAGCAGCCACCACCCCATGGCCCAGTACCGCTATGCCAGGTTCCTGCTCCAGCACGGCCCTGGCAGCCCCTGGGACAGGCAGCACAAGGCTGTGACACTCCTGGAGCAAGCAGCAGGGGCTGGGATCACAGAGGTTGGTGTCCACGGGTCAGAGAGCTCTGACTGAAGGCTGGGAGCCACATCCCAGCAAGCAGCATGTGGCACTGGGAGGAAAAACCTTCCAATGTATTTGTCCCTGCTCACAGCAGAGGGGTTGGAACTAAAGCAGCTTTAAAGTCCCTTCTGACCCAAACCATTCTCTGATTCTCTGTTGATATTCCTGGCAGTGTCTGGGAGACAGCCCTGCCTGCACACAGGGCCACCGAGCCATACATTGGTTGTCTGTTGTTAATGGAGCTCCTACATTAAACCTTTGGCTTGGGAGAGCTGTGAAAACACAGCTCAGTTTTCATCTCCTCTCAATTCCAAGAGTACAGGTCGCTGTGCTGGAGGAACTTGCAGTGCTTGAAGCAAGAACAGATCCTCATTTTGTATCTGTGACTTTCTGAGATGACTCATCTGTGCAGATCTGTGTCTCCTGCCCTCCTTTCCCACTGCAGGAGATGCATTTAGGCATGTGCCATCTCATCCTGGGAATGCCAGGCTGGCAGTGCCTGTGCCTCCTGGAGCTCAGGGGGTGCATGTGCTGGATCTTGGGGACAGGTCACCTCCCTGGCTCTGACTCCCACAGCCAGTTTGCAATGATACTCTGGGTCTCAAATGTGATTTCTTTGTGTTTACTGTGTCATGCTGATTTTTCTTCGGGCAGCCCTGCCCAGGCAGGGTCCTCACCACCTTGCCACAGTAACCCCAGCATTTGAGCAGCTTGAAAAATCAGTAAAAAAAACGAATAATTCAAATCCTGGCTGATCTGAACCGTGTGGTTTTGTTGCAGGCACAGGCTTATCTTGGAGTGTTCTACATGAGGGGGCTGAAGCCCCAGGAGAAGAGAGGTCTGAAGTACCTGCTGCAGGCAGCAAACAGTGGGGTAAGGGATCCTGCCAGGATTGTCTTCAGCTTGGGATCTGCAGGGTTTCAGGGTTTCTTTGGAATGGGAGTGAGTGTCAGGATTTTACTGCCCAGTGTGAAGGGACAGAGTGGAGCCTTGGTGCCTCTTGAAGAGGAGATAGGGCCTGGGCACAGACCCCACAGAGACAGCCCTGTTGGGCTGGAGGAGTTCCTACAGCACCAGTGCCTGTGTGCAGCTTCCAGAATTGTGCAGCTTTCCCATTATGGAGCATCTACACCCTCTTCAGTCAAAAGCTTTCACTACTGCATCACTGGGAGAACTTCATTGTGTTTATCTCATATCTGTTCTTCAGAATTGGCCCATTGTTTCTCTCCTTTTATAGAGAGGATGGAAAGACTATTTCTGGATTTATTTTTTTAATCCAGACACCTTTAACATACTTAACCTTTAACTGACTTAAACACTTGAATGTCCATTCAGCCTTCCCCCATTGTTGCTTTTGTCTTCACAGGTCGTGTTAGACCCCCAAGAATCTTGCTTGCACTTTCCCCAAGTGGCCCAGGCTTCTCTTTTTTGAAGGGCAGTGTCACAGTGTGGGCACAGCACTCTCCTGAACCCCCAGCAGCCTTTAGAGGAGCAGGAGTTTGGATCCCATGTCTTGCAGCCAGGCTTCTGCATCCCACAGTTCTCTTTCTTCCCATTGTCCCCTTGTTTTCAGCTGCATTGTAATGGCCAGAGTTTGTTGTTTTGTTTTTTTTTTTTCCTGAAGAACTTGTTCATTTTAACGTCAGTTCCCACAGCTTTTGTGCAATGGAAAATAATGAATAGCTATTGCCTGTTCTGCTGGCTAATAGTTGTGGTTGTGGTGCCCTTTAGTGTGTCCTTTCTGAGTCATTTCTTTTGCAGGCTGCACAGTGCTGGTTTAGTTTGTGTCTCTGTGTAGTTAAGCTGTTCTACTTTGCTTGTCAGTCTTCTGTCTATTTTTCTAATTCTCCTTTGACCATTTTAAGATGCTCAGACTAAAAGTGGACTCAGGATGGAGGTATGCTATGGATCTCACATAATGAGCTCCTCTGCTTTGTTCTGCATTCCCTTCCAATAATTCCTGGCCCTGCTTGCCCTTTTCCTGGCACTGAGCAGTGATGAGATGGTCTCAGGGAGCTGTCACAGTGTGAAACCCACATTTCTTGCTATAAGCACTACTTTGCATTTGGCAATACTGGTTCCTTTTTGTGTTGCCCACTCCTTAGTTGTGTGAGATCTTCTTTCATTAATTCTTTATAGTAAGTTTGACCATTTTGAATGGTGTGACATCATTGTAAACTTTCCCACTTGGGTTTTCACCCTCTTTCCAGCATGGAGACACCCTCAGTCTGTTGGGACAAGGCCTGACTTACCACAGCAGCTCAGACATCACAATACTCAGTATTTAGTTCTAAATCTGCTAAAGATCTCTCCTAAGCTTCATCCTTGGCTTCTTTTTTCCCAGCCTGAGGTTTATGCTGAACAGTGTCACACTGAGTTATCCCATTAAACAGATGATTGGCATTTACTGGTAATGCCTTAACAACCCCAGATCTGGCAGGTAACTGCAGGCCCTCAGGTGCACCCCTGCCTTGTTTTGGTCAAACTTCTCAGACCCCAAGCATCCTTCCCCATCTCTGCTGCTCAGTGGATGCTGCAGAGCCTCAGCCTTGAGGCCAAGGCTGATCGTGGGTCCCCTGATTGTCCCCATTTTCCTGGGAGAAGAGCTCCAAGGGCAGGTTCATTTCCCATTACCCTGGAGCTGGAATTTATGTTTCGTTGGCTGAAAGAACACTGGGTATGGATGAAGCAAGGACAGCACTGTTTAGAAGGAATCCAGGAAAAGGAAAACAGCACAAAAAGTCATGGATTCAGCATTTCTCTGGGTGTTCTCTCTGCTGGAGCCGAGCTGGGAGCTCTGACAAGTGTTTTTCCAACACCAGAAGCGTGTTCTACTTTGTTTCCCACTTTTTATCCTCCTGATTTCCTACATGCAGCCACAGAATATAAAGCCCTATTAAAGAGTTCTGTTTCTCATTTCCAAGGGTGTCACAGTCACTTCTGCCCTGCTAATTTGAGGATCTTTCCTGGCTCCAGTCTTGGCTCTGAGGTGTTCATCCTGGGAGAGATGGTGCTGCAGCTCTCCTGATTGAACCCTATCTCTTGTCACAGCTGAAGTGCCAATCCTTCAACTTGTTTATCTCATCTCCAAAGGAGTTTATTGCTGTCATAAACTGAGACTTGCAACATTTTGCAAAGCACCCACTCACTGAGTTCTTCACTTGTCTCTACCAGCTACATCCCAGACAGCAACACTTGCAATATGTTCTTTTCTCGTGGCTTTATTAAAACTTGCTACTTACTTGTTTTTTTTTTTTTTTCTTTTTCTTCCTTCTTCTTTTTTTTTTTTTTTTTTTTTGCAGAGCCTTGTTTAGATCATGTTTGTGGCAGTCACACTCTTCAGGTTGTGCTGCTGGAAAGGTCTGAGTGACCATGAGTCCATGCAATCTTTTTCATGTCTTCAGGAGTGACATCTTGCTTTCCTGCTCTCTGACACCCTTTGCCTCCCACTGGATCTCAAAGATAAAGTGCCCAGCTGACACATAAACATGTAATGGGTTTGGATTTGCCTTCACTGCAGTGCCAGCCTTTGCTTTCCAGTTCATTCCCAGCAGTTACATATGTCTGAGTGGTTCAGGTGCTTTTTCTCTGCTGCATATTTGCTTCATTTATTTCATCTCTGCTGCCTGAGATTTCTTCTGGACTAGAATGAGGTGGGGCTGAGCAGGAGAGTGCTGCACTCTTGTGTTAAAGGGGAATTTCCCAACCCTTGGCAGCAAGTGCCTCTGTGCCATTTGTGATGTTTTTCCAAGACTTGGGCTTGACCTCTCCTGGGGCAGTCTCAGGGTGTGCTCGGAGTTTGGGTGGGATCAGGATGTGACACTGCCCAGGACACCTCAGCTCTGACCTCTGAGACAACTGGGATGCTTTGCAGAGCCAGCTGCTCCTTTGTTGCCCTGCCACAGCCCTGGGTGTTGAAGGGAAATCACTGAATTTAATTGGAAAGGGATAAGAAGGAGCAGGGCAGAGATTCTGCTGCTCTCCAGGGGACTAAATTACTGAAGAGACAGAGCAGTAAACTTACCAAGATGACCAAAGACAGAGCAGTAAACTCTGAAGAAGGTGCTAAAGTCTCTCTGTTTGCTCTCCTGGGCTGGTGGCTGTGCCAGGATGCCCAGAGCAGGTTCCACGTGGGTGTTTGCTACGAGCAGGGGCTGGGAGTGCAGCAGAGCCTGGCAGAAGCACTCAGGCACTACCAGCAGTCGGCAGCTGCAGGGAACAGGCAGGCCCTGGAGAGACTGCAGGCCTGGGAGCAGGAGCTGCAAGGTACCAGGGGTAGGGGACTGCATGGGGAGGTGACCCCGTGAAAATGGGGCTTGTATTGCCAGGGGAGGGGTGGCACAGGGCCACAGAACAAAGGAGTTCTTTGTGTTGTAGGGAAGGCACCACTTCTCCTTCTCAGCTCTTCCCAGTGCAGCTGAGAAGCTGTTCCCATAGTGTGATGTGTCACAGAAGCATTTCTGTTGGAAAGACCAACTGTGTCCTGGGGGACACCAGGCCCACTATCACCAGCTGGGCCAGGAGGGGATTGTCCTGCTCTGCTCTGCTTTGCTCTGCCTCACCTCCAGTCCTGCAGGCACTTTTGGGCACCACAGACATTAAACCATTAGAGAGTGTCCAAAGGAGGCCACGGAGATGGGGAAGGGTCTGGAGGGGAAACCTTGTGAGGAGCAGCTGATGAGACTGAGGGCAGAGCTCATTGTGATTTTCAGCATCATCCTAAGGGACAGCACAGGGCCAGCTCCAGCATCTGCTCCCTGTGACCAGGGACAGGACCCTGGAATGGCTGGAGCTGTGTCAGGGGGGGTTCAGGTTGGACACCAGGAAAAGGTTTTTCACCCAGAGCATGGTTGAGCAGTGGAACAAGCTCCCCAGGGCAGTGGGTACAGTCTGAGTTCAGGAAGCATTTAGACATTTTAGGTCTCAGGTGGGATTGTTGGGGTGTCTGTGCAGGGCCAGGAGCTGGACTCAGTGATCCTTAGGGGTCCTTTCCAGCTCATTCAGTGGTTCTGTGGTATGATCATGTCCAGCCTTTGCCAATGTCACTAACACCTTGTTTGTCTGTACTTTCAGATGTGCACACAAAGCATCCGTTCCCTTCAGGATTAAGAGCCTCCTCCTCCAGCCCCAATTTCTGGACTATTGAGCCTGTGTCTGCAGGTCTCCAGAGCAGCCAGCCAGCACAGTGTGGCCTCAGGCTGCCCCAGTCCTGGAGCACAGGCAGGCTGCACGTGATGCTGCTCAGCAGTGCAGGGTGGAGCCACGCCCTGGGAGCCAGGACGGTGCCACTGGAGCTGCAGGGCTGGGAGCCCCAGCAGTGCTGGCACTAGAGCAGGCAGCAAGTGACACAAGCAGGCAAGAGGGCAAGGAACCAGGCTGGCAGTGAATGGAAAGAGAAAACTCTCTGTTCATGGAACAGGAGGTATTTTTAAATACCTGTGGTTTGAGAATAAACCTTGTGATATCTCCTCCATCACCAAGTCCTCTTCTCCTCTTACCTTCCACACTTCTGCACCTGCATTTCTGTATTAGAGCCAAGCTCTGGCTGCCCCTGGATCCCTTGAAGTGTCCCAGGCCAGGCTGGATGGGGACTTGGAGCAACCTGGGACAGTGGAAGGTGTCCCTGCCATGGCAGGGAGTGGCACAAGACGAGCTTTAAGGTCCTTCCAGCCCAAACCATTCACAGTGGTGTGATCTGGGGTTCTAATTCCAGTAGCCCTGCGTGTCCTGCTCATGGTCCCCCAGGGAGGTTTACAAGCCACCATATGGGGACATTGGCAACTAACCCTGGGATTGTCCTGGCCCACACCCTCTGAGGCAATTGTCTCTCTCCAAGTCCCCACAGTGCCCCTGCTAGCAGCACAGCGTGGGCTGGCTCTGTGTTGCCATCATGACAGTTTTAATCTGTTTTCAAACCTGGGCAAGCAAGAGAGTGAGTTCTCATCATTAGGGCCCAGTTTTTATGGGATGTGACAGATCCCACCTGTTGTAGCAGTGAGGTGACATCTGTCCAGGGCCATCCTGCACCGTGGCAGTGTCCTCCTGTCCCCACTGCTGCTCCTGCAGCCCTGGCAGGGAGCTGCTCCCAGGGGAACTCCTCTCTGAGACACACTGAGCAAGGTTTGCTTCACAATCCATCGTGTGCCTGTTTGCTGAGCACTTTGCCAGCTCGTTTTCAGCAGAGTGGATAAGGGATGCTCCCAGCGGGGAGGCACCGCTGGCAGCAGCAGCAGCAGGCAGCTGGTGTGCTAATTCCTTCCACTGGGGCAGCTGAATCCGGAAAAAGGCATTTGTTCACACCAGTCTGAACTGGTTCAAGGGCATCTGTGCAAACTGCCCAGCTTCCTGTGGCCCTGCTGCTCTTGTGGAGATCAGCCTTGGCAAAACAAAGGCAATGGCCCCATCCTGAACTTCTCCATGCAGCAAGGGAGGGGCACAGCCAGCCCTCAACACATCTGATTGTTCTCCTGGTCTGCTCTCTCCTTCTGCTCAGACCAAACTTTCTTAGACCATTTCCTTTATCAAGCAGGATACAAGGAGCAGGAATTTCCTGGGGTGGATTTCCTATGCTGTGATAATCCAGAGCCTGCTTACACATGGCTCAGGATGGGAGAGGGGCTGGGGGGGCTGGAAGCAGTTTGCAAAATCAGGAAATTGAACTAAGAGGGAGGAATTTGTCTCCTTTTAAACCTGCTTGTAATGAGGTATTTTTGTGTAAGGATTGTCTTCTAACAGGGACATCAAAGCAACTTTGCAGAGGGAGATGTGAGGTTGTGCTGGTGTTTGTCCCTTTGCCTGTGCTCCCAAGGTGCTGAGGAATCCCCCAGGGCTCAGTCACAGATTCCTCCCTCATGGTTTGCACAGCTGCATCTCAGTTAGAATCTGGCTCTCTGACATTGTTTTGGTGCAAGAACCTGTTCTGTTTGTAAAACAAACCAGCAAGAGATTTGTGTTAGCAGAGCAGCAGCACGAGCAGGCCAGGCCAAACCCATCCCTGGATGGATGCCAGACATGGGCTCATCTGTAAAAGCATTTTGGAGACTGGAAATAAAACACAACATTTGGGATATTAAAAAGTCCACCTGGGGAAATCTCACTCTATTCCTCTTGTCATTCAGTCCCAAGAGCAACAGGAAGGAGGAACTTTCTCATTTACTCTGCTTTAGATGATCTGTGTTTGTCTGGTGCTGTGGCTCAGGTGTGTGTACACCTAAAGCTGAGAGCTGTCACCTGCAGCTCCATGGGGAAGAACAGGGGTGGGATAGCTGAGATGGTCCAGGAGGGCCCAGAAACCTTTCCCTGCCATCCCCACACTGCATGAGCTCGTGGTTCACTGCCCTTCAGAGAGCACAAACACCTCTGTGCTTCCTCCTTTGTCACCAATATCTTGGTTTTCCCACCCGTGCTATTATCCCAAAACTGTCTTACAGCTCCCAGACAGACAGATCAAAGTGAAAACCCATAAAAAGGGTGAAACTCGTGACTGAATATTTCAAAACAGTGTTTTCACACTTCCCTTTTCCCAGGTTACCTTTGGCAGACTCCAGCCATCTGGTGTCTGCTTTTGGATAAGAACTGTGCTCCAAAATCCAATGGCCTCAAAGGAGAGAAGAGACTAGAATGGAACTGTTAAGGTTGGACAAGTCCAACCCGTGATTGATGCCCACATTGTCACCCAGCCCAGAGCAGAGTGCCACATCCAGTCCTTATGGAGAAGGAAGCTGTGGGCACTTGGAGCAGCCATAGGAAAGATGCCAGTGCTGATTTTGGGGTTTTTACAAAGTGCCATGTTCTCTGTGGCAGAACCACAGAAGCTGGAAGGACCCATGGGAGAGACAACAGGCACATCTCCCCTTCCCCAGCTGCCACTTCAGGCTTTCTGCACATACATTATGTCAGCTACAGTGCTGACAGAGAGGGTAGTGTTAGAAAAAAAAAGGGTTTTATTTAAATAACTGAAGCCCTGGAGCCCAGCTGCAGCCATGTCCATGACAGGTATTTTCACAGTCCGTGATCACATGGATGTTCTCACTGTGCTGTGCTTGTTCTCACAACCCCCTTGCCTGGGCCTGTCCTGGGAGGAAAGGGCTCTGCTGCTGCTGGCTGGGATGGGAGAGCAGGGTGGGAGAGGAGGAAGACAAGGCCAGGCAGGTGGAGGGCAACTAAAGCTGAAAATCAGAAATTCCATGAGGAGAGGCAGAGGAAAAAACACCTGTCTGGGCATGGGTCATGCAGTGACCCTGCTAGGGCTGGGGCTGGGGTTGTGCACCCCAAATCTCTGGCTGTTGTCTCCCTACTGGGGATGGGTTGTGCATCCCAAATCTCTGGCTGTTGTCTCCCTACTGGGGATGGGTTGTGCACCCCAAATCTCTGGCTGTTGTCTCCCTGCTGTAGATGGGGATGGGTTGTGCACCCCAAATTTCTGGCTGTTGTCTCCATGCTGGGGATGGGGTTGTGCACCCCAAATCTCTGGCTGTTCTCTCCCTACTGGGGATGGGTTGTGCACCCCAAATCTCTGGCTGTTGTCTCCATGCTGGGGATGGGTTGTGCACCCCAAATCTCTGGCTGTTGTCTCCCTGCTACATCCCTGGAGCAGCGTCCCCCAGGCCCAGGCTGTGCCCACGGGCTGAGAGCTGCCGCAGCAGCCCCGCGCTGCCCTCGCTGTGCACCTGCACCTTCTGGGACAGGATCATCTCAAACAGGCTGCTCATCTCCGACAGGAAAGTGCTGGCCAGCCTCGTCCCAGAGCCACCAGGGTCAGCCCCAGCACCTTTGCCAAAGGTCTCAAAGGTCCTCGGTTTCTCCTGCCTTGCAGCTTCCTCGTCCTCAGGTGAGCAGGGTGAGGCAGGGGTGAAGATGTTGTCCTTGTAGCTGCTGGTGAGGGGCAGGGACAGCCGAGCCACCCACGCTGGGTCTGCAGCTGTCAGCCTCTTGAGGGCCAGCTCTGGGGAGGGACAGCACAGCAGAGAAGAGGATGGAGGGAAAAAAAAAATAATAAAAATATTGATAAATGAAAATATCGACATTCAAATTGTAAGCAGATCACCGTGCAAACCAGCAGCTCAAAAAAGCCAAATAAAATAGAACTGGTTTGAAACTATTGGTTTTGGTTTTAGTGTAATAACCATTAGAATTGCAGTGCATTCTCATTTGTTGCAGTCTCAATTGGCACTTCACTAGATTGTTTGCAAAGCCTGAGAAGGGGAGGGTTTAGGACTGGCTGAAGGGGAGCAGACAATGAAAAGCTTTCCAGGGGGAAGTGTTGGACACAAAGATAGTGGAGTTCCCTTCAGGGTCACTCCAGGGTGGGAATTTGCTGCTAAGGAGGCAGATTGAGCCCGAAAAGAAATGGGTTATTGTGAAAACAATAATAGCAGAATGAAATTGTGGATTCTAATAAGCACAGCTGGATGGTTGGAGACTGGGACTGAACAATTGAGCTCTAAAGTAGTTGTTGGTGGATTGGAAACAGCTGAGGAGCAGGGGGAGCCTGGGCTGGGGGCTGGGGCAGCCTCCTTAGTGCACCAATAATTCGATTGTGGCCCAAAATGGGCAACTGGAATCACACAGAGGATTGGTCAGGGAGGCACAGCCACGGTGGATTGTTCCTGGGTCTGATTAGGGGAATTATACACAAATCTGATTATCCTGCTGTGGGAGAGGGAGCTGAAATGACACCAGCAGGGAAAAATCTGGAGATGAAACCAGGAGTGATCCAGGCTGACACAAAGGAGACCCCAAGAGCTGGCGGTTGCTGCTCCTGAGGAAGCAAATGCTCTCCAGGGATCTGCCTGCAACCTGTCATTATTTTGAGGAGACAAGCACCAGCAGAGGAAATCTTTGTGCTTAAAATAGTGCTGGCAAGAGAAGAAGTGATTATAGCTGTCCATGAATAAACATCTCCTGGAAAATAAAGGAAAGACCCCATAGCAGGGAGAGCCTGGAATAGCTTCCTCGGCAGACAGCAGGAAGGGGAACAGGGATTCTTGTTGTTTGAGGCAGCTGGTAAACAAAGAGTCCGTGCTGTGGTGCACAGAGGCTGCATTCCAGCCCCTCATTGTTCCTTCCCAAAGCACATCCAGACCCTCAGAGGGGGTTCAGAGCAATCCTCAGGTTTGGGAAAAGTGTTTGGAGCAGCAGAACCTCTCTGGGAACAAAACCCAGCAGTCCCAGGGTGGCGGGGGTTGGTGTCACTGTCATGATAATTGTGTGGGTGTGACGAAAAAGTGGCATCTGGAAGGAGGGTCCCCATTCCAATGCTCTTATCCTGTTAATTCCAGAGGGTGATCAACACCCTGCCACAGCTGGGAGCTGGGATGTGCAGTGAGACACTGGGACAAGGCTTTGCTCCTTTTTCTCCAGAAAACAACTGCCCCGGGGTGTGCTGGGGAGGAGAGCTGGCACTCCATCCTGAACAAGGAGAGAAGGGCAGGCACAGCCCTTCGATTTTTGTTTCAGCTGGAGCCACAAAATTCTTTTGCGTTGCTTCACATCCAGAGTTTCACATCTCAGTGTCTGAGTGGCAGTGACTGCTCCTGGAGACAGCACCTGAGTGTGCTGCAGGTTTTGCTGTCAAATGTGCAGTTCTCTCCTCCCCAGGCTGACAGAAGCCACTTCATTCCCTGAATATTTGTCTGCCTCAGCTCTGGAGTGGGGCACAACTGCTCTGCTCTCTGCAGGGAGAGCTGGGCCACGAAAACCTCATCATTAGGTATGTTTAATTTGACCAATAACTCTTTACTGCCTTGTTTTAATGGTGTTTGGGGAGCAGGGGTTGTTTTTATCATCCATAAACTTCTATCTCTCATCTGCTGCTGGGAGTGCTGTGGGATCAGAGCTAACAGACGGTGCTGGGAGTTCATCCCGCAGCATCAACAATCCCAGAGCTGCCTGGGACTGCAGTTCCCCTGCTGGGAGCAGCACAAAGGCCCAGCCAGCCTCAGCCAGCTGTTAGGATGCTCCTGAGCACCAGCAGGGCTTCCTTCCTCCCTCTCAGGATGCGAGGCCACGGCTCTGTTTGTGTTTGGGAGAGGAGGAAGGAGCCCAGCGGCTCCGGCTTGGTCGCCTTTGTGGGAAGGTCTGGGCTCCTGGGGAGGGTTTGGGGAAGGTTTGGGGAAGGTTTGGCAGGTCTGGGGTTTTGGGGATGGTTTGAGGAAGGTTTGGGGAAGCTTTGGGGAAGGTTTGGCAGGTCTGGGCTCCTGGAGAGGGTTTGGAGAAGGTTTGGCAGGTCTGGGGATTTGGGGATGGTTTGAGGAAGGTTTGGGGAAGGTTTGGGGAAGGTTTGAGGAAGGTTTGGCAGGTCTGGGGTTTTGGGGATGGTTTGAGGAAGGTTTGGGGAAGGTTTGGGGAAGGTTTGGCAGGTCTGGGGTTTTGGGGATGGTTTGAGGAAGCTTTGGGGAAGGTTTGGCAGGTCTGGGCTCCTGGGGAAGGTTTGGGGAAGGTTTGGCAGGTGTGGGCTCCTAGGGAAGGTTTGGGGAAGGTTTGGCAGGTGTGGGCTCCTAGGGAAGGTTTGGGGAAGGTTTGAGGATGGTTTGGGGTTTTGGTGATAGTTTGGCACCCTTGGAACAGAGCAGCCCCTGGGCATGGCCAGCAGGAATCCACACAGCCTCAGCATTCCCTGCTGGCATGGAGCAGGCTGCCCAGGAGAGTGGTGGAATCATCATCCCAAAAATGGGGATGTGGCACTGGGGACACGGGGCACTGGGGAACAATGGTCTGGGAGGGCTTTTCCAGCCCTATGGATCCTATGGAATTCCAGGACTTTGGCCAAATCAGCCTCAGCATAGCCCAGATTTTCTCTCCTTGTGTGGGCAGGGCTGGATCCAGGGCAGCTCCACCAGTGCCTTTTCTGGGATCAGGACATGTCAGTGCACTGGGATGGAGCTGGGCTCCTCTTTGCTCCCTGCTCTTGGCTGCAGCACCTTGGAATCCGAGGAAATTTTTAGGTCTCAGCCTTTCCTTTGTCTGCTCTTTAGTGGAATAAAAGAGCAAGGAGGCAAAGGGGGAGAAGCAGCAGGTTCTGTGCCTAAGGAAGAGCACCAGAAATGCCCAGCTCTGGAATTCAAACCACCCCAGCAGCAAAGCTCAATGAGTTTCCCTTCTGTGGAGGAGCACGGAGGCTCCACAATGAGATTTCTGCTACAGGACATGAGTCAGCCCAACTCTTTCAAATTGAAATGCCAGGAGAGGAGATTTTTAGAACAAATCAATAAAAGGAACATGTAGAAAATGTCAGGCCCAGATGGTATTCACCCCGGAGTGCCAGAGGAACTCAGATATGAAATTGCCTGGTTTATTAGCTGCTGTTCATTAACTACTGCTTCAAATGAATGCAGGATCAGAGGGAGGGGAGGTGGAAATGGTGACAGGAGTTTTTAAACACATGAAGGTGAATCCAGCCCAGGTAGATTTAGAGAAATCCTTCTGTGCAAGGCTCAGCAGAGAGAGCCACGGAGCTGCTGCTCCCAGAGGACGGACCTGACATTGTCACATGGGGAACTGTGGTCTGGAAATTTGGAAGGGCTGGATGGAGAGTCCTGGATGACTCTGGACAAAGGATGGAGGGACAGGACACAGGGAATGGCTTCCCACTGCCAGAGGGCAGGGTTAGATGGGATTTTGGGAGGGTGGGGAGGCCCTGGCACAGAGATCCCCCTGGATCCCTGGAAGTTGGGATTTTGGGACTTGGAGCAGCCTGGGATGATGGAAGGTGTCCCTGCCATGGCAAGGGGAGGAATGGGATGATGTTTAAGGTCCTTTTCAACCCAGACCATTCCAGAATTCAATTCTGTGAAGGCAGAGGCCACCTGAGCTGGTGGAACAGCACCAGCCAGGCTTGCAGGAGACCTGAGCCTGCCTGAATTTACAGCCAGGTTCTGTAGGGACTAATATGTGTTAAAAGCTGGGAAGTGAGGGCAGGAATAATTAATCTTCCTCATCAAGGGAGGTCATTAGCAGAGTCCCAGAGTATCTGCTCAACACAGTGATAAATGACACGAAAAGGGAACAATGTTGGTGTTGACGCCACTAAAACACCCAAGAGCAGAGGGTTACTGAAGGACCTGATAATGCTGAGTGCCATGAGCAAAACGTGGCTGGTGAGTTTCTGTGTCACCAACTCTCAGATAATTGTCCCAGGGAAGAAGAAGCTGTCATGTGTTGATGGCTCTCCCTCCACGCAGAGGGGGGATTTGGGAGTCACAACAAACAAGGCTCAGAGTGGAGCTTGGGCAGGACAGGAATGAGGAACAAACCAGAAAACCTCCTGGTGGAGAAAAGCAGAAAAGCCCCAGTGGATCCTAAACACCACACACAATTCTGGTCACACCTCCCAAAAAAGATAAAATTAGCAGCAGGTTGGTCAGGAGATGAAGAGGAAAGAGGAGCCCAGTGGGGCTCTGAGGGTAGAGAACATCTTGAGGGCTTTGACAAGGACAAGTGTCCACCTTTGTGTCCACCTTTCTCACTCTGCATGGACCAGGAGACCATAAAGAGAGAGCTCAGAAACTGGACCACAGAGACCAAGCCCACACATCACTAAACCCTAAACCCCAGCAGACACATCCATGGGAGGGAAGAGCAGCCATAAACACATGGCAAAATCCAACGTGAAGCTCAGCAAGTCCCTGGGCCTGGTACCAAAATCCTGGGATGCTCCAGACACGCTGCCCCAAGCACTGTGATGTGCCCTGGCTGCTGCACCCCCTGCATGGGGTTAGCCCGGCTTACCTGAGCCCCCCCAGCCCAGCAGAGGTCACCTCACCTGCCTGTGGCTCCAGGAGGGTCTCCAGCTCCTCTCCCACCAGCTGCTGCACCGAGAGCTCGAAGGCGCTGTCGCAGTCGCGGTCGCCGGCCTCGCTCTCGCCGTGCCCGCTGTCCTTGGTGCTCAGGCAGTCTGTGTCCACTCCTGTGTCCACTCCTGTGTCCACTCCTGTGTCCAGCCCCGTGTCCAGCCCCGTGTCCAGCCCTGCAGCCCTGCCAGGGGTCACGACACCCAGGTCACTGCAGCTCCCTGCCCCAGTGAGCTCCATGTCCCCAAAATGCCCCAGGAGCCCTCCCCGTGCATCACTCACAGAACCGAGGGCACTTTGAGTGCCCATCAATTAATGAGTTTTGGGGCTTTGCTCCATATTTCTTATCCAAAAAGGGTTTTTTATCCTTCTGCAGCAAGATCATAGAAGCACAGGAGGGTTGGAGGGACCTCAGAGCCCATCTCATCCCACCCCCTGCCATGGGCAGGGACACCCTCCACAACCCCAGGGATCCAGGGGCACATCCTGAGCAAACAGGGACCTGCTGCCTCCTCCCCATGAGTTCAGAGGAGCTTCCCTCCTGCAGGGCCAGGTGAGGAGCACCCCAGATACCCTGGAGCTGCTCTCTCTCCCTCTCCATCCTCTGCAGGTGACAAAGGTGGACAAAGCTGTGTCTGCCCATGGCCTGGCCAGGTGGGGACAGGGGCACGTGGCAAGGCAGTGATGAAGGCTCAGCATCCTCAGGAGTGTGCACCCAGAGCACACAGCAGCATTGAATGGGAACACCATGAAGTTTGGGGCTATTTTTGGCACACAGCTGGGATATCTCAATGTTTCCAGCCCTGCTGCAGTTGCTCACTCCTCTGCCCCCTGGCACAGGGTCAGGAGTCCCAAACATATTGCCAGGCACTAAGAAAGTGTCCAGAGCCATGAGAACACTCATCCTTGTGCTGCTGCCTCCAGAGCTGGGCCCCTCTGTGCTCCTGAGCACTCAGAAACACCGGAGTTCTTGGCGAGGGATGGTTCATGAGCACAGAGGAGCTCAGGTGAGGATGGAGGGACCTGCCAAAGGTGCCCCAGGAAGGAGGCAGAGAGCAGCTGGATACCACTGGGAGCCAGGACCAGAGGAGCACCACCAGCCCCTGCAGGGAGAGCCTCCAATCTCAGGGGTGAGGCTTTTCCTTGTGTGTCTCTGCCCTCAGAGGTTTTGGACTGGTGGGGCTGGAGCAGGGAAGGGAAGTGCAGGGAGCCAGCCTTACCTGCTGCCGTTCTTGGCCGTGTACTTGTTTCCCCTGTAGTTTGTTTTGGGCTGGAACTGGCCCTGGTGCAGCAGGGAGAGCAGCTGGGAGATTTGCTGCAAGGCAGGAAAAGCCTGTTGAGCCCCGGGCTGGCCACTCAAGCTGCTTCCTGCCAGGACATCCCTCCGAGCCCCACTCCCGGCCTTTTTATAGCGTTTCCTCCTCCTGCAGATGGCTCAGCATCCCCACACCGGGGGAAAAACAAGCCCTGGGCAGCCCACCTGGGCCTCTGAGCTTCCCCTGCAGCCCTCCTGCTGTTCCCTGCTGCCCAGAGGATTGTCCCTTCTCCCTGTGCCAGCCCCACTCCCGCGTGTCCTGCTGGGGTGACCCTGGCTGGGGAGGGTTGTTCAATCACTGCCCAGGATTGGGGGAAGAGAAGAACCAGAGACCATCAGGTTGCACATTCCCATCACGCCAGGGTGGGCAAGGCAGGGCTGGGGGTGCCCCCACCCCGGGAATGCCCCGAGCAGCTCCTACCTGCACTGGGGGCGACTCCATGGCGAACTCCCCGGTCGGGCTCTGCTCTGCCAGGGCCACCAGCGACAGCCGGACCAGGCTCCTGAGGATCTGCTGGTGGGGCTGGGGATGCCCCGGTCCCCCCACACCCAGAGGTGGCTCTGGTGGCACTTGGGGCTCTCCCATGGGTGGCTTCACCAAGCTCTTGCCGTGCAGTGATGCCTCGGGGGGGGTCACAGCCTCCTTCACCAGGTGTTTGGGTCGGTGGGGCTGGCACGGCCGGCGCTGCAGGATGGGCAGCTCCAAGGTGCCCTGCTGCTCCTCGGAGCCTTTTTGTGTCCTCTGGTTCCTCAGGGTCCTGTAGAGAGTGGGTGTGAGGTGGAGAGGAGCCTGTGGGGACGCAGGGCTGGATGTGCCAGGCTGCTCCTCCTGGCAGGGCTGGGGAGGCTCAGGATCCCGGGGGCGTCCCCGGAGCAGAGGGACCAGGTGGATGTCGGCCTTTTGGATCTGCCTGTGAGGCTTCTTGAGCTGGGGCTGCCTGCGGGCATCCTCTGCCTCCCTGCAGTTGTAGGCCATGCCCTCCTTCTTGTCCTTCTTGCGTAGGGACAGGGTCAGCGCCAGCAGCAGCAGGAACCCGCCCAGGAGAGCGGCCAGGCAGATCAGCAGCACCACGGGGAGACTGGGCCAGCCGGGATCCTGCCCTGACATCTTGGAGAAGGCTCCGTGACGCCGGAAAAGCAAACGGAGCCGAGCCAGGGAGTGCAGGGGGGTGTCCCCATGGTCACTCACCCGGACCAGCAGCTCCCGCTGGCTGCCAGCCAGGCTGCTGGCATTGCTGGCATTGAGGGACACCTGCCCCAGGAGGGGGTCCAGGATGAAGAGCCCAGCGTCTTCCCCACCCACCAGATCATAGCGGAGAGCCCCGTTGACGCCAGAGTCCACATCCCTGGCCACGATGGTGAAGAGGAGGGGGCTGCCAGGGCACGACACGAGAGTGGAATTGGTCACTGCCGCAGCCCCCTGGGTGCTCCCGTTCCCAGGGACCACCCAGCAGCACCCAGTGTCCACATTGACCAGCACAAAGAGCGTGGCCACCCCTCCCACCAGCGCTGGCGAGGTGATGACGGGTGCGTTGTCATTCCGGTCGAGCACAGCCAGCCTGACCGAGATGTTGGATGCCAGCTTGGGATGCCCTCCGTCCTCCGCTGTCACCAGGAACTCCAGGCTCCTCACCTGCTCATAATCAAAAGCTTGGAGGGCAAAAACATCCCCAGTGACGGGGTCGACCGAGACCAGCCCCAAAGCAGCGGGGTCCAGCATCCTGTAGGTGACCTTGCCGTTGAAGCCCAGGTCGGGGTCGGTGGCACGGACGGTGAGCAGGAAGGCGGGAGCCTCGCTGTTCTCAGCCACAGCAGCCTCGTAGGCGACCTCCTCGAAGGCAGGGGCATTGTCATTGACATCGCTGATGCAGATGGTGAGGTGTTTGAGCACGGCCAGCGACAGCTCCCCCATGTCCCTCACCAGCAGCGTCAGGTTGTACTCGGCGCGCCGCTCACGGTCCAGCGAGGCGTTGGTGAGCAGCGCGAAGCTGTGGCTGTTGGTCCTCATCAGCCTGAAGTGCTCGTAGCCCTGGCTCAGGGAGCAGAGCACCTGCCCGTTGCTCCCCGAGTCGGGGTCGCTGGCTGTCACCAGGGCCACGAAGCTGTCCTTGGGCAGGGCCTCGGACAGCACGGGCACGCGCGCGGCCCAGGTGACGTGCACGTCGGGAGCGTTGTCGTTGACGTCCAGGACCTTGACCAGGACCTTGCAGTGAGCTGGAATGGGGTTGGCGCCCAGGTCCCGCGCCTGCACGTCCAGCTCGTAGGCGTGGGTGTCCTCGTAGTCCAGAGGGAGCCTCAGGAGGACCCTGCCCGTGCGGGCGTCGACGCTGAAGGTGCTCAGCACCTCGGGGGGAGCGTGCCTGCTCAGGCTGTACTCGATCTCCCCGTTGGGACCCTGGTCGGGGTCGGTGGCCGTGACCGTCACCAGGAGGGTGCCGGGCTGCGCGTCCTCCGGAACCTCCACGCTCAGGGAGCTCTCCGCAAACACGGGGCTGTTGTCGTTGGAGTCGAGGACGGTGACTTTAATCAAAGCAGTCCCTGATTTTGGCGGCTCCCCGTGGTCAGTGGCCGTCAGCACGAGGTCGAAGGAGGAGTGCAGCTCCCTGTCCACCTCCTTCACCACCACGAGCTCGGCGTGCCTCGTCCCATCGGAGCCGGAGACGACCTCCAGAGCAAAGTGCTGGCTGGGGGAGAGGGCGTAGGAGCAGCGGGCGTTGGGGCCGGCGTCGGCATCCAGGGCTCGATCCAGCGGGATCCGAGTGCGCAGGGACGCGCTCTCCGAGATCTCCAGCTCCAGCTCGGCCGTGGGGAAGCGCGGAGCGTTGTCGTTGACGTCCAGCACCTGAACCTCCACGTGGATCAGGGCCGGGCTCTGAGAGGCCAGCACGTCGAAGGACACCCAGCAGGGATCACTGTGGCGGCACAGCTGCTCCCTGTCCACCCTCCCGGCCGTGCTGAGCACCCCATCCCCGCTGCCCACGCGCAGAGGGAACCTCCCGGGGGTCTCCATCAGCTGGAAGGTCTCAGCCACCTCGCCGCTCTCACCACCCTCGAAATGCTCGGCCAGGCTCCCTATGACGGTGCCCGGGGGCACCTCCTCCAGCAGCCGGTACCTCACGGTGAACGTGGCCACCTCCTGGGCGTCGGCGCTCAGGAACAGGTACCACCACCAGAGCGCCGGCAGCCGCAGCGCCGAGCGGCCGAGCCCCAGCACGCTGCGGGCAGAGCCCCCGCGGCCCCGCCGCGCTGCCACGGGCTGTCCCTCCGGCCACCGCATCCCCGCAGCCTCCTCAGGGCCACCGCAGCGCCTCGCCATCCTCTCCCATCGCCGGGTGAAGCGGGCTCCAGGTAGAGATGGCACAGGGGATGTCACAAGCAGAGCTGGTGGCTGTCCCCTGAGCTGCCATCACCGGAGATCCCCCGGGCAGGGACAGCCCGAAGCGGAGGGAGCGTCCCCGGAGCAGCCAGGCTGGCCGGGCTGGGGATGGACATCCTATGGAAACCACACCTACAGGAAAAGGGAGGACCGGGCTGGTACAATGCCGGGGCGGGGTGGGGGCTCGTGGGGGGGACGGTGTGGAAGCGCCCTCCGGTGCCGTCACCGCTGTCACCTGCAGAACACGCTGCCCAAAAAGCTGGGATTCCTGCGGTCCCCCACCCGCCACAATCCTGCTTCAGGAAGGGGTGATGGACTCCTGCTCTAGCACTGACCCAAAGCCTCGTTCCCCACACTTTTACATCTCAGGCTTTGACATATTCTCATTTCGCCTCAATCCGAGGGCAATCCCTGCTCCTTGCTCTGCCTTCGGAAGGCGATGTCCCCGAGTCACCTCACCCAGCGCAAAGGTGATGATGTCACCAGAGCCAGCGGGACACACCAAAATGAGCTGATGAATCAGCAGGAGCGCGGCCACACCGAACACGGCCGAGGGGAGGAGGGAGGTGCTGGCGGACACGACCTGTGGCCGTCCCCGCATCCGTCTGTCCTGGCTGCTCCTTGCCTTGGCACGGGCTCCATCCCCGCTTGGCTCAGCACTGATTTCCCTGGCGTCACTCCTGCACCGTCAGATCCCTGCTTGGCCTTATTTCAGCACCTCACCTCGAGCTCCCACCTTCAGGCTGCCCAGCTGTTGCACCGGTGTCACCACAGCTGGCCAGCTGTGCACACACAGGTAGAACAGCCTGGACGTGTTCCATGTGCTCCTCCCGAGCCTGCGGAGCCCCCGGACCCCAGGCTGGGTTTGCTTTGGTGTCCAGGTGGCTGAAGCCTTTCAGGACAGGGAATTTTCCTTATGGAGCAGCCTCAAGGTGTGGTTGGAGCCCCACCAGCCACAACATCTTCGCGTCCCCACACCCCCCAAGCATCCTCCAGCAGCCTTCGGTGTCCTGACCCCACCTCACCCTCCTCTCCTGCTTTCCCAGCGTTGACGGGCACCCCTTGTCCCCCCATCCTATTCCCATCCCTCCCACCTCCCCTCACCGCTCTGGTTTTCCCAGGTGAGGCTCCCCCATCCCCGCTGCCACCACTTTTCTTTGTCACGGTGGGTTTTGATTCCCCAAAGAGCAGCAACACCAAAACCACCGCAGTGCCAGGAGCTGGTGGGAGGAAGGGACGGTGCCACGGGGGGTGGCCGGATTTGGGGTGGTCGCTATTCCTGGGCTCGGCCCCAGCTCCAGGTGACCTTTGCCAACTCATTTCCCTGCTTTGTGTCGCGTTTCCTCCTGCGCAGCCCGGGGCTCTCCCGGAGGGATGATCCCGCTCGTGCCCCGTCGCTCCCGCTGCCCGCGGAGCTCCGGCTGGAGGAGCGGATGTCTCCCAAACCGTGCCCGATTTTGGGAGGGGAGGGGAGGTGGGAAGGCCACTTCCTTCTGCTGGGACTCTTATCCCTCCAGCTTGCTGGCTTTTTAATTTTTTTTTTAAATGCTTTTCCTTTTCAGGAGTGGAACAGAAGAACCGCTCTGGAACATCACAAGGGGAAGGAAATAAATAAAACCCCCAGGATTGTGGGGATTCCCCGAGGAGCCCCGCGTGGGGTTTCCTTCTCCCATCACTTCCCAGTCCGACTCAGAACAAGCCGATCTCCCCCAGTGCCCCGTGTTTAACCCATCACTGCCCACAGGAGGTGAATTCCCCACGACTCCTGCACCCACCTGCCAGACCTCACCTGCTGCCGTCCCCACCCCTCAGCTGGGAGGATCCCAATCCTCCAAAGCGCTCATTTTCCTCCCCAAAGACACGGCCCAGGTGGGATTTTGAGCGCCAGTTTGCTCAGGGAAAGGCTGGGAGGAGAAGTCGCTGTCACCAGGCTGTGACCCCCCCCTGAGCTCTGTCCCCAGCTTGGCTGTGCAGATTCCAGCCCTGGTGACAGGTCTGGCCTGTCCAGGAGGAGCCGGAGGAGCTCCTGCATGAATTATTTATGATTCTTCAGGAATAAATCCCTCCAGGCCCGGCCTGTGACCCCCAGCCATCAAAACACTCCCAGCTGGCAGGAGGATGCTGCAGAAACATCCCTGAGCTGCAAATCAGAGCCGTGGAGGAGCTGGATAAAGTAATTCTGCAGGAAAATGGGAAAGAAAAACGGGCTCGAGCTGAGACTTGCCAGCAGCACCGGCAGGGAAATGAGATCTGGTGCTAAAAACAAAACGTGTCTCCTCCTGTTTCCTGTTCACACCCCGCAGGCTCCCGACGTGCTTCAGGACCTCCGTGGTGGCTGTGAGCACAAAATTCCCCCTCTAAGGTTTAGGCTGCACTGATTCTTTCCGTTTAAAGCTCAGAAAGAGCCCCAGGTACACTGAATTCGTACAGCACTTCATGCATTCACTGTGTGCTTTCCTTCAGCTCCTGCCCATGGATTTCTGTGGCCCCCCAAAGGGGAGGAGGACATTTATCCTGGCTGGAAAAACTCCTCTGCTAATTTACCCAGAGCCTGATAGTTTTAAAACTTCTTTGCTACTCCTTCTCTGCTTATGCTTTTGGGGCAATCCCATATTTCAAAGTTACTCCAAGAGAAGATGAGGAAAACCCAAACCAGCCAAGGAAGGAGAACAGCAGTGACCAGCACAGAGCAGCACCACCCACACTCTGCTCTTTCCTTTCAGGTCCTGCTGCTCCCACAAACTCCTCCACCCCTGCTGGAACAGGTACCTGTGCCTTGTGATGTGCTTTATGTGTCTGTCTGCACGTGGGTGCACATGGAAATGGGGGGATGCAAATGGAGAGGCCCCAGACGGGACCCTGATCCCATCAGTGCCCAGAGCAGCTGGAAATGCCATTTTCAGGAGGGCAAACCTGGCTCCTCTGCAGCTCGGCTGCTCTCCAGGCTGCAGAGCAGGACGTGGGCACACCCTGAGCTCCCAGGGGTGCAGGGCTGTGCTGGAGGCACGGCTCTCCCTGCCCATCAGCTGGCAGAGAGCAGCACCACCAGGTGATTTCGAGCTCCACCGCACAGCTGGAGAGCTTCAAACGTTGTCATTTTGGGCTGACACGGTGCTAGCCTGGGAGCAGGAGCTGTGCCATGGCACAGCAGGGAGCAGAGGGCAGCTTCAAATGAGACTGAAGAGGCTTTTTCAAATCCAGACATTTTCTCTGATGAAGACAGGCTGAGAGCTGGACAAGAGGAGGCTCCAGGCAGATCTCAAAGCCCCTTCCAGTGCCTGAGGCTGCCAGAGCTCCAGGAGGGTTGGGACGCTGCTCCCAGGGATGCTCAGGGTGGGATTGTTGGGGCAGGACCGGGGGCTGGATTGCTGATCCTTCCAACCGTGGATATTCCGTGATTCTGTGACTTTTCAGCCCTTCAAAAAGAGCCTCTGCTCCTCTGGAAGTGTCACTCCCTTTTCAGCAGGACAGCAAAGAAAACGAGGAGGGTGAGGTGCAACTGCACAAAGGAGGTCCAGGGCTGAACCTGGGAGGCTCCTGTGGACCCTTTCTCAGGGAGAAGGAGGTGATTCCCCCTCCCACAGCACCTACAGAGGTGGAGGAACCTTCCCTTGGGGTGCTCTGGCTCTCCCTGAGCTCATCCCCATAAAACCAGCAGGTGACACCGGCTGAAGGCGACCTCGTGGTGCCACCTGCTCATCCTCCAGCACCACCACCAACCACCTGGGTGGCTCCTGGGTGGCTCCTGGGTGACTCCTGGGTGGCTCCTGGGTGTCCCCCAGCGGTTCCTCCCCGGAGCTCCGAGGCCATTCCTGCTCTCTGCAGTTGGATCTCTCCACCACGAGAGCCCACTGCTGCTCCGCGCTGCTCTCCGCCGCTGTCCCCGCCTGTCCCCGCCTCAGCCCGAGGGGCTGGGGGGTGCTGAGACCCCCAAAACCTCCCCACGGAGGGGCCGGGACCCCCCTTTCCCCGCCGCCCCCAGCCCTGCAGGTGATGCTGCCCTGGCTCCCCTCCATCCCAGCGCTCCCTCCCTCGGATCTCGGGTGTTTCCCTGGGTTTTACACGATTTTTTTGGGATGTTTCCCCCGTTTTTACACAGTTTCAGGGGTGTTTCCCCCGTTTTTACACACTTTTCGTGTATTCCCCGGGGTTTTACACCATTTTAGGGCGATTCCCCCGTTTTTGCAGTTTCAGGGTGTTTCCCTGAAATAGGGAAATTTTAGGGTGTTTCCCCCGTTTTTGCAGTTTCAGGGTGTTTCCCTAGGTTTCACACGATTTTAGGGTGTTTCCTCCGTTTTAAAAAACTTCTAGGTCGTTTCCCTGAGGTTTTACACGATTTTAGGGTGTTTACCCCGATTTTCTACATTTTTAGGATGTTTCCCTGGGGTTTCACACCATTTTAGGGCGATTCCCCCGTTTTTGCAGTTTCAGGGTGTTACCCTCGTTTTTACACATTTTTTTGGGTTTTTTTCCCCTGGGTTTTACATGATTTTAAGGTGATTCCCCCGTTTTTGCAGTTTCAGGGTGTTATCCTCACTTTTAGTCTATTTTAGGGTGTTCCCCCCCTTTTTACACACTTCTAGTGTATTTCCCTGAGTTTTACACGATTTTAGGGTGTTTACCCCGATTTCCCACACTTTTAGTGTATTTTCCTGGGGTTTTCACTCTTTCAGGGTGTTTCCCCCGATTTTGCACAGTTTCAGTGTCTTTCCCTCGTTTTTACACAATTTTATGTTTTTCCCTGTGTTTTAGGGTGTTTCCCCTGGGTTTTACACGATTTTATGGAGTTTACTCCGATTTTACACACTTTTAGGGTGTTTCCCTGGGATTTACACGATTTTGCACATTTTTAGGGTGTTTCCCCTGCGTTTTACACGTTTTTAGGCAGCTCTGCAGCATCACGAGTCCCCCCCAAATTCTGCTGTACCCCACTAAACCCTGCTCTAGGAGGGTCATAAATTCTCCTCCCCTCCTGCAGGGCAACACCTCAATGAGGAGGGAAATAAAACGGGGTGCAGGCGATCCTTGATGAGGACAGAGTTAATTATCGATTAAAGCAGCAGCTCCTGAAATCTTCCCCAAGCTAAAACCCGGTTTTGAGCAGAGCAGCTCCTGCCTGAGCAGAGGGGACGATAAGGAGAGTTATTGTCGCTCCCTGCTCATGAAAGGATTATTATTAAGGAGGGGAAGAAAGTTCTAAATGAAGTAAATTGGGCCAGGCTGGGAGTTTGAATAGACAGCAATAATGTTATGTTAATGTCATGCACGGCTCTGCTGCTCCAGGACCCTGAGGTGTTTTATAAAGGTAAAAAAAAGCAATTCTGCGAGCAGGCACAGGGAGAGCCGGCCAAAGAGAAACGAGGAGAAGCTGTAAAAATGATGTTTTATTGTGTGGGAGAAAGCAATGAGTTGAGATCTAACCCTTGATGTCCTTCTGGAGGAGAAAGCTGGCAGCACATTGTGTGATTTAATTGGCTGCTCTAAGTCTTACACTCATTTTTTTTTCCTGTGCTCCAATATCTAAATTTCTGGTTGCAAATGGAAGAACTCCCCAAGGCTGGGGTTTCAGGGCTGGATTTTCCCAGAGTGTAGAAGGGGCTGCTGACAGGATGGGGCATGGGACACCCAGCAGCAGCACCTTGGATTTGATTTTAGTTTGACAACCCAAAACACCTGAACAACACCCCCTGTGCTGCCCAGGGTGAGTGATGGAGCTGGGCCACAGCACACTGTGACATAAATCAGACCTTTACGAGGCCCCAGTGGCTGCAAATCAATTAAGTGCCAGCAATAATTACCCGTTTTGTCTTTCTCTTTATTAATATTTGGACTTTTTAAATCTTTTCTCTCCAAACACGATGTTTCCCTGCTGTGGGTGTCCTTCAGAGGGAGCTGCCAGGAAAGCTCCTGGTCCTCTAATTAAAGGATTTGTGCTGGATGGAGCTGCTCCCTGAGCAGGAATGACACAGCCACCAAAGCTGGGGATGGCTCTGCTGCCTCAGCCTGGGCAGGTGACACTGGCTTGGTGTCCCCAGGAGGAGGGTGCAGCCTCTCTGGGTGTCACTGTGATGGTCACAGGGGGGTTTCTCCAGCTCAGATGTCATTTAAAGAGATCATGGATTGGTTTGGGCTGTAAAGGACCTCAAACCCCACCCAGTGCCACCCCTGCCATGGCAGGGACACCTCCCACTGTCCCAGGCTGCTCCAAATCCCAGTGTCCAACCTGGCCTTGGGCACTGCCAGGGATCCAACAGCTCCCCTGGGCACCCTGTGCCAGGGCCCTAATTAATTCTTAATTAGGAGAAGTCCCTGGAGGTGAGGATCTCCTCAGGGGTGCTGTTAGGGATGCACACACTGCAGATGAAACCCTCTTTGGACATGGAAAGGGGAGCAGGACTCCATGATTTCCATTGGAAATGACAGCCCTTATCTCCTCTACCACAACTGTGGGAGGGCTGATAATGCCCTATCAGCCCTGGGAAACAAATGGGAGCAAATTCAAAACACAAAACAACGCTCCCAAAAGGTCATATAAATTATATTTGTTGTGGAGACAAAAAGTTTCCAGCAAATGCAACCACTACCCAGCTTTAAAACAAGGACAGGGCTGGAAAGGAGTGAGAGGAGGGATCCTGGAGCTGTGCCATGTCAGGAACACCCCCCAGCACCTGCAGGAACAGGTAAAGCCCATCCAGCTGTGCCCACAGGGATCTGTGCAGGGCTCTGGGGGCAGGCACAGTCCTGGCTTTTCCTCAGTGGGAGAGGTGGGAGCTGTGACTTTCTGGGGCTGTCCAGCAGAATAAATCCTTGTGGAGGATCTGCTGCTCCCTCCCCAGGCACTGCAGGCACCACGGGAGGAGAAACTGGGACTGGAGAGATCCCAGTGCCTGCAGCAGCAGAGAGCCCAGGGATGGACAGGGACCATGGTCTGACACCAGGGATGGACAGGGACAATGTCCTGACACTCCAGGGATGGACAGGGACCATGGTCTGACACCAGGGTTGGACAGGGACAATGTCCTGACACCCCAGGGATGGATAGGGACCATGGTCTGACACCCCAGGGATGGACAGGGACAATGCCCTGACATCAAGGAGGAACAGGGACCATGCTCTGATAGCCCCAGGAGCCTGCAGGGCTCTGTGTCCCTCTGTGCCACCCCAACAAGGTTCTCCCCAGGGTGACACAGCCACCTCAACACCACCCCACTGAGGGTGCCAACCTCACCTTGGGACATCCCAGTAGCCAGGGATGGGGACAGAGAGATGACCACAGTGAGAGTGACCACAGTGAGGGTGGCCTCAGGTCCCCCCATCCATTTGCACAGAGATGCTGCAGGCTCTTCCCCTCAGGTGCCAACACCCCCAGATGTTCATCCAGCTGTGATGTGCCATTATCACCCCTCTTGCCTCTGCTGTGTCACGTCCACTGGGGACAGGACACGTTGTCCTCTGTCACTGGCCCCACCCCACACGGAATCAGGATCTGCATCCTCTGCCCTGCTCTCCTCCGGCTGTGTGCCCGGGGGGCTGGGGGGTGGCAGGGGCAGGACGATGCTCCAGCCCCCCCGGGGTGGGAAAGGGGGCTGTGGCACGGAGCAAAGAGGGGCTGGAAGTTTCTCTGTGCCATATAAACAGTGGAACAAGGACGTTGTGAGTGTGGAAATATCTTTCACTGGAAAGCGATTCCAGATGATGCAACTTCCAGCAACTGCCAGGGGCTGAGCACGGCCCCAGAGCTCCCCAGCTGGGGCGAGGAGCGAGGCAGCTCTGCTGGCCACTCCCAGGAAGCGTGGGACAGGTGAAACCAGGACAGGTAAAACCAGAAGAGATGTTAAAACTGTCCCACGTAGGCTGAGCCGTCCCAGAGCCTGGGCTGAGATCCAGCTCCTGCCTGGGGACAGTGACACCTCTGGGCTGGGCTTTTGGGGGCCAGTGGTGGTCACTGAATGTCCTGGCTGAGCATTCCTGGGGTCAGACACAGCTCTGGGGTGGTGCAGCTTCCAGAGGGGCTCTGCAGGGACCCTGAATGTCCTCGATGAGCATTCCTGGGGTCAGACACAGCTCTGGGGTGGTGTGGCCTCCAGGGGGGCTCTGCAGGGACCCTGAATGTCCTGGCTGAGCATTCGTGGGGTCAGACACAGCTCTGGGGTGATGCAGCCTCCGTGTGTGAGCAGTGACGAGTCCCAGGACACACGAACATCCCATGGCAGCTTTTCCAGCAGGACACATCCCCTGAGCCCTGGCCGGGAGGTGTCACAGGTAGGTGATCTCGATGACATTGGGCTCAGCAGTGCCGTGGGGAAGGTGATGGCTGCAGGAGCAGTGGCAGGTGACCCCAGCCGAGGGCAGCTTCCCTCGGGGCTCCAGCTGCCTCCAGCGGGTGAGCAGCACGCTGTCCGTGCTCTGCCCCATGGGCTCGTGGTACAGCGTGACCTGCACGGTGCGCAGCTGGGGCCCGTAGTGCACGGCCAGGACGATGAGCACGGCCAGCAGCACGAACACCACCACGATACCGGAGATCACGGGCAGCGCGTCCGACCTGCGGCTCACGCTCCTGACGATGGACACGGGGGTGAAGGCGGCCACGTCGGGCGGCTGTCGCAGCTGGCTGCCCGTCACCGAGGCGTTCATGGCTCACAGGGCTCACCTGGCACAGGGACACCGGGTGACCACCGAGCACAGCCCGTCCCTGCCTCACCTCCCGCCCTGCTGGGATGATCCCTGAGTGTCCTCCGAAAGGGGAGATTTGGGGGTTTGTGGGATGCCCTGCATCCCCTCGTCCTGGGCTCTCCCCCTGCGCTCCCCTCTCCGCCCTCCAGCCCCACGGGGCTGATCCAGGAGCAAATCCCAGCGGGACCCACCCCCGTCAGTCATCCCTGCCGGGGACCAGGGTGGGGGCGACAGGAAAGGGAGGCAGGAGAGCCCTGCCAGCCCCTCGGGGTACCTGGCCGTCCCTGCTGCCTGGCAATCATCCTCTCCGGCGGCGGGCTTGCGAAGCTGCCGGCGGGGCGAGCGGGACGAGCCGCCCGATTCTCTCCGCTGAAGGTGCAGCCGGACTCACCTCGGAAGTTGCCACGTCACGGCCCGGCCCGGCCCGGCCCGGCCCCTCCGGGACTCCCCGGGCACGGGGGCAGAGCCCGCTCATCCCGCGGGCAGCGCTGCCGCCGTCCCTGCCCGCTGCCACATCAGCGCTGCCACCCTCCCGTCCCCGCTGCGGGACAAGGGCTCCTTGTCTGGGGACAACTCCCCTCCCTCCCTCCTTCCCCCTCTGGCTGCAGGAAACCTCCTGGCGGGGCGTGAAATTCGAATGTGGTGTAAAAAAATGTCCCGTCGTGCGTGTGAGCTGCTGGCACAGCCCGGCGCGGTGTCCCCAGGCTGTGTGTGTCCCCAAGGATGGCACAGCCCCGGGGGTGACGGTCCCTGCCGGGGGTCCCGCTGCTGCAGAACCAGCACGGCTGTGGGTGAGCCCACGGGGAGATCTGGATGCTCTGAGCCTCCGGTTCCAATCCTCGGGGATTTTGGGGGTTTTTCCAACCCAAAGGATTGTGTGAGCTGCTGGGGGTCACAGCGCCACGTCAGGGCTGGCACATCCCTCCCCTCACACAGGTACATCCCCCTGGCCCAGGGGGGCTGTGTGTCACACCCTCTGCCCCAGGAGTGACCTCGAGCACACCACAGGGCAGAAAACACGGATCCCTCAGAGTTCCAGCCGTTACAAAACAAATCTTCCCATCCTTCCACCCCAAAACACCGCTGTCCTTACCTGCAGGCTCGCAGCAGACAGGCTGGGGTGACTATTTGGGCTCTGTCCCTCCTGCACGTGGGGAGGACAGGGTAGGAAATGCCTTTTCCACCATCCAGCCGAGCATCCAGAAGAGATTTAACTGCGTGTGAGCTTCTGGGTATTTGTACTCATTTCAGGATTCAGTAAAACCTTAATCTACAGCATAATCTCTGAGCATCACATCTGTGCAAGGGACAAAAGCATGGTGGGGGAGCTGCTGGCAGGGGCTTTGTCCCAGCAAAGGCAGCTCTGGAGGAGCCTTGGGCCTGCTGGTTTTCCTGGGGGCTGGGAGGGGTTGGAAGAGACCCATGGAATGTGAGGAGCTGTGCCATGCACGGGGGATCAGTCCCTGCAGTCCTGCTGCTGTGTGCCAGCTGTGGGAATAAGGATCCTGCTGGCAGCACTCCACGCAGTGAAGGAGAATCTCCTTTGCTTTGGCTGAGGCTCTGTGGCTTTTGGGGGGCTGTGGAGGGGACCCCTCAGACCAGGAGACAGAATCCTCTGGGTTTGCATCCTGAACACCCCCACAGACCCCCCGAGAAGGACACGGGAGCCTTTCCTAGGTGGGGACACTAAAACTGCAAACGCCCCCTGACATCCATCAGAACCTGTGGAGTTCACCCTGGCACAGGCAGGACCAGCACAACACAAGGTCAGGGCCAAAAACCCAAATTCCTGAACCCCTCGGGCTGCATGGGGGCAGAACCTGCCCAGTTTTCCAGTTCCTCCCCTTCTCCAGGGACTGGGGATGGGGTGGGTCCCAGCCCAGAGTGTGCTGTGTGTCCTGCAGGGAGGGGAGGCTGTGCTGCCTGAAGGGGAGCATCCCAAAGCCACCATCCCAAAGCTGGCATGTCCTAAAGCCATCATCCTAAAGCCACCATTCCAAAGCTGGCACGTCCCAAAGCCACGACCCCAAAGCCACCACCTCAAAGCCACCATCCCAAAGCCACCATCCTGAAGCTGGCATGTCCCAAAGCCACCATCCCAAAGTCACCATCCCAAAGCTGGCACGTCCCAAAGTCACCATCCCAAAGCCACCATCCCAAAGCCACCACCTCAAAGCCACCATCCCAAAGTCACCATCCCAAAGCTGGAATGTCTCCAGACCCGCTGGAGCTGCCCAGGGGGGCACAGGGAACGGGGCCGGTGCAGCTGCTGAGCTGCCCTGACCCCACAAGGAGCAGTTATTCCTAAATCCCCCGTGGATGTGTAAGAAACCCTCTCTCAGGTGGCGGGGATGCTCCTCCAGCATCTCTCAGCCCAGCCAGGCTGATGTTGGGGGAATGGGACATTGGGGACACCCTCCCACACACAAAACCCAAAAATCGCCAGCACCCAGCAGAGCATCCCTCCGTGCCGGGAGCCGCATCCCCGGCAAAAACCCGGCGAGGTTTCCTCTGCGATGTCTCACATCCTCCCCGGCCATAAAGGGCTGAAAAACACAGTTCCCCTGTGGATTCAGCCCCGTTTCCTGCAATTCTTCCACAGGAAGCCGTGGCAGAGCCGGCGCGGGCAGGCGGATCGCGGCTCCGCTCGCTCCCGGCATGGCCAGAGGCTCGCAGCAGCGCCGAGATGCTGCTCCCGTCCGTCCATCCTCTGCTCGGGCTCCTCCTGCTGCTCCCAGGTGAGCCCCGGGGGGGTTTGGGGAGGGGGAGGAATCAGGAAAATTAATCCACCAACATCACAGGTTTATGTCCAAAAAGGAGTCAGAGGAGTCCTTTGTGCTTTATTCGAATAAAGGGAGAGGCCATGGGACATTCCCCTGGGGTCTCTCAGATTTTTGGAGCACTCACCTCCCTTTTTATCCCAATTTCCCTCTCTCTTTCCCCATGGGCTGAGGTACTGGAGAGGTCCAGAACTTCCCAGAACACCTGATACCTGAAATTCCCCTCTAATGTATAACCCTCCCTTTTAATTGTTAATTCTTACAGAATTCATAATTTTTCCCCATTGCTTCTTTCATCTTTTGCTATCCAATTTCACCTTTCAATATCCAATCTCATTTATCAGCAAACCTACAGTTTGTTTGTAAAGGCAAATATCTTTTTTTTCCATTCATCAACCAGTGGAATCCTTCCCATTGTTTCTTTTATGTCTCAGTGCTGGTTTTACCAGCAGACCCACACCTTGTTTGGAAAGACAAACCCATCATTCCTCTCCAAAATTAATTTTTCCTTTTAATTAATCCCCAAGGAACTGGGCAGAGGTTGGAAGGTGTGGGAGCTGCCATTGGGAATTCATTCAGCCTTCCAGCTCAGGGGTGGCAGGAGTCACCCTGAAATGTGAAAATGTGCCTTTGTCAAGTTTTCAGGGTTGGTTTGGCAGTGCTGAAAGATTTGTTTCCCGGTTAATGAGGGGAGTGTTGCTGCTGAGGCATTTGGACTAAGTGGCTTTTGTCAAATAAGGTGGAATGTCTCAATGTACAGGACCGTTTTTTTTCTTCAAAAATACTTTTTATTTGCGCTTTTCCCTCTCGTTCATAGAAATACAAAGCCCACGTGCAAGAGCACACCTCGTCCTTGCTGTAATAATTCTGCTGCTCTGGGGGAATTCTGCTTTAACTTCTCTCTCCCATATGAATCGAGGTGTGGGATGAAGGAGCTGCTTTCCTTCTCCAAAGGATGACAGGTTGCTTTTCCCTGCATTGTCAGGCCCCTCTTGCCTTGCTGACAGCTGTAGTAGCTGGGAGCTGGAATACATTCAAAGGAATATAAAATAATGTGTCTCCAACTCCGAGGTTTTATCATTAAACCATAGAAATTGCCTCGGGTTACAGCCACTGTGCTGGTAATAATGGGATTTCTTAAAAGGCAGAGAATCATAGAATGGTTTGTGTTGGAAAGGAAAGATCACCTCGTTCTGTAGAAAATAGAAAGCAATTCGGTTTGTAGCTGAATAATTCCAAGAAATAAGAGCACGTGGATTGGAAATTTTCTCTCTTCATTAGAGGACAACGCTGCTGCCTTTGTGCTGGGATCAGAGCAAGGATCACATCAAGGGGTTTGGCCACCCTGTGACCCTCCTTAGTGCCCACCCTGAACTCTGCTTGTCCTCTGAAAACTCTCTGGGATGGTTTTTATGGGACAGGAATGGCACAGAGGGGGTCAGGCCCGAGGCACTGCCCAAATTTCCAGCTCCCACCATGTGGAAGGGATGCCACCCTCCATCCTCCAGCCCCCACAGCATCACTCTGTCCCCCCAAAGCCACCTTTGAGTCTGAGACCAGGGGCAGGGACACAGCACTGCCACCAAACCAGCCTTGCCTCCCTCTTCTGCGCTCACCCAACAGCCCCAAAATGGATTTTTCATTTCATTTGTAATTTTACAGCCCCCGGGGAAGCTTCTGCAACAAGGCAAAGCAGCAGCTCAGTGAGAGGGGCAGTGATTTCCCAGCATGGGGAATTCCTGGAAAAGGAAATTAGGGGCTCTGGAACAAGGCTCCCCACCCTGGGGGAGGTGGAGGTGACCTGGAGGAGACAAAAAATCAGCACAAACACCTGCCTGGTCCCACACAGGCTTTTCTTGCTTTTGTTTGGTGCAAATTCAGTGTTTTATTAATTTATCCTTTCCTCAATTAAACTTCTCCGTTCTCATGGTTATTTCTGAAGGGACGTTCAGATAAGGGAGGTTCAAACTGTTATTTCGAAATTGCTGAAGTGAGAAGGTCTGGTACATTTCCAATTTGTTTTTCCTCCCCCCAGAAACACTTAGCAGAAAATTTATCCAAACAAACCTTTTCCTATGGACCCTTCCCATTACAATGGGCAGGCGTTTTTCCACACAAAAGATTTCCAGTGCAAAAATTCCTCCTCAAAGCTGGTGAAAACCCAGCAGGATTTCCCACTCTTGTTGTTGTTCCATCCACTGCTCCCCTTATCTGTGCCACAGCCTGTGGATGGATAATGCCACGAGAAATGTGGTATTTCCAAAGCAGAGACGTATTTTGAGATATATTTTTGAGAGATATTTTTGATATCATCAAAAAGAAGGGGCGCAGCTAAAGGACAGGCACCCACATTCCAGACTTCCATCCTCAAACCTGGGCATCCTAAAGCAAATTTCTCAGCCAAGCCCAGGCCTGGTGGTGAACAAGGAAGAGAAAGCAGGAGGTGGTTTGGAGAAATGTTTGTTCACACAACAAACTGCTCCCTCCGGTAACCTGAAACCCTTGGGTGACTCTGCAGATCCGACTGCAGCAGCTTCCAGGAATTCTGTCCCTTTTACAATCGGTGAGTCAACAACAGGTGTCCTTACAGGAATGCTCCTGGCTTGGGAATCCAGGCTGGAGAAGGGGGAGCTGGCGCTCCTGCAGCACCAGCAAAGCCCCAGCTCGGAGCTCTCCTGGCTCCAGTTCCACCCAGCACGACCCAAAACACCTCAATTAGGGAGAAGTTCCCATCTGAGCCCAGAGCAGGCACCAAGATGGGCAGAGGGGGAAGGCTGGGAAGGCTGGGGGTGCTCACCTGGACAAGGAAAAGATCCAGGGAGAGCTGGGGGTGCTCACCTGGATAAAGAAAAGCTCCAGGGAGAGCTGGGAGTGCTCACCTGGGGAAGAAAAAGCTCCAGGGGGGAGCTCAGAGCCCCTTGCAGTGCCCAAAGGAGCTCCAGGAGAGCTGGAGAGGGACTGGGGACAAGGCATGGAGGGACAGCACACAGGGAATGTCCTTAAGCTGGAGGTGAAGTCTCACCTGAGCAGGGCAGAGGGACAGAATCCTCGCTTGCCCTGCTGCCCACGCTGTGGGGATGTGAGATATGGGGGATACATGAAGAGTCAGGAAATGTGGGAATAAATTTTGGGTCACTCACCCAAAATCCGGCCTCAGGTGAATTGTCAGGCCAAGGTGATTTAACCTGGCTGCAGCTGTTGCTTCTGTGAGACTGGAACCTTTTCCAAGCAGGGTTATCCTTCAACTGCTCCCCTGGCTCTCAAGCCAGGACACTCAAGAAAAGCAGGTGGAAAGATCAGGAATGATGAGAAATCCCTTTAGGAATTTAGGAAGGAACCCTTTCACACCCTTGTGTCCTGAACCAGTCCCAGCAGATCAAATTCCTGCTTGCTGGTTCATAAACACCATGGAGCAGCACTCAAATAAACCTGGGGGATCTCACAATTACTGGAAAGAGTCATTAATTTGGGAAGAAACTTGGGAAGTCTCTTCTGTAAAATTCTTTGAGCTCTGCTAATAAATAATATTATTTTAAAAGTGTAGGTAGGCAAAGAGCACAGGCTGGGCTCTGGGCCTGGTGGTGCCCCCATTTTTCATCTGCACTGAGCATGGAGTGATTTCCCTTCCAAAATCCCAGCTCCAAACCTGAGGAGCAGCCCAGGAGAAGGACAGGACCCAGATGAGCAGGAGCAAACCCAGAGCTCTAAAATCAGCAGAGGAGGAGGAGAATGGAAGCAGGGGAGCAGCTGGGAGGGTGATGGAGCAGCAGCCTGGTGGAGCAGGAGAAAAGCCAGGCTGCTTTTCCTTCCAGGAACATCCCCTTCACATGGAAAAACCAGCACAGGGATGCACAGAGCTGCTCTGGGCTCGCTGCTTCCCCACATTGTTCATCTCCTGGGTTGTTTTCTACATCCAAGTGGGTTTGAATTGCCTCCCACTGAGATGTGCATCCATCCTGGCTCAGCAGAGAGGAGCATGGAATGTGGTGCTTGGAGAGGATGCTCAGGCCCAGCCCTTGAGGACGGGCAGAGGAAGGCAACGATTAATTCTAATTGCTGATGAGATCCGGGATTCATTCCTGGCTCTCTAAACTTTCCATAACACTGGGACTGAGTCATTGCAATTGAGAACAACTTGGCAGCCAGATGCCAACCCCCCCATGCCATTTGGGACTGAGGCACTTGAACATTTCTGTGGATGTGGCCCTGATTTGGGCTGTCAGTTTTGCATCCCTGCAGAACAACTCCTTTCCTCTCTCTCCACAATTCCCACTCCACCTGTTCTGCTGTGAGACCCTCAAGGCACAGACACCTTATTTAGGCACTTAATAAAACAGGACCTAGGTTTTGGCAGAGCTCTCTGCTTTCCAGATTTCCCAAATGAGGATTTTTTTTTTCCATGTGGAAATCCTAAGAACCGGGTGTTGCTCACTGCTGCTGTGTTTCACCCAGGAAACAGCTGCACCTGTGTTAAGTGGTTGGGTTTGGGTTTTTTTTTTGTCTTGGGTCACCTGACAGAAGTGCCAATATCTGAGTTTCAAAGCCTATTTTTAGCTTGCTGGGTCTCTTTTCTGAAAGTGTTTTCAAGCACAGAGGTGCAGCCCTGCCCCGTGGGCTCTGCAGGTGGGACACCCCCAAACCTGCCAGGGGAGGGTTCTCTGTCACTGGGGGTAGGTGCTCCCTCGCCATCAGCACTCGAGAGTGGACAGGAGCAGCTCCTGTGACTCCACACAGAGCCAGAGATCCCCCCCAGTGACTCCAGCCCTCTGTGAACACAGCCTGGACACCTTGAGCCTCATCTAGAAACCCTTCCAACAGCTGGCTCAGGTCTCTATAAGAGGCCCTGGCAAAGTTTGGGGGTTTAAAGAAGTTCCTCTCTTTGGTCAGCAGCTGGAAAAAAAACATGCTTTAAATGTCTACAATTGCCAAAAAGAATACCAAAGCAGAAATACCTAAAATTCACCTGTCTTTTGGTTGACTTCGCTCTCTTTGTGCTGAGGAGTGAGTGGGGTGAGCTGCTGGCTTTGGAAATAACTCAGCTGCCATGAGAGAAGACTCCAGATCAGTCTAAACACACCTAACCCCACAGAAAATCAACTGTCCAAACCAGAAATCCAAAATTCTCCTGTTTACCCTGCGGAAAAATAAGCCAGGAAGCAGCGAGCACCGGCTGGGAATTGCAGCTGCAGCTCCCAGGCTCACTGGGACTTCCCCATGACAGCACAAAGCCACATTTCCCATCATAAATCCCTCGGCCAGCTCCACCCAGGGCTGCACAATCCAGCTGTAAATCCTTTGCACCCAAACACGCAACAAACTCCTTGGCAGTGCTCGGCCTCGTGGCAGGGCTTTGATGTTTATTGCAATTCCAGCTGTGCCTGTGTGATTATTGCTGGGAGCTGTTTCTAGAGCCAGGCCTGTCCATGCTGGCAGGGGATGGTTTCCAGCTCCAAAATCCCCCCGGGATATCTGCAGGGAGCAGCCACACGTGCCTTTGTTCATCCCCATCCTGCTGCCCAGCCCCACAATGGGAGTTTGGTCTCATCCTGCTTTGCACTGATCCATCCTGCTCCTGATGATGCTGAGCACCGTCCCCAAAAGAAAACTGCCAATAGAACAGGATTTTTTGCTTATTTGAGTTGGCAGGGAAGGCAAAACAAGCAGCAGCAGCCAGAAGTCAGAGCCAGGACTGCTGTGCTTTGGAATGAAGCGTGGATGTGTTTAGAGAAGCCAGGGCTGTTTATTCCGGAGCAGAATGCCAGAAGGGGATTGTTGGAACCCTGACTGCAACCAGGGATCTCCATCCCTCAGCCTCTCCACAGCAAGAGCAGGGCGAGCATCAGCACAGCCACAGCAACTCTGGGGACTGAGCAGTGGGAAAAAAACCCTGCTTTTTTATCTTTTTTGTCTTTTTTTATCTCTTAACCACAAGGTTTAGGTTTGCAAACAGAGAACTTCATTGTGCCCCTCAGTGATGGGATGAGCTGCAGGGAAGAAAGTGTTGAGTTCAATCATTTCCTCCTGTCCAAGGGATGCTGGAGCTGGCCCGGGGATGGTCCCATCAGGGATGGCAGAACAGGGCAATGTCACCTCCTCACCCTCAGCTTCCTCCCATCCCCATCAAAGCTCTCAGATTTCTCCTCATCTGCACCAAAAAGTGGTGGAATGAATGTCCAGCTCAGCACCTTCATCCCCCTTTTCCTTTGGCAAAGGTTAAGTGCAGGCAGCAGCTCCTTCTCCAGTGATCCTGGGTGCTTCCACATGCCACGTCCATGAAAAACCTGGGAACATTTCCATAAATGTGCCACAGCTCGTTCTCCCCACAGGAAAACAAGACAATGGGTCCTGAAAAGGAATTTTGGAGAAAGAGGAACTGTTTGAGTCTGGCAGCTGCTGGAGGACATTGAACCCCCCATGATGATCTCAGCAATTCATTTTTTGTGCTGAATTAGAGAGTATCTTAAGGCATTTTCAAATCCACATCCAGAATCATCCCCCTTCCTCAAAAGAAGCATCTCCACTTCTTTAATTTTTCTGTGCCTAAACCACTCTTTTTTTCCCATGACATTAATTGATTTAGTAGGTGATGGCACAGCTGCCCAAATCCCTGTCTCGTTTAAGTTGTTCTTCAAAACTCCCAGGGAAGGATATCCCATAAATTCTCCAACACAAGCACTCCTAGCACCTCACTAGTCCTGTTCCTATTTCCCAGCCTCCTTTTTCCTTGCTGCACATAAGGATCCTTGTTTCCTGATCCTGCTGCAAATGGAGTTAGAAAATGTGTGATTAAAGATGTGATCCTGTCTCCTCTTTCATGGATTGAACAGGACAGTTTGCCCAGTAAATTAGAACAGAAAAACATGGAAAAGGTCTCAAAAGTCCAGTCTGATTTCCACAGCCAAGCCGTGTCTGGGAATAAACCACATTTTATTATGTATTCACCATGGTTTACACACTTCCTGTCTGGCTGGGATCGTTGTCATAAAGCCTCGGCCACAAAAACAATTCTGGCTCCAAAGCAATTCCATGAGGAAAATGAGATCAGTCAGATCTCAGTGCACCCAGAGGGAGCTGAGGGTGAGCTCTGAGCCAGGACCACCCTCAGTGCTCAGGGTCTCCTTCAGACACCCCTCCCTGCAGGGCTCAGCCTCCCCCAGCACCAGCAGCTCATGGACCTACCCCAAAATTCATCAACATCACCCCTACAGCATCAAATCCTGGAATCACAGAGGGCTTTGGGCAGGGAGGGACCCTAAAGTTCATCTCATCCCATCCAGGGACACCTCCCACCATCCCAGGCTGCTCCAAGCCCAGTGTCCAGCCTGGCCTTGGGCACTGCCAGGGATCCAGGGGCAGCCACAGCTGCTCTGGGCACCCTGTGCCAGCCCTGCCCACCCTGCCAGGAGAGAATTTCTTCTCTATATCCAAACTAACCCTGCTCTCTTTTGGTTTGGATCCATGGTGAGGTGTTGCAGGTGAGACAGGTCAGAGCCACAGGGTTTTCAAAGTTTCTGGTCCCCTCTTTGGTGAGAAAGGGGGCCTGGCAGGAGCTCTCTGGCAGCTGATCTCAGCCCAGGAGAGATGAGAAGCAGCCTCTGCCCCCAGGGGAGGGCAGGTTCTGGCTGGAAATGGGCACTGCTGTGCCCTGGCTGGTGCTGCCGGGCTGGACCCTGCCCTGCACCCTCTCCAAAGGCACAAGGGAACCGTGTGCTGGAAGGATTCCACCTTCCCTGCTGTCCCTTTCTGCCCAAATCCCTTTTGTCCCGTGGGACTCTGCTCAGAGGGATCACCAGGGGAGTCGGATTCTGCTGCTTTCTGTACCTGTGGTGTCATTTCTTTCATTAAACTTAACCACAGAGAGCACCAGGGTCACCAGCAATGACCGTTTTTAAATCCCAATTAGGATGTGCATTCCAGCAATGACACACTCAAAGTCACCTTCCCAAAGTTAAACCAGCTGGGTTGGATTTGAGCATTTAAAGTGTATTTACGTTTTCCAGGTCTTGTCCTTGAGCATGGGACATTTCTTTCTCCCATATTCAAGGGCAGCATTTTTAATTGGCATCTCATCTAAACCCTTAGACGACCTTGAAAGTTCCTTTCCAAACCAAAATATTCTTCTCTGTGATTCCATGAGCACAGGACTCTGGAGCTGGGGCTTAAAGGGAAACATCAGGGGTGCTGAGAGTGGGAAATGGGAGGGATTGGGGCAGGGATGCTTTGTCATGAATCCAGAAGAAAAGCAAAGAAATAAACCAAACAAAACCACCTTTCAGCTGAGGAAATGGGGACCCAGTGAAACTCCTACAAGCTTGTATGGACTCCAGGAACACCCAGCCCTACAGGGAAGGCAGCTCCTGAGGGCAGCAGCTCCCTCCAGACTCACAGCCCCAGGGTAGGAGAACAGTCCCATCAGCTCCTGAAGCTTTTACAAAACCTCATCCATCCATTCCTTAAGGTCTCAAGGGAACAAAGGGTTTAAATGTGAGTCTTAGCTCTGAAGAGCCCCAGAGCACAACTCACAAACCCTTCTGTGCCAGGGCTGAGCTGGGGCAAACAGCTCAGGGGAGGGAATGACCCCATGGATTTCTGTGGCCCCCCAAAGGGGAGGAGGACATTTATCCTGGCTGGAAAAACTCCTCTGCTAATTTACTCAGAGCCTGATTGTTTTAAAACTCCAGTAAAACTTCTTTGCTACTCCTTCTCTGCTAATGCTTTTGGGGCCATCCCATATTTCAAAGTTACCCCAAGAGAAGATGAGGAAAACCCAAACCAGCCAAGGAAGGAGAACAGCAGTGACCAGCACAGAGCAGCACCACCCACACTCTGCTCTTTCCTTTCAGGTCCTGCTGCTCCCACAAACTCCTCCACCCCTGCTGGAACAGGTACCTGTGCCTTGTGATGTGCTTTATGTGTCTGTCTGCACGTGGGTGCACATGGAAATGGGGGGATGCAAATGGAGAGGCCCCAGACGGGACCCTGATCCCAAACTCCCATCCTTTGAGGGATCTTCTCCCAGGATCCTGCTTCTGCCTGCCCCATCCATCACCACTCACCCCCAGATCTCCAGGGCACATGGAGGCCACTGTGCCTCAGTGTTGCCTGGAAAGGCTGAGCTGGAACAGAGACCAGACAGAGCAAAAGGAATAAAATCGGGATTTATTGAAAGGAATGAAATCGGGATTTATTGAAAGGATTCACCTCGGGCAGTGCAAGAGCCCGGCCAGGGCTACACCCAAATCAAATCCCAGCTGGATCCTGGGCACGAGTTTTACACTTTTATCACTTTTGGTTCATCTGCACATTGGGGTCAATGATCCACCCACAGCCCCAGGCTATGAAGTCTCAGCCCCTGCCTTGCCCCCTTTCCCTCGCTGCTGTTTCTGCTTTTTGGGTGCCAGTTGTCCTTGATTGTCCAGCTAGAAAGGAATTGTTTTGTCTGAGTCCCCTGTGAAGAGAACTCACTGACACCTCATGTGAAGTTTCAGAGTTCCACACTGAGCAGCAGAGATTCTGAAAAATAGAAAAGTTAAAACCCAAGGTATCAAGAGGGTGACCTGGCTTGGCTCCCTTTTGTGCAGAAGGAGCAGGGCTGTGTTCCAGGAAGCCTGGGGAAAGCAGAGGGATCCTTTGCTCCCTGTTTTTCCCCAGCTGTTTCCAGCATCAATGGAGCTGGTCCCTACAGCCACACCAGTGACAAAGCCTCTCCTCATCTCCTGTTCCCCTCTCACCCTTTCTGCTCCATCCTCCAACCCTCCTTGTGGGATCCCAGCAGCCTGGAAATGTCACCTCTGTGCCTCTGCTTGTGTTCCAGGTCAATCCCAGCCTGCAGCACCCAGCCCTGAAGCAAAGAACCCTGAAGCAAAGAACAGCTCAGGTAATGCTGGAGACTGGGGAGAGCAGCCTGGGGACACCCCAGTGTGGAACTGGTCTGACTGGGCCACCCCCCAGGGCTGTGCAGGGGACACTGGTGGGGAGGAAGGAAATGTTGTGGTGTCAGAGCTTCTGATCCAGCCAAGCCACCCCACAGGGATCAAGGTGTGAGCAAAGCCAGGGGGGGATAAAAGTCTTCAAATTGAATAGGGAGAATGAGATGATCACAGAGTGGAATCCCAGAATGGTTTGGGTTGGAGGAGACCTTAAAGCTCATCCCATTCCCTATGAGCAGGGACACCTTCCACCATCCTGGCTGATCTTTAAGATCCCTTCCAACCCAAGCTTTCCTGTGATTTTTGACATGTACAGAAAACCAATTACACAAGAAATTATCTCCCCAGCTCCAGATCCACATCTGTTAGTGTCCACTTGGATTTCTGGAGACAGATCTCTTCCTGCTATGTTTCAGGAAAAAAAAAATAAAAAATCTAAGCATAGCTACCCTTCCAAAAGATCCCAAAAATATCAAGGAATAAGATCTCAAAAAGATTTCTGCTTCTAAGCCTTGCAGAAAAAAAGAAACTTATACTTAATCCTAAATTCCGATATTTCAGTGAAGCATTTGGATAAAGGGAGGGAAAAAACCCATCATAGAAACCTTGAAATCATTTCACCATTTTCTCAATTTATTGGAAAGCCAGGAGCAGTCTAGACAAAGAATTTGCCTGTAAATTCCCAGCTGGTGATCCACCCTTTCCTGCAGAGGGATTATTGAAAACTTTTCCCCTCACCTCTTGCTGTGGATCAGGGGCAGTTTGGAACAGGTTGAGGCAGAGGATGGAGCCTCCAAACCATTTCCAGAGCTGAATTATTTGTGCTTGGAGACTCTCACTGAAATGGAAGGTGAAAGTTGGCATTTCAGAACACGAGGAAATCATCACGTGGCTGCCAGGCAGGTCAAGTGTCTGGTGACAAAAAAACTTTTCAAGTTTTTCACCTTCACTTTTCAAGGCAGGGAAAAGCAGCAGTGGCCAAGCCTGACTTTCTCCAAGTGTTTGCTGAGCTCTGCCAGCTCAGCATCTCCTCACAGTGAAAAGAGCAAAAGGAAATTCCAAAGTGCAAGAGCTCCTTGACTCTGGGCAGGATGGAGGCTATTTCCCTGCTTTCCCTAGCAGGTTATTCCTAACTCTGGAGGAATTTGAGGGCTCTGCAATGGCTGTGCCCTCTCCAAGCAGTTTCTGAGCTGACTTTTTTAAAGTGACACCTCCGTTTCCCTACAGAGCCATCAGTAACAACAGCATCACTGACCGACCTGAACCTCATCTCTGGGGGCCAAAATACGACAGCCAAAACCTCCCCCACCCCTACAACAACCCTGGCAGCAACCACTGAGCGAGGTAAGGATGGAAAACTCAAATATTTGCTCAGGCAGGACCTGTCTGTGCCTCCCTCTTTATCCAAGCCAAACTGCAGGCATCAGAATATTGGGCTAGTCCACGTTGTGCTGGTTGTTCAGCAATTCTGCAAATATTGAATTTTTGCTGAAAGAGCAGCTCATTGCAGCTGCCCAGATGGACACAGCCAGGCCAAGGCTATAGCAGAAAATCCAGATCATGCTTTATCAAATATTGGAGCAGCTCCAGCCTCCCCAGGCTCACCTGTCAGGTACACTCTGAGCACTCACACCTGGCTGATTGGGCAGCCTGATGTCTGTCTGGAGAAAAAGTTATCATGCAAATAAAGATTTTTACACCATGGACACCCAACAGCTCTCCACAGTAGAATTTTTAGTGGCTTCCCAAATTAATTGTCCTTTCCCATGTTTTCTTTATCTAGATGATAAATCCAGTGGAAACAGAAGCACAGCAGCTCCTCCTCCAACACCTCAAGGTACTTTGTCCTTTTAGAGACTAATAATAAGATCAGGTAATTTGGTGGCAAATCAAAGAGGTTCTCCAAGCACAAGTCATTTTTTGGGGGGTGAGCCATCCAAAATCGTGTCTGGTGTCTTTATCAGCAGTGATAACACATGAGATAAATGCTCTTAACATCATTTGCTGGGATGAACTTGAGCAGCTGAACAATGGATCTATGTTTAGGAGAGGGGAACTCTTTTAAAATCTTCTTAAATAAATAGAATTTTGCTTTTGACTGTTTGCTTAACCCAGCCTGTAAGCACAAACTGGAGAATTCAATAAGAGTTTTCTCAGAATAAGGGCAGAATCCAAGCGACTGGAAAACTGAAATCTGACACTGAGCTCATCCTCCATTAAAAATTCGGCCTCAAAAACCTGCAATGGTCAAGAAACTGCTCTGCCTCTCCAAGTCCCTCTCAGATATTTAACACAAGAAGGTGAGGAAGCTGTGGTCAGCTGTGCCCACACAGATGCCCACCCAGCAGGGCTGTGCCCAGCCAAGCTCTTTGCTCAGAGCAGATTTGCTGCTCATGCCAGCCCTGATTTACCACTCAGAAGCTCCACACATCTTTGCCTAAAAGTGCTGATGCTTCCAAAAGCCAGGTCTGCCCTTGTGTGAGACCCAACGTTTTCCAGGGATGGGGTATCCATGCCAGGCTTGGCAAACCACTGTGGCTAGAGGAACAATTTCAGAATGAAACAAAGAATTCGATGAGTGGAGAAAAAAATTGTACAGCAGCAGACCCTGCTTCTCCAGACTGTTCTGCTCCTTGTGGCTTCTAGATTTATTGTTTCATGCCTTTTCTCCTTTTTCTTCTGGCTTTTGGCAAAATCCCATTCCAAATCAGGGATGTTTGCTGTGGGACAGCACCTGGGTTCAGTGTCACACCTCTCCAGGCACCTCATCCCCTCTGGCAGCCCTGCTGCTGGAATGTGGGGATGGGAAAACAGGCAAGAAGATCCTACCTGACCTCCAGATGATCTTTCTGAAGCTCTGAAATATCACTTTGAGTCTCCTGGCAGGGCCTGTAGCTGCTCATTAAGGTCGATGCAGACACTCTGGCTGTTCAACAACAGCCTGGAGGCAGCAAAGGATGTTTTTCCTCTGTACAAGGGAAACACAGAGCCACACTTGGGCTGGTTTTACATTTCCTTGCACAGGCACTGGAAGCAGCTGTCACAAAGCAAGCAGCTTCACACAAGCCAGTTTATCCCACTGAGAACTGGAGTCCTTGCTGGGACAAAGCTCTGTGCATACACACATGGGGTACAAGTTAATTTATTGGTTGGTTTAATTACTTCTAGATAACCCAGCGTATCAAATCCATTCATTTCAAGCCCAGAGACAAGCCAAACACTCAATCCACACCCACACTCTGCAATATTTTTCCCCCTAATCAGACTTAAAGTCTCAGTGTTTATGACCTACAGCACATCCATCACTTTCCCAGCTCAGTCTTCCAGCCTTGTTTTGCTGTTTCTGCCTCAAACCTGGGACTGCAGACCCTAAAGAGTTTACAAAGGGTATTTGAATTTTGGTTCTCTAGGTTTCCATGGAAAATAGTACAAAGTAGGTTTGGTGGGAAGCTTTTAGTATGGAGGTGGGAGTATTAATTCCATGTTTCCCCAGGTATCACCAGCATTACTGTGAATCCATTCTCCTCTCCATTAATTCCTTTGGTTCCTGGATGTCACTGGAGGTCAAGACTCACATTCTGTGTCTCTCTGTGCAGGTCAGGATCCCGTGAGGAACGAGAGCATCACCACATCAGCAACTCAAGGTGCTTCCTCCTCACACATTTCATATTCCACATTTGACATTCCTCTGCACAGCCAGCAGCAAGGCCATCACAAAGCTGGCTTCAAGGCAGTGTGGACACCAGAGATTTCCTGAGGGGTGATGAACATCCCAAGCAGCCCTAGAGAGGCTCTGCAGGAACAGCACTTCAGGGCAACCTCTCGAGCCTGGGAACAGCAGGAAAGGTGCCAGCGATGGCAAAAGGTTCTAAAAGGAGGGAGGCTGGAAAAATTCCCTCCTCAGATGAAGTGCCAGCACTGACTTTGACCTTTCCCCACCGGGGTCCCAGAAGGAAACGCTGTGGGTGCTCTCAGCTTGTCCATAAAAGGGGCCCCACCCCAATGATTCCACACAGGTCTCGCTTATTTTGCTCTTAAGATTGATGAGCCTGGCCAGGATCCAAACTTGGATCTTCAGTGAAGTGCAAGTGAGAGTTAGGGCCTCTAGCAATGCTAGGAATGCTCTTCCCAGCTGTGGGAGAATTTTAATATAAAATATATAAAAATAATATTAATCTATCCATAGACTCTTTTATATAAATCTACCTTTCTCTTCTCTGTAGGCACCTCCAAACCCATCACCCCAACACCCAACTCCTCCAGCCACTTGCCTGAGCCCACCCCAACAGATGAGAAATCACCACTGACAGTGGCAGCTTTTGGTAAGGATTTGGGGCAGCTTTTGGTAAGGATTTGGGGCAGCTTTTGGTGAGGACTTGTGTCACCCAGGGAGAGGAGGGGGCTTTCTTTCACCAGGCTTTGGACACCCCAATTCATGAGACCCTGGCACAGAGTGCCCAGAGCAGCTGTGGCTGCCCCTGGCAGTGTCCAAGGCCAGGTTGGATGGGGTTTGGAGCAGCCTGGAACAGTGGAAAGTGTCCCTGCCATGGAATAGGGAGGAATGGGATGAGCTTTAAGGTCCCTCCCAACCCAAACCATTCCAGGATTCTAAGTCTGAGGGATTCTTAGCAGGACAAATTTCCTGTGCAAAGAATTGTTTGATTGATCGAGGCCTGATGTCAGTATCAAATCTACGCTTGATTTAAAGTGTCCAAAAGTGGTTTATGGGACAGATAACATCACCCACAGCTCCAGCTTGTCTCCCCCTGTTACATGACTTATTTATCTGGCTTTACACACTTTTGGGATAAGATTTACCAACTGTAGCAGGAACACACGGACTCTTATCAATCCCCAGTGTAATCAGCTGACTTCTGCCTTCCTGGCACTGCCTTACCAATTAATTATTTATTGATTAAGTATTCATAGCAGCCCTTTGAGGTTAAAACACAGGAGGATAAAGCTATTTGTTCTAACAACTGTTTGCTTCTCTGCCTATTAGGAACCGTGCTCACATTAATGAAAATATTGATTTTTTTAGCCATGTTTTGATGTTTCTCTGCTACTCAGACGGTTCTTTCCTCCACCCCCAGGTGTCATCAGTTTTGTTGTTATCCTGATAGTGGTGGTCATCATCCTGGTCAGCGTGGTCAGCCTGAGGTTCAAGTGCAACCACTCCAAGGACTCGGAAGGTATTTGTCTGGGGGAATCTGTGCCTCCCCAATCAACAAGTCACCAGTTTCCATGTGGATCTGGCAATTCCTAAAAGATGAAAAATTTGAAAAGCTTACACAGTGGTGGGGAGGTTTGGAAGGTGGACTGGAACATGGATTGAGCAGTCAGGAAGGCAATGTGACCTGAGCCCCAGCCCAGCCTGGTCTGGATGTGGTCTCAAATTTCCTGCAGCTCAAATTCCAAGAGGTGGGCGGCTCTTCCAGCAAAAATCGTGGAGTTTGACACTCCTTTTCCTCAGGAATCCCATTTCCCACGGAGCAGTGCCCAGCACAGGGCAAGGCAGAATCTTTCCTAAAGCCCAGCAGATCCTGCCTGTACATCCCCTTAGCTGAAGGGTTTTCCCGAATAAACTCCCAAGTTTCCCCCATGGTGTCTCAAATCTCATTCCCATTTCATTTATATCCCTGCACCAAGTAATTCAGAATAGAGCTGATCGATTTGATGATTTCTCACCTCTACATCACCACCTGCTTTTCTCCCCCCAGACAAACAGAAACCAGGAAGCTCCATGGTGTCAGAGAGGTAAGGCTGCTCACACCACCCACATCTGACTGAGAGTGCCTGTTTCATCTCAGAGCTAATTTTAGCAAGGGAAAGAGTCTGCTTTGGTTATTTCAGGTGCAAGGAAGCTTGACAAGACATCTTTGAGAGAGTTAGAAAAGCAAAGTCAGCTTTGATAACACCTCATCCTCTGATAGAGACACAAATAGAAGACCAATATTTAGGGGGCTCTGCACTGAGAGAAGACTCAAGGCAGATTGATTGTTTTCCTTGTCTAAATAGAGCCTCGAGGTCTAAACTCGAGTTTCTGGATCTCAGAGCAGTCTTAGGTAAGCCCTAAGATGCCCATTAGTGTTTCCAGTGAGAGCAGGACAAAGGAGCCCCAGTTCAGAGACTTTTGGAAGAGAAACATGAAGCACAGAATGGTCCATCAGAAGCCCATGGTCCATCACTGCTATTCCAGAGAAGAGGCTGAACGTGGGAGAAGAGCAGGAAATAAGAGCTGGAAAGGACCAAAACATTTTTGCTCCTATTTTTCCATCTGATGGTTTCCCAAACCCTGCTTTGGAAAGGGACAAGGGGCACGGGGAGCAAAGTCTGTAAGATTTTAAGTGCCAAATTTGCATCAGCATCAGTGGTCACTAAATACTCTTAACCTGAAGGCACTGAGGCAGAACATGCCAGAAAATGGGACAGTACTCCCTAAAGTTCCCTGACCCCCAAAGTCATCCAGCCTCCACTGGCAAGGAATGCACATCCCAGCACTCAGGGTAGGAAAAAAGGGGAATTCCACCTTCCAAAGCCTTGTAACCCACTGTGGATGGGCCCAAATCAGGACAGCAGCTCAGTGGGTGGTGGAAAAACCAAATCTGGTCCCCCATACCAGCCCTGGCCTTGCCTCTTTGCCTCCAGTTCTTCTGTGCAAAGAAATTTTGTCCCTGAGGGTGTCTGAGGAACACCTGGACGTGGCACTCAGTGCTCTGGTCTGCTCAAAGGTCGGGTTTAGTGATCCTGGAGGTCTTTTCCAAGCTCAGTGACTCTGTGGTCCTGTGATTCCCTCTCTTGTTCCCCAGATTAATTAATTATCTCCTCCTCTCCTTGGCAGCTGCTCGGCAGACACAAGCCAGAAGGGGAACAGCATCACTCTGATCTCCATGAAGAACATCAACACCAACAACAGCATGAGCTACCCCCCGTCAGAAAAGGTTTTCCTTTTCAGCCTTGCTTTTTAGGGAATCAGCTGGGGATCATTTCTCTGGCTGGATAAGAGCATGCCTTGAGGGATTTCTTTGCTCTTTTATTCCTTCAGAAATATGACAAAAACCAGCTGTCACCAAACTTCTAAAGGTCCAAAGTGCTTTTCCAGTGAGTCTGGTGAAAAGTTTGAGTGCTCACCTCAGGTTTACCTGGGCTGGCTGAACTCGAGGTGCTGAGTTTACCTCATGTACCCAGGTGACATCACCTGTGGCCAGCTGCAAAGCTGGAGGGGTTTGCCATTAAAAATGAAGAGATTTGTGAGAAATCGAGGTCTCACCCTCCAGCCCAGCTTATCCACTCCTGCCCCACAGGTGGTTGAGTGCTCTCAGGTCCATCCCACATGAGAAATTTTCAGTTGTTTTGGAGCTGGGACTGATTTGGGAGAACACATTTCTCTATTCCTTTTGTCAGCCCAAGCAGGCTGCTGATGAACCACTTTTTGTTCTTTTGGCAGGTGCTATGAAGCCAAGAGCCCAGGGCTTGAAGCTGACACGTGACAACCAGCAGTGGCTTTCTAGGTTCTTTTTTTTTTTTTTTTTTTTTAATTTTTGTCCTTCGGGGAAAGAGCAAGGGTGGACTTTATATATAAATTATTATGTCCTTTCTGATCAGCACATTTACAGTAGTGTCCTACATAGCTTCCCCACCTGGGGCCTAAGGGCTTTCTCCAGTTACAGCCTGCCACGCTCGGTGCTTGATACTTAACTCTATTTTTGATATGCCTTCAAACACTCAGATAATTCCAGCAGCAAGAAGCACCAAAGCACCATCCACTCTGCTAATAAACCTCTGCCTTACATTAATGGCCTTTATAGTCAGTGCCAGGCAGTCACAGGCTCGTTAATCAGCATAGCCCCACGTCGAGCCAGACCCGAGGCTGGGAAAGCCTGATCCGAAGCTGAAGGCCTTAAATGCCCAAATTCTGGGTCAAATCCCAGCAGGGCTGCTCCAAGCCCCTTATCCCCAGTGCCCTCATTGTCCCCACAGCAGTGGGATGTCACATCCACCTACCTCACAGGGTTGTTGTGAGGCTTTGTTAATCCCTGTCTGTAAAGCGTTTGGAGAGCCGTGAATTAAAGGTGCTGCTGAAATGCAAATCACCATCTTAAACACTTTATTATTATTATTAATAATAATAATAATAACAACAGAGCTTCAGGAAGGCAATTCGTTATCTCCCCACGTGCTCAGAGGCTCAGCTGAAGTGTAAGGAACAAAGTCCCAGCTTAGAGCAGGGGTTTATCTCAGTCTACAATGAATGGTCACAAGCAAAATGCTGAGCTCCTTCAGCTCCTGGATTGTGGCAGCCCAAGTTTGCCAGGAGAGCTTCCAGCATCTTCCACCACTGCTTTCCCAAAGCTTCCCAGCACCAGGAAGAGCAGCATCCCCCTGTGCAATGCAAGAGGCAGCTGTGCTTTGCAGCTGGCAAGGAAAAAAATTCAGCAAGAAAAAAAAAAAAAAAAGCAACATTTTCAAAGCTCCTGTTAAGAGCCAACGCACTTTTAACCTCTGAAATCTGCGCCGGGTAGTTTGATAAGTTGTTTCTTAATAAATGAAGCTTTTCTGGTAATATTTATGAAAAGCCAAATGTTGTCATTCACCCAAGCTCCATCAGACTGATGAATTTGTTTAACACAGAATTCCAGATAATTCCCAGTTGGATGGACCCAGACAGCCCCAGTTCCCAGAGACCTGTGACTCCACATGGAGCACAAGAAGAAGATTTTGAGTGAAAGCAAAGCTTTAACAAATCTCCCCGGACCTCTGAGATTCCAAAGGATCTCAGCACTGCTTTACTTTTCCTTCCTTTGACCTCCTTTTTCCTTCTTGAGGGTCTATAAATGAGGGTGGGTAGGGCTGGCACAGGGTGCCCAGTGCCCCTGGATCCCTGGCAGTGCCCAGGGCCAGGCTGGACATTGGGACAGTGGGAGGTGACCCTGGCAGGTGGGATGAGGGGAAAACACCAACAGCATTTCAATGATGAAGAAAATCAGGAAATGTTTTGCAGTGTGGAGCTGGAACAGGACACAGCCCTTGTTATAAATGAGAGACAAAAGTCTCGATATTCAGCAAAATTCAGATTGCTTTATTTGATATAAACAGAGCAAGCAGCGTTGGGGAACGTCCACGCTCCACCCAACCTCCGTTTGCAGCCTCTTCTTATACTGTGGGTTCTCGTTGTAATCAATAATCTTTGGTTTTTTGTTGTCATAAGCAGTGGTGGTTGAATAAACATCCTTGTAGATCACCACCAGAGAAGTTCTGGGAGTCTGGATTTTGGGATAGGCAGCACTGATCAGACAAAGGCAGGAAGGGATATTGGGAAGGCTGATTTTGCAAGCCGATACAACTTATTTGGAAAACATAACATAATATAATGTAATATAATACAACATAATATACCATAACAAGGTGATTTTAAACAGAATTATTTTATTATATAATTTCCTTTATCTAGTGTCCATACTTCACTTCAGAGCTTAGTATTCCGGTTTACACAAACCCCAATGCTTTTGTGATTAACACGAATCTTTTATCAATTACCACACTGATGTGCTGGGGTGATGAAGACAAAACAGTCCCGTTCTAGGTAAGAACTCAAGGACAGTTTCTCCAAACTTCAGGCCCTAAGCACAAACTCCTTGGAAAGGTGGAGGGTGGGTTCATGCAAATTAACCAGAACCTATAAAAGTGTAAGATTTGGTGACCAACCCTTTCCTTTCCTTCCATCTTGGAGCCATCCGGGCAGGGGCCACCACTGTGGCACTGATATTGCTGGGGTGTGGCTTCTGTAGGCCTTTCGTGGGCCTCACAATAAACATCCATTTTATTCTCCTTAACTCTGTGTGCAGCCTCTGTTCCAGCTCCTCAAGGCCTCACAATAAACATCCATTTTATTCCCCTTAACTCTGTGTGCAGCCTCTGTTCCAGCTCCTCAAGGCATCACTTTCCTGCTCGGAACATTCCACAGTTCCATGACATTCCACCGTTCCACCATTCCCTGACCTCCCGCTCCCCTCAGAAACCCCCCTCCCATGACGTCACCGCCCTTCGCCGTGACGTCACGGGCCCGCTCCCAGCAGCCCCCGCGCACAAGATGGCGGCGCGGGGCGGCGGGCGGTGAGCGAGGGGCGGCAGCGGCCGCGGGCCGCCATGACCTACACGGCCGAGCAGCTGGACGGGGTGCAGCGGTGAGCGGGCAAAGGAGGAGCTCGGGAGGACGGGGGGGAGGCGAGGGAGGAGCCCGGGGAAAGGCGGGGAGCGGGCCCGGGTTAACCCCGTGTGCGCCCTCAGGATCAAGCGGTGCCGGGATTACTACGAGATCCTGGGGGTGAGGCGGGACGCCGGCGAGGAGGAGCTGAAGCGGGCGTACCGCAGGCTGGCCCTCAAGTTCCACCCCGACAAGAACCGCGCGCCCGGAGCCACCGAGGCCTTCAAAGGTGAGGGGGGGGACAGCGCCGGAGCCGGGCGGGGTTCGGACACGGCGGCGTCTTCACAGAACCCTGCTGCGGCTCGTGCTGCAAAATACACATCTTCCCTTAGAAACAACGGGAAATGCATCCCAGGTCTCATTCCCTGATAGTTCTGAGGAGCTTTGCAAGGTTCTGGAGGGTCACAGGGAACGGTCTCTACACTGTCAGAAAGGATAGATGGGATATTAGGAAGCAATAATTCCCTGTGAAGATGCTGAGGCCCTGGTACAGGGTGCCCAGAGAAGCAGCTGATCCCCTGGATCCTTGGAAGTGTCCAAGGCCAGCTTGGATGGGGCTTGGAAGAACCTCGTCAAGTGGGAGCTGTCCCTGCCATGGCAGGGGGTTGGAATGAGGTGAACTCCGTTGTTCCTTCCAACCCAAACCATTCTGGGATTCCATGATGCTGAAGAAGGTTCAGAACTTGGAACTGACGCTGCCCATGCAGCAAAATTGGGTGTTTGTCATCAACTGCTCCTTGTCATGAATAAATTGTTATTTTTATATATATGTATGGGAGTATGAAATTGCATCCCATGTGCTGTGTCTGGAGTTCTCAGCTATGCTGCAGTGTCTACATCACCCATATTTCCCCTTTCCATGCAGCCCAGCAGGAGGAAAGCAGGTGATTCATTCACAGTGTGTTAAAACAAGGAGCTTCTGGAGGGCTCTTCTTTATTTGTTTGTGTTTGGGTTGTATTTCTTTATGAACTTGTTCTGTCAGAGATCAGAGAAGAAGATGAGCCAAACAAGCACTTCTGAGTGGCTGGATGTGAGATGTGAAATAGATGTGCCACACAGCTTCAGGAGCATCTCTGCCAGCAGGAAAAACTTGGGATAGCCCTGTAATTTTAATTGGTCCCTGCAGTTATTAACTTTGTGTTAATTGTATGTGGGACATGAAGGTGCACTCAGACCAAACTTGCATTTGACTTGAGCTGATAAAGGGCTCCATTCTCACCCAATTTCTTGGCTGAAGTGGAATTAGTTTTACAAATATTTCAAGTTTCTCCATGTACTGGGACACTTTTTCTCCTGGCATCAGTGACAGCAGGAAATGGTTTCCATCACAGGTAATGCCAGAGCTGTTACACATCCTTTGTAAAAGCAGCTCAATCTTTGGTCAAACACAAATTCCCTAGGCTTCTTTGGGCTTTTGTTTTGTTTTTTTTTGCTTCTCCACTTAGAAGAGTGTGAGCTGTGGGGATGTAACACTGGTTTTAATTCCCTCTCCAGCAATAGGCAACGCTTTTGCAGTTCTGAGCAACCCTGAGAAACGGCTCCGCTACGATGAGCTGGGCAGTGACCACGAGCACGTCAGCACTGGCCAGGCCAGGCACTACAATTACTACACAGAATTCGAAGCAGACATCACACCAGAAGAAATATTCAATGTGTTTTTTGGTGGGCACTTCCCTACAGGTCAGTACCTGTCTGCAGTGGTTTCCAGTGGACTGATAAAACTTGAGGGAACAGCTGGAGCTGGGATAAAGCAGGGCCAGGCTGGATTTTGGGAGAAGGTTCTTCCCTCACCCAGAGGGTGCTAGGCACTGCTCGGGTTCCCCAGGAATGGGCACGGCCCTGGGGCTGCCAGAGCTCCAGGAGGGTTTGGACACCACTCCAGGGATGCCCAGGGGGGATTGTTGAGGGGTCTGTGCAGGGCCAGAAGCTGTATGATCCTTGGGACTCAGCATATTCTCTGATTCCATAAACCATGAGGAAGTTCAGCTTCCCTTGGGATTGCTCAGGGAATACATCTGAAAAGAGCAGAAACCTTTTCACATTTGATTTCTGCCTTTCTTTTATTCCCTCCATCATCTGAAGCCAGTAATGGTATGGGAGGTAAAACAGGGTGTGAATGAGAAGGGATCAGAGTTGGTTTTGATGGTGGTTGGACTCATGACCTCGGAGGTCTTTTCCAGCATGAACAATTCCGTGACTTGAGGCACCTGACAGCATTCCAGGCCAGCATGGCCCAGCTCCTGGAGCTGTGGTCTCAGGGGAAGCAGGAGCTCCTGTGCCTCACAGCAGCCTGTGCTGTAATGAAATTACAGCCTGCCAGGAGAGGAGCCAGGATCAAGGGGATGTGCAGGATCCAAGAGATGTGCAGGATGAAGGGATGTGCAGGATCCAAGGGATGTGCAGGATGCAGGGATGTGCAGGATGCAGGGATGTGCAGGATCCAGGGGATGTGCAGGATGAAGGGATGTGCAGGATCCAGGGATGTGCAGGATCCAAGGGATGTGCAGGATCCAGGGGATGTGCAGGATGAAGGGATGTGCAGGATCCAAGGGATGTGCAGGATGCAGGGATGTGCAGGATCCAGGGGATGTGCAGGATGAAGGGATGTGCAGGATGCAGGAATGTGCAGGATGCAGGGATGTGCAGTGGGAGCTGTACCTGGAATAGCTCCATGCATGCCCCAGCCCAGCCTTGCCTCTTGGATTTGTAGGAAGAATTGATCCTGCAAGATCAGTGGATTAAAATGAAATCTGAAAGGTGTGAGGACTTCAAGGGCCTTCCTGGCAGCATCTAAGGATTTGCTTTAGCACTCTTGGGGATTTTCACCTCCAAAGTATCACACAAAGTGAGTTACACCCCAGTTACAATAGCCTGCAGACACACAGATGAGTAGTTACTTACTAACCCTTGCTGTGAGTGGTGCATTTGCAGCTAAGGGAACCTCAGATCCCAGACTTGCAGCAGGGGATTTGCAAAGCCAGCCTCAGCATGGTGTAATTCCAGCTGGAGTCTGCAGCTTTTCCATCTCTGACTGTGCAAGGAATTGCACCTGGATGTGCCCTTTGTGGGACATCACCCTCATGGAATGGGCCTGTGGGGAACAGGGATGCTTGGAGTGGAAGGTTTGGATTAGGGTTATTGGGTTTGGGTTAGGGTTATTGGGTTTGGGTTAGGGTTGTTTGGTTTGGCTTAGGGTTATTGGGTTTGGGTTAGGGTTGTTTGGTTTGGGTTAGGGTTGTTTGGTTTGGCTTAGGGTTATTGGGTTTGGGTTTGGGTTATTGGGTTTGGGTTAGGGTTATTGTCAGTCCAGTAGAATCTGGAGGAACCACCTCTGTCCAATAGGGCTTTGCAGTAATTTGTCCCCAGATTTGTGTGTAGAGTCAAGGGGGAGGCAGTTAGGGTTAGGATTAGGTCTAGGGTATGGGTTAGAGTTAGTGTTATGACTGGGGTTAGGGTTAGGGTTAGGGTTAGGGTTAGGGTTAGGGTTAGGGTTAGGGTTAGAGTTGGGTTAGGGTTTGGGTTTGGGTTAGGGTTATTGGGTTAGGGTTAGGTCTAGGGTTAGGTCTAGGGTATGGGTTAGGGTTAGGGCTAGGGTTAGGGTTAGGGTTAGGGTTAGGGTTAGGGTTAGGGTTAGGGTTGGGGTTAGGGTTGGGCTTAGGTTTAGGCTTAGGCTTAGGCTTAGGGCTAGGGCTAGCCTTAGGGTTGGGGTTAGCCTTAGGGTTAGGGTTTTTGTTTGGGTTAGGGTTAGGCTTAGGCTTAGGGTTAGGCTTAGGGTTAGGTTTAGGCTTAGGGTTAGGCTTAGGGCTAGGGCTAGCCTTAGGGTTGGGGTTAGCCTTAGGGTTAGGGTTTTTGTTTGGGTTAGGGTTAGGGTTAGGGTTAGGGTAGAAAATTGAGTTGCTGTGGGAGGAATTAGGGTGCTGAGTTTATTTGGCAGACTGGCATAAAAGAGATAATGGGAATTTTTGCCAAAGTAGCAAAGGCTTAGAAAATAAAAATAAATTTTTTTAGCAGTGGGTGTTGGCACTAAACATGAGTTCCCCTCTGGGCTTTGTGGGCATCTTTATGGCTTTGTTTTTACTGAACAGTTCTTCTCTATGTATATTCCATGGAAAAATAGTTAAATTTAATATGTTAAATGTGATTGGACTCAAAGGAATCTCCATGTGTCAGAGTCTTTCAGTTGTAGTGAAGAGAGAGTTCAAGTTCTTCTGTTAAAAAATAAATGCACATGGAACAAAAGAAACTGCTGCCTTAAATTCTTGGAGAAACTTAAAATTTGGGAATCTTTTTTTTTTCTAAGCACTCCTATAAAAGCCATTCTTCTTTTCCCACACTGGCTGCTTCTTTTCACAGCTTGATAAAACCCTGTCTGAGCAATGTTGAAGGATAGAAAGAAAGTTTCTTTTTTCCCTAAAGAAACTTTCCTCCTTGGAGCCAGCCTGTCTTGGCTCGCTGTTGGAGCTCTGACTGCACACATGCCTGGGGCTTGGAAAATCTTTGAACAAGCAATGGAACAGAGATTTTGATACAATAGCACGGGTCACCTTTGCCCAGGTTTCTTGCAGGATTCTTTGGGAAACTCAAAAATAAAGGACGGGATAAGAGTATAAAATAATGTGACATCTTCCCCAGGGCTTAAAAATAGTTTTGCATTTCTGTTGTGATGATAAGCCACAGATTTCAATTCTCTAACACAAAGACATTCTGAATTTCAAAAGAGGAGAGTACAGCTCTTATTAAGATATTCATATGGTGATAAAATCAGATCCTGAGCTTCACATTGAAGCAGCAAATGCTATTTTTCCCTCATTTTAGATTTTTTTAAAATAAATCAACTGCATTCCATGTGCAAGAAAGAAAATCCTGATTTGTTCTCCTTTTTTACTCTTTTTAAAACCTCTTTCTTTATTATGAAATAATTAAGTGAAATTATTAATGGCTTGGAGGCAGAGGACTTAGCAATGAGGGTAGAAGAAGACCACATTCAATAATTATGGGAGCCCATAATTCACAGCCTGAGCCTGGTGAAGCAAATTCATTGTCCTGCCACAGCCTTGCAAGTGAATGTGACAAGAACAGCATTAAAATATGAGATACAATCATAAAAATCAGAACATGTTTCTGCAGCTTGATTTAAATTAAGATGGATTGAAGCACGCTGCAATTTCTCTGGTAGGATTTTTGGAATAACATTGTCGTGGTGTTTTAATTCTGAAATGGTTTTTGTGCTTTTTACTCTGAGATGTCCCAGCTGTAATTCAGGCTGTATAAACCCGAATAATTGAATAGAAAGTGAGGAATTCAGGTGAGTAGCAGATGGGTGAAACGTGAGTGTGTGCTGCTTTGTTTTTACAGGGAATATCCACATGTTCTCCAATGTAGCCAGAGATGCTCACTATTACCCACGGAGGCACCGGGCTGAGAGGGCGTGGACACAGGAGCCAGAGGAGGAGGAGCACAGGCCACAGGTAGCCAGGAGGGGACATCTCCTCACTTTCAATATTTAAACACCTCAGCAGGGTGAGGGAACAAACCCTCCCAGGCTTGAGTGCTCAGTGTTTGTCCTCAAGCAGCCACAGGGATGTTTTCTTTGTCACCGGGTTGCTGTTGTTAATCACTGCTGTAAAGATCTTTTGTATTTGGAGCACCTCAGGCCTTTCTGTTTTCTGTCACTGAGGGTTTTGCTGCTTGCTTGCTTTTTGCAAGCTCCAGTGCTTGGTAATCCCAACAACAATTAGTCCAAATGAGGATTGGTGATGGATGTGGAAGCAGTGGTTTGTCCTCAAGGTGGATTTAATCCTTCAGTAAATGAGCAGCCAGGGGCTGCACAGGCCTCTTCCAGCTGGGGACAGGATGGGCTGGGACACATTTCTGCCAGCTGAGACTTCAGAGGAGACACAAGGTGTGCTTTGTTGTCAGTGCACATACACACCTGGCACCTGCCTTGGCAAGATCTTCCTCTGGAGACAGCCTGTTAACCTCCAGGGATCATTCTCCAAGGAAAATCAGTTTTTCCTTGTGGGTCTCAGGCTTAGAGAAAATAAAAATCTGATACAGCTGACAGACAGCTAAGCTGGGGGAAGTGAATCCAGCTCCTCACTTCAGGAAGGACACTGAGGGGCTGGGATGTGTCCAGGGCAGGGAATGGAGCTGGGAAGGGACTGGAGAATTCCTGAGGGAGCTGGGAAGGGGCTCAGCCTGGAGAAAAGGAGGCTCAGGGGGGCCCTTGTGGCTCTGCACAACTCCCTGACAGGAGGGGACAGCCGGGGGGATTTGGGATCTGGGAACAGGGAACAGGGACAGGAGGAGAGGGAACGGCCTCAGGCTGGGCCAGGGGAGCTCAGGGTGGATTTTAGGGAAAATTTCCCCATGGAAAGGGTGGTCAGGGATTGGAAGTGCCCAGGGAGGGTTGGATCCCCATCCCTGGAGGTGTCCCAGCAATTCCTGGAGGTGGCACCGAGTGCTCTGGGGACAAGGTAGGGATGGGCACAGCTGGGACTCCATGGGCTGGGAGAGCTTTTCCAGCTTCAGTGAATCCCACATCAGGAATCCTTGTTGCTATCCCATGGCAGAGGGCAAAACCTAAATAGCTGAATATTGTATTTTCCTCTGGATGAGAAAAGGCATTTAAAGGCAGTTTAGAAAGGAATGGAGGAGCAGAGGGAAAGATCAGTGCTTTATCTTTGATAGTTTCCACTCTTTTGTTCTGCTAAATTAATCCAATCAATGAAAAGCCCCAATGTCTGAAGTTATACTGCATGGGAGCTCTTAACCCTTCAGTGCTCAGCCATCAAATGCAGGGTTTGAGCAGAGGCTGAGATTTTTACAAATGAGAGCAAATTGGGAGGGTGCAGGAAAACCCTCTAAAAAAATAGGGAATTGCACATGGGAATTGCAGGGTGTTCCTGCAGGCTGGACACTGACAGGTACAATACTGCTCTGGGCACTGTGAAGGAAGGGGCAGAGGAGAAGATAATAGAAAGAAAATTGTGTTTAAGAGTGTTCTGATATTATTAAGAAAGGTTTCTTAAAAATTACAATGTCTTCCCTCTCAAAATCCTAGAGTACTTGCTCTTTTTTCTTTGAAGCTGTTGTTGATCTGTGATTGATAGCCTGGCTTCTGTGAACAGATGCCTTTTTCCATCTGTATTTTCTTGACTGCTAATCCTTGTACTTTTCAGAATTCATACTCTGCATTTATCCAGTTGATGCCAGTTTTTATCATCATAATAGTGTCAGTTATCACCCAGCTGATGGCCACCAACCCACCCTACAGCTTATTCTACAAATCGTAAGTCCTTCAAAACCACATTTTTTCTGCTCTTGCTGTTTGCAGTGTGGAGGCAGATGGAAGTTGGGTTTGATAGCAAAATTCCTGTTAATGTTCTGCTCTTTAGAGAAGGGATAGCAACAGATAAGGGAATAGCAACAGCCTGCACTGGTGAGTTCTGAGCACTGTGAAATTTGGGGAGCTTTAGTGCACAGGATGCTGAACTGAGCTGGCATGGAATGGTTTTGCACAGTTATACAACATGGGGAGTGTGGATGTCAGTCAGCCTCTGATCTGACCAACCCCCAGAATCTGTGGCAACTCTGAGGTTGCTCTGAAAAGCAGCTAAAAAATGAAACCTGTGGTTTGCAGTATAAATCCAAATCTTTTCTGGAGCACGAATTCCATTGGAAGCTCAGCAAATCATTAAAGCCTTGAAATGCTCTGGTTTAACCTCTCAGAGGAGCAGAGACCTGGGGGCTGGTGGGCTCTGGGAGCAGGAGGACCCCACCAGAGCTGCTGTACTGGGAGCTTGTGGGGCAGAGGAAAACCCCCTGCTCTCAGCATCCAGGGCTGCAGGAGGGACAGAGCTGACCTGGGCTGGCCCAGGCTGACACAGGAGAGGGATTGGGAGGTTTGGGACAAGCAGCAGCTCCAGACAGTCCCTTGTTCCCTTCCAGGACTAAAACTGCTCAGGCCCAGCCTTGCCCTCCTCCCATCTGCCAGAGCAGCCCAACACCCCTCAGCATTTTACCACACAATGTCAGTGTGAGGCCCTCAGAAAAGAACAGGAGGGTGGATTGGTGTTTTTAGGGTGGGTTGGTTTTTGGTCTTTTTTTCCCCCAGGGAGTGTTTTTGCTATCTGCCAGTCCCATGTGAAACCTCCCACGCTGCCCCCACAGCAGCTGAGCTGCTTTTCTTCACTCCCTCCCCTTCTCCTGGTGATGGGAGACAGAGCCTGGTTCAGAGTTAGGATCTTCATCTAAATCACAGCCTTCAAACAACTGAACAGCCTAAAAACTAAAAGAAATTGGGGACACCTCTGAGACACAGGGAAGGAGAAGGAAAAGAAGAATCCAGGCAAAAGGGGCAAGCAGGATTCCTTTGAGTAGAATGTAACCTTTGTGTTTTGGCTGCCTGCCTCTCTCTGTGGGCAGTGATTCGAGCAGAGGCCTGGGTATTTTGGCTCAAATAAGGAAATGAACTCCAGGAGTGTGGTTTAACCCAGTGACTGTGTCAGAGGGGCTCATTCTTCCTACAGGGTATTTTCCAGCCTGTTCCATGCTTCTCTTTGTTTCCTGGTGATTATAAAACCCTGAAGAAAAGTGTAACTGGAATCTCCCCTGCTAAATTTTATTTCTGCTAAAGGATCCAAATAATTGGAAAATCCAGATCCAACTGCATTGTGCCCTAAGTTTTTATAAACCCTGGGATATTTTCCAATGGTTGTGGCAGGAGGGTGGATTCTGTTTGTACTGCTCATGCTGTTCACCAGATTGTAATTTCCTGACTGGATGGTTGAGGGAGCCATAATCCTGCAGAAATGAACTGTACAAGCATTGCTGTAAATATTTTCCTCTGGAAATGCTAATATGGAGAAATAGCTCTTGATTTCTTGAGTTCTGAGCTGCTGAAACATCTGATTTCTCCCTGCTGCTCCCACAGGTCCATAGGCCACGTTGTCAGCAGAGAAACAGAGAACTTGCAGGTGCCTTACTATGTTGATAAAAACTTTGAAAAGAATTATCAAGGAGCAGAACTTCAAGAGCTTGAGAAAACAGTTGAGAAAGATTACATAGACTACATTCAGACCAGCTGCTGGAAGGAGAAACAGCAAAGTAAGTTATTTCTGTCCCAAGGGTGTTTCAGGGGCTGGGGGTGGTTGTGCCTCACAAAGCTCTGCTGTTTTTAAGCCTTAGTTTCCAATCCTTGTAACATCTCAGCCTTGCACTGGTTTAAGGTGTCTCACATCTGCTCTTAACACTGAACTTGCTATTCTTGAGATCTGTCAAAATCCATTTTAAGTGATTCTGAGAGATGAGTGAAAAGTAGACTTCACCATTCGAGACGCTTTTTTTCCGCTCAGGTTTTATGCTTGAACAACTCTTAGTGATGTTTTGAAACATTCAACCCACCACATTTATGTAGCCCTGACAGATTGCTAGGCTGGAAAAGATCTTGAGACATCACCTATTCCTATGTTTCCTTTGCTGGAGCAGAATCAGTTTTGCTTTGATTGGCTCCACAAGAAGTTCCTGTAACTTTTTCCTTCACATTTCTCCAGGAGAGTCCAGAGCGTGTCCAGGTGCTCTTGGCTCCCTGGGCTCTGTTCCTGGTGTCAGTTTTCAAAACATGCTTCCGTGGTTTGGGTGTTATTTGCATTTTCTATCTTTAGCTGAGTTGGAGATCATGTTTTTCACCATTTTCAACTCTTACAAAAACAAGAATTGAATTCAGAAAGGAAGAACACAGATGTGAGCATTCAAAATTGTTATTTTCACTCCGCCCCGAGTGGATCAGTGGCACAAATAAAGTCATGTTAACCCCATATTTTATTGCTTGTTAATTGCTACTCATCTGGTTCATTTGAAGAGACAGTAAATTCCTGCTGCTTGCAGGATGGTAAGAAATAACAGAAATCACAAGGAGGAGCTTAGGCTGGGATGTTGTGACTGGTTTTATTCACTGATTTTATTCACTTAAAGAACTCATCAACTTCAAATGAGTCAGCAGTGAGTAGTGCTGTGTGTAAAGGAAGATGGAACAAGTTGTGTCTGTGAATGCTCAGGAGCAGCATTTCACACACTGGTGGGGGTTTTCAATTGCTCTGTGCAATTATCAGAACAATCCTCAGCCCACTGCTGAAAAGTTTTGTTTTCAGTTTATCTAAAGAAGACTCATTTAATCCTAAAGGAGGGGTGACAATAGTGTTGCTGACTCCAGGTTCTTTACAGGTATTTGATGGGAAGGATTGTTTTTGGCTTATTTTACTATAAAAGTTACCAATCCTGCTTTTAAAAAGAAATAAAAAGATGTAGGCTCTGAGATTAGAAAGGAAAAGAAGATATAATATAAGACCATCAAAGTCTCGAAGTTTTTGATTTGTGAACTTTGAGTATGGCAGGAGCAGCCTCCAGGGATAATGGATGTTCATACTCATAAATGTACATTTGCTAAAAGGGGAGAGTTTATTTCTTACAGGAGATTCCCTTGAATTAACCTGGTGCAGCTGAAAGTCACCACACTGTGACTTTTCACAGAGAGCTGGAGCTGAGGAGAGCCCAGCCCCAGCGAGGGGACAGGGTTTGTGAGTCTGAGAGAGCCCAGGATCAGAGAGGGGAGATGATCCAGCCTGCAGTGCCAAGCCCTGCTCCTGCAGAGCTCTGTGCACTCAGGGACTGTGTTAGTCACCAGCTGCAAATACATTTACAACAGCCACAGTTAGCATAGCCTAAGGCCACAGTGTCATTTAAAAACTCACATTTTCAGAGTGCTTCCCATCCAGGCCATAGCTGAGACCGGCCTGACCTTAGGACAGTCATGTTTATAAAAATAACCCCTGAATACAGGATGGAGTGCTGGGGAAAAGGTTCTGCAGATGCTGAGGCAGTTCTTAGTCAGCTGTTGCTGCACAGTGTTGGTCCCTTAATCCTTGCTGAAGTGTTGGACTCGGTGTGGTGAGCTCTTTGTCAGTTGAATGTCTATTTATAGTGCATTTGTTGTGTTTACTGAGGGCACGTTTCCCTTGAGCACCAGCAAAACAGACAGAGCTGAGTAGTTCAGGAACAGTTTGGGGTTTAAAGTCCTTGATTTTAAGACTTGAAAAGCATTACCTGGTGTCCAACAACCTTGAGGAAAACCTTTAAAATATTGGTAACATAACCTTGGTAATAAGTGATATTGGATTGGTTGTACCTTGTTCAGCCAGTCAGTTTTATAGTGCTGCAGCAGACTCCTCAGCAGAGCAGAATGTGGAAGTTGGGTGTGCTGTGGCTTTGGGTCTTCTGAAATCTGTGGCACAGTTAAGTTCAAAAAGCACATCCCAGGTTTTACAGGAGATGGTTCAGCTGGGATGGCTCAGTTGTGAAGTGAGGCTGCAGAGAGGTCACAAGGAGGCAACTGAAAATCAGGATAAGTATCACAGAATTATGGAATGGTTTGGATTGGAAAGGGCCTCAAAGCTCATCCAGTGCCACCCCTGCCATGGCACCATCCCAGGCTGCTCCAAATCCCAAAGTCCAACCTTGGACATTTCCAGGGATCCAGGGGCAGCCACAGCTTCTCTGGGCACCCCGTGCCAGCCCTGCCCACCCTGCCAGGGAGGAATTTCTTCTGTAATATCCAATGTAAATACAGTTGGAATTCAGCACCTCCTTGAAGAAAAGGCTTCAAAGGAACTACTCTGGGAAAGATTGAAACCCACAAGGAGCAAATGTGATGGAATGAACGCTGTCAAAAGTGCAGGGAACAATTTTCCCCAATTGAATAAATGTAAACTGAGATTCTCTAGTGCACAACTCCAGGGACAATTTCTGGGCTCAGGGACAATTACCTGAGCCTGGATTTTACTGGAGGTTTGACAAGGCTGTGCCCAGCACTGCTTGAGTGGCATTTTGGTTATAAACCTGTAAATGGATTCCTGCTCTAAAATGAGCTCTTCCTGCCTGTCAGTTTGTGAAGCTTTTCAGTGAGTGGGAGGAGGGTTAAATGGCTTTAAATTTCAGTGGGACAGAGGACGGAAGGCATGAAAGGATCTATTGAAGTTCTTTCCACTCTGAATAATTTTGTAGAATGAGGGGCTTGTAAGGTGTATAAAAGCTCTTTGAAAAATGGAGTGTCATCAGGTAGCCTGTGCTTACGGAGATGTTGACCTTTTCAGAAGTAAATTACTGCTGTTCTCCTCGGTGCATCTAATCCTGCAGCCAAATTATTCTGCAGGGAGAAACTTATATTAAGACTTCCTCAGCTAATCAGCAAAAGAAACTTCTGTGAATTACTGGGAGGAAATAATTTAAACAATGGGATTATTTCGGTTGTATGTGGCTTTTGAGAAGGAAGGGGAACAAAATGCAAAGTACATTTGAGATTGTTAATGAAAGGGCAGGGAGGCCTTTCAGGCGAGTCCCTTGGGTAGCTGTTCACCTTCCTGGCTTCAGTACCCAGTACCCACCACAATTAAAATTTAAAAGTGCCACAAGGATAACAAAGCACTTAGAAACAGTTCTTTAAAGGAGAGGCTCAGGGCTTCACCCTAATGCATCTTTTTTCTTTCATTTTTCAGAGTCTGATTTGTCCAATTTGGCCAAGCTCTACAGAGATGAGAGGTTAAAACAGAAAGCAGAGTCCCTGAAACTTGAGCACTGTGAGAAGCTCTCCAGTCTGATTGGGATGCACAAAGGGGGCTGACCAGGACGCACACACACACCTTCTGTACTTTTATTTATTGCTGTTTTAACTTAAGTTTTTTTTTTTCCTCCGTGTGAAAAGGGAAGGAGTCTGTTGTAAAGAGTCTGGATATTGGAGTCCCTCCGCAGGGGCCAGCACGAGCTGCAGGGCTGCTGTTTGCTGTAATATATCCTGTACATTCGATTTGGTTCCAAGGACCAGTGGCACTTTGTAAATTCATTCCCCAGGGCACGCCCTGAGCTCGGACCCGTCTGCCTGGGTGCTTTGTGTGCCCTCCAGGCTTTGTGTGCTTCCCAGGAGAGCTGGCTCCTCTCGGCTTCCTGCCTTTCCCCGTGGATCTGCAGCTCCCTGGATCGCCGTGCTGGGGCTGGGTGTCACCTCCCCGTGTCCCTCGGGGCTGTGTCACAGAGCTGGGGTGGTTCCAGTGCAGGAGGGACAGTCCCTGCCCCAGGGGAGGCACATTCCCAGCTCTCCAAGGGAGGGCTGTGCCCATCCTGACACCAGCATGGCAGTCTGGGAATTGCACCCATTCTCCAGTGGCTGCCTGGAAGAACTGTGCTCATTCCCTCCTCTGTTTCCAGTGGCATATTTTGAAGCTGGCTGTTCCATTCTGATTTTTATCTGCACACTCCCCCAGCTCTCCCCAGGGCCCTGCTTTTTTCCAGTACAGTTCTCATGTAGCATATTTTTACTCTGTTGAGCAGCTATGAATGTTTCACTTTAGACATGATATTGTAAAGAAGAAGATCCATGTGGCAACGTCCTGGTTTTTCTTGATCCTCCTTCACACAGCCAGGCCTTGAAGGGCAGGTTGGTGCTGGGTTGTCTTTGTGAGCAGCAGACCAGAGTTAGGCCAGAGTTAGGCCAGAGTTAGGCCAGTGTTGCTCCAGCTGAGCACCCCCATGCAGGCTGGTGTTTGCCCTCCATGGAATGAGCTGATTTTCCAGGGAATTCCTGCCCAGGGTGGGGGCTCCCAGAGCAGCACTGCTCCCCTCTGGAATGGCAGTCAGGGACACCTGAGCAAGGCATGCCTGAAACTCGAGTCACACAGGATGCACAGGTGGCCTTGGCTGAAACCTAGGGAGCAAATGCTGAGAAGTTTGGGAAATGCCAGGATTAAACCTGCCTTTAAAGCTCAGAGTGTGCTGGGCACTGGTGCAATGGTGTAGGAGTCCCACTGGATGGACCTGGGAGTGTTGTCCCCTCCACGTCCCTGTCCCATCCATTCAGCTCTGAGAGGTTTGGCAGGAAAAAAGAAGCTGGAAAAAAAAATAAAAACTATTTTTCTGGGGTCTGCACAAAGGTGATGGGTTGGTTTGAGGTCTGGTGCTTCTGTACATGAGCCCTAAACATCCCAGCTGGGAGAACATTCCAGATACAGCAACAGTGCTGTGGTGGGATGTCATAAAAGAGAAAAAAAAACAACATAGTGACTCTGTAAATTGCATTTTTTTGCCCCATTTGTAGGAAACCTTGTTAGGAACATGGGGAAGTTAAGTAGAATTTTTTGAGGTAGCTGAAACAGGAGAAGCACCGAGAAAAGGGCATTTTGAGGGGGTTGGTGTGGAACATTCTTAGTGCCAGATTTTAAGGGCAAAAATTGGTGATGATTCCAGTTTGGTGGCTGGCAGAGCAGGCAGCCTTAATTCTGGTATTTCCCCACTTTTGAGCACGAGTGTACAAAAAGTGAAAATAATGTTGCTTTTTATATATTAAATAGCTTGTAGAATATCTTAGAAATCTACTAAAATGGTTGGACTTCGTTGCAGGGTTGGGATCTTCCCTGTCATTCCTGTGAGGCTGTAGAGGGATGCAGGTAGGGAGACAAAATCCAGCGAAAATCCAGCGACTTCCCGGACTCACAATGTCCTGCACGGAGCTCCAGCTCCTGCACAGCGTTTTGCACTGAAACCAGATTGTACCTTTCATCCAAAGACCTCGAGAACCTGATGGACACCTCCTGTGGGAAGCACAATCGGCTGGGAAATGCAGGAGGGAGGGAAAAACATCCCCAGAAGCAATAAGTGTTTTTTGTTCCTAAGCAGGGTCAGGGTGCTGTGAGGGAGGGATGTGGCGTGGGTGACAAACTGGACAAGTTGTGTTTGTGCTCCACAGGGAGAAGGAAAATCCTCTCAGGAGCCGCCGATGTGGAAACGCATCGCTAAAATAACCCAAAGGGTATTTGGGATTCTGTCTGTGGGGCTCTGACGGGAGGAGAGGGTGTTCCTGGCTGCACCAAGCGCTTGAACGCCGGTTTGTGTGTGTGTATATATATTTATTTATTTTTAAATTAAAGACGTGACATCGCTGTGCCTGTCCGTGTGCTCCGAGCCTGGCGCCGGCAGGGTTGAGGGGGATGGCGGGGACGGGTCGGGGCCTGCGAGGGGGAGGACATGGGGTATGGGACACGGCCGAGCAATTGGGGTCAGGATCGGGGCTGGGATTGGGATCGGGATGGAGATTGGGATCAGGATTGAGATGGGGATTGGGATTGGGATCGGGATGGGGATCGGGGACTGAGCCCCCCCCTCTGTGTGAGGGGAGGGAGGGCCCGTGTGGGCGGGGCCTCGCTGTGGGCGGGGCCTGTGTTCCCGCCTTCACTGTAGGGGCGGGGCCTGTGCGGGCTCCCAACGGGAACCTGAACGGGAATGAATGAGAATGAACGGGAATGGGGCTAAGGGCTGGGAATGGGAATGGGACCGAGGGTTGGGAATGGGAACGGGAACGGCAATGGGAATGGGACCGAGGGCTGGGAATAGGACTGGGAATGGGAATGGAAATGGGACACAGAACATGGGACATGGGACATGGGACATGGGACATGGGACATGGGACATGGGACTAGGAATGGGAATAGGACCGAAGACTGGGAATGGGACACAGGACAAGGGAATGGGAATGGGACATCAGACATGGGGCACAGGACTGGGAATAGGAATAGGACCGAAGACTGGGAATGGGACACAGGACAAAGGACTGGGAATGGGACATGGGACATGGGACACGGGACTAGGAATGGGACACAGGACAAGGGAATGGGACCAAGGGTTGGGAACAGGAACAAGGGCTGAGAATGGGACACAGGATTGGGAACGGCACTGAGGGTTGGGAACAGGACATGGGACTGGGACTCAGAATGGGAATGGGACAGAGGGCTGGGAACGGGACACAGGACTGGGAACAGGACTTGGAACGGGACTGAGGGCTGAGAACAGAGCAGGGAGTGAGCAGAGAGCTCCAAATGGAGCTTGGAATGGGACAGGTGCTGGGAACAGAACAGGGACATGGGACAGGGAATGGGGCGAGGGCAGGAGCAGGGGTCTGGGAGTGGGGCTTGGAACAGGACGGGGTCTGGGACAGCCCTGGGACAGCCTGGCACGGGTGGGTCCCTGTGTCACACAGCGCCTGGGGTGTCCCAGTGCCTGAGCTCTCAGGGGCTGCTGCCGTGTCCCGAATCCCCAAATCCCTCCTGAACCCCAGAGGTGGCTCTGGAAGCCCCTGCCAAGCTGGGCCGGTGTTTCCTGCTCCTCCAGAGTTACAAAAAGTAGCTCCAGCGTGGGCGAGGCACATCCTGCTTTCAGCAGCTAAAAGCAGCCTTCATCCTCCTCCTCCTCCTCCTCCTCACTGCCCGTGCCAGGCTTGCCTGCACTGAGGTGAGCACGTACCGAGCTGGCACGAAATCCAGGTTAATAAGCAAGTGCAGTGGTGAGGCCACAGGCAGTATCACACTGGCTTAAACATAAATCAGTGTTTAATGAGCAAGTCTGGCTCAGCCGGGGTCCACTCGCTGCTCTGCTCTGTGTTTGTGCTCCCACACACAGCCCGACCTGCCCGGGGTGCTGGCAGGGGCTGCTTGGGGCTGGCAGGAGGAGCCCGGGGGTCTCCCCATGGCCTCCAGACCGAGGGACAAACCCAGGAGCAGCCCGAGGAGCTGCAGGTGCTGAGCATGGCCTGGCTTGGCAGGTTGGTTCTGCTGCCATCCCACAGCACCCCCAGACAGGTTGTTCATGGCATCCTTGGGATCACAGAATCACAGATTGGTGTTGGAAAGAACCCCAAAGACCACCCCCTTCCACTCCCCTGCCATGGGCAGGGACACTTTCCACTATCCCAGGATGATCCAGGGATCATCATCACTTTCCACTATCCCAGGATGATTCACAGCTGCTCTGGGCACCCTGTGCCAGGGCCTCAGTGTCCTCACAGGGAACAATTCCTGCCCAATATCCCCCCTAACTCTGCCTTCTATCAGTATGAAGCCATTCCCTGTGTCCTGTCCTTCCATCCCTTGTCCCCAGTCCCTCTCCAGCTCTCCTGGAGCCCCTTGAGGCTCTGAGCTCTCCCTGGAGCCTTCTCTTGTCCAGGTGAGCCCCCCCCGGCTCTCCCAGCCTCACTCCAACACCGTGCTCAGCACAGTCCTTGCTGCTGCTTCTGACACCCAGGTCCTGCTAAAACCACAATGGTCACAATGACAACAGCTGTGACAAGTGACACAACAACACCGGAGGCTGCGAGGGTGGCAGCAAAGCAGCACCGGACACCCGGCTGTCTGTCCGGTGTCTGTCCACTGTCCATCCTCTGTCCATCCCCTGTCCACCCCCTGTCCATCCAGTGTCCATCCAGTGTCCATCCCCTTCCCAGCTCCCAGTGGGTGCTGTGGGAGGTTGGGATGGCCCAGACACGCCCGTGGAGAAGCCAGGTCAGGGACAGTGACTCCACCACTGCCCTGGGCAGTCTGTGCCAGTGCCTGTCCACCCTTTCCGTGAAGAAAGGGATTTGGGAGTTTGAAATCCCACATACACACTCTTTCTTGCACAAGGCCAGCCCACCAGTGAGCGCTGCCCATGGCAGGTCCCCTGTGGGCACAAATGCCACCTGCAAGCCCAGCCCAGCTGGGCAGTGAAGGGTTAAGTGCCAGCCCAGCTCTTGCGGGAAGCTTTCCTCTCATCCTTGCCAAGGTTTAAATTTAGTCCCTGCATGAACCCAGAGGACTTGGGCATCAGGTTGCTCCGGGGCTGGCAGTGCTGGGGAGCACCTGCTGCTGCTGTTTCAGGGCAGAAATTCCCCCAAAAGCTGGGACTGGGCTGCACCAGCAGCACTGGGGGTGGGCAAACTGCAGAGACCCTCGTGTCACCCCAGCCACCCCACCACTGGCTTCCCCAAAAAAGCCACATGGTCGCAGTCCTTTGGTCAGCTCCTGTGAATCCCATGGGTGCTCCATGCTCGGCTTTGCTCATCCCAAGCCTTGGGTTTGCTGCTGGCTGCTTGGATTAGCTATGGGGAGCTCCTGCTCGGGGTTTTGGGGAAAGCCCGGTGTGGATGCACCATTGCTGTGGCGCGGTGGCACCGGGAGAGGAGCCGTGGTGGGGATGGAGCTGCAGCTCGGGGTCCTGCCGTGCCCTCAGCACCGGGGATGGGACATCCCCAGAGGGCTTTGCAGGTCCCCCTGCCCCGGGGCAGCCCAGGCTGGTCCATGGGATCACACCCCCGGGAGCTGTGTGGGGTGTGGGGATGCCCTGTAGGATCTGTCCTGCGGTTTGGGGCGAGTGGAGTGGGATGAGGGACAGGGATAGGGGGCAAGGATGAGAGGAAGGGATGAGGAGCAGGGATGAGGAGCAGGGATGAGAGGCAGGGATGAGAGGAAGGGATGAGAGGAAGGGATGAGGAGCAGGGATGAGGGGCAGGGATGAGAGGCAGGGATGAGAGGAAGGGATGAGGAGCAGGGATGAGGGGCAGGGATGAGAGGCAGGGATGAGAGGAAGGGATGAGGAGCAGGGATGAGGGGCAGGGATGAGGGGCAGGGATGAGAGGCAGGGATGAGAGGAAGGGATGAGGAGCAGGGATGAGGAGGAGGGATAAGGGGCAGGGATGAGGAGCAGGGATGAGGGGCAGGGATGACGGGCAGGGATGAGGAGCAGGGATGAGCCGGCGGCCCCCGGCAGGTGCCCGAGGCTGGGGGCGGCGGTGGCATCCCTGCAATGCGCTTGGCACCGGCCGGCCCGGCTGGCGCTCGCCGAGTCCATGTGATCCGGGGCTTGCCCTGTGCCGCCGCCGCCGGGTCCCGCCGCCGGGACGGCGAGGGAGCCACAAGGTCGAGCCCGCGGCCCCGGCAGAGCGGCCCCAGCCCCGAGCGGGGCTCCCCGGCACCGGCTGAAGCCCCCGGGCTCCTCCGTGTCACCATGGCCCGCGGGAAGAGGGACCCGGTGCTGCTGTCCCCCGCCGAGGGCGAGGGTCTCCGCACGGCTGGGGACGGCCGGCGGTCCGCAGAGGAGGAGGAGGAGGAGGAGGAAGAAGACGGACACCTCCCGGGGCTGCCCCGCGACGACCTCACCAAGAGCATGTCGAGCTCCTCCGTGTCCTCCTACCACTCCGCCCTGTGCTCGGAAGGCACGGAGACCTTCAAGGACTGCCTGGAGTTCCTGGACGAGGAGGGATCGGCCGGCCGGGCTGCCCCGGGGCGCTGGGCTCCGGCGGGGGCCCCCGGCGTGGCCCCGCCGCCCGGCCCCCTCGCCCGCCCGCAGCGGGCTCAGCTGTCCAGCGCGGCTAAGAATAGCCCAGCTCCGGGCCAGGGGGGCAGGATGGGTCCCCTCGGTGGGGACCGGCAGCCCGTGCCGGCCGCGGCCGCCGCCGGAGAGCCGGCCGTGCCCCGGCAGCCCGGAGCGATGCTCGCCGGGGTTCCCAGCGACTCGGACGAGGTGGACGGCGAGGTGCAGGCGCTGACGGCCAGGGCTTTCCGCAGCCTCTCGGGGCTGCCCGGAGCTCGCCTGGACATGTGCAGCTCCCACACCTCCTCCAGCCTCTCCAACTCGCTGTCGGAGGACGGCGGGCGGCCGCGGCGGTGGGCGGCGGGCGCCGGGGAGCTCCGGGCAGCGGGGACAGCTCTGCACGGCAGGGTGGGCTGGCCTTTCCCCGGCGGCCTGGACGGGGAGCTGCTGGGCAAGGAGCAGTTCGAGTGCGTGGACGTGGAGCTGGAGAGCGGCGAGGCCAGGAAGGGCCACGGCAAGAAGAGGACGGTGCCCAAGCGGCAGATCCTGCTGAAGAGGAAGGAGAGGAAGGAGACGGGCTTTGGACCGCGGGGGGATGGCCCAGCACCGCAGCCCCCCGCCAGGAAGGAGCCCCCCGGCAAGGGCAGAGCAGTGGGAGAGGACTTCAGGCTCAACTACCAGCAGTTCATGAAAGCGGCGTCCCTGGGCACCGACAGGACCAGGGCGGCCTCGTGCCTGGTGAAAAACGTGCTGGCCAAGAAGATGCAGTACGAGCAGAGGATCAAGATGGAGCAGAAGGGGCTGCGGGGCAGCTCGACCTCCTCGGGGCCGTCTTCGGCCGGCACCGACCTGCTGGGGGATGGTCTGGAGGGCAAGTCCAGCTCGCTGTCCCGCTCCGACTGCAGCTTCTCGGCCGAGGACCTGCGGGCCGGAGCGATGCCGGTGGCCACGGCGTCCGCGGCCAACGCCACCACCACCACCAGCCATCCCACCAAAGGCGTGGTGCTCAGCGAGGCGACGAGGGAGACTGTCTGCAACCTGAGGAAGACGTTCAACGAGCTCAACCAGAGGATGAAGTACCAGGAGGTGCTGGAGGGCCGCTGGCTGCCCGCGGCGGCGGAGGAGGCCAAGTCGGAGAGGATCTGCTACCAGCGAGCCCGCGCCTTGTTCGAAGCCCAGCCTGGGGTGGGGAAGGTGCTGGATGTCGCCCCCCGGTTTGCCAGGGCTCCGAGACCGTGGCCCAGTTTGAAGGAGCGAGCCATCGGCCCCATCCATTCCCAAACCTTGCCCTTCAAGGCCGAGAGCCGGGCGCTCCCCGCAGCCCCGCCGCGCCGCCCCTTCGCCTCCTCCCGGGCGCAGGAGGCGAGGACCCTGCCGAGCCAGCCGGAGAAGCCACCATCAGTGCCCCGCCGGCCGCCCAGCCCCGACATCCCGGCCCCGCGGGGGTCCCCTCCAGCCGCGCCCCCCAAGCCAGAGGAGAAGGGGAAGGGGCGCGTCCCGCAGCCCCGGGACGTGCGCAAGCTGGTCAAGAGCAGCTACAGCCTCAAGTTCGGCACTGCCGGCGCCTCCCGCGGCACCGCGGCACCGGCGAGCAGCGGGGATCCTCCCGCGGCCACCCCTCTGGTCATCCACTGCACCTCGGTGCGCCGGGAGCCAGCCCCGGAGCCGGCGGCTGAGGAGGTGCTGGTAGCCCCCGGCAGAGAGGCAGCCCCGGCGTGTGCCCAGGGGCCAGCAAAGCCCCCCGGCAGCCGGGCCGCGCCCTCCCACAGCTCCCCCATCAACATCACCAGGGTCCAGGCCACGCGGAGGGGAGCGGAGCCGCCGGCATCGCCCCCGCGCCGGGAGCGCAGCGAGCTCCTGGTGCCACCGCGGGCCGAGCGGGTGCCACACGTGGAGACCCATCTGCACGTCCTGGTGGGCCGGCCCGCCCCGGCGGCCGCGGAGAGCCCCCCGGGTGCGAGCAGCGCGGTGCTGCGAGCAGAGAAGACCGTCCTGCTGCCTCCGCCAGCGAGCAGCCCCGCGGAGGGGAAGGAGCTGCGCGGCCGCGCCAGCACCGGAGCGCTCCGAGCTGCAGAGGGGCCGGAGCCGCTGGGACAGCGGAGCAGCAGCGGGGACAGCCGGGACAACCGGGACAGCCGGGACAGCCGGGAGCCCCGAGCCGGCGAGCAGCGGCAGCCCGGAGGCCGGCGGGTGTCGGTGGGCAGCAGCGGGGGCTCTGCCGGTGGCACCGGCCCCGCCGCCCCGCTCCGAGCCGGGGACAGCAGCACAGGCTCCCCTGGGCGGCTGCAGGAGCACAGGGAGGCCTGGGAGCGCTCGCCGCAGTGGCCGGCGGCTACAGAGCCCCACCCGCCCGCTGGCCCGGCAGAGAACTCCAACTACTTGGCGATGCCCGAGAGAGCCCCCAAATCCACGCTGATGCCAAAGCTGTCCTCGGTCCCCAACCCAGCCAGTGCATCCTTGGGGACCCCCTTTGTCCCCAGCCCGGCCAGCGCCTCTTTTAGGGCTCCCTCAGCCCCCAACCCAGCCAGTGCATCCTTTGGGACCTCTATGGTCACCAACGTGACCAGCTCATCCTTTGGCTTCCCATCAGCCTCCAGCCTGGCCAGCACATCATTTGGGACCCCCGTGGTTTCCAACTCCAACAAGTCTTTTGGGGCCCCTCTGGCCCCCAATGCATCCAGCACATCCCTTGGGAACTCCTTGGTCCCAAATCCACCCAGTACGTCCTTTGGGTCCCCTTTGGTCCCAAATCCATCCAGTGTGTCCTTTGGGGGCCCCTTGATCCCCAATCCATCCAGTGCATCTTTTGGGAACCCCTTGGTCCCAAATACATCCAGCACATCCTTTGGGAACCCCTTGGTCCCAAATCCATCCAGTGCATCCTTAGGGAACCCCTTGGTCCCAAATCTAGCCAGTGTGTCCTTTGGGTCCCCTGTGGTCCCAAATACATCCAGCACATCCTTTGGGAACCCCTTGGTCCCCAATCCATCCAGTGCATCCTTAGGGAACCCCTTGGTCCCAAATCCATCCAGTGTGTCCTTTGGGTCCCCTGTGGTCCCAAATGCATCCAGCACATCCTTTGGGAACCCCTTGGTCTCCAATCCATCCAGTGTGTCCTTAGGGAACCCCTTGGTCCCAAATCCATCCAGTGCATCCTTTGGGGGCCCCTTGATCCCAAATCCATCCAGTGCGTCCTTAGGGAACCCCTTGGTCCCAAATCCATCCAGTGCATCTTTTGGGAGCCCCTTGGTCCCCAATTCATTCAACACATCCTTTGGAAGCCCCTGGATCCCCAATCCATCCACTGCATCCTTTGGGTCTCCCTTGATGCCAACTCCATCTAATGTATCATTTGGGTCCCCCTTGGTCCCCAATCCTTCCAGTGCATCCTTTGGGAACCCTTTGATCTCCAATCCATCCAGTGCATCTTTTGGGAACCCCTTGATCCCCAACCCAGGCTCAACCTTTGGGTCCCCCTTGGTGAGCAACCCAGTCCCCACTTCCCTTGGGCATCCATCAGTCCCCAACGTAGCCGGCTCTTTCTTTGGATCCCCTTTTGTCCCCAACCCAGCCAGCGCCCTGCTGGGAACTGGTGCCTATCCCCTTCCAGGTGGGGAAGTGCCCTGGAGCAAGCCCAGCCCTGAGCCCCCCGTGCCCCGACCCCCCGAGGGCCCGGCTGCTGTGGATCCTCCGGCCCAGCCCCACCTGGAGGATGCTCCTCATTTCCTCCGGAGGAGCGATGGCCCCTCGCCGAGTGGGAGGAGCAGGCAGAGCCCCCCCAAGCCTTTCTCCGCCCCTCTGCCCGCCCAGCGGAGGATGCTCGTGGATCCCAGCAGCGGCAAGTGTTACTACATGGAACCGCCGCGGCAGCCCCAGATGAAAACGCTCTACGACCCCGAGACCGGGCAGTACCTGGAGGTGCTGGTCCCGCCGGTGGCATCACCCACCGGGCTCTACCAGGCACCTTTCAACCCCCTGCTCATGGCCCCGGGGGTCTGTAGCCCACCCTATGCACCCTACAGCGGCTTCCCGGGGCTGCCGGCACCGCCGCCCCCCGCCCCCTCCCCGCCGCGCCCCTCGCTGCCGGCTGCCGACACCCCCGGGACCCCCGGCTCGGCTCCCAAGGGCGAGGGGCCGTCCCCTGCCGGGGGTCCCGATTGTGGCTACCTGGAGAGCCTGTACTACATCCCCACGGGGATGCGAGCCAGCCCCGGCCCCGAGCAGCCCCCGGGCCAAGCCAGCCCCGCCGCGCCCGAGGGGTCTCTGCTCCGGATGTGACAGGAGGGACCCGCGGGGATGTCCCCTCCCCTCCCTCCCATGGTCGGGCTTAACCCAAAATGAGCATCACCCCCTGCCCACGGCTGAGCGGGCAAAGCCCCCGGGTGTAGCGAGCACTGGTTGGACTTCAGTGGCTTCTCATGGAAATGGGGACAAAAAAGGTTTTTTCCGGTGTGAGCACCTGGCAGCCCTAGGGGGACATGGGGGTGTGGGACCCGGGCAGCAAAGGCACCACACAGGCCCTGCTTGCCCCTGTCCTGCCACCCCAAGGATGACCCCGGCTTGGTTGGCACGGGGGTGGTGATGGCCTGGCCACCCCCAGCCCCGGCTGCAGCACAGACACCCCAAAATAGTAATAAAAATGCTGAAACAGCTTTAAATCTGCTTATTCATCCTGTGCTTGTGTGGTTTGTAAAGGGAGGTGAGGGGCTGACACACTTGGAACCTGCAGTCCGTCTGTCTGTCCTGGAGTGTTCACTAGAAAAAATCCCAGTCCCTGGAAGCAGGAGGGGACCCCAAAATCCAGACCAAACCCCAGCCCTGAGCGCCAAACCACAACCACGAGCCCCAAACCACAACCACAAGCCCCAAACCCCAAACCCCAGTCCTTAACCCCAAACACCAGCTCAGAACCCCAAATCCCAGCCCTGAGCCCCAAACCACAACCACGAGCCCCAAACCCCAGTCCTTAACCCCAAATCCCCAACCACGAGCCCCAAACCCCCACCCAGCCCCAGCTCCTATAGGCTCCCACCATCCCTACAAGGACTGAGGATGGGGAGAAGGGATCAGGCACTACAAGACCGAATTACAGCAAAAACCTCCTGGAGAGGTCGGGGACACCCCACTCACATCCCCCCTTCCTGCCACGACGCCCCAGCCGGATGCAGGTGTGTGCTGGCCGCGCCTCAGCGCCGCTCGCCAGCCCCGGGGGGTTTATAGCCACCACCCTGGGGGGTTTATAGCCACCACCCTGGGGGGTTTATCGCTTAATAGCCACCGCCCCGGGGGTTGTTAATAGCCCGCCCCGGGGGTTTATAGCCACCTCCCCGGGAGGTTTTAGCCACCACCCCGCAGTTTCGGAGCGCAGCAGGATGCGGGCGGCGCTGGCAGCGTGGCTGGTGCTGAGCCTGAGCCTGCTGGGGGCCACAGGGGCCCAGGGCATGTGCGGGGACCCCCCCGCAGCCCCGTCCCGCTCCATCCCCGCGCCCCAGCTCAGCCCCGAGGAGCGGCTCTCGCCCCACATGCCCCAATCCCTGCGCTGTGACGCCTGCCACGCCATCGCCTTCCAGGTGGGGACGAGGGGGACAGGACACCCCGAAAGCGACAGTGACAACTCTTGTGGGGTGGCTTCAGCCTGGGGAGATGCTGCTGCTCCTCTTGGGCACGCTGCTGGTGGATATTCCCCATCAGCAGCTTAAAAATGCTTTTTGGGGCTCCTCGCTCCTTTTGGGGCCGCACAGAAGGGGGTGCAGACCCCAGCCCCGTTCGGGAGCAGGGTCACGGACAGGCTGCCACCCTCACTGCCCGGATTCTGCATTTTTTCACCCCAGATCGAGGAGCAGCTGAACAAGGCAGAAGGGAAGGCGGGCAAGAAGGCTCTGAAGGAGTCGGACTACATAGAGGTGCTGGAGAGGAGCTGCTCACAGGACTGGGAGAGGTGAGCGGGGTGCCCCCAGGTACCAGGGGTCAGAATGTCCCTGGGTGCCCCAGGGATCAGAGTGCCCCGGGGGTGTCCCCAGGGACAATTTTCCCTCTTACCCCCCTCTCCCCGCAGTTACGGGGTGCTGGAGCTGGACGGGGAGAAGCGGCTGTCGGGGCCGGGGCTGCCGAGCCAGCATCCCCTGAGCGTGCTGGTGTCGGGGGGACCGTGGCCGAGCAGGTAAATCGGGGTTTGGGGGTACAGGTGAGCCGGGCACTGTCCCCTCGCCTCCAGGTGACCAGCGCGGCTCCTCGCAGGCTCTCCAAGCTGTGCCACGGCTACGTGGGCGAGCAGGGCGAGGCTCAGATCTACAGCGCGCACCGGCGGGGCTCGGCCGCGCTGCGCCAGCTGCTGTGCCACGGCGACAAGGGACCCTGTGCCAGCCAAAAGGAGCGGCCCGACCTCCCCAAGGCTCTGCAGAACGAGCTCTAGCCCGGCACGGTTAATGCTTAATGCCCCGGTGACCTTCGGAGCCGACTTCGTCCCCGGCCGACACGCGTGCCGGGAGGGAGGTGGGCGCCTTCCCCCTGTCGCCTGTCGCCGATGTCGCCGCTGTCGCTCGACGCCCGGCCCGGCCGTGCCCGCAGCAGCGCGGACTCGATCCGGGAGAGCTGGGAATTACTCTGTAACCCGTGGGCTCTAATGTTTCACCACCGCGCGGGTGCAGTCCTAATTAAAGGAGTTAATGGCTGATCCGTGCCGGGGCTGCGTTCGCCGGTTTCACAACCCCCAGCCAATGGTCGCCCTCCCGCCCGCCGCCCTTGCCACCGCCACCGCCCGGCCTTTGGGTGACTAAAGTCCTTCCCACGGCCATAAAACCGCCCCGAGCGGGGACATCGCCGCCGGGGACGCGTCGCCGGAGGATGGGGACCCGCTCGGGAGACCGGGCTCAGCCCCAGGTGAATGCAGGCGCCGTCCCTGTCCCCATCCCTGTCCCCATCCCTTGCCTTCCTCGGCGGCATCCCAGGGCGGTGGGGAGGGACGTGGCCAGTACAGGGTGAGGATGCCCCGCTGGGGTTGGCAAAGGCCAGGGTGAAACCGGGGACTGCGGGGAATCCCGGGACCGAGGGGACGCGCAGCGGCTGGGGCTGGCTGTGCCACCTTCCCCATCACCCGCAGGGGGATCCCCCTCCGCACTTTCCAGGAATAAAACATCATGTGGGGATCCGCGGGTTTGGGAGCCCAGAGCCCTCCCGGGGGTCAGAGCGGGCACAGACGGGGGACACGCCAGGCCATGGCCCGGTGTCACCCGAGCCCCTCAGAGCAGAGCCCGGCCCCTTTCCCGAGGGACACCTGGGTCCACACTGACCCAGCTCCCTCCTCATCCTCACTGCCAGAATGGGAATTTGGCTCTGGCCCCCGCGGGCTCCCCGCACGCCCCCGGGAAGGAGCTGCCTGCGGCGGGCAGGGTGAGTACCGGGGCACCCCGCGGGCAACCCCACACCCCAAATCCGTCTGTGACACACCTGGGGATGGAGCCCGGCCAGCCGGGACCCCTCCCACCCTGCGGGCACGGGGGGTCCCATGGGGCAGGGCTGAGCTGTGCCCCCGCAGCAGGACCCCGGGGCGGGCACCAGGCCCCCCCGGCCGGAGCTGGACATGCTCTACAAGATCGAGGACGTTCCCCCCTGGTACCTCTGCATCCTGCTCGGCTTCCAGGTACAGCCTGGGAAGTGGCAGACCCCAAATCCCCGTTCCCCGCGGTGTGGGGCACCCCCAGCCCCTCTGAGCCCCCCCCCCTCGCCCCCAGCACTACCTGACCTGCTTCAGCGGCACCATCGCCGTCCCCTTCCTGCTGGCCGAGAGCATGTGCGTGGGCAAGGACCAGCTCACCGTCAGCTACCTCATCGGCACCATCTTCACCTGCGTGGGCATCACCACCCTCATCCAGACCACCGTGGGCATCAGGTAGAGCCGCGGCCCCGGCGGGCGCCCCTGGCCAGCCCCGGGCCCGGGTGCAGGGGTCCCTCTGTCCCCCCCAGGCTGCCCCTCTTCCAGGCGAGCGCTCTGGCCTTCCTTGTCCCTGCCAAGTCCATCCTGGCCCTGGAGAAGTGGCGATGCCCTTCTGAAGGTGAGGGCAGGGGGGTGCAGGGGGTGTCCGGCTGCTCCCTGCCCGCCGGGACCACCTCACCGCCCTTCATCCCCAGAGCAGATCTACGGCAACTGGTCCCTGCCGCTCAACACGTCCCACATCTGGCATCCCCGCATGCGAGAGGTACATCCACCGTGCCACCGCCCTGTCACCATCCTGCCACCGCCCTGTCACCATCCTGCCATCTCCCTGTCACCTCCCTGCCACCGCCCCGCCACCGCCCCCGCGGCACCCAGGCTCCCTGGCAGGTTGCTGACTCCCTCTCCTGCCCCGCAGATCCAGGGGGCCATCATGGTGTCCAGCCTGGTGGAAGTGATCATCGGGCTGCTGGGGCTGCCCGGAGCCCTGCTCAGCTACATCGGGCCGCTGACTGTCACCCCCACCGTGTCCCTCATCGGACTCTCCGTTTTCCAGGCGGCTGGTGACCGGGCTGGCTCCCACTGGGGCATCTCTGTGCTGTATGGCGTGGGGACACGGGGGACAGGAGGGCAGGGGTGTCCAGCACGGAGGCGGGAGGATGTCAGGGCCACGAGGGATCCCGTCTGTCTCTCCCCCCAGGACCATCTTCCTGATTGTCCTGTTTGCCCAGTACCTGCGGCAGGTCGCCATCTGCGTGCCCGGCTACCGGCGGGGCCACGGCTTTGTCCTGCTCCGCGTCCAGATCTTCAAGATGTTCCCGGTAGGGACTGGCTGAGAGCATCCCGGGTGGCCCGAAATTCCCCCCGGTAGCCACACGTGGGCTCGGAGCGGTGCGGGAGGGAGCCGCTGTGTGCCCCGCAGATCATCCTGGCCATCATGCTGGTGTGGCTCATCTGTTACGTGCTGACCCGCACCGGAGTGTTCCCCAGCCGGCCCGAGGAGTACGGATACAAGGCCAGGACTGATGCCCGCGGGGAGATCCTGTCCGTGGCACCCTGGTTCCGCGTCCCCTACCCCTGTGAGTACCCGGCAGCCCCGGAGCCCCCCGATACCCCTTTGCCCCTGTGCGGACCTGGTGCAGCATCACCGGGGCTGGGGACACACCCGGGGGGACCCAAAGTGTCGCCAAGCCTGACCCGCTCTGTCCCCGGGCAGGCCAGTGGGGGCTGCCCACGGTGACCTCGGCAGCCGTGCTGGGCATGTTCAGCGCCACGCTGGCGGGCATCATCGAGTCCATCGGGGACTACTACTCCTGTGCCCGGCTGGCAGGAGCACCGCCGCCCCCTGTGCACGCCATTAACAGGTAGAGCCGGCTGATCCCCCTCCGTGGTACCTCCCTGCACCGCGGCATCCCTGGAGAGCGGGCAGGGATGCTGCAGGAGAGTGGGATGGGCGCCAGCCCGACCGTGCCGTTCCCCAGGGGCATTTTCATCGAGGGCATCTCCTGCATCATCGCGGGGCTCCTGGGAACCGGCAATGGCTCCACATCCTCCAGCCCTAACATCGGCGTCCTGGGCATCACCAAGGTACCGGGGCCGGGGAGGGCTCCCGGCTCTGCCGGGGGGCACGGGCACCATCACCCGCTGCCGGTGTCTCTGTGCAGGTGGGCAGCAGGAGGGTGATCCAGTACGGCGCCGGGATCATGCTCCTGCTGGGCACCATCGGCAAATTCACGGCGCTCTTCGCCTCCCTGCCCGACCCCGTGCTGGGCGGGATGTTCTGCACTTTATTCGGTAACTGCCTCCCCAAACCCGGAACGCTGCTCTGGGCAGCCCCGCAGCCCCTTGGAGAGCCCAGGGGTGCAGGGCGGGTTTGGGGGGGACGGGGGCTCCTGGCAGCCCCCCATGCCCAGCCCAGCGAGGGCACCTTCTCCTGCATCCCGCGTCTCTGCCGGCAGGAATGATCACGGCCGTCGGCCTCTCCAACCTGCAGTTCGTCGACATGAACTCCTCCCGAAACCTCTTCGTGCTGGGCTTTGCCATGTTTTTCGGGCTGACGCTGCCAAACTACCTGGATTCCCGCCCCGGGGCCATTAACACAGGTACTGTCCGCCACGGAGAGCCGCAATCTGGGGAGTTTGGGGACAGAGGAGGGCAGATCTGCCCCGCCCCGGGGGAAAATCCGGCTGCTCACAGCATCCCCGCAGGTGTCCCCGAGCTGGACCAGATCCTGACGGTGCTGCTGACCACGGAGATGTTCGTCGGGGGCACCATCGCCTTCATCCTGGACAACACCATCCCGGGTAAGGGCAGCACACGGGGAGGAGGAGGCAGCGGCTCTGGGGGAGATTCCTGTGGGTTTAGAGGGGATGGCAGGGCCGGAGAGTGACAGTGGACATCCCCGCAGGCACGCAGGAGGAGCGAGGGCTGGTGCAGTGGAAGGCAGGAGCGCACTCGGACAGCTCGAGCAGCGCCAGCCTGAGGAGCTACGACTTCCCCTGGGGCATGGGCGCCGTGCGGAGGAGCCGCTGGCTGAGAGCCGTGCCCATCTGCCCGGTGTTCACCGGGTTCCGAGCCCGGCCCGGGGCCAGGGGCACGGCGGCCGCGGAGGGCACGGAGGGCGCGGACGGGGGCTCGGTGTGCACCAAGGTCTGAGCCAGGGGAGGGTCCCCGGAGGTGCCGCCCCAGCGCCGGAGGAGCCGAGCCGAGCTCCCGGGGGGGTTCTCGGGGCTCGGGAGAGCCCAGCAAAGCCAAAGCCAAGACTGCGGGGCTGGGGAAAAGCAACGCTGCTCTTGGGGGACACCCCCAGCTCCGGGGTACAGCCGCGCCGTGCCATGCTCCACCTGAAGCTTTAGCGGACTCACAGCCAGCCCGTCAGCGAGAGCCCCGAGGCCACCAACTCCCCCTCGGGGCCACCAACTCCCACCCGGGGCCACGGATTTTGACGCTGTGCCCTCGGCTCCGGCGCGGTGACCCAGCGGCTGGCACGGGCTCTGCGTGGGGCAGTGTCCAGACCAGCGTTAGGAAGCCTAATTTAAGGTGATACATTAAAAAAGATAAAATATTCAAGAGCACGCTCCGCCAGTGTCTCTGCTGCCGTTCCCTTGTCCTTTGTGCTCCTTTCCCCGCGCTCCTCCCGAGTTAAGCTGGATTCCTTCCAGGTGGGCTCTGCCCGAACCCTGCGGGGGAGGCAGCTCAGCAAACCCTCCCTGCTCCGGGAGCGCTGGAGCGCTGGCTCTGTGCTGGTGACACTGCCCTGTGTCACCGGGGTGCTCTCAGCTGCAGGCACAGAGGTGGCTGACCCCCCCAGGCAGCGGGGTCAGGCCAGTCCTAGGCCTGGATTTAGCACCAAAGTTGAGCTGAGGTTGCATTGCACAAGCTTGTCACAGTGACACCGTCACACACTCACTCCTCAGCCTGGGCAGGGAGAGAAGTGAGAAAATCTGTTAGAAGTGAAAATGTGGGAAAAAAAAAAAACCCATCCAAACTTAAAATAAACCCCAAGGGATGCAAATACAACCAGTCCCCACCTCCCACGAGCACCAGCCAGGCTCTGAGCCCCCTCTGGCTGCTGTCCTGGTGCTGGGGCTGTCACAGTGTGTGACACCTCCCTGGCCAGCTGGGTCCCCTCTCATTTCCTTGTCCCCCAGCCCACCCAGCACCCAGCTGTGGCTGGAGCAGGACTGAGAGGAAGCCTGGGGGCAGTGCCAGTGCTGCTCAGCCCTGGGTGCCACCAGCTCTGCTGCAGTCACGGCCCAAAGACAGCAGGGACAGCAGCAACTCCTTCCCAGTGAACATCCCAGGGCTGTGGGACACAGGAGAGGAATGAACCCAGAGCCAGGAGAGGGATGAACTCCACATGCTGGCTCCTGGGCATCAGGTGCCACCAGCCTGGGGTGACGGTGGCCAGGCCAAAGCTCCTGGACGAGCTGCAGCCAGGCAGGAGTGGCTGGTGGAACTCCCACTGCAGACAGAAATCAGCTGTGTGTCACCTGCTGATCGTTTTCTTCAGGTGCTCGAGTCTGAACTCTCTCCATGTTAATGGAAATCCTGGAGGAGTTTTCCAGCTCCCGGCATGGGAAGGGAAGCAGCTGGGGTAACTTTTCTCATTTTGCAGAGCAGCAGCAGCAGGGTTGGAGCAGCTGAGCTCCCCCAGCAGGGAGAGGCTCCTCCCGGAGCACACAGAGCTCGTTCTGCTGCAGGGAAGGGCAGAACCTCACCCAGCTGGGCCCCTTTGGTTTAATCCCAGCTTAAAAAAGAGATATTAACAGCCAGGCCAGGGTTTGATCCTTGTGGGCCCAGCTCAGGATATTCCATGGAGTGGATGGGGCTGGAGAAGCACCAGCAGCAGCTCCTGAGAGCCCTCAGAGGCTGGGAACACCCACAGGGAAAATGATGGGACAGCAAGGAGAGGAATAAATCCCATCCCTGGAATGGATGGACAGGGCTTGGAGCAGCCTGGGACAGGGCAAGGTGTCCCTGCCCATGGAGCTGGAACTCTGAAGTCTCTTCCAACCCAGATTCCATGAAGAGTGCAGCCTCAGCCAGGATCCATCAGGTTCCCTGCTCTCCACATGCTGCCAAGTGAGTTCCCCTGCCAGATTCCCAGTTATGAGACAGCCACCACATCAGTTCTACTATTATTTATTTTTTTAAATATTTTTGAAAAAATATAATTTTTTTACAATATTTTCAACTTAAACACTATTCACACTGAACACGTATGGCAGCTTAACCTACCCAAATATGAAGTTTAAGAAGCCAAAACTGTTCTAGCTTTATTAAAAGAAGAAGAAAAAAAAAAAAAACAACCAAAAAAACCAAAAATAACAAAAAGTCGTTGTGCTGTAGACTATTGTGTAGTGATGATTAAACAAAGCAAGGGAAAAGCACCACTCAAATCACTAATGCTGGGGTTTGCCTGGTTAAATCCAGCTGTGGGAAGTGGGATGCTAAGGGTTCCATAGGCAGTGCTATGTAGGGCAGCTGCTCTCGGCAGGAACTGTGCTGGATCTCACAGCTCCCCGAGCTGCAGGGCAGGGAAGGTTTCTAAAATGACCACACACTGCAAAGGACAGGGAACTGCTTCTCCCAATTGCCTGCATGTTAGTTCAGGAGCTGAGATCTACGACTCTGTTCAGGTCTGTGAGATTTGGGTTAAGCTCACGCTGTTGCCCAGGATCATGATGTTTTGTAAGGGGGGGAAAATTAACATTAGTAACAACACTGATACCTCAAAGGAAAGTTAGCTAATTTGCATAACAATCAGATCTCCTCACTTTCACCTGGAAGTTAAGGCATTATCAGGTGCAAGCTAGCACCAGTTAACACATCTTTAGTTAAAAACAGACCATTCACCGCAAATTCCAAGTCCTGTTTAAAAAAAATCAGAGTCTGCAGAAGGTTTTATTAACGTGGTACTTTGTCTCAACTTGACTGGTGCTTCTTACCTCACTGCCTCCTTCGCACAGAGCCAGGGCCCAATTATGTTTCCATTAAACTTTTGACAGATTTACTTAATAACAGTCTCAGCACTTTTATTGAGCATGCAAGACTAACAAAACTTTGGCAATGCATAAGTGTAACACAGTGACAAGAAGAGAGAGCTTTTACAATTAAATCTTCTAATACTGGCTTCACAGTGTGGAAATTGTGCTACATCCACCAAAAGAGGGCCCAGTCTACTCAAATGTTTAAGTACTTCACCCCAGGAACAAACTCCTTTGCGTTTGGATTCAGATTACTCTTGACCTGAGGAAGGGAAGAACAGAAATCGAGGTGAATCATTATTTTCAGCTTCCATTTTCAAGCTGAAGACAATTAAAAGGCAAAGGTTTATGGATTTAGAGTAACAATCAGGTGTGCAACAGGCTTCTTACACTTAGCAGCAGTCAATAATCCCCAGAAAAGCCCACTCCTCTGTGCTACTCCCTGAGTTATCCAACCTTCCTCAGCTCCACCTGGAGTGAGGGCTCAGGGAATAAGCAGCAAACCACAGGCATGCACCAAACACAGCAGCTTCCCCTCATGCTGAAATAACCTTTTCTCAAGTTAAGCTGTTAAAACGTGCCATGAGGTTTTGAAATTTTGCTTATTTAAGCAAGAGGTGACTTGTTCCAGGAACTTGAGCCACTTCTGGGAATTTTCATGTGTATGAGCACTGTTATTGATTTTTGACATGTCTCCCCTTGGCAGGCTGCTGCTCCACATCCTGCAGTTCGAGGTGGGCACCAGCACCTTCCAAAGGAACTCTTTATCACAAAGAAATGGAGGATTAGGCTTTTCTGATCTTCACTGGGGCTGAAACTGCTGCCTGCAGCTGCTTCAGCTTGGAACAAGGTCTGGATCTGAATGTCAGAGCAGTTGTGTGACAGGATTGTGTGGGGTCTGTGCTCTGGATTCCGTGAGGGAAAATAAGCACAGGCTGCCCTTTCCTTGGAGCTGAGCTCTGCACACAAGTCAGATGGCAAAAAGAGGAAAATAATCACAGCTGGGCTGCTTTCCCCTTCCCTAAAACTGCTACAGGGACCTGCTGTGGTTCTCCCAGTCCCAAACAAACCCTGGGACAGGGCTCAGACAGCCCAACATCAGCGCTGACAGGTCCCAACGACCCTTTTGCAGCCCCAGCTGCACTCAGTGCCCTTCTTTCACAACATCCCACCCACTCCTGGAGCTGTGCCATGGGCTGGGAAAGGCTCCATGTGAGTAGGAAGAAAGGCACATCCCATGAGGACACATCCTGCCCTGCACAGCCAGGCAGGGTTTAACAAGGAAAGGAGCTTCTCCTGCCATAAGCAGCAGTAAGCCTTGCACAGAGACTCGAGCTTTAGAAAAAGGATGAGAACTGAGCTTACCACCAGGTCCTCCAGCGATGAGCTGTCACTGATAACAAGGTCATTGAACTGGTCCTGGATTTGATCCATTGTTTGTGGGAGATCACGGGCTGGAATAAACCATTCATGCTCCTCCTCCTCTTCCAGCATCTCCTGGAAACAGCGCTCGATAAATTCTTCTTCCCACAACTCCTCTTCGATCTGTGCAATGAAAAGAAACTGCTTCAGCACCAGAGCTGCTGTGGGCTCTGCTGTGGGGGTTTTCTTGCCAGCTGTGTGCACCCAGCTGAGCTTCCCAGCTCCCCAGCAGCACCCCAGCCATGCAGCAGGAGGGACATGAGTGCTTTGTCCCAGGGACAGGCAGGAAAACACCTCCAGCTCCAGCTGCTTTGTTTGCAGCTTGTTATGACCTAATGGAGAAGGAAAATGTAGGTCCTAAGCAAAAATTTCAGCTGTACCCACTGGTCTGGACTGAGCTCGCTGCAAGTATGAGGAAGGGAGCTGTGCCAACACACAGAGCCAGGAAACACTCCCCAGGAAAGTGTCCTGTGGGACTCCTGGGGAAAAAATAACCCCTGCCTGTCACCTGGAACAAGCAGCCTCTTGCTGTTGGTGTGTGCTCAGCCACAGTGCTCTCCTTGGGAACCCCAAGCTGTCAGGAATGCAACCCTGCTGTCCTGGGAGCAGCACAAACCAACCCATGCAGAACTGACACGCAGTGCAGAGATTAAAGCACTTCCCCTTGGTTGTTCAGTAAACGAGCTTTGCAGGGAGCTCATCCTACAAATTTTCCATGTCCTGCATCAGAGTGTTTGAGAGTGGAAAGCAGGGAAACAGAAGCTGGTGTGAAAGACTTGCCCAGACACAAGGGAATGGAAAAACGATTCAGGACAGATTTAGAAGTTCACTCAGCTTCAGTGGAAGCTCGAACAAGTTTTCCCATCTATCCTTTGCTCTGAAATCAAACACCTCCTCAACCCTGGAGTGGAAATTCAGCTACCACAAACACCAACTCAAAAACATGAACACCACATTATCAGGACAGCTGTGCAATCTGGGTCTTTGCCCTTGGGGCAAACACACCCACGAGCTCACCTGGTGCTCAGGGGAACAGGGACTCATCCCCACGTGCTCTGAGGCACCGCCCAGGCACTCCAGAGGCAGGGAAGGCTGACTCAGTGATTCCCCAGAGCAGCACTCCAGCCTGGGTGGCAGCTCCAGGAGGCACTGCCTCCCTCCTGCAGTGGGCACACAGCCACAGGTTCCTGTTACACAGGGCTTGCCCAGCTCCAGGGCCTTGGTTACAGGCCTGAACCCCTACAGGTGCCTCCATGGCAGCTCCAGCAGTACTAAATAACATTTCATTCCCCCAATAACTGGAAATTAGGACTGCCTGGTTTTGTTTTCCAGCTCCAGTTTAACCTGCACAGGCTCTCAGAGGGCTGTGTCTGCAGCAGCAGGTGAAAAGGCTGCCCCAAGTGTTTGTCTGTCTGAGCAGGACCCTTCTCCCCTCACACTCCCACTTTTCCTTTGCTGACAATGGAATCTGTGCCTGAAAAATCATGGCACAACTCAGCTCCTTCCCAGAGAACTACACCCCCAGTATGCTAACTGTGGGACAGTTCCCAAGTGGAAAAAGCCACCAAAACAATGCAGTGAGTGGGGAAGGGACTCTGAATGAGCTCAGTGCTGCTGGCACCCTGAGCATCCCATGCTGGTGGCTCAGCATTCAGCACAGGCAGCAGCTATGGATAGCACAGAGCAGGCTGGGAATGGGAAAGGGGTTTGGAAAGAGGTGAGCTGTTCCCAATCTCCAGAGCAGGAGAGAAAAGGTTGACAGAGGAAGGTTAAGGCTTCCTTTCCCAGCCGATGGGGAAGGGAGCTGTAAGCCTCAAGTATTAAATGAGCAGCTCTGTCACCCAGCAGTGCTGCTGCCAAGGCAGGTGTGCAGCTGGAATTCCCCAGCTCAGCACTGGGACACTCAGCATGTCTGCACATGAACACCTCCCAGGTGCCACATACTTCTGTCAACTCTCTCTTTTCCTGCAGAAGCAGGGAATTAATGGATACATTAGAATGTGCAGCACTTCTTGCATTTCCCACCAGGACTGCAGAGAAAGGGAGACCTGTTTGCTCCCCAGGATCACTCAGAGAGCAGATCTGAAACTGTCAGTGGTGGACCCAGCAGAAAGCAGGGGGTGACTTGCCTGCCTGTTGAACTCCTCCTCGTTCTCCATCCACATGTACTCAGCAAAGGGGTTGTCATCCTCGTGGGAGTGCCCGTTGATGATCACATCCTCGCTGATGATGCTGGGGCTGGTACTGCTGCGACTCGGGTCCTTCATGGCTGCCACGCCGATCCCAAAGCTGCAACTGAGGAGGGCAGCGATCAACACCTGCACATCCCTCACCTCTCCCCGAGCCCAGCCCAAGGCGAGGGAGGCCGCACCTGCATTTGGAGGCTCCAGGCAGCCTCTGAGATCACAGCGAGGAGCGGCCTCACAAGCACCGTGCCCATTGTGCACGGATCCCGGGGACAAAAGAATTCCCCAAAGCCAACCTCGCAAAGCCAAGCACCACGGCCAATGAAAAGTGACAGGAAAAAACAGGAAGCACACGTATTTGCCAGCAGGAAAATATTTAAACGTTCAAAAGGAGAATTTGTTTTCCAAAGCGCTTTTAAGTGTTGTGTGGGACGGCACGAGCCAGGTTTCACAGCCTTTTCCTGCTGGGAAACCTTGCAGGGAGCAGGAACCACGAGGAACTGACCCTGCACAGGGCCACCTGGAAATCTGTGTGTTCTGAGGTGACACAACACTGCTGCCCTCCCTGTGCCCAAATACACAGATCAACACGGGAAAAGCTCAGTATTTGTTGGACACTAACACCGATAGTATCAATTTTCTATAAACAGAATGCAAAGTGAGGCAACGTCTTCGAAAACCTGACCAAAAAATCCCTGAGTCAAAAGTCAAATTTGATTGTTTTTCTCATGCTAAAATTCACAATGGAAGTTGCAGCAGTGAGTGAAAATATTTTATTATGAAAACAACACTTCAGCCTGTTGTCTGCATATCAAAGAGTGACTTCTTTGGAGAAGTAGGTATCAAAATACAACCTTGTTGTTACTGAAGTACAAGGGCTTATCACCCAGCACCTCACATTTTCTCTTTGCATTCCAGTTGGTGCTGTTATCTACAGAATTAATGCAAGTTTTGGTTCAGAACTCTTGATAATACCAGCTAAAAAGCTGCCACATCTGAGTGACCAATGAAGAAAAGCACAAAGAAGAAAAAAGGAGCCTGCCTGGCTTACTCTGTCCCACGTTTTTCCAATCAAAGGCAAAGCTCAGCACGGAAGTCACTGCAGCTCCCTGGGAAGTGCCACAAATGGGAGCAGATCCTGAGTATTCCACGAGGGAAAGCAGCTTCTTTTTGATGTTCTTTCAAAACAAACTTGCTGAGGATTACTGGCAGCATTTACATAAAACAGGGAAGGACGCTGAGTTTAACACCCCAATACAAGCTTGAAATTGCTTTAAGCCACTTCAGCTGTTTCCAAGCCAACACATGGGATGGAGCACAGGAATAAAACCTAAAAAAAAAAATTAATTTCTTTTTCTCCTCTTTTACTGGCATGTGTTTTCACCTTCTCTTCTGTGAAGCTACTCTTGGTATTACTATTTTCCTGAAAGGAACTGCCTCAGCAGTGAGAAAGTCAGGCAGCTTCTACACGAGGGTGACTGTACCCAGACAAGTCCAGAATGGTAAAAATAATTTTAAAAACCAACCCAAACCCAGCAAACCAACCCTACTTGTTTGTGTAAAAGCTTGCAGGGTTAATTTGTTGAATCATGGGCCAGCTTTCCCATCTCTGAAGCGTTCCCACTGGACAGGAGCCCCAGCTTTAGGAGGGAGGGAGGGAGGGAGAGAAGCTCAGCTTGGACCAAACCAGCTTTGTCCACCACTCCCAAAAATGATGGGGATGATCTTCAAGAAGGAGCCAGGCTCAGCCTGAATATTTGAACTTTATCTGATGCAGCCCTCAGTCCATTCCTGCCTTTCCCACAGGGAAACATTCCCACACTCACTGATCCTGCAGGAACACGGAGGGAGCCCCAGGCTGGTCCCTCACTTGCAACACTCCTGGATTTAATTTTCTGCAGCTTCCAAGAGAACAAATAAACCATCCAGAACAAATAAACCTTCTCATTCCTCCACTCCAAGACACAGAGCAGGTTTCTGTGCTCACGTGTGGGGACAAGCTCAGTCTCGTTTTACCAGTACTGGGTACAAGCTTTCCAGTCAGGGAATTCTGAGGGGGAGAGCCAAATGCCACTTCAGCCTTGCAAAAAGTCCCAATCTAAGCAGGAAACAAGCCCCAGTGCCAGGCTACACTGCTGCTGGGAATAAAAATAACTCATTTTCCATCTGGGAGTAGGTGGGAAACACAGAGGAGCTCAAAGCTCCTCACTCTAGAAGAGGAAATGTAACAGTGGCAGTGCTAAGGAACAGAAAACAGGGAGAATTCTGCCACGGTGACACTGCGAGGTTCTGACCCAAGTTCCTCCGGGATTTTGGTGTGCAGTGGGGGTGGTGGAGCAAGCACACTGCAAGTGCATAAGACACTAATAAAAACCAGAATTTTTATCTAAGGAATGAAGACAGAAATTAAAAATCCTGTAACAACAGGCTTTCACTTAGCCTTGTTTTCTGTATGCAGCGTGGAGCTTGTTACTCCAGAACATCACTAAGGCCCATTAATTCACCCATTTCCCTGATTTTTGCTGCAGTTACAGCTATGGAGAGCCCCTGACCGACCATCATTAAAATTCAGAGCTTTGTGACTGAAGAGTCGCATTTAAAACCCAGTCACGAAAGAAGATTATCCACTGCCTTCTCTGGAGGTGAGGTCAGGTCTAATTCCATGCAGCAACCCCAGGCCCTTAAAGGCCACAGAAAAAAAAAAAGAGGCTAATTAAGTATAAAAATAACGATATTTGTTTTCAGCACCCAAAAATAACACGGGAATGGTTTTAGTGGGAGCTGAAGATTAAAGGAAGGTGTTCTAGAGCAACTAGGGCAGGAGTCAGCGACTTGTTTATCAGCCGATGATTCCTCCTGCGAGTCGGCAGCGCCGGCCCAGCTCCTCCTTATCTATGGAGATTAGCACACGGCTCTTATCAACGGAGCTGATTACAACCGTCTAATAATTATATTCGCCTAATAAACAGATTTCTTAATCAAATTCACGCGGGACGCCAGCGCTATCTGATTTAAACGCTTCCAAGTGCTGCGCTGGAGGTTACCGAACGCAGCCGCCTCCCCCGCGCGGGGCTGGGCCGGGGGTTGCGGGAGCAGCGCCCGGCACGGACGGGGCCCCTCGGCGGCGGCGGGCCCCGCTCCGGGGCCATGTTTCGGTAACAGCGGAGCGGTGCCGTCGGTAACCGCGGTGTCGGTAACCCCGGCCCCGCGCGGGCGGTAACGCCGCGGGGCCGCCTCCCCCCCGCCCCCGCTTTGTTCGGCACCAGCCGCCCCCGCAGGCCCCGGATGGCGCCGCAGACAATACCGAGGGGCGGCCCCGCCGCGGGGGGTGGAGGCCGCGGCCCGGCACCGCCTCAGGGGAGGGGGCGGCGCCCTGGAGCCCCCCGCGGCGGTGCCGGCGGTGCGTGGCCGGGATCACCCCCCCGCTTTCTCACCTGCGGTGCGCAGAGGAGCCGCCGCTCCGCCGTGACCCGCCCGGACCCCACCGGACCCACCGGCCCCGCTCCGCTCCGCCCGGTCCGCGCTCGGCCCGGCCCGCCCCGCTCTGCAACACACCGCCGGACCTGACGTCACTTCCGCCAACGCCGGGCTCCACCCCCTTTCCCCCGGAAGTGGCGGCGGCAGGAGCGCGCCAGGCCGCAGCACCGGCGGGGGGGCGGCGCGCTGCACGCCGGGATGCGTAGTTTTTTTCCCCGTCTCTCGGCGCGAGGTATGCTGGGAGCTATAGTCCCGCACGGCGCCTGGCGGCCATTTCGCGCGGCGGCGCGGGGCACGCCGGGAAGCGCAGTCCGGCGGGGCGGCCGCCATCTTGTGGCGCCGGTGGGGAGGAGGCGGAGGCCGAACAGCCCCGGTGCTCACAGAAAGATCACCGGACACCCCCGGTGCTCACAGAGGGGGCTGTAACATTCCCCGGTACCGGCACCCCCAGAGTCCCTCGGGACAGCGGCTGACCCGGGAGGCGCAGATCCCTCGCCACTCTGAGGGAGAGCACAATGGAACACCACTCCTGTTCACAAAGTGATGCAGTTTTATGGCTATCAGAAAATTGGACATAATAAATATTCCTTTGTAGTACGTGCCGAAGCTCCAGCCGCATTTACAAAACGGGTTCAAAAAGCCATTTTTATTCTCTTTTGCTTCTCTCCCTTTTCCTGAGGGGAAGGTCCATTCCCAACCTCAGAGACAGAAATCACACATGGACAGAGTTAAAGCTCATTGATCCATCTCAGGAACCCTCCTTCAGCTGGCAATGCAAAGGCCCAAGTGTGTGTTAGTTCATACTGATTTTATAAATCACCATTACCAACTTGTTTTCAGGGCCCCAGTCCCTCAAACACTGCAAAATACCCCAAAGCAAGCATTATTACTTTAAAAACTGAACGTAGTATTTCAATACGTTAATCTTAAATGACCTTTGAAATAAATTATCTGCCACCCTCAGAGAGAAGGGGTGCCTGGTCTGCAGCCAAGGCAGAGGAACTCGACAGCTTCTCAGTGACAGCAGAGTGACAAATGCCACTCTAAACGGGGCTCCAAGCCCATCCTTATGGCTTAAAGCAGAAATAAGTGCCTGTGATTTCTTTTAGGGGCCTCAGAAAGCTTTAAGATTCTGTCAGTGCCTGACATTTAATCCATTTCCTACAAACCCAAACACACTTTACATGCTAACGAGCGTGGTGTACAGAGCAGTAACTGCTCTGTGCACAGGGATGAGTCACTGCACGGTGAGACTTTAATTTGGATGTTTGTTTAAACAAACCCTGCACTGGAGCTGCTCCTCAGCACTTCTCCCCTCTCCAGGGTCTCACAGAACTTAAGTGAAGAACAAGTGGCTCAAGCTCTGTAAAGGACTGCACCCCCTTGGGTGAGGGTGCAATACAAAGTCACAGCTGGAAAAACGAGTTCTCGAGGCTTGACTTGCACACAAGCCTCTGTCCTGTGCCTGCTGGGTGTGTCTGTAATGAACAACATTGAAACTTCATCAACACTCAGCCTGCTGCATCCCAAAGCCAGGCTCAGGCTGGAAGAACTGGCCCCAGTTTGCTTTACCTGCATGATGAGAACACCCCAAAACTCCAGAAATAAAAGTGTCAGCAGAATATACCTACCAGGTTGTAACAAGTGATGTTTTAATTTGTTTGGAAATGCAAGGGGGTTTAGGGAAGAGAAAGAAGAGTTATGCAGGAAGCTGCTGAAGCACAGGTGTTAAAAACATGCACATTTTAAAAAGAGGTAAAAGTTTTGCTGTGGTGGTGTGACACAGGATAAAAAGTTCAGCAGACACACTGGTTAACATGCCAAACATCTCTAACAAATCACTGTGGTCTAGCTTTGTTTATTGGGAATCACTTTAGTAACCTGAAGTCACAAATAAGCAGTAAATAACAAAAACTACAGATAAACACAGGTTACACATGCAAATCCTGTTCACATCTCACATGTGCAGGTACATTAAGTGCACAGTTCTAAAGAGTCTTGACAAAACCAGGTTTTAACAAAAAAAAAAGGTGTTAAAATGCAGGTATGAAAACTTCCATGTGAAGAATATAAAGATACCTTTGTCCCTTTCAGGACTCCAATGCTGCTTTGATATACCAGAGATGTACAACAGCAACGAGATTCAAGTAAAAGCAGGAAGAGCTCAAGGAAATAATACTGGTCAGAGAATGGGCATTTACTTCTCACTAAAAATACACAGAATAGCTGAATAGGAAAGTCTAGCAAGAGCTTAGGAAAAAAAAAAAATCACAAAGTTGTAAAGCTGACTAATCACTAATTTTCCTATTTGCTATAGATAACAGCAGTGACATTAAAAGAAACTGCAATTCAACATTTAAAAATGCAACTTACATTGAAAGACTTTTCCAAAGTGAAATGCAATGACAGCCTTACACTCAAAATTAAATAGCTGCTAGGCTCAGACCAAAATACGGAATGTTCTAGATAAAATAAAAATACAGTATTACTTTTCATTTTTTATTCAGAATGGAATTGAAAGACAATTTCTGAAGCTTGAAAGTAGTAAGTTTCATTTAAATGCAGTTTTCTTCTCATAGATGAGCTTTCCACAAGGGTGCAGGATTTTTTTTTTTTCTGTAATAGCTTGAAGTGTCAAAACGAAAAGTTGTTGCCATTCTCACATTAAGAACAAATTGTTGTCATTAACTTAACTGCATATGCTTTTTGCTACAACATTTAACACATGAACAGACCTATAATGCCTACTGTATCTCACTAAAACAAAAAAGAATACAGTATTGCCATCTACTACTTGTACTGCTTTTAAAAAAGATTAACATTAAAAACAAAGCCACGTTTTCCTTACATCCTTCCTTCTTCTTTAAGCTTCTTTTTTTTGCCTGTAGTCTTCTGCCATTTTATCCAGAATTTTCTGTTGAAAGAAAGCAAGTTATATTTGGGATATATTTAAAGAGTTTCTCATAAGCACAACATAAAGAAGATAAATCCAATTTCCAAGTTTAAAATCTGTGACCATTGAGTGCAATTGCAAAGGTCATAACTAACAAGGCTGGCACTTGTCCCTGCCCTGGACTGGAGCTGTGCTTGGCAAGCCAAGGGAATTCCTTCCCCTTTTGTCATGGACTTGTGACATGATTGTGCCACTTACCTGGGTGGAATGTGCCCTCTACAGAGGCAGGGACACAACATCCCCCTCCCTGGAGAAGGGTTAATTTGGAAGTCTGAGCAATTTGGTATCACATCAATTCACTTTATTTCATTTTTCCTGCTCTCCAAGCAAAGGAAACTCCCCAGCTCCACAAGGGCCACTGTGAAACAGAAGCTGAATTTTCCCCTTCCCTCCCCAATTCCAAACCCCACCATTGTCACACAATCACTCACAAGCACCTCACTGAGCATTTCTGCCATGGAAAAAAGCAAAGCAAATCATGTTTCATTCAAATAATAAAGCTCAAAACTTGGCATCATTTCCCCCCCTTCCCTTTTTACATCAAAGATTTAATGTCCCATAAGCAGGTAATTTAATGGAAAAAAAAAAAAACAAAAACCAAAACAATGCTATGGTGATGGATGAGGTGGATTTTCTTCCTACAAGATCCTGCATGGGAACTGATTTTCTGATCTATTCCTTCACATGTTGTTTGTTTGGTGACAATTTTTGTGCCATCTGCCTTCCTGGGCTCTCTGTTTATTCAGGGGTTCCCTGCTACTGCAAGAAGGCAAATATTTGAATTATGAGGTGCCATATTCTCCTTCTCTGTGGAGCTCCTGGGTTTTGCTTTCAGCTCAGGGATCAGCTGCCCTGAAATGCATTAATGTGACACTGCAGGACTATCAGAATTCCTCTGGGATTGCTCTTTCCTGGAGGTCATGTTTGCAGCTCACAGTATGAGGTTACAGCAGCAGCATTGTCACTCATGCAATCATGTGATACCTCATCCAGTTAGAGAATGGAAAAAGTGCTCACAAAATCAGAAGTTGCAAAGGTTTTGGGGGTTTTTTTTAACATATAAAAACTTCATCTTAAGCTTTGTTGACTGGTTAAAAACACTCTCAGAAGGACAACTGGAAGGGATCTGGGCCATCTGGATTTACTCTGCATTGCTACTTTTAAGCCTGGCCTTATTCCAATTGGAATTCCCTCTTGAATCCAAATTTACAAGATAAAAAAATGCTGGAGCCCCTCTTTAAACTGTGTATTCTGCATATTATTTTAACAAGATGAAGTTTTGGAGAGGTCTATCTAGAGTTAGAAGTTACAGAGGAAGCCAATTTCCACTGCCTGAAAGGAATTTTTTATTCTCAGTCCAGTCTCGTTGAGCTCTATTCCCCAGAAAGAATCAAGCCATTTAAAATGAACAAGTTTTTGCCTTACCTTCAACTTTTGATAATGAGGAAGGCTGCTGCAATGGGTCTTTTTTGCAACATCTTCATTTGTGTAGAACAGGGAACACAATTTGCAATAAAACCCTGTTTTGGGTACCACATAATTCACACCTAGAGGAGTAAACACCACAAAATAAACTAAGAGATCTACTCTACATCATTTCTTTTAATGTTATATGTCATTTCAGCTAAATCTTAAAACCATAATTCACATTAAAAGCTGCTTTATCTTTAAAAATCTGTTTTAGTTTAGTCAAGCAGGGGCCTAGTAGTAACTAAATATGTGCAGGCTTTTTTTTTTTTAATTTAAAAATCAACCTTTCAGATTAAGGGTCCATTTTATTGGTTCTTTCAAGAACTCACAACGTTTTGTCATCAGTTTTGGAGTATTTAATATGACTCTGAACTATTATTATCACTGTTGTGCTTTGTGCTAGCAATTGAATTTGTGTTGCTAAAAGAAACCTCTTTCAATTTCTGCCTAAGGAAAGGGTTATGAAAAACGCTATGAAAATAAGGAAAAAAAGGAAGAAAATACTCAGTTTAGGGCAGGAGTGAAGAAGAAGAAGGGGAAGGAGGGGGAAGCCCTAAAATGAAAGGCTATGGGGCAATGCATTGCCAAAAATAAAAGTCAGATGAAATGAGAAATGCTACTGTGATGCACAGAGACATTTTTGGAGAAGAACTGCAAACAGCCTTACCCACAGGAATGTTTGGCTGGTATGGCCCAATCCTGAACTCATCTGGGACAAGAGCTTTCTCCAGGACACTCTTTGTTTCCTGCTCACCCTGGGGCTCTGTGTTTTCCTGGGTGTTTTTCTCACTATCCTGTGCTGTGGTAGCATCAGAACCTTCCACGTTTTCAGCCTTGGCGTTCTCTTCGCTTTTGGTGCCGTTTTCTAACGTTTCACTCTCCTGTTCTGCCTCCTCCATTTTGTCCACCTTGATCTCTGCCAGGCTGTCCTCGTTCTTGCCCGCAGCCTTGGCTGCCAGCCCCGATTTGCGCAGTTTCTGGTGGTCCGAATCCTCCTCGTCGCCCACCTCGTCCAGGGTGACAAATCCCTCCATGCTGCGGGGGAATCCGCCCACGTAGCGCTGCGGGGACAAGGGGCTGGGTCAGCTCAGCCTGCACCGCTCCCCCAACACCAACATCTGCTCCAAACTGCTCCTGCTACAGCTGCCTTGCTCACTCAAGCTGTCACTCGAGGTTTAACCTGCTCTTTTTGTACCTCACAATCAAAGATTTCCTTTCACAATAAATTTTTTTTTTTTTTGCATCAGGAGTGGTCACTGTTTCACTACAGCAACTTAAGAGCAGAGCCAAAACCACTTCAATTCTCAAGCTGAAAGTTCTTTTAAATGAGTTCCTTAAGTGAAAGTAGCTCTGGAGTGCACAAATTTTGTTTCTATTTGAGTACTGTAAAATCCTTGAATTCACGGCCTGAATAAAAGGTAAAACCTTACCAGAACTATTCTGTCCCTTCTAATAGTATGAAAGCATTAATGGTATCAAAGTTCATTAAAAAGAATTAAAAGCTCTTTTCAACCAGTAGAAAGCTTAGAGCATCCATATTAAAACCACTAAAACACAAGCAAAACCCAGCCCAAACCCACCAACCACCCAAAATGTGAAAGCTTCTGAAAAAATCTGGGTTTCATTAGAAGAGGGACTGTCGAAATTCTGAATTTTTGGAAATTCTCCTGCTGATATGGAGATATCACTACTCCACATACTTAACAGCAACTGTGAGTGGGACTGAGGCAGCATTAGCTTTGTGAACGTGGGTCTTCAAGGAATGAAATTTGGGTTTGAAGCAGTTTATCACAGCCCACATACTAATAAAGAACACAAAGAAAACTGGGAAATGCCATTTGCATGGCCAGTACCCATCTCAGCACCATTAACCACGTTCCTGACAAGGATCCCCCAGAACTGAGATCTCATTCATTAATCAGGAACATGTGTGTCTTGCAAAACAACATTCCAAGCCAACAAATTACTAAAACTTTGCACACTACTCCACAGAACCGAGTTTGATTAACAAAGCAGGTAGGACAAAAACCCCACAAGAGTGTGGGATGATGGGAAGGGAATTCACAGCAAGCAACTGGAAACACCTTGAATCCATTTCTTTTTTTCTCCAGTGGCTAACTGCACATGGCCCTAGCTGCCTCTCAGTGTAAGGTGTAGCTGTACATGCAGCTCTGCCCTAGCCCAGATTAGCCTCAAGTCCCCCAGTACATTATTTTTTCAACATCATTTCTGGGTTCATGGGTAACTACAGACAGCTCTCTGAGAAACTGCTCAGGAGAAGAGAGTCTCTGGCTAAGTATTAGCCAAAAAAAGGGTGAGGAGAAAAGCAAGCAAATCCCCAGCAAGCAACAAGGGTAGAAGCCCACAAGTTAAAGGCTCCTGTCAAAACACAACCAGGGACTTGTAAGTGAATCCATGTGCAAATGACATCCAGTGAGATCTTCCATTTTCTTCTTAGGAGCTTTAACTCCTCCACAGAGGTGTTTTAAGGACCCCCCCAGGGGAAGGTCTGCAACACAATGTACATGGTGTGCTCCCTGAGTTACACTGGGCTTCCCCCACTCAGCACCTCACTGTGTGAGTTACCTTTTTAAGCTTTTTCTTGGCTGCTGGAGTGGCTGCAACATTCCCCTCAGTTTTTACAGTTGCATCATCAGGTGTGTCCTTTTTTTCCTCAGTAGCCACATCAGTTAAATTGGCAACATCTGCATCCTCTCCTGCTGAGCTGCCACTTTCTAACAGTGCTGCTGCCTCCTCCTCATCCACCAGCAGCTCATCTTCAGACTCCAGCAGTAAACTGGGCTCATCTTGCTCTGCCTGTTCCCCACTTTTGGCACCTGAAGGTTCAGCAGTATCCTCCTGCTTCTCCTCTTTTGCTTTTTCTTCTGTATTGCCACTTTCAGGTTTCTGAGCAGGTTCTGTTTTGGACTTCTTATCGCTGGGAGAATCTTTGCTGTCTGGGGAATAGGTTCTCTTTCTGTGAAGAACAAAGAACATTGCTGCTTGTAAACCTGAAGAGAGCCCAGAAATGACTAAAGAAGATCATATTTCTTTAGGCAAACCTGGAAACTACTGTGGTAACTTCAGTTCAGAAAATGGAAGGCTGAGGGAAACCCTGAAGGACACCATTCATTCTTCAAACACACCAAAGGCTGCTCCAAGGAGAAATTACCCTTACAAGACAGGACAACTGCTTGTGGGTTTAAATTGCAGGAAGGCAAAGCTAATTAGGGACTGCAAAGGATTTCCTGAGGAGCCTGAAGAGGCTGTGAAATCTCCAGCACTAGAGGAAGAGGGTGGGTAGCATATTTGAAACATTTCATCTCTGGGAACAACCACCAGCCATTTGATCTCAAAGCTTGCCTGATTCTTTGGTATTGTTTCTATACTCTGAATAAGGTATTTTCACATTTCTTTTCAACAACATAATGCTTTAACAATAGGAAATTACCTGGTTTTATCTTTTTTCAGCAGCTCAACTCCTTTGTTTGGAATCTAAAATAAAATTTTAAAGAATCTGTGAGTCACAGCAGATTATGACTTCTACAACTGCTGCAGCATTAATTCAGACCAGGATCCAATCCAGCCAAGTGCTTCCAGCTACATTAATCCCCACAACTCTGCCACCCACCAACTGATCAGTAAACTTTTTATTTCATCTCAGACAGGACCTGACCAACCTAGAAATCCCCCTGCCATAATTCACAGTCATTATTCAACACAAAACAAACGGGATATCCTGCTCCAGAAAATTCACATACAACTCCTGGTATGTTTATGAACCAGAAGCTCGTAGTACTGGCACACATCAGCCCTAAGCTGTACTTTCCTCCCTGTCATTAGTGGAAAACCTTCAGCAGGCTGCCACCACTTCACCTGTTTCTGAATTAGTGACCAGGAAATGTCACCTGTAGGCATTAACAAGGAAAAATATTCCAACTGCCACCAAGTGCAGCAGTAAGATTTCTTCATGCTCCACAACAAAGCTGATGTTTCTAGGAGACAGCCTGACAGTTTAGATTTCTCCTGCTTTTATTATCCCAGAACTTTATTATTATCACAGAATATTCTGGGCTGGAAGGGACCCATAAGGATCATCAAGTCCAGTTCTTCAGTGAATGGCCCAAAAGGGTTGAACCCATAACCTTGGCATTATCAGCTGAGCTCGTATCAGTTTTCTACCAACTGTCCCAGTCTGATGAATAAACACCTATAATTGCAGGAATATTATCCTGGTGTTATGTAAAGAACTCCCTTCAGTCAACCTTTCCCTCCTTTATATATATGAGCTGCACAGGCAGAGGTGCAGTTCTGATATATTTTAAGTTTTCATAAACCTTCTTCATTTTCAAAGAGGGGGAAAAAACCCAAGGATCCCACATTAGAGAATGTTCTAAATGGAGTAATTTTCATTAAAATCTACATGATTTACTCCAAAATCTGAGTTACAGTAACTGTTTGGGTTTTGTTTCATCTGAAAGGAATATCCTTTAACTTTTCCTCATAACCACACTCGTGCCAAGAAACTGCACTTGAGGAGCCAGAAAAGATGAAAACCAACTGTTCAATTTTACATGCAACTCTTGAGTCTTCAACAAGCAGTGGCTGGCATCTACCTCCCTTTACATCTTCAACTACAATTAAAAAAATACCAACACTCCTTACCCTTAACACCAGCTTCTTGTACTTTTCAGATAAATCCACTTTCACACATCTGCCTTGGAACCAAAGGGCTTTGTTGGCACAGTGCTCAACCATGGCCAAAGCATCTTCTCTGGTCTCCATCTCAATAAAGGCCTGAAAAGATTAAAACATATTAAAAAGGACTCAGAATCACACAACACTTTTCAGGCAAAGTTATTTAACTTAAAACACAAATACTGAAACAAAATTATGAGGTTCAAACACTTGAACATTTACCCAAGTGCTCTACAAACCCCAGCTCTTCAATTCAGAACATCTCAGAGACAGTTCTGAAATTCAACAGGCATTTAAATAATCTGCCAAAAAAAGTCACCATAAAGTAAAATATGATTTAAATCAAAAAGTATCAGCACAATGAAACTTATTTAGGGCTGATGTACCTGGGAATTTCAGGGGAGCTGTGAGACTACCTCTTGTATTTTTTATTTTTGTTTTTTTTGAGAGAAGTCTGAAACAAAGGCAGCAACTGCTGCTCCTCCAGCTTTGTGAGGAGATGCTCTTGGGAACGAGCCTGTGGCACGCTGAGGTTGCTGAATGAGCTTTAAACAAACACATCTGGGCTGGAGCATCCTTGCCAAAAAACTGAAAGCTGTTTCAGCAGCCAACTTCAACAGTAAAGTGATTTTGTTTTTCCAGTGAAATAAGGTCGGGGAGGACTTCCTAGGGGTCACACAATAGTCTAGTAATTTTTCACTTCTCAAGTGTGGCATTAGGGGATTCAGGCACCCATCTCTTTGAAAAAGCAGTGGAACTTCCTATTTTACTCAAGGGAGAAATGAACTGGGACAGCAAAGCTTAAAAAAAAAAAAAGGAAGAGCTGAATAGTTTAAACTCCTGTGTATTTATAGAAATCATGCCCACACACATCCAAAGCATTTCACTATACACATGCAATAGTCTGACTTCAAACCTTTCTTTTCCAAGCTAGAAAAGCACAGCAGGACTGCTTTTGTTTAGTTTTAAAGAATGAAAAGTAGAGGGCAAATAAAAGAAACATGTAACAGTGGAATATATTTATGTTTCACAGGTAATGGTTTTTCAGCCCTAAAAAACCAATCCCAAGGCTCCACAAAATCTGCATAATCAAATAATTAAGCTTCCATGTTAAAATTCCTTTTTTTTTCTGGTTTTCTGGTTTTTTCTGTTTTTCCATGGACATTTCACAGGAGCCCCCAAAGCAAACCCCCACCTAGACAGACCCCAGGTTATTTCCAAACCTTTGTCAGAGCACAAAGTCCACACATGGCCCAGCTGAAGGGGGGGGGGGGTGACATTTCACAATGAAACCCCTTCAAAGCCTGTCCCAGGGGTTCCCTGCACTCACCTGGCTTTTCATTCTCATGAGGATGTAATTCTTGATCTTGCCATAGGGCTCAGCCAGTTTGAGCACAGCGTTGTCAGAGTAGCCAGAGTGGGGCAAGTTGCTCAGGTGGATCACACGACCAAGTTCTGGCTTTGGTGGTTCAGTTTTTTGGTCAGGTTTACCCTCAGGTTTCTAAAATTCAAAGGGAAAGACATTTTTTCTGGTTTTGGTGAGGTTGCTAAGATTAAAAGGAAAGCCATTTTTTAAGACCTATATATAAAATATACATGGGTGACTGTCCCTTGATTAATCTTAAACTTAAATGCAGCAGCCTCATAACACTGAGTGCCCCAGATTAAAAAAAGGCAATGCTAAAAAAAGCAGAAGTGTTTTACCTTTATTCTCTTGTATTTCTGTGACAAGTGGACTCTGACTGGTTTACCAAACACCAAGGCAGGTGTTGTTGAATAATATTCCACTGCAGCCTGGGCATCTTCAGTGGTTGACATTTCAATAAATGCCTGAAATCATACAGAATCAAATTAAGTGCTGCTTTTTTAGCAATCTAATTTTGTTTCAAATTTTCAAGCTCTTTCATGCTTCCTTTTAAAAATAACTGCATCAGAAATGAAAACTGCTTTTTGATTACAAGTTCTGACCCGCAGAATTTGGCACAAATTTCAGATACTTTACTTAGATGCACAAACAGAACTATTTTGTTTGTTGACATTCCACCTAGATTAGGATTCAAAACATTCAATTGCTTCCTGCTTTCCCCACTTCTTTGGGATTGCTTTATTTCACACTTCAAAATAAGACACTTCATAAACACAAAGTAAGACCAAGTAAGTTTTCAGATAGTTTTAAAACAAGAGCAGAATGTGGTGCTGTTGAGAAAGTAATGAAGAACCAACCAGGAGGATTTTTCAAGTGAAAATGCAGTAGTGCAGCATTTCTAGAAACACATTTCTCCTTCCCCACATGCCCCTGATGACAGATGTGCTATCTCACTGGTGGCTGAGCAAGTTCTGTTAAAAAAACAAAATTCAGACTGACACAAAGCCCAGCAGAGACACCAGCAGTGCCCTGGGACCCAAGCTTACCTCATTGATTTTGTTTAGAATCAGATGATTTGTGATTATCCCAAAGGGTTCAACGAGCTGAAGCAGTTGATATCTCAGGTTCTTTCCCCTCTGGAAATCCATGATGTGCACAACTCTGCTTGTTTCCTGTTGAAAACAATGCATGAAAAATCTGGGTACCAGCAAACCTAAAGTCTGCTTTACTCTGCTCTATTACTCTGTTTAAATTTTTTAAAATTTTCTTTTCTATCTTCACTAGTGACCAAAACAAGATCATCCAGAAAAGGCACAGAATTTCTAAGGATTTCCAGAGCAAGATGCCTGCCATGCCAAAGCTGCCTTTCCTTAAGTTCATTTTTCACAGCTTCATCATGAAAGGAATGTCTAAAGAAGTTCTGTGCAGTATTGGAGTAAATATTTTGTAGAGTAGTCAACAAAATAAACCCCCAGTCTCATGCCAAAGCTTCAGTACTTCCACACAAATTCTAAAATATCACAAAGACAATTGATTAAAAAACAACAACCCAAACAAAACCAACACCTTAAGAAAGCAGAGAAAAATAGAAAAATTATACAACAAAAATGTGAGTTAGAAGAAGAATTTCAATACTAACCACTCTGCCCTTCTGCATGTGCCTGGGTCCTTGCATATTCCCATTTCCAGCTCCTTTAAGAAATTAAAAAATGAACAAGCTTAGTTCAACCTGTAAGACTGGGATTAACATGTCTCATCACAAGTTCTTAAAAGAAATGTCACTTGTAAAACCAGAGTGAGATCAACTTCTAAAAACTAATTATTTCATTGCATTCTAAAAAGGCTTTTTATTTATTTCAGAGCTCTTGAAACTTGGGATCCTCATTCCTGCTCCTTCTCTTCACTCTAAGATTAGAAAAAAGAGCTGCATTTATTGCTGTTCAGGAACAGCAGAGAGCAAGCCCACTGGAAAAAAAAAATCGTGTTTTAAGTAAGATTTGCCAGAGGAAAACTTCTCTGTACACAAAGGATGTGAGATTTCTTTATTTAAGATTCTCTTTTTACAACTGAGAGTTTAGGTTCTAAAACATCACCAATTCAATCACAATATCCATTTAAAAAGCAACAGACATGTAAGTAAAACCCCCTTTCAAGTAATTTGGCCTACAGTTAAATCTGAGATATTTTGAAAAAATTAATTTCAATATTATTTTGAAAAATTAGGTGTTATTTTAATGTTACTAGGTATGAATGCATCTATCACCTAAAAAGTGTCTAGAACACTTGTACTCTGTCAGGATATCCAGGTAAATGAATTGGTTTTGCTCTTTTAGTCATTTGAACTGTCTAAAAGGTAGGAAATGAGCAGCAGGCAAGAATCTGATTCTCAGCCTAAGAGGCTTGCATCATCCATCTTCCCACTTCTCACTTGCTATTCCAATTTATTTCTCAAATTCACTTGAAAATAGGGGGGAAAAAACACTTAGGACACTGATTTCTTACCAGAAAACTCCACCAACATGTAGCTACTCAGAAGACAAAAACTTCCTACATAGGGGAAAAAAAAAATCCAAGTACTCAACACGAGTAGATTGATCTCAGTTAAAAATCACCAGCCAGAGGGAGTGGAAAGCTGGCACAAAGGTGAAGTGTGGCAACTCAGAATCAGTCTTTAGTCCCCTGGCCAAAATATTTCAGTTCTAATGCTGAGAAAAATATTTTGTTTCGTTGTTTTAAAACACTGGTAGCAAATTAAAACAAGGATTTAAAAAATATGGAAAAAACCTAGGAAGAAATGAAGGCTGGTGAAGTTAGGTGCCTGCTGAGGTTACCTCTGGGCCCAACAGGAGGTCCCCCAAGGTGGAATGGAGGTGGTGGTGGTCCCAAAATTCCTGGTGCAGGATTTGTAGATTGCTGCAACATAAAGGGATCACCCCTAGAAAGAGGAGAAAACACAGTGTCATTTTAAATCAACAAAATGTGAAACTTTCATTCACCAAACACCTGAATTTCTGCAGAGTTTCTATTCAGACAACTCAGGCTACTTTTACTGCTGCCCTTCAGCTGGAAAACAAAGGGAGGAATCCATGTGAACCAAAGGAAGTGTTTGTTTCATATAAAATGTTAGGAACATCCTCAGCTTCAAATGAACAATTATAAATATATCAAAATTAATTCCTACTTACATTCCATGTCCTGAATCACTGTCAGGATTCCATTCTGGGTATCTTAAAAGAAACAAAATTAAAAAGAAAATATAAGAAGGGTGCAATCTCCTGTAGCTGTGTAACACAAGCAGCAGTACCTGGAGGTGTAACACAGCTGCAGCACTGCAGCCCCAGTGCCAGAGCCGTGAGCAGCACTGACAGAAATGCTGCTCTTCAGGACAAACTCTCTACTGTCTGCAGAACTGCTCAAAAAATGCTCAAGTTGGTATCAATAATTAGCAGTTAAAAATCCATTGTAATTTTAAGTTATATATACACATCAGGATTCCACAGCTATGAACCCTTTTTGTCCTGAAGATGCTCCAAGCTGGTTTTATTCCCTCCACAGGCACAGTATGTTTTCTAAACCTTTGTGCATCACTCGTTTAGAACGAGGGAACATGGTGAGCTGGAAATGACCCCCAAGGATCATGCAGTCCAAGTGGTGGCCCTGCACAGGACACCCCAGAGTGGCAGGCTGTGCCCTCCTCCCCAGTTACTGTATTTCCAGTTCATACATTTCGAGCAGCAGCTGGCAGCGGCGGCTGTGAGTCGCTCCATTGATGTGATGGTTCCACTCCTGCAGCAAAGTAAACAAGGCACAATTAGCAGCCAAACACGGGAACCTTTCCCACAAAGGCCTGGCCTACAGCACAGTGTCTTTGCTAAGCTGGAGTTTGGCAGATCCAGAGAGAATTGAATCTGTTTGTGGTGCTTGGACGCTGACACTGGACCTGCCTCTTCCCTGCTAACCTGGCTCAAAAGGTGTTGGGCTGCTCCTGCCTCAAGAGTGCAAAACTCCCTGCAAAACTCCAGGCACACAGGGCCATGGCAGCCTTTGCAACTGAAGGCTTTTTTGTTTGTCTTCAGGCATTTCAGAATTTCCTCTACTCTGCTTCATTCCTCAGACTTCTATAGATTAATATGAAATAAACACTCCAATTTTTAGAACCGTAAAGAGGCCAAGAAATTGCACGGAATTCAGAAAGGAAAGACTAAAAGAAATCTAAGTGCATAGCTAGGACAAACTAGAAGTATACAGGTGAAATATAAAATATATAACCACTAGAGGGGAATAATAAAGGAAAAAAAGCAGATCTAAATCAAGATGGTATAAAGGAGAAATAATGAATTTAAAGCAAATTATCTAGGTAAAACTCCTCCCAGCTCTGGTTTTAGCACTAGAAAGAAATGAGGGATTTCTACTTTTTTTCTGCAGTTACTTATGTTAGTGCCTGATCTCTGTACCTTTATACTCTTACAAGTGAGAGCACAAGTCAGTGCTTTATTGAGGTCTGTGAAGTGACAGAAGCTCTGGAGTTTCCCTGCTGCCCATCTGGGAGGCACAGCCTGACCTTCACTCTGCTGCTCCTCAGGGAGCAAAGGGACCAGCAGAGATAAACGGGGGAGAACCATTCAAAAACCTTGGAGCTCAAGGTTTTCTCTAAATGAAGGTTTTTCTTATCAGCCACGATTTCAGCTATGAACACAAAGTGAACTGATAACTGCTTTATGTGGCTCTTCTTACATGTCTGTTCCTGCTCAGCACCCACAAAGGATTTCTGCCTAATCCATCATTCCAGGTTTTTGGTCCCTGCCACGCTACAGCCATCCTGGCTACAATAAGACATTCCCAAAGCTCACTGTAGTGTTTCCATATGTTAAATGCCTACCCTTCACTTCCTATAAAGGAGAAAAATCTGGATTTAAAGTCTCTCATAAAGTACTACAATATTACTCCATGATGCTCCTGACACAGAGCAAGATGAAGTCATCCCTTTTATCAAGATGTAAAATGAGAGCACCACTTTTTCTTGTCAACTGCACAAGATGTAGGCTCTGCAACTATAAATAGGCTGGCAATTAGGATGAAAAATACCCACCAAAAAAAAAATAAAAAATCTATGAACCATTCAATATGAAGTTTCTTCAGTTCAACACTTGCTAGCAAGTGTTAGCATTACACTCTAGGAGAGTCCTTTAAACCCCAAACCCCTCTGAATTTGGGGGCACGGTCAGTAAAGCCTCAGTGGCTGGTTCTGCCAGACATAGTATGCTTTGAAATCTGTCTCAACACAAAACTCATGTACAAGTTATCTGCAAACTACAGGCCAAGTTTGGGAGATTTAATTCTCATTCAAATGCTTTTAAATTAGCAAAAAAATGGGGATGTGATTATAACTCCAGATTTTTCTTGTCCCCAGCAAACAATGTCAGCTCATCTGCATGAACTTTTCATGACACAATTCCTAATCTGGATTCCCTTTGCTGCCTGCACCCATTTTGGAAGTGTCCCTTCCCCAGGGTTTTTGGGGCACCAGGTTATTTGTATTTACAGGAACTCATTAAAAAGCTAAGAGAGAAAAAGCTGAATTTCTGCAAACCCAGCTTCCCCTTTGGCTCAGTTGATGCAAGCCAGAGGACAAACTGTTCCTCAGAAAAATGAGGCCACACTCGAGCACCTAATTTTAGGCAGCCCTCCCCCAGGGCCACAGCCAGGTTCTCCCTCTGAGATGAACCAGGTTCAAGTGTTTCACCTCCAAATTCATCTGCTCGGGTTGCCTCAGCTTTTATCTCTGGCAGGAAAACAAATCCCTCCAAGTTTAACACCTCATTTCCTGATAAAGGGATCAGCATTGACAAAATGCCTGAAGTAACTGGGGCACAATTTACTTCTCAGATAGGAAATAAGCTCGGCCTTAAAATATTCGCACATCAAATTAAAGAAGCAATTAAGAACATCACTAAAATAAAAAAAAAAAACCACCAGAAGACTAATCTGCTAATTTAAGTTACACTAAGGATGTTTAACACCTTGCTTGCACTTAAAATACACATGGCTTGATCAAACACTTGTAAAAATCTCTGATATTTTTTTTTGGAGGTGGGGAAGATGAAGTTCTGTTACTACAGTAATGTATTTACATAGTCCCAGCTATGAAAAGCATTCCCTTTCTGCTTTCCATAAATTTCGGTTCAAATCAGGTTACTTTAAAAGTTTGATTGGATTTTGTGGGAGACATAAAATAAGGAGCTCTGTAATGGTTGGGTATGCAAAGCAGAGGAAAGAAGGAGAGAAAGAGAAAAATTCTTGTGGTGACATGATTTCTGAAATCAGAAATAAAGCCCCAACTTGGGTCATAAGAACCAGATGATCCAATCACAAATATTTTATTGTGTACTAGCAGTTTTTAAGTCAAAGTATATTCCTAAAAAAAAAAAAAAAAAGTTGTACATGTTACAGAAGAGGTCAGCCACTTAGGTTATGCTGTTAAAAAGAATTTGGTATTTCTCATACCTGGAAAGGCATTTCCATGTGGATATCCTTTCATTAGATCTGCACTCCAAAGCACACTAAGAGCCACGAGTCTTTAAAATAAAGAGCTAAAAAGACCCCTACTTACAGGATCACTGGTTGCCATCTTCAAGGGCCTCAGAAGTTAATGTTTTCAATCTAACCAAATGAAGTCCTTTTACAGACCTGAGCATGGCAGCTAAACTGTTAACACTCAAAACTTCAGTGAAAATACACGTCAAACACAGGAGACAAGAAACCTGGATTACTGTATTTTATATCAAAAGTAATTAAAGCAACACAAGTTCATAAACTGTCAGATCAGGTGGAGCCATACAGCGTGTGCTCTAGAAGTGGTTTGATCCTTTCCTTGCAGGGACAGAATAATTCTTGTGTTTCAAAAAAGATCAGATGTACAGAACAGCACTTTTTGAGAGGTAACTGTAAAGAAATGGTTAGTAACAGCAATTGCACATCGTATCAATTTTACAGTAATAGCAGGTATTACGTTTTCAATTGAAGGCCTTCGAGCTAATTAGCCACTAATTGTGACAAGAGGGGCACCGTATTAGCCAATTAGCCAATTAAATTGCCTAGTATCCTGGAAATCAGCAAGATGAGTACATTGGAAAAGGTGCAAGTGAGAAGGCTCTGGAAACACCATCTGAATCACGCTGGGTAAGCTGCTCCCTTGGCAGAGCTGCACTGGATAAACTAAGAGGGAAGTCTCAGCATCACCGAACACACCCCAAGATCCACTCTACTGTGAGCCAAGTAAAGAACACTACTAGGAACACAGAGCAGGATACTGCAACAGCAGACTGATTGCTGGGAGAGTCTACAGGGATAGATGCAACATGTGACAATAAAAAGTGAGTCTGAAGTGTTCTAAGAAAGTTGTGAAAAAAGGAGAAAAATGACGACAAATTTCAGCCATAGTATGAGATAGAGTGTTAAAGTGAAATTAAAAAGGCAAGAATGAGCTAATCTAAAACGTGGTTTTTTACTTTTGCAAATAAGTTCCAGGGCTCTACATTAACTCTTTCCCTCTGGACAGGGAAAAAGCAGAACTGTGCAAGAATGCATCTTAACTACATATAAATCAGCAATCAAGACAGATGTGGAGGAGAGCTGAAACTAGCTTCCGGAATGGCACAGCAGATACACTGCAAAAAAACCCCAAACCAACAAAAAAAAATACCAAAACCCACCCCAAAACTGCTTGAATGCCAGATGTTTGTGGTTAAGAGAACATGTAGATGTAAAATATAAACAAGATATCCCAGTAGATGATAGCTGTTTGACTTGAAGTTAAGCAATCTGGGCAAATAAAATACATTAATGTAAAGCCCTGGTTTACAATGTTTGTCAACAATTAACCTTGCAAATAAACCAAGTGCCTTTTTCACTCTCAAACCAACTTTCAGATCATTTCAAAAGCAACCAGGCCATAGAAATAATTAAAGAAATAGGTAAAAACAGAACAGATACTACAACGTAAAGGAAAATAGAAGCATCTGGTGCATAACTCACCTTATTAGAATGAACTGGCATATCACATATAGAGCACAGATGGGGATAACCCTTCGGTAAGAATCCATGGAAGTCTTCAATATTGCTATTTGGAGGAGCACCTCTCTTTTTCTCAAAGAGAGATCTCTCGGGACCAGGACCACGACCCATTCTGTCATACTCACTGTCAAATTTATGATAGTTATGCGAAGTCTCACCATAAAAAGATTCATCCCTACACCTTTCTCCATCTCTCAATCTGTCATCTTCATAATCCATTCTGTCATAATAACCAGATTCTTGAGAACGACTTCCATGGTCATAGTCAACCACTGGGTTGAGACTAGGACCACGATCATCAAAGCTATCTCTTCTAAAATGCCTTTTTTCTTCCCAATCATCCCTAGGTACTCTGTATGGTGGTTCCCGTGTGGATGATCTGCCATCTCTACCATAACCTTCTTCAGCTCTCCTCCTTTTAAGTTGTAGAAGGATCTGAGGCAAGTTTTCAGGAGTGATCTTGTCCTCGGGATAGCGACTCAGTTCATCTAAGTCTCTAGAAGACAGACCAAAGCTGGCCAAAATGTTTGTGGCCTGGTCTGCATCTCCACGGTGCTGAGAAGACAAAGGGAGCGGACCTCTACTTCCAAGGTTAAATATAGACTGCAAATTATGGGAAGAGGTACTACCAGAAGACAGTGCACTATGAGATCCTTGTTGGTTCAATGAAGAACTCATTCCAAGATTCATTAAGCTAGCAAGGCGTGCAGTACCCTGGTTCATCCTTCCAAGAGATGCTGGCATATTTAAAGACTGGGTAGCAGCAGCAAGAAGGCCTATTCCTGCAGAGAGGTCACGCCCATGACCTTGGGAATCCCTACTCAGAGATGACTGCTGGAATGACTTGGACATTGTAGAACTAGAGCTTGTCTACTTTATGGATCAAAAAAAAAATTTCTTTTGGCTTAGTGTTTTTTGGTTTTTTTTTTTTTTTTTAAGATGGCTGCAAAGAGAGCTCACACTAGAAAGCTAGGCAAACTTCACTTCAAAAACGGTAACGCCAAGAAAGAGGATCAATAATGACTGCAGATCTTCTTCAAGCTGAGAAACACCAGACAATTCTGTAGAAAAACAAGCAGTTTTAGTCATAAATCCCTTTAAACAGATGCAGTTTTAAACTTATGCATCATGTTGATCTAAAAAAACATTAAAGATCTCAATCTTACAAGGCTTTTATCACATAACAGATTCAAGAGGTACCCAGAGCCTACATATATTATTGCAGATAAAAATACAGCAGTGTTTCCTATACATGCTACTCTTCTTCCACAAAAAGCTACTTTCACACTGAAGAAAAGTGAATTTCAGAAGTTTGCGATGTCTGAAAGCATCTATAAAGTTTACTGACATGTAAGCCTTGATCTCTGGTTAATGGCTTTGTTCATACCCTACATTACTGTACTCTGTCTGTGAGAAGAACATAAAAAACTCAGGCCCATAGAATCCAAGATGACTTTGGCATATAACACATATTTGAAAATGAAACCTGTACCACCACAGAACAGGACGAAAGGAAGTTAAAAGTAACTGAAGGCTGGGCAAAAAGTTTCTGCTATAAGATCTGTAAATAAGACCAAACATAATATTCAATCTTTATGCAGTCAAATTCCAATTACTGATGTGAAGACAGATGTGAACAAGAAAAACAAGTTTTACATTTGGCAGGAAGTAAACAAGACCTCTTGTTCCAATTGCAGTTACGCTGCTAACAGCATTTCTGAAGGGAATCTTTACTCTGTTACATGGCAGCTGTGACATCAGCCTGCACTCTCAGACCTCAAACTAAACAAGGTCAGGCTTAGTGCTGGGATGGGAGAGCCAAGGAAAACCCTGCTCGTGCAGGAAGAGACCCCAGTGAGTCAGGAGATGGCACCACATCCCATGGCACTGCCTGCCTGGGGCTGGCACTGACACCGTGACCACCTGTGGGAGTTAAAGCTCCTAAAGCTCCTAAACTGCTCACAAGAGAGAGGTGACTCTTCAGTGTCCCACTAGAACATCAACCTAGCACTCCAATATTTGGTTCCACTGCACTTCCATGAAGTTTAAACTAAGCAGTCTATCAATCTCCACAGCACACTGCAACGAATATATTTCATAAAATGTTCTTTTAGGGCAGAGCAGAAATAACTGCAATACTTCACCCCATCCTTCTCCAGCCTTGGGACACACACACAAAGCTCAAAGCAATTCCACACGTGTGAAAATATCCCAGCAGGAATAATCTGTTCTCGGGTCCCTGATTCCCAGTGTGGGCAGAGCAGTTCTGCTGCTCCAGCACTGCCACTGAGGAGCACATCAAACACAGAATCACTTGGAAAAGAACCAGGCACAGACTGCACAGCTGCAAATGAAGTCAGCTCCCAAGAGAACAGGTAGTTTGGGGAGGAATGGAAAGGACAAAATGAAAGCAAGGACTTCTCCTTGAAGAGACCAGTTCTGCAGAAGGCAATGGCTCTTGTACTGGAAACAGAAGGAAAAAAGTCAAGGTTAGAGGTTTATCCCCACTGCCTGCTCAATCCACAGCCTGTTCCAACAGTGCACAAAGCTGAAAAGCACTTGGGTTTTCTTTCTCAGTAGCAGCATGTTACAAAATTATGCATTTATGGAAAAAAAACCAATGGATTCCCTAAAAAATACACAAAACACGTAACTCACACAACTCCACCTTTGCAAAGTAACTCCTTTATAAAATTTGCTACATACTCTGTCATCAATGCATCTAAACTCATTTCAGCTACGTTTTTAAAATTCACAAACACTGGAGTCACTTAAAAGGAAGCTTAACTGTGTGACATTTGTTAATAAGAGACTGAGAAACATGGGGATGAAAAGTTTGAGAGTTCTGAGGCAGAAGACAGAAAAAACACTGCAGAAAGCTTCAGAGGAAAACAGGAACACAGGGAGAGCATACCAGGTGAATTCTAAGGGAGATGTCCCAGAGAAGGGGCCACACTGGAGGGCACCTGAACAGAAAGCATTGAAGAAGTCTGTTGTAAAAATCAAGACACTTTTGAGTTTAAACAGAGAGGAACTCTAATATTCACATGGGTACTATGCTTTTATCTTACATTCATGCAGTGTTCTTCAAAGCACTTTTATGACAATTTTACAAGTTAATCCTTACTCACTCCATTTTTATACCTCAATTTCCTCCTAGTTCATTCACACACTTTCAGAAGGATTTGAAGCTGAACTTACTGGGTTCTTCATAAAATGAAGTATTCCAGAGAGCTTTCTGAGCCTGACCCTGCAGCAATTCCACAGACAGCCTTGTGGTCAGGACAGGCTCACTGTGTCCTGCTGGTAGTGCAAGGACTCACACTATTCAAGTTTCCACTAAATCAGGAAAGTTCTCCACTTTTCAAAAACACCCTTTATTTGAACAAATGCTCCCTAATCCTCTGGTCACAGCTGTCAGCTGGCAGTTCATTGTGTGCTGCTGCAGAGATTAACAGGGAACAAACGCCATGGCAGCCGTGCTGAGACCCCACAGCACAACCACACCCAGGGAAGGGCAAAGGGAAAAATAAAAATAGGAAAGATGGGAGAAAAACCAAGACAAAGACACAGACAGGGACAATCTTATGGAAAAGCATGAAGTGGGACAGGAAGACAAGTGTATGATGAAGACACAGCACACGGTGCTAGTCAGGAAATGCCCTACACTCAATTAGGTACTGAGTACTTTAATTAACAAGTTTGAATATCCTCATAAAGTCACTAATTATCACACCACTCGCTCCTAACCAAGCCCATCCAAGAAGTGGGGGAAGAGCTCTACCCTCACACCCAAAGGATGTTTAACTTCCACAGGGTCAGGTTGAAGGTGATGCTAAAGCAGCAGTGCCTGTGATTCCATGGCAGGATCTGCCAGGGACACGGTGCCATGGAGCAGGGCCAGCTTTGGAGAGAGGTGCCATCAACTGAGTCACAGCAACAAGATGGGTAGGACTGAACAGAGCTGCCTGAGAGCCAGACACGAGTCAGCTGAAAGTGTTAGCTAATTGTTCTCCACTTAATTCTGAAATTAAGGATTTACACTGGGAACTGATAGGCTTTCAAATACACCTTTAAGATCTGTGGACAGAAATTTGGCCGTATTAAGATTTGAAAATATATAATATCAAGCAATCTCGAAATAAGTTGAAAGTCAAAATGTTATTAGATTTCCAGACAAATGCAGACAATGAAAACAATTTGTATCTACAAGTTGCAAAAGAGTTTTCTTTCTATAAAGGCAGACAACAAAAATAAGGAATTTGAATCCTACAAAGCCCAAAATGAGGCTGATTTTCAAACACTATAGAAGGTTTTTCTCTTAGTGTAAAACTGAACAAATCTTTTCAGTAAAGCTTACAGAACTCTTGCTCCAATATTAAGTTTGACCTGAGAACAGTTTAATTCAGTGAATTCTTGCAATATATTGATTATGTTGAACACAATAACCTCAGCTTGTCACCTTTTATGGAACACAAATAGGCTGAAAATAAGTCCCCAGCTCCCTATTCCTTTTGCCACCTTCAGGGGGTTTTAACCTATTCATAGTTACTGTCATTTGAATGTTAATCTTGTTCTTTGAACAACTCATCTTTTACCCATTCCTCTTCCACTATTTACAGAAAAAAAGTGTTAAAAACGAAAAATAACTTTTCACTTTCTAGTCAGTTTCACTTCAAAACACATTGAATTAGAACAAATAAATTCAATTACGGTAAAAACATGAATTTATCTACAAGCTGAAAAGCACACCCTCATTTTTGTAAGAATGCAATGCTTTTGCAGACCATGCACCCTTGGGAAAAAAGTATCAGAGAAATTTTTGGAAGTCTGCTTTTTGCATAAACATCTCTAGGTCTTCCTCCTCCTCTCTTACACATCTTAATCAGCGTGGCAATTCTTTCTGCCACTGGAGAATTCTTCTGCTTCTTCTGGAATCTAGCTGCAGCACATCATGGCAAAAAGGGTTATTGAGGGAAGAGATGTGGAATTTGGACAGGCAGCCCCCCATGCTGCTCTGAGACTAATGGTAGCAAAAACAAGAACTTGTAAGGAAATTAGAAGCAGATGTTATCTAGTTGCTGAATGACCAAGTACAATGGATTTCAAATCCAAGGGATTAACTTTTGGACAATACAGAAAAGGCCACTGTCTTTGCAAAGCAAAGGAGGAATTGCCCAGCAGCTTTAGAGAAATGCAGATTTTGGCTCATTTCAGCTCCCAGTGTTCAGAGTGGTTATTTCATATTGCCCTTGAGAAAAGCACTCATCTTGTTCAAGCCACCCCAAAGGTCAAGCCCTCAGAAACTTCAGGAGCACCTGGCACACAGGACTCACACTTTTTCTGGGCACAGATTAACCAGTCTGTTTCAGGCACAACAACTGGAGGAGTTTCTGTTCTCAGGATTATGTTTAGCTTCATCCCAGGGACTTCTTTGATCAGAGGAACACAAAATAATCCGAGAGTTGAAGTGACTGGAACAGAGGATTTCTTCAGAACAGGGAAGTGTGACATCTGAACAGGCATATTTACAAATGGGAATTAAAATGACTGGTTTAGCAATCAAGAATCTTAAAAAGACTTCCAGTTTTCAACATCTGAATGCAAAAGGAACAGAAAAGAAGTTGGTTTCCTATTTCTGCTTATTATATAATTTAATATATTCAGCCAGCCCTCTTTTCTAAGAGGTGCATTTAAAAAGTGCATTTATTCCTTTGCAGAAACAGAAGTGGAAAAAAAAAAGATTCCAGGAACAGTAGAGAAAGAAGGCAAAACCCATGTATTTTTGGGAAGGGAAAGAAGCCACACCCAGAAACAACAGGTAACTGCTGGCACTGTGGTGACCACACCACAAACACCTACATGGCTTCCAGCCATTCCTTTCTATTGCTTTCAATCCCTGGCACCTTCAGAGCCCCCACTCTGCAGTAAAACAGAGGCACTCAGGTTCCTGCAGCTCCCAAAAGCTCCATGGAGCCAACAGCAGAGAGGCTCTGCCAAAGGCAGAGTGTGTGTGGAATGCTGTGGGATTTCACTGGGGAACTCTGCTAACACAACAAGGACACAATCCCCTTCATCCCCAGCTGCTGTGGGGACCAACAGCCCCCTCAGACACCAAAACTGTGACATCAACCCCTGAACAAATCACACCAATTTGATAAACAGGTCATACAGAAAGCGATTCAAATGCACATCAAACTTTACCATTAAAAAACCAAAACCCACACGAGTTCTGTGTTCTGATCTGGTAAACTGAATTTCTGCCTCCAGGCATTTCCAGGGCTGGGATAAAATCCTGTTCTTTCCCAGCTGAAATCCTGCTTGAGGTTGCAAGTAATATTCTAGCTGCAGAGAAAAATCAAGGAACTATTTCACTGGTTCGGTGCTCAAAATAAAAACCCTTTTGTTGAAATTATGACTGCACAATATGGTACTTAAACACTCACAAACTAAATTAGTTCAGAAATATCATGAAGTATTTGCTTTTGTTTTCAAGACTTGTTGACTCAGAGAGCTGATGAAGAAAGGAAGCAGCATTGAGGCTACAAAAAAAACCACTCATAAATTACCAAACTGAATGGAAATAATTTCATTGCAGCTCTGCTTGCAACAGCTTCTCTCCTAGATTGCTGAGCCACACGGAAGCCTGTCGAGCACCACATTAAAAAATACCTTTGTATTCACCAAATCTCTCAGCAGAGACACGTGCAAGTCACAGCAAAGGGCAGCACACAGCTTTTCCTAATTCCTCACCAAATTAATGAGTGTTTTTATTTAAGTGCAGTCCTGAGTAAACCAAGTGGCTAAAATATAACAGCTGAATGGAATTTCAGCCTGGAGTCCCAAACTCTGACTCTTCTTTCCCCTCCTTAATGGATTTTCGGTTTTTATCTTTACAAACACGGATATCCACATTTCAAGGGCCCATTTAGGAATTTCTCTGGGGTTCTTTTCACATCATTTAGTTCCAGGATGTAACACCAAGAGCACAATGCAGAAGTACAAACACTGGCTTATCACTTCACAAACACATCCAAGGCCTCAGAGCCAGTATCCTCACTCAGAATTCAGTCATGAATCATTCTGGGAAGTTCTTTTGATAAAATTCAAGACACAAGTTCACTAATTTCTTGGAGATACAATAAAAGTGTTAGTATGTTCCACTACATGTTATAAAAACAATTTACCATTTTGGCACACTTGAAAACATGTTTCAAAATGTGAGAAGATTAAACCACTGATCAACAGATTCTTTGTAATGAAGCTTCTGAAAACGCACCCTTTTCTTCTCCCCATGAAAACTACACAGACTGCTTTAAGAAACTTACATTTTCGACCAGAGCTGCTCCCTACTTATCTGACTCCACGAAGTCAGGACCACCTACAGTTCGAAAAAACTGAAGAATTTAAGGCTGAGCAAAAAGAATTAAGATCGTTCTGCAGTTTGAACCACTATCAGATACTTTTTCCCCAAAGGTCTGCATCGTGGAAAGAAAAACAGCCACACATTTGGAATCTGAGGGATGGTTCAGCTTTCCTTCAACAGCATAAATGCCTCATTTATCATTTAACAAGGCAGTTTTTCAGGCTCCCAGAAAGTTCTTTTCAACTTCTGCTTGTTTTCAGAATAGGTGAACTTTCTATCTCTTTCCTCAGGCTCTGGAAGCAGAGTATGTACATTAAAGAAACGGAACGTTATCAATCCACCACAGGAAAAAAGAAAAAAAACATCCCTGCAGCTTGATTTGTAACCACAGCCTGAATTATATGAAAGTGAAACTGAGTAGAAAGAGGGGTCAAACGGCTGCCTGCACTGGCAGGATTCTTGTCGCTCAATTCATTAATTCTTAAAGCCAGATGGGCATCAAAACCAGCGGTTTTAGACTCTAACGGCCTTCAGAGAGTTAAGGAAGGAGGGAGGAACGAGGCCGCCTGCAAGGCCCCGGCTGGCGCCAGCAGCGCTGGCGGAGCGCAGGGCAGAGCTCCGGGCACGGGGAAGCGCGGTGGAGCCGGGTCACGGCGGTGGAGCCGGGTCACGGCTGCGGGGCCGAGCGGCGGCCGCGCTCCCCGGGCTCGGGGGCAGCGGCGGCGGGGGGCGTCCGGGGCTTTGTTCGGGCCCGGCGCGGCCGCAGTTCCGGTTGGCGGCAGGCGGGGGCGCCCCGGGGGCCGCGGCACCGGCCGGGCCGGGCCTGCGCGTGACCGCCGCGCGCGCTCCCCCCACCCTCCCTCCCGCCCGCCATCCCCGCCGCGCCCCCCACCCCTCACGGCGGGGCGGCCGCCGCTGAGACACCGAGATGGCGGCGGGCAGGGGGCGCGGCGCCGCTCCTACCTGCGGGCCGGCGGGGACGGAGCGCGGCGGCGCCTCCCGCTCGGTGCGACGGGGGAATGGGAACGGACGGACGGCGGGACTGAGGGAGGGAGGGAAGGAGGGAGGGAGAGAGGGACTGAGGCGGCTGCGCGAGCCCCGCGCGCGCCTCGCCGCGCTCGCGAGAGCACGCCCGCCCGCTAGCCCGCCCGCTCACGTGCCCGGCGGCGGCCGCCCCGCTCGGCTCCGGTATCGCCGGTGAGTCCGCGCCGCTCCCGCCAATGGCCGGGACCGCCCGCCCCGCCCGCCGTGAGGGATGTGGGGTGTGGGATGGGGACGGGGAGGAGGCGCCGCCGGTACGGCTCTCGCGAGAGGTGGGGGCCGCTCACCCTGCTCTCGCGAGAGCGCCGCTGCACCGCGCGCCGCCAGCCCGCCGCCCGCGCCCCGCTCATTGTCCGCGCTCCCGCGGGGCAGCATGGGAAGGCGCGGGGGGCGGAGCGAGGCGGGGGCCACGCCCCCCGGGCGGGAGGAGTGCGGGGCGGCAGCGCGGGGTCGCGGGTTCGCGGCTCCCCTCAGCCGCTTCTGGGCCGCGGCAGCGCCGGCACCGGGGTATCCGGTGTGTCCTGGATATCCTGAGTATCCTCTGGTCCCCACGCTGCTCTCTGTGTCCCAGAGCACGCTAAGGGACACCCAGCCCAAGGCCGCTCTCCTCAGCACAACGCGAGTGTCACCGTCGCTAAAATATTCAAAATTGCGCTCTCGCTGGCTGTGAGGCGCGGTAGAAGATTCTGGTAAAAAAGCCTTGCAGCCGATGTGCGAGGCTGTGCTGTTCCTCTGATCCAACATTGCCACCTTGTGCTGGATGAGGAGAGGTCCCTGTGCTGCTGCACTCCTGAAATCCGTGAGTTGTCACCAACGTACTCCTACAGCCCCTCAGGTATATTCATTATTTGGATTTCTTTCGTAGTCGACATCTTTCTTCCCTATTTAATTTTGTGGCTAAGGAACCGGTCTCTCCATTAGCCTGGGAACCGCTGGGTTCCAGCACCTTTATGAAGGTGAGGGTGTGTACGTGAATTCAGGGAAAGCTCCAGGGGAAAGGAAAAATCTGCCTCTTTAATTCATCACAGGCTGGTTTTTCTTCTCTGTAAGTGGCTGGAGAGCACAAGGAAACAATAGGTATTTTAGAAAAATGGAAGTGGTGCACTATATGATTATAATAATAAGGAAATGCTCAGAGAACAATCACAAGAAATCCAGCTCTTAACAAGCTCAGGGTAAAAAAAACAATTAAGTGCTCAAAAACAAGCCCATCAATCTGAGTTAACAATCCTCCTGTGCTGTGGTGCTGCAGAGCAGTAAAAGCAGAGCAAATGTAAAGCAATCCAACCACTTTTGCCTGGTAGAAATCATATACAGATTGCAAAATGTATGGTGCTCCTAAACAGAACCATAAATCACTTGGACATTTCTCGAGTACAGATGCAGGTCCTGCTCCATTTCCTGGCTTTATTTCACTGCCAGTCCTGGACCTCATGAGTTCTCTCCCAATTCTCTTCTCTCGAGGCAGCAGAGCAGGGCTGAGGTCTATCATTCTAACCTTTATCAGTCACCCCCGTGCTGCAGAAGGAGCTGCACGGTGCTGACTGTCCCCTTCCTGCTGGAGGTGACACCCCAAGCTCCAGACTCCCAGCCTGTGCTTGTGCTGACCACAGGAGAACCTTCAGGACATCCCTATTTTTTATTTCCAGTTGTGCACAAAGCTGGAAGCTTGGACATGCCCCAGTCCAGAACCCCAGGGAGGAGCTGGAGCTGCTGGAGCCAGGCCAGAGGAGGCTCCAGGATGAGCAGAGGGATGGAGCAGCTCTGCTGGGAGGAAAGGCTGGCACAGCTGGGATTGTTCACCTGCACAGGAGAAGCTTTGGGCTGAGCTCAGGGTGGCCTTGAAGGAGCTGCAGGAAAGATGGAGAGAGATGATTGCCAGGGGATGGAGGGACAGGACACAGGGAATGGATGCCCACTGCCACAGGGCAGGGCTGGCTGGGATACTGGGAAAAGAGCCCATATTCTCCATTTTTTGCCACTTTTGGGAATACCTGGTCCACCAGCAGAGCCCCTTAACAGCGAGTGTTCCTTGGCTGCCAGCAGGCAGGAACCCCCACTGTAAGGGCATTGGGCACCCACCTGGGAAAGAGAAAAATTGCTGGGCACAACATAAATCCATGGGGAAACCTTGATCAGTTTCGCAGGTAGGATTTGTTCCTACAGGAACAACAGAACTCAGGCTTGAACCAGGAAAAAACCTTTCCCTAATGTTGAGTATTTTAGCAAGTATTCCCATGTGCAGTGTAAAAACTCTGCATTCAAAGCTCCGGGGATTCAGGTGGCAGAAGGGTTCATGGCTAAACATTTAGGCAGTCTCAAGATATTTAAGGATTGTTTCACAAACCCAGGGTTTCCCAGAAGACTGCATGGAATCCAAATGGATCTAAATCTCATCTTGGAGAGAGCAACACACTCCTTTGGTTCCAAGTTTTGCATTTAAACACCGTTTTTGTCTGAATCCCTGTCTTGCCCCTCCCCACCAGTTCTGATATATTTGCATCTAAATCAGCCTTTTCCAACCTTCCTTTGTGGGCTCACTTCCCCCCAGGCCTAGGGATGAGAGCTGGTGCCTCACTACAGCCTCTCCAGTCTCCCACAGGAATTCAACACCACTCTCAAATCCTGCTGCACCAACAGCCTTGGAAGACAATGAAAAACAAACTGAGCAAGCTTAAATATAAATACGTTTAATTGAGATCGTATAAAAATGTATTTTAAAGTAGTGAGAGATTAACAATAAATTGTACATATAATTCTTGTTCCTACATCCACATCCTGAAAACAAATTCTTCTCCAGATGCCCCGTTTAAGCTGTGGGCTTCAGGTTTCCATCTTCCCAACACCTTTCAAAGCAGCACTGACAGCTTTTCTTCCGACCACTCCTGCTGCTCCAGCAAGCCTCACACCGATTTACCTGTAATAAAAACCCAATAAAGACAGTTGAAAGGAGAAGCCCTGTTCAACCATTAGCACAAAGCAGTTAATTAGGTGATATTAACTTTTATATAAAAGATGCACACTAAAATATCTGCAACAGAGTTTTCCATTTTCTGCGAGTTGTCTGCATCCAGACTAGGCTGTTAACTCCACGGGCAGGAGTTACTCCACTCTCAGGCATGCAGAGTGCTGCCAAAACCCGGCACCACCGAGTGCCAGGACGGCCCTGCTGGTGCCAGGACAGCTCAGCAGCACCTTTCTCTCCCAGCAGCATAACACTGGCACAGGCACTGAGCAGCCACGGGCAGCTGACTACTGCTGGGAGAAAAAAAGAACAAAACTAGGGCCTTCACAGGGCAGAAATAAAGAGGCACCTCTCTGGTGATGCCTTCTCTCATCAAGCCTTTATCCAGCAAGAGCAATAGATAAGCTAAACCTGTTGCTGGATAAATCACGTTATTTCCACCTTGAGGACCTGAGGCTAGCACAGGAGGCAGCAGAGGCCTTTTAGTTAATTCAAGGCAGCAAAATAAACAGTTTTGCCCATTTCCACTTGTTGGTTCATGGTCACACCTCACCCACGTTGCTCCAGAGCTCTGCCTGTGCCTCACGGGCAGGATATCCCTTCACATCTCCTCTTCAAGGCTCCAGTGCCCTCCTGGAGAGGATTCCTTGGCTGTCCCAGCACAGCTCAGCTCAGGGGTTTCACACACGACGGGGCTGAGTCACCGCGATCTTCCACATCGGCTGAAGGCCTAAAGAGAGAACAGCAGAAACATCGTAAATAATCCGTTAATTCTATCTGTATTCATTCAGATCGACAGCAGCAACACGGCTTGTGGCAGAGGACAAAAGCCAGCAAACCGAGCAAAAGGCTGAGGAATCAGTGCTCGCAGCTGAGCAACACCCCCAGTCCCGGGGATGCAGAGTGGCCGGTAGGCAGAAACAACTAAATAAAAAAAAAGTGATTATTTCATGTGGTGCCTTCCGTCCCCAAAACCCCGGAGTCCAGCCCCGCTGTCCTCACCACCCGTCCCCTGTCTCTGTGCCCCCCTCACCTCATGGCGGCGGCGGCGCCTCATGGCGGCCCCGGCCCGAGCAGAGCCGCTCCTTCCCCTCACGGCAGGGATGGCAGAGAAGGGCTATGGCCGAGCAGAGCCATTCCTTCCCCTCACGGCGAGGGGCCATGGCCGAGCAGAGCCACTCCTTCCCCTCACGGCGAGGGGGCCATGGCCGAGCAGAGCCGCTCCTTCCCCTCACGATGGCGGAGCAGAGAAAGGCCGGGCGTGGCCGCGCTGCCGAGGTGATTCCGCAGGCACCGCCCCGCGGCTTCGGCCGCTCCCCCCGGGGCGGGGAAAAACCCTCCATAATCAGTCACAGACCGGTTTGGGTGGGATTTTAAAAATCATCGCGTCCCACCCCCTGTCATGGGCAGGGACACCTTCCACTATTTCAGGTTTTTCCAAGCCCCGTCCAGCCTGGCCTTGCACACTTGCAGCATTCCCGGCAGAGCCAGAGCAGGATCTGTGGAAGAACTGAACTCAAGCAGCAGCTCATGGGAAGCAGAGGGCTGGTGATTTGTTTCTCTGCTTTCCCCTGATGTGTCCCACTTCAGGCACAGGAGATACAAGTGTCAGCTCAGAAACAGCTGCCAGCAGCAAAAAACCCAGTTCTAAAATAAGCAGAGAATAAGTTGTGGTGCTGCTAAGTGCCTCGCTGGGAGAAACACAATTCCACACCTTCCCTGGCCTCCACTGGATGCCTTAACACCAGCCCAGTGCTCTGTGTATCCATGTCTGGGCACAGCAGTGTAACTGTGACCTCCCTCGCTGGGGATCCATTCAAAGGAAGTTTTTCTCTGGGCTTTGTGCTCCAGTGAGAGGCCTTTCCAGAGAGCCTGGCATCCCTCCCCCATGCTCCTCTTGTGCTTATGCTCTCAGAGCTCAGCAGTGAACTCAGCTGGAGCTGTGCCTTGCCTCAGGCAATCATCCACTCCAGCTCTGTCCTCTTCAAGTGCTTCACGGTCTATTTTCAGCCCAAGGCAGGCAGCTATTCTTCCTGGATGTGGGGTGCTCCTCCCTGGCTCAGCCTCATCCTGCCTTGTCCTGGGAAGCCCTGGACACGGCTGAGTGCAGGGAGAGAGGCTGGTGCTGAGCAGGACTTCGGTGCTTCCCCTGCCAGTGATGAAGCTGGGGAGGAACAGGGATGCCCAGTGCTGAGCACAGCACAAGCTGGCTGGTGGAGGGACAGGTAAGAGCAGACACAAAGCACTTCATGCTCTTGTTCCTGGAGGTCTCACTGCCCAGGGCAAGGGCACACAGGGATGGATGTGCCCTGTGCCCACACAGGGATGGATGATGACTCTGCTGAGACCCTAAGCCACAGCTTCAGTTTGGAAGTTGTTTAATTCATCAGCACAGCATGGGGCCCACATTAATATGCTTTGTCTCTTTTAACAAGACATTTTCAGCAGGATTGAGGAGATACTTCAAAAGCTTCCTGAATGCCAAATACCAGAACTCAGCAACTCTCAACTCAGGACCAGCCCCTCACTTCCCAGTATAATCCCCTCTGTGTGCACAGCTTCTCATCTGCTTGCTGGCCTTGGAGGGGGGCTCAAACAAAGGCCTGCACATCATTTGTGAATTTAGGGTGAAAAGCATCAAACCAGATGAAACACAGCAGCTCTGCCATGGGAATGAAGCCCTTTTCTGTCACAGGAATGTGCTCTCTGCAACAGTTGCAGCCAGTCCCTGTTGTTCATCTTGGCTTGGTGACAGCTAAACAGATCCTCCTTTTCTCCTGCAAGTGTTGTGATGGGGCTTGAAGAGACTGAGATGCTTTGTTCCAAGCCAGATCAGAGATATGAGTTACTACAAAACAAAAGCCCAGCTAGCCTTCAGGAGAGTTCCTCTAGTCTAGACACAGCCTCCCCTGAGCTCCCTGCATCCCAGCACAGCCCTGCAGCTTGTGTTCAAAGCAACTCAACAGGCTCCAGAAGCCTGAGTAACCCCTGTCGAGTGAGTGCTCTGTTACAGCATAAAGGAGGAATCACATCTGAGTGATTTGCTCCCATAAATTAGCAGGATGGGTTAAACCAGGACATGAGCACTGTCTGCTGGCACAGTGCATCCACTCAAGAGATCTGCACTGGCATGGAGCTATAGTGCTTCAAAATTCGTGTGCTCCAAGCCTGGGTTGGGACATGCCCCTGTGTAACCAATGTCTGCAGCTTCTGTGGCAGCCAGAGATCCTTTACTGTCACCTCAGCCCTGAACACAGCCGTGCCCAGGGCTCCCTGCCTGCCCCACCTCCAGCTCTGGCACTGCAGGCTTGGTGCTGTGATCCTTCTGTACTGAGCAGATTTTGGCTCAGATTTGGCCACACCATCAGTCACTGGAGAAAAAGACAGAGTGGTAGCATGGGAAGAGGAAGAAAATTCAGTAAACCTATGGAAGAAAAGATTTGTGGATTTACATCATCATTTAGCATGATGGTCACCTCCAGCCCCACAGCCAAGCAGGTTTGGACTCTGGTGAGAACTTGTGGTGTCTGTCACAGCTGGGACAGTGACAAACACTGCTGTGGTGTTTGTGCTCACACTGCACTGTGAGTGACACCAGCCTGGTGGGGCAGCCATGGCCTCCAGGCTGCCCTCTCCTCTCTGGGGAGATTCAGCACTCTCTGCACCCAGGCCAGGGCAATCCCAGGCATGAGCACAGACTGGGAGAAGAGCTCACTGACCAGCAGAGAAGGACTTGGAGATGCTCCATCTGCTCTGGAGCCAGGCTGGGAGAGCTGGGGGTGCTCATCTGGAGAGGACAAGGCTCCAGGGAGAGCTCAGAGCATAAAAGGGTTCCAGGAGAGCTGGAGAGGGGCTGGGGACAAGGATGGAGGGACAGGACACAGGGAATGGCAGGGCTGGATGGGATTTTGGGCAGGAATTGTTCCCTGGCAGGGTGGGCAGGGCTGGCACAGGGTGCCCAGAGCAGCTGTGGCTGCCCCTGGATCCCTGGCAGTGCCCAAGGCCAGGTTGGACATTGGGGCTTGGAGCAGCCTGGGACAGTGGAAGGTGTTCCCAGGCAGGAATAAAATTATTTTTATGGTCTCTTCTGACCCAACCCATTCTGTAATTCCATCATCTCCACAGAGGGCCCATTTCCACTTCCCCACTGCCATCACAAGATGGCATTCCAGACCTAAAAGCTGAGCTGGCTCAGCTCATACACAGAGATCTTTCCCAGGCCCTGGGGTATCCAACCCCAGAAGAAGCTGTGGATTTAACCCTGCCTGCTGAGCTCCTCTGCCAGGTCTCACCCTGACACTGCCTTTTAATCACATCCTAATGCCAGGGCTGTGCTTTAATCACCTGCACTGAAACACTGCTGCTGGTACTCCACAACCTCTGAGCCACCTAATTGCACTGCTTTAAGCCAGTTACACTTTTGACAGTGAATGGCATGCAGAGCACTTTAATCTTGACCTGCAACACCTCCAGCTCTTGCAGGGCCTCCTCTGCCCTCGAGGAGACACTGCTAATCAGACCAAGCCAGGATGTTTTTTAAAACATGGACAAAGGGAACCAAGGGCAAATCATGAGCGAAATGAATCTGAGTCATTTTGTTACAAAGCACTGTTGAAGGTAGAACTGCCTTTTCTTCCTTTTCTATGCCTGAGAATGATTTGGGAGAGTAGTGAGAAGCTTTTCAATAATTTTAAACTTCAAAATAATAACAAAAAAAAAAAAAAGAGAAATCATTCATCTTAGATAGGTTATTTTGAGTGATGTGCTTAAAGCCCTGGTGCAGTGTGTTATCCCCTGTGTCTGCTCCCACGTGTGAGTGGGTGCTCCAGGCTTCATCCACCAGTTGCTCCCTGCAAGAAGAGCCCATGATCCAACCATCTCCTTCCCTGGCTGGCCAAGGGCCTGCAGCCTCCCACCAGGGCTTGGTGCCATGTGCTGGGTGCCAGCTCTGCCAGCACAGCTCCTGGGGGTGGCAGTGGGGCAGGATGTGCTGCTCAGCTGTCCTGGAGGCTGAGGCTGTTCCCTTACCATGGAGCAACCTTGCTTGGTCTTGTCAGAAAAATTAATCTACAAACACCAGAGGTTAATGTCCAAAAATGAGACAGAGGAGTCCTTTTTCTTTATCTGAATAAAGGGAGAGGCCATGGGCCATTCCTCTGGGGTCTCTCAGATTTTTGGAGCACTCACCTCCCTTTTTATCCCAAGTTCCCTCTCTCTTTCCCCATGGGCTGAGGTACTTGAGAGGCACAGACTTCCCAGAACACCTGATACCTGAGATTCCCCTCTAATGCACAACCCTCCCTTTTAATTGTTAATTCTTATGGAATTCATGGTTTTTCTCCATTGCTTCTTTCATCTTTTAATATCCAGTTTCATTTATCAGCAGCCCTACAGTTTGTTTGTAAAAGCAAATATCTTTTTCCATTCATCAACCAGTGGAATCCATCCCATTGTTTCTTTTATGTCTCAGTGCTGGTTTTATCTACCAGCAGACCCACAGCTCGTTTGGAAAGACAAATCCCTCATTCCTCTCATTCTGGAGGAAGGAGCAGTGGGGAAAGGTGACAGACCCCCCAGTCAGGCTGCCAGAGGGGTGTGCACCAGTAAGGGCAGTGCCCCCCTGGATGTGGCTGGGCAGGGGTGTGCCCTGCCTGTGGGACCCTGCACCCCTCTCCCCTTTTCTCCCCCTCCAAGCCCACCTGGGTGTCCTGGCCCTGTCAGAGCCTGGTGTTTTTCTTGTTCAAAATGCACTCGAGGAGCCTGTGCAGCTCCCTCTGTTCTGGCCTGAAACTGCTGCACAGCAATTTCTTTTTCCATTTCATCTCTGGCAAAGCCCTTCAGCTTTGCTCCCTTCCTTTTCCACCCTCCTCTCCTCCTGCTGAGCTTCTCCCTGACCCAGTGTCCTTCCCTGGTGTCCCCTTCTGTTCCCATCTCCTCTTTAACTCTCATTTTTCTGCCCTCTCTCTCCTTCAATGCTCAAACCCAGAATACAGATCACAAACCACAAGCTCTGCTATTCATCTCCCAGCTCCTAAACCACTTTCTCAGTGTGATAAATGTGCTAATCCTGTGCAGAGGATCCTCTAGGATGCAAACCCTGCAGGGATCCGTGGCAATCTCATGGCATCAACCACAGGGTCAAACGTGCAAGGGGGGGTTGCAGCTGCCTTGCCCTGAGTGTGGGCACCACAATCAGCTCCCCTTAGGAATTCAGACCTGCCAAAGCTCACCAAACACTCCTGGGTGCTTCCAGTGCCCCACCAGCTCTCTTGGCAGCAAGGAATTTGCTTTAATTCTGTGAGTTTTATAAAGCCTGACTCAAATCCCAGGGATTTCAGGCAGTGCTGACACCCAGAGCCCTGGGATCAGGTGCTGGGGACACATGGGTGGGCACATCAACCCAGCATTTTAGAGCAGAGCTAACTAGGAACAGTTTATTCCATTAAGAAAAAAGGAAAAAAATATCATTCTTAATTAGGACAGAAACCCCCAGATAGGCTTTTTTAAAGAAAATGGCTAAATATACCATTTTTGCTTTGATTTGAAAATATTTTTTGCTCTTCAGACTGTAAAACACATTTGAATTGATGATGCATTTCACAGCAAAAATACATCCCTTTTCATCTTGAAAATGCTGAAATGAGTTGTTACAAAATTTTCAACATTTACCCCCTTTCTTAAAAAATAAAATTTTTAATTTAGATGAAATGTCTTTCTTTTTTTTTTCCTAATGGGAAACTCTTGATTACATTTTTACCCAACAGCTCTAATTAGAAATAACAATTACAGTTGATTCTTGGTGGGGTAATAAACAGCTGGACTGTGCAGCCCTCTCTACTCTGGGACTTTCAAACAAGCCCCAACCCTGGCAGTTTAGCTTTCTGCAACATTTTAGCCTTGTCTAGTCACTGGAATTTATTTTTCTTTCTTTTTTCCCCTACCCTTTCTCCTCTGAGGGTTAGTTTTTACCAGTGCAGCATCTCTAACAGTCAGGGAACTTCACAGTGAGTTGAGATCACATTGATTTCTTGAGGAAGAAGCTGCATACTAATTTTTTTCCTATTTTTCTCCCTCGAGGAAAGCAGGTAACAGCTCCAGGAAGGATTTATAGATATTATGTTCACCTGCTGCCTGACAGGGAAGTCTGAGGTCGGTGAGACCATCATGGACACGAGGAGACTTTGGCTGGTGTGCTGCAATGCTGGAATTGCTGGGAAAGCACGTGGGATTAAAGCAGAACAGGTAAACCTGACAGAAACATCAGGTGAGGATCAGGGGATGGATCAGTCCATGCCATGCTGCCAGAGCTTCCCCCTGCCTCCAGGATGATCCTCACAATCCCCCAGCTCTTGGGGCAAGTGGAGCAGTGTGACTGGAGAGGGATTGGGGTGGAGGGGAAAGAAAGATGTCAGGCTGCTCTTAAACCCTCAAACCCTCTGTTCCAGACACCCAGGCAGGTTTGTGCAGCCTTTGCAGGCAACCTCCAGAGAGCCAAGAGGCTCTGGGGTGTCCTCCTTCATGAAACCAGTGTCCCCAGTGCCACTGTGACTCCTGGGCTGCCTGTCCAGTGCTTTCCATCGCTGCTCATCCCTGTGCTGGCTGTGAAGGGCTGATCTTCTCTCCCTGGAAACGAGCCCACGACTTCAGCCTGTGCCACCTTGCCCCTCCCACTCCCCTGGCACGCAGTTATTACCTTCCTGTACAAACCTGAGGTAGTATTAAACGAGAGGGAGGTTTTCATACACAGATGTCCCTGTGATTAATGGATTAAGAGATTCTGTGCAAATTAAAGCCTTTCTTCATACTTCACACATCCAGCTTTTCAGCTGTTGCTCTTTCCCTTCTAGTCCTTTACAGAAGTCCCTGTGGGCCTTGTTTGCCCCATCCCTTTTGCTGCAGTTTTCTCCCCACAGTGACCCAGGGATGTGGCTGGCACTCATTTTCCCCAAAGCCTTCACCCCACTGAGTCCTGGGCAGTCCCTGCAGGCCCAGCTTGATTCCTATCCAGGAGAGACAACCTCTCTAATGGTGGCATCCTTTCAGAGGGAAAAGGGCAACTGAACCCTCTGGATGGCTCTGCCTTGCTGTGTTAAACAGCATCCCTGGCTTTTCTCTGGGTATTCCCCCAACTAAAACTACTTGCAGGTACTTTTAATATGAAAAAATCACTAAAAACAGAGAGTTACCTTTTGAGGGGCAGCACTGTGAGGCTTCACAGTAATGGCATCTTGTGACTAAATTTTGTTTTTTTAAATGTGCAGTTATGTCTCTGGGAGTGTTTAGCACCAGTCAGGTAATTTCATTTGTGACCAAATTTGGGACATGTTGCCACAGCTGAGCTACTGGAGAAGCCAAACAGCTTTGAGGAGAGGAGCCTGGTGGCTTCTAGATGAGCATGTGGAAGTCCTGGGCACAAACCCACACAGATTTTCCTGAAGAAAATCTGAATTCCTTCAAGGAAGGGGTTTAACCAAGAGGGAACAATTCTATGAGGAAAATCTGAATTCCTTCAAGGAAGGGATTTAACCAGGAGGGAGCAATTCTATGAGGAAAATCTGAATTCCTTAAAGGAAGGAGTTTAACCAGGAGGGATCAATTTCATGAAGGAAATCTGAATTCCTTCAAGGAAGGGGTTTAACCAGAGAGAACAATTCTATGAGGAAAATCTGAATCCTTAAAAGAAGGGGTTTAACCAGGAAGGATCAATTCCATGAAGAAAATCTGAATTCCTTAAAGGAAGGGGTTTAACCAGAAGGGATAAATTTCATGAAGAAAATCTGAATTCCTTAAAGGAAGGGGTTTAACCAGGAGGGATCAATTCCATGGAGTGCAGGACAGTGATGCTGTGGGACCAGGACAGGGACTCTGTGCTCATTAACACCCTTGGCACTAATGAAGCCCAGGAGCAGCTGCAAGCAGAGCCAGCTGAAGGATTCCTGCTGCCTCCCACCAAATCATCAATTACCTATCTGCTTAGTCCTTTTCTTCATCCTTTTACAATCTAAATAGCACATTTTATAGTTGCTGCTAAGTGATGTGATCAACATCAATTACCTACTAAAAGAGAATCAAGTCTTGATTTAAAATTAAGTGCTGCATTTTCCCATGTTCTTTATATGTAGCCAACAGAATAATTGCAGTGACATAAAAACTAATTACACAACTCCACAATTAGGCCTCCCTCCTAGTGCTGTGATTGTCTTTAAGTATACTGATGAAAAATTAGTCCCAGTCCCAAATTACTCTCTCACACCCATCTTCTCTAATACCTTTGGAAAAAGCCTTCCACCCCATCAGACCAAAGAGAGGAACTCGAGATGCAGAGGGTAATATATGCAGAGTGTATTTTCTTATCTCTTTGATACGGTTTCAGATGTGGGATTTGGTTGGGATTGCCCAGGGATGCAGCAGTGCTCCTCTCTGGATGGACTGAGCATCTCAGTGAGGCTTCCCAAACTCCCTGGTGGCTGCTGTGCCATCACCCTGAGACAAGCAGGGAGAAAATCCTCTTCCCAGTACCCCAGCTGACATTTGGGGCTCCTGGGCTGCAAGCAGAGAGCCCAGTCCAGCCTGGCTGCCAGCCTTGGGCTTGGTGTGTGGAGCCCAAAAGGAGAAGGAAGAGGCTGGAGTACAGCAAAGACCAGCAGTTACACCCAGGCAGCTGCCTGAGAAACCATAAACCCCAACAAAAATCATAAGCATCAATAAAGCTTTGGTACACTCCTGACAGGCTTTGAGGGATTTGATTCCAGATTATGTTTTTCAGATGTTTACAACCAACCTGGAAAGACTGAAAATATTCAATTACTGGCATGGAGAGCTGAGATTTGCTTACAGTCAATCTCCTGCCTCCTGGATCTCTGTGGGTGCCAGCAGTGAAACTCAGCATGGGTGAGCAGACCTGTGGGGACAGTGACCCAGGGACAGGTCCCCTGATGTCGCTGAGAATCTTTCACTGGATAATTAAACATTGCAGGTTTGATTTTGGGGCTGGCAGGTTGGCTTTGGCTGCTGTGCAGTGGATCCCATGGCCTGTTCCTCAGGCACAGCCCAGCCCTTGCCAGGGAGGGTTGCACAGCTCGTGGCTGTCGATTTTCCATCATTTCTGCAGTGCCATCACTCAGTCTCAGTCGGGAGAGGGGTGGGAAATGCTTTGGCATGATTTTAATCAGCAGAGTGCTTTGAGTGAATGAGGTGAGGGGACCAGTGAGCTCCCTGTGCCTTCTCTGACTTTCTCACCTCATTTCAGCATCAACCAGGGGTGCCAAGGCTGAGAATTTACACCCTTGTATTTACCTGAAACCTCACTACCTTCCTCAAAACCTGTGAAAAATAAACAGGGTGGTGAAGTAGCCTGTGGCAGGGACGATGTGATGTGTCTCCTGATCACTGTGAATATTCCCTCCTGATCCCCAGCACCCATCCCAGATATCCCCACCTTGTCCCCAGCCCAGAGCACTCAGTGCCACCACCAGGGATGGGGATCCAAACCTCCCTGGACAGTTCCAGTGCCTGACCACCTTTTCCATGGGGAAATTCCTCCAGAATTTCTCCTAACACGATGCAGAGAGGCGCCCCCAGCCAGGCAGTCCCATCAGTCCCTTCCTGAGGGACAGATCCTGCAGGGATCCTGCCTGCTGCCCGGGACACGCCGTTCCTACAGCCAGGGAGGCCAGAGCCCGCCCAGCACAGCCCAGGGCCAGACCTGGGACACGGCTGAGCCCGGCCTGGGACAAGGGACACGGCTGAGACTGGCCCGGGACAAGGGATGTGACTGAGCCCGGCCTGGGACAAGGGATACAGCTGAGCCTGGCCCTGGACAAGGGACGTGACTGAGACAGGCCAGGGACAAGGGACACAGCTGAGCCTGGCCCAGGACAAGGGACATGACTGAGACTGGCCCAGGACAAGGGACATGACTGAGACTGGCCCAGGACAAGGGACACAGCTGAGCCTGGCCCAGGACAAAGGACATGCCTGAACCCGGCCAGGGACAAGGGATACGGCTGACCCCAGCCCAGGACAAGGGACACAGCTGAGTCCAACCCAGGACATGGCTCAGACCGGCCCAGGACAAAGGACACGGCTCAGGCTCAGCCCGATCCGAGAAACGGGACACGGCTGAACCGAGCCCGGCGAACGCAGCCCAGGACACGGCCCGGCCGGGGCAGCGCTGCCTCCTCACGGGGCATGGGCGGGGCCAAAGCCAGGGGGCGGGGCCAAGGGCGGTGGTTACCGAACATACCAGGCCAGGGGGTGTGGCCAAGATTGAGGCTGTGCTGATTGGTCAGGGCTGGCCCGGGGGCGGGGCCAAGGGGGATGAGCAGGGTCAAAAGCGTCGTTGATTGGTCAGAGCGGCCCAGGGGGCGGGGCTGCTGGGTCGGGCGGAGCGTGCGCAGTGCGGAGCGGTGAGTCGGGGTGGGGGGGGTCGCGGTGGGAGGCGCTGCTGGAGCCCCGTCAGGGCCGGGCCGTGACTCCGGGTCGGGGACCCGCGGTCGGGGATGGAGCTCTGCTCCCGGCCCCGTGGGCTCCGGCCGCTGCCTCCTCTGAGCTGCCCTCGTGCGAGCGGAGCCGGTGGTGAGGCCTTGCCGGGCTGAGAGCGGCCGGGCCCGGGCCGGCAGGACAGGTCCCTGCCCGTGTTTGCAACAGCGACCGCAAACGCGCGCCCTGTGACGGGCACTAAGGCACACACTGAGGGCAGGACACGGATCCCTTACACATAAACATAAATATTTACACGTAAGTTTCCTCCAAAGGGCAGAGTTGGATCCTGCCTGGAGCACGAGTGTGCTCCAGCCTGCTGTGTGCCCAGGCTGCTGTGGAATAAAAACGTGCTGGAGTAGCTCTGGGATATTAAATTGGTTGTTTCTTCAGGGTGTGCGCTCTGTAACACGAGGTCTGAATTTTAAAACTGGTTTAATTGTTTTGGTACAAGCCTGCATATGGCTCTCTGGCTGGAGAACTGGTAAAACGATGCGTTGCACAAGGCCGGGAAGGGAACGCTGAGCAAATGGGATTTTGTATATAAACACTGTTTGGAATGTTGCCTTGAAATGTTTAAGTTCAGTGGTTGACTAACGCTTGCATTGGGAGAGATCTTTAACAGAGCTGTGCTGCCGCCCACCTCGGGAGGGTCTGGGTTTATACCACGTTCTGTAGACACAATTTCTTAGGTCCAAGTTACTAATTCTGCAGTGTTTTTTCGCTAGAACTAACCCAGTCCAAGTGCGGCACAGAGGCAGAGCTGCCTGCCCCGCTGTTGCTCAGCTTGCCTGCCAAGGGAGGAGAATCTGCAGGGGCATTTCTGTGCTGGAGCTGTCTGTGGAAGAGGCTGCTCCGTGCACAGCCCAGCAGGAACCTTTTAAGTGCAGATAAGTCTCCAGAGGACGTTAGAAGACGATGACACACCCTGTCATTTACAGAACGTGCTGCCGCAGTGTTCTGTGATGTTCGAATTCATTTGTTCTCTGGGAGTAGCATTGTTAAGGGATGGACTTCTAATTTTCTCTCTTTTCTTTTCCTCAACCCTGCCTTAAAATGACCCAGCCTGGGCCCACTTTGTTTTCCAGCAGCCTCTAGGGCGTTTCTATGGTGGAAATAACCAAAATACAGTCCCAGAAACTTCAGTGTAGGAGTCCATCTACCAGAGGTGAGAGAGCAGTGTTGTGATTTCCTGGAGACCGCTGTCTGTGTGACCATGTATTTATTAAATGTGAAGGGATACAAATACAATTCTTCGGAAGAAATCAGCTGGAAACAATTGCTGGTGAACTGTCAGGACAGCCTTTGAACCCACAGTGTTGTCCCTGTGTCCTGAAGCAGCACAAGAGCAGGGCTGGTGCTACTGCCACCATCATCTTCATTTTTACATGAGAATTCCTTTAGCCTGAGCAATAAAACACCTGGAAAACTCCAGCACCCCCAAACCTGTCTCTGTCTGCTTCTGCTTGGGTTGGGCAGGTGGGGTTGAAAGCACAGAAGCTATACCTTGAGAATTTGTGAGGTGGTGGATTATTGGGATAAATTTAGGGATAACAGTCATCCTTTCTATATGCTAATCCTCTCTGCTACGACTCCTCCGTGGCTTTTATAACCCACCTCAGCTCTTACACTCAGCATTCTCCTCTGAGAAGCAACGTTCCACTCGTGAGAGGTGAATCAGCTTTAATTAAGATTTGTCGAGCTCTTTGTTGATATGTTCTCAATAGCTGGTTGCTATTTTTTTTTTTATGAACACTCAGATATTCTTAGCACCTGAAGTGGGAAGTGACACAAAGCTGGGGATCTCTGGGAAGCAGCCCTGCAAAGGGAGACAGCCTGTTCACCGAGGCTTTGTCAAATCCATCCTGGCTACAGTTCGTGAGGCAGCTCAGCAAAACCCCAAATCCCTCGGAGTCTTTGGGAAATCTCAAATGTTCCTGAGAGCTAAGCCCTGCTTTTGCATGAGATTTGTAGCTTTTGCCCCCTTGCTGGATTTCTCCCAAGCTCTGCTGGTTGGGTTTGGTGCAGCTGTGTTGTGCTGGCACCAGCTGCTTTGTAACACCTTGTGGCAATGGCTTCAGTGGCTTTCAACAACTTCAAATTGGGGTGTCTGGGGTGGGCAGGGCTGGGTGATGGCCTTTGTGGGCTTCAGAGAGTTGCTGGGTGGGGTGGGGGACAGGAGGGAAGCAGGGCAGCATCCCATTCCCTGCTGGTTTCTCTGCTGTAGCAGCGAGCTGCAAATGAAGCTTGACGAGCTGAGCTTCATTTGTGAGGGATAAGGGAAATGGTCACGGTGCTGCTGGGTCTGTGTTTGTGTGGGTGCCCCTCAGCAGGATGAGGAGCTCTGTTGTATTTTGGAGAGGAGAATTTGTTCATTTGGCTTTGGCACTGCTGGAGGAGAGGAGATGGAGGATTCTAAAATGAAATGTGAGGCTGGAACAGCCTCCTTGTCCATGGCTCTGTCCTGAGCCAGGTGAGAGATCCTCAGCTCCAGGCTGGGCACTGGTGGATGATCTGTTCCCTCAAGTTCCCTCTGGGCCTTGATGGAATCCCAGGATGATGGAATGTCCTCAGAGAGCCTGACAGCTCATCTAACTTCCCCTTGCAGCAAACTGAGCTGCCAGTTTGTCTCTTGCCTTCATAGAACGAGGAGCCCCATGGCTGGCTGTTAAAATCTGAGAGCTGGTACCAGCCCTGGAGGGAGCAGGGATGGAGAAATCCCTCCCCAGCTGGTGTGGGGCAGCATTTTCTGTGCTGCTGAATGCTCTGCTGCCTGCCCAGACCCTCTGGTCAGTCTGTCACTCAGAGGTGACACCCAGCACAGAGGCCAGAACTGGGCATTTTCTGTTCTGGATCACAGAGTGATGTTCAGCTCTTTGGAGCTCTGGTGCCACAGCACTGGCACATTTAGTCTGGTCCCCAGGTTCCCTCTGCCTGAAGAGGTTTTTGTTTTGTTTGTGTACTTGATCTCTGTTTGTGCTGTTTCCAAGTGCATTTCTTTGCATTGTTTTCCTTGATTTTCTTTCTATTGATTTGTGGGTGTTTTGGGAACTTTTTTTCAGTTTATCAATTCTGATCATGACCTCCAGAGTGCTTCCAGCTCTTAACTCCTGGGCATCCTTTCAGGTTTTATAAAAGTGCCTTCTCTTTCGTTGTTCAAACCATTAATGGAAAGGATGAACAGAAGCAGACCTGGGCTGAGCTCCCAGGGCCCATAGACAGGGATTTCTCCTGTGGTGACAGGGAATTGCTGACAGCCACCCCCTCAAGTGCATGGGGTGGACTTGCTTTGGTTGTTCTTTTTTTTTTTTTTTTTTTTTTTTTTTTTTTCTTAGTTAATAATGAGCACTGGGCCTCATTAAGATGAGCTCACCCAGCCCCAGCTCCTCTGGCTTTTGAAAGCATCAGATGGATAGAGAGAAAAGCTCCTCTGTGCTGGTCAGGGTGTGATGGGCAGGTGTCTGTAGGGGAGGATTGTGCTCTCTTTCTGAAGGCTTAGGTCATTTTTAAGAGCTTTCATGACCATCCTTTACCTGGAGCTTCTTGCTGGGACTGGCACAGCTCTGAGGCAATCCTCAGCAGTGGGCTGGGCATGGGGGAAGTTGTGTCCAGCATCTCCTGCTCCCCTGTGTTTCTCCATAGGTCTCTCCTCAATAAGAGCTGAGTTTGTCTGTATGTGACAAAGGTAGTAAAAATACATTTTTCTCCTCAAGCAATTCCAAGTTCTTTGCGTGGTTGCTCTTCTCTGGAAAAGATAAAACTACTTGCTCTGGAGAAATGAATGACACTCATTTTTATTCCTAACTAGTGTGTGTCACGGTGGGAGTGGTTGCAGGATACCTCAGTGATGCTTCAGCAAGAGCAGTTACTTGAGCTGAAATAAATTTCATTGCCCAAGCAGGAGCAGCTCTGCCCTCCCTGAATTCTGTGAGTACTGAGCTGCTGGGCTCAGCTGCCTGAAGTTTTAGAATTTAGAATTTTCTCAAGTGCTCCTCCACCTGCTATTCCATCTTTCTTTGCACATGGGTGGCTGTGGGGTGAAATGTGGGCCCCACCAAATTTAAGGACAGCACAGATTCCCCTGTGGTGTTCACATCTTTCTCCTCTCCAGGCTGGTAATTTGTGGTGCCCAGCTGTTCACCCCAGCTGTGCTTCAGGGACACCATCAACAGGATGGAGACCCTGGGCCCTCTTTGTTCTCCTGTACTGGTCCATGGCTGATGGTAGAGTCATGGAATCATGGAATATTCTGAGTTGGAAAGCACCCACAAGCATCACTGAGTCCAACTCAGTGGGTGTCCTGACCTAATTTCAGCTCCAGGGGAAAAAATTCAGGCTCCCAAAAACATTCCTATGGCTTCTGTAGGATTCTTCCTCGCTGTTCTCCAGGGGCCTGAGTGCTGTAGTTAAATATGGATGGAAGGGTTGTGTTCCACTCTGGATTGCAGCTGAATCTCAGTGGTGGATAAATTGCATCCCAAGTCTAGTTTGCAAAGCCCTCTGGGCTTCATGGGCTGCAGGAAGCTGTGTTTTATTCTAGATGTGTGTTTGCTGATAATTCTGTAGGATTTGCAGACAGCAGGTTGTAAGAGGCCTGATTATACTGGTTCCCTGTGCAGTCAGACTCTGCCCAAATAATTCAAGTGCCTGCTGCAGAGAGAGGGAAAGGAAGATGGAAAGATGATTTAGAAATCTCTGGAGTTGATGGGAAGAAGATGCATGTGTTGATCTGAAGGAGGTACCAAGCCACGTATATGCCTTTAAACATCTAAATAGAAGTCAGGATTTTTTTTAATGGTTGCCTACTTTAAGCCCAAATAATTCCTTTAACGAGAGGTTTTAAAGGTTTAACTTAATTTTAGAATTTTTATTTCAGGCATACTTCCATAAAATTAAGTTTTTGAACGCAGAATGCTTTAATGTCTTCTGTGTTGCTGCTCATTTGCAAGAAATCTCTGCACAGTTATTTCTTATGTACCAGTTAAATCTATCAGCCAACAGATGTCAAGTGTAGCAAAAATGCTATAATAATATTATGGTCTAATAATAGTTATAATGATTCTAATTACCTGGTGCAGCTTCAGAGAGAGGCAGATTGAGGAATGAGTGCAAAGGAGGTGTTTAACCTTGAACTGCAGAACAGGGCACTTCCAGAGGTGCCTGTGCTGCTCCCCCTCCTCCCTATGGGACATCCCACTGCCTTGATTTCCTCCAGCAAGGTGGGAGCAGCTCTCTGCTGTGTTTTAAATGCTCAGAGCTCATCCTGGCTGTGTTCAGAGGATGAGCAGCTTTCCTGCAATACCTGGGAGTGTGAAGCCTGCTCGTTTTTAACCTCTGTGTGCCCTGCTCTTGTCCTGGTGATTGTGGCACAGATTGCTCCCCTGTGCTTGTGCTGCTCTGAAGGGTCAGGAGAGGCTTTGCCCCGGCCTGGGAAGCACAAAGCCAGAACTTGTGATGGGAGAGATTTGGGGGTGTGCAGGGGAGGGGCTGGGAGTTGTTGATCCCAGATCCCAGTTGTTGATGGAGAGGCTTTGGTAGGAGAGCACTGGGTTGGTGCCTGAGTGCTGTGCTGGCCTTGCCTTGGACAGTGTGGCCCCACAGAGCCTTGTCACAGTCTCCTTTCCCACTGCTCCATGTGCCAGTTCCCTTTGTTCCATCCCTGCCGTTTCCCCCGTTCCATCCCTGCCATTTCCCCTTTTACATCCCTCCCAGTGCCCTTTTACCACCAGATTTTTCCTTTAGGATGAATCCTGGCCTGTATTTTCTGTGTCCCTGTGTTTTTTACCGTGTCCCTGTGTGTTTTTTTTTGCCGTGTGCTGTTGGTGCCTTGGGGTCCCAGTGCTCGTTGTTGCTGTGCTGTGCTGGATCCCCTCGTGTCACAGCTGCTGATTTTAATCCTGTGCCATGCAGGGGTGAGGAGTCCCTGGTTCACAGAGCAGCAAGCTCTGCGTGGGCTGCAAGTTGACAGCTATCCATGATTATTTGCTGAACCTTCTTCCTATAAATAATTGATTCACAGGCTGATGAGAACTACAGGAACTTGTCTCTCAGTTGCTCTCCCTGGCATGGCAGCAGCTGGAAATCTGCTGTTTCCCTATAAAATGGATCCAGAGGTGCCAATGCAAGGTTTTCTTTATTTCCAGCTGCTCCTAGACATGCTCTGCTGCTCAGATCCCTGCCTGCCAACACCTGCAGCACACCTTGTGCCAGGGCTCCTCAGGGGACAGCTCTGCCACCTTCAGCCTCCCCTTTGGGGATGTTCAGCCTCTCCCCTTTGGGGATGTTCAGCCTCTCCTTTGGGGAGGTTTGCCTTCTTGCTGGAGTCAGTGTGTGTGTGTTGATGCATCACCATGGAGATGAGGCCCCAGGAGCTGCAGGTTCAGCCTTTTCCAGGCTCACGTGAAGAAGGATGCCCTAACGGGCTCCTCTTATTTAGGGAAAATGATTTCTTGGAGTAAATAAATCCTCAAAGAGCACTTGGCATCAGCCCAGGTGCGATTAAGGAGAAGATCTCTTGGAGCCAGAGCTGTGAGGCTCATGCAATATTCACTTGCTTTGCTGTGCCCAACACTGGCTCACTGACCCAGCTGTGCTTTGCCTTACCCCGAGATAACAAAGCTCCTGTTGCTTTTCTCCTCTCTGTGCATGTGTTTCTCATCCTGCCACAGCAGCTCCTTCCTGCATCCCTGGCCTTGGCCACTGGGTGTCCAGGCTCTCAGGGCTTCGAGGCTTCACTTCCATGGTGCTGCTGCTTTGGCCAGGTTTGCAGAGGACGTGGAGGCTGCACTGAGCTCTCCCCCATGCACAAACACCTCTCTGGGTTGTGCCAGCACACCCCAAAACCCCGTGTGAAATGCTGACGTTCTTGGGGAGTCGGGGACACTGCCCTTTCCACGTGCACACTCTTTCCTTGTCCAGTTTGTGGTGCACAGAACCCTCCCAACAAGGGCTGGAGGAGCCCTGTGGCACCTCTGCCTCACTGCCTCCACGTGTCATTCCAGACTTCATCTGTAAACATCTCTTTGCCCTTGCTAAAAAACACTGTCTCTTAATTTCCCTCTGCAGGAGTATTATTTAATTTGTAAGAGTTTTAGGCCGTTATTTGAAAAATCCGATATGAAGCTGTATTTCATTTACTGTAATGATCCACTAATGCAGGCATATTTCAAAGGCAGGCGATGCAGTACTGTGGGGTTTAATTAAATTTTGTTTTTCAAGTAAGCATCAATAGACAGACAATAACAAATGGTGGACAATGTGCATACAGAACAAAGTCTCTTCATTTCCCTTTTCAAGACTGTGGAAGAGAAAATGTATAACCCTTAAAATGGACTTGGCCTGCTCACAGCTGCTGCTTTAGTGTAGTTAACTCACTTCAGGAGGAGTATTTTCTTCTTACTCTGCCTTTAATTAATTTTCTTGCTCTCTTCCTGCCCACAGAATAAACTGTTACACTGTGGAAAATTTCCAGCAGGAGCCGTGGGTGATCCAAGTGCTTCAGCAAGTTCTGGAGGTAGTTTTGAAAGCTGTGTTGGTACCCGGTGTGTGATGGCTCCTCCAGATGGGCCCTCCTGAGGCTGACAGAACAGAAGGGCTGGCTGTGAGGTTCCTGTCTCTGGGAGCTGGACATGGCATGTGCCAGCCTTGGAAAAGGAGGGGAAAATGGTGTTTTTGCCATGCTTGTACTCCAATCAGGAATCAGCACGTGGCTCTGGAGTGCATTTTGTTCTTTTCTCCCAGCAAGTGTGGGGTAAGCAAGTACAGAGTGTGTGTGGGGAAGAGTTCCAGGCCAGCAGGAGGTTCTGGGAACCATCCTTGTGCTCACAGCGTGGCACTTGGACAATGTTCCTGGCTAAAGACATTTGTCAGTGGTGTGTAAATGGGCTCCTTCGTTCAGATTTGAGGAGCAGGCTGAGATGGGGTGGCTCAGGCAGGTTTGGTTTCCTCCAGGTGTCTGGAGAATTTTCCATTACTCAGAATCAGAGTTTGCTGAGGAACCCGATGTGAGTGTGACTCCCACTGCACTCCAGCCCTTTGATTCTCTCTGAAATCTCTCAAAGGCAGAGAGCTGAAAAAAGCATGAATTTTTCAGAGGAAGAGGCTCCATTCAGAGATGTGAGTTCAAGCCATGTTCCTGGGTTGATGCCCAAAGCTTTGCCTGTTTAACCTGCCTTCAAAGGCTGGGGGCAAGGGCTGTGCCTGGAGCTGGCTCTGCTTTCCACCCCTGAGCTGGGCTGGATCACAGTCCAGAGAGCTGCTGCCTGCAAACTGGAGCCTGCAAAGGCTGGGATGCTGTGGGAGCCTGGCTGCTGATGTCTGTGCAGCTGGAAGTGCCTGGAAAGCATCTCTGTACATGACAGACTGGAGTCTGCACCCTCCTCCTCCTCGCTGGGATCTTGGTGTCACACTTCCCTCACTCCAGGCACAGCCTGTGCTTGCTCCTTGCTGGAAGCAGTGCTGGGGATCCTGCACAGCTCTCCTGGTGCTGGGCTGGCTCAGTCTTGTGTTCTGAGCTGGGTGAGAGGCTCCTGCAACAATGGATGGGGTCCTGTGCCAGTCCCCATGGCTGGGCAGGAGTCCTGCTACAGATAAAAAGAAGTTTAAATAGAACTCCTCATCAGGCACCAGATGCTCTTTAAATAAACTGGAAAATCCCCACCCAGCTGAGGTTTGTGCTGGCCCTGCTAATGCCAGGGGAATGCCCCATGCCTGATTCCCTGTCCTCCCCTTGTTCCCTGCTTTAGGCTGCCAGACTTCCCATTTTGTCACCTCTGTTTGTTGATAGGCAGTGCTGAGGTTGTGCTGCTGGGGTTTGGGGCAGGGATTTGCTTTCTGGTGACTTGAAGCAACACCTGCAGCTTCTGCTGTGCTTCCTTTGCCCCTCCTGCCTTTCTCTTTGCCATAAAATAATCTCTGTCCAGCCAGGAACCTCGGGCCTCTTGCAGACTCACTTTTCTGGAGCCATTATCCATCATCTGTAGAAGGAGTGGCTTTCCTGCCTATGGCAGGGCTCAGGTGGCTGCTCCCACATCTGGAACATCTGGAGGCAGCAGCTGTGCCCTGGGCTGAGGGAATTGCCCTCTGTGCAGACCAGGGAGTGCTTGAGCCTGGTCTTGGCAGGAGCAGGTGAGCAATTTGGGATCCTCACAGGACTGCTGGCATGGTTTATTCTGGCAGGAGTGTCCCTTGCAGTTTTAGGGGTTTGTTGTGCCCAGCAGGATCACAGATAAGGACATGCCCAGCCCTGTGCTTTAGTGGTTCTTGCAGGACTGTGCAGCAAACAGAACCTGAGAGGGGCCTCAAGGCAAGGGCACAAACTCAATGCATGGAAACTGCAGTGGTGCTTGGGAATTAATTTAAAAAAAAAACCTCTAAGACTATTTAAAAGGAAAAATTAGTAACCTGTAGTTCAGTGTGAGGGAATCCAGGAGAGCATGTGCTGGCTGGGAGGGAAGAAGATGACTCAGACAAGTGATAATCCATTGCAGCCACTTGACACATCCCAGGCCTCCCTGGCATCAGCGAGGTGCTGTGCAGTTTCTGGATGATAACTGAAACACCAAATCCTTGTTCCTGCTGGTGGCTGCCTGGCTGGGGGTGCTGATGTCTCACCACTGGGGTGTGCTGGGCTCCACCAGCACTGGGGGCTGGCAGTGGCAGCTCATTTTCCTTGAATTCCTCCTCTGGAGTTTGGCAGCAGCCTGCTGCAGGGAGCACCGTGGCCTCAGAAGAGTTGATTTGATCTGACACATGACAAATTGTTTCTGCTGGCGGCTACTGGAGGCACAGGCTGTGAGCTGGCAGGGCTGGGACGGGGAGGAAGGCACGAGGATGTGCCTCCTCCTCCTCCTCCTCTTAGGGAACATCAGCAGGGAGTGTGGCTTTGAACCCCCTGCCACCCCAGCCTCCCTTCAGCTGGGTGATAATGGTGTTTTTTGCGGGATTTTTAACGCTGTTTGTGTGCTGCTTGTGGTTCTGTGGGGCAGAGCAGAACCTGTGGTCTGGAACCAGACCCAGCTGCCATTAAAAACGCTTTGTTAAGTTCCTTTTTTTAGGACACCCTTTTAGCTCTGCAATGAGGAGCAGAATATTACATTCCTCAGCAGAATAAAAAGTACATGTCCCCTGTGAGATAGTGTAAATACATTTTATCTGTTCTATTACCTGCAGTTTTCAGAATATGTCCCCTAAGCATTTTAATCTTGTTTTCCAGGGTTGTCTCAGGGTGAGGAATCGCTCCTATTTGCAACTTTGGGAATGATTACTTGTTCATTAATATCTTCCCTTTCCTGCTGTCCATCTATTATTGCTTCCAAGAGGAAAAAAAAAACCTCTCAGTAAATCTCCACCAAAGCAGGGCTGAGTGCCTGATGAGACAGAGAATTATTGTGTGCAGGGAGTGAGTTCCTGGGAGATCACCCTGGAGCTCTGAGTGTTGATGTTCCATGCCCTGGGGCATGCAGAGTGCCCAAGTGATGCCTTTTCCTTGGTCTTAAAATGAAGAGCCAGACACAGTTAGGGGATAAAGGGTTTTTAATCTCGGTATTTAATAAGGATCTTTGCCAAGGTGGAACACCCCAAAATCACATGTACAATTTATAGACCTTGCACATTAGCATATTTACCAAAGATACCTCAATGAGAGGCTTGAATGAGTAGTGTGATATCTCCATATTTCAAAGTATTCCTCTCTAGATGGGCCTAATTTTAATTTTAATTTGGAGGATGTATTTTGGAGGGGAACTTGGTTTCTCAGGACAACGTGGGGCTTTCCAACTGGGAAGCCTTTAGGATGTTTGCTTTTCTGGCCTAACAGAATGCCAGGTTTATGCTAAATTATCAGACTTAGAGAATTACAAATATGCACGTTAAGGGCACTGGGAATACATAAAAGATGTATAAAAGAAAAGGCAAAAAAATCATCATGGCATCACAGGTGCCTGGGCTGGCTCCTTGCTCCTTGCCCTGGGATGAACAAGCATGTGCCAGGGCAGCCAGGCACAGCTGGAGCACAGCTGGAGCACAGCTGGAGCATGAGGGCGAGGTCAGGGCAGCTCCAGCACCCGAGCAGGGCTTTGCTCCTGCTCTTTGCCTGCAGGGCTGTTATGAAACAGGAGCAGACAATGCAGAGCAGTTCCTGCTGCCACGTTTTGTCCAGCAGCTAAAAGCCAGTTCAGAGGGTTTTGTGGAAGCCTCGTTTGCTTTGGTCTTTTTTTTTTTTGCTCTTTCTTTAAGTAGAGACTTAAAAGAGCTGGAGACTGGAGGCCAGTGTAATTATTATTTCTTCCTGAATAGCACAAGAAATGTACCGTTTGTTCCATAAATGACAGGGTCCTTGCCTCAGAAAACATATGCAGCCTGTTCCCACTGCTGCTCCCTTTGACATGTGAGGAGCTGCCCCTGCCTGCCTCTGGGTGTGTGGAGATTTCTCACTCCCTCACTGGGGTGGCTGCCAAAACTTGTCTGGACGTGTGACATGTGACTGGAAGTCACTGGAACAGCCTGGATTCACGGAGCAGCTTCATTGAGCTGGCAGCTGATGGCTGGAGAAGAGCTGGGGCTCAAATCTGTGTGCAGGAGGGGACAGCTGAGCTCTGTGGCCATCCTGGCAGAAGCACAGGCGTGGTTTGGCAGAGCTGTGGTGGATGTGCCACGTCCCCACCTGCCATGGCACCGCCAGGATGCTCAGGCAGCTGCTCAGGATGTTCTGGTGTGTGACAGCAGAGGGGAAGGTGCTGCAAGTGCAGCTTGGATCAGAGCTGAGGGTGGGAACAGCAGATTTTGAGCTCTTGGCTTTGCCAATCACCCTCCAGCAAACACCAAGACCTACAGAGTGAAGGTCCCTGTGTCCTTGGGTGTTTGCAGAGGCAGCAGGGACAGTGACAGCCAGCACTGTCAAAGGAAGAACCCTCTGTGGACCTGTGCTGCTCAGCTATTGAGAGATGCCAGTCCATGAAATGGCTCCTTCAAGAGGATTTTCCTCCTGAGTGTCTGCATCTCCTGCTGTTGCTCTGAGCTGAGAAGCTGTGCATTGACTGGAAGCTACTGAGGTTACAAACAGAGTGATTGTCCCTTGGAAGGGAAAAGGGAGGAAACCCACTCAGTCCTGGCCACATCTCTGTTCTCCTCCTTCCTCAGCACAGGTTTGGGAGTGCTGTGGCTGAGGGCAATGGGATGGAGCTGAAGTGGGCTCCTGAGTGAGCAGGGAGCCTGGGCATGGAGGGAGCTTTATTTCCTCCTCTATTCTGTGCCCATAACCCATCAGTTCTGTGTCCATGTGAGAGGAGCCCTGTGCTGCTGCAGGCATTCACACAAAAGCTGCTTCATAACCTCTGCTGGGATTCATGAGACATTCACAGACAGGTTCTCCACTCAGCCAACATTTTATCAGGATTTAAGGCTGAGGAGCTCTTTGAAGCACTGCTGAAGCCTGTTGTGCCATGACAAGGTGGAGATGAGTGCTGGCATTTTCCATTCCCCAAGGAAAATGCTCTTTTGCACGGATCACAAGCTGTGGCTCTGCTGCTGTTTGAAGAGACCAGAGGGATCTCAGATCCACAGTGCCACATCAAAGTCTCCCCTCTGAAGCTGGGGAGCTCCAGTTCCACATCCTTCATGTTTGGGCAGCAGAAGGAAAGAAGATCCAGGAATGGCTTGGGGGGATCAAAGCTCTGCTTAGAGGCTGATGAGGCAAAACTCCAGGATGGCAGCAGGGAGGACACAAACCCTGCAGAAGATCGGGGCCATCTGATAACAGAGCTGCAGAGGGGCCTGGGACACCTTCTGCTCTGCTGCAGGAGTGGGGCCAGCATCTCCCCCCGAGGAGACAGACCTGCAGGGTCCTGGCCTTCACTGGAGCCATTCCCTGGTGCCTGAGGGATTGTTTCATTAAAAAGAATGCTGCACCATCACCTTTCAACTGTTTTCTCCATACATTGCTGCAAGTAACATCTAAAATAGCTCTAAAAGGCAACAAACCATTCCCCAAAGTAGGGGTGGCAGATGAAGAGCAGGAGAGGGAAGGAATTCTGTTCTCTTTCAGTTTTCTGTGTCTGTGCATTTGCTTCTGCATTTGCAGCCCTTGGGGCTGGTTTTAATTTAAATTTCCTTAGGAAAAGCCCTGCTGAAGGCATGCTGCCTGCAGTGCCTGCTGTTCTGCTTTGGTTTTGTCCTAGGGAAGCTTTGATGCTTGGGGAGCAAGAGTTGCTTTTCAGTCTTGGTGGGAAATGCCTGGATAGAGGAATGGCAACCACCCAAGAGTCACTTCTGGATGATGGGACTGGCAGCTCTCCCTTTGTGATCATTTATGTCCCAGGGCTTCTTTAACTGCTTAACAAAGTCATTCTCTGCAACCACTGTGAAAGGACCAGTGCAGGGAGGAAAAAAACCCCAAACTTACATCAAGCTTTTCATCCAAGCACAGGAAGATGTTGCTGCTGACCCCAGTGGAAGCAGCCTTGGTTTTAACCTTGGTGTCTGTGCTGGGAGTGGAGCAGCTGAGCCCCAGCGTGGGCATTGCTGTGTCTGGATTGATGCAGGGACTGGGGACAAAGCCAGGACTGGTCCTGAGGACAAAGCCAGGACTGGTCCTGAGGGAGCCTGTGTGGCAGCAGGTTGTGTTCATCCCCAGAGAACTCCTTATTCCCCTTCAAGGTTCGAGATTGGCTTGCTAGGGCTTTGTTCCAGGTTTTGGTTTCTGGCATCTCCTCACTGGGTTTGACCCACGAGATGGATCCCAGTGGCCTCTGCCTTTTTAACTGGGAGCTTGCCACAAAACTGGAAGTGTGTGGGAGCTGAGCCAGGGCTGGACATCCAACCAGGCATCCCCTGCAGTCCATCCTGGGTTGTCACAGGGAGTCAGAGCTGTCACCACCACCGGGTGCTCTGTGGAGAGGTGAGAAAATGCATTTTCCATAAAGCTCATGGCTCCTGGTGGATCAGCAGGGCAGCTGGAGGAGTCCTTTGTGTGCCCACTGTTGGGGCACCTCTGTGCCAGGTGCTCTGCAGGGAGGGCAGGGGGTTTTTTCCTTGGCTTGAAAATCCCCACGGGAAAGCTCCAGGCTGAGCTGGGGCTGGCAGGGAGGGTCCTGGCTGGGATATACAACCCTGGGCAGGGATGGTTGTACTGGGCAGGCAGAGTGGTGGGAGTGCTGCTCTGGGTTTCTGTAACACTGAGCAGGAATTTTGCATGGTTTTTAACCTCTTAATTGAGTTTCTTTACAGGGAAGCAGGCATCTGACAGGGGAAGGAGGTTGTTATTCCCTGTGAGTGCCACGGGTGAACAGCAGGAACTTGGAAAGTACAAAAAGCTGTTTCCAGAGAGGCTGGGAATAAGCCAGTTAAATTTTTGGCAACTCCTGGGCCCAGCTGCAGTGGGACATCAGGGTTCTCTGGGACCTTGTTAGTGCAGCCTGTGCTTTCTTGCCTGTTAGATTCTCCAGGCTTGGGAAAGCAGAGGGGATAAAAACACACGGAATGCTGGCAGACTCCTGGGATGGTGTGAGGCAAGGTGTCACCTTGCAAATAGGAACTGCAGGAAAGGGAGGGCAGAAATCATCACTTATTGTATGTGCTGTGCATGGGAAATTGCAGCCAGGAGTGGGAGGAGGGAATAGGTACAGGCAGGATGAGAGGTGTTTTTGGCTGGGGTTTGGGGTGGTGGGGAGGTGAGGAGGAAGGGGAAAGCTGCTTCAGGTCAGGCAGTGTGACAGCTTACAGAAAAATGTTTGTCCTGAGGGTCCCTGCACTTCTCTCATCTCCAGGCAACTCCTAAAACCCTAAACTGGTGCAAATCAGGGCTCTGGTGTGGGCTCAGAGGTCCCTGCCAGCCCCATGGCTCAGAGGAGCAGCAGTGTCATGTGGTGCAGAGCCCTGCCAGAAATTCAGATAGATGCTCTGCTGATAAATAATAAATGATAAATTCAGCCTCTGATCTCTGAGGCACACTGTGCTGGCAGAGAAGATCCCCCAGCCTGGGCTCAGCAGTCTGTGTGTGTCATGGAGGGTCTCAGGGATGCTGGAATTGGGGACTGGAGTGTGACCCCCTTGTGCCAGGGCTCCTAAGAGGGGTGGGCAGGGTGAGGGCAGCCCTGCTGAGCCTTGCAACCCCCCAGGCACGAAGCTGTGCTCCTCCCCTCCGGAGAGCAGCGTTTTGTGTGAATGCAGCCTGCTGAACCAATTAATTAAGTCCATTGAAATGATAGACTAAACGATTCCCAGTACAAGCAGCAGGGTCAGGGTTGCTGTGGCTGGGTAGAAAGGGAAATTCTGGCTTTGTCCAAGTGATGGACACAAGAACTCCCTCCTCTGCTCTTGGGGGAGCTGTGGCAGTGCTGGTGAAGCTGCTGGTGCCAGGAGCTGTGTCCTGGCACTGCTGGATCATCCCTGCCCTGCTCCTGGCCCCTGGGTGGTGTCATGGCCAAGCTGCTGCTCCAGGGGCTGATGTGAGCTGATGGCTGCACAGGTAGCCTGCAGGGCTTATTAATATTTATTGTTATTATTTGTTAGCAGTTGTTACAAAGGTTTGGTGCATGCCAAGCTCTGTGAACACGTGTTTGTGCTGTGGTTATCCTGTCCCTCCAGCCTGTGCCCTGTCACAATTCCCTGCTGTGGCCTGGTTCCAGTTTGGAATGGGAGTTTCTGCTGCAGGAGCTGCTCAGGCTGAGCCCAGCCAGCCCAGTTTATTCCTGCAAACCTCAAAGCCTGCCTTGCTGTGTGGGTTCTCTGTAGGCAGCAAGAAGGTGTTCCCACAACTTTTCCCTTTGTGTGGGAGTGTTTTTAACACGCCAGAGCAGAGTCCTGGTGGGAGTAAATGGTGAGGAGCAAGCAAGGAGAATAAATGTTTTTTAAAAGCAATTTCATAAGAGACATGAATGGAATGGCCTTCAAGGCAGCTGCACCCTCTCCACTGAGATCCTGGAGGTGGGAAGGTGCTTGCAAACAACAAAAACTCCCTGGGCTGCCTTACCCTGGGCTTGGTGCCCAGGTGGGACCCTCTGGCAGGGCTTGGGGCTCTCACTGCAGTGGGCTGGGGATACCCACTGGAGGCATGGGGGTGCCTGGAGAGGCTGCCTGGAACAGAACCTGGGCAATGTTAAAGGAATAAAGCAGGGATTTATGAAAATTCCTTAATTTATGAATGAATTTATTAAAATTTATTAATTTCACCCTGGGCAGTGCAAGAGCCTGGCCGTGGCTACACCCAAGATGGACTCAGAGTCACGAGTTCTCACACTTTTATCAGTTTTGGTCCATTTCCATTTTGGGGTTCATTGTCCAATTCCAGCCCCAGATTCTGCAGTCCCATCCTCCCAGATTCTCTCCTCCATTCTCTGCTGTTTGCTCTTTTTGGGGCTGAAGCTGCAGCTGTCCTTGGTTGTGGGGCTGGAAAAGGATTGTTCTGTGTGCCTGAGCTGGGAGGAGAACTTGGAGCACTTTATATGAAGTTCAGAGTTCTATCCTAGTACAGTACAGAATCTGGAAAATATGAAAGCTAAAACTGAAAGCATCACCTGGAGGAGCAGAGCTGCTGAGCTGATCCCAGGCATTGACCTCAGGTGATGGGGAGTGCAGATTGTCCTGCTTGACAGCACAGGGCTGTGCAGACCCAGCTGCTGACTGGGGAGGGGGATTGATCTGTGACCTCCCAATAATCCTCTGTGACTTCCCAATAATTCTCTGTGGCCTCCCAATGATCCTCTCTTTGCCCAGCAGCTGTTTCTCCTAGGCAAGGCTGGATTTCAGCTCCAAACCTCCTTTGTCCTGTTGGTGCACAGTCCAGTCATGGAGCAGGGGCAGCTCACAGGATCTCCCAAATTGTCTGCAGGACCTGAGTGCTCCTCACACACCTGGGCACCCTCTTGCTCAGAGGAGGGACATTGCAGGTCAGGCCAGCTAAATTTCCTTCTCTTTCTCCGTGGCACTGCCCGTCACTCAGCCTGTCACACTGATGCCACCATCAGAAGGACATTGTGTGTGAAGGGGATCTCAGCTCTGTGTCATTGTGCTGAGAGCCTCTCCAATCTATCAGCCTTGTGCAGGGCTGGCTGGAGATCATTCCCTGAGCTGCTGTTGCCCAGGAAACTTCTCCTTGAGCCACAGAGGCTGTGAGTGCCAGCCTGGTTTGTGCCATGGTTCAGCTGGAGGTGCCAGGGCTGTGCTCCTCGAGGGTTCCCATCCCTGCCCTGTCCCCAGCCAGGGAGCTGTGCCATGGTTTGTGCTGGAAGGAAAACTTTGTGCCTTGTCATCTCAGCCAGGGGTGGCCGTGTGGAAACCTGGCCTGAATTAATTGATTTTTTTTTTTTAATTAAAGGCAGTTTTGCAAGGCTGCAATAGCGATCCTGCTCCCTCGGGTCATGCCTAGATGAAAACAAGGAGTTTTCATAAATATTGTTATTGTTTATTCTTAGAGATAATTGGTATTTTTGTATCAGCAGCAAGACCAGGACAGTGACAGGACTGTCCCCTGTGCTGGGGGACACCAATCCTGTGTCCAGGTGTGAGCTCTGGTGGCAAGGAAATCATGGAGGGGCTGGAGAGAATCCAGGGCAGGGGATGGAGCTGGGAAGGGGCTGGAGAATTCCTGAGGGAGCTGGGAAGGGGCTGGAGAATCCCTGGGGGAGCTGGGAAGGGGCTCAGCCTGGAGAAAAGGAGGCTCAGGGGGGCCCTTGTGGCTCTGCACGACTCCCTGACAGGAGGGGACAGCCGGGGGGATTTGGGATCTGGGAACAGGGAACAGGGACAGGAGGAGAGGGAACGGCCTCAGGCTGGGCCAGGGGAGCTCAGGGTGGATTTTAGGGAAAATTTCCCCATGGAAAGGGTGGTCAGGGATTGGAAGTGCCCAGGGAGGGTTGGATCCCCATCCCTGGAGGTGCCCAAGGAATTCCTGGAGGTGGCAGGGACAAGGTGGGGATGGGGCACAGCTGGGACTGGATGGGTTTGGAATTCTCCTCCAACCTCAGTCATTCACCATTCTGCTTCCAGCTGGCTGCAAAGCCAGAGGCTGATGCTGAGGAGCTCTGGGATGTCTGTGTGCTGTCCTGGAGCAGCAGCAGCTCAGAATTCAGAGGAGGATCCAGCAGATCTGCTGGATCACAGGACAGGCAGCGTGGGCACAGAGCCCTGGCAGCAGCAGCATCATTAATGACATGTGCTGCTCTCCCAGCATTGATGACATGTGCTGCTCTCCGTGGCTCCCTCTGAGCTGTCACCTGTGACCGTGCAGCTCCCCGGGCACAGCTCTGCCATCACTGCAAATGTCCCTGCTAATGGGGAGCACAACTCCTGGCTGTTGTTTCCAACGGGGATTTCTGGAGCTGTGGAGCAGAACCTCCCAGCCAGCATCTCCTCCTGTGACAGGAGGGTTACTGCCAGCAGGGAGATTTCTCAGAGCCTGATCCTTTGCTCTTTGCCTAGTACCTGATTTTGTTTGACAAAAAAGGATCATTCAGGAAAAAAAAAAAAAAAAAAAAATCAGCCCCTCCACTCTGCACAAGGGGAATTTTGTGCCTTTCCCAGTCCCCAAAGATGCCCTCAAATCCCAACAAAATTCCCTGTGCAGGTGGGGTCACCACGAGCATTCCACGTGGAGCTCCTGTCCTGCCCTCTGAGTGTGGCTGTGAGGAGATGCCAGCCTGTGCTCTGCAGCAGCTCCAGAGCCCGTGCTGCCTCCTCCTGCCTACCTGGGACCGAGGCAAAGTGCTAATTGTTGTGCAGATGTCATCTGCCAGGCAGGCAGGAGGCTGGAGGCTTGAAAGAGGCTGTGCTGTCATTTGCTACCAGCCTCCTCTTACACGTGAGCTCTATTTTTATTGGGAGTGTGCGTTTGCTTTCAGCCACTGCTTTGTTGAATTTTTCTTTTTCTTTCTCATTTCCCCCCCCCCCCCCCTTCTTTTTATTTCCAGGCTTGCAGATAAAGTTTGAAGGATGCATCTATTTTTCATTATTCCAGTTTTGCTACTTGTTTTATAACTGAAAAAAAAGAAAAGCAACAACTCAACCAAACCTGAAAACCTGTTTCCTGTGTAAAAAGCAGCAGTTTGTTCTGAGATGAGAGGGAATTGTGTGTTGTGGTCACCCTGGGCTGAGATCATGACTGTGGCACTGTCCAGAAGGACATGAAGATCTGGGAGCAGGGGGAGTTTGAGCTGTGCCCTGAGCTCTGGGGGTTGGTTTAAGCCTGGCTTTGCTTGGCCATGTCCCAGGAGAGAGATGGAAGCTCTGGCCACAGGTTAATTGATGAAAATAGGGAGCTTTTCTTCTACTCCAGCTGGGGTTTAATAAGGGCTGGTGGGTCCTTGGGGTGGTTCTTTGACCCTTTAGAAACGAGGAGGAAGGAGGAAATGGGAGGTGATGCTTTCCTGCACTGTGTGAGTCAAGCAGGGAATCTCATTGCTCAGGGATGCTGTGGGTGGCAGAAATCCAGATCTGTTCCAAAACCAATTAATGGGAAAAAAATAAAAATCCATGAATGTGGTAGAGGTGGCTCAGAGGTGGAGGCTGCTGTTCAGGAAGGTCCTGGCTCAGGAGATTTTGGAGGATTCAGGAATACCTGGGATGTGGTTACCTCTGCTCCCTGCTCTGCCCATCCTGGCCAGGGGGATGTGGTGGGTTGCTGTTGCCCTTGTGTTCAACCTTCTGATAATGAACAGATAATTTTTATAGTTTCTCACACTCTGTTCTCGTAAACAATGAATGTTTTGCATTCCTCTTTGGAGGAAGAGAAAATGGATGGACCTATGAGGTCAGAAGGTATTATCCTCACTGTCCAATCCATGGTCACTGTTAAAATTCTAGAACTAAACATAAAATGTAAAGAAAGTGTTTCTTTTTCCTCAAAGTCACCGAGTGTAAGTGCCTCTCCTTCTGTGTCATTTGCTAACAGGTTGCTTTTTCTTTTTCTGGCAAAAAAAAAAAAAAAAAAACAAGCAGGGAGAGGGAGAAATACCAAAATGGAGAGACAAGGCACCGGTGGAAGGGTGGAAGGAGAGGAGATTTCCCTCCCTGTCCCTGAAGGCTTCAGGGGACAGAGGCTCTGTGGTGGCAGGAGCTGCTGCTGGGTGCTGCTGTGAGCAGATTTTCTGCTTTGTGGCACACAAAGTGATCGCTTCGAGGAGGAAAAAAAAAAACCTCTTCTCTCTGATGGACAGCAGGGCAAGATATTTCGGACTGTGTGTAGGGGAGGAAATTCTTCAAAACCTGGATGGGAGTAGGAGCAGACTTGATGGAGGGATGAGTAATGAAGGAGTGTTTGAACGGAACTAATCAGTCCCATCTTCTTCCAAAAGACCTCATTTAGTTTAATTTAGCAGCAGTGTAAATTTAGAGCCAATCAAAGGCAACACTTGTGCAGCCTGTGTGCTGCTCTCCTGAGCCCAGCACTGAGCTGGGGCTGGATCCTGAGCCTGGCCTGGCACTGGGGGCACCCACAGCACCAAAACTTTTTTTTTGTTTGTCCCCTCGGTGCTGCAGCAGGAGCTCTGTGGTCACTCAGGGTGGCTCTGTGCCATGGTGCCACAGCTTTCCTGTGAGCAGCAGGGGAAGCCTTGTGCTGCAGGAACCACCGAGGGAACCTTGCTGACCTCTGCAAAATGTTGTTTTCCTCAAGAAAAACCTACATATGGATTAGGTAAACCCCTGATCCTTGGACAGCTGGTAGTTTTGTTTAATTTGAATTAACACAGCTCAGAATGAGGCACAGGCAGAAAAAGCCTTCACAGGATTGCACTGCTTTTTATTTTTCCCCTGCAGTTGGCATCCACGGCACTGACACGGTGATTTTAAACAAGTCTTGCAGGTCTCCTCATATTTTCCAGGAGAAATATTATCCCCTGTGGGGTCAGAATCAGGTGCTTGGCATTACCTGTCACAAACCCCATTAGCAGAGAGCCTGGTCCCCCCCAGCAGCCCCGTGTCACACCTGGAGGTGTTGCCTGCCTGCCATGTCACACCCCTGAGCCCATGCTGGGTGGCAAAATGTTGTGTAAAGAGCCCTGAAACCTGTGAAAATGGCTCAAAAATACTGATGGGTTTGTTTTGCTTTGCATTTCAGGCTGGTGGCGATGTCTGGCTGGGCTGGGCTCCTCTCCATCACTGCCAGGGTCACCCTGCTGCTGCTGCTGGGCTCCCTGCTCTTCTCCTGCTCCAGCCTGAGCCAAAGAGTGCCTGTAAGTTTTGGCTGCTCCAGCTTAATGAACATAAATTTATTAAAAATACGCACACTTATTGCCTACAAGGAAATGCCCATTGTTCTTTCTGCTGCTTGAGTGATGAAAACAAACCCAAGAAGGGTTCTGCTGATTTCTGTGTGAGTTAATGAAAATGGGGGCATTGCAAAGCAACCGTGGCCAGGCAGTGACAGCAGCACTTAAATGAACCAAGTCTCATCCTTTTATCCTTACTGAGCATTTAAAGCCCAGCTCTTTTCCTGAGCTGAGCTGGTAAACATCAGCTGTCTCCATTATGTGTTTGAACAGAGCCAGCACTGGGAGGCCTGGTGGTAAATTTTCAATAGCCTGTATCACTAACTCCCTCCTGGATAATCACAGAGCCCTGGAAATCAGCTAAGTAATAACTGCTCCACTCACTCCTCTTTAGTCCTGTTGAGTCTTGGCTGGGAAAATGTTAACATTGATTTTCATCTGCACAACCTGAGCTTTTATGGCTGTGATTGTTCCTGAGCTTTAACCATTTGTTATAATTTGAACAATTCCAAGCCCCTGAAAAAGCAGGAGCTCGGATCTGGTTTCTCGTGGGTTTTCTGAAATTGCAATCCCTTCCCACAGCTGAAATAAAAACATTCTGTAGGTTCTTCAGCCATCTTTGCTGAATGAATTGTGGATTTTTTTTTTTTTTTTTTTTTTTTGGTTGGGAGAGACTTTTATGATCATTGAGTATAACTTTACCCCAGCCCTGCCAGGGCCACCACCAGCCCATGTCCCCAAGTGCCACATCCACGCTGTCATTGCTACCGTGCCTGTTTTGCTCAGGTTGACATTTTCTGCTGCTCAGAAAGATTCTTCCAGGCTGGGAACAGATATTTATATGCAGAGCATCCGAATTCTGACAGAAAATATGCATGCATTTTTATTTTTTTTTCCCAAAGAGTGGAAGAACTGAAGGCAGAACGTGTCCCAGAATTTCCAGTTAACCTCTGAATTTACTCACGTTCTTCCCTTGTGAAAACATCCTAAGGATTAATATCCAAACACTTCATGAAGTGAGCTGTAACTCTATTCTAATTGCCAACAATTAGGACTAATCATTCCCTGCAGGGTGGTTATCTCAAATTCTTCAGTGGTGACTGAACTGGTGATCTCAGAAGCTGAAAATGTTCCCTTCAGCAGGCACTGAGTGTGGGGATGCTGAGCCTGGCCCAGTTCCTCTGGTCCTGTTGGAAGCAGAAGAGCCCAAATCCAGGTCATTCCTGTGCCCTTTCCAGAGATTTCTGTGACTCCCAGCATCTCCCTGGGGAGGATTTCCATTAAACACCGAGGTTTTCCTCACAGCAAGGAGAATTTTTTTTTTTTTTTTTCCCTCACTCTTCTCCCCTGTTCTTCCCTTGGTGGAACATCAAACCCCTCGTGCTGGCTGCTCTATCCCACACCTCTGCCATGGAGGTGGCGAATAAATCCCAAATCATTGTTTTAAAAGATTTGGAGAACACTGGGAGAGGGTGGAGAAGAGGATCCTCACATTTGTATCATGTGGGCAACTCGGTGTGTTTTTTTCCCCGTGTCCTATTTTGGAAATAGCTGAACTATTTTAGCTGAAATCTTCTCTAAGCCTGAAATAAATGCATTTAAGAAAAAAAAAAAAATAAAAAAAAAAAATCCCCCAAATCAACCAACAAGCCTTGAGGCAATTCCACTCGTGTGGAAAATTTCAGTTGAAAAAAGTTAAAAGTTTGACATATTTTTAGGCAAGGTAAAATGGGGTCTTCCAACATTACACAACCCTAATAATAGCCAGGGCTCCTGCCTCTGACTGAAATACAGGTGAGGCTCTGGGAGAGTGGTTTCAAACCTGCAACCTGCTCAGGAATAGGAAATAAGCTGCCTTGCTTTGTTCAGCACAAATGTCATGCTAGTTATGCATGTTTAACCTTTAATATACTTTAAATCTAAATTTAACCATGTGGAAAGAATCTCGGATGTCACCAAAAAAAAAAAATTAAAAAAAAAAAAAAATCTGCTGGCGAGGGGAAAAAATTTTGTATTCTCAGCCAGCACTAAATTACCCAGATGCAATTGCTAATGAGCTGAATCTCTTCTCTCCAAAAGGAGTTTGCCCTTACAAAAATAGAAGAGAGAGACATAAAAGATGCCAGTGGGAAGGAGCTGGTGACAGAGGATGACGCTGATCCCGAGGACCTGGAAGTGTTTCACCCCACGGATCAGTGGCAAACCCTGCGTGCAGGTAAAGCTCTGCATGGTTTTAGGAACCCTCTGGAAACCCCCCTGGCAGCACTGACAGGAGCTTTGCAGAAATTCCAACCTGTTTGTTCCCATGACAATGTGTGCTGCTCACTTTATTCTTTTTTTTTTTAATTATTTATTATTATTTTTTTTTTTGTTTAGAGCTAGGATTAACAAATATATGATAGAAACTTCTTTTTTTTTCTTGTGTTTGGGCTTGGTTGTTTATTAAATTTTATTAAAAAGTACAGAGCATTCAACAACACTTGTACCTACTTGCTAGAAGCCAGGAAAAATGGAGGAAGATTTTAGCTGCTGTAAGATTTCTTAAACAGTCTAATAGAGAATTAATACTTGTATTATTTATCTTTTTAACTTAATAACTAAATTCTCATCACCTTTAGTGTGACACTAATTGACCAACTAGAAACTACTGCTTAAAACCCACAAAGAAGGAAGAAAAGAAGATGGACACTGAAAAAGACAACACCTAAAATCCTTCATATTGTTCCATGCTCATTCCTGTATAAAAACTTTAAATTTAAAATCCTTTACCATGTGAAAGCACACACTTCTGATTTATTAGACACTTGTGATTTTAACTTCAACTTTAACTTTTTAATTTTAATTTTTAACTTCAACTTGTGATTTTAACTTTAACTTCATTACTTACATTTAGAAGCTGTCTCCAAGGCTTTGGGTCCAATGTTCTCCATGTCTCCAGTGCCAGACAGCACAGAAAGCTCAAAACCCCCAGGATTCTGGGATTTGGTGATCATTTAAAGAGAATTGGTGGCCCAGGGCAGGGGCTGTGGGCACTGGTGGCTCTGACAGTGTCTGTCAGTGCCCCAGAGCCCTTTGTCTTTTCATTTTTCCAGGTTTTATAACATTTCCTGGCACGTGGATTCCCAGGTCTGCTGTGCCCCACTGTGGAGCTGATTAGGAGCTGTCACTGGAGCACTGCTCAGCTTTTTAACAATGCCTTTTGTGTCCCTCAGCTGTTTGAAAGCTACCTTTTATTTCCATCCGTGCAAACCACAAAAAAAAAAAACCCCAAAAAACCCCTCTTCCTTTTCAGATGTGCCTGGGACTGTGTGGTGAGAGGAGCCCAGCAGAGCAGCTTTGGCCTCTGTGTGCTGGGAAGGCTCTGGAGGGGCCAAAGCCATTCAAACACACCCAGAAATGCAAGTGTGCATACATATTTCAACAATTAGCCTGGCTTTGGGGTCCTGGTTAATCCATTTGTGCTTTGGTGTCCTCATGTTTATGCAGGTGTAATACCTTCCCACCTCACAAGGGTGAACTAAGTAGTAATTAATTTTTATAAAGTGCTCTGAATTTAAGAGCTTTATCCTGTGCTCAGTTTTATCGTGGAATGAATAAGTATGGGTTCCATTTGTCTTGAAATTTCTGCCAGCTATAGCAGAATGACTTTTGCAAATGTAAATCTTTGTCTAACATGAATGGCTACAAAAGCCCCTGCTTTCCACAGAGCTGCAGTGTACACTTATATTCCATTTCTGCCCCATTATGTATGGCAGGCATGTGGTGTCCCTGCTCATTATTCAGCCTGGCAGATCCCCACCAGCTTTGTTGGAGCAGAACATGTACACACTTGCAATCATTAGAAACCTCATTGCAGGGTTTGTTCTCCTTCTCCACTGCTCAGGTGCCTTATTCCACTTTGGTTTTGTAGTTGTTCCATGTTGGGCACATGCAGTGAAGGGCTGGTGCTTGTCAGGATTCACAGAGGAGATAATTCTGGTTCCTTTTGTAAAGACTTCCCTGGTGTCCTGCCTCATGCTCTGCCTGCTGCAGGTCCCAGCACTGGGGATGTGGCACAAAGAGGAGCCTGCCTTGCTCTCCTGCTGCCAGCCTGGGCTTGTGTCTCCTGGGCTTGTGTCTCCTGGGGGTTCCTCTGCAGTGAAATCTCCCTGAGGGTTGGCACTCACACCTTTGTCAGGAAAATTCATCCACCAACACCAGAGGTTCATGTCCAAAAAGGAGACAGAGGAGTCCTTTTACTTTATTGAATAAAGGGAGAGGCCATGGGACATTCCCCTGGGGTCTCTCAGATTTTTGGAGCACTCACCTCCCTTTTTATCCCAATTTCCCTCTCTCTTTCCCCATGGGCTGAGGTACTGGAGAGGTCCAGAATTCCCAAACCCCTGATACCTGAGATTCCCCTCTAATGTACAACCCTCCCTTTTAATTGTTAATTCTTATGGAATTCATAGTTTTTCCCGTTGCTTCTTTCATCTTTTGCTATCCAATTTCACCTTTCAATATCCAATCTCATTTATCAGCAAACCTACAGTTTGTTTGTAAAGGCAAATATCTTTATCCATTCATCAACCAATGGAATCCATCCCGTTGTTTCTTTTATGTTTGACCTACCAGCAGACCCACAGCTTGTTTGGAAAGACAAATCCCTCATTCCTGTCACCTTCAGCAGGTGTCAGCCCGGGCTGGGGACCCTGGTGCCAGCCTGAGCCCATCCCTGCAGCCCTGGCCCCGAGGTTTTCCCAGCTCTGGGCTGGGCAGGGGCTGCCCTGTGGCTGCACAGGGAGGCTCCTTTTGGTCCTGCAGCACAGCCAGCACCTTGGTAGAGTCCCATCCACTGCTTCTGCATCTTGCCATGCTCTCCATCATCTTCTCCACGTGGTTTTTACTCCCTGGCAGCCAAGCAGGGCCTGGCTGGGCTCAGGATTTTGCCTTCTGCTGCCCATCTCTCCAGGACACCCCACTCTGTATCCCCATGGCAAACTGGGCCAGCCTCTCTGGGGGAAGCAAAGTTTGAGTTTAAAATCTGGATCTGCACTTCTGAACGCTGGCAGGGAGTTTGGAGCTGCGTTTCCCCCATCTCACTCGTGTTTCAACTCATTCTGAGCTCACACAGGACTTTTGTGCTTCTCTACAATAGTGCAGCAGCTCATCTTTTATAGATGTATTCCCACTTTTCCTCGGCTGAGTTTCTAGTTCCCTGTTGCTAATTGCATCAATCCACATTTCCACCGAGGCTGCAGCAGTGTCATCAACCTGTAACCTGTCAAACCCCATCCCCCCCCTCCCAAAATTCCATTTTTATTGTATCTGTAACGCCTTGGGTGCCTGCTCCTCGCTGTCTACAGAGCGAGCTGGATTTTGATCAAGTGCTTCCTTGCACTTGGAGCACACTTCAAGCTGCTGGAGGTGGCTGGATGCAAACACAGAGAGACAGTTGCCCTGAGAGCTGTGCTGCTGTAATCTGGAAGCAGGATCACTTGTCTCTTCTGCCAGGCAGCGGGAGCTGACGGCTCAGGGAAGGTTGGTGAAACTTCTCAAAGCCCTTTAACACTTCCTTAGGCGTTGCTTTTCTCTCACTTGGCACTAAATAATGCACCAGGTGCGGGGCTCACACTGCAAAGTGCCTCAGAAAAGTTCCCAGCACCTCTGCTCTTGGATTTTTGGCATCGTCTGTGAGGCTTTTCCTTCTGTCCGTGGTTGGAGTCCTGCAGGATTTTTTTGGGGTTGTGGGATTGCAGAGTCCTCTGAATGAAGGTTCACACCCCCTGCTCATGGGCAGGTCACTTGTGGTCACTGTGCTGCAAAGAGAGAGAAAGGACAGCAGCACACACGGAGCTCTTTGGGGAAAAAAGGCCAATTTATTGTACAGACAGCCCGGATTTAAAGTGTGTCAGTGCAGCCAGGACAGGACAGGAGCTCATGGGACAATTGGGAAAAACATCCTTGGGACAGCACCTCAGGATGTGTCCCACGGGAAAGACACCAGGGGTTAATGTTGGTGATGAATTCCACTCTGTTTGTCACCGTGTTGTCACCCTGGGAGACTCCTCCCTAACTGAAGCTGCAGTCAGCTTGTCAGCCTGGGAATGGAGCTGAGAGTCAGGAGAAATCCAGGCCTGGAGAGAATTCCCAAGCTGGAATTCCCCAGCTCTGTGAATGTGTGTGTCCACAGTCACTGTTCCACCACAGAATTTGTTTCAAATTGTTTTTCCTCTGCTTTTTCCTTTTTCCTTTCATAATAAACTTTCTCCAGGTGATAGCACCCTTGGGAACTCTTTTTACTTTTGTCATTTGGGCTCCAAATTTCACAATATTTTGTTTAGCATCCCTGATGATGACTGAAAGTTGGACTGCTCTGACCATTTGATCACTGAGCAGATTTTCCACCCTGCATTAGGATGGGAAATTTCCCACCCAGCAGTGGCTCCTCTGGGAAGACTTTGCTGTGAAGATTCAGAAAAAGGATATAAGAGGCAGGGATTTAATTGAGAAAGGAAAAGGGTGTTAATCACCCCCCCAGCAGTGATGAGTGGAGAGCTGGGGCTGCACAGGGCTCTGCTCTGCACTTTGCTGCTCCCTGATGTGGCAGAAACCTTCTGGCAGGTTTTCCAGCTGGCAGTTGGGAGTTAATGAGTCCAGTTTCCAATCCAGATGGACAAGTGAGAACCTGCTCTGCCCAGAAATATCCAAATATTTACAGATTGCTCTGCAGTGGGGCAGAGCAGCTGCCTGCAGACTGGAGGGATGGAGCAGAGCCATGGTGCAGCCTGCATCTCCCTGAGATCCAAACTCTCAGGATCTTGGCTGCACCTTCAGCTGTGCTTAAAGCTTTTCCTTGCAGAGCTGAACCTGCAGTGACTCCCCAGTGTTGGTGCTGCCCAGAATAATTTCCTGAAGTGCCTGATTCTATCACAGTTAAAAACCAAGGAGCCATAGCTGCTGCTGCTGCTGCTCGGGCTGCCAGAGTGAAGCTGATGTGAGCATGCAAAGATGAAACCACCTCATGTTCAGCAGGGAGCCAGTGATGCATTGCTTGGCATTTAAATATCCATGGCTGCAGCTCCCGAGTATCCTCAGGCTGTCTTTGCTGCTCCTCCTTGTCACAGGTCTTCTCCTGTCTCATTTGCTGCTCAAACGAGGTTTTACACCTGTGGGAACACAGATCTCGAGGCAGCCACGCTGGGGAGGTGTTTTCAGAGTTTGCTTTGGAGGACTTGCTGTGCAAAGAACAGGACTGAGGATGGGGAATAGGAGATTTTGGTGGTCAGATGAGGCAGCGCTGCTTTAGAGTGAGAAGAGTTTTTAAAGCTGGGGGAGGAAGGATGAAGGGGGGATGCCCTGGGCTCAGGAGTCTGTCCCACAGCCTGTGGTGGCTGCTGAGGGTCCCCTTACACTGCTCTGTGTGTCCTGCTGCTCCCTGGGATGTCCTGAGCTGCAGCAGCTCTTGCTAATTGCCTTCCTGAATTAATTACTGTCCAAACCATTGGCTTTGCACTGACCTGGACCTAACTCAGCCAGTGGTGGGCAGGTCTCTGAAATATTTATGGCAGCAGGGCCAAGAGAGGGCTGTGAAATACAGAGTGAATCCACCAGGGTATGCTGGTTTTTGCAAAGTTGGACGTGTCTAATCCAGGAAATGGGAGCCTCATCAGATCAGCACAGATTTGCATATAGAGGCAAGGCAAATGGAATTTTTCAAACCTCATCTGTACTAGATGAAATGGATTTCTTTATAAAATGACTTGTTAGTGATGTGCAGAGGGGGGAAATCTCGACTCTGGAGTTGTTATAATCTTGCCTGACCAGGGACAGGAGAGCTGGAGGATGATTCCAGCAGGTAGGAAAGGCCAGGCTGACTCGAGAGCAAAGGTTCAGTGCTTGGAAGCTGAGTTATGTTCCCTGGTAGCTCTCCCTCTGCCTGCTTTCAATCTGACCTCTTGCACAGGAGGCTTTTCATCTCCTGAATGCATCTTGTGCCTGTCCTTTTTATTGCCAGCTGCCTTCAAGGGTTCCTCTCTCAGCCTCCTCTCCTCAGGGGCACTCCCTTGCCTCTCACCTTCACCTGCCACGATGCTCCTGCCTAATTCTGGGTCCTTGGCAGAAGTGCCAGGGCTGAAGCTGCAGGTGCTGCTCCTGCCTTGGGTGTGGGGCAGTGCCAGGCACACCCAGCACGTCCTGCATGTCCTGCCCCTGCTCTGGGTGGGGTTTAAGCTGGGCTTTGCAGCACTCAGGAGTGGTTTGTCACCAGTCTCTGTTTTCCCTCAGAGCCAGGATTAACAGAAACTGAGACTGAGGCAATTCTCGTGTTTGGGCTTGGATGTTTATTATATTTTATCAGAAATTACAGGAAGTGTGACAGCACCTCCAGCTCCTGGCTACAAGTGGCAAAAATGGCCCCAGCTGAGGCTGCTCCGAGGCCTTTTAAAGCCAAACAAACAAAAACAAATTTAACACCGACATTATTGATCCTTTTGACCCAATAATAGATTCCCACCACCCTTAGAGTGACATTTGACCAACCAAAGGTCACTGCCTGAGTTCTGTGGAGAAGAAGATGAACAAAGAAAAAGACACCACCCCAAATTCTCCATCTTGTCCCATATCCACCACTGTCCATAAAAACCTCACATTTAAAACTTATTACCCAGTGAAAACACACACATTTAACACACCACATATTCGTGATTTCTAACTCATTATTCATATTTACAAATCTTCTCCAAGGTTTCAGTTCCAGAGCAGTGTTGTCCAGGGGTTCTGTGCCTGGAAACACAGAAACCTCAAAAACTCCAGATTTCTGAGATCCAACAGGTGGAAGTGTTTCCCTTGGGGAAAGGACAGGACTGGGAGATGCTGGGACAGTGAGCACACAGGGGGTTCCCAGCCCTCTGCTCTGTTTGGAGACACAGCACGAGTGTCCCTCCCTGCAGCTCAGCTCCAGCATTTCTGTAATGAATTGGGTGTGGTCACTGCTCTGCGAAGAGAGAGAAAGGACAATTTTTGGGGAAAAAAGGCCAATTTATTGTCCAGACAGCCCGGATTTAAAGTGTGTTAGTGCAGCCAGGACAGGACAGGAGCTCATTGGACAATTGGGAAAAACATCCTTGGGACAGCACCTCAGGATGTGTCCCACGGGAAAGACACCAGGGGTTAATGTTGGTGATGAATTCCACTCTGTTTGTCACCGTGTTGTCACCCTGGGAGACTCCTCCCTAACTGAAGCTGCAGTCAGCTTGTCAGCCTGGGAATGGAGCTGAGAGTCAGGAGAAATCCAGGCCTGGAGAGAATTCCCAAGCTGGAATTCCCCAGCTCTGTGAATGTGTGTGTCCACAGTTGGGAGCCAGTTTTTGCCCCCCAAATGCAGGTAAAACTTCTGTCCTGTCGTTTCCAGAAGTGGCAGTGTCCTGGCAGCTCTGGTGTGCTGAGAAGAAGCCCTGCATGTGGGTTTAGGAGCAAAGTGGCTTGGGGTGGGTTTTTGGCCACTCCTGTCCCTTACTGGTCTGCTCTTACTGGTTTCATTAAACAAACTGGTTCCAAAAGGCTTTTGCAGTGATGCTCCTTCTGCCAAAAACTATCTGTGCTTCTGAGCAGCCAGAATAAATCCTGCAGCTTCTGTGGCACACGGCCACGGGCTGGGCTCTGGGACACTGCCAAAACAAGGGAGCAGTGCTGTGCTTTCAGGAGCCAAGCCCTGCTGGTGGTTTGTGGAATTCTGAGCCCTGCAGGATATCCCAGGGGACCTGGAGTGGTCACAAACCAAGCCATGAGGAGCTGAGAGCCAAGCAGTGGCTTTAGTGCAACAGGAGGAGGTTCAGCTGCAGCTTTCAGAGTAATTTCAAACTTCTCTTTAACGCTGCTCAGGCTGCTGGTGGTGTAATAGCAGTAGACATCAGCAGTGGGAATCATTTCTGTGCTTAAATTTACATTGTTTGGTGGGGGAGAAGTGCTTTGAAAGAAGAGAGACTGTTTCCCAGAGAAGACATCTCTCATTCCTTTCCTTTATCTCCTCCCTGCCAAGCTGTGAGTGTGTGAGAGGTGCTTAAATGAGTGCTGGGTGATGAGGAATACCTTGCTCTGCTTTTTATGTGCAAGCAGGCTGTATTTTCTGCAATAACTCCAATAACCTTCTCGTGGCTGTTTAGAAGGATGAACCTCATTAAAGAAGAGGTATTTAATAACAGGCCTATTTTTATCTCTGTCTTTATCTAACAGTCTGCACATTTATTTCAAGCTTGTAACAGTGCTTTGGAAGAAAAATGTTTTCCCTCCTCTAAAATGTTTTGGCAGTGCCTCCAGCCTGGGTTATCTTGAATTTCCAGTTTGGCTGTCATCCCTCCTCCTTCCAAAGCCAGCAAGGCACACCAGGCTCCAACATTTTCCTTGGATATTATGGGAACGTGGTTTCAAAACGTGGGACTTTGGGTCCCAGGGTCCCTGAAACAGTTCTGGAGGTTTGATCAAACATAATCACAGCAACTCCCTCAGCCTTCAAATGTGTGATCTTGTGTGGGACAAGCACTGCAGGCATTGCAGTGTTTGCTGCAGGATGTGGCTGACCACAAGCTCTGGGGCTCAGGCATTCCTGCAGAAATTTTTTTTTTTTCCCCCCCAAAATTTGTCAATTTTATTCTGTAATTTCATAAATTAAAGCCTGGCCTATAGATATCTTGCAGACATTGTGTTCCCAGCCCACTCTCCTGTATTTGCTGGCATTTCCTGCATTATGTACATCCCTAAACCACAGTTTTGCAGCATTATCTTTTTCCATAATTAAGGAATTTGTACGGTTTGGCTCAGGCCCTTCCTCCCTGCAGTTTCCCCCATAGGCCAAGGCCTGACTTCCTGAAACTTCCCCAGGACTGATTTTGGGTGGCCAAGGACAAGGTCAGAGGCTTTCCAGGCACTCAGCACAGTCTGATGGCTCCTGTGAGGAATATTTCACTTGCTCCTTCACAGCTCTTGCCTGTAAATTGTGCTCTTGCTCAGATGGGGCTCCAGATTTTTTTTTTTTCCCCTTTCCTAGGTTATTCAATTTTCCATACATTTATTTATAGGGTCACACAAGCAACAAGTTCTGCTTTTTCCACAGATCCTTCCAGAGCCACGTGCTGTGCCTGCTCCATTCTGGTGTAAAAGCACCTTTGGTTCTCTGAGGAAAACTCAGAATATCCATCCAGCTGTCTTGAGTGAGCGAGGCATTTTCTCTGAACCCTGCCCTCTGTTCATTTCAGAATCTGCAGGGAATTTGGGACATAAATTAAAAAGCTATTTGATGTTCCTTGGGGTCTTGAAGCTGGTTTTGCATTTGTTCTTCCTTGAACGCACACTGAGACAAATGGCTCTGCTTTCCTGGAGCTGCATCCTCGGGAAGCTTCTGAGTTAAAAAATAAATATGGCTCTGTTTTTCCAGCCCTGCTTCACCAGTAAAAGCTGGGGGAAAGAAATGTAATCTCCTTGGGTCTGTCCTGATGTTTTGTAGAACTAATTCCCATTTATTGGAAGAACTCTTCCACGCTAGAACCACGTTTAATTTTTTATTATGTGTTTACATTTTGGAAGGAGTAAGGGCGGTGCTGTTGGAAATTCTAATGAGGGACAACATTTCTGATTCAAAAGATCTTTCTTCAGTCCAGAGATTCCTTTTCCTCTCTCTCTCCTCATTTTTCTGCCTGCTCCTAAAGACTGCAGGAAGTTTTGCTTGGGTCATTCACTTGCAACAGGATGTTATCTGAATCCAGAATTAATGTATGCAGCCTGTCACTTGGAATTGCTGCTGGAGAGCTCCCAGGGTTGCAGAGTCCTTGCAAGAGGCAAGAACAGGAATGTGCCTGTGATCCTGTGAGGAACACAGAGCTGTCAGCCTCTCCCATCACTGCAGGGTGTGAATAAATAGATCTAATCAACAATTTACATGTTAGCCCCAGACCAGGTGTTATTTTTAGGACGTATCACTCAGCCCAAGTGAAACCTCTGCATCTGGAGCTGTTTCTAAAAGCACCTCTGAGTGATCACCCGGGCTGGATTTTAAGCTGCATTTACATTTTGATAGAATCTGCTGCTTTTCTTATGTGAAACAAAGCCCACCTGATCTTCATTAATTACACTATCATTTCACCTGCTAACCAGGGTGCTGCTAATTACAGTTATCTCCCTGTTCCTCACCAGATAATTCCCAGAAATTGTTATCCCTGCCTGTATCTGGATTAGCTGGAGCTGTAAGGAGGTGGCACACGGTGATGGGTGTTACAGGTGGAGTGAAGGTATTTATATTATATTTATATTATGTTTATAGCCTGGCTGAGGGGAAGCTGGAGGAGTGGCTGCTGTCCCCTTTGGCTGTGCTGCTATTCCAAGACACCTCCACGGCAAAAACATACAGGAAACTCTGTTTAAACATGGAAAAATCTGGTTAGTGAGGGTGAGAGCTCTGGCACATCCCAGAGCCTCCTGAACACAGGGCTGGAGGCTGAGCAGGGGTGATCCCAGAGGTGTTTCCAGCCATCAGGGAGTGTCTGGCAGTGCCTTTTTTAGGACCTCATGGTGGCTTTTGTTGCCTTTTTTATTCTGGAGAGGACTAAGGATGGTTCCCATGATTTCTTTTGTGCCTTCTGCAGTACAGCAGGAAACCTCCCCATTCAGCATTCCCAGCTGCTCTGGCACGAGGAACCAGGGGTCCCCTGGGTCTCCATGGTCCTCCCTGAGATCTCTGGTTCTCCCTGAGGACCTGTGGTTCTTCATGAGCATCTCTGGTCCTCCATGGGATCTCTGATTCTCTTTGCTTCTCCCTGAAGACCTCTGGTCCTCCATGAGCATTTCTGGTTTTCCTTGAGCATCTCTGGTTTTCCATGGTCCTCCATGAGCATCTCTGGCCCTTCATGAGCATCTCTGGTTCTCCATGGTCCTCCCTGAGGATCTCTGGGTCTCTCTGAGGATCTCTGATTCTCCATTAGGACCTTTTGTTCTTCCTGAGAATCTCAGGTTCTCCCTGAAGATTTATGGTCCTCCATGAGCATCTCTGGTTTTCCATAAGGACCTTTGGTTCTCTATGAGAATCTCTGGTTTTCCTTGAGGATCTCTGGTTCTCCCTGAAGATTTCTGTGTCTCCATGGCTCTCCATGAGGATCTCTGGGTCTCTCTGAGGATCTCTGATTCTCCATGAGCATCTCTGGTTCTCCATAAGGACCTTTGGCTTTCCATAAGGACATTTGGTTCTCCATGAACATCTCTGATTTTCCTTGAGGATCTCTGGTTTTCCATGGTCCTCCATGAGGTTTTCTGATTCTCCATTAGGATCTTTTGTTCTCCATAAAGATCTCTGTGTCCCCATGGCTCTCCACAGGGATGTGCTGATGCCTTGCCCACAGCTTGCTGTGACAGCAGGCAGTAATTTCTGGTGGCTGCTCTGCTGGCAGGGCAGGGATGTTCCTGTCCCAGCAGGTCCCTGAGCACACAGGAACCACCCCCCAGCAGCTGCTCCTCCTCTTCATCACTTCCAGGGACAAAACTCCTGCCCTGCAGAGCCAGCAAGGAGAGGGCAGCACTGGTTTAATCGTTTATTAATGTTTATTAATATTATTAATTTATAACGGCCTGCTCTGCCACCAAAGCTGTGTGCTGGCTGCAGATGTTTGGGGAGGGCTGGCCCCACCATTAACTTGTCAGGGTTTGCAGCACTGGCAGCTGGGGAGAAAACTGTTATTAAGTGTAACGTGGCACCTTGGAGACAGAAGCATGGGGAGACAATAAACACAGCCTTCCATAATGCCATTTCATGGTGTCACTCCTCAGAATTTATTAGGACTTAGTTTTGCAGCCATGCCTGCAGCCTCCTGTGCTGGAATCAGTAAATTGTGTTCATTATCTCCAGCACTTGCTCTGACCTGCTGTGTTTTACAAGGGAGGAGACACTGGAGGTGTGGGGACACAAAAAGCAAATCCAGCAAATTTTCTGGGGTTTGCTGGGACACCCCAGGCAGTGCTGGGCTGTGGGGATGGACCCCAAATGTGATTTGGGGGACTGAGGACCTGCCCAAATCACCAGAGTTCCACAGGGAAGGAAGATGCCAGGACACCTTGGAGCACATTTGTCACTCCACTGTGGGACCACTCCAGCAGCCTTGGATGTGCTGAGGATGCTGGAGGTGGAAAAATGTTCACAGGAGCTCCCTGAACTGCAGACAGGGAGAGGCTACACCCCTGCTTGGTGTGCCCTTGATGCAGCATTTCCAAATGAAAACACAAACGAAATTCTGCTCCTTTCTCCCATTTTTTTATCAGGACAAATCCCAGCAGCAGAATGTTTGTGTAGCTTCATCCTTATCCTCAGCATTTAGGTCCAGGATGGAGGAAAACAAGTTCAAGCCCAACCTCCTGATAATTTATTATGTTCCTTGTGCTTAAGGGCAAAATTTAAGTTGCCAAAAGCAGATGTTTGCATGCTCTTTTTTTAGCTCTCAAAGTACTTTCTGTGTGCTTGATTGATGGACGTCCCTGTTACATTAATAGCTGGGCTTTGCAGAAAGCTGTTATTACCAGGAGAATCTGGTGTGGGTTTCAGTTTTTCTTCTTGCATTGAAAATCCATTATTAATGTCTTTTTGAGGGGAGAAAAAAAAAAAAAAAAAAAAGGTTTCAATTCAGGCATTTTGCTTTGCTTTCTCAGGCTTCTTCTCAACTGTCTTCACTGAGGTGCTTTTAAAATCAATATTACAAGTGTTCTTTATATTTTACTGAGTGGTTGAGGGTTTCTGCGTCTTGCTATTGATTTCTGATTGTACTGCAGGACATTTAAGTGCACACGAGTTGCTGTGTGATGGATAACTTCATATGTGTCTTCCTAATCATCACTGAGCTGCCTTCTGCCTGTTCCCTGGATGCTGCTGCTGAGCCTGGAAGGCACCAGGAGAGCTCTGAGTGCAATCCTGAGACACCAAACTTGTTCATTGAATTTGGGTTTGGCTTTCAGTCAGACACAGGGGTTACATGAGGCTTGGGGGGGGTCTCTTCTTTTGTGTTTTGTGAATTTTGCAGAGTTCTTCTGCTCTGGTTTTTCAGGCAGCTTTGTGTTCTGTGTTGGGGGAGCATCACAAATCATTGTCCTGCTTTTTGTGGGGTGGTTGTAATTCACCTCCAGCTTCAAGCACTGATGTTGTCCCTTGGGGCAGCTCTGCTGGCAGATCTCAGCGTTTCAGAGGTGCAGAGTCACTGGATCCCAGAATGGTTTGGGTTGGAAGGGACCTTAAAGTTCATCCCATTCCCAGCCCTGCCATGGCAGGGACACCTCCCACTGTCCCAGGCTGCTCCAACCCCAATGTCCAGCCTGGCCTTGGATCCAGGGGCAGCCACAGCTGCTCTGGGCACCCTGCCAGGGAACAATTCCTGCCCAGTATCCCATCCATCCCTGCCCTCTGGCAGTGGGAAGCCATTCCCTGTGTCCTGTCCCTTGTAAAAATCCAAGCCTCCATGAAGTAAGAGAAGCACAAACTGCATTTGGAGCTGCTGTAAAATTGGATTTACAGACAGAGGCTCTTGGAGCACATCAGCCCTGATGGCACAATGAGTGTGAGAGCTCGTTGGCACCAAAGGAGCCTGTGAGCAGTGACATGACTGTGGCCAGCACAGGTTCCCCAAAATGTTTCCATGGCTCTGGGTGGGCTGTACCAGGGCAAGAGCTCTGTGTGTGTGGGCACAGCCCTTCCCAGCCTTCCAGATCTGTGCCAGCAGGCAGGCTGGAGTGGGCTGGTGTACAGGAACCTCTGCTGGGTTGGGTTATCCTCAACAGGCTCCTGGACCTGCAGCGTGGAGGCTGCACTTGGCTTCTAAGGAATTGATTATTGCAGTTTGTCTGTCCGTGCTGGGGACCAGAGCAAAGAGCTGGCAGAGGAGCTGGTCCAGGGCTCAGTTTGTCCATCCATGCTGGGGACAGGACAGACACCAACACAGGAGCTGGTCCAGGGCTCAGTTTGTCCATCCATGCTGGGGACAGGACAGACACCAACACAGGAGCTGGTGCAGGGCTCAGTTTGTCCATCCATGCTGGGGACAGGACAGACACCAACACAGGAGCTGGTCCCGTGTCCCAGGGGAGCAGCAGGGCTCGGTGGTGGCAGCACTGGCAGAGGGGACAGGGACAGGGGAAGGGACAGGGCTGCCGTGCATAACAATGGACAGGCTCTGACCTTGCCGCTGAAACTCACTTAGCAATTCTGTTGATGTTCTGGAAACGAAAATATAATTCAGGCCACCTTCTCCTCCAAGCTGACCCTGAGAATCTGGGAGAAGAGCTACTGAATAATTAGGGCTTTTTTTTTTTTTTGTCTTTTCCTTTTTGCTGGAGTTACTGCTCAGTGTTGAACTGTGCTCTAAAGTGTCATTAGTTCCCTTGAACTTACTGGTCTGAGTGTACTTAGCATTAATATAATTAGGTAAATTGCAGTCTCATTAATCACCAGGGGCTGTGGCACATCTCTGTCGTGCTGGTCTGTGGCTTGGCTGGTGGGAAGCCCCTGGCCAGGGGTGGAGGCTGCCCCTCTGTCCTGTTTTAGCTGTGCTCTGTGTGAGTGTGACCCTGCAGGACCTGGAGCATTGGCCATGACTGCAGGGAGCAGCTTTGTTACCCCACAGGACAAAAAAAGAAGGGTGGGTTTGTCCCGAGGGAGTTTGGCTGGACCACATCCTTGCTGCTGCCACTCTAATTTGGGTCTGTGGGCTCCCAAAATGCAGAACCCAGGCTCGTGGCCTTGCAGTGAACACCCAGAGCCCGAGCTCTTGCTGCAGGGCTGTTTGATGATGCTGTGCCTCTGTCTCTGTGGCAGAGCTCTCAGCCTTCCTGGCAATGTAAATTCTCCTGGCTGCATGCTAAAATTACACTGAGTTATTGATTTATCTTTGAGAGGATTTCCTTCCCCGGGGACATTTCTGGCTGTTGTAGTGATTTAGTTCTTCTGCAAGTGCAGGATCTGTGGCAGAGCAGAGCCACCCTCCTGCCCTCCTGCCTTCCCTCAGGCTTCCTCTGCAAGCTGATTTCTGTTCCAGGGCTGGGACAAGGTTACATGGCTATTATTTCCCTGTAACCACTGCAAATCAAAGGGCATTTTCAACTTTCCACTGCAGAAGCTGCAAGTTTGGGACCAGCCTTTGTGCCCTGGCCCCAGCATCATCTTGGGCACGTCTCAAACCCAGCTCCAAGGCTGGCAGGTGGGATGTGTGGAGCTGTGCCAGCTCCTGGGAATGTTTTAATTCCTCAGAGTGGGGATGATGGGAGCAGGATTATGCTAACACTTCTCTCCTAAAGCTGCAGGCTCCAGCCTCTCTTTTCTTTGCTTTCTATTGACTCACCATGGAGCATCTCTGAAAACCAGGCCAGGCAAGTTCCTGCTGGTGGTCCTGAGCAAGCAAAGCCAGTTCTCTTCTTCCACCACCAGTTTTGTCCCTTTGGCCCTGAGGTCACACCCCACAGCTGGTGAGCACCATCAGTAGAAGGACCTGACCCTTCAGGACATGGCCAAATCTCAAATTTCAGTTTCACCTCCTCTGTGGCTGGAAAATGCCCACTCTGTCCTCGGGTGAAGCACGTCCCTGTGGGTTCTGTATCCAACCCCACAGTGGATTTGGCACCAATCTCAGCTGCACACTGATAAAATGTGAGGCTGCTCATGTGTGTGGTGTTATAAAACAGCATCCACCAATTAGGCCCAGGGAGAACATCCATTTATTTTCCTGCAAACCAAGTGTGGCACAGCTCCTTCCTCTCCCAGTGATCTATCTGTGAGATAAAACACATCTTTAGTGTCTATCTTAAACACTGCAGTGTTGACAAGTTCTCTTGACAGAAATTAGGCTAATGTCCCTTACGACTGCGTTAGCTGTGGGAACAAGGCTTTAAATTGAAGCTTTGCAAAGCTCTATTCCAACGTGCTCTCCAAGGCATCTTCTTATTCCAGCTTTTATGATCCAAATTTGTTCTCACTCTGGCGTGGCAGCAGGGCTGGCTCCTTCCCATCCATCCTGCTGGTGTGGCAGCCAGGTGGGATTTGGGCACTTTGCAGTGCTGAGCTGGGCAGTGCTGCCCAAACGTCCCCCTCGGCTCTGGGGGGTGCTGGTGCTGGGATGGGGGTGAGAGGAGCCAGCTGCCACACGTGGAGCAGAGATGGGATCCAAGGGAATCAGCTGCACTGTGCCAGCAGCACAGTGTGTCCTGAAATGCTCCCACTGGGAGCTGCAGCTGGGAGGAGAGAGAGTTTGTGTCCTACGTGTCTTGTCTTTGTGTCTTGGTTTGAAAGACAGGTGTCTGCCAAGAAAGGCAGGAGCCTCTTTTTAAAATGGAGAATGTAAACCTCCTCCCTCCAAATTATTATCATTTTGAAATTAAGGGGCTCTCAGGCAAAGATATGGGAATGGGAATAACAGTTCTTTACCAGGAAAATTAAAATAGCAATCCAGTATTGCAGAGAACAAACCCAGAGCAGGGGCAGAGGGAGAATCCAAGGTGCCCCCGTCAGTCAGTCAGGGTTGGTGCAGTCCCATTCCATGGTGGCTGCATCCTCCTGCAGTGACAGATGTGGTTCTGCTGGAGCAGGGCTCCTGCACAAGGTGCAGTTTTCCTCCAAAGCTGCAGGGATGATGTGCAAGGCTCTGGTTTTCCTCTGGGATCCAGTGGGAAAAGGCTGCTCTGCTGTTCCAAATCTCCCCTTTGATCTGGGTAGGAAATGCTCGGCTCCTGCCCTGGCTGGAGCATCTCCCCATGGGATGATGGAATTTGATCAGCCCTGCCCTGGGACTGCATGGCCATGAACAGGAGAGATCTCCTGGAGGGAGGATGGGCTGTGGGCAAGATAAAGAACACTGCAACAGCTGGGTGAACAGCTGGAACAGGAACAGCAGAGATCCCCACAGAGATCAGGATCACTGCCACAGCTGGGTTAACAGCTGGGGACAGAATTCACACTTTGGGGCACATCCTGTATTACAACCTAAGACACTTTGCAGTTTCAGCTCTGAGTGACAGGCTCAGGAGCTGAGGACAAAAACAGTGCTGAGGTCTGGTCATGAGCACCCCTGCTTGAGCTTCCCATCCTTCCTGGAAAATAATTTCAGTTTTTGCTCCTTTACCCTCCTCGAGCTGTGCACTTTCAGCCTTCAGCCTCGTTTCCAGCCATGATTAACCATGGCCATCTGAGACCTCCTGATTCTCACTCTGGTGTTGGTCCTGATGGATTATCCCTCCCTGTGGTGTCCTTTCTGTGCCTCCACATTGCCAGGTTCCTTGGTGGCCATTTCATGAGTCCCTGAGACAGGAGGAGAGGCTCTCTGAGAGTGACAGATGTGGCATTCACGATGGTTGATGATGTTCTGGAGGTGCTAATCTCCATCATAGCAAAGAAACCAGTAGTGCCTCTCTCAAAAAAAAGTATTAAATGCCTAAAATTCCACAAAATTAATATCATCCTCAGTTCCTTTTGTCAGGTTCTCAATTCTCCTGGTCAGCTGCCTTGTCCTTCTCTGCCCACGTCCTGCATTGATCTTCTCTGAATGTATCCAAGCCTTCAGCATTCCAGATGGGCTTTCTGGAGTAACAAATGCACCTGAGGGATGACAATTATTGAATGGATTGTAGCATTGGCTTGGAAATAAATAATGGAGTGAGTTGGAGAGGGATTAAAACTGGCTTTTTAAAATAAGCTTCTCGTGGCTGTTGACTTGGGGCCGTGGTGAGACAGAGGTCACTGGAGCCTGGTGTGTTTGAGAGATGAAATATCAGAGTGAGGCTGGATACCTTTGGTCTCTGTGTTTCTTCTGCTAAGACCTTTGTGGGATTAAACTCTCTAAAACTGCTGCAGTTCACAGGCTTCGAGCCCAGTATCAGAAGGAAAAAAGAAATCAAGTGTCTTGTATTGAATCCTGAGCACAGGGCTCCTGCTGCACCCGGGGCTGTGGTAACTCACTGCAGTGCCTGCCTCGAAGCAGAAGGCTTTGCTGAGAAGGTGAAAACAAACATGTTGTGCCCACTCTACAAAAGGACAGCCCTTCTTCTTCCTGCCCTGTGGGTTTTTTTCTCCCCTGCTGTGTCTGCTGCTGTTGCACTGCGAAAGGAGGGAGGTGGGAGGGCAGAGCACTTGTTGGAGGAGCTCTGTGCCACAGAAGCATTTCCCCATTGCAGCAGCAGAAACATCAGCACATGTCTGTGATGGAGGCACTGCACTTCCCTCTGAGCCCTCCTGTGCGCCCTCCCTTCCCTGAGATCCCTCCCCAGGCACCTCGCTGCCCTCCCTCCACCTTCTCCTCCATCGTTTCCAGACTTCCCAGGGGCACCCCATGGCCCCAGGCTGTGCCCTGTGTGTGACAGACACCCCTCCTGTCTCCATTGTCCTTCCTGTCCCCATAGTCCTGCCTGTCCCCATCTCTAATCAAGGGTTACTTAGTGGAGAGCCCCTTCCTTGTGAGGCTTTGTTCTCTGCTAGCTGGGGATTGAATCAGGAAGGAGGGGTTGGATTCTGGCATCGTTTTAAAAACGTTTCCATTCTCTTTGCTGAGGGGAACAAATTACAGAGGAGACCTCTCAGCGCTGGGACAAAAGAGTGGCTCTAAAACCCTTTTGTGTTTGAGCTGAAGGGCTGATGGATGGTGCTTAAAGACGTGGTTATTGCAGCAAGGTTGGCATTAAAAATCACAGGGTGCAAGAAAATTCTCCCAAGAGTTACTGAGGGTGGGGTGTGTCCTGTAACCCTGCTTGTGAGGAGGGTTGGGGTTTTGGGTTTAGGGTTAGGGGTTAGGGTTGGCATTTGGGTTTTGGGTTAAGGGTTAGGGTTTAGTGTTAGGGGTTAGGGTTAGGGTTTAGTGTTAGAGTTTAGGGTTTGTGGTAAGAGTTAGGGCTTAGGGGTTAGGGTTTAGGATTAGGGTTAGAGTTTAGAATTTAGAGTTTAGTGTTTGTGTTTAGGGTTAGAGTTTAGGGTTAGATTTCCTTAACACCCCAAAAGGTTTAGGATTTAGAATTTAGGGTTAGAGTTTAGGGTTTAGGGTGAGTGTTAGGGTTCCTTAACACCCCAAGAGCTCTGTGGCATCAGCCCCAGGAGAGCAGCAGCACAGCAAGCAGCACTGGGTCACTTCTCTCATGCTAAATGACAATCTGGAATGGGATCAGCCCTTTTGGGGTGGCATCACTGCCTGTGGCAGCGGGGCTGGAAGTGGATGATCTGTTAGGTCCCTTCCAACCCAAACCATTCCATAATTGTTTCCCTGCCCCTGTTCAGTGGGATTCAATTCCAACAGAAAGCAGTGCTGCTGCTCTGGGATGTGTGAGGAGCCTGGGCAGGGTCACTCTCGGTGTTGTGTCACTGCAGGGTGGCTTTGGGGCTGTCCCAGGAATGCCTTTGCTGCCAGCAGCAGTGCTGGGTGTTGAACAGGGCACAGATCCACCCTTGGCAAGCCTGAAGGCATTTCAGATGGATTCTGTCCCTGCTCCACTGCAGCACGGAACAAAATCCGTGTTGGAGGAGATGTCACACTTGGACATCACCGTTGTGACAGGATATTTATTAACATAGCTTGGAATGTCACAGAAAGGCTTGTCAGATAAAGCAACCAAGTGAAGTGTCTTACATGAGACTTCCTTGGTTTCCTCGAGGTGCTTTGAACTCTTCATTCAGTCTCTCAGCAGTTCAGCCCATTCTGGAGGACCCTGTGTGACATCTGTGGCTTGGGCATCAGGCCCGTGTGTCTGGGAGCCCTGGGAGGCAGGAAGAAGCAGCAGGGACAATTGTTTGCTCATTCTATAAGGACAAAACTCCTCCCTGTAGGGTCTCCTCTGCAATGCCAGGAAGAGAAGGAATCTCTGTCCCTGTCAGCCCTGTGGGTTATGGTCACACAGAACAGGGGTGATGAATCCAGGCTGCCACAGCAGCACTGGTCACTGCAGGCACAGGCAGCAAAAATCCAAAATCCACTTCAGCCAGAGCTGGGCAGTGCTGGGACATGTGGCAGTAATGAGCAGATGGCACTCAGTTCCTTCATGCAGAAAAAGCCAATTCTTTATTCACATAGCTCATATTTATGGGAAATATCCGAAGGCAGTGTGTTAAACCCAATTGGTCAGCAGTGAAATTCAGTTTATTGCTTGGTAAGGGCTATTGTATCTGTCTATCAGATTTTCTCTCCTTAGATATGTTTACATATTTTCTTCACTGATTCTCATGGGACAGATTTCCTGGTTTTGCAGGTCTGAACAGTTCTGTTGTCAGAATAGATTGTTGTGCTTAACTGACTTTCATGATTTTTCTTTTTTCACCTGGGAAGTAACAAGCTAACTGTTAGCTTAGCTGGAGTAGCAGGGTTAAACCATATTTTACAAGGCCTTTATTTTACATTATCTCCACCTGTGTGCAACAGGGAGAGGTGGCACAGTGGCACTGGGCCCCATCCCCTGCAGAGCTCATGCTTTAGGGACAGTTTATGGACATGGACAGCATACTGTGATTTTATAAAAGAGTTTTCTCTATAATTAACTGCACTAGGTGACACTGCTGTCACTGGTTACCTGAGAAATCCAGAGGCTGGTGCCTCTCAGAGGAGATGCTGTGCTCAACAGGCAGCTGTGGCTTCCAGCAGTGAGAGCTGCACAGGGAGTGCATTTGTGAAATGTTTCCTCCAGCATCACAGGAGTTTGTACTTGCAATGTGCACACAGGTTCTGAGCCCCCTCCCTGCCCGGGGTGGGGGTGCTGGGGGTGCTGGGGGAGCTTCCAGGCTCTGAAACCTCTCCACCAGCTATCAGGAGGTGACATTGAGCTTATTAATGACATTTTCCAGGGGCATTTAATTGGGAGGAGCAGTGAGTGCCAGACAGTGAACTAATGCAAAAAGCTGCAGCTGAGTGAAAAAGGAACAGAAAGAAATAAAATGAGATTCAGGCTCTGGGCCTCCTCTTCCCATCAGTAATCCATCTCTTCCTTACCTGTGTCTGCTACATATCTTCCTTTTGTGTGTCAAAATGTTCTGTTTTGATGTAACAAACAATGTGGAGAGTGGCAGGATTTGCCTTTGTAGGGGAAAAAAAACCCAGAAGCAGGCATTTCTGCTTCCTTGCTGAGCAGCTGTAACCAGAGCCTGGGGTCAGGGCGTGAGCTGAGCCCCCCACACTGGGCCTGGCTCCTCTCTTTTCCTCTGAGCACCCTGGTGTGGGACATCCCATCCAGCCTGGGGTCAGGCACAGTGTCCCCTGTGTGCCACCAGCCTCAGCCAGCCCCCAGCCCCTGGTGGCTCCTGGAGCTGGGGATGCATCTCTGGGGAGCTCTGCTGCTCCAGGGATTTGTCTCCTGGTGGTTTTTAATCATCATTTCATTAACAGAGAAGGTGCCATCAGATAACTTGTTGTGGGTGCTCTGGCAGTGTGATCATTCTGATACTGCAGCACTGCTGCTGTGTTTTGCTGGAACATTCACATATTGATTCCAGATTTCTTTGCTGCCTGCACTAGAAACAAAGTCCCTTTTCCCTCACTCCCTTCGTGGAGAGAAACAAAGAGTAAAGGAAGGTAGATGTTATCTGGGGCTTGCTCACATAGAGAGGTAATTTTTGAGAGCTGCAGAGCCACTCACTGACTCATAACTGGGGCTTGTTTTCAAAGCCTTGATGGATTTTTGAATTCTCTGACAATGGCAGACAAGGATGCTCACCTGGGGACAAGCCCCAGGGAGCTGGATCACCTTTGTTCTGCTTGCTCCAGCCTTCCCAGGGGACATTCCTGTGCCAGGGGACACGGAGGTGCTGCAGGGGAGAGTCTCCTGTCCCTCCCGGGCTCCTCTTGTTGGGCAGTCTTTGTCCAAGGGGTGGGGATGGGCTGGGATCATTGGGATCCATGGGATGGGATGGGATGGGATGGGATGGGATGGGATGGGATGGGATGGGATGGGATGGGATGGGATGGGATGGGATGGGATGGGATGGGATTCATGGGGTGGGATGGGATTCATGGGGTGGGATGGGACCCATGGGATGGGATGGGATCCATGGGATGGGATGGGGAAGGCACTGCCAGGAGCTCAGTGGGTGACTGCACAGCCTTGCTGGGAGGTTTAGGTCAGGGTGTGATGTCCAACTTGCTGTGCAGAGCTGGGGCTCAGCCCTGTCCCCATGCTGGAACACAAACCCATTGTGGCCAGCAGCATTGTGGAATGATGTGCTGGAAAGGAGCAGGAAAAGGAAAGGATGAAACCTTTCTCCTTCAGTGAGGAAACACATCTGGTCATCTGGCTGGTCTAGAAAATGAGAATTGGGTTTTTTTGGATATCACTGCATATTCCACACAGCAGCCCTCTGCTTTTAGTAATGCACAACGTGCCTGATCCCCCCTCAGTTGTGAGCCTGGAGGAAGCATGTCCTGTTCTCCATTTGTTTATTTATTTATCATCTTGTTTTCAGCCTCTGCAAAGCTTGATATTGGTACAAAGCTTGGGAAACGTGCACAGAGCAGAGTAACAGATAGTTGTGATTTGGTTACAAGGCAATAATTTAAGTGGACAGGTTTAGCTGATAACATAAAGCACACGAGAGAAATCGCTTCGGTTTATAAATGTCAGCAGAGCCCCTGCCAGGGAGCTGCTGCCTGGTGCTGCTGCTCCAGCCAATATATTATAAGGAGATATAAACAGATGTCTGAAAAAATCTGGCTGACCAAGATTAAAAGAATGGGGCTATAAATTAAAGTCTTCCTCAGTGTCTCTTTAGGAACTTTATGGACAGAGCACATCCCAATAAACGAGTGCTGATGCTCGTGGGGATCTCCAGGTGCTTTGGGCTGCAGAGGCAGCACCCGGGGCTGGGGACAGCTCGTGGGGACAGCAGTGACAGTCAGAGACCAGAGCCTGTCCTGGCGCTCCTGCAGCTGATAAAGGGATTAAATCAGAGCAGGAATAACACCATCCCCGCAGTGCTGCCACAGGATCAGTGTCTCCTGCTTGGAAAAGAAATGTCGCTCTGCTTTGACATTTATTCCCAATAAAAACCTTGTCATTCGTGCAGTGACAAGGGTTTTATCCTCTGGGAGTGCTTTAGCTGTTGGACACTCCTTTTAGCTGAGGGATTGAGGGGCAGGGGGGTGGCATAATCCCAGCACAGGCACTGGGAGCTCTGCTCAAACCCTTTGATCCATCATCCCAAGGCCATGCAGTGACACCTGTCCAAACTGGGATTGGGACGTGAGGGAGGAATTGTTCCCTGGCAGGCTGGGGATGGAATTCCCAGATTTGCTGTGGCTGCCCCTGGATCCCTGGCAGTGCCCAAGGCCAGGTTGGACATTGGGGTTGGAACACCTGGGATAGTGGGAGGTGTCCCTGCCGTGGCAGGGGATTGGAACAGAATGAGCTTTAAGGTTCCTTTCCACCCAAACCATTCTGTGATCTTATTTTTAATTGATTTTAATTTATTGTAGCTGTGGTTAAAAAAAAAAAAAAAATCCCAAGAGTGAGATATTTTTTAGCTGGTAAGGAGTCCAAACCAATTGTGGGGGAGTGAATTTGCTGTTCCCCCTCCACAGCTGTGGCCCTTCTGGCAGGTTTGTGGAGGGGATTTCACAGCTATTTCTACTCACTGGGTAGTTGATTTAGAGCTGGGAAATTAATTAGAATGGAAACTCTTCTCTCCCTTTATGAGGAGCAAGGGATGAGGTCTGGCAGCTGTAGGATTTGCAGCTCTCAGGGAAGAGGAACCATTCAGCAACACATCCATGCAGTGCCTACCTGTGGATGCACATCTTTTATTTGTCTGAGGTGCCAAGGAGAAAAAAAAAAAAAAAAAAATGTTACCAAATGCCTTAAATATAGGCGTGTTTTTCTATATTTTTAATTGAGTTTCATTTCCCCAACGCAGCTTAATGCAAACAATAAGTAAAAAAATTAATTTCTCTCGGGAAAAAGCTATTAACAGAATGATTCTGTTTTAGCAGCATGTGAAGCTGTGTAATTGCTTACATATGTATTGCTCCAGTGTGTGCTCCCAGTTGTTGAATAGTATCAAATTATAGGAATCAAAGAGAATCAACTATTTTTAAGGGAAATGTCTAGAAGCTACATACTGAAACATGATTAAAATTCAGGATTTCCAGCTTACTCGTCTAAATCAGCAATTTTAATCACATTATTCAAGTCCACCCACCCTCAAACACAAATTTGACTTCAAAATACCCCAAACTAAATAAGAGACAAGACCTTCCTTGAACAGCTGGAACATTTTAAAGTGGCAATGTCAATCTTCCTGTTGAAAACAGAGATGTTTTCCATGGTTTATTTATTAAAGCACAGTGTTTGTCCTGCTGTGCCATGAACCTGGGCTGCTGCTCTGAGCAGCGAGGAGAAATCCCTGGAGCACCAAGAGCTGCTTAAATCCATCTGAGTTTTGCTCTGGGGTTGGGATGCTCTTGGTTAAATCTCTTTTTGTGTGCAGAGCAGGAGCAGGGAGGGTTTGTGTCCTGGCTGGAGCAGCCTCTGTCATTTGGCTGTGCTGGGTGTGGAGCTCTGAGCACCAGGTTTGCTTTGGTTTGCTTTGATTTCCTGGCTTGCTGAGAATAGAAATGGGAGGGCTGAGCCTCCCTGCCCTGCTGGATGTGCTTTCCCTTTGGATGATTCTCTGGAGCAGAGCCCATCCATCATCCCCTGTGCTGAACTGGGCTGGGCTAACCCTAAGCCTAAGCTGGGTTGTGCTGAGCTGGGCTGGGCTGGGTTTTGCTGGGCTGGGCTAACCCTAAGCTGGGCTGAGCTCTGCTCTGCTGCCCTGACAGGGACTGTTCCTGGCTGTGTGACAGCCCAGAGCTGCTGCAGCCACTGCTGAGCTGTCACCTGGCTGGCCCAGCACTGGTGTGACATCCAGGAAAGTCACTGGTTTTATGGGGAGGCACCAGCTCAGCCTTTATTCTGCTCTGAGTGCATCCATGGCTGTGGAGGAGGGGATTGTCCTCCCCCAGCACTCCATGGCATTTGATCCTACAGCAGCTGGGGCTGGAAGGGCCCTCAGAGCTCATCCCCATCCTCCTCCTCCTCCTCCTCCTCCTCCTCCTCCCCATCTCCTGCTGCACCAGGTCATCACTGCTGTGCTTTCCCTGTCTGAGCCAGGGACAGCAGAGCTGAGCACGGGGTGGTGATGGCACCAAAATCCTGCAGAGCCCAGCTCCTCAGCGTGGGAGGATGCTCCCAGACAGCCAGAGATGAAAGGTCCTGTGTGTCACAAGTTCAAGGTCCAGGAGGGGGATGGGATCTGTCCATGGAAAACATTCCAAGTGTGGAGGAGCCACCTCTAGCCTGTCCTCCCATCGTTTAAGGTGTGAGATAATCACACCTGTCCTCTCAATGCAGCTTCCAGTGGACAGGAATGATGGAGAGAAAGAGAATCTGCCAGAAAGGCAAACCTTATCCTAATAGGAAATCCTCCCAGATGGATTTTCCTGCTTTTTCTAAATGCATTTCTAGCTACTGGATGACTACAGGGTTTGAAATGTTTCTGTCTGAATTGTGACAAACATCCCAGTCTTATGTAGGAAGCACCAGGTCCTTTGATCAGGGAAATGTCTCTTTGGTCTTGAACAAGGAGGGATCAATCCAGAGCTTTTTGTCTGTGAGTACATGTATTTATTGTACAAAACAATTACCCTTGTCTTCACTTCCCTTTGGCAGGAGATGCTCCCTGTCTCCTGCAAGCTGTTACTCTCTCCCAGGTATCTTTTTAGGTTTTAAAAGGAAGAGAGAAAGGCAAGGCTGAACAGGGATTTCTCCTCAGGAGGGAGGAGGGTGAGCAGCTGTGGTCTGTCTGTCCATCTGTGAGCAGCTCTGTGGCTCTTCAGCTGCAGCTGGGCAGGCAGAATTCCTGCATTAACAGAAGCAGAAATGCCATCAAGAAGTAGCAACCAAATATTGCCTCCTCTTCACCCCAGTGCTGGGCTGGGCTGAGATGTGTTGTGGTGAACTAGTGAAAAACACTCTGAATTTCCTATCTTTTCTGCATTTAAACCCAAAGCTTAATGTATTCTGTGTATTTTTGTTGGCAGATAGTAGTGATCATAAATTCCTTTTAATACAGTATTTCCACAGCAGCACAGCCTTGATGTACCTGGCTGCACTCTGCAGGAGGCTTTGATTTCCCTTTGGCAGCTGCATTTTATTCTGCCTGCCCCAATCAGCAACAATTCCCCTTTCTCCAGGCAGCCTCCAAATCCACTCCTGGTGTGGAGTTTCAGTGCTGTCCTGGGACCTGGGCTCAGGGTTCCATTTCCACTGGGGATCAGAGCCAGCCTGGCAGCACAGGAACATTTTTGGTGGCATTTCTGGGATGGAAAAGCAGCACTTGAGGGATGCTGGTGGATGGGAGGGGGTTAATGGTGGTTATCCCACTCCTCACTGTGTGGGGTGAAGCTTTTCTCCTCTTCTCCCAGGGAGCAGGACGTGCCTTGAGTTGCTCCCAAAGCTCTGCAATAACCAAAATCACCTTTGTTTGCAGGTCAGGCTGTTCCTGCAGGGTCACACGTGAGGCTGAACCTGCAGACAGGAGAGAGAGAAGCCAAGCTCCCAGACACAGAAAATGGACAAAGTGGCACGAGAGAAGAGAGGAGGAGGAGGAGAAGGTACAGACACACAGGGCACTGGGTTGGGTGGGCTGTGGGATTCCTGCCTTTTATTAGAGGCCAGGTTCCCTGGTGCCCTCAATTACTGCCTCTCCCTGATATTTCATTGCTGGGTTAGGAGTCAGCAGTGCTGAGAGCAGAGCCCTGTCCTTTGTGCTCCCTTTGGGATGCAGGTGGGAGTGCCCCGAGTGCACATTCAGAGACACCTTCATGGCATTGAATCCTTTGAAATATCTGCAGCAACTGGTCTGGAACTTTCAGCTTTCTGAGCTGAGCCCTTGGGATCAGCTCTGAGGGGCTGCCAGAGCCCCTGGACATCACACCTTCCCTGAGCCCACCTTTGAAAATGTGCTGGTGCTGGATTTCCCCTTGGAACCCTCTGAGCAAAGACTGGGGTGGTCACTGTGGGGGGATTTCTTTCCTGAAGCCTGTGGGATTTCCCACCGTGATGGGGATGCTCAGGGAGTGGAGGGCTTTGGGGACAGCTGCCAGCAGCAGGGACATGGGCAGAGTGAGGATCCTGGGCACAGGGCCATGCAAAGCAGGGGAGGGGAAAAAGGCTTTGGAGGCTCCAAGCATTAAACATCAGCCACCCCAGGTCCAGGTCCCACAGTTCCCAAAGCTGTCCCGAGCACAAAGGTGAGTTTTACATCCCCCTGCCTGATGCTGGCTCTTGCCCAGGAGTCCCTGTAGCAGCAGGAAGGGTGGCAGAAGTTTCCTGCCTGCTTTGGTGACACTGCTGTCAGAGCCCCTCTCCCTGCTGGTGACAGCTTTGCTCTTGGGGACACCAGCCCAGGAACACGAGTGCTGGGTCAGTGGGACCCCCCTGCCCAGGGACCCCCATCCCTGTGGCTGTGCCAGCACCCCCAGGCACCCCCAGGGACCCCCAGCCCCTGCAGCAAGAGGAAACCACAACTGTGCAAACGCTGCCCGTGCCCAAAGGAATTACAAAGACAAGCGAGGTTTTAAAAAGAAATCGTATTTATTTAACAAAGATCATCAAAACATTTTTACAGAACATGTTTTGTCATAACAATCTATAGAACATATTTACATGGAAGCCTATGCAATAACAATCTTCAGAGCCTGTTCACTAACAATCTTCAAAACTTATTCACTAACAATCTTCAAAACTTATTCACTAACAATCTTCAAAACCTATTCACTAACAATCTTCAAAGTGTATTCATTAACAATCTTCAAAGTCTATTCATTAAAAATCTTCAAAGTCTATTTGTTAACAATCTTCAGAGCCTACACATTAACAATCTTCTAAAAAAACTCTAAATCTTATAAAAAACCTCTACCATGTAGAACATATTTACAGAGGGGTCATATCTGGCCCATATTCCCTATCAGTCCAGGAAGGAAGGAAGGAAGGAAGGGAGGAAGGAAGCAGCAGACACTTCTTGAGCACCATGTCCCTGAGCAGGGCAGGGGAGCCAGCCAAGCCTCAGCCTGGGCACTGCCCGGGGACAAGGCATGGGAGCATCTGCCTGTCCTGCTCCTGGGGCTCCATCTTCATCCCAGGACCATGGGCTCTTCCTCATCCTTCTCATCGATGTCCATGGCCTCAGTGTCATCCTTCTCATCGACCTGCATGGCTTCAGTGTCATCCTTCTCATCGACCTGCATGGCTTCAGTGTCATCCTTCTCATCGACCTGCATGGCCTCAGTGTCATCCTTCTCATCTACTTCCATGTCCTCAGTGCTGTCCTTCTCATCGACCTCCATCCTCTCCACAGCCTGTTTCACGTGCACCTCCATCACCTTTTCCATGTCCTTCACCATTTTCACCTCCATGTCCTCGCTGGTGTGTCTGGCAATCTGCATGAGGCAGCACAACCTCACCTGGGGTCTGTGTCCCCCACCTGCATCCCCACAGGGCTGCAGCCTGTCCTGGCACTTGGGGGTGTCCTCCTCCCTGGGGTGGCACTGTACCTCCACAGGGACAGGAGTGCTCATTCTGCAGGGATTGAGGCTCCAGTCCAGGCAGCAGGAGAAGTGCAGGCAGCAGGAGCAGCTCAGCACCGAGGGAGAGAGCGAAGAGCGAGTGGGCACTGAGCGCTGGCAGCAGGTGAAGTGACTGCTCTGCTGCTTTCACCTCCTGGACCTTCCACCTGGAACGTTCTGGGTGCTGTGATGTCACAGAGGTGTCAGGGCCACTCCACCATGTGATATAGATTCTGTAGAATGATCAAATCCTTGAATGGTTTGGCTTGGAGGAGACCTTAAAGATCATCTGGTTCCAACCTGAGCATCTTCCCAGCACCCCAGGGTGCTGCAGAGCCTTGGCTGTTCCTGGGGATGGGGCACCCACAGCTCCCTGTGGCAGGGACAGCCACCCTCCCAGTAAAGAACTTCTGCCCATCATCAAATCTGCTCCAACTCTTTCATTTTAACCCATTCCCCCTTGTCCCAGCTCTACAGTTCCTGAGGAAGAGTCACCCTCCTGCTTCCCTGTAGCCCCTTCACTCATTGCAAATTGAGGTTTCCACACAAGCTTCTCCTCTCCAGCCTCACCGGCCCCAAATTTCTCAGCCTTTCCCCATCAGGGAGATGCTCCAGTACCCTCAGCAGCTCTGTGGCTTCCTGAGACTCTCAACATCTTCACTGTGAGCACGGGGACATCATCCTGGACATGTCCAACCACCCATGCAGGGCACTGGCATTGGGAATTGCCAAAGCTTGGGAGCTCTGTGCTTCCCAAAATTATGGCCAGAGGAGGAGAAGATGAACAGGAGCAGTGTAGGGAGCCTGAATCACAGAGATGGAAAATTGCTGCCCCTGGGTGCCTGTGCAGTGTTTGTGGAGGGTTTCCATGATGTGGATCTCTTCTGGGGCTGTGGGGGTGTTTTTGGTGGAGGAAAGTCCAGAAGAACATTTCTGATCACCCATGTGTAGGAAATGAGAGGTGGAATTTTCCCGGGATGGGAAAGGAAGGAGATGGTTCAGTTTCTGGAAAGAGCAGCCCAGCAAAGCACTGGCACAGCCACAGGGCTGGGGGTCCCCCTGACCCAGCACTGGGTCCTGCTCCTGGTGTCCCCAAGAGCAAAGCTGTCACCAGCAGGGAGGGGGCTCTGACAGGAGCAGAGCCACCAAAAGCTGCTCAGGGCATGGAGATGTTGCTCAGCTTCCCAATTCCTCAGCAGCTGCACTTCCCTTCCTTCTGTGCACGTGGGGCCCAGATGAGCACTCCCTGATCCAACAAGAAAGGTATAAAGATCAACATTTGGAATTTCTGTGTGGATTTACCCTTGCCCTGACTGTACAATGCTCATAAGCTGAAATCTCCAGGTTGAAGCTTGCAAGCCCTTAGCAATGATTTAGTGGCACCTTTTGGTGCTTCCTTTCCTTCCATTGCAATGTGAAATTCCGAGGTTTCAGTTAATCAGCTGTTTTTATTGTGGTAGGACTTGAGATTTTGGGTCAGCAGGCTGATTGCAGACCCCTGATTGCCAAGGTGAGGGGTCTGCAAACCCCACACAGAGCCCAGCACTCACCAATCTTTTCTTGGTGGTTTTTTTTTTGTTGTTTTTTTTTTCATTCCTTTCCTCGTGGCCTTAGCCATTGCTAGAATGTCACAGTGAAAATAGAACAGAGGCAGTTCACTCACAACATCTCCTGCTTTGTTCTGTTTCTCCTGCAAGGCTGGGCAAGGTTGATGTCGATGCAAATTCATTCACATCTGAGGAGCTCAAAAAGGCCTTGGCTAAAATGAAGGCAAGTGAGAAGGCAGAGAGGAAGGTGAGTTTCCTGTTTCTAAAACAATGCACAGTGCAGGGATGTGAACACACCTTGTTAGACACTGCAGAAATAGGATGGTTAAAATGATCAGAAAATACTGTGCAAACTCATCTTGTGGTGAATATGGACCTGAAATACTTTTGCTAACCCATTAGTGATGTTGCTCCCTGGCTTTTCTGTGTGAATCTGTGATTCTGTGAGTGGTGTGGGTTGGAAAGGACCTCAAAGCTGATCCAGTGCCACCCCTGCCATGGGCAGGGACACCTTCCACTGTGCCAGGCTGCTCCAAGCCCTGTTCAAGCTGGCCTTGGATAATTCCAGGAATCCAGAGGCAGCCACAGCTTCTCTAAACAACATCATTTATCTGTTTCACTGCTGCTCAATCCACAAAAATGTCTGCAGCCCCAAAGGAGACTGGATTGCAGCCCACGGTTTTTATAAAGGGAGTTAATTCCCTTTCACTGCCCTCTTTGCTTTCTGTTCCCAACCTCATGCCCTGGATAGCAAAACCCAAATGGCCACGGTGAAGCAGGGCTGAAATTTCCTTACACCAGCTCCAAATTGTCCATTTAGTTACAAGCAATCCCCAGCCCCAGGTAAAGAGGTGGGATGGTGTGTGATTCATCAGGTTCATCACAGCCCCTTCCTCCTCTGCAGCATTTCCTGAGCCCTCACTCCTCCTCCTGCCTTGGTCTTGGCTAAAATGTGGTCATGGGCTAAAAATGTGAATTTTGGGTGGAAAAAAAGCTGCAAGTTTTGGTGTCACAGAAAGGCTTTTCCTCCCTTGTGTGGCAGCAGGGCATGATTTCATTTGCTGGGAGCAAATTTCCATGGCAGCCTTGCTGATTGATTGCAGGGCTGCTGGAAATGAGGATCATTGAAATGCAAAAAATTAGTGATACTCTATTAGGTGAAAAGAAGCCATATTTTAAAACCCCCCCCTGTTAGAAAAGCTTTGGTCCCATCAGCTGGGCTAAAAGCAGCTACATCTAATGGACCTAAAATATTCCATTTGCAGTCACTCCTGCAGAGAGCAAATCCATCCTTGAAGGCTCTGTCAGAGGAAATGGAATTCCACTGAGCCCTGGGATGGGGTGGTGTTGATTTAGGGTAAATTTAAGAGGAAATTCTTGAATAGTTGGGTTTTTTTTGTTTTTTTTTGTTTTTTTTTAGGAAATAGATTTAAGTATTTTTGTTATTTTTTAATTGTTTGGAGAGATATTATTTTTTTGGTGAGAAGTGGGAAAAAAAGTGTTTATTTAACAGGTCAAGTATTTTTTTAGTATAAAAATGAATAATATTAAACAGTAAAATTTTGTTGTTGTTTGGAAGAGATGATAAATTTAGAAGAGTGTTTTTTGTGGGTTGTAGTTTGGTTTATTTAGTTTGTTTTTAGGTTTTTTGGCGTTGGGAAATGTCGTGGCTCAGGCCAGGTTTGGTGGGTTATAGGTGTGAGTTTTTGGTGGTTTTTTGAGTTTTTAGTTTACAGTAGGTTTGAATAATTTTAAGAAAAAGAAAAAAAACAAAGTATAGTTTAGGATTTTTTTTTGTTGTTTTAGTTAGTTAGAAAAATTAACTAAAGGTAAAGGAGAGGTTTTTTGTTGTTTATTGTAGATAACACAGTCTGTGAAGCATGAGGGGGAGCAAGTGCCATTTCTGATAACAAACTTTGCACTTTTTCTCTCCCCCTTTATGTAGTTTTAAACCTACACAACTCAATATTTTACACTAACAGAACGAACGATTAAAAACAGAATTAAAAAGTCACTTCTAAGCAGGTGGGTGTGGTACCTGTGCTAATAAATTAACATTCCACTGCTCCCTTGGCTTTCCCTGCTGGAAAAGCAGAATTTCTGCTGGATTTCTGCTCCCTGATGGGGAGCAGGATGTGCAAACCCTGCAGGGCTCGCTCTGCAGACAGGCACATTTTGCTTTTTGTGACAAATCCCTTTCCAAAGGGGTTTTTTTTTTTGTTTTATTTTTTCCTTTTTCCTGTCCTTGGGGCAGCCTGGCCTCTGTGCTGCTGCTGTCCCCTGCAGCAGCAGGCTGTGTCCCCAGTGCCACCAGTGCTGTTAGTTCTGTTATTAACTCGGCTATTACTGGGACTTAATTAACTTAATTAACCCTTGGAAGGGCGGTAATAAGGCCCACAGCAACACGGTCATATTTCAAGATAGGAAAGTGTGGACACACACATTTATAGAGCTGGGGAATTCCAGCTTGGGAATTCTTGTCAGGCCTGGATTTCTCCTGACTCTCAGCTCCATTCCCAGGCTGACAAGCTGACTGCAGCTTCAGTTAGGGAGGAGTCTCCCAGGGTGACAACACGGTGACAAACAGAGTGGAATTCATCACCAACATTAACCCCTGGTGTCTTTCCCGTGGGACACATCCTGAGGTGCTGTCCCAAGGATGTTTTTCCCAATTGTCCCATGAGCTCCTGTCCTGTCCTGGCTGCACTAACACACTTTAAATCCGGGCTGGCTGTACAATAAATTGGCCTTTTTTCCCCAAAGAGCTCCTTGGGTGTCGCTGTCCTTTCTCTCTCTTTGCAGAGCAGTGACCACAGGAAAGAGACAACTTTATTCTAACACACCTTGCTTAAATACACTCAGGACAGGAACTCAAGAACAAAACACAGTCCATTGGTCCAGAGAAGGTAACACCACGTTCCCAGGCTTTTCTCACCTGTCCAGCAGGTGTTTTTATCTTTGTTTTCAATTCTTCTCTTCTGTTTACATTCGAGAAGAGCAGCTGGCTTTGGGAAAGAACCCAGCAGAGCCTGAGAAAGCTGGACTGGAAAAATCCTCACAAGAGGTTTTACAGGCACACCACCAGAGCTGCTGTTCCTGCAGACCCCTCTGGGGTCTCTGACACATCCTCTCCTCCCCAGCTCGTGTTTGTGGCACTCTCCTGTGGTCACTGTGCTGAAAAGAGAGAGAAAGGACAGCAACACACACGGAGCTCTGTGGGGAAAAAGAAATAAAATAAATTGGCCTTTTATTGTCCAGCCAGCCCGGATTTAAAGTGTGTCAGTGCAGCCAGGACAGGACAGGAGCTCATGGGACAATTGGGAAAAACATCCTTGGGACAGCACCTCAGGATGTGTCCCACGGGAAAGACACCAGGGGTTAATGTTGGTGATGAATTCCACTCTGTTTGTCACCATGTTGTCACCCTGGGAGACTCCTCCCTAACTGAAGCTGCAGTCAGCTTGTCAGCCTGGGAATGGAGCTGAGAGTCAGGAGAAATCCAGGCCTGGAGAGAATTCCCAAGCTGTGATTCCCCAGCTCTGTGAATGTGTGTGTCCACACTCTCCTGGTTCAGGGCAGCCCTTGGGGTGCTGTTACAGAGAGGGAGATGAGCTGAGCTCAGGACAGGCTGGCCAAGCCCCGTGGCACAGCTACCCCCAGTTCATCTCTGCTCCTTCTGCTTCCCTTTGGGACAGCTCCTGTCCCCACACCTCTCCCTGGCTGGCAGAGCCATCCTGGAGAGTGTTCAAAGCCTGCAGTGCTGAAAGCATCTTTGTCTTGGAGTCACTGGGCACTTGGGGCTGGATGGGACCTCTGGAGCCTCATGTCCAGCTCCAGAGAGGCTCAGCTGTAAGATCAGGGAGGTGGCTCAGGGCTTTTTGCAGGCAAAAAGATAATTTTTTAAAATTTTTGGGGTTTTTTTTTTGGGAACACTTTTTTTTGAGAACATCCACTTGCAGGCAAGCAGAGAACAGCAGTGCTGCTGCCTCTGGGCTTGATGTTGAACTGGAAGGAAATGGGATGTGAAAATGATGCACAAATGGTGCAGAGATGTAGAAATGGTGCACAAGAGGTCTGTAGATGTAGCAGTGGTGTAAAAATGGTGTAGAGATGTAAAAGTGGTGCACAAAGCTCTATAGATGTAGAAGAGATGCACAAATGATGTAGAGATGTAGAAATGGTGTATCAATGGTCTAGAGATGTAGAAGTGGTGTACAAATGGTCTGTAGATGTAGCAGTGGTGTAAAAATGGTGTAGAGATGTAGAAATGGTGCACAAATGTTCTATAGATGTAAAAGTGGTGTACAAAGGGTGTAGAGATGTAGAAATTGTGTAAAAATGGTGTATAAATGTAGAAATGGTGCACAAATGTTCTATAGATGTAAAAGTGGTGTACAAAGGGTGTATAGATGTAGAAATTGTGTAAAAATGGTGTATAAATGTAGAAATGGTGCACAAATGGTCTGTAGATGTAGCAGTGGTGTAAAAATGGTGTAGAGATGTAGAAGTTGTGTAAAAATGGTGTATAAATGTAGAAATGGTGCACAAATGGTCTGTAGATGTAGCAGTGGTGTAAAAATGGTGTAGAGATGTAGAAGTTGTGTAAAAATGCTGTAGAAATGTAGAAATGGTGCACAAATGTTCTCTAGATGCAGCTGTGGTGCACAAAGCCCCACTGCTCTCTCACACTGTGGGTATCTCACAGGTCCCTGGGCTTCCAGCCCTGCCCCTCACCTCTGAATCACAGCAATAAATCCATGGGCACAGCCAGCCACGTTCCCTCTGCAAATTTGGGGCTGGGGATCCTTTCTGTGTCTGCCTTGTCTCTCTCTCCATCTCCTATCTCACATCTGGTTTCCTCCTTCTGTTTCCAAGGCCAGGGAGGAAGAGGTGAGGAAGAAGTTCCGGCCCATAGAGCAGCTGAAGGAGGAGTTTGAAAAGCTGAACATGAAGATTGAAACAGATTATGAAATTATGGTTAAATTAATCAGCAAATTCAACAGCTCTGCCTCCACGCTGGATGAAAAAGTAGCAGCACTTTATGATCTCGAATATTATGTGCACCAGGTAACAAGAATGCCTCGGTAACTACCGTGTAAAATCCAGGGGATACGGTGTCATAAACGGGGTTTTATTTTTCTTATCGGTATCAGGTAATACAAATTGCTTAATTACCATAATCCTGGGACAATAACAGACAGCAGAGGACTAGTGCAGGCTTATTTTATATCCAGGTTGGAATTAATCACCGCTCGTGCCAGGAGCCAGCAGTATCCTGGTGCTTGCCTGATTTGTTGTCTGTTCTCAGGCTGGTTTTCTTTTCCTCTCTTTTCCCTCTTTTATCTGCTTAATGTTACAAAATGGGGTTTCAGCTGCCATTTTTGGGTAAGTAGAGTGGTGGCTGCTAAGGAAATAATTATTTCCTCTCTGCTTCCATGGAATGCTGCTGTTGTTGAGGGTAGGTGTCCTTACATCAGTTCACAGAGAATATCTTTGTGCCAGGGAAGGCAGCAGCCCCCCCAGAAGCCCCTGTTTTGTCCTGGTGTGAGTAAGCAGTGCCATGCAGTGCTAATTAGCTCTGGGTGAGGGTGAACATATTTCCTGGAATTTCACTTCCTCGGGTTTGTGCTCACATTTTTTTCTCCCCCCCCTCTCCCTCTGATGTCTCTTGCTCTGCTTTCAGCTCACACATTCCCTCCTGCCCTTGGATGCAGCTGCAGGCTCAGAGCTCAGCTCTGCTCCCCTGGGCTCGGTGCCTTCCTCGCTGCCACCCCTGGAGGGTGTCTGGGCACCCAGCCTGGGACTTGGCTTCTCCCTGCCCCGTGACTGGGAGAGCCTGGAGTGCACTGGGAGAGCTTCCAGTGGCACTTTGGAATTCCAGAGGCTGAATGGGACAACTCCTGGGAGGTGCCAGTGCGAGCCCTTTCACTGGAGCAGCACTTGTTGAACCAAATGTGGCATTTTGGGGGCAGGTAGCTGAAGCGTTGCTGCTGTGACAGAGGCAGTCCGTGTGCCAGCTGACAGAAATGTGATTGCCAGGGCTCTTTGTCTCGAATTTCCCACCCTGAATCGCTGCTGTGGGCATGCACAGGCTGCCTTGCTGTTTGTTCTCCCTGCTTTTGTGTCACTGACGGCATCTGTGTGACTCAGAGAAAAACTGGGAACAATGGGCGCCCAAAGAGCTTCGTGTTTGTACTCGGGGCTAATCTTGCCTGATTAAGGGTGCTAAAAAATCAACCCCTAAATGCTCTGGGGTGCTTTGGATTTCAGCTAAAAAGCAACCCCCAAACGCCCTGGGATGTTTTGGATTCCAGGTAAAAAGCAACCCCCAAATGCTCTGGGGTGCTTTGGATTTCAGCTAAAAAGCAACCCCCAAACACCCTGAGATGTTTTAGATTCTGGATTCCAGGTAAAAAGCAATCCCCAAACTCCCTGGGATGTTTTGGATTCCAGCTAAAAATCAAACTCCAAACCCCCTGGGATGCTTCGGGTTCTGGATTCCAGTTAAAAAGCAACCCCCAAACCCCCTGAGATGCTTTGGGATGCTTTTTTTTTTTTTTCTCGGGATGCTTTACATTCCAGCATAACAGTCGGCACTATTCCAGCAGAAAAATCCCTGCAGCACAGGATGGGGCAAAGAATTTCAGCATGGCAGAGGAGCAGGGACTGGAGCATCAAAGGGAAGCACATGCAGCATCAGAGGGGTCAGAGAGGGGGAATGGCAGGAGCTGGCAGGGCACAGAGGCTCTTTGTGTGCCCGTGACAGCGCTGCTCTGTGCCCGCGCTCCCGGGGCAGATGGCTGGGCAGCACCTTCTCGTCAGGCAGGAAGCTGATAAGAAATATGACTTGTCTCTAAGCCAGCGTGGCTTTTCCTCCTCTTTCTTCTTCCAGTCAGTTGAATGCGTCCAGAGCATTATCTCTGCTTGGGACTGACTTTAGCAGAGCCGGCTTAATGTAATTACTGAACAGCAGCCAAAGGACGCTGGTGCTGCATCACCCTGGAGGGGCTGAGCTGTCAGGGCTCCTCTGCAGCGAGCCACAGCCGTGCCCTGGGAGCAGGGCACCCTGCAGCTGTGGGTGACCCACCTGTGCAGGTGCCACCTTGCCCAGCCTCCATCACAGCAGTTCTGTGCCTTGGGTTTGTTTTTTTTTTCCCAACTCTTCATCTCCTGGGCATCCTCTGCTGCCTCCGGGGCTCGGGATGGCACGGGATGCCCTGTGGAGTGGGAGATGCCATGCCCTGGAGGGGACATGCTCTGTGGCATGGCCAGGAGCCCCAGGAGCAGCGGGCTGTGTGCCCTGGCAGCCGTGGCTGGTGGCCAGCCCGGGGAGACGCTCCGTGCTGCCTCTGAAGAGTCACCCCAAGGGCTCTGCCTTTGCTCAGATGGCTCTTGCCAGCTCTGCTTTGCTTCTCCCCAGCCGTGATTCAGCTTGGCATGTTCAGGAGGCTGTCCTGGAGAAGGAGCAGGGGAGTTTGGCTCGCTGGGTTGTCTGTAACGCATAAAACCCAAATGCAAATGTGGAGAGGGCAGAGCGCGGCTCATAAACAGCATCCACGGTGCTTGCACAGCAGTGTGCAGAGCCAGGGCCCTTCTCAGGCATCACAGGCTCCTTCTCTCAATTATTTACTCTGCTTATCTTCCTCCCTCCTCTCCTCTGACATGCCACACCATCTCTCTCTGCTAATTTCCTCACATGCTGCTTTCCCTCGCTCTTGTTTTCCAACATTTTCTCTTCCCTCCCTATTTCCTTCCTCCTCCAATTCCAACCTGCTCCCTGAATAGCTGCTGTCATATTTGCTCTTCTCCCACCGCTCCCCTCCCCTGCTTTGCCTGTGTACTTTACTCGAGAGCTCTTTTGATCTTTGGTTTTTCTTCTGTGCCGATTGCAGTGGACTGAAGTGAGGTAGGAGCTGCTGCCTCCCAGCATCTGCTGCTCCCCAGAGAGGTTAATACCTTCAAGTTGTTAAGTTTGGGGATTCTGTTGGTTTTAAAACAGTGAGTGAGGGAAGGAGCTCTCACGACAGACTCTGGTTAAAAAGGATAAACACATTTTCAGCATAAGCTTGACAGCACAATTTCCATTCTGCAGTTGTGGTGTCTCACTGATGCTGGGGCAGCACCAAGGACTCTGAGGTTACAGCAGTGGCTGCTTTGACCACACCAGGTGCTGGATGCAAATTCCTGCCTGTCCATACATTGCAAATTCCTGCCTGTCCATACATTCCCTCTCGTGCAGAAGTCAATGCTGATTCCAGCACTAAACCAGTTTTTACAGAGGCTGAGTAATAAAAGGACCCACTGGCAGCCGAAATTGGGTTGCTGCACGGATTTCTTTGTAGACAAAGAAGGGTCTGCAGAAAAGTGAGAGATCTGGCAGGCCTGGTTTATAGGGACAGTTAAAAGAGCAGCATCTGAAAGGGTACAAAAGCTGCTGCAAATCCTGAATCAGCCCCAGCAGACGTGCAGAGAGCAGCTTTGCAGAGGCCCAGGTGAGTTTTGTCCCATTGGGGAGCAGAGATGAGCTGGAGCTCCCCAGGCCCTGCTTTGCTCAGTAACGACAGACCCGTAGGACACAAAGCCTCTTCCTCCTCCTGGCTACCTGAAATACCTGACTTCGGGCCAATTTTGATGAAGGTACATGGCTGAGATAAATATAGCACTGAGCATGAAGTCATTGACTAGAAGAGTGTCCCACATGCCCTGCATGGCTCGTGGTTTGTCCTGTCCCACCCCATCAGGGGGTCAGCTTGCCCTGCTGATAACTCATTTTTATCTTCTGTTTCCATCTGCCAGCGATTGCTGTTGTCTCCCTGTCTTTCAGGCAGGAGAAATGTCGAATTTCTAAACCTGATTTTTCTGTGCAGGCAGTTCTGAGCATTCATCAGATCCCCTTTTAAACAAAAAAAAAAATTAAAAAAAAAATCATTGAATACCAAAATGCATCGATTTGACTTTGGACTGAATTTTGTACTTGAAGCACTTTGTGCTGTTTCTCTAAATGTTGTCTGTGAGCACTCAGAGCCTTTTCTGATCTCCTCTCCAAGAGCAGATGCCCAGTGGGGCTGTGCCTGGCTGGCCCCTGCTCCACTCAGAGCCAGAGGTTGATGAATCCCCACTAATGTGTCAACTTTTCCCTACTGCCAGTTAATCCATTATTGTTTGCTTGGAAAAGTCATCGTGGGGCAGCTCCTGCTGACCCCTCCAAGCAGGGACTGTTTTTTTTTTTTTTCTTTCCTTGTCCATGGGAAGGTGTTGATGGAACTCATGGAGAGCTCCCAGAGCTCCTCACTGCAATGTGTGCACTCTGTTGGTGCTGGCAGGCTCCTAAACATCCCTGGTGCTACAATTACAGCATCAATTAATTACTGCATTTGCAAAACACGCCATTCCCTGGGTCCCCAGTAAAGGCCTGCTCAGGGGACAGCAAAGAGCTGGAGTTTTTTGACATCAGCAGATGTGTGGAGGTTTTGGCACCACCTGAATTACCAGAGCAATGTGTCAAGAGCACTTTGGATAGCTGTAATCAAAGTATTTGAGTTTCCAGGGATGCTTTCTGTGTGTGACAATGTCCTGCCACTGTGGGGACACTGTGCCTGTGCAGCCCTGACCTTGCTGCTGTGGGCAGGACCGTGCAGAGCTCAGCCATTCCCTCGGGATTTTCAATTCCTTTAAAACTGCGTGCTGGTTTGATGCCTCGGGTTGTAGCTTTTCTATTTTTCAGAATCTCTGCTGCTTAGTGTGGAACTCTGAAACTTCACATGAGGTGTTGGTGAGTTCTCTTCACAGGGGACTCAGACAAAACAATTCCTTTCTAGCTGGACAATCAAGGACAACTGGCACCCAAAAAGCAGAAACAGCAGCGAGGGAAAGGGGGCAAGGCAGGGGCTGAGACTTCATAGCCTGGGGCTGTGGGTGGATCATTGACCCCAATGTGCAGATGAACCAAAACTGATAAAAGTGTAAAACTCGTGCCCAGGATCCAGCTGGGATTTGATTTGGGTGTAGCCCTGGCCGGGCTCTTGCACTGCCCGAGGTGAATCCTTTCAATAAATATATTTAATTATATTTTATTCCTTTTGCTCTGTCTGGTCTCTGTTCCAGCTCAGTCTCTCCAGGTATCAGGTTAGAGCAGGATGATGGGTGTGAAGGGAGGTGCTCTCCAAGGGAGGTTTGTGCTGACAGGACCTTTTCTCTCCAGGTGGACAATGCCAAGGATTTCCTGTCCCTGGGTGGGCTCCAGTTGGTGATTGAGGGGCTCAACAACAGCGAGGCCTCTCTGAAGGAGCACGCTGCCTTCGTCCTGGGAGCTGCCCTGTCCAGGTGAGACTGCCCTGCCCAGGTGACACCTGCCCTGCCCAGGTGACACTGCCCTGCCCAGGTGACACTGCCCTCAGCTGCCCTGTGTGCCTCTCCTCACATCTCTTGTTTTATTCCTGATGCCAGACACTGAAAGCTGTGCTGGGACACGCCACAGAATTGTCTTGTGCCCTGCCCAGCCCTTGCATTATCCCATTGTCCCCTCTCAGTGTGTCCTCATCTTGCTCACTGGGCATACCCACCACTCATGTGGGGTCACATCTAGGATTGTTTCTCGACTTCCCTGGGTTCTCTGTTTGTACAGAGTCCAGGAGGGGAATAATTCTCCCTCTGTCCCCTGGCCAGCCCTGTCTGGGGGAAGATGTGAAGGAGGGAACAGTTACAAACACCCCAGAGACCACTTTGTCCTTCCTCTGCCTCGCTCCTGAGCTGCTTCACGATGGCAAGGTGCTGGTTTGAGCAGCTCCTGTGATCTCTAAGTGGCGTTTGGGCCCCATGGACACGTGGCTCTGACATCAAAGGGGTGTTGATTCCACCCCTATTCCCTTCCAGGGGTCAGGAATAGGGTCAGCAGGCAGAACCCAGGGGACACTGACTGCAGGATGTTTGGGGTTCACAGGAAGGATGTGCTGTGCCTCGTGGGCAGTGCTGCAGGAGCTACCCTGGGGGCTCCAGAGGTTTTTTTTGGTGCCTCCTTTTTCATTGATGGGTTTGGAGGCTTTGCAGGGGGGGTGTGTGTGAATTTGCACATTCAGAGGTGCAGAGGCTTTAGAAATGCATTGCATGGACTCAAACTTCAGGATCAGAAGTGCAGAGTGAAAATTGAAGGTCAGGACTGTTTTATCTGCATATTTCTACACCTAAAAATACAGTCACCTTCTCCAGCATCATAAATTATTTATGGCTTAGTCTAACACATGGTCCACAGACCTGCATTTATTTGGCAATCCTGTGTGCAATGCAGTTGGGCCTCAGCTTCTGGGGCCTCGTGGACAGGAGCAGGAACCCAGATTTACACCAGGAAAGGATCCAGGACCTGGTCTGAAACAGAGCCTGACTTAGTGATGACAGGAAGAGACATCAGAAACAAGACCTGCTCTTCGTGCTCTGGTGTATGTCAGTCTCTGAAACAATTCTGGAGTGAGTTTTGTGTAGACTCTTTGTACAGAGAACATCATGCAGAGGGTCTGGGAGCATTTGCAGGTAACCTGTGAAATGACAGGGGCTGTTAAAGAGCTTCTCTCCAGATGGACCTGCCATGACATAGCCAAGACCCCAAAATTTCATTGTCTCATGGTACTTGACAGTGCAGCAGTGGCCACGAGAGTCCCACTTTTGTGCAGCATTTCTCACTCAAGTGCAAAAATCTTCTTTGGAGAGAACCTCTCATCTGATATGACAACATTAAACTGCTGCTTTGTAAACTTGTGGACCTTTTTTCTTTGAAGGACATTCTGGCAGATGGTAATTTGGAGTGGTTTGGATGATACATTGTCTGAGAGCTCTGTTCCAAAATGTGAGGGATATTATGCCTTGGTTTGAGTTTGCTTTTCCTCCCCTTGCTGTGCTTAAGCCTTCTCAGTAGACACCTACATGCCAACTCGTCTGCTGTGTGCTCACTGCTTAATTCATTTGTTCATACATTTTCTCAGCTTACTCCATGCTCTAGTTAAACTGTTGGGGGCATTTCAGGTACTTCACACAGCATTTTGTGTTCTTCTGAGGGCTTGTTGTTTATTCCCTCCCCTCCTGGTTGTTCCTGGGAGCCTTGGAGAGCTGGTAGGGTTTTCCAGTAAATCCCCAGGGGTGTCCCAGCTGCCTGGGCTGCAGGGACATGATCTGCTCTGTGCCTGGGGCTGGGCTCAGGTCCTGTGCTGGATGCTGAGCCTGGGCAGGGGCAATGCTCTGTGGCCACCTCCCAGCTCCCTTCAGCCAGGCTGGCTCGGGTTTCCAGCCAGGCAAACATTCCCAGAGGGAAATCAGGGCATGATGGCAGCAGAGCCTGGCATGGGAGGTCAGCAGCTCCTGGCACAGCCCAGCCTGGCAGCTTGGTGTTGTCTGTACAAGTGTTTAACTCAGGAGGAATCCACAGGACACTGAGCCATTCCAGACGTGCCTGGGTCACATCCAGAACTTTGCAGCTCTCAGAAATACCCAGATCTTCTCCAGATCTGCACTGTCCTTAGCTCAGGTCAGGGATGGAACAGGGAACCAGCCTGCACATGGTCCTGCCAGGACCTGGCTCAGAGCTCTGGCTGTGCTGGAAGCTCTTTTGGATAAAAGGGTTTTCCAGGGGGTCAGCATTGAGCCAACACACCAGGGGGGCTGGCCAAGGCTTGGATCAGCAAAGGCAGGAGGAGGAGGAGGCACAACAGGGCCAGCTCAGGATTTCTCCTTCCTGATATTGCTCCTGTTTATTTGGCTTGAGGCAGACCTGAAAAGCAGCCACAGCTCAGCATGGTTTGGACCTCAGGGCACAGAGACCTGGGTGCAGCTGCCAGGACCTGGCCTGGCATCCATCTGTGAGCCCCTGCCACGGGACAGGCAGATTTCTTCACCTGACAGCGAGGAAATCAAGTTTTCATCTCATGTCTCTCTTATGTGTCCTTCACTTGAGGCATTTGGGTTTTAATTGCCGAGTCTGTGACCAAATCAAACATTGTTCCATCTGGTGGAGTTCTCTGAGCAGTGCCCCTTATTGCAAGTCTAAAACCTCATCACATTCTTCCTGGTTTTAAGCCTTTAACAAAATGTTTTTCCATTCAGCAGTTTGCAAAAGTAAACTTCATTTGAACAATCCTCAAGTGCTCTGATTGCAAATAAAAGTTAAATGCACTAACAAAAATAATTGCTAGGCATGTGGGGTTGTGCATTTAGGTATCCATAATTCACTAACACTATATGCCAATACACAGCATTATCTGGATTTCCAGTGATTGCATTAGCATAAAAGCATGTTAGCATTTATCCTGTGGTACTAACATTTAAATATATATAAGTATGAAATATTAAGAGCCAGCATTTTGGAGGCAAGTGAAACTACTGTCTGTAAAATGTTCCTGCACATTTTGAAGGTACACTCCAGCATGTTCACATGACAATCAGCATTTGCACCATTGGGTCCAAACATTACAAAAATGTCAATGTTTTATGCAAAGAGGAGCTATATTAAGCTAAAAAAGATTGCTGATGAGAGAAGTGTCTTCTGATGTCCTCTGAGCTATTTCCAGGCAGCATCTCCCTTTTGTTGTGGCACAGCCAGGCCTCTGTGCAATCTGTATCTCCATGTTTCACAAGACTGCAAGTGTTAGCCAGAAAGGATTATGCTTGTGATTAAAACCTCCATTTTTGAAAACTTTACCTACAGGAAACGTTTTTCCACACCAATAATTTGAACGTTTTAGTATTTTGTAATAAAAGGATTTTTGTAATCCGTTTAGAAGGGGAATAATAATTTCTGATGAATGCCTTCTTGAAGCTTTATCCCAAATGCTCTTGGGGGTGAGTTGGAGGTGAGGATGGAGAGAAGTTCAGCTGTGGGACCTGCAAGGCAGAGGGAAGCAGTTTGTATTTCATGGGGACAAGGCAGAAAGCTCAGAAATGAGATTTTTGACCTGGCCAAAGTGGGGAACTGGGGGGGCAGCCACTCGTGCAGCTTCAGTGAGAGAAACTCGTGGCATTTTGGGCAGACCTTTAACAACCCACCCAGTGGGGTGGCCAGGGACAAGGATGTCCCACTGATGGTCCCGTGGTTGCCACCTGCCCTAGAAGGGCCCAGGGCAGTCCCAGCACAGCCTCTGCCCACAAACCCAGCACTGCTGGGCTCCCACTGCTCCCTTTTGGCCCTGAGTGCTAAAATAATGGACTAAAGGCTTGGGAGGAAACTCATCCCTGCTGACAACTGAGGCACGATCCCATAGCAGCACACAAGAGTTTCCCATGGATTGTTCAGCTGGTTTTAATTCAGAGATTAAAGCCCCTGAAGGATCCTGAACATCCCATTCACCATCATTTGTGTTACCCAGCTCTGGGGCTCACTCAGAGCTTGCCCCACATTGGTAAAGCCAGGAGAGACACAAAATGGGTTTTTGCTTCTCAAGAGAAGCTCCCTGGGCTCTGTTTCCTCCTGCTGGGGTGTCCAGCAGAGCTCAGCACCTTGGTTCTGCTTTCCCATTGTGTTTCCTGAGGGATGTGGGAATGCTGAATCCTTGTCCCTCAGTCCCCTGGTGGTTTCCATTCCCCAGGAGTTCCCTGCTCTGCTGGAGGAGCAGCAGCTCCTGCAGGACACCCCTGTCAGGAGGAAAGAGCTTCCACCAGATTTAAGGGGTTTGAGTCAGGTCCAGCTGTGCACTGAAACTGGTTGGTGCTCACTGGTGTTAAATAACACAGAGGCCCAAGCAATAAACCCGGGAAAAGTAAAATTAAAGACCTTGCTTCGATGCTGTCTTGTAAGGACATAAGAATTTCTGTGCAGAGAAATAAATCTGGTTAGCTTAACAAGCACTGTCCCTACCCATTTATTTCCAATCCATCTTCATCCCTTCCTCCTCCAGCTCCTTCTCCTTTTACATCCTGCAGTATTTGCCCTTCTCTTTATCCCCTTCCCCTGATTTTTTCAGGGGCCCTCGTTGCCCACACCATGTGGTTGCCATCTCCCAGTTGCAGTAATTCCAGTTCCACTCCTTGACTGCTTATAATTTCTTCCTTTGAAGATTGTCTTCTCTATTTTTATTTGAACCTCCTGACTTGTGTGGAGTTATCAGCCTCACTGCACTTAATTTCAAATTAATTTGATTGGGTCACCTCAATTTTTTTTCTGTAATGATAATGAACTCAACCTATTTAGCCTTTCCCCATTATGAATAACCTTAACAAAAAACTGCAGTGCAGTATAAATGGGTGTTTCATCATTGTGGTTAATTACACAGAAGAATAAATCCCTAAACATTTTTCAGCCTCTGAAATCTAACAAGGAAGTGTAATTAACAATTAAAGAGTAAACTTTCATCCTTGTGCTCTCAGGAAGGCAAGGAGGGAAAAGTCTAGAATCCAAAGTTCGCTCCTGGGTTTTTGGGGGGAAATTTTTCGGGAGAGATTTTTGGGGCAATGCTGATGGCTGGGAGTGGCAGAGGGTGGGCTCAGCTCCTTGTCTCGTGCCAGGTGTGCTTCCCCAGGTGTCAGAGAGGGGACAAGGTGGGACGGACCCAGGGGCTGGGTTCGGGCTGGGGACATTGTCCTGTCTGTGCAATATGGGAATTCTGGAGAGAGCTCTCAGGGTTGGTGCTGTCAGAGAGGATGGGATGGGATGGGATGGGATGGGATGGGATGGGATGGGATGGGATGGGATGGGATGGGATGGGATGGGATGGGATGGGATGGGAATGCTTGGCCTCACATCCCTTGTGATGTCCCCCTTGGAGCTGAGCTCTGCCCCTTTCCTGGGCTCAGGCAGGTCACCTTGTCCCCCTGTGTCCTTTTCCCACTGCACTGGGTGTCCCCAGAGCCTGCAGGGGCTCCTCAGTGCACTGCTGATGTTCTAGGAGCTGAGGGAGGTGTCCTGCCCCATAAACACAGCCCCACAGAACAGCCAGGGCTGTGACAGGCGTGGGGAGCACCAGGAATCTGCTCCAGCAGAGCTTCAGCACGAAGGGAAAGACTCATCACAGCCAGCTCATGCATTATATAAAACATGTTGTTTCTGTCTCATCGTGTTTAGTAAATGCTCTCTGCTAAAGCCTTTGAGTTATTGTGCTGGTTTCCATTTAAAATACATCTTCAGCCTGGTTACCTAATCACTTTCTGCCCAAAAAAACAGCCCAAAATTGCTGTTTGCCAGTGCAGACGTGGTTCTGTAGCTGGACACAACGTGCATTCCTCTGTGTCTTCAGCCACTATTTATTCATCCTTTTGCTCTCACAACGCCCTGCCAGGAGGCTGGAGCCAGGCAGGGCTTGGTCTCTCCTCCCAGGTAACAAGGACATGAGAAAACAGCCTCGAGTTCTGCCAGGGGAGCTTTTAGATTGGGGAAATTTTTTTTCTCTGAAAGGGTTGTGAAGTACTGGAGCAAGCCTGGAGGAGTTGAAAAGCCACACAGATCTGGCACTTAGGGACACTGTGTAGCAGTGAACACGGTGGTGTGAGATTAGTGGTTGAACTTGATGATCTTGGATGTCTTTTCCAGCCTAAGTGACTCTGTGATCCTGTTTTCTGTTTTTCCTTTTTACCACGGCCTGTACACTCTGCTAATGGCTTCACAGGCTTCAAAGATTTTTCCTCCCTAAGCACCTACATGATTTTCCTGACCTGCTGTGACTTTCCCAGATCTTGGCACGTTCTCTGCATTCCCTCCAAGCAACAGGTGAAAATTCTCACCAAGGGGAGGTCCCTGCACCTGCCCTTGGCTCAGGGTGTGGCTGTGGCAGCCCTTGGTTTGTGATTCCGAGGGGGCTGGATAAAAAGCATTGAGTGAAACAAAGAATGGGAGAGTGGGAGAGGAACAACAGGAGTGGGGAAATGCAGGTCCAGCCTCAGTGAGTGCTCCCAGCAGGGTTTGGGGTGGATTTTTATGACTGCAGCCAGCTGGCAGAGGGATGTTTTGGGGCTGCCCTTGCCTCTCTTCTGCATTTAGCCATGTTTCCTCCCCCACTGCTCTCCTTGTGCTGAGGAGAGGGCAGCAGAGCTTTGCTAGAAGGTAAAATCACACAAAGCAGCACCTGCAGGCTCCCGTGGCACCCAAGAATGGCCCTGGCTGTGCTGACTGAAGAGGGATCAACCTCATTTCCAGGCTGGCATCTTCCAGCCTACCTGGCCTCCCCATACACTGCTTTGATAACTTTTCTCTCATCTGTCTGTTCGTGTGCTTAAAGATTCACTGAAACAGGAGATTATTCATCCATGCAGGCAGCTCCTCAGGCCTTCCACCAGATTGCTGCCAACCTCAGCTGCTTCCAGGCTCTCCAGGTGTTGGAAAGAAAACAACAGCTTACTGGAAATGAGAAACTCCTCATCGCTGTTAACTACTTGTTCTTCCCTCAGGTGCTGACATTCTTCTTGTGAGCTGGGTTTTGGTGTCCCTTTGTTTGAGATGATCTTTTTCCTGCTTGGAAGGAGGTGTCCAGCAGAGGTCCCGGGATGTTTTTTTGGGAGGGGATGGCTCCGTGGCTCGGGCAGCCCTGCAGTCTCTGAGCCCTGATGCTCAGGGCAGCTGTCTGTGCCCACCTGATGTCCCTGGGGAGCCGTGCCAGCCCCTCCCTGGGGGCAGCTGGGAGTCCCCAGATGAGCTGGAGAAGCTCTCAGAGCTGCTTCCCAGCGAGCCTCAGCCCCTCCACGCCACTGCAGGAGCCTTGAATAGATTTGAAAACTAATTTGCTGCTCAGAGCATCAATAGAAGCACGTCACTTGTCCTTTCTGCTGCATTTAATGAGTTTCCAAGGTACTGCAGCCAGGCTGCCATCAAAGGCTCTTGGCTTCCATCAGAAGCCTCGTGGCCCTCAGCACTCTGCTCTTCTCACATCTCACATGTCTCTGATGAATTCAAGGCAGAGCACATCGTATAATTTCTTGAAACCATCCTTTCCAGACTGTCTCTCCTTTTTTTTTTCCCCTCTGAATGTCTTGAGCACAGGGGATGGGAGAGGGGAAGGGCTTTTCCTGCAGTGTCAGCTGGAGCCCAGGAGAAATGTGGGTCATGCAGAACGTCCTGTCACTGCTGCTCTGCACAGGCACAACCCCCTCAGTTATTCCCTCGTGGTGCTCACCACCACTGTTCCCTTCTGCTCATCATCCTGGAGCTGGCTTTGGGCATCCCAGCCTCGGCTGTCACCACCTCCATGGGGCTGAGGAGGGAGGGGACGTGCCAGTGACAGCCAGGGGACAAGGGCACAGCCCTGCAGTGCCACTTCCAAGGGACAGGCCATTAATCCTTAGCTGCAGCTGCCGAGATCAATAATTGGGGCTGTTGTTTTGTATAACCCCAGCAGAACAAGGTGGGAATTGCCTGATTGAAGTGGACAGGATTGCAGAGGAAAGAGCACAAAACCCAGGTGCTGACATGTCCGTGAGGTTTCCCTAAGCCTTGAGCAGCTCCAGCCTGCCACACCCGATGAACCACGAGGGTTATTTGGGTTTTCTCTGTTCCTGTCAGTGCCACAGGGAGGGTTGGAGAGAGTTTCTGGGTTCTGAACTCACAGGTTACCTCCCTGTGCTCGGAGGCTGCCCACGGGAGCCTGTGTGAGCTGCTCTGCGTGCTCCTCCTCTGCTTGTGGAAGCAGGTTGTGTCATATTTCCATACATTCTCCCTCCCCTAAATATGATTTTTAGCTTGTTTGTGTGTCTTGCAACGAGCAGGAGCTCACCTGAGTTGTTTTCCAAATTAACACCCCGCTGGTTTTTCTTAACAAGGTGTTTTTCCAAGCTGAGAACAGTAACGACTCTGAGATATTTTTCTTAAATGCATTTTCTTCTCAGGTACTTCATATTGAAATCTGTCTTAATTTCAGTTCATCTAGTGTGTGAAAACACACGGTGAGGCATTATTAGTCCCTGAAGGAATAAAGACAGATGGAGCCCAAAATGGAATTTGCTTTATGATTAATTGAAACCTTCGAGAGTGCAGTCAGGAGTCAGGGCTTGGTCCTACCCTGGCAGCACCTGGGGATCAATTCAGCTGGCACGAAGAGCCCAGGGGGACACACACAGATGTCACCTGGCAGTGGCAGCCCCGAGCTGTCCCCTCCTGGTGGAGGAGGGCGGGGTGGCCCAGGTGTGGTTGGTTGGGATGATGTGTTTGGGTAATGAGCTGCTATTTCTGCCTCCAGCCTCCCTGTGCTGGTGGCTCTGGTGTCCCTGCTCCGAGCAGAAAGGAGGGGAACACTTTGAGGAATGCCCCAAAAAATTGGGAATGTGGAGGTGTGGGAGTGATGTGGGGTTTGGGATCTGCTTGGGATCCTGCTCCATGTTTCAGCATGGAGCACAGTTTCCTCAAAATTTCCTCAAATTCCTCAAATTTCCACAAATCCTGCCCGGTTTGCTCAGGTTTCCCATCCTTGCCTGTGAGAGGGAAGGGAGGAATGAAGAAACACCGGGTGGTTTTGTGTGTGGTGGCTTCAGCATTAGTGGATATTTCTGGGTCTGTAGCCACATTTTCTGCTGGACAGGAGGAGGAGAAGCTGTTGCAGAAAGGAGAATTCTCCATCACGTTTTGGGAGCAAGTCCTCCCTGTGCAAACTTGTTTTGCTGCTCATGGTGGTGCCTTCATGGTCAGCATGAGCAGCTCTGGAGATGCAGCAAGTGAAGGCAAAGTTGGGTTTTTTGTTTGGTTGTTTTTTTGGTTTTTTTTGCTTTGCAAAGGCAAATCCAGATCCTGGAGCTATGTCAGTATTTCTGTTTGGAGAGGACATGAAGGGGATGGTCAGGGGCAGTGGTGGCACCCCAGGAAATTCCAAATTTGCCACTTGGTGCTCAGTGCTGGTCTGTGCTGCCGTGGTTGTGCCAAGAGAGGGCTGTGGGTGCCTCCCCCGAGGCAGCTGAGTGGGGCTGAGTGCTGAGAACAATTTAAGGAAGGATTTGCTGTGGGAAGCTGAGATTGGCTGTGGAGATCGTGGTTTAAGGTGTGGATGTGCCTGGGGGCCGTGGCTGTGTGTGCTGGGCAGGTGTGTGTGCCCTGAACTGGGACAAACTGGGACAAACTGGGTAACAAACGGCATCCATGGGTCCCTCAGCTGGCAAAAAAATACAGATGCAACCAGGACAGTGTTTTCACCTTCCTGTGGTGCAGGAACAGCCCTCCCAGTTAGGAAGGTGATTGGGACCTTGCTAATTGTCCTGATGAGTGGGAGCACTGATGGAAATGAGCTGATCCTGCAGATCTGAGCCAACTCCTGGGACATCATACCCAGCACGTCCCCAAACAGCCAGGTTCAGTCACTCTGACAAGAGCAGTTTGATTTTTGTTATCCCTGAGCCCCCCTAGGATGGGAGCAGGTTTGCTGGGGTGGATTTTGTACAGGGGGGAGGTTCTGTAGCTGAGTTTTCTCTGCAGGACCTGGCCAGAAGTTGTGGACAGACACTCTAGGGCTGCCGTGAATTTTCTTCTCTTCCCTGGGGGCTCTGGGGATTGCAGATCAGCGGATTGTGGATTAGAGGATCAGGAAGTAGAAATGCATTTTTCATTCTTACGTTGCACACTAATGAACTGACAAATTTAATTTCTTTAAATCCAGCTATTTCAGCTGGAATTGGCCAAGTCACCTTCTGTCTCTTCTGGTACCTGGAGAATGATGCTGGGCCCGATGCCCCCTAAAACAGAGGAAATAAAAATGGAATAGATTTTGATTTTTATTGCATCCCTCCGTGGGGAGGGTCCTGGTTCCTTGGGCAGCCCCTGCACTGTCACAGCTGGGATTTGGGGGACACTGGCTCCGTGTGCCTCTCCTCCAGCTGCACTGTTCCCCAGGGCTGAGGCAGCACCTCCCTACCCAAAAGCTGTGCCAGGGAGAGCCGAGAGCAGCAAAAGGCGTTTGTGTGGTTCAAAGGCTGACGGCTGCGCTGTGGGACCCCGGAGGCGAGGGAAGAGCACATCCATCATTACCCAGTCACCACTCGGAGCTTTCAATGAGGACTAAACAAAACGGCCCTGCCTTTGCAGAGCAGCCTTTATTCCTGCGCTCTGGGATGCTGAAAGTGGGTCTGGAAGGCGGGGGCCTCTCAGCAGAATCCAGCAGAGCCGTGGGCCAGCCCCTGCTGGCAGAGCAGGGCTGGGACATCCATCACTGCCCGGGACTGATGGACGGGTTTGGGGCCGTGCCGATAATATCTTGATTAACAATTAACGCGATGGAAGCGGGAAATGCATCCCGTTCCTCGCCCCGAGCCGACAGGTGAGGATGGATATATGTTGCCTGGTTGATTGCTGTGCCTTATTAGAGCCTATTTAGGGTTGATTGAAAAGCAGAGGCTTTGTGTGAGGAGAGACCTTTAATCTCCTGGCAGAGCCAAGTGTGTTTCCCATCAGGAAGCGTTCCTTCTCTGCTGCTTATCTCTAACCCCCGCTTTAAACCTGAGCCTGGCAGAGACCAAAAGAAAGGCAGGATCAAAACAAAAATAATTGGGATCGTTGCCTTCTGTGGGCAGCCTGAACCCGTTTTTCCTACTTATCAGCTAGTTATTCCTATAGAACTCTTGCAAGAGACAATTCAGCAGTTGCAGCATCTCCTTGATGAAAAGCACTCCAATGGAATAACCATGGCAACAGTTGCTGAGGGCTGGCGTGGCGAGGGACAGGGATGTGCTCTCACATCTCCGAAGGATTTGGGCCCAAATTCCCTGACAAATGGCACTGCTGAGCCCCGGGAGTGGTGCACACAGAGCTCTGTGTGCTGGCTGTGGTCCTGGTGGGGTCCCAGCTTGTCCCACTGGAGCCAGTTCGAAGTCACGTTGTGTTAATGGTGGGCATCCTCCCCTCCTGGTGGAAGGGGAGCTCTGAACCTGAGAGCTGAGAGGGAATCATCAGGACACTCAATCAGGAAGGAAAGGCCAAGGTGGGGACCTCAGAGAGGGACATTCCAAAGCCACAGAGGGTTTCCCAGATTCTGGATGCTCTGGGGAAGGCTGTGTCTCTCTGCTGGTGGTGCCAGAGACTGGTATGGATAATAAACACTTGCCGTGTCTAATTTCAGAGCAGCTTCTTCTTAAACCGACTCTAATTAGTGCTTGATGCTCTACGGGAGAGGTGACAGAGGTGGAGTTTGGGCATTTCCCTCGCAGAGTTGGCCCTTGGGGCATGGCAGAGCCCGGAGGGTTTGTGCCAAGGGTCCCTCGCCCCTGGCTCCTGCTCTCCCCTTGCCCAGGGCTCTTCTGAGTGCTCACTGTTAGGGCCACCCATGTCCCACTGCTCTCCAAATGCTCTGCTCACCGTCTCGGCTTATTTTATGGGATGAAGGCTCTCAAGCAGCTTTGTGGGCAAGGTGGTGTTTTTGTTAGGCACTATTCTCTCATCGTTGTCTTCCTTAATTAGACATCGATACGGCCGAAAAGTAAAAGAAGGGAAGTTCAGCAGAAGAAAAGAGGAGCCTGTTGAAAAGCAGCATTTGTACAGATTTCTGAGAACAGGGCAATAAATACTCCACCTCTGCTTTATAATAATAATAGGCAGATTAAGTATCTCTAAAAATATAAAATAACGTGGGCCTGTTTGGAATAGTCAACATCCTTATCAGCCTGCTGCCATCTCTGCAAACAAGTTTCACTAGAGATGCTGGGCATGATTTTCAATGGCTCAGAGCAGCTGTAGCTTCTTTGACTTCAGTGAAAAGTCTGAGTGCTTGGCACGGCGGCAAACCAAGCCTCTTCCTTTCTGCTTCAAATTGGGCCTTGATTCTAAGTGAGATGAATTTTCTCCTCCTGATAATTCTGTGCATCTGAAGTGATTACAGCTCTGCGTGAGTGCTCTTTTAGGAGATTTCAATGCAGCGTTTTCTTCCGTCTTAAAAAGGTTCCTTCAAGCCTTATGATGCCGGAGATGGGGGGTGAAAAAATAAATCCTGGTGGAAGCCGTTACATCTTCCTATGCAGATGAGAGATTAAAACTTGTATTTTTATAAAACACTCACGGGGCTAAATCGGAAAAGTTCTGTCGAGGCGAGCGGGTTTTGGCTGGTGGGAACGTGCTGCTAAATTCTTATCTGGCGGTGGGGAGGCAGAGCAGGGAGTGGTATTATTTGGAGTTCTTAGAGAGTGAGCTTTAATGTTTGCTTAACTCCACTAAAAATAGACGCCACCCTCTTTTCCTAATAGGCGGCATTTGTCACACTTGATTCATTTCCTCTCCCAAACTGAGCCGCTCCATGAATATTCATCTCTACTCCCCAGGAATCTGCCTGTCCTCACGAGTTGTACTCTCGAGTGAAACCTTCCAGGGCTCCCCGGGAATACCTGGTGGCATCCGTGCAGAATGGATTCCTGCCATGGATTCCTCCGAGCAGTGATTGCTCCTCATCCCTCTGCGGGAGCCCCTGGACCAGTCTCCCGTTCGTGTTGTCATAGCAGCGCAGCAGCGCATCGCCCGCGGCTAAATCTCCTCTTGCTAATTGTGAGATGCGAGGATCACTTCGGCAGGTTTTTTTTTTTTTTTTTTTTCTAGCGGGGATTAGGCCAAAAGGTCCCTTCTGAACCGTGCTGAATGCGGTTTCCTTCAGAAGACACGAGAACTTGGTGGTTAGAGATGTCTGACGAGGGAAGCTTTGTGCAGCAGAGGCAGAGCAGCGCTTACAGAGCTCTCCCATTCATGCTCTGCCACTGCTTAAAGCAGAAATGCCAGAGGAGGATGTAAAATGCTTAATTCCTCATTAAAGAAGTCTGTCAGTGCCTCAGACCTTCTAAACTCGGGGGTCCAGAGCAGGTGGAAGGTCCCTGGAATGGGAGAAATCTGAGAAATCTGCTCCTGCCTGCTGAGTGTTGGGGAAGCAGGGATCAGTTCCTGCTCAGCACCACCAAGGAGGTTTTCAGGCGTGTGCTACAAGAGTTTTACAGGTCTGCTCTGGCGTTGTGAGTGAGAAATGTGCCCAGCAGAAGGAATGATCCCATCCCACCTTTCCCCCTGCGATGAGCCCACGGGTGGGTAAAGAGGGCACAGGAGGCAGAGGAGGTGATTTCTGCTCCACCCTGAGGAGTGATTTATCAGCCAGGATAAATAATAACCTCCGTGCAAGGCTCAGCACCCCTGTCCTGGCATGGAGCAGCAGTGTGGGGTGGCTGTGTCGCCCCCAGGGATGCTGGCTCAGCATGGCAGGATGAGCTGCAAACAATCGGCTCTTCCCATGTTCCCGGGGATGGGGATCAGCTGTTCCTGCTCCCAGGGCCCAATTTTTGGAATGCAGAGGGCAGATCTGTCCCCTGGGCCTCTCACTGGGTTTATTCCACAGTGCTGAAATGCAGCCAGGATAATCCGTGACCTATCCGTGGGCAGGAGTGGTGTTTGCAGAGAATGAAGAGAGACAAAATAAATCCTCACCCACCTCAATCTCACCCCCAAAATTAAAAACTTCCCTGGCCAAGTCCTGCAAAATGAGTTTTTGTTGTTTGTGCAGCGAGGAGCCAGGTTTTTAAAGGCTGGCTTTCAATTTTACAGCCGTTTATTATAGGCATGAATAATTGCTGGCACGGTGCTACCACTGCTGTTGTTTGCTCTTAAGGTTGGGCCAATTACATATGTAAGCCCTTGATTTACAAGCAAAAGCAGAACTAAAGTAGCTTTGTGGCCTCCATTTCAAGAATGAGTGATGTGCCCACGGTCAGCTTTGGGCTCCCAAATTTGTGCTGTGAACACAGAGGTCCATGGCCATGAATGTGTGGCCCAGATTGTCCAAGGCATTGTGTGACCAGGCTGTCACAGCACAGCGTGAAGGGCATGAACAGGGAGCAGTGTGTGAGGCCTGGGAACCTGCCCAGACTCATCCCATGGAATGCTGAAGGATTGTGCTGCATTTGGGGAATTCAGAGCCAACACTCAGAAAAGAGAGGGAGCTGGAACTGAACGGAATGGTTCTGCAAGATGGACTTAAACAAAGCCTGTCCAAGTTTCCCGGCATGAGAACTGGTCTGTCTCCAGCTCCTGCTGTCCAGTCAGCCCTCCTGGGAGAGGAGAATCCCAGAATGGACCTAAAAGCCCATCCCATCCCATCCCATCCCATCCCATCCCATCCCACCCCCTGCCATGGCAGGGACACCTCCCACCATCCCAGGCTGCTCCAACCCCAATGCCAGCCTGGCCTTGGGCACTGCCAGGGATCCAGGGGCAGCCACAGCTGCTCTGGGCACCCTGTGCCAGGGTCTCATTTTCTTCCCAACATCCCATCTAACCCTGTCAGTGTGGAGCCATTCCCCCTTCTCCTGTCCCTCCATCCCGTGTCCAAAGTCCCTCTCCATTTCTCCTGGAGCCCTCTAGGCACTGGAATGGAGAATTCCATTCTTCCCCTCTTTCAGCCTATGTCCAGAGCAGAGGTGAATCCATGCAATAGCTGCTATCCATTGTGGAACTTAAAAAGCTGATTGAGATCAGATAATTTTTTCTTGCTCTTGCACAACAGGTAGAGGATGGGAAGGAGGTGTGTCAGTGTGATGACCATTCTCCATGGGGTGACAGTTCCCAGACATCACCCACAACTGCTGTGACCTGCATTGCCAGCGTGGGGAAGGTGTCACCGTGCTGTGCTGGTGCCGTGGGTGAGGTGGGGAGCCAGCCCAGCTGAGGGAGGGTGAGGAGCTGTGCTCATCCCCCCTGGCCTGCTGTCCTTGCTGCTGGGGGAGCAGGAAGGGCAGGATGTGAGTAAGGAGCAGGCAGGATGTTTGTGGACGCTGATGTCATTGTCACAAATCAGTCGTGGATGTTGTCAGTGGAGGCCAGCGTGTCACACCCCAGGGGCTGGCCAGAGGAGCATGAGGCACTCGTGTCCTTGCTCATCCCACAGCAGGTGACATCCCAGCCCTCCTGCAGGGCTGGTGTGGTCAGGCCATGGCCACGGCCACCTCCCTGTGTGCCCAGCCCGGCCTCAGTCTGAGTCCTGCTGGTGGAGCTCAGCTCAGAATCAATCTGAGTCCTGGTAAAACTCAGCCCAGGATCAGTCTGAGTCCTGGTAAAGCTCAGCCCAGGATCAGTCTCAGTCTCAGTCTCAGTCCTGGTAAAGCTCAGCTCAGAGATGCTCTGCCCCAGCCCAGCCCAGGCTGCTCCCACGTGGAGTCCCAGCCATCCACCTGTGCAGGACGCCCTGGTGCAGGACCGTGATTTCTGCAGGCATTTCCTGAAGCTGCTGAAGGCAGAGACATCCCCAGGTCGCCCAGGGCTGGCAGACCCCAGGGCGTGCCCGGTGCCCCTGGCACAGCCCGCGGGCAGCAGAGCCGTGGGGAGGCACAGCCAGATTTGTTTACGAGGCTGCAGCCGGCCGGGCTTTCACATCCCAGCGATTCCTGGCAAGCCTTGGCTCCTCCTGCGCCTTCACAGCCCATGTGTGAGCTCCTGGTGGTGTCACCTCCCCGTCCTCTCCTCGCAGAGTCTAGCAGTGGGAAGTGATCATCACAACTCACATTTGCCTGGCGTGTGTCTTTCCACAGTTGCAGAGTGTGGAATGAATTGAACTCTTTTCCTCCTTCACCTTCCCATCCAAGCTGTTCCTGGGTGCAGCAGCTCAGCTCAGCTCAGCCCAGCTCAGCTCAGCTCAGCTCAGCCCAGCTCATCTCAGCTCTCTGAGCTTCCTTCTGCCCTGGGGATGGATCCCTCCTTCCTGCCTGCCACAACCTGCCTGCGTGCTCTCCCTTGCAGAGATGTTGTTTTGGGCTTTTCCTAACCCTTTCCTTGCCAGGCTGAGGCTCTCTGTCCACTCCCTCCTCCACTGTGGCAAAGGAGGGCTTTTTATCTTTACCTTGAGGGTCATTAAATCTTAATTAGCACGTTGGCTTTCTTTGTCAAGGTATCCGCTCTCTCCATCCATCAGTGATGTAGGGCACACTGCTGGCATTCTCTTCTTCCTGCATAATGATCTTATTCCACTGCATCTTTTATGCAGAATTTTCCCTTCTGGAAGTGCTCCCCTCCCTGCTCCCACTCTTCCCGAGCACCCAGTTCAGCTCTGGTACCTGCCATGACTTTGTTTCTCACACCTGCATGTGAATTCTTTGCATTATTCCCATCTTTTATTAACTACCTTGATCATTTGGGCTCTTTGGGAGTTTGATTCAGGCATTTGTAGGCGTTTCCTTCACTCTCTCTCTCTGAAGATGAGATCTGTGTCACCCAGCTTCAGTGCTCCTATACGAGTGTCCACCTGAGCTGGATATCCAGGCTCCCTCTCCAGCCAGGGACAGGGAATTCTCCAACTGGCAAATCATCCCAGCTAAGGCAGGAGTCAAAGGCAGCCCCATCTCCCACGAGACAAAGCATCTTTTCTGCTGACCTTGAATTCCTCAGATGCTTTTCAGAACAGATGCAGCCCCCTTTAGAGTGACCCTAAAGCTCTGGGCAGTGGATTTGCCTCTCTGGGTTAGCCAGGGCAAGTCCCATGGGAAAACAGGCACAAGTCTCCAGGGATGAGCAGACCACAGGTCAGGACATGGTTCTGAGGGAGCCCAGGCAGCTTTTATGGGCTGGATGTCTTAATTGTAGCTGTCTGATGTTAACAGAGATGGATCTGGCACTTGGAAAGGTTTGGGGAAATGTTTTCTTTTTAGTTTGCATTTAGGAAATGTAAAGGTATATAGTGAATGTTTAAAAACCAACAGTAATAACAGTAATTATAGGTGGGCACAATTTTCTTTTATCTTTTAACTGAAGTTGCTAGAAAAAAATGACTGCTGTGCTGATAGTTGGCAGGGACACTGATGTGAGTACCCACTTGTTTCTGAAAAACGCTGTGGGATTTTTAATGACCATCAGCAGCACAACCTTGATTTTTAAATGTCATCCTAAATGTAGCAGTTACAGCCTCCTCTGCCGTGGCATGTGGGTGGGTGAGTAGGGATGAATCAGAAAGCAGAAAGAATTGCTGGTGCTTTCTGTGGCTCCCAAGTTTTCCTCGAGGGCTTCCCACCCAGGAACTGGCTGGAATTGTCCGTGGGTTGTGTTGCAGTCCCTGGTCCCGTGGCATCTCCTGCTGTTGCTCTCCCCTCTATTAATCCGTGATTAAGTCACTTGATGTAGAATGAGCTCATCAGGTTTCTTCAGGAGCTGGTATTCCACAGGATATCCTCTGTGTTTATCAAAACAAGATAAATGAAAAAAAAAAAAATAAATGTTTCCTAGCTTTTGCAGATGCAGCTTTTCCATTCTCTCTCTGGCTGGAAACATTCCCCAGGCTTGGCATTTGCAAGATGGTGATTTGCTTTTGTAAATGGAGCAAAGTCCTGGTTTTGAGTCATGACTCAGTGAAACAAATCTACTTTTATCGACTAAAACGATTCTAATAGCACCATTAAACCCGCTGGGACCGGGAAGGGCCAGAGTCACGCTGCAGTGGGGGGGACCCAGCACCTTCCCTGGCCTGCCAAGGAGTGAGAAAGGCAGGAGCGAGGCTCGGGAGCGATGGGTGGGAGTTCAAGGAGCATCCCCCGCTCTCCCGCCGGGGTAGCCGGGGCTGCACCGGGCGGCTGGGAGCGGATGGAAGGCTCGGGGACGGGAGGAGCTGCGAGCAGATGGCAGGGTTAAAATAGGACAGAGCTGCTGCTGCTGCTGCAGCAAAGGGAGAGGAGTGAAATGCCTGTTCTCACACTTGGCTTTGTGTCTCGGGGAAAAGCTGCCGAGTGCCTGCGCTCCGCTGGCATCCCCAGCGGGAACGCGCCGGGCGAGCGCTCCCTCGCCTTCCTGATATTATTAGCGCTTGTCTTAAAGAAAAATCAGCTCAAATGAGCAAGCAAACAAATAAAGCGAGTAACAATGGAAGGGCTCAGCCTCGGGCCCCCTTCAGCATCTCTCGGGATGATTAGTGGGATGTGTCACATCGGCACCGGCGAGCGGGAGCGCTCCGAGCCCCGGCTGCTCTTGTGGTGCTTCCAGACAGATTTTCGCAGTGTTTTCATCTCACCTAAGGCGTGCGAATGGGTTCTGTTGAAATATCCGAGTGACTCGACGTGCCTGGAATGACGCCCAGAGCGATCCGGCAGACGAGGGGAGGAGAATTCTGTGCAAAGCCGGGGGTCCCAGGGGCTCCTTGGGGGCTGGCAGGGACCTCGGGTGCTCTGCCACCATCCTGGACCACCTCAGATGTGCAGCAGGGAGGGTGGGGGAGTGCAGAGAACGGGGATGTGAGGAAGAGGAGGAGCAGGGAGGCAGCAGCCAGCTCTCACACTCGCACCCCGAGTGCTGCCGGTGCTCCTGGGAGCACTTCAGTCTCCCTGTCCATAAATCAGGGCATGCTTTGAAGGCTCTGTGATGAACAGCACGGGATGAGCTCGGAGCCGTGCTATTAATCCTGCACTATTCTTCTCGTTCCTTGCCGTGTTGGGATTTTAAAAAAAAAAAAAGGAATCCACGCGGTTTTTGCGGGCTCTGGCTGAAACAGCACAGAAATAAATAAGTTGTGCTCACACTCGTTTTTATTAATGTAGCTCCTGATGAAACACAGCCCATCCCTCGGCACCGATCCGTGTCTGACCTACAGTAAATACCAGGCTTTCAGGAATCCCTGGGGAGTGTTTTGTAAGTGTGGCACACAGAGCCATAAGGTTGATTTACCCTCAGAAACAAAGCATCCGTTTGGGTGATTGAGCACTGGGGGGATTTCCTGGGATGCCTTTCCCTGTGCTCTGTGGAGCACTTGCCTGTACCTACCTGGAAGGATCAATCGTTCACCAGGCTGAGCTGGAAGAGAGCTCAGGCCGTTCTTGTGACCACTGCAGGTGGGACACGAGTCACCCAGGCCAGCCCTTGTGTCCCAGAGGGGTGACAAACCCCCAGAGTGGCCTGCACATCCTTCACCATCAGAACAGAGAAGTCAGGCTGACCTTGAGGGCGCCGACATGGGGATGGCAATCATCTGAAAATCCCCAAACTTTGCATTTTCTCATGAAATAATCTGTGGGCTGTTGATTAAACCCACAGGAGCTGAGCTGTCATCTCGGGCTCTTGAAGCTGCCCTGGTCCAGGTGCAGTTCCCCCCTGGAGCAGCTCAGTGCTGTCCTTGGAGCCAGGGGTTCGTGCTGGCACTGAAATCCAGCTCAGAGCTGGCAAAGGCAAGGCTCAGGAGGAAAGAAGGGCTCTGGGGGTGTCCTGCTGGGGCAGTGAGATTCCTGCCTGGGCTGGCTTTGGGGCTTTGTGTGATCTCCTGTTTTCGTGGGAGCGTTTTTTTTCCTCCAGCTATAAATAGAGCCAGTCAGTTTGTTGTTTGTGTGTGTTCAGCAGAACAATCTGGTGTGATTGGTTTTGTTCTGGCACCTGAGATTTTACTGCCAGAGTTGGTATTCACTCTGCTCTGCTCCCTAGAGAGGTGAGGAAGAGGAGGGGACTCAGTCCTTGTGTTCCCATTGCTTCCTCCGTGCTTTGGGCAGCTCCTTCATTCTGCTGACTCACACAATGCCCCAGCTCCTGCATCCCACACCTGGAATTCTGGGTCCCGGCTGCAGGGGCTTTCTGCAGCCCTTCGAGGTGTCTTGCTGCAGCAGATTTGTTATTCTGTATTTTTATTTAATTACTTTTACAGCTCTTAGCGTAAATCGAATTATCCATCTGTTACGCTGCGTTAGGGCACCGCAGCTCCTCGGGTTTTTTCCTGTTCTAAAACACTAAATTAAGCCCAGCCTGGGCTCAGGTGAGCTGGGTTTCCTCCCTGCAGGGCTCCCAGTGGCTCCTGGGCACACCAAGCCCTGCATTTCCAGCTCACTGTTGTGACTGCCAAGGGCCAGGACGAGGTAATTCCCACTTCCATGGTGTGGCTGGGAGCTGTGCTCCCAGTTAACCCCGATGTCACTGTGTCCCCAGGGAGCCTGGGGCTCTCTGATGGGATGTCACAGCCCTCCTGCTTTCAGAGGGGATGCTGGAGGAGCTCACCTCTTCCTGTCTGGGACACACATACATGGTTGGAAGCCAAGCCATGGTTGCCCCAGGTGCCTTCCACGCTGTTCCTGCCTCTCTGGCATGGTTCACACTCCCAGGTTTGAGTATCAGCCCATCAGAACCACAGAGCCACGTACTCAGCTCCAATTTATTCTCTGCAGTTCCGTTCTCCTCTTAGCAACAAATACTCCATAACCTAATTGCTCATTAGAGGCCGTGCTGTGTCCCTGTAATCCAGGATGTCACAGCAGCTCTCCCAGGGACGCTGCTGCTCCCCTGCCACGGCAGCCAGAGCCTGGCTTGGCAGAAAGTGAGAAGGCAGCATTGCATTGAAGTGGAGATTTTCATCTTCTTGGGGATTTTTTTTTTATATCTCTCCTATATTCTGGGCTTTTCAACATCTAACGTCGCTTTCATGCTTCACATCTTTCATATGAAATTGTTGTATTGTGTTGCCTATTGAAACCCGGTTTTCCTTTTGTCAGGTTTTCCCCCCTCACCTCTGCTTTCTTCTCTGCTGTATTTTGATCGGTGTAACTACTTAGGGCTCCATTTTTCTGGGTGGTTTTTAATCTCCTTAAGTCGTAGCTCTGAAGGCCTTTGTCTGTGATAAACTCAGGTCTGAGCTGGTGCTTGGAGAAGAGGATTTTTAGGCCAGTTCTGCTGCATGCAGCTCTTTGGGGGAGGTTTTGGGGGTGACTGTGCTTCATCCCTCCTCCTTCTCCCTCCAATAGTCACAGGCAGCCTTGGTGCCATTGGGATTATTTTATTATTATCCTGTATCTCATATTGTGCATGCAAATGTCCTTTTCCATAGCTTGGGACTGTGGAAAGCCTCAGTGAAATGAGTGTTTTGTGAAGGATTCACCCACCCTGTGCTCAAGTAGCAGAGCCAGGGGGTCATTTTGGAGGGAGGGGAGGCTGCAGGGCTGCTGATATCGAGTTGGCCCAGTTATTGTCCTCTGGAGAAGGAAGGCAGGAAGTTTGGGAGGAGATGTGGATACCTGGGAAGTCACGGGTTCAGAGCCATCTGGCTCACTGCAGCTGCTCCATGGTCATTTCCCACAGGGATAGTTCATGGCCAGAGCTTGGAGTGCAGGAGGAAACTGTTCTCCTTATGTGTCCCTTCTCACTTGAACTGTTTTAATGCTTTTATTTTGTTTTTTGGGTTTTTTTTTAATTCCTAAACCTGCAATGTGAAATTCAGTCGTGCAAGTATTAACGAGCTGCTGATCACCCTGCCTCTCTCTTCTGCCCTTGTTCAGAGTCTCAGATTTACAGCTCTACTTCAGGCTGGAATTACTGACACCGTAATGATCTGTTTTATCTCTCTATCTATTATTTGTCAAATAATTTTAACATGAATTTGCTTACAAGAGCTGTCAGAAATCCTCCAAACACCGAGCAGGATGAAGAAGTCATTGGCCTTTTCAAGTGTGACCCTGGTTGTGTTGCTTTGTTTCCAGGGCTCACGAAAATGACCTTTTCCATTGCCTGTCAAACTGTGACCCAGGTGTGAGGCTTTGGGAGCCCCAGGAGTCACACAGGGCACATTTCAATCCTGTTGGTTCGCTCTTGTTTTCTCCATTAACAGATTTTGGACCGAAAACCAGAGAGGGGAAGGGAAAGGGCGGGGGGGAGGGCAAGGTAAGAGACGCTGCCTGGTTCTGATCCTCAGGTTACAGCACAAGCTAAATAGACTACACTAAATTTTTTAGGCCGTTTCACAGACTTACAGACTTTGATCCCTGGCTTTGATTTCCCAGGCGGCCCCGCAGAGCTCTGGGTCTGGGCTGAGCCCCATTAAGCCCCGTCTAGCCCGGTGATTATCATTCCTTTGCTCCAGCACCGGGGCTTTCATCAGAGCTCAGCTCTGCAGCCCCGCTCCCCGTGGCTGGGGAGGTGCCAGGGCAGGAGGAGCTGTGCCAGCAGCCGGGCAGGGCAGCCCCTCCATCCCACTCCCTGCCTGCTCCTTCCCCACCTGGCTTCAGCAGGATGCCCAGGAGAGGAGGTCATCCTTTCTGTCCCAAGGTCTCAAGCAGTTTCTGCAACAAGCAGGCCACCAAATAAATATTCTGTGTGTGTGTCCTTGTCAGAGCAGTAGAGATGAGGGCATTTGCCTGCCTGCCCTGCTCTGTGCCTCCAAGTCCCCAGGTCCCTCCACACCACTTGGTTTGCTTTCTTTCTTTTTTTTTTTTTTTTTTTTTTTAATTTAAATCTAATTTTGCTGCCTTATTGTAAGTTCCCACCTAACTCCAGAGCTGCTGTCGCCTCGGGGCTGTGTTGCTGCTTTTCAGTCTTCCCACACCCATCTCATGTGCAGACTGCAAAAACTTCCAGAAGTCTCTCCTAAATTTGTGCACTTGGGCTTGGCCTAGGGGGAGTGGAACAAGGAGTGGAACAAGGATATCTCTCAGCAGAGAGCCCTCTTCACAAACTCCTTCGTCTGCAAAGTGGGAAGTGCTTCCATTGCCAGTGACAATGGCACAGAATGTGGGCAGCAGGGCTGGGAGGCACCAGGAGCACAGCTGTGCACATCTGGAGGGGCTGTGCTGTGACCCCCACAGCCAGGCTGGGCCCCCCCCCAGAGCAAACTGGGGCTGTTTAGCACACAGGGAATTTGTGTGCATTTTGGGAAGAGGCTTGTGCTGAGTCCCTGCAGCCTGTGGATAGGGGCTGGTGAACCTCATCAGTGCAGCACACCCCAATCTGTGCCAGCACTGCAGCATGATGGGATGTCACCACAGGCTGGCCCAGCCTCAGACTGCCATTTCAGTGACTTTTGTGGCAGGTGCCACCATCCTGTCTCCATGAGCAGATTAGCACGGTTGAATTTCCCGTGCGAGCGCTCCACAGTCTGCCTCATTGTGTTTATTTTCTTCAGGCTGCTTTTCCCTGGCCTTGACAGTGTAATTTGTACAGATCTCTGCTGAGTTTTCCAAACCTTCAAACGAGCTTTTTTGTTAGCTTGAAGCCAGGACCATTGATAGCAGAGACAGAGCAACAGGAGCATTGAGGAGCCAGGAAGGCTCCCTCACCTCCGGAGCTGCTCCTTGGCAAGAGCTCCATGGTTCAGAGATTTTAATTAGATCAAATCCTCCAGGTGACCAGCCAAGCATTAAAAGCATACCAATTTCTCAGTTGTGTCTCTTGCTGTAAGAGTTTTTATTATTTATTTTAGAGAGATGTGACAAAAGAGCTTGGATGTCCCAAATGTGCCTTTTTCCTTGCATGGCACCAGGAGGTGTCCAGCCCAGGGGATTGTCCTTCCAGTGCACTGCTGCTCAGCAAAGTGCCTTCCTGAGAGCTGCTTCTGCACTTTGTCTGGTCTCCATTGCCCAGAGGGGCTTCCGTGTGAAATGGGATCCGATTTTTGGAACACGTGCTGTTGGGGCCGTGGCTGTGGCTGCAGGTTTGGCTGGAGATGAATGAGAGCCTCCTTTTCTCCATCTGAGTCCCTTTCCCAGCTCCCTCAGCCTCTCCTGGTGTTCCAGCCCCTCCCCAGCTCCATCCCAGCCCCTCAATGCCCTCCTTGCCATGAGGGTCCAGAGCAGGACACAGCCCTCGAGGTCCCCCAGCAGTGCCAGCACAGGGGACAGTCGCTGTCCTGCTCCTGCTGCCAGCCCAGCGCTGCCCAGGGTCCCTCTCAGCTTGCCCTGCCCCTCTCTGTTGGTGACCTGCCTTTTGCTTTCACCCCTGCAGCAACCCCAAAGTGCAGATCGAAGCCATCGAGGGGGGTGCCCTGCAGAAGCTCCTGGTTATCCTGGCCACAGAACAACCCCTGGCTGTCAGGAAGAAGGTGAGGAGTGGGGCTACAGAGCTGGGTTTGTGCTGAGCTCCGTGTGAACACCCTCAGGACATCACGGACATCTGGGCACTGTGGGACCCCCACTGCTCCCCACTTCGCTCCCCGGGCTGCAGGAGGGGGGTCCTGGGTACCAGACCACCCCAGCAGCACTGCTGGAGCCCACGCTCCCCTGGCTCAATGCCAGCAGTGGCACACACGGTGGCTCTGCCAGCCCGTGGGGACAGGGCACAGTGCCCCAGCTCCTGGGGGGCACAGCTGAGGGTCCCCATGGCAGCACAGCCATCACAGGCTGACAAACACGGGAGCTGACGTTTGGAGGAGCTAATTGCTGCAGCCAGCCCCGTGTCCTGCCTTTGGCAGAGGCTTTGGAGCAAGGAGCAGCACCAAGAGCCCCCAGGCAAATGTGCAGCGCTGTCCATCGGGCTGGGGGCTGCCTCGCCCCCTCCCTGCCTCTCTGCCTCCCTCCCTGCTCTATTCCCTGGAGCATGAGATCCCATTACCCTCATTTCAGTGTGTGATGCCACCTCTGTAACATCACCTGCCTGCTCCCAAACCCCCAGCCCTGTTTCCTCCACAGGAACCTCCTGCAGGAGGGGTCCAGCAGGGTGGGGGGACCACTGGCTCTCCCACAAGAAGCCCCCAAAATTATAATAAAATAATACCCTTGGACCCTGGTAAGAGCCCTCCAGCAAGTGAAAGGCACAGGAGAGGCTGTGGAACCCCATTGCATTTGGCCGTGGATGTGAGGAGATGCCAGGAGATGCTCCACACTCAGAAACTCCTCCCAGGAGTGCCTGTGGCTCAACCCAGAGCTGCTTTTGGGGTGGGGAGGGCTGGCTGGGCATGCAGGGCTCTCACAGCATCACTGTGAACCACAGTCATTCTTCCCAGTGAAGCTGAGTGCATGGCCCTTGCAGAAATGAGAGGGGTGGGCTCAGCATTGTCCACACAGCTGCACGAGACCCTGCAAGGCTGAACCCTCTTTCCAGAGGTTTTAATTCCCAGTTCCAGTGTCCTGTGTGCCCAGACTGGATCCCAAGGCCCTGCACAGCCCCGGGCTCTGGCTCCGATGGTTTTTCCACCCCAGTGCTCCCAGCCCTGCACGGCAGCGAGGCCAAAAGTGCATTTCTTGCCTCTGCCATCCTCTGGCCTACGACTGGAAAGGGAGACAGCAGCATCTCCAATTCACCAGCAGCAGGGCGGAAAATGGGAAATAGAAACAAGCGGGGGCGGGCAGGACATGGCTGTCAGCTCGGATCTGTGCTGGCCAGGCCCCGTGTGAGGAGCGTGTCCCCTGCCCCGGGCCCTCCCTGTGCCACCACGGCTGTCACTGTCACAGCCAGCCAGCCTGACAGGGCTGGGCTGGGCTGCCATGGCCCCTCATGGTCTTCTCAGCTCCATGCCAAGGGCCTGGGCACTGCTGGGTGCTGGGCTCTGGCTGTGGGGATGTGAGACTGCACCCTGGCATGGCCTGTGTGGGGCTGGGGACATCATGGCATTGTCCTCTGTCTGTGGGGAACCCTGACATGGCCTGTGTGGGGCTGGGGACATCATGGCAATGTCCTCTGTCTGTGGGAAACCCTGGCATGGCCTGTGTGGGGCTGGGGACATCATGGCAGTGTCCTCTGGCTATGGGGAACCCTGACATGGCCACTGTGGGGCTGGGGACATCATGGCAATGTCCTCTGTCTGTGGGGAACCCTGACATGGCCTGTGTGGGGCTGGGGACATCATGGCAATGTCCTCTGGCTGTGGAGCTATGGGGACATCACCCCCAGCATCCAAATCACCCCACAGGGATCAGGCTCTGCTGTGCTGGACACTCCTCACCCCATCCCATGGCTGGGCTCTGTGTCTGTGTGTGCCTCACAGGGAGAAGTGATGTTGTTGGGTCAGCTGGCCCTCAGTGGCAGCCCAGACTGGGGTTTGGATGGATGTACCCAAGATTTGGCAGCCTGACAGAGCTGGGGAGGATTGGGATTGCAACCAGGACTGCTGGAGGTGTCCCTCAGCAAGGAGAGGCTGGGATGAGATTTCCCACGGAGCTCTGCACAGAGGGGCTGGAGCTGTTTCTGCTGTCCCCAAGGGCTGCCATCAAGAGGGGCCGTGCCACATGATCGCCCTCTGTGTCTCCCCCAGGCTCTGTTTGCTCTGTCCTCCATGCTGAGGCACTTCCCCTATGCCCAGCAGCAGTTCCTCAAGCTGGGAGGGCTGCAGGTGCTCAGGAGCCTCTTCAGGCACCAGGGGATGGAGCTGCTCCGTGTCCGGGTGGTGACGCTGCTCTACGACCTCATCATGGAGAAGGTGAGAGCTGGGGTGGCACTGCCCCCCTTGCCCCCAGAGCCAGCCAGGCCTGAACATCCTCACAGGACGAGGATGAGGAGGAGCCAGCCCAGCAGCAATGAGGATGAGTCCCCTCAGCCCCTTGGCCAACACCAGAGTGCTGGTGGAGCCCAGAGGAGCTGAAACCTTTGTTTGCCTTCAAGCCACTGCCACCATTTCCTCCCAAGGGTGTTCCAACAGCAGGACACCCAAGGCCACGAGTAGGAAATGCTGGCCCTGGGCTGTGGTGTCCCCCAAGGCCAGGGGACAGGCCAGCACTGCTGTGTCCCTGCCTGCCAGAGAGCCCTTTGCCTGCTGCACGTCCCTCGCTGGAGCCCAGCCCGCCACGTTCTGTGTTTTATTTTCAAATACCCTGGATTACTGCTGTAAGTGTCAGTTTAAAGCCTGTCTTTCCTTGCCATGGCTTGTTGTTCAGCCTGTGCGTTTCCCTGACTCCAGAGAATGGGAATTAAATCCACTCTGGCTCGGTTTATGGCCAATTTGCCCTGCGGATTATGGCTGCTCTAATACCTGGGTTGCAGGCACGGCAGAGCAGCACCTCTCTGTTAAATCAGTTATTTTCCAGGAGACTTTGTAAAGGTGCAAATTATTTTAGCAGGTCTGAAATCTTATCAGGTGCTGACTCTAACATGATCCTGTCAGCTCTGTGGGAAAGGAGCAGACGAGGGCGTTTTGACTCCAAGCATTCCCGTTTGATCCTGCTGCCCCTTTCCCTTTGGCAGCCCCATCTGTTCCTGCCTCTGTGGGTCTGGGGCGGGCACAGCCTGGCAGATTCTCGGGTTTATGTTAAAACAACCATTTTTAGCTACTCTTTGGATTGGGAATGCTGTACCCTGGGTGTTGGGGGGCTGCTCTGAGCTGGGGTGGCAGGTTTGGGATGGGCTGGGTTGGAACCATAAACCAACCTGGCAGCTCTCAGTGTAAACAGGAGTCCCTGGGGCTCTGAACAGCTCCTCCAGCCACGTTCCTTCCTTTTCACCCCAAATCCTGCCCGCACTTCAGCAGGCAAGAGGACCAGGAGAGGGGAGGTCTCCTTGGTGTTGTCCTTCCATGTCCGAGTCTGGAAATTTCACGCTATCAAAGCCTCTCCACCACCAGAACCCCAAAGGGCTCACAGGGGGATGTGGGGGGAGTTTCCCTCATCCCCCTGGCCCTGCTGCTGCTCTGGGCTGGTCCCTCTCTCTGTCAGGGATGCAGCCCCTGCAGAATCTCAGTACTGGGCTTTCCTGGCTGTGGATCAGATCTCTGGCTGTGACCAGAGACCCCCGTCTCTGGGAGGAGCAGTGATGATGTTCTTTAGGTGCTGCGGGCACACGTCAGCAGCAAAAAGCATCAGAGCAGAGACTTGACGAGTCCTGCTGAGCTTCCTGCCCCTGAGTCCCCTCCCAGGCCGTGTGACACAGAAACCCCCAGCCCTGGGAGTTTTCCAGGGTGGACAAACAGCCCCTGTGGCCAGGGAGTCAGGACACAACCTCGGTTTGGTGTTCCGTGGCAAATCCCTGTTCATGGCAGGTGGTTCAGGACACACACCCTCCTCTACCGTGTCACCTCCTGGGAGCAGCTCCTCTCTGACAGGGACATTAATCTGTGCTCCACCACTTCCCACAGATGCTGCTTGAGGACTCCCAGCACGGAGAGCAGATGGAGGAGAAAATGCAGCAGTACCAGCAGGTCAGGCTGGTGCCGGCCGTGGTGGAGCAGGGCTGGTGTGCCCTGGTGCCCAATCTGCTGGCCATGCCCGAGCACGACACCCGGGAGAAGGTGCTCAAGCTGGTGGGGGTGCTGGTGGCGTTCTGCAGGGAGCACTACAGGGGGGACAGTGCCCTGGACACCGCCCTGAGCCTCCTGCGCAGCGAGTACGAGGAGCTGGCGGCCCAGGAGCAGAGGGAGGGGGACAAGGATGGCTACTTCAGGGAGCTCCTGGGCTCTGTCAACACCATCATCCAGGAACTGAGGTGAAGCCCCGGGTGCAGTCCAATTCCAGGGAATTCAGGGTGACAGCAAGTTTGGATGGTACCAGTGCAGGTGAACTTTGGAATAAAATGCTGGACTAAACGAGATCTCAGCACTGTGTGCCAATAATTTGGTTATTAAAATACATTGGGGCGTGGTGAATGTCTTGTTTTCATGGAGAAACAGAGGTGTGCAGTGCAGGGAACAAGCTGGGGGGATTTGGGATTTGCAGAAAGGGAACAAGTGGTGTTCCCACGGGGGGCTGTGTTTGTGTCACTCCCAGGAGGGGATTTTTGAATCCCTGCACTCCCTCCAGGCCTCCCAGAGCCCAGCTGGTCCCCTCCATCCCACAACCCTTGCAGGGCTCTGCCACCACCAGGGTGGTGGCACAAATGCCACCAGATCCATCCACCCCTGTGACCCTGCAACCACTGGGCTTTGTGCTCAAATATTTGTGGCTCCCATGTGCAGTGTGTCACTTGTCACTGGTAAGTAATAGGGCTAATTATAACTACTGATTGTTTTTTGATCTTTCTCTTTTTGGGGTTTCAGGCTGTTTTGCTGGCATTAATTTTTTTTTTCCTATTTTTATCTGAAACGCATTTCCCAGCCAGCCTTGCCAAGGCTTTGCTTTGTAGGTTTTGAAAAAATTCAGACATATCTGATGGTAACAAACAGCCAGGACAAGCATGGGAAGGGGCTTTTCTGCTGGAAACCTGAGCCTCTGGAGCGATGCCAGGTGAAGCAGGGATCCAGCAGAACTGGGGAGGAACAGCACAGGGATTTCTCAGGCCTGGCCTTGTCACTGTGTCACAGCTGGATTTAAGGTGGGGATTTCCTAACACCTCTTTAGGGGAGAAAACCACCAGCAGCCCTCCCTGTCCAACCCCAAAGCCAAAACCTCACTCGTTCTTCCTAAAAATCTTAAACCTGCCAAGTTTTTGAGCAGGGGACGCCTGTGCTGGCCCTGGGGCTGGGGGGTGCCCGTGGGCTTCCAGGGCAGCTCAGGAGGGAGCAGGTGGTGGCTCCTGGTCAGTGCCACTCAGTGCCAGCCCTGGGATGGCCCCTGTGCCTGGGATGGCAGCAGGAAGTGCCCGTGTCCCCAGCGAGGTCACCTGGGCTGTTTCCCACACATCAGCAGAGTGACACAGCCAAGGACGTGGAGCACTGAAAGGAGGCCAAAAAATGAGAGCAAAAATCAATTTCCTGGCAGAGCTGCTCCTGAGGCACTGGGCCCTGGCAGGGCACTTGTAGGGCAGAGGCTCTGTGAGGTCCTGGGCAGTGGTGCCTGGGCCTCCCCTGGCAGGGACAGGGACAGGGACAGGGACAGGGGACAGGGGACAGGGACAGGGGACAGCCAGCCCTGTTGTTCTGCAAATCCCCCAAATTCCTGCAGCCTCCCCCAGGCACAGAGCGAGGCAGGGCTGGAGGGGCTCCAGGGTGGGGGGTCCTGGGGCAGATGGAAACCTTGGGAAGGTTTCACTGGATCCCAGTGCAGGCCTGGGGGGTGGGATGGGCACTTCCAGCTTCTTTTTGGAGCCAACAGGATCCCCCCACTCCTCCAGCTTCAAGATGGGTCAGGTGTTAAGTGCTGGAGTCACAGAGCCAGGAGCAGCTCCTGCCCCTTCCCCTTCACCCACAGGAGCACCAGGGGGGCTGTGCTGGCTCAGCCTGAGCTCCCCAAATCCTGGCACCCTTTAGACACCGGGCTGTGCCACCCTGGGACACTCCCCATCCTCCAGCACTGCAGCAGCTGATGGCCCTTAATGGATTTTTCCTTTTCTCACCCATTTGTTGGGGTTTTGAATGCACTCAGCCCTCCCAATCCTTTCTCAAGTTGTGTGTTTGATGTTTGGAGCCAGCTCGGGGTGTCCCTGTCCCCTCTTTGACACATCCCAAAGGCGGAGGGAATAGGGACAGCTCGGGGTGGGGAAGGCGCTCATTAACGGGCATTAAATCGTGGCACGGGAACTTCACACACAATTAAAGCGGCATCAATTCAACGCGGCTCCATTCACCGCGGAATTGAATTAAGAGCACTTGAAATCTGGAATAAGACTTATCTCCTGAGGATTTAATGTGGTTTCACTAATACACTTTAGAAGATAATGGGTTCATCTTCCCGACATCCCTGCACTGCCAGGTCTGCCGGGCTCTGGCACAGCCTCAGCACAGCTGCTGCTCCACTGCACTGCAAGAAAAAACCCCAAAACTCTTCAAATCACTGCAAAAAACCCCAAAACCCCTGCAGCAAGTGCTCTGGTGTGTTCCAGGGGGTGCTTGAGGAGCAGGGAAATCCCAGAGCCCTTCCCTGCCCGAAGCCACGGCGGGTCCCCCATGCCCAGGGAGGGCTGGGAATGGGGAAAGTGGGGCTGGGTGGGGTCGGGTGGGCTTTGTTGGGGTCTGAAGAGTCCCCGGAGCTGTCCCCGAGCCCGGCATCGTCCTCCGGCAGCGACAGCGACGGCACGAGCCCTTCCCCAGCGCTTAATTACACGGAGCAGTAATTACTGCAATTCTCTCCAATTGGCTCCCTAATAAAGTCACGGCTCCGCTGGCGGCCGGAGCCCCTCTGAGCGCTGCTCCAGCGGGGCTGGAATTCCCTGGCACAGCTGGAATTCTCTAGCACAGCTGGAATTCCCTGGCACAGCTGGAATGCCCTCCAGGGCCGGAATTCCCTGCCAGGGCTGGAATTCCCTCCAGGGTCGGAATTCCCTGGCACAGCTGGAATTCCCTGGCACAGCTGGAATTCCCTCCAAGGCTGGAATTCCCTCCAGGGCTGGAATTCCCTGGCACAGCCGTAATTCCCTGCCAGGGCTGGAATTCTCTAGCACAGCTGGAATTCCCTCCAAGGCTGGAATTCACTCCAGGACTGAAATTCCCTGGCACAGCTGGAATTCCCTCCAGGACTGGAATTCCCTGGCACAGCTGGAATTCCCTACCAGGGCTGGATTTCTCTAGCACAGCTGGAATTCCCTGGCACAGCCGGATCGGTGTTTGGAGGTTCTGAACTCCTGACCGACCTTGATTTTGGGATGTTTCTGAACAGCCCCGAGGTGCCAGGAGCGGGTTCTCTCCGGGATGAGGAATTCCCTGCCCTGCCCCAGGATCCCCAAGCACTGACACTGCTCTTGCATCACACAAAATCCCCTGAGAAAAAAGGTTTTTATAGGGGGTTTTCTCCCTTCCACCGCTGCTGCTGCACTCCTGAACGGAGCAATTAATGTCGCACCAATAATGATTCCCCTGGATGCCATTCTCTGCTCCAAACCCAAATTCTCGGAGGAGCAGTTCTGGGGTACACAAGAAATGTGTGGGTTTGGTTTTTTTTTTGCCTCCTGTCCCCATCGCCTTCCTGCTGCTCCTGCACCCCCTGGGGCTGCAGCTCTCACAGGGGGATCCACATTTTAATTTCTTGATGCTCCATGTTCGTAGCATAAATTAAACTAGAGTCTATTTAAAAGCTAAATACGTGTAAATTTGTCTGTACATCTTAATAAAGGTTATTTTTTAAAGCTCACTGATAGCTTGCATTGGGGGGAGGCATTGGATGTAGTCCCTGAACAGCTCAGGGAATGTCACCTTTAAGACAATACCAGGAGGAAAAAAAACCAAACATATTGTATAAATTAATAATTATCTCTAAAAGAAGACCTAGAGCCTGTTAACCCCCAAACAGCAGTGAAGCACAGCTCTCCCTCCGAGCCTGTTTACATGTTCAAGTGTTATGAAAATAGCCTATAATTCCATTGTTTAATAGCTGTACTCAAGAGGCTAAAACGCTTGAAAACACAATACATTTGGCAAAAATAACTCAAAAACTATTTAGCTTAATTCCGATCAGCATTACAGTAACATGACAGCAATAACCTTAATACGGTAAATTATGAGCGCTGATTGAGATAAATAAAATTATAACATTTCAGTGCCAAGGCTCAGCTCTCCACTTTAGACACGGAGTGCAGCCCAGGCTGTTCCAGCTCTGCAGGAACCTGCACCCGACTCGACTGGGACGTGTGAAACACACTGAAATTCATAAAATTTAAATAAGACAGCGAAATTATACCTTGTAGCTATAGTTATCACAAATAATGTACAGTCTAAATTGCAGCCTGAGCAAACACGATTTCCTGGGTGCCTCTGGAAGCCCAAGGCGGGATGCAGAGCAATTATGAGGAATGAGCACAAAGCTGATTTGCATCTGAATGGCGAGGGGAGGGGGGGGGATGAGAGGGGCGGGCTGAGCCCCGCTCCATTCACAGCACCACAATGCACCAGCTGGGAAAAGCAACTTTATTAGTGTCCCGCAGCAAAATACATTAGTAATTTGTAACCAGGCATTACAATTCCGTGTCACGCAGGAGGATGGGGCCGCCCACGCCCGGGAGGTTTCCGCAGGGATGGGTCCGGAGCTCCCCGGGCACGGAGCAGTGCCAGGAGCGCCAGGGAATTGCCCAGAGGGCTCCGGGGGTAGCCCAGGAAAAAAAAACATCCCAGCCCCAGAGCAACGCCCAGCCCGGCTCCGAGCAGCATCCCCAGCAAAGCCCAGCCCAGGCACGGCTGTGGTGGTTTTCCAGCTGTTTTCCAGCTGTGCTCACACAGCCGGTGCCTGCTGCAATTTCAAACTGCTCTGAGCTTGCTCCCTTCTTCTCCACACAGCACAGATACACTATGACATCCAACGCTTGCGTTAATTTTGAGTAAAAAAAAAAAAAAAAAAATCTAATTTTTTCTCTCTTGATCACCATGATAAACTGAGTCTCTGAGTAGCATGATCCAGTATTAGTGTTAACCATTAGTGTTACTGTAAAATCCTCTTTGGTTATAGAATATTTCATTTAAAGCAAGATTATAAAAAAACAATTTCCAGCTAGAAATCCACCCCTGTAACCTAAAAGCCATCTAAATTACCACACTTCTGCAGGCTGAAGATACACTGATAGGACTTAGAAATCTGAGTATCTCCCCAGGTAATCTAAACAAAGTTATCAAAATTATATTAAGTAAATACATTTGGAGGAATAGCAAATTTTTGAAAAAAAAAAAAAAAAAACAAAAAACAACCTTAGGGTATTAAAAGTAGAGTTCTGGAAGTAGCAGTAGTGGGCTAGAGAAAAAGAGCCCCTGGAGAGCACAGAGCTCTCCTCTAGATGCTCTCCATGGCCTTGAACTCGCTCAGGGCCTGCACGGGGTTCACGTGCTTCTTCTGGGATGCCCTCTTGATTTTGGTCTGGGTCTCGTCCTGTTTCTCCCTCTTGACCAGGGGTTTCTTCTCTGGAGCCTTCATCTTCCAGGAGACAGCTGGGAGGTTGAGGGAGGCCATGCCCTGGGACTTCTGGTACTTGGTGGAGGCCACGTAGGAAGCCTTGACCGTCTGCACCACGGCGTTCATCAGGTTCTTGGCTGCCTGGATCAGGGACATGGCACTGTCCACCTGCCAAGGGACACACAGTTACACACCACGGGACCCCCAGCACCCTGACAACAGCACAGGCCTGCGGGTAAAACTGCTCCAAAACTCATTGATGTTTTCCCTTTGAAACCTGAGGCTCCCAGTTTGAGGCAGGATTTTTCTCTGGATGCTCAGTGGTGACAAACATGACTTTGTGCCACCAACACAGAGCAGGGTTTGCCCCCCTGTCTGCATTTTCCATATCACTGGCAATGGGAACCATTTATATTCTGCCCTTTGCTTTTGTGACTAAGCCTTAGCAGTTGCTCATTCTCTAACGAAATTAATAAAGCTGTAGTAATATCTTAATCACCGATAATAAATATTTCAATTGCCCTAGAATACTAAGTTGTATTGGGAAAGAACACAACTGCATCACCAGCCAGGCCTGGAGCCCTTTCCCAGCTGCTCCTGATTTACAAGAGCATCAAAACAAGGAAAAACATGAATTTGTCAAAGCTGTAGGGCACAGCCAGGACAAAGAGCTGAGACCAGGGCTGGGTGGAGCAGAGGGGAGAGGAGCAGAGTGGGGAAGGGCCCCCCTTCCCCAGGGGCCACTGTCCTGCTCTGGGTGGGACCCCCAGCTTGTCAGGGCCAAATGGGCTGGGACAGGGGTTTGGTCTGGGGCAGGGTTTGGTTCTGGGCAGGGTTTGGTTCTGGGCAGGCTTTGATCTGGGGCAGGTCTGACTTAAGCCAGGGTTTGATCTAAGGCAGGCTTTGATCTGGGGCAGGTTTGGCTTCAGCCAGGGTTTGATCTAAGCCAGGGTTTGGTCTGGGGCAGGTTTGGCTTAAGCCAGGGTTTAAGGTCAGGACAGGGTTTGATCTGGGGCAGGGTTTGGTTCTGGTGGCTTTTCTAGGGCACTGTCCCTTCCCTTCTACCCCACTGTGGCACCTCAGATCCTCTGGCAATCCCCTGTGCTCTGCCCTGGAGTGTTTCCAGAACCCTCCCAGCAGGAGGAATCATCAGAGGCCAGGAGAGCAGGGAATTGTTTTTCTGAATGAACTGTCAGCAGGTGCCAGCTCTGCTCTCACTGCACTCTGCTGCATGGGCAGGGCATCAACGCTGGACTGAATTTTCCTTTCACACAGGTCAGGTCTCCATCTCATTATCCCATGGCAAGCCTGAGCCCCAAAGGACAGGCTGGAGGAGAAGGGACCAAAGCAGGACATCAGATGCCAGGAGCTTCTATCAGGAATTTATGGCAGAGGGGATGTAAATCCTGCAGGCACTGAGTAACTGCACAGTAACACATCTCCTGCTCTGACAGCTTCAGCCTCCCAGCTCCCAGGACATGAGGAGCAGCACAGCCCAGCACAGCCCTGGAGCTGCTCTGGGGGCTGGGAAGGGAGCAGGGGGGGCTGGCAGCAGCTCAGGGACAGCACAGCCCCATCACCCCCAGATGTGCTCAGGTCCTGCAGGGATATCTATTGCTGCTGCTGCCCCAAAGCTCTCCTTCCACAGAGCTCCCTGGATTTTGGGGGAAATCTGTGCTGAGTTGAAGCAATTGAAATATCAAACAGGGTTTCACTGCAAAGTATCAGTGGCACAGGGTGCCCAGAGCAGCTGTGGCTGCCCCTGGATCCCTGGCAGTGCCCAAGGCCAGGCTGGACATTGGGACAGTGGGAGGTGTCCCTGCCATGGCAGAGGTGGCACTGGGTGAGTTTTAAGGTCCCTTCCAACCCAAACTGTTCCATGATTCTGTGGTATCAAAATGGCAGAATGGGGGAAGTTTTTTCCATTTGCTGATCAGGATTCAGGGAGCAATTCTGGACTATCAGCCAATTCTGTCTCCCAACCTCCTTCCTCAGTCCTGGCTGGGCAAAAGCACCAGCGACCAAACGTGCCTGTGCAGGGCAAGGAAGGGTATGCCAGAAGAAATTAAGAATTTAGCTCCACTTCACTCCCCCCAAAAATATGTCATACAGAATCCTCTTAGGAGGAAGCATTACATGAACTACAGTGAAAAAATTATTTGCAAAGTAATGGCTGGAATAAGGAAGCAAGCTGGCCTGGGGCAGCTTCCAGCTGTCAGAAACCAGAGCAGCCACTAAAAATCCCTGCACTCTTCAGGGCACAGCCATCCTGAAATATTAACATCTCTGGAGCACTGCAGGACCCCAGCATGTTCCAAGGCTGTGCAGAGACATGGGGCAGGTTCAGCTGTGCTGATAAAGTGATTTAACCTCACTAAGGGTGAAAAGCAGTCTGGAAAACAGATTCCACAGAGGTGAAGTGGATGTGTCTACAGACACTGTTGAGTCAGGAAATGTGAGGTCTGTATTTTCCCAGCAAGCACAAACAACGAGGCAGCAACACAAACTCTGCATCCATCAGAGCTCTGCCTGCCCCAGCATCTCCTGTGTGTGTTCTGAGCGTTTAACACAAAGCTCAGCTCAGAGCTGCCATTCCCTGAGGCTCTGTGTGTGCTGTACTTACCCCAGAGACCACGAGCTCCCCACCCAGGTTCTGCACCTCGGCCTTCACCTTGCTGCAGATGTTGAGCTGGTGGCAGTAGAGCGCGATGCGCTGCAGGTACGCCAGCAGGTCCTGCTTGCAGGCTGAGTCTGGGCACTGCAGGGACACAGGACACGAGTGGGCTCCAGCAGCCACCAGGGCCTGAGCCACAGACACAGAGAGAGACAGAGACAGAGACACAGAGACAGAGAGACAGAGACAGAACCACAGAGATAGGATACAGAAAGCCAGAGCTAGAAACAGAGAGCCAAAGCCACAGAGAGCCAGAGCCACAGGGCCAGAGCCACAGAGACAGAAACAGAGAGCCAGAGAGAGCCAGAGCCAGAGCTACAGAGATCCAGAGCCACAGACGAGACACAGAGACACAGAGCCAGAGCTACAGAGATCCAGAGCCAGAAAGCCAAAGATAGAGAGCCAGAGTCAGAGCTACAGAGCCACAGATCCAGAGCCTAACCCAGAACCAGAGAGCCACAGAGCCTGACCCAGAGCCAGAGCCACAGAACCAGAAACAGAGAGCCAGAGCTAGAGCCAGAGCTACAGAGCCAGAGCCAGCCAGAAACAGAGCCAGAGCCATAGAGCCAGAGCTACAGAGCCACAGTTACAAAGCCAGAGGCATCAAACCAGACCCAGACTCACAGAGCCTGACCCAGACCTAGAGCCACAGAACCAGAGCCACAGACTGGGCACCTCCCCTGCAGCAGGGCTGGGCTGGCAGAGCACTGCCCTCCCTGCCCTCCCTGCCCAGCTCTCAGAGAGCTCAGTAGCACAAAAGGCACCTGAAACCCAGGAGCCAAGGGCAGGAGCAGCACAGGACAGGCTCCTTCCAGCTGCCCTCCCAGGGAGGAGGAAGAGGAGGAACAGAAGGAAGAGGAAGAGAAGGAGGACTATTCACCCTCCCCAGAGCAGGTCTGTCAGCTCTAAGAGGTCCTTCCTGCACTGCACAGGACACAGCAGCAATGGTCTGACACCCAGGATCTCCAGCTAGCAGATGTTACCAATTCCTCCCTCAACACTCAATCCTCAGTTTTCCAAGCTCAAAAATGATAAACCCAACAGCGACTCAATTACATGCAGAAAACAGATTTTCCTGACTCCTGCTCCCATTTTGTAGCAGTGGGGAAAGCAGGTTCCTCACCAGGCACAAAATGACATTTTTAAGGTGTTTGCTGCCACACTCATCCTTAAGTGATGAGGAACTTTTCCAGCTTTGCACAAAAGGCTCTGCAGGAGCCCCTGTGTGCAGTTTGGGGAGGTGGCATTTTCTGGGACAGGACCAAAGGATGAGGCCTGGATTTCAGAGCAGAGGAGCAGGCACAGCCCAGAGCAGGCTGTGTCACACACGAGGGCTCTGCTGCCCACAGCAGCCCTGCAGCCCCTTCAGGAGCAGCAGCAATGGGGTGCCAGCAGCAGGACCCCCATGAGCCACCCCAGGGGCACCCCACATGTTCACACACACACACACAGAAAACACCAACAGCTTCACATTTATGTGATTTACATCACACTGGGTCACAGCCCTGCTCTGGAGCCCTGAGAAGCATCACTTGTACCCCCCAGAAAGCTCCTGCTCTTTGTTCCACTCATCATCTCATCCCCCCAGCCAGCATCCACAGGGCTCCTGGACAAAACTCCCACCACACTCCCACTGATCCCTGTTTTCTGCTCCAGCCCAGCAGGATTGCAGCTGTAGCAGTGAATTCACCTGGAATCACCCAGGGACAGGACTCCAGGCACACCCTGCAGGGATCTCCAGCCTTCCAGACAGCTGCCCCCCACCCAGAGTCATTTAAGAGCTCTTTTTTACACACTCCTGTTCACAGCAAAATCCCATTTCACCTAAGACCCTGATCCTGTGCAATGGACCATCTGATGAAGACTCAGAATGGACATGGCATGACTGGGAGATTCATCCTCACCTCTCCCTTACTCAATGCTTCACTCCAGCTCAGGGTTGTTGCATTGCCATGCAGTAAAAAATCAGGTAAAAAATCTCCTCCTGCCTGTGAGCAACAGGCTGAGCCCTGATTCTCCCTGCAGACCTTCTCTCCTTAGCTAGGAGATGGAAGCAGAAACTTTTCTTTGTATAAAAGAGGAGCAGATCGTGGTGCACACGCAGGGATGTGCAAACAGAGTCTCACTCACACAGAGCATTTCCTCATTTCCTCCCAACATCACCTGGTCTGCCAGCACAGGCATTTCCCCCTGCAGTGAAGGTGAGTGCAGCTAACACACACATTTGGTTTTTTCCAGGCCCAGAACAAGTGGCTTTGGTGAGGCAAAGTGCTCTCTGTGCTGAGCAGTGATGTGCACACAGAGCTCACACACACACAGGGACACTGCAGTGGGAGATCTGCATGGCTTTATGGCCATCTGACCCCTCCAGGAGACACTAAACCACCTTCTCAGTCCCAAGGAAAATGATGGAACACCCCATGTCCCTCCAAGTCCCAACGTGGGCACGCAGCTTCCATCAGTGCAGTGAAGCCCTGCCTAACAAAGCAGCAAAGCTGGATGGTTAATTTTTTAACCTAATCAATATTAGTCAGCAGTAAAAGATGTTTTAGAGCAAGTCCACAAATAGCCCTGGCCAAGGAGCTGATGAAAAGCTCGAATTACCATTTTGGAAACTGCTCTCCATCTCCCAAAGAGCTCATCTAGCACAGAGTGGGCAGCACAGCAGTGAGGGCTCCAGGGCTGACAAATGCCAGGCACAGCACAGGGGGATGGCTCAACAATTCCAGCTGCTCTCTGGGGCTGGGAAACCCTGCAAGGAAAGAATCTCAAGGCTGCTGTGCACCATCACCAAGAGCTGAGGAAGGCAGCAAAACCTTCGTGGAACAGGAATCATCACTGGCTATCAATGTGGTGTGAGATGGAAAAGCCAAATCCTCTGCTGTGTGTGCTATTTCTGCAGGCAGCACCGAGGACTCAGCTCAAAGACAGATGAGCTTTAAATGGAGATGTAACACAAGATAAAAAAGAGCATCAACAAAAGCACTGCGGGTGCCTGCAGGAGCCCTGTCCTTTCCCAGGCAGGAGCACTCGGATAAAAATCAAAAAACCCAAAAGGCAACAGTTTGAACACTGATAAAAATGATGACATTATTGGATTAACCCACAGCCACAAGCTCCATCTGCAGAGCTGCCATGGGAGGATCCCCAGAGCACAGCCCAGCAGGGAGTGCAGTGCAGATGGGAATTAAAGAGTTGGGGGGACACCCCACCTTCCCAAACCCCCAAACTGAGCCACACACTCAGGGAAGGTCACTGCCAAAAGCTGAACTGTGACCCAGGTCAAATCCAGGCTGCATCCTGGACACAGCAAACACCCCCCACATTCAGTTCCTGCTGCCCCAGCTGAGCCTGCAGAGAAGCAGAATCACCAATTTCTCTCTTTTTGCAGAGAAAAGGAGCAGGGGAACACAGCAGAGCCCTGGTGGTGAGTGCTGATGGACACAGCCCATCCCCATGGCTGCAGGGGAGAGCCAGCAAGCCCAGAGCCTCTTCCTCCCACTGCCTCTCCCTTTGGGAATGGGCCCTGCTGCAGCAGGAATTCCCAAAAAAATGTTTTGGGGGTCAGGATGGGCACTGACTGCATGTGCCAGCAGCTGCCACCAGCCTGTGCTCAGGGTCCCCAGCCCAGGCAGGGACCAGTGTGCCCAGCAAGAGCCTGCTGGAGCCTTTTACTGGGAACTGGGGCAGCCCCCACACTCAGCCCCAGCTGCTTCCACTGGACCATCAGAACTGATGCAAATGGATGATCAGAATTGATATAAATGGTTTATCAGAACTGATGTAACTTCGGCCTCCCATTGCTATGGAAGGAAAGAACAGAAATTTCTTTTGGCTTTGTAGGTGTTTCCACACTGGAAAAAATAAATAATGGAGAGAGGCCTTGTCTTGCTGCAAATCTCTGCCATGTGTGCTGTGCTCAGAACTGCTCCACATTCCCCTGCTCCCAGCAAGCAGCAGCTGCTTGGAGGGAAGGAAAGCTCAGGAGAACCTGCAGCTCATGGCAGGACTCTTCCCAAGAGGCAGGGAATTCCTGGGACTTCCAGGGAATTCCAGCTGTTGGATTGCAGAGGAATGAGCTGCAGAAGGGCCTGGTGGCACCAGGGGTCACAGCTGTGGTGCCAGCCAGGAGCAGGGACAGCAGGATCAGTGCTCAGAGCTGTCACACTGCTCCACATTAACACATTTCTAAAGACTATGGGAGCACATCTAATGAAATATGCAGGCTCAAAGTATTAGCAGAGTATGGAGTCAGGAAAAAGCTATATTCTTGTCAAAATGACTAACTGTACAGTGCTGCTCATATTTATCTTCAAACATGTGCTTAATCTGTTACATTTTTAAGGACCTTGCTGCTACTAAAAGTACTTTTCTTTTGTATTTTGAAATGGCTCAGTACAGAAAACCATACACTAACTTTGCATAAAACATGTGAATAAAAAAAAACCAAAAAACTTTGTAAACGTTCAGCCCAAGCTCCTCTGAGACCTCAAACACAAACTGCTCCTTGCTTCATTTACCTGCATCAGCAGCACACCTGGTTCTTGCAGAAACAAGGCTCTCAAAGTGCTGTAGCAAGGAGAATAATTTGAAAAAACACTCCTCAAATTTATGTCCCCATTGAACATTTCTCACTGCATCATTAATGAACGAGGGTGTAGACAAGCACCTCTGAATGCAACATTAAGGGAGAGTCCTGCACTGCAATGATTTAATTTCCAAGTGACACTGGCTCAGTTAAAACCTTGCAGTACAAATTTCCATCCTGAAAAGGCCTGGGAAGCAAAGGACAACTGGAGAAAACAAAGTTTGCTCCACGATCTCAGACTTCACCTCCCTGCATTTCAGAATTTCTCTTGAAGGTGGAATATTATTACTAATGTTGGTTTTGGGTGTGGGCTGAGGCCAAAGGTGCTCTTGCTTGGCCCAGTTTTGAAGTGGCTCAGGACAAGCATTGCATAAATCAATCCCTGAGCTTGTTCCATCCTGTCAGAATTCCTTCCAAACACTGGGACAGCACAGCCACGCTCAGGTCACTGCAGGCCTTGCTCCAAGTCTTCAGCAGCTCTGACCAGACAGTGAAAAAACCCCAGAGAGCTCTGACACCCTCCCCACTCCTCTGAAAATTCATCCTAAAATGCTGCAAAGCAATGACAGGAGCACAGGGCATAAAACCAAGTGGCAAAAGTAATGGATAAAGCAATGGCAAAATGCAATGGCAAAATGCAATGACAAAATGCAATGACAAAATGCAATGGCAAAATGCACCAGCTCTACCTAATGCATGTTCTTATCTAGAAACTTCCCAACAGGCCAAGACACAAACTTGCACCACTATTTTTTACCTTTAATTTTAGTTTCTTAGCATGCCAGGCTGTGGATAAACTAGTACATGGTTTATCTTATAAATGCAAGCAATATTTTTATTATAGCTTTATTATGTCTAAAACTATGTTGTTGGAACCTCCACAGAACTCCTAGTATCTAGGATAATGTTTTTTAACTTTCACTAGAACATGTACTACTTCTTTGGCATTTAAGGCCTTTATTCACTAAAAGCACTTAAAATGAATTCTACTTGCTTGCCTGCTTGCTCACTTATGCTAAAACCTAAACTTTTGCCTTATATGTGAGTGGCTTAACATAATCTATCCAAAGGTTTTAATTCAATCCCTGCACTCTGATTCCTCCTGACTCACTGACTCCCAACAGATTCCAGCCAGGGAGCTGCTGTGTCACTGCTCAGGGAGGCAGGAGAGCAGGGAAAAAAGAAGAGAAAATCAGTGAGAAGAGCCCCAGAGCAAACACATTCTGATGTGGCCATCATGGCTGCAGTACAGAAGAGCTGCCCTGGCTCAGGGGATGTGACTCACGTGGTCAGCAATGGTCCTGCCCAGCTTGTCCATCCTGGAGCCAGCCTCTGCAATTTTCTTGGCTGCACTGATCACATCTGACGTGTTCTTCAGTGGGCCTTTGCCCCTGCAAAACAGAGCACAGGTTCCCCCCTAGCACCAGAAAAAAAACCACAGCAGTGACTTCTGGGTGCCTTTTCTCCTTCTGTGCTGGCAGTGCCTCCTCACCCAAAGGGCAGCAAAAGGCAGGAGCTGCAATTCCAGCACCTTCACTGGCAAGAGTTACCCCCTTTCAGCTCTTCCCCACATTCAGCTTAAATCCAGGAATAAAAACATCTGAAATTTCACTGCTTTGTGCAGCTTAATGATGATAAGAGGTAACATTTTAGAAGACGGATTTGCAATTTTTATGGAATGGAACATGAAGTTTAAAAAACAGCGTTATATAAAATCTGGTAAATTAATTTCAAAAGGCATCAAAAACCATCTGCAAATAACTGTACTAGGAACTATTTCTGCAGTATGGCAATATTGAGAAGCTCATAGAATTTAATGCCTGCAAAGAACTGAACAAATATATATATATCTATTTTTTCCTGGGGACAAGAATCACCCTTAAGAAAGAAAGAAAGACAAGCAATAACTGCTGTGTATCTGTAGATCAATTTAAGCAGTTATTACCACCCAGCCACTGCACAATAATGCATCTCCCCAGTTCATATGCAGCTGGCACAGGGCACCATTTAAAGGAAATGAGAAGAAGTGAGACTCTGAGGAGAGCCTGAACTGTGTGTCACTGAAAGCCCAGGCAGCTCAGGGTGAGCACAAATCCCAAATGCTCACCTGGTGAAATCTGTCATCTCCATCATGATCATGCACATCTGCTTGGCCAGGACAATGATGTCATTGCCACTGTCATCCCACTTGGACACTTCAGCATCCAATTTACTCTTCTCCTCCTGGAAGCTGGCCACCTGCTCAGCAATCTTGGCTTTCTGCTCCTGAGGCAGCTGAGCCATGATAGCCTGCAACAGAAGAGGGTTTTTTTGTTTTTTTTTTTTCTCACATGGCCTCCTGCTGCCTTATGGAGGCTTTTTGGAACATTTCACTAATAACCAATTTCAGTCATGTAGATGGGGGATAAAACTTTAATAGCAATCCTCTACCTAGAGGCTTTACAGAGCCATTTGCTTCCATTTTGAATCAAAGTTTATATTCTTTTTTTAAGAAAAAGTGCCCAGAAAGACAAGTTGACACTTAAAATATGAGCCTTTGCATGATAAAGCTGTTAAGACTCCAAACAAATTTGCCACATATTACCATCCCTCAAAATAAAACTGCAGGAAGAAGGAGGACTTGTCTTTTATAGAAAATGTCAACGTTTTATAATTAAGTTCCACTTGGGTATTGAGGATAATAAGAAATATTACCAGTCTCTTCCCTGCAAAAAGCTAGCTGCACTCTTTTGAAACATGCCTGCTGAGAAAAGAGTAAGTGAAAATAAAGAGTATGTGCTTACTCCCAAATAAAATCTCTCAGACTGGGTTTACAGCCTGTGTAAGGCTCCACAGCCTTGCCTTCATAAATACTGGGAGCACAGACTGCCTCCAGGAACAGGCAAAAAGGAGCTTTTGGTTCTAAAAACCCCGTGGCAGCAGCTGTGCTAAGAGGAAAAATGAGCAATGTGTGCATTTAAATAGAAAAAGGGGTGAGGGTCCAGGCAGAGAAAATGCTTGTGCAAGGGAGGGGAGCATCAAATTCCTCCCAGTGAGTGGAATTCCCAAGCCAAATTGGCACAAGTTTGATAAATAAGTTCTGGCTACTTCTTGCCTGGCAGGAAGAGCCTCCACCAAGAAAAAAAAAATAAAAAAAAAAAATCTGCCATGGCACTTTCCCAAGAGTGTAAATTGTTATCGATCCAGAGGGGCTGTGTCAAATAAAAGCAATAGGTAAGGGCTGCTTTTCCTTCAGTGCACTGATTTTAGGGTTTCACCTCTTAATGATTATTTATTGCCTATCAATGCTTTCATTTTTGAGTAACAGGAAATGCAGTGAGTTGAAATGATTTCATTTCTGAGCTCCTCTCAACTGTTGTCTTGATAAATGCTCAGTGACCAAACACACACCAGCACGTGTGTGAGGGGACGTTTTGGGAAGATTTTTTTGCTCATAAAGTTAATGTTTGTCTGTTGGAAATAACATTAATCCAATGGAGTGATCTGCCCTGTGCCTCCCTGCAGAAGCTGCAATGTCTGTGATATCAAAATGTGATGTAGTTTCTTGGTACTAAAAGGGTTTTGATCTTTCAGAATAACCAAAATAAAGCACAGATTTCTCACATCCATCAGACCAACTGCATTTCACTCAATCTCCTTTGCAGAAGAATGCTGGAAAAAACCAATGCTGGAAACAAGGAATGGCACTTTACTGATCCAGCATTTTTATCACCAGCCCCCCAAATTTTGGGAAGATTTTTTGCTCATAAAGTTAATGTTTGTCTGTTGGAAATAACATTAATCCAATGCAGTGATCTGCCCTGTGCCTCCCTGCAGAGACTCACCCCACTGCAATGTCTGTGATATCAAAATGTGATGTAGTTTCTTGGTACTAAAAGGGTTTTGATCTTTCAGAATAACCAAAATAAAGCACAGATTTCTCACATCCATCAGACCAACTGCATTTCACTCAACCTCCTTTGCAGAAAAATGCTGGAAAAAAAGAATGCTGGAAACAAGGAATGGCAGTTTACTGATCCAGCATTTTTATCACCACCCTCCCCATATTTAAGCTGGGCTTTCAAAGCAAGCTGAAGTGTTTCTTGAAGGCAGGTCAGAGGTTTTTTGTGCCTTACCCTGGCACTCTGGCCAGCAATGAGCTGATCATCCTCAGTCTGGATGCTGGTTCTGCTTCGGACGTCGAAATCCTCGGTCTCAAAGTCAGAATCATCCAACTCTTCAGGAGTCTGAGGAAAAAGCATTCAGGCAGAGATTTCATGGCTCTGAAAATCAACTAGAATATTGTTTTTCAAGCAGAGAGAATGGGAATCAGTGGAGGTAAAAATTATTGCATGTTTTTAACAACAAGGTAAATACAGGGACAGTATGCAGCTCTGAACACGTGTGATTTTATGTGCTTGACTGCTCCTGTTAAACACCATAGGGATCCCCAGAATCACACAGCAGTAACTAAACAGCTGAGATTTGTCAGGACATTTAATGCACTCAGCATCTGAAAGGCAGAAAAAAAAGTTCTTGCAAAATGAACAGAGCTTTAGCAAGTTGATTAAATGTAAAAGCTTCACTCGAGATCCTGGAGCTGGAATTACACACAGCTCTGAGGGCTGGTTCAGAAGCACAGACAGTGTCTTCAGCACAATTACAAATCAAAGCATTGACTAAATTAACAACAGATAAAATATCTCAAAATTTATCCTTACCCCTCAGGAAAAGCTGAAAAAATTCAGTTACTAAGGGCCAGCTTTTATGCTGTAGGCTAAACACATCTGACCTAATTCCTGCTTGCCTAGGATTTATTTTTGCTACTGCCAGTCTGTAGCTGGCAAACTTTTTATAAAGCCTATCAAGTTTAAACAGCATGTTTGTCAAAATACTACATCTTTGCTAAAGTGGCACTTCATGAGAATTCTCCAGAGCTGGGTCAGCAAAGAGCTTCACTGATAAATACAATAAATTGTGATTAACAGATAAGATGCAAATAAAGTCCCTTTCTTTAGATTTTTTTTTCCTATGATTTGAATTTCACAGACTTGTCTTCCACTACAAGAACTTTGTGATACAGTGAAAACAGAGATGGACATGCAAAATAATTGCTAAGAAGCAAAGGTGAGTAGGATGACAATCAAGATTTTGGGTATTGCAGCCTCCTCCACAAAATCCAAGAGGGAAACACAAAAGAAGTAGTTCAGTGTATCAGAATTAAAAAAAAAAAAAAGAAAAAACATGAAGAGAACAGTTCTGCTGTACATGATTCTGTCTGTGACTCCTCTGCCCATCCCTGCCAGAGCCCAGGGACACACAAAGTGTAATTCTGCTTTTCCAGTGCCACCAAGGGCAGAAACTCCTCTGGGCAGCAGGGAGGGGGGAAAGAAGAGTTTCTCTTCAATAAATACAGATATAGAAGATGGTAGTTTTGAAAATACCCTGCACAAACACAAAAATGAGGAGTTGCAGTGGCTTTTCCTGCTGCTCCCTGCAAAGAGCAGGAGTCCCTGGACAAAGCTGAAGTGAGCAGGGCTCCACCAAACCCTGGAATCCCCATTTGGATGGCTCTTTTATCCCCAAATAAACTCTGCATGACAAGTGCTAACATTTTAACTCCTTTCTAGGTGGCTGCTGAGTGCCCAGGGGCAAACCTTGGTGTTCCTGGCACTGCCAGCCCAGCTCCCTGTCCTGAGTAACAAGGGATTCAGCAGGGGGGGAATCACATCTGTTTGCCTGAGATCTTCATCTACTGCTGGCTACAAATCCTGAGCTGGTCTGAAAAAAAAACCTCCATGGGCAGCACAGATGTGGTTGTCAGCTTTTCTCCTGGTTTCTCATCTGATCTTTTGCTTTAAGCAGCAAACATGGAAGATGCCATTGCAATGGGTGCTGTAATCACATTTCTTCTGGGGCTGTATGTTCTTGATTTACTGCTCACCAAGCTGCATCTGCCATGGTCACCACTCTGAAAGATCAGGGCACTTCCTCAGAGCCAAAGGAAAAGAAGAAAAAAATGAATAAACCCCTATATTTAGCTTTGCTATGTCTGGCTCCTGCCCATTTTTGCCCCAGTAAGATCCAAGAAATAGGTCCAGGGGTGAGCTTCAACCAGAACTTCCTTCAACCAACTGTGCCCTTCTGGGTCTGGCCTACCAGAAATTTTAGGGTTTCCAAGTCACATCCACTGCAGGCACACGAGTCAAGGTCTCTGTGAGCTGCCCCTGTTTACCCAGGTTAGCCAATTAACAAATTACATGCTCTAGGAACTACAGACCAAACTCATCTCAGCTTCTTTTTGACTAACTAACATTAATTATCACAATTTACTTAATGAAGAGCCATTAGGTTTTATTTCTAAGCTCTCAAAGCATCAACAAGCATCTATAGTTGGGAATTAATTTGCTGTTGTTAACTGAAAGGTCACTGATTTTAGCACATTAGGGAGCCAGGCATTACCATGAGATTACAAAAGATGCATGAAGGGTATTCAGCATCACAACTCGGGCCATCATCTCAGCATATCCACCATCTTCCTTTGAGTATTTTTTTTGTTCCTTTTCCTCCTAAGCTAACAGCTTATCTTCAACAGCCTCCCAAAAACAGAGCCCAGGGGATGGCAGGGACTGAGGCAGCAGTCAGCATTTCATCCTCCACATTCAGACCTAAGGAAAACCCAGATGGGGACCTGGGTGGGCTCTGGGAAGGGCATCAGGTGCCACAGGAAAATGGGAAGAGCTGTGGAGAGCAGGGAGGTGTGTGCAAAATGAGAAGTGGTGCCCAGTGAGAGGCTGCAGAGCTGCCCCACAGCAGCCACCTGGGCCAGGTGAATGTCAGACATCAAGGGCCAGGCTTTGCTTTCCTGCCCTTCCTGAATTTCTACAGGGCAAGGCTTCACATCTGCTTGGTGACTCTCAATCTGTGATAATTGATAAAAGATTCGTGTTAATCACGAAAGCATTGGGGTTTGTATAAACCAGAATACTAAGCTCTGAAGTGGAGCATGGACACTAGATAAAGGAAATTATATGATAAAATCATTCTGTTTAAAATCACCTTGTTTTGAATATTATGTTACATTATATTATGTTATGTTATGTTTTCCAAATAAGTTGTATCAGCTCCCAGCTTGCAAAATCAGCCTTCCCAATAGCCCTTCCTGCCTTTGTCTGATCAGTGCTGCCTATCCCAAAAACCAGACTCCCAGAACTTCTCTGGTGGTGATCTACAAGGATGTTTATTCAACCACCACTGCTTATGACAACAAAAAACCAAAGATTATTGATTCCAACGAGAACCCACAGTATAAGAAGAGGCTGCAAACCGAGGTTGGGTGGAGTGTGGACGTTCCCCAGCGCTGTTTGCTCTGTTTATATCAAATAAAACAATCTGAATTTTGCTGAATACTGAGACTTCTGCCCTTCATTTATAACAAACCCAAACTACTGCTCAGCTAGTGAACACCTTTCAGGACTCTCTGAGCGTTAAGAGGAGCCCAATGAAAGCGTGGCAGCTCGAGAGGGGCGGGCAGGAATAGGAATTTTTTTGGTTGGGGGGGGGCAGGCTCTCACCCGGATCATGAGCACGGCTTTCCTGATGTCGCGGATGCCGTCGTACACCAGGCGGGAGGCGTCGATGAACTCGTTCTCGTCCATGGGCTGGGCAGGGTCGGAGCTCAGCGCTTCCACCGCAGCCTCCACTTGCTCCGTGAAGCGGGGCATGACTGGGCACAGAGCACACAGATGTCAGCCAGACCCACCCTGCGGGGGTCCCTGATGGGCTCTGCACCACCTAGCAGTGCTCTGGGATTCGTTTGGTTTGGGGTTTTTTTTTACAGCCAGGATTAATAGAAACACGACTGAGACGATTTGGATGTTTATTATATTCTATCAGAAATGACAGAAAGTGTGACAGCACCTCCAGCTCCTTGCTAGAAGTGGCAAAAATGGCCCCAGCTGAGCCTGCTTCGAGGCCTTTTAAACCTAAATAAACTAATAGATATATATGTATATAGATAGATATATGTACATGTAATAGATATATAGATGTATATAGATAGATATATGTATATGTATATACATAAATATATGTATATAGATAGATGTATATGTAATATATATGTATATAAATAGATTTATGTATATATAATAGATATATGTATGTAGATAGATAAATGTATATGTAATAGATATATATGTATATAGATAGATATAAGTATATGCAATTGATATATATGTAATAGACATATATATGTATATAAATAGAAATATGTATATAGCTAGATACATGTATATGTATATAAATATATGTATATAGATAGATGTATATGTAATAGATATATATGTATATAGATATATGTATATAGATAAACATATGTATATAGCTAGATGTATAGGTAATAGATATATATGTATATGTAATTGATATATGTAATACTTACATTATTTATTTTTTTGACTTAATAATAGATTTTTATGACTTTTAGAGCGACACTTGACTGACCAACCAAAGGTTATTACCTGAGTTCCGTGAAGAAGATGGAAGAAGAAGAACAAAGAAAAAGACACCACCCCAAATTCTCCATCTTGTCCCATATCCACCACTGTACTGTAAAAACCTCACATTTAAAACCCATCACCCAGTGAAAACACACACATCTAACCCACTGCACATCTGTGATTTCTAACTTATTATTCATATTTACAAATCTTCTCCAAGGTTTCAGCTCCAGAGCAGTGTTTTCCTGGGGGGTCTGTGCCTGGAAGCACAGAAAGCTCAAAAACTCCAGATTTCTGAGATCCAACACCACCCAACCTCTCTGCTCCCCATCCTGCCCTGTGGATGTTGCTGACTCTGATTTTCCCAAGCTACTCAAAGGAAAAAAGAAGGGCAAGAATTAATAACAAAGTTTAGCACCTGGTGGTGTGGACAGGATGAGTGTGTGAGGGACGTGATGTTTTGGTAAAAGCATGTTTTACAAGAGCTGTTGCCTTCCTTGGACCAATGAGTTTATTCTATCCTTGATTCAGCAAACCAGTCTATAAAAATGGGTCTGGCCCTGCAATAAATCACTTCTTCTGCTCTCAGGAAGTTTTCTGTGTGTTGTTGTGTTTCTTCTCTGCTCCCTTGCCTTACAGCAACACTGCCTGCTCTGAACTATCCTGGAAGCTGTGCCCTCCTTCCCCTGAAATCACATTTGGTACAGGAGGTGAAGCTAAGGGCTGGTTCAGAAGCCCAGACAGTGTCTTCAGCACAGTTACCAATCAAAGCATTGACTAAATCAACAATGGATGAAATACCTCAAAATTTATCCTTATCCCCCAGGAAAAACTGAAAAATCCAGGGACAGGGAAAAGTTTATCACACTCTGCTAATGGACAAGGAGAAAAGACCCAGAGAAGCCCCTAGAAACTATGGGACAAAATATGAATTTGTTTGATGTTTCCTGCAGATGTACATAGGGTTTTTTTTTTGGGAATAAACAGTCATGCTACCATCAGGAAGCTGGAGCTGGAGAGGCACTGGAAGGGGCAGGTTGCACTGCTGCATTTCAGTGACTCATGGTGCCCCAGGAAGAACATGCCAGAACCAGTTAGAGTCTGCTGTTTCTTCAGTGTCACCCTTGATTCTTCATCAAAGTAATTAAAGCAAAACCAACAACGAGTGGCTGGCACAGCAGCAGCCAGAATCACCCCTTACCCTTATGGATGTCACCAGTAGTTCATGGGGAACACCCTGATTTGGGGTTTATGTGTGGGGCACATGCACCTACAACAGTTCTAAAGATACTTGAGAAAATTTATTTATTACCCTAAATTTATTCTGCTGGGGGAATGTGATCTCCCTGCTGGACCCTGAGCAGCTGCAGAGCCTCCAAGACGAGCACAGCACAACTTCCAAGCCCTTCCCTCATATCTGGGACTCATTCCTGGTGTTTTTGTTTCCCACAGCTCAGCCCATGACAGAAGCACACTCGGGGACATTTAGTGCACAGCCAACACAGCACAATCACACTTCTCACTTTGCAACAGCTTTGCAAACAACTCCCACTGAACGGCATCGCAGCGAATTGAGTTTTGAACGGATTTCACAGGTACCCAGCTGCCCAGCAGCTCTCAAGCAGCAGCAGCTCAGGGCTGCTGGCTCTTGGGTGACCCTTACCTGTGTTGGACAGCAGCTTGGTGGCTTCCAGCACCTTCTCAGTGTACACCCCAGGCTCGTAGTTGTCCATCTCCGAGGTGACCACGTGGATGACGCGGGCGGCGCGGCCGCGGATGGCGCCGGCCGTGCGGTCTAAGCCATCCACGTCCTTTTCTTGGAGAGCAATCACACATTTGTTCACATCTTCTAAAATGTGGTTCTCTGCAGGTCAAAGAAGGAGGATTTAGGTGGTGATGGCTTTTCTGTCATGGCCATTGCTCAGGGTGGGAGCTGCTCTGTAGAGGCTCCATGGAGATGCTGTCGAGCGCTAATGTGAAGGTCACTACGCCCGGCAAAGGTGTCAAAAAGCCATCAGCCCTTCCCCCAGCTGGCCCCCACACTCCTGGCCCTGCTTGTACTCGATTTTACCAAGGGGAAAGCTGAGTTCTGCTGTGCTCTCCCCTGGTTTCTTTCCCTATTTCTGCCCTGCACTGCCCAAGCCCTTATTTCAAATACCTGCAAACCACTCCCCTGGCACAGCAGGGATGGGCACCACCCCAGCACCACACCTACTCCCCTCAACACTCCAACAGACACTTGGTGCACGTTTCCAGCTTCCTCCAGAGTGTTTTCCTACAGGCACACACATTCCAGCAGAGCACATTGCCATCTGAGACACATAATGTATGCAGTGAATAATGTGGAAAACATTCCAGCCACACAGCACTCACTGACTGCTCGGAAAACAAACAAAAAACATAAAGGCAAGACCTCTGTTTGCAATTAGCTTTTTAAATATACATTTTCTGGTTTTGTAAAGAGATATTTTTCCCATTCATCGAGTCCAAGAAACCCAAAATGGGTAAAACCCTTTAAAGGGTTCTGAAATTCTGAAGATGCCTAAGGAAATTGGGATCTTTATTTGGGGGAACCCACCCTAAAGATCTCCCAAGCTGTTATTAGAGACTTCCAAACTCTGTTAGAGAACTCTTTAATGTACCAGGACTAATGTTTCAGTATCATCATCCAACACCAGCATTTGGGCTGCTTGGTAAGAAACCAATTTGGAAACATTTCTGCTCTGTCACTTAAAATAGTTTCCAGTGTTAATTACCACTGACTTAATCATTCTACACTGCCAACCCATGCAAGTGGCTTTTATTCCCTGTGCAGGTAGTAAAAGAGCCATTTTGCAAGAGTTGGGAGAGACAAGAAGCTCCTGATGTTGGCTGGGAGAGGATTTGGAGGAACTGCCTGAAAGGATTGCTGCGGGAAGTTACACCTGATTTACATAAAATTAACACAGCCAGGTGCAATATTGCCAGACTTCTGTAAGTAACCCAGACAAAAATGACACTTGTGAAATCCCTCTGAAGCAACTGAGCCTGAGCAGGTTCAGCTGAGGGCAGGATGAGGCCCTGAGAGAGCAGGAGCAGGTTCATTAATGATTTGACAAGTCAGTGAGCAGGCACAGGAGCCACGGAAAGAACAGAGGGGATTTAAAGAAAAGACAGCCCTGGGAGCTGCAAGAGCCCAAGAAAAAGCTTTGGTGCCAAGCCAAAACACAGACTGTTTATTGCTTCAATTCCTAAATGAATAAATTAACCCACAGACCATTTAAAAGCCTCTCTGGATTATCTGAACTTTAATAAAAGGCATGGAGAAAATGAAGGTGAATATTTAAATGTCTGCTGATCATTTAATGCCTTCTGCAGATGTGAAGTGGCCAAAAAGTCCCTTGTAGAGGGAAATAACCCACAGGACAGCCTGAAAAGGGCCCAGGCAAGTGCAGGACTGTCAGGTCTACCTGCTCTGCTGATGTTCTCCAGCTGCATGAGAACAGCTGAGATCTGACTCTGAGCTGTTTAAAGACACCCAGTGCTCCCCCATCCTACTGGCACACAGAGCACCTCTGGGGATGGGAGAAGGCTGGGGGAGAACCCACATCCAAACCCCCCTGAGATGAGCAGGACAAACATCCCACAGCCACAGAACACAGCACAGGCAACAGCAAAGGCTTCTTGTCCCACCAAAACAGCTACAGGGAAAATGGTGTGGCTGGGCAACAACAAGGTAAAAGGAAAGGTGTTTTTTTTTTTTTCCATAGAAATGATTTTAGACCAAACAAGGAAATACATTAAACTGTGAGAAGCTACAGAATAAAAAGTCACCCACGACTGTCAATCCTCAATCCACTCCCACCAAACACCTTCCACCTCCACCCACCTCCACATTAAAGGGATTAAGCAATGCTTTTCCAAACGACTCTGAGGCTACAGGAGACCAAAATCAAAGAGCAGCAGTGGGGAGACGAAGGCACAGATTGATAAACACAACTGATAAATACAAAAAGATTGATAAATACAACTGGAAATGATCTGATAAATACAAAAAGATTGATAAATACAACTGTGCTTCCCTGCTGCAGCTGCTGGGGAAGGTCTCAGAAACATTTTTGTGCTGAACCTCTGCTCCAAGGGGCACTGCAGGAGCCAGCACTGGGGAGCTCACACATTTGTAAATGCAGGGTTCATCCTGGCAATGTCCACACAGAGGCTCTTCAGAAAAAACAGCTCCACTGAGATGGGCAATGTGTGGCACAAACCTCTGTCAGCAGCAGAGGAACAGAAGGCAGCAAATGGAATGGGTTTTTTTTTAAGAGGGTTTCAGAGGAGATTCAGGTAATTTCAGAACATTGAATTTGACAATTACACGGTGCTATCAGCAAGTGCTCTGAAGAACAGAGATAGTGGGCACACCAACACACCCAGAGTGCTTCAGGAAGGCACTGATAAGAGGGATAAGAATTGCAGAAGGTACAGGAGAGCTCTGAAATGAGGAATAAGGAAACAGGCAAAGACTGGGCAGTCAGGGAAGTGATGACTGACAAAGTGCATGGCAGAACTCTGTCTGCAAACAGCATGGTGAGACAGAAAGGGGGAAAAAAAAAATCTCCACTCCATCTTTAGTACAAGCAGGGGCATCAAATGAAGCAAAGAGGTGACAGTGCAGAACAAGGAGGTTCTTCACACAGAGCACACTTGTAGTGTGAATTCTGCACAGGATGATGGAGGTGCCAGCAGCTTAAAATGGTCCAAAGAACAACTAACAGCAGCTTAAATGAGAAAAATGTGTCAAGGACTGCTCAGGAGACAGCACCTCTGATGCTGGAGCTCCCTGAGCTGCACACCACTCATGGCTGGAAGCACACAGACACCTCCAGGCTGCCATCCTCCCATCCTGAGCCTCCCCCAGACCCTGCCCTAGCTCAGCAGGGCCCTTCTGCTGCTGCACCTGTGGCAGTGCTGTCACCTGCAAGCTCACCTGCAGCACTGTGCTCTGATGAACCCTTCTGCTGTCACCTAAACCCAGCATCCCTTCCCCAAGCCTTTCCTTGTGGATTATTTATCCAGTTCTGCAGCACGAGCTGAATGGTGAAGCCTTTACTTCAGGAGGGATGTGGGATGCCTTACATACATATTTATATATGCACACACTCATGCACTCCTTTAAATTCTGCTTACATCCCAGTTAGTAACTGATACAAACATCCTAATAACCCCAAGCAGCACTTGATATAAATCATACCAGCCACAACTTTATCCACAGAAAAGTTCAGACTTCTAGCAGATGAATTGGAGTTGTGGCATTTATATGGAAAACATTTATCAAAGTTCAAACAAATAATATTTAAAAGAGTATTTATTGCTTTAATATTTTTTTTCTACCATCTCCTTGATAGCAAACACATATAAATAATTACTGAATGCACTTGGATGTCTGGAGTTGTCTCAAACTACATTTCCTGGGCTCCATTTTGGGGGGTGAGCCCTCACTCGAGGTGAACTCTCCTGAGTCAGCCTGCCCCCACCCCAGGAAAGAAACTTTCTCTGCTTTCTGCCCAGCTCCTGAGAGCTCAGCCATGCAACAGATTTGGTTATTTAACAAAAAAAAAAACCCAGTTCTGTCCTAACCTGCAACCCTGGGGTTGTTCTGCCCACAACTCACTCGAGTCTTGTGGTGCTAAACCTGGACTAGAAGGGAAGGAAAGTGATTTTAGTGAGTGATGTCTGTGGTGACTTCAGTGTTAAAAAGCAGCTCAGAGCTCCTGAGAGCAGCCCAGCACTGGGCCCAGAGCATGAGCTGAGGAGCAGAGCTCCCACTCCCCAAATGGCTTTTTGTTTGATTTTTCTTTTCTTAACAATAAAAAAAAATACTCTTAATTCAGGACCTTAATTATTCACCTACATTTTCTAACTATGTTCACCTGGTTCTGACTTCACCCCTCCTCCTGTGAAATCTCTCCTTACAACTGGAGGTTTTAGTTCACTTGAGATGCCCAAACCTTCTTGCACCATGGAAATTAGAATCCCAGCCTGCAGTGGTGATTTGTGAACAATATTCAGACACAATTCACGTGGTTACATCTCCATGTCCTCCGACTAGAGCACAATTAAAGGATGTGGAAATAAAAATGCCCCCATTATTTTTAGGTCACAGGAGATGATAGTGAGTCTTTATCAAGATGCTGATAAAACAGATTCTCTTGGCAAGCACTCTGCCAAATGTAATTATTAATCTATTATAATGATCCAATCTCTTTTAAAAACTCTTAGAACTTTAGTAAAGCTGGCATGCTATGAACATTTTTATTTTAATTAACTTGTGCAACCACAGTGTGATATTCAGTTTTGTTTACATGGCAGAGTCTAAAGTGACCTGAGGGATCATTTTTCCTGCTAGCTCCTACCTGGGACAGAAACATCTTCTATTTCCCCCACAGTTACTGCTGAGGCTTGTCTGCAGCAAGTCATTCATCCTTAGTTCAGCCAGCAATTCCAAATCTTGGGATATAAAGTGTCTTCTCCTTGACACAGATCTGCTGCTGCCCTCACACCTCGCTGGGCACAGGGGGACCCCAGGTGAGGTGTGACAACACCACCCCTCCCAAAGCCCCACACACTCCACAAGTGTCCAAACCACTCCTTTCCAGGACTGAGCTCTGGGGAGGATGATTATTGCTCAGCCTGGACCCAGATGTCTTAGGCTGCAATACAGGATGTGCCCCAAAGTGTGAATTCTGTCCCCAGCTGTTCACCCAGCTGTGGCAGTGATCCTGATCTCTGTGGGGATCTCTGCTGTTCCTGTTCCAGCTGTTCACCCAGCTGTTGCAGTGTTCTTTATCTTGCCCACAGCCCATCCTCCCTCCAGGAGATCTCTCCTGTTCATGGCCATGCAGTCCCAGGGCAGGGCTGATCAAATTCCATCATCCCATTGGGAGATGCTCCAGCCAGGGCAGGAGCCGAGCATTTCCTACCCAGATCAAAGGGGAGATTTGGAACAGCAGAGCAGCCTTTTCCCACTGGATCCCAGAGGAAAACCAGAGCCTTGCACATCATCCCTGCAGCTTTGGAGGAAAACTGCACCTTGTGCAGGAGCCCTGCTCCAGCAGAACCACATCTGTCACTGCAGGAGGATGCAGCCACCATGGAATGGGACTGCACCAACCCTGACTGACTGACGGGGGCACCTTGGATTCTCACTCTGCCCCTGCTCTGGGTTTGTTCTCTGCAATACTGCATTGCTATTTTAATTTTCCTGGTAAAGAACTGTTATTCCCATTCCCATATCTTTGCCTGAGAGCTCCTTAATTTCAAAATGATAATAATTTGGAGGGAGGGGGTTTACATTGTCCATTTTAAAAGAAGAGGCTCCTGCCTTTCTTGTCTCTCACACCAAGAGCCCAGGTTACCTGACACAGCCAGGAAGTCGTCGATGGAGGTGATGTCATCCACAGCATCTGTCAGCACACGGACCTGCCTCTCCCACTGCTCCTTGAACAGATCCATGTTTTCTTGAGCCAGTTTGCTTTGGGGTTTAGCAGCCAGAGCCAGAGCAGCGTTGATGACCTGTAAAACACCACTTTTAAAACGTACCCAAAGAAACAATTACCTCCTGTGTGTTTATCCAATGAACTCGGCAGCACACAAAGCAAGTTGAAGAAGTTTTGAGGAACCTGATGTTTAAATTTTTGCTGCTCTCACATCCAACTCATACGTGCTTCCACGTTTATTATGGGTAGTTATTAGGAGCAAAATCACTTGGCAAGTTTTCACAAGAGCTGGTTTCACCTGTCTTTAGCAGCTCGTGGTAACAAGGTGTTGCTTTCCCAGTGCAGGCTGTGTTGTTAAGTATTTTAGACAGGATGACATTTAGTACACTCAAGGCTGCACTTGCTACTTAACAAAACCTCAGTAAAAAGGTCAAAAAAAGGATTAATCTTATACAGTCTGAAGTAGAAACAATATGCAAATACAAAATTGAAGATGGATTTTGATTTATCGTTTTGCCTTGAAGCTTTACTCCAGATCTTGCCAGTAATTGTTGTAATGACTTCAGATTTCTGCTGTGGGTGTGAACAAGCCAGATTAGCCAGGGAACAGGAGATTCTCCTTCTGAATACCCTCTCAAACCCCAGAACCAGAATTTACACCAGATCTCAGTTTTTCTTAGCAGAACAAAAGCTCCAGGAGCTGCTGGGTCACTGAGGTTAAGCTGTGTCCACTAATTGATCATTTAAATGACCAAAAAAGGCTCTTTGAACGTGGGGAGAAACCAACCTCAGCAGCCTGGCCCTGCTCTTGCTGCAGCAGAGTGACCTGGAAAGGTGCCAGGTGTGAGGAACCAAGAGTGTGACAATCCCAGCCCTGCTCCCAAGCCCCTGAGAGCCAGAGCTAATTAACTCACAACTTCAAGGTGTCATTTTTCTTCTCTACTTTAGGATCATATTCATTTCACAAACTTGTCGACCAAAACATGCAAGCACCAGATGTTCCAGCTTTTCCAAAATCTACCTTCTCCTACCTGCTCCATTTACAAGTGTCACAAACCATTTAAAAAAATATATAACTCACTAAACATGGGAATGATGGTGGTGTCAAACGTGCACTGAGTGAATCAGGCAGGAGGAGATGCCAGGAGTCAGCAGGGACAGGAAAATCCACACAAGGGCTGGGGCTGCAGGTCTGGCTCCCAAACCCAGCCCAGCTCCCTGGCTTTGGTGACAGTGACCAACTCAGGGAGCAGCACCTGAGCCTGAGCAGCTCCTGGGTCTGTGGGGATGAACAGCACTGTCCCTGTCCTCAGTGCCACCACCAAGGGCTCCTCTGCTGCTCCCCTTCCTCCAGCCAGCCCCTGTGTGGGATGTCCCTTTGGAATGTCCCTGCTGCTCTGCCACCCTCACACGTGGAAACTGGAAGTCCTGAAAGCCCCCAAAAAGCCTTGCAACGCCCAAGAAAACGATGTTTTGACTTTTAAAATCGAACAGAAATAGAGGTTTTAGAGAGGCAAACCCGTCCTCTGCTCGAGAGCCCTGATTTGCAGTCCAGCCACTGCCACGTCTCACCCCAGGCTGATGGATGTAATGAATTAACCAGCTATCAATCAAAATCTAGATCTCCAAGGTTTCATGAAGATGAATCTGAACAAGTGTCCTGGAAACAGGAGAGATAAACCAGACAATGCTCTAGGAAATCAGCTCTCACTTTTATCCTGCCAGAAACTGTCACTACAGAGCCAGAGATGGCAGCGAGGCGATACCAAGGGTCAGGACATTTTCTCTGCTTTTCTCAACCTGCCTTGGCCCAAATCAGATATAAAATATCCTGTAAGCACTCAGACAGGGCAGCATTAATGCTGCAGGAACATATGGCCCGGGTCCCTGTGAGATGTTTGTCTGGCCACAGCAGCTGCCTGCACAATTCATCTTGGCCAACAGTGCATGTCAAGCCCAGATGCCCACGTTCAGCACCTTGTCACAGGTAATGGCAGAGCTGTCACCCACACAGGGCTCTGCAACTGCTCCACAACCTCAAACTGTGTGTCCTCACCAAATCCAAGCACGGGAGGCACAGGCTGAATCACCCTCCTCTCAACAGGCAGCTTGCTCAAGTGCAAAAAGTGTGTTTTTTATATATTACAGCAAAAATGTATGGCCAAAGTGGAAGTATTTGATATATTTTATAAAAATGATCAAGCAAAAGCTGTGTTGATCTCCCTTACAGACAGACACTGCTGCAGCAGGGAAGCAGCCAGCAGTGCTGGAGATGGGGAAACCTGGTGGGGATATCAAAGGTTATCCAGGGAGCTACACACAAAGCTACAGCTCAGGAGAGCCACAAAGGTGTGAGTGAGCTCAGGGAGAAATTCAGGGCAGCAGACACAGCTCAGCAGTCTCTTTTTATAGCACACACTCCACATCTCCATGTGCAAAGTGGCCACAACAGGCAGCTTTAGCAGGGGTGATAAAAGCCTTCGCTCTGAGGAGAGTTTAGAATTCAAGTGAGCAAATCATCCTGGATGTGTCTCACACCTGTGCCTGAGGAAACGTCCCAGGGATCTCTGACAACACCCTGAATGTGATCTATTCCAGGGAAAATACTCTGCTATCCAGCACATAGTGATTGATTTATTTTCCAACAGATGCTGAGGGGAGACGTGGGAAAATGACTAGGATGCTGGATCTTAAATAGCAGGACTATGATCCCTTTATTAGCTAAAAATAAACACTCTCAGGGGGAGGAGGAAACACTTTTTTTGAGGCAAGGGATGGACCACAATACACTTCTCCTTCTCCAAAACACACGAAGCATTGGGCAATTACTTTAAAATACCAGTAACTCTCACAGGATGGAGACACACAGAGTTGAAACCTCGGGAAGATCACGACTGGACTATGTGAAATGCAGCCACTTCCACGTAAAACATTTGGCAATTTCAGGGAAATATTTTGTATTTCAGAGCTTTTCAAGATGCTGCCAGAGCACTGTGATCACAATGACTCACTGAAGTTGTACAAAGGAAAGAACCAAACGGGGACATTTTGAGCCTATCCAGAAGGAAATGAAGCACGGCAAGAAAACACACTATTTTTATCGGTGCTTTGTTTCATGTAGCAATTGCAAGCTTGGAATTCGACAGCTCCATGCTCCATATCCTGCTTCCAGGCAGCTCCTTGGAGCTCTCCCCTGCACCTCACAGCTCCCAGCAGCCAGGGCTGGGCAGGCTCAGCATTGCAGAGATTGGAATGAGGTCTCCATCCTCACCTTGAGTCCTCTTCTCAGCCCTTCCCTGCTGCTTTTCCCTGATTTTAGGTTCCCTGTTGATGTCACAGCGTGGCTGAGGCTCTCCAAGGCTCCCTGCAGTGACTCCTGCCTGGGTTACAGCACTGCAGCTGCTTGGCCCAGCAGCTCTCTCAAAAAGCTCAGCTATTCTGGCCAGAAAACACCTGATAACCTCAAATAAACCTGGGGGTAAATCACAGCCACTGGCTCAGCCAGAATTAATTCTTTTAGGCTAAATTTAGGATGGCTTCCAGCCTCAGGTCTACAGCACCCCAGCTGAAAGTCAGAGAGGCCAGAAGAAAGCATTTCTTACAAAGAACAATTCTGAATACTTGGCTGGCATGGCCAAAGGAAGAAACATCACCTGGGAGAGGAAAATTCTCCCCCAGTTATTTGCACTGCAATCCCAACCTGTGCTTTCTTACTCAGGGCTCACCATGTCTGACCCACACCCATTTCAGTGGCTTGAAGCACTTCTTGATTTTTGCCTCAATCCTTTTGATAAGAAGCTTTGGCTCCTGCCAGGACTATGTTCTTCCTGCAGCTGGTTTAGCTTTTTCATTGATTCCTGTAGGATTGATTTTAGGATGTTCCTGTGCCCTAACAAGGAGGACTTTTTCAGTTTCAGAAGCTCTGAGGTGAAGCCCCAGTCCTCTCCCCTCACTACACAGCATTGCTTTACAACCAAAACATCTGCAGTTCCTAAATAACTCACTCGGGCTTGGGGTTTATATAAAGATCTTGACTCACCACATTTCTTGTGGCATTTGGATAATGAGTTGGAAAGCAGCTCCGTGGCCTACAGATCCAGGATACTTTGCATTTGTAAAAAAGAAAAAGCGAATGGAACAATCACCACCTATCAGCTCTCATCTCGGGGGCAGAGGAACACGTGGCACACACAGACAATGCCCCAGTGGGGATGTGAGATCAGTTTTACCCAGGAGGATGTGAGAAGCAGCCCACCAAGCCTCTCTGCCCTTGCCCAGGTGGATTTTAATCCCATATTTTCCCGCAGTAAAGAAAGCATGGCTTGCTTCCTGGCAGTTCCTGAGAAGCTGCTCATAATTTAACTTTACATACACGAGATGCCAGAGTTGCCTGCAGTGCTCACCCTGCTCGTGCCCCTTCCCTGCTCCTCGCTGCGTTTTGCTCTGAGTGTTAAAAATGCTTTATGAGTTTGACACTGAAGTCACTCCCAGGTCCATCCCAGGCCAGGCTTGCATGGCCACGTGTGTGTGAGCCAGCCCTGCACTCCTGCAGTACAGCAAAAAGCACTCTGCAGGCTCTGATGAGCTGAAATGCCTTCGAGCAAAACACACAGCACATTGTTTTACACTCTCACAAAGCTCTAATGGCAGTGACCAGCAATGAGCACAGGCTGATGCACCCCAAGAGGAAGGAAAAGTTTCCTTTGATTTCCAATACTTTGTTCCCGTGTACAAAAGGCACTTTGAGCACTTTGCTTTGCAGGGATCTCTGCACAGATATTTACTTGTCTGGTGGCAGTGCTGGAACGACCCAGAACAGATCCACACTTGGACTGAGTGACTCAGAGCCACAGAATGGTCCTTAAAGCTCATCTCCTCCCAATGGCAAGGACACCTTCAATTAGACCAGGTTTAATTAGACCAAGGCCAATCTGGGCACTGCCAGGGATCCAGGGGCAGCCCCAGCTGCTCTGGGCACCCTGTGCCAGCCCTGCCCACCCTGCCAGGGAACAATTCCTGCCCAAAATCCCATCCAGCCCTGCACTGGGGTTCCAGTTCCTGACGAACTGTCCCTCTCCAGGTTCCTCTCAGCCCCTTCAGATGCTGGAGGGGCTCTGAGGTCTCCACACAAGGTTCCCTTCTCCAGGTGAACATTCCCAGCCTGGCTCCACAGGGGAGGAGCTGCAGTTCCCTGAGCACAGAGCCCCTCTCCAGCCCAGCAGGCACTGTTTGCTATTTGCTATAAACACTATTTCTGTACTGGGTATAGATAATTATTCTATCCACTTCCCCTTCCACAAAGAAAACATTTTCTTTTGGAGCTGAGGGTTGATTTTGTAGTGCCAGTCCACACAGAAGCTGCAAGAATTTTGGTGCCATTTATCTTGCTCCATTTTGCATTTCATTGGCATCAAATGCTGAAACTTTGGGGGGTCTCAGGGACTTTGTGTCTTCCCTGGAAGTTGTTCCACCACTGTGCTCCCCAGATCCTGTGCTGAAACAAAGGGCCTTTACTCACTAACACACTTCTTTTTACAGAACTGAATCCTTTTCCTGCTCTTTGCTTATTTTTATGCACCAGTAACTGTTTGAATTTCTAAAATTGTTGTTTTTCTGGTCAGCCTTGGCCTGTGCTGACAGCTCTTCCCAGTGAGCCTGGGTGATGCAAATCTGCAACCCGAGTGTTAAGTTTTTAATAGAAGCATTTCTACTCAATGCCAATAAAATGTTTCAAGCACCTGTAATTAAACAGTCTGGAGACAGATCTGCTCGTTAGAACATTCAAAAAAAATTCTGACAGTCTTTCAAAGAGATGAAAAAAAGGGGACAATTGTTTGATGTTAAGTCTTTACTGTAAGAAAAATGAAATTCTCTCCTTCTCCAACAGGCACCAGGAAATTGGTGGTGACTGGGGACTCAAGGAAAGCCAAGTCTGCTGCTCACATTTAGCTTTGGTTGATTTGAGGGGTGGTCTGCAGGGTTTCTTTATTTCTCTAAAATACTCCAACTTTTAAACAAAAGTTTCTGGAAGTCTCCATGGGATTCCTTCTGCTTTGGTATTTTGTCTGGGTGTCAGTAGGTGTGATCACATATGAGCCATCTGCCTCATCAGAAATCTATAAGCAGCAAATGGCTTTTCAAGCAGCTCAAAATTGGAATAGAAGGATGTGAACAAGCAGTTATTAAAACAAGATGTTAATATGAGAAGAGCCAATTTATTTTTATTAAAAATGCAATTTTAATCCAAGAATTCTCTGGAGTCAGTTTGATGGGTGAGGCCTGGTGAGCAATTCCCACACTCCAGCAGGTGTGGAGGGGCTTGGCAAGGACCTGGTGCTGCCTGGTGGCTTCCCAAGGTTTCTTTGGAGGATGAGATCTTTGGGATGGGGTGGGAACACATGGGGAACAGGTCCTGTGTGGCCCAGGACAGGTCTGTCCTCTGTATTATGGCAATGTGCCAAATCACTGGCCAGCAGTGCCCTGCTCCCTCTGAAGAGAGAGGGACTTGAAGTTATTTGTCAAATCACCCAGGAATTATTGATGTTGAGTCCTTTTAGGCACTTTTAAAACGAAATTTCTTGATCCAGGAGCTGCTCAGGCTGCAGGGCAATGGGTCCAGCTTTGGACCCTGACCCCAAAATCATTTCTTAGAGCTCTCAGCCTGACTGCAGGCTGGCTGGGAGTCCACAGATGGAGCCTCCATGAGCACAACTCTGATGGCTCAGCTCTCTTCAAGGCATCTTTAAAGCAAAATGCTGTCACCAAAGAGCCTTTGCAGGCTCCCAGAGCTGCTCCTTCCTGCAAACAGAGCACAGACACCAGAGCTGGCAGCGAGCATCCAGGTTTGTGAGCTGGGATGAACAAAATCTTCCCCTAATTCACCACTGGCAAGCTCTGTGTGCAGTGAGAAGGCAAAGAAAAGTTCCCCAAGTGCCCTGTGGGGCAAAGGCAGGCACAGGCTGTGACTCTGTGACTCCAAACCATTGCCATTAACAAACAGTTTAAGCTTTTTTTTTTTTTTTTTTTTAATTTAACTGGACTGCTGGAGAACTTTGCTCCTTCATCTTAACCCCTTCGAGCCCAGCCTGGTCCCCAGCACCCAGCAGGGCTGAGGGAACTCCTGTGAGCTGCTGGACAAAGCTCAGAACAGAATTGCAGCAATTCTGCACACAAAGAATTCGGGCAGGCTTGTAAATCAGGGCTGGAGGAATAAAAACATAGTGACCCACTGAAGCTGCCTTATTTCTGCCCTGCAAACACAGACTAAAATCATCCTAACTCCAGCTCATCCCAAAGCTCCTGCTGCACCCTCAAAAGGGAGCTCTAAATACCCCAATTAAGCCTTCAAGTTCACATTAATTTCTGTGCTAATTGGCTGGGGACCCACAAACACGAAGGATGATTTTACTCCTGAGCTGATTTCCAGTAACAAAACCACGCTAAATAAATTCACTGCTTGTTTCTGCAGAGACCTTTTGATGAAAAAAATTTCTGCATTTTTTTTTTTTCCACAAAGAAAATTTCAAACCTGAGGAGGTCTGAACCCCAGGGTGACACTGGCAAGGACTGACTGCTTGTCAATACCAACAAAACTTCCAGATTTTCCCCAGCCAGCCTGAAGAGTTGCATGTTCCTTCCTCCTGCTGCCAGTTCAATGGCTCCTGATGGCAAGGGAGCAAATTATGGCTCTATTTGAGCTACAGCTTTTATAATTAACTCTGCAGATTGATTTCTGCAGAAATCATTCTTTAACCAGGAATTCCCTACTCCCAGAATGGCCTCTACTCAGATAAACTATTTAAGAGGTTACCTGGGACTCAAGTGCATTGAATTTCAGTTTCATCTTTCAAGCAAGCACAGCAATACTTTGAATTACATTTCATACATTGTATTTCTGTGTGCTACTGGTATCTTGAAGTTCCTGACACTATTGTAATTACTGATTGACATGACTCATTCTAAATCCAGCATCTTCCTGGAAAAATATCACCTGAGCCCAAAAAAAAACCCCTCCAAAAACACACAGGGCATTTAATGTTGGGTTTAACCTGTATCTTATGCCTAATTCACACATTTGTTCAGCACCCAAAAGGATTTGAGAAGCAGCTGTGAACCTCATCAGGAATAAACTGCAAAATAAATAGGTAATTGTCTAAAAAAAAAGAAATAAAGTCTCACTTTGCTGTTCTTGATATTGAGAATCTTTTAGATTGTGGGAATACCCAAGGTTTGGGGACAAGCTGAGGAGGAGGAGGAGGAGGATGGAGAGCTGTGCTGCTTGCTCTGGCACAAGACAAGCTATTGTTACCAGAAAACACAGATGCCATTTGTAAAACAGCTTAGACAAGTGGCCTTAATTATCTCTCAGGATTCACAACATGTTTAAATACTCTTAGAGCATTAAAGAATCAACCCAAGAGCATGTCATGTAATATAAAAGCACTCTTTCAGCTGCTCTGAACATCCACAGTGTCATTCACTAATCTCTTGGTGACGACCCAGAAATGAAGGCAAGACTCTGAACTGAAGGCTCTGAAGTTCAGAGATGTGACCTTTGCAAAGCCAAAATCCATCAGTTCAAGCCCTCGTGCATTTACAGACACTCAGAGCTTCCAGGGTGTGCTCAATGTATTGTCCATAATCCCTGAAGTCCAAGGTTAACAGCTGCTCTGGAGGAGATGTGGCCACACTGGTGACTGCAGCTGGGCCATCCTCTCATGCTGACTACCACGGTGCTTATTTTATCCAGGAGTAGATTTATTTAAATACACACTTAGTTGTTGCAAAAGCAAAGATAGAAGAGTCTGAAATACAACACAATTTCAGCGATGGGGAGAGGAAAACACCCCCACAGACTTGGACAAGCACCAGAAACATTTCGATTCAAAGAGAACCTAACTTTCTTCAGATGATTATTTTCAAAAGCAGCAGCATTTGTTTGGAACACCCTGTGTTAGACACCCATATTCTGGGAGATAACTGAAAAAAAAAAAACAAAAAACAAAAAACAAACTTACTTCAGCCTAGCTGGCTCCTTCAGGAAAGAGCAAGCCCTCATATATCAGGGAAGATGGATTTCTAAAAGCTTTTTCTTCCACATGTTTTGTTCCAGCTGCAAAATTTGACCTTTGTTTTCAGCAGCCATGGCCAGGGTGGGGGCAGAGAATGCTCAGGAGTTGGGAGAGCAGAGAGACACCCTGGGATGGCCAAAGGTCTCCTTTAGGATTTCATGCTTTATTCTCCTCACCTGTTTAACAGCTCAGTCACCTGCAGGTCATACAAAAGGTAAAAAAATCCTGCTCCTCACACTGCCTTCCCCTCCTGCTGGGCTGCCTACAGGTGAACACCTCTCCTCCTTTTGACTGGTTTTTAAAAAAAAAAAAAAAGACCAATACATATGGGAAAAGCTGGAGAAATTCCAAGTAATCCTGAGACAGCACACTTTATTTTTATAAAATGCCATTTTGCCTGTTTTTCTGAGTACCTATTTTCTGCTAGTTCCTCCTTACCAACAACAGCTTATTTGGATGTTTTAGAGCTGAATTTCCTGTTGCTTCAAAAAATGTAAATTACAAGAATCAACAGCACCCTGCAGTCTTCAGGGGTTCATCCAAGTATCTAGTTGTTGACATTTAAAACACCAGGCTGTCAAAAAGGAAGAGGATAGTCTAGTGCTTATATAAACTTAATTTCCTTATTTCCATTAAAAAGTTATTAATTAAAAGGTAGTCTCAGCCAGGCTCACACTGTTCACACACAGCCAACTTCCTCTCATCCTACTCCATTGGGAAGATTATTTGGCATATTTATATTCTACTCAGGCAAAAATAGTATTTTATAATTCATCTTACAGCATGGCCAGGAGCAGTGCTAGCACCTTCACAAGGCACCTCCCTGCAGCACAGGAAACCTCACATTCACCAACTGCAGGTTCTGGAATGTCCTGGCAAATGGAATTGGAGCTGTGACACAAAAATGACCCTTTCACATCACTGATTCCATGGATTTTAAAGCTCCTAAGTCTCGATGCCCATGCAGCATTTCATCCTTGATGTGTACTGAGGGAAAAAAAATCAAATTCTGCAGCAAATCACAGGCAGCCACTGAGAGCAGAGCATGGCCAGAGCAGCACCTGGGGATTGTCCCCTATGGTGACATTTTTCCTTACCTGGGGACACAGGGCCTCCAGCTGGCTGGGGATTGTCCCCTATGGTGACATTTTTCCTTACCTGGGGACACAGGGCCTCCAGCTGGCTGGGGATTGTCTCTTTTTGTGACATTTTTCCTTACCTGGGGACACAGGGCCTCCAGCTGGCTGGCTGACATGCGAACCAATTTCACACCTTCCTCGTTGTTGGAGATGGAGCAGGCCAGGTTGGCAACCTGAGTCACAAAGGGGAGAAAACAAAACACAATTGTGAGATTTGGGGGTTATTTCCTCATTTAGAAAACTTTTGCCTAATTCCAGTGCTCAGTAACTCATCAAGGAACAAAAATAATCCACATTTCTTCTGTTCTAACAACAAATGGCACCTGCTCCTTCTGTACACATAAAATCCTAACGTGTTGGACCATGGAATCCCAGAGTGGCTTGGGTTGGAAGGGACCTCAGAGCCCATCCAGGGACACCTCCCACTGTCCCAGGAATGTCCAGCCTGGCCTTGGGCACTGCCAGGGATCCAGGGGCAGCCACAGCTGCTCTGGGCACCCTGTGCCAGCCCTGCCCACCCTCACAGGGAACAATTCCTGCCCAAAATCCCATCCAGCCCTGCCATTCCCTGTGTCCTGTCCCTCCATCCCCTGGCAATCATCTCTCTCCATCTTTCCTGCAGCTCCTTCAAGGCCACCCTGAGCTCAGCCCAAAGCTTCTCCTGTGCAGGTGAACAATCCCAGCTGTGCCAGCCTTTCCTCCCAGCAGAGCTGCTCCATCCCTCTGCTCATCCTGGAGCCTCCTCTGGCCCGGCTCCAGCAGCTCCAGCTCCTCCCTGTGCTGGGGCAGCTCTGCAGGTGGGGACTCACCTGAGCACAGGGGCAGAATCAGCCCAGGGCTCAGCAGTTCTGGGTGCTGGGGCAGGTCCAGCTCTCACTCCCAGCCAGTCCAGCATCACTGAGCAGGGTGAGTTCTCCCCAGTGGGATGCACAGGAGCAGCACTGGCAGCAGCTGCAGGCACAGTTCCACAGCCCCATCCCACCAGGGTGAGACCCCCAGAGCTGTGTCCCACAGGGCCCCTCTGTGACAGGACAGGTAAAGCCTGGCAGGGCTCCTCCAGCCCTCCCTCTGTGCTGTACTCTGCACATCAAACCAGTACAGATCTTCAACATGCAGCCACAGGCCTCCAAAATTTGACCAGCATCTCTTGTGATGAAAAAAACCTAAAAACTTCACAACCTTGACCTGCTGCACAGCATCACCCTTAACTAGGTCAGCCTGAAGACCTGTGTAAACACCCTCCTTGTGAGAGCAGGGAGATGGGGACAGCACAGAACTTTTTGGTAATTGAAGATATTCCTCATCCCAGAGCTACTCTCAGGGGAAGGAAGTCTGAAATAAGTTACATTTCTCAGCTGACAGGTGAATGACAAGCATGTTATTCTGAGCCATTTGAACACAGAAAACTGTAAAAATAGCAGCAAGTGAACTGAGACTGAACACTGAGTACTGTCCTTCCAGAGGCTGAGCAACCTGCAAAGCCCCCTGTAAATGTGCCAGAAAGGCTTCACCTGGAGCCAGCAGATGCTCACTAACACCACTGAACCAGATTTCTCCTGATACTTTCCTCTATAAGCTGGAGAAATTCCACTCTGCCTTTCATTAAACTATTCTTTGCATTCATGTAAGCAATTTTCAAGTAGTATCTGCTGTTCTACCACATGCTTTTCCCCCTCCCCAAGCCCTTCCCTCACGGCAGATGTTCCCACACAGAATACATTACTGTCCTGCAAATCATCAAGCACGTGCCATTACACTTGAGCAGCATTTTTCATCAATCCCATGATCGATTTGGGGAGCAAAAATCAAGTTCCCACTGCAAAGCACCCGGCCCCTTCCTCCCTGCAGCTCCAAGTTACAGAGGATGGAAAGGAAGGTGTCAGGAGGAGAGGTGTTTCCAGCACAGAACAAGCAAACAAACAGATGTGACAGCACAGATTTGGAGGAAAACAAACTGAAGTTGAGAGAAAGATTGTGCAGCATCAACAACACAGAGCAATTCCTGCCAGCTCTCAGCAATATTTGTGTCCTGCTCCTCAAGTTTCTGCTCCACTCGTGTTTGGATTCAAATCCTACCCAGGCAGGGGTGAATTGCAGGATGTCCCTGGGCTGAGCCAGGGCTCTGTGCTCCTCCTCTCTGGCACCCCAGCCCCAGCCCAGCAAACAGAAACTCCCCTGGAACTGCCTCTCACACAGGGGCTGTGTTTGAACATCAGCCAGTTTTCCTCTACATTTGCCATGCCTTGAATCCCCAGTTGCCAGTGAGCTGCTGGGATGAGGGTGAAGTACATCATGCCTTTGTTTAGAGGCTCACCAGAATCAAAAGACAATCAGATGCCGTGATTTAAAAGTCAAATAAAGATTTTGCTGTTGGTTTAAGCACAGGTCATATTTTTGAGGAACACCGGTTTGCCAATATTTTTTATGGCCCATATTTCCCTGTCATTCCTGCCTCCACAGCAGCATCACAACCTCCAGGAGTGAGGAGAACACAAAGCTCTATTGAGTAGGGGCAGAATAAAAGGGACATTGAAGCACCACAAAATCAGCCTCTCCGATATCTGGAGATGTTGTGCTGTCTCTCAAGCCAAGTGTGATGAATCAAGCACACAGAAACCCTGCTCTGTCTGAGCACAGAGAGGCAAAGAAGTTCATAATGGAGTGTCCCCACCGTGGTATAATGAAAATTTGCTTTTTTGCACAGTCATTTTTGAACAGTCATTTTTCTCCTGAATACCCAACTGATGGCAATTCTTCTTTAGAAAGGGCCCGCCTGGCACTGCCAACCCCGATGAAAGGAGTGTGTGTGTGCCCTGACTGAGGCTCTTTGGCACTTTAAGACAATCCAACTGTTGGCTGCCACATCCCATCCCAGTGCTGTGGCTCCAGAGCTCAACACTTCATCTCAGCACGCTCATCCCTCGCTCTGCTGGCCTGGCTCCTCTGCCAGATCTGCAACAAAAATAAAAAAAAAAAAAAAAAAAAAAACTTCCCAGCAAACTCTGCTGAACATCACAGCCAGGCAGAGACGTGGCAGCAGCTGAGATGACTTCAGAGTGCTGCAGACAGGGCTGTAAATCCACAGCAGTGCAGCTTTACTGCACCCGTGGGAAGGCTCTGCCAAACTACTGGGAAACACTCACAAGGCTCTTAAAATTTGGAAGTTGAGAAGAGCTGCGTCTACTAATTAATCAAGTTGTAAACGATGTTAACAGTGAGGTATTCTAAACTGTCAGCAATTATCAGGTGCTCCAGAACGTGAATTCGGAAATTGCACGTCCCAAATGAGGTGGATGGCTGCAGGATCAAGAAATTTAATTTTAAAAGTACCTAAAAGGACTCATCTTCAAGAATTCCTAGGTGGTTTGACAAATAACTTCAAACTCCCCCTCTCTCTCTAGAGGGAAGAGGGTACTGCTGGCCAGTGATTTGGCACATTCCCACAATACATTGGATTTTGTAGCTGAGATGAAGATCAACTCTTTCAAAGCCCACAGAGCGCTTGGAAATCATACATTTCCAAAACTTCTAAATTAAATAATGCACCTCAAGGGAACAAAAATTTCCTTTAAATCAAATGTGAATTAAATAGTTTCTCCATGTCTCCAACAAAGCAGCTGACTGACATAGTAAGTGGTCAGACTTGATTTAGAAAGAAGAACACTTGTGCTCGAGAGCAAAATAGCAATTGAATTCCCGCTGCATTTGTTCATTCTTACCATTCAATATCATCAAGTCCCTTTACATAAGCACTACTGGCACAGGCATCAAAGGAGACAAAACCACTGCAAATAATGTAATCAGCACAACGAGCAATCTCTTGAAAAAAAAAAAAAAAAAAAAGTTAAAAATACACTGGGAATGAAGAGAGCCCCGAGAGCGGGGCCGGCGCGGCTCAGACGCTTCTTGTGCTGACACACTGATTTAAAAATGCATTTCTCTCTCTTCAGAGTCCACAGCCAAGGCTTCTCTGACCCCAAAAGACAGGGCAGACCCCAAGCAGCTGCTGGTATTTAGAGGAATGAGCTGAAATTTCCCCCCAGTGACAAGTGCAGCCCCAGCCATTCCTAGTGGGAAGGGATGGTGCCAAGGGAACAGCTGGACAGGCACATCTGGAAAGGGCTGCCAGGCACTGAGCAGGTTCTGAACCTCAAATCTCATTGTTTTTAACCGTGGCATCAGCACAGTGCTGTGGGAACCTTGGAAACTGAGAATTTTAGACTTTCTGTGCTGCCAGGCACTGACCCCCAGGAGAACATTGCTTTTTACCTGAGGCTGTGGAGAAGCTTCCAAAATGGAATGTCAGAACTGGGATCATGGGGGTGTAGTTTGAATAGAAATGTGTAATATCATCATGGTGGAAAATTTAGAATTTGTGGTTTGGGGAGGTAGTAATACACATATAAAGCAGGAAAAGAAGATAAAACATGGTAAGTGCAAGATGATTTGAGGTGAGTGGCTCTGGTGCTGGCACAGCCTGGAGGTGAATGGCCCCAAATGCAGCTGGAGCAGTCCCCAGTGGGGTTCCCTGTGCCCAGCACTGGGACCAGCCCTGTCTGATGTCTCAGACTGGTGACTGGGTGAGGGGATGAGGAAAATCTCACTGACTGAGCAGCAGTGTGGATGTTTTGGGGGCAGCAGTGTGGATGTTTTGGGGGGCAGCAGTGTGGATGTTTGGGGGGCAGGAGTGTGGATGTTTGGGGGGCAGGAGTGTGGATGTTTTGGGGGCAGCAGTGTGGATGTTTTGGGGGGCAGCAGTGTGGATGTGCTGGGGGGACAGGAGGGCTCTGCAGGGGGGTCTGGGCAGGCTGGATCCATGGGATGGGGACATTTATTTGAGGTTCAACCAGGCCAGGAGCTGGGTCCTGCCCTGGGATCACAACAACCCCATGGATGCTCCAGGCTGGGGCAGAGTGACCAGGAATTGTCCAGTGGGAAAGGCCTGGGGGTGCTGGTGACAGCAGCTGGACACGAGCCCAGGTGTGACCAGGTGGGCAAGGAGGCCATGGGCACCTGGGCTGTGCCAGCAGCTGGGAAGGGGCTGGAGAATCCCTGAGGGAGCTGGGAAGGGGCTCAGCCTGGAGAAAAGGAGGCTCAGGGGGGCCCTTGTGGCTCTGCACAACTCCCTGACAGGAGGGGACAGCCGGGGGGATTTGGGATCTGGGAACAGGGAACAGGAACAGGAGGAGAGGGAACGGCCCCAGGGGAGCTCAGGGTGGATTTTAGGGAATATTTCTTCACTGGATGCATTGTCTAACCCTGGCAGAGCTGCCCAGGGCAGTGGTGCAGTCACCATTCCTGGAGGGATTCCAAAGCCATGTGGCTCAGTGGTGGCCTTGGCAGTGCTGGGGGAGGGACAGGGGACTCGAGGGTCCCAGGGATTTTCCAGCCTCAGTGATTCCATGGCTCTGTGCCTTTGGAGGAGGAACAACTTTTGAGTTCCTTTTGAGAGGCAGATGCTATCTCAGGGCAAAGGGTCAGCTGGGAAAAGGTTATTAGTAAGAAGATGTACCTCCAATATTAAAAAAAAAAATATTGTACCATCTGTCACAGAGCGATTCCATCTCAAATTCTAGTTAACTTTGACTCTTCAGAATTTACTAATATTTAAATCAAGAAAAACTTGACATTTCTAAAGCTGTTCTTTCTACCATTAGTAACAATTTGTGGCAGAGAAACGCCTCCCCTGACAAGACACAGGTTGTACCTTTTCCACATGAAATACATTTTTTGGGTCTTTTTTTTTTACAAAAAAAAAAAAAACCAACTCAAAATTTGTTCAGATCGTGACTAAGTTAAGTCTTCCAGCAATTAAAAAACTGCAGCAGCCTCAACTCCACAAGTTTGGGGTCAGTTTTAAGCTTCTTAAATGATACTATTAAATATAACCCAGCAATGCTAATTAATAATAACACTGAGCTTGTGGGTCTGACCCCCAATCACTTAAAAGCTGGATTTGATGATCCTTGTGGGTCCCTCCCAGCTCAGAATATTCTGTGGAATAGGGGATTACCTGACAGGAAACTTTTTATTGGAGGACTGGCCAATTGCTTTTCCAACAAAAGTGAAAATAAAATAAAATAAAATAAAATAAAATAAAATAAAATAAAATAAAATAAAAATTATAATCTCTAACACTTCAAACCTTCAAGGATTTTGAAGGTTGACAACTCTGGATTGAGTTCACAGAAACATCCCCCAGGTTTTCCTCCTGCTCTGCAGGTGAAGTTTTCAGGACAAGTTTCCAAAGTGATGCTGCTGCAACCACCCCGAGCTGAGCAGCCCCAAGAAGGCTCTGCAATGTGTTTATTATTGAATAATTGAATGTTTTCAGAGCTGCCACCCATCCTTGCTACAGGCCAGGATTCCACAGCCCTGGCCAAGAGCCAAACTCTCACTAATTGAAACTAATTCAAATTCCTGTTTGAACCTGCAGCTGTAAAAACAGCATTGCAAGAAAGAAGTTTTCTGTCTTACCCCGAGAAAGTTTTCAGTTTAACGTTGAGCAGAATCCTCTTGTAACTGGTGTTCAACAACTCTTACACAAAATTAACAAACCCACGTCCATGTGTACACTGACACTTTGGGAATTTCAACACCACAGAAACCAAGCTTTTCAAAGGTGTTCCTGGCATTTTCATTTCTGATTAAACTTCAAAACTTCAGCTGCTTGTTCTATTTTTTTTTTTTTTTTTTTTTTTTTTTTTTTTTTTTTTTTTTTTTTTTTGCTTTACGTTTTACGATTTCTCTGGGAATGCAAATTCCAACTTTTAAGCAGCTTAAAAAAATCACCCATTTTAAAAGCAAAAAAAAAGAAAGAATGGACAGGCAGCCATTGAACATTTTCCTCCTAGGGATTTGCTAAAGAAAAGTGAATCTGATATTCTCCCAAAACTCAAACAGAGCACAGCTGATTTCTTCCTCCTCCATGTTAAAAAAAAACTTGTCCCCATTCCCTTCACACTGGTCAAGGCTCAGGAAAATTAATTTATCTGCAGAAACAACTGCTCTGGCAAAACTAATGACAACTGAGGACTCTCAGAAGAGATGTGTTGATTATGTAATCCCCATCCCTCTCCAGAAAGGCTTTCATTATTCACTAAGGCCATACATTTATTTATTTACCTGTACACCACACTCAATATTCAAGATGAATCTGAGCATTTGAACATCCAGCCCTAACAGGAGCTGCCTGGGGGAGAAGTGTTACACCCATAGATGTGTTACTCTGACCCTACAAACTCCTCATCCTGCAGAGCTGACTGGGAATTCCACAAACCAGCCCCACTTCTTTAATTCAGGAGGGCCAGGGATCAAATCCACTGGGACTGAGCAGAGCTGCCAGAGTTGTGCTGTCAACTCCTTGGTGATTTTATAGGATTTAAGTAGCTGCATGTGGCTGCAGCTCTACAGAAGGTACCTTGCAAGCAGGAGCTTGTTGTGGGCAACAGAATCCCAATGTATTAACTGAAAATAGCAAAAGTCTTTAAATAAAACAAGGCACAGGCAGACAAACTGCAGACGTAAAAAAAAAAGAAAAAAAAAAAAAGGCACTGGGGAGAAGGAAGGACTGAGCTGCTATTTCAGAGATCTCACACAAACAGCAGAACAGTTTTCATTCCCAGCCTGTTTATAAACACAAGGAGGGCACGTTTCAGCTGCCTGGAACAAAACTGGAAATCCAAGGGTTGGTGCTTTGGACAATGAGGAATGGAGGTTGCACAGTTTGTTATTTCAACAGGCTGGCAAGTGATGGCAAGAGAAAGGAATCACAGACAAAAATTCACAGAATTCCAGACTGGTTTGGGCTGGGAGGGACCTTAAATCCCATCCAATTCCAACCCCCTGCCATGGCAGGGACACCTCCCACTGTCCCAATGTCCAGCCTGGCCTTGGGCACTGCCAGGGATCCAGGGGCAGCCCCAGCTGCTCTGGGCACCCTGTGCCAGCCCTGCCCACCCTGCCAGGGAACAATTCCTGCCCCAAATCCCATCCAGCCCTGCCCTCTGGCAGGGGGAAGCCATTCCCCCTTGCTCTGTCTCTCCATGCTGTTGTAAGTAATATCATAGTATAAAAAATAAATGTATTGTTCAATCAGTATTTCCACGGGTAACCACCTCTTGCTTTGGATTACATCTCAACACTTGCACATTTCAAGCTGTATCTGTGTGTTTAAAATTCCAATTAAAGAATAGAGCTTTGCATTTCCTCTCAGCCTGTCCAGAGCTGTCTCCAAACACCCCTGCAGCTCCTGCTGCCATCCCAGGTACAGCTGTCCTGCAGAAGCTCTGCTCCACACTGCAGAGCTCCTTCCATGCCCTGGAGGAAATGTTCTTCCCCAAAAGAGAAGCCAAGGTTTCAGAGAGTTGCCAAGGTTTCTGTGTTGCCAAGGTTTCAGAGAGAAGGGAAGTTTTTCACCCAGCTGGGCAATGCCAGAGTTTGTGCATCAGGACAAACCAGACCAGGCTGCATTTCCTGAGCATGGACACAACTTCCCTCTTGCCAACAGCAAAGGTTTGCAGGCAGACAGAAAGGTGTTTGGAGAGAATCAATACATCTAGAGCACAAACCATACTCACAGCAGGAAGTGCAGCAATATCTTTATTTCCAGCCTGGATTTTCCTGTCTGCAGACCTGAGGGGAAAAGCAGGGCTGCTACAGGAACACCAGTGTGCAGCGTGGGCACCGTGCCCCTCGTGGTGCAGCTGTGGCAGCAGATGTGACTGCTGGCACAGAACTATTCCTCCCTCAGACAAACAAGCTAAAGTGTTAAAATGTTGTTACAATCCCAAACCACGGTAGTTACACAAGTCTGTGTGAGCTGCCATGACAGCAGTGACACCACTGGTGTGTGATGGAGAGCTCAGCTTCAGCTGAAAGCTTCAGAGCAAAGCCTCAGCTCAGATGCTCCTTAGCAACACAAATACCTTCCCTTAAAATAAAAGTGTTTCTAGTAGTGGTATTTGGACAGGACCCAAATCATTATCCTCATCCAAAAATGTCTCTGTTTATCAAAGTGGAAAGGAAGCCAGGCTGGGAGAGCTGGGGGGGCTCACCTGGAGAAGAGAAGGCTCTGGAGAGAGCTCAGAGCCCCTGCCAGGAGCTCCAGGAGAGCTGGAGAGGGGCTGGGGACAAGGATGGAGGGACAGGACACAGGGAATGGCAGGGCTGGATGGGATTTGGGGCAGGAATTGTTCCCTGGCAGGGTGGGCAGGGCTGGCACAGGGTGCCCAGAGCAGCTGTGGCTGCCCCTGGATCCCTGGCAGTGCCCAAGGCCAGGCTGGACATTGGGACAGTGGGAGGTGTCCCTGCCATGGGAGGGGTGGGATTGGATGGGATTTAAGGTCCCTTCCAGCCCAAACCAGTCTGGGATTGTGTGAAATTGCTCTCCTCTCCCCTCTCAGTTTGCTCATCACTCAGAACATGCTGCCTTCTGATCTGACTAAAGGCTTCCAACTTGGTGCCTATTATTAGCTGCTTAAAGCAGTTTTGGGTGATTCAGACAAGTGCTCGTGGCAGTGGAGCTGGAATTGTCAGTACACTGTGCTCTTCACAAGACGACAAAACAGTGTCAGGAAGGAGCTCCACACACATCTCAGGCACCTCCTCGATGACATGACTGACTAATAATCCAATATTGCTAATGACTAAGATGATGAAAATCCAGACATGCATCAAGGCTTTCACTTAAATATCAAGAATTAAAACGTTCATGCCACATCTATAAAAAACTTCACCCAAAAAGCCACTTAAAAATGCTGTTGGAATTAAGACTTAAATGACTGGAAAATAAAAGAACTCTATTGCTTTTCAGCTGCCTCTGAAGACATCATGGCAACAGCACCTAAACCCAACTGCCCTCACACTTCCTGACCTCTTTTACACAATTCCCTTTCCACAAAAGCTTCTGTTTCCAAAGGAAGAAGGAACAGAGTAAACACAGGGCAGTTTCTAGTGGAATCAAAAGCACATTCATATTTTCCAAACCCCAAACTCATTCACCTGCAAATTCCACCCCTCCACCTGTGCCTTGGCCCAGATGTGCACAGCCCCACAGCAGAGTCTGACTGTGCCTGTGGCACAAATGCCTCTCCCCCAACCACGAGGATTTCCAAAGAGAAAAATTGTCTGTACACAGCTCCATCCCTGCCAGCTTTGTGAGGATTTAACCCCTTCATCTCTGCCAGCAGTTTCACTGCCATGGCCCTGCTTGCCCACGTGCATTCCCAATGAAATCTGGACAGGAAGATTACCCTGAAGTCTCCTATTCCTCTTCCAACATCATCCTTAAACTCTACCAGCATCCTACAAACCCTTTCATACATTATTTGGTGTAGCATTAGAAGATTGGCCTCGAAAAATAACCCTACAAGAACAGAAGTTATCCTATTAAAAGGTCACTTGCCTTTACTTATGTATGATGTATTAAATTTGTATATCCAGTTTTGTTGAAAAATGTAGGAACATTTTTCTGCTGAGACTTTCCTGCTTTTCTGATTATGAATGTAAGGAAAGCATGTTCTACTAGAAGAATTTCATTTATTTATGAATTAGTTGACTAATAAAATGAACTTACAAGGAAAGTGCATCAGCTGTTGAAGAGTGTCAGACTTCAGAGGGCACATTAGAGTTACACTGGTCATTTATTGGAGACATTAGTTTGAAATTGCTGCCAAGGCTATCTATAGACAAATTACAGAAAACGTGCTTGTGCTTTGGAAGAGACATTTTGCTCATTTTGGTCTCCATTTTAAATGGGAAATAACTCTGTCTCTCTTCTCCAGACCATACTGCAAGGACATTTCCCTTGTAATACAAAATTACCTTAAAAAGAAAAGCAATAAAAGACAAACCTGAGTTGGCAGATATTTTTCCCTCTGTAAATGAGAATGCTGGAAAAATAGGTGCTGAGGTGCTCTGGTAATGACCCTAGTCTGGAAAATGCTGGGTTTTGAGATTTAATAAAATTCAGAAAAACACTCCAAGCCAATATCTGAGCTGGGTGCCAAGTGCTCATCCCTGCCTGGCAGCCAGGAGGGGACAGCACTGCAAGGATGAGCAAACCTCCAAAAAGGTTTGGAAAACTCAGTGGGAACTCTGGAAATCAGGGGGCTGACAGACACAAAGGATAATCCTGTCAGAGCAGATGAACTGCTGGATTTGCTGGATTCTTCCATTTTATGTTTTGTCATAAATGCTACCTGGCCATGCCCAGGTAAGTGACAATGAGCAGGGGACAGCCAAGCCTCAGCTCTTCAAGACCATCACGGTGCCTCCAGCCCAAAAATCAGATTTTATTTGAAATCCAAGCTATGTTTTATCCACTTCACATTTTAAAAAAGCCTTTCACATGTAAAAAAAACCTGCAGCTGTTGAGAAGAACATACAGGCTGCAAGTCTGAGCAAATCAGGATAATTGCAAGAAAAACGTAGCAAGGCTTCAGGCTTTGGGAGAGGGGTATTTTTAGATTTTAGACTGAAGAATGACTCCAGGACATTGGGGCTAGACAGTGAGGGCAACAGAAGGGGGAAAATGTCAGAGCAAGAGGCTACAGAAAGCTTATGGAGCTGCAAGTGCCCAAATGTGATTCTTTCCAAGCAAATAAATTTGCCGTCTGCATCTGTTCATGGCTTTCACTGAAAATGAGAAAATCATCACTCCATATGCAAGATGCAACCCAGTGCATTAAAAAAAGGCACAGAGCAGTCTTTTCAGATAACTTAAGGCAATTAGAAAAAAAAAAAAAAATCAATGCTTATGAAACACCATTGAGAGCTTTTGCCTCTTTGGTCTTACCTGTATTTCTCTTGGTAAGAAGAAAACTTATAAATAAAATTTAAGTTGAGAAAAAACCGTTTGACACAAGGGTAGTGAGGAGTTCCAGAGGAAGAAAGAGATCATTTGTTCTTTTTAAGGAATTACAAGCTCCAAAATATTCTTCAGCAAGCAAACTGGAGGACTTCAACCTGGACTCTGTCCTCATTTACCTTTTACTTCCTAATTTCTTAACGTCTATAAAACTTTTCCATCAGAACCACACAGAGTTACAGTGTCTCTCAGTGTAAGCAGTGACAAACCCACAAGCTAATTTTCACTTTTCTGAAGCATTCAGCAGCAGTGGCAAAGGTTTTCTGTTGAACATGTCTGGCTCTTTCCCTCTGCAGGAGCATCCCCGGGGAGCAGCACAAAGGCAGCTGAGCACAAACACAGCTCAAAGGCTGGCAGGGACAAAAGAGCCAGTGACATCACTGGGATGGCACCAGGCTGCAGGACAGCCCTGGGCACCAACAGCCACTCCAAGGATGCCCTTCCTCAAGAGCTGGGCAGCCAAGGCTACCTCACCCAATGGGAAAAAAAAAACAAAAAAAACCCCACTGGAATGGAGTCAGCAGTTCACAATCTGCAAATTGGGAAGACTTCCATAGTTTACAAGTGAATTTAACTTTTTGTTAGGCTGCTTCCCCAAATGCTGTCCTTTCTGTTATTCTTGGTGTGCTACATTGAAATTGGCTTCTCAATTCCTGAATTAAACTCCTTTAACCAAATCCAGCCAGAGTTAATGGTCTGTTAGCACGGAGCAATTTTGAAAGCTATCTTTGAAACATATTATTCAACTGAGACAAGGCTCATTCTACTCTTTTACTGTTACTCAGTTTTCAAAAGGCAGGATAAAAGGGTTGGGATTTTACTACGTGGGAAACAAATTAGATGGGAGCCCTTTGGGATGCTCTTGGTATGGGTTCTTCAGAAGACACAAACCCAGGAGGCAAATCAGCTTTTTGTGGTTATTGCACCTTTTGGTCAAATCTGGCAGCCTGGACTTTAGGAACCACAAAAGCAGACAGTGCTGTGCTGCCAAGAAGGGAACATTTCAAAAGGAAATTACCCAAATCATGTGCTTGCATCTCTTTATGGGTGCTTGGAGGGCCCATGAACAGCTCTGCAGTGCAGGAACAAGAACTCCCTGTGCTGAGCCAGGGCAGAACCAGCACTGCCTCTCCTGTATGGCCACAGCTGAGAATGAAAAATGAAATGAAAGTGAATTTATCTCATTATGTATCTCTGGGGCTGGTTCACTGACTCCTCCAGCTCACAGGGAAGGAAGGAAGGATTCCAGGAAGGATTCCAGGAAGGAAGGAAGGATTCCAGAGAGGAAGGAAGGATTCCAGGGAGGATTCCAGGAAAGAAGGATTCCAGAAAAGAAGGATTCCAGGAAGGATTCAGGATTCCAGGATTCCAGGAAGGACATGATGTCTCAGCCAGGCCATGCCACAGCTCAGCTCCATCCTCTGCTGCAGTGTTTGGGCACATTTGATGTCCTGAGCTGCTCACACTCGAGGGCAGTTCTGATAAACCCCCTGCACACTCACTGCCCTGCAGCAATCACTGCCCATCTCACCAGGCAGAACACCTTCAGCTCTGTTCTCACACAAACTTTTGTTGTTTCTCCTGAGTTTCCTGCCCAAGAGCAGGATCATGAGGGAACTGGCACACATCCTTCTCCATTCTGGCATCTCAAGTGCAACCCACCCCAAGCCACCTTCCTGCACAGTGAATCTGCCATCCCATACAGCTCTGGTGGCTGTCCTGCCCCTTGGGACAGGGCTCTGCAGGAACACTGTTCCCTCCTGTCCAAGCTAAGTGTGTACATGAATCCATCTCCATTCAGGAAAGAGGTTTATAAACCATCTACAACTACAGTTACATTTCAAATAGCAAAAGCAATAACCAAGCCTTCAAAAAGCTGTTGCAGCAGCATATCATTTTAGCAAAAGCTTTTGATGTCAGTCAAAAATATTGCTGAATGTCTACTTTCAGGGGAATAGTCCTTGGAAGACAAGAGAGTCTGGCTGTACAGAGGCTTTGAAAACTCCTCTGGTATTTGCACACCAGGTAGGGCCAGTGCCAGTGAGGATGGAACTGTGGCTGCTCTGCTGGGACACGGCTCCAGAGGGGACAGGGAGGAAGAGCTCACCTGGAAAGGGCTGGGGAAAAGCTCAGGGACAGAGCAGCACCATTATTCCTTCCTAATTATGCCAAAAAATTCCACACATCTGCTGAGGAGGTAGCAGAACTCTGGCAGAACAGACACTGCTATTGTTACACGATTCAACTTCTCCTGTAAACAAGCCCTAAAAATAATTTTCTAGATAAATCAGGCTTGCAACATGAAGAAGGGAGGATTTAGACCAAACCCACTTCAAAGTGTTCCCAAGGCTGGATCCTGCTGCCAAGGCAGGGCACAGCAGCCCTGCCTTCCCTCCACATGCTGCTTTGCAGAACAACGTCAGTTACTTAAAATTTAGATTAGAATAACTTTGCAGCTCTAGGAGGACAGCACTGATGCTGAAACACGACAAGCCAAAAGAGAAAAATGGATGCCTTCAAGGAATTAAATTATTTTCATTGCTTAGACAGCAGCTCTAAAAGAGCTGGACAAACTTCCTGCACCCAGGACTATGGAGCAGTTGCAAAGTGCACTCAGAAAAAACACATTGTGGAAGTCAGAAGCTTCTTTTAGTGATGTCTGATTATTCTTATTCTTATTCTTATTCTTATTCTTATTCTCATTCTCATTCTTATTCTTATTTTCTTATTCTTATTCTTATTTTCTTATTCTTATTCTTTTATTCTTATTCTTATTCTGGAGCAGTTTAAAGGTGCCCAGCTGTGTGAGTACTCCCCACAAGCCTTGGAACACATCATCAAACACAGACACACCAAGCTCCTGGGACTGCTCCCTGGGAGCTGCTGAGGTCAAACACACCCAGCCAGAGCCTGAAAGCACAGAGGAGCACAGGAAGAGTTTTGGAAGCTCTTTCCTTTTCAATACCTAGAGCTGTTTGTTTGTGCCACTCAGCTGGCACACAACTCTCACCAAGGTGGTGGCAAGGGGCTGAGAATGCCAAGGTGGATCCAGGAGCAGGGACAGGCTCTGGGGCTGCTCTCTGCACACACAGCCATGGAAATTCCTGCCAGCAAGGCACTAATGGCCCTGAAAGCAACTCCCTGACAGGAGGGACAGCCAGGGGAGACTCAGTCTCTCCTCCCAGGTAATGAGGAACAGCCTCAGGCTGGGCCAGGGGAGCTCAGGGTGGATTTTAGGGAAAATTTCCCCATGGAAAGGGTGGGCAGGGATTGGAAGTGCCCAGGGAGGGTTGGATCCCCATCCCTGGAGGTGTCCCAGGAATTCCTGGAGGTGGCACCGAGTGCTCTGGGGACAAGCACAGCTGACAGGGATTTTCCAGCCTCAGTGATTCCATAATCCCAGTTCAGCCAGGCTGGTCCCAGTTCACCTGGCTTTCCCCCCACTCAGAGCTCTGCTCTGCCTCAGCTGGAGATCCTTTGGGTTTTCCTCACAGAGGGGTGGCAGGGGACAGTTGAGTTGTCACCCCAAGTGTTCTCTTTGCTCTTTACTCACACACAAGCAGCTCTTCATTCTGCAAGCCTTCACACTAAAGGCCTGTTTGTATTTGTGGGATTTTACTGGAAAAAAAACAAACAAACCTTCCAGGCTTCAAAGCCATGGGTCAAACTGTCCAGCAGAACAATCATGCCCTGGTCTCCCTTACTCCAAGTGACAACCTCCAATTAACAAAACCTTTATCATAAACTCCCTTTGTAATATCCACAACTGCATGGGTTATTTAACAGCTCCTTTTGATAAGCTTACATTTTCAATTATTTAAATATTAAATCGTGTTTAAGTTAATTCAAATAAAATTTTAAAAGGAAATTTATTACACAATTTGCTTTGTGCTTCAACACAATTGAAAAACCTGTTTTGCCTAGTCTTGCCTTAATTTAACTAGCAACAATTAAATTTTAATTTGTACCATCTTACCTCAATCAATTTGTTGGCATGTTCACGGAAAACCTGGGCATATTCTTTAACTTCTTTTTCATTCCCATTCTTGGCAGCTTCAATCAATACTAAAAGAGGAACATTTGTTTCCAGAAAAGAATCTGAAACATGGTCCATAACAGCTTTGCGGAGCTAAAATAAAAATAAAAGAATGAGTTATTCCTCAGCAGTGTTCCACTCTTGCTGTATTAACATGTAAAACTTAAAACTACTTTTGTCACTGATCCTTTTTCTTTTGTGTGACCGAGGCTTTCCCTGCACAAAATCTTGTCTACACACTTCTTGCTTCAATTTAAATTAAATCTCCTTAAAAAATGGATTAGTTATAGAAGTGCAAGTCACCAGTTTGGCCACAAATATTGATTTAGCAGCTCATATTGGTTTTGTCTGAGTAAATTTGCTGCTTTCCTTCAGCTGATTAAACAACACACTGATTTAACTTTTTTATTTTTCTGCTAGAATAAAAACATTTTTCAACAAACCTGATCCATATTCTCGCTTACTCAAAAATGGGAATATATTGCTTTAAAACCAAACAGACAAAGGCTGATTCTACATAAATACAGCTCTCAAAAAAAAAAAACCAGGTTGAGATGAACACCACCAGAATTATAAAATATCACTGATTATCTTTGAAGCCCATCAAGTGAAAGTTGTTTTTTGGGGGGGTTTTGGTTGGGTTTTTAAATCTCTTTTGCCATAAGGATGATTAAGACTTCAACATCTGTATCACACACAGGGAATTAACAGGGAATTACATTCCCACCCCCATGCTTCCCACTGGAAGCTTCTGGCTTTTAACTCACTGAAGACAAACCCAGTGCCTCATTTTTTGCAGAATAAATTTGGTGTCCCATTTTGTAGAAACAAATGGCCAGGCTGGTTTTTGTGAGGCAGCAGCATCACCTGTCCCACTGCTCACCTGCCTGCGCAGGTCTCTGGTTTTCTTGGTCATTTTATCAATGGCAGAATTCAGGGCATCACTCCTTTCCTTCCTGCCAGCCTGGAAAACAAAACACACAAAGAGCTCAAGAGCAATTCAGGCTCTCCGAGTTAAAGCAGTTGTTATTGGTTTCTAGTAGATTGTAACGTTCCTTTTTCCATTTTTGAGGTTTGTGAAGCGATTCTGCACGCTGGCAGCAGAGTCTCCACCTCCCCAATAATGCACTCACTGCTCCCTCCATGCCCCCACCCCAGGGATCACACAGCACTGCTCCTGAGCAGGCAATCAAAAGCTCAGAATCAAAAGTCAAATCCTTCTAAACCATTGGTTGGGTATGGAAATTTAACATTTTCAAGTGAGTCTTCAGGCCCGCCCATGGGGAGCTGCCAAGGTTTCATCCAGCACATTTTTCCCTGAGCCCTGTTGTTAGAGAGGCCAAAGGGCCAGGCAGCAGGGGCAGCTTCCCTTTTCCATCAGGGTTTCCTTTTCCACTGGGTCAAAAATATCCTCCTTCCTATCAAATTAAAGAGCCAGATAAGAGTGCTGGTGGTCTGGTTTTGCTGGGAGATTTTTCTTTTTAATACAGCTTATATCAGGGTTTCAAAACACACTTTATTCAACCACAATCCAATTTCTGAAGTCCTAAGCCACAATCAATATAATTATCCAGTTGAGAAGAAAAACCATTTAGCAGTGCTGCAGTGAGGGTATGCCAGGTATCAATTCTCCAGGTGACAGGCTGGTGTGAAATATTTGGATGAACAGCCTTGAATCTAAAACATCAAGTCCACTCTACAGCAGAAATAAAAAATGGGGAGGAGGGAGTCAGGATGTTGTAATGTCATTAGAGTGTAATGAATTATTGAAGATTTGTCACTGCCATGATCAAGTTATTTGATTCTCATCACAAAAGGTAACTGAAAAGTGACTGGAGCTAAACCCAGGAGCTCGTTGTGACACTGCCAAGCCTCCAGCAGCCCTGGCACTGGCCCCTTCTGTGCTCTACATTCAAAAATCAAAGCTGAAGGCTCTAAATAAAGTGAAGATTAATGCACTGATTTACCCAGCTCTCTGCTGCTGCCCTGCTCAGGGGATGTGACAGACGAGGCTCCCTGAGCAGTGGCTCTGTCCCTGGCATGCTGGTGGCAGTGGGCAGGGCTGGCACCTGCAGGGGACAGGGGACAGTGACCCCAGAATCTGCCCCAGGCAGTGGCAGCTGCCTCCCCTCCTGTGTTTCACCCTCTTTACCCACGGCAAGGTGACCATTTCACTGAACCCACAGCACCCTCCCCACGCACTGGGGCTTTTTCCCAGGACTGTGTTTGGATCTGAGAAATGTGCTCATCTATTATGCACAAAGCCAAACATTCAGCTCTTCCAACAAGTGCCATTTCACTTCTCCCCGGGTGCTCCCACATTACCATTTTAACAAGAAGCAGGAGCAGGGATTTGAGGAGAGGCCACCCATCAACTCCACTTTGCTGTCCCTGGCTTCACAGCCCACAACAGCCTCGGTGCTCAGCACCAGATGCCTTTTGGATGAGAGCAAAACCAAGAGATGCCTTCCACTAATGGACCACTATGCAAAACACCCCAAAAAGCACATTACAGCCTGAGCAGCACTGATTTCTCACTGATGGAACTACACCACGTCCTAGCACAGAAGGAGCTGCACAACCCAACCCCACCACATTTTAGGAAGGCAGCTCCAGTTTATTTCCACCTTGTTGGCATGCAGAAGTTTGAGTACAGGAGCTTGTCAAAAGCATGAGCAGAATTTACTGCAGAAGGCTGCAAGGATAAAGCAACCTGCTAATTTAGCACTAATTGGGTTCCTTCATTAGGGCTGAGCAGGACAGACCCAGGACAGACCCAGGACACCCCAAACCCTGCTGCCAGTGACACCTTAAACCATCACAGCCAATTCCAACCAAGGTCCTGGAGACAACAACGTTGAGTTTTGCCCAGCTGAAGTTTTCTGACCTTTTTTTTCCCCCCTGCATAATAAACACTGTGGGGCCATCCAAACCCCATTAGGAGCTGGTGGAAGGGCCAGTTTAGCTCTTCTGGGTGATTTGTTCCACTAACCAATTAGTGTGACCATTAAAAACTGGTGCTCATGTCTGGTGTGAACCTTCACTGAGGAGTCAGCTAATGACCCAGCAGCACAAGGCAGCTCAGCCAGCAGCTCCTGCATCCATGAGATTGGGAGGACTCACAAGAGTGAAGCCCAAATATTCAGATTTCTAATGGGATTTTTAGATATTCAGCACAAAACTCTGCTGAGGGAATCACAAACCCCGCAGCCAGCGAGCAGCTAATAGATTCAGCAGATTTAATAGGGTCATGATGACCATGCCAATCATTCTGCAGTGTGATATCCCAACTCTGACCGCTATCATGGATAATAAATTTAGCCACGCTGCAAATTTACTTTAAATTAAATCAGATCTTTATCAAAGAAGATAGAATTGATGTTAAAATCGCTCGTTTCCCCCACCCCCTTCATCTCTGCTCCTCCCCCACCATTGGTGCCCTGCTTGCAGAGCACCACAAACATTCCCTGTCACATCCCTGCAGTCCCAGCTCAACCACCAGCCCCAGCAGGGCTTGTCTGAATGCTCGAAGCAAAGAAAGGGGATTTGTACACAGGGAGGGGAGCAGAATCCCCATTTCTGTCACAAGCTGTACGTGTGCTATCTGAATTCTGACAAGCAAAGGACAGACTCAAGCTTTTCCTACAGCTGTGGAGGTTCAAATCTAATCCTGAGTGATTTACAGAGGTACAGGAGCATGGTGCTGGTGCTGCACTCCACCAGGATCAGCAGAGCATGTTCTGTAACCAGCCACTCCAAGATATGTTTGTGTAGCTGAATATCACAGACATCTGCTGTTAAAGGTTCATCATCACTTTGGGTTAAGCTGAGCCCACAGAGGTATTGAGAGACAAGTGCCTCCTGCTCAGCACCATCCCTGCAGAGCCCAGCGTGCCCCCTCCCAAATCAGCACCCAGATGTGAGCCAGATGTGCCACTGCTGAGAGCCACCACTGCCCCACCTGCCTCCCACCACCCAACAAGGATGCTTGGCACAGAGGTTTCTGCTTCAGGAGCCTGTGAATTGACTTCTGGGCTGTCAGTCCAACAGGTTAATGATGGGGGCTGAGTGAGTGACAGGTGAGTGCCTGGCACACCTTGCTGTGGGCAGGCACTGCTGGCACTGTGCCACCTCTGAGCTCTGCTGCCAGGGGACAGGGGACAGCAGGGCTCAGCTGCACCGTGAACCACGCTTGGCTTTGCCACCCAGCCTAATTCTGTGTCTGCAGAGGACAGCCATGCACATCACTGTGACAGCAGGGCTGCCAACAAATTCCAGACACAACAGGGCTGATTGCAGGCCAGGCAGAGGGAGCACTGATGTGTGACCCACACCAATTCCAGCAGAGCTTTCACATCCAAGGGAAGCAGGGCCTGCTTTGCTGCAGGAAGGAATCTCCCACAGCCACCCCCAGCTCAGCACAGCAAATGGGCAGCATGGCATGGCCAGGGGTCAGCAAGAACCTGAGTGACAATAAAGCTGCCTGCACTGTCACTGTCCCCCTGGCCATGCCACAGCCCTGCCAGGCTGCAGCACAGAGAGGGCAAGGGTGGCTCTGCACTCACCCTGGTACAAGGAGGAATTACAATGTGCAGCCAGGGCCAGGTGCAGAGCTGCTGGACAGGGAGGTGACAGCCACCACGCTGTGCCACCACACTGTGCCACCATGCTGTGCCACCACACTGTGCCCTTTGCTCCCATGAGGACAAGGACACCCATCCCTCCCAGTGCCCTCCCCAAAGCACTCTGCAGCTGGCCCTGAAGCCCTGGGCACATCCCTGCCATGGCTTTGTCCCAGGTGTCCCCACCCAGGGCTCAGTGACAGAGCACACAGGGTGACACTCCAGCCACACGTCCCTGCCTCACAGCCCTGTGACACAGCACCACCACAACCTTCAGGAAAAGCAGCAAAGCTCCCGTGTTCCCCACGGTGCTGACACTCCCCAGTGCCCTCCCTGGCTGCTGTGAGTGCCACACCTGCACGTCCCAGGGGCTGCAGGCTCAGGGCTGGCACCCTCCAGGCCCCCAGCACAGCAAAGTCACGCAGCCCCCACGTCCCCATCCAGTAAAATCATCTTGGATGTTGTTCTTAATGCACTAGGAAGGCTTCCACAAGATGTCAGCCTAACTAAATGACAAGGCTCGCCTCAGGGTGCAATTCTACTTTGCCAGCACATGGGTTTAGCAGGAAAACCAGTTGTGCTGCAGCTCCAGGACTGGGCTAGGTGAGAAGACCCCAAAAGTTTCCCTGTCCATGCTGCACCTGAAGGTTCAGGCTGCCATAAAGCTGGGGCAGAAGTGCCCAGGTGGCACCAGACATGATTTTTCATGCTGGCCAACGAGTTTCCAGGCTCAGAAGAAGATGCATTTCCATGAGTTTTCTGGGGGTTTATTCCCAACCTGTTGCACCTTGACACCCCAGGCAGCTCCCAAAGAACAACGTGAATGTTCCTGCAGCGTTCCAGACTTGGGAGACTGAGATGCACACTTGTGGTAATAACTGTTATTTCACAGCAAGTGCACATAAAAACATGTTTTGCTAAGAAAAACGCCCATAAAGTTCGTGTTAACAGTTTCCTAAACAGGAAACTCGCTGGCAAGGTGCTAAATAGCCCTTGTTTGGTTAAGGGCCAAAGAATGGAGAGCCTCAGAAAAGGAGCAACTCACCGTGTTTGAACATTAACTCTTAACTCTGTGCCAAATTACACAATCTTAACGTGGGAGGAACCTACCAGCAGATATTGATGCAAAAAAGCAAAATGTTTCCAACAATACCTAAATTTCAGTCTCCTGGTAAGAGGGAAAAAGAGGCAGCCCTGGAGAGGGCTAACAGTTGACCTCAAATTATAGCCTTTGCAATGCCTGTTGTTAAATGTTATGGTAACATATTGAAATGTTATTGGAATTCCAAGCAGCACCTGGGATCAGAGAACTGCAGAGCCACGGTTCCATTGGACAGCTGGAGCTGAGCCTGAGCTCGTCCTACACTCTACATTAAACAAGGAGAATCTCTTTCAATAGATTTATGTAATTTCTTTTCATGTATTTCTTTCACACTGGAGAAAATGTGAAAACATTTACTATGGCAGAGCAATTTAAGGGATTTATCTAACATCTCCTAATTTGCTTAATCATTCAAGACAGTTACTCTCCTGATGGGTTCAGGGGAGGGTTTATTTGTTTTACTTTAGCTTTTTTCGAGGTTTTTGAGATTTTATTCTTGTGTGTTCACCTCTTCCATCCCTTTACTTTTCACTCAGTGCTCCCCTTGAGCCTGCCCATCCCAGGAAGGAAGCACCAGAGGCAGCCCCAGGACAGACAAAGCAGAAGCAGGCAGAGAACAGCAGGTCTTGATTTAAGCAAGGACCTCCAAGGAACCAAAGCCAGGAACCAACACTTAATAAAAAAATATAAACGGCCATTTTATTTTTAAACCCTCTTTTTGACACAATTCAATTCATCTTGCTCCATCACCATGGGAAATTTGCTATTCTCGGCTCATTCCAGATCTTGGAGGTTGGAGGTGATACCTTGCTGCTACACAGCAAACATTTCCAAGTCCCTCCTCTACATTATTGCTTTATATCTCAAGGTGAAAATAAAATATAAAAAAAAAAAGCTTATCCAAGTTGCCTGGAGCAGGAAACCAGCATCCCCCTGCTGCACCCACATCGAGCTAACACCAGAGCAGCCTCCAAAGGCTTTACCTGCACATGCATCCTAAAAACACAGAAAAATGTCAGTCAAACCTTTGGTCATTTACCTCCGAGCACCAGCTGTCCTGGAGAGGAGAGGCTGCTCTGAATAACGGGGCAATGAAACCTTTAAAGCAAACAAAGAGCCCTAAGAGCCCTGAGTCCTTCTCCTGGCTGCGTGTGCTGCTCTGGCCACAGCCTGGCAGGGCTGGAGAGCACACCCAGCCCTGCAGGGACACAGCTCTGCAGCCCCAATCCCACAGGATAACTGCTACAGACCCAGCCTGCAGCCAGGGGCTCCTGCACCTGGGGTCCCCCCTGTGTGGGGACACACGGCAGGACAGTGTGGGTGACCACAAGGAAACCCTCACGCTGCTCTGAGCCCGACTGGAAATGCCCATCTCACCGTTTCCTCCCTGCACTCCAGTGCCCAGCAAAAAAGCAAGTACAAAAGCCACCGTTTGGGAGGAGAAAATAGATTTTCTACTTTCATAACCGCACGCTGTCAAGCTGGATTCCAATTAAATTTTTCCTGTGCCCTCCTATAACGCAAGCTTTGCTTTTTCCAGAAATTTCTCCTGGCTTGAAGCTCTCGCTCCTGTGCCCTGCTCCCGGTTTGTACTTCCTGACACTCCAGCTCCAGCTCCAGCTCCAGCTCCAGCTCCAGCTCCAGCTCTGCTCTCTGCACTTCTGCAGGGACCACAGTCACACACAGCTGGCACACGGAGCTCTGAGCTGCCCAATCCCTCTCTCACCTCCATAAAGCCGGTGCTGACCAGCATCCTCTATTCAAACTCTGCGCATTTTGGCCTCTAAAAGTTCCTTTTGTGCGGGGAGCTGGAGCAGAGAGGTGGGAGCAGGCAGCACTCAGGCTCCTCCAGCCGTGGCTCTGCGCTGCTGTTAACCCCAGCCGAGCAGAGGCGGCGCAGATGTGGGGGGAGCAGGGTGCTCCAGTGCCTCCTGCTCCTGCTGCTGCTGCATTTCTCCCCCTCTATCAGTGGTCTTTAACACGATCACAGCATGCAGCACAACGCTTTAAAACAGCAAAGCTTCTGGAAAACCCAAACAAAAGGAACGTCACCAGGTGACGTCAGCCTATATAGAGCCCTGTGTGGTCGCAGCGCATAAGCAAATCCATTCTTGTGCCGCTTCCCTGAAAAGCTTTTCAGTAAATGCACTCATGCTACTACAGGAGCTTCTCTCAGCAATAAGCCACCCATCTGCCATCAACAAGTTAGGACTAAAGGAAGGCACAGCTGCGGAAAAGGAAAACGTGAGCTTCAATTAACCAGCTGAGCAGCCACGGAGGACGAAAACTTGTCTTAAGATTTAAAAATTGCAGACCTGTCAGAGGAGATCAAGGCAGCGATTTTCAAAAGGAATATTCCAAGAGAACATCGTGGATTTTGCACTAATATCAAAGGACACTAAACCCAGTCAATTATTCAAGGCTGTCTTACATTAGAGCCTTTCACAGACTCACGGCGTTGAGTCTCGAACTACGACTGAATGCACCCTCCAATGTACTCAAAAGAATGGGTAAGTTCTGCGTTTCTCTGTTCCTTGTATAATGAATGACAGCTCTGCTTTAAAGGAGCAGTTAAGATGCTAAAGCTGATTGCTCTGCACTGAACCTTATGAAAGAAAAAAATGTTTTCTGATAGTGCCGCTGTAACCCTCCGTAATCGAGATAAAGCCTCCTCCTAAGTGTAATGTCCAACTATTCGGTTTGTCGTAGTAAGTTGTTTCTTGCATTTAGAATTAGCTTGTTGGAAATGCATGGCAATGTTATCTGCAGTGAAATCTTCCACCGTGATGTTCCAAGTGTACTGATAAGGCTATCCTATCTTGTTGTTTTCCTAAATTATATTCTGCAGGCTTACATTTCAAGTGGCCATTAGGGGCTCGTATGCTGGCAGCACTATATGCAATGAGTATGGTTTTAAAAATGCTGCCTGCCTTGGGCATGGCTTGTCCACCAAAATGTCGCTGTGAGAAGCTGCTCTTTTACTGTGACTCTCAGGGGTTTCACTCAGTGCCAAACACCACTGAAAAGGGCTCGCTAGGTTTGTCACTGAGGCACAATTATATTTCTGAACTTGAAAGGGATCAATTTGCAAGCTTCAGTCAACTTACTTGGCTTCACTTAGATCATAATCAAATTGCAACAGTCAGAGAAGATTCTTTTCAAGGACTGTATAAACTTAAGGAATTAGTCTTAAGTTCCAACAAAATCTTTCATTTGCCAAACACAACTTTTAGCCAGCTGCTTAACCTGCAGAATTTGGACCTCTCTTTTAATCAGTTATCCTCTCTGCACCCCGAGCTCTTCTACGGCCTTCGCAAGCTACAGACCTTGCACTTGCGATCCAACTCCCTGCGGACCATCCCGGTCCGCCTGTTCTGGGACTGCCGTAGCCTGGAATTCCTGGATTTGAGCACAAACCGCCTGCGAAGTTTGGCTCGCAATGGATTTGCGGGATTAATCAAGCTGAGGGAGCTTCACCTAGAGCACAACCAGCTGACAAAGATTAATTTTGCTCACTTCCTCCGGCTGAGCAGCCTGCACACGCTCTTCTTGCAGTGGAACAAAATTAGCAACTTGACGTGTGGGATGGAGTGGACCTGGGGCACCTTAGCAAAGCTCGATTTGACTGGAAACGAAATCAAAGCCATCGACCTCACCGTCTTTGAAACTATGCCTAACCTTAAAACCCTCCTCATGGATAACAACAAGCTCACCACCCTGGATTCCAAGATCCTGAGCTCGCTGACATCCCTCACCACCGTGGGCCTCTCCGGCAATCTGTGGGAATGCAGCCCAAAGATCTGCGCCTTGGCCACATGGTTGAGTGGCTTCCAAGGTCGGTGGGAGCACTCCATCCTCTGCCACAGCCCCGACCACACCCAGGGAGAGGATATTCTGGATGCAGTGTATGGTTTTCAGCTTTGCTGGAATTTATCGACTGTGGTTACCCCCGTGGCTACGACGTCGTACACGGCTCCAACTACCGAGTACACGAAAAGAATCAGCTCCTCTCATTTCCATGTGGGAGACAAAGAGATTCCAACCACGGCAGGCATGGTCGTTACCACCGAAGAACAGTTCCCCGAGCCAAACAATGCCATCTTCACTCAGAGGGTAATTACAGGAACAATGGCTTTATTGTTTTCTTTCTTTTTTATCATTTTTATAGTGTTCATCTCCAGGAAGTGCTGCCCTCCCACACTCAGAAGAATTAGGCAGTGCTCAATGATTCAAAACCACAGGCAGCTCCGATCCCAAACGCGGCTGCACATGGCCAATATGTCAGACCAAGGACCCTATAACGAGTACGAACCCACCCACGAAGGACCCTTCATCATCATCAATGGCTACGGACAGTGCAAGTGCCAGCAGCTGCCCTATAAAGAATGTGAAGTATAATACCTGCAGCCCGTCACAAAGTAAATCAGATAAGTAACCTACTTTAAAATTGTAGGGACCTACATCAGATTCTAATTTTTACAAAATGTTGACATAAAGCCTAATTTTCCAAGCTACTTAATGGAAACATTGTTTATGGAGTGGTGCGGTATTTTTAAGTTTTTTTAAAAAATAAATCCATAATATTTTCAGTGTTAAAGAAGCAATGATTACATTAAACTTGCACTCCTACTGTTTAAAAGTCTAAAGAGATGCTCACCTCAAGCTATGTAAAATGTTTCATGTTATGTAATTATATGACTGTGTGTAAACCTTTATACCCGAGTCTCCATATTCTACTTTTTCTACTGCAAACAGTCCGAGGGGAAGGAGGCTGGAGATGCGTGCAGGGATCTGTGGGGGACGTGTGCTCCTTGTTCCACTGCAGCTGGAGGATCCCAAACACTGCAGCTGCCTCTGGGCACTTTAAGGGCAGCCAGGGAGGAAGCTTTTCCTCCTCTGAGCATTTCACTTCAGTTAAGGAAGGGAGGGAAAAAAAAAAAAAAAAAAAAAAAAAGAAAAGAAAAAAAGAATCAAGAGCAGCAAAGGTGCAGGTGGGAATTTCAGGGCACTGGGGTGAATTTATCTGAAATGCAGTTTAGCTCTGTGTGTGCAGTTCAGATGGGCACACACACGGGCAGGATGGGCACACACACACACACACTGAGGAGCAGGATGGGCACACAAACACGGGCACACACACACTGAGGAGCAGGATGGGCACACAAACATGGGCACACACACAGAGGAGCAAAATGGTCACATACACAGGAGCAGAATGGGCACACACACACACAGAGCTCCAGGCAGGGTGGGCACACACACAGAGCTCCAGGAAGGATGGGCACAGAGGAGCAGAATGGGCACACACACACACAGAGCTCCAGGCAGGGTGGGCACAGAGGAGCAGAATGGGCACACACACACACATACACAGAGTCCCAGGCAGGGTGAGCACACACACACAGAGCTCCAGGAAAGATGGGCACACAAACATGGGCACAAACACACAGAGCCCTGGGAAGGATGGGCACAGACACACACACAGAGCCCCAGGAAGGATGGGCACACACAGAGGAGCAGGATGGGCACACACACATGGGCACACACACACACACACAGCCCCAAGGATGGGCACACACACAAAGGAGCAGAATGGGCACACACTCCCCCAGGAGCAGGATGGGCACACAGAGCCCTGGGCAAGATGGGCACACACACACAGAGGAGAAAGATGGGCACACACACAGAGCCCTGGGCAGGATGGGCACACACAGTTCCAGGAAGGATGGACACACACAGAGGAGCAGGATGGGCACACAGAACCCTAGACAGGATGGGCACACATACACACACACAAAGGAGCAGGATGGGCACACAGACAGAGGACCAGGATGGGCACACACACACACACAGAGCCCCGGGCAGGATGGGCACACACACGTGGGCACACACACACACACACACACACACACACAGCCCCGGGCAGGATGGGCACACACTCCCCCAGGAGCAGGATGGACACACACAGAGGAGCAGGATGGGCACACAGAGCCCCAGGAAGGACGGGCACACACTCCCCTAGCAGCAGGATGGGCACACAGAGCCCCAGAAGGACGGGCACACACTCCCCTAGCAGCAGGATGGGCACACAGAGCCCCAGGAAGGATGGGCACACACTCCCCCAGCAGCAGGACAGCCCCCCGTGTGTCCCCACATTGGCAGTGCAGCTCCTTTAGGGAAGCTCAGCACGCCAGGATCGATTGGAATTATTAAATACATTCAGCCCTCGGCTCCCTGGTTTCACTTGATGATGCTTTTCATGAATTCAGGCTAATTACTTAATGACGATGAACAAACAGCATTTCAACACCTTTTCATGTGTAAATACCCTTAATGCAAGGTTCTCTTAATTAAAAGCAAATATCAACAGCGAGGTTAAGGAGAAGAGGGAAGGGAGAAAGGAAGGAAGGAAGAAGCCTCTCTTTGTCCCCCTGCTGCCCCCCCAGCTGAGGCTTCCTCTCACTGGAAAGCTATTTTCATGCACTAACTCCACTGGTTTCTCTGGAGACAGAATTAGCCCCTGTAATATAAGCTCTCACTTGTCCTCCTCTTCCAAAATTCAAGATAAAAAAAGACCCCTTCTGATAAGTTAGGAGAATATGATTAGTTTATAGAATAGTTCACTGAAAAATGTTTCGTTTCTTACTCGATATGGGACAGAATCTAAACTAGTATGACTTTTTAAAAAATCATATATAAATATATATACACACACACACACACACCTCATTCTAAGGGGTAATTTGGTTTCTTTAGCCAGAAGTACCATATTGCTATTTATACTCTATTATGGAATTATATGTAAATATTTGCAGATCTATGCAGTGATGGTGGTACTCAGATGCCACGAGGGTGGGGGGGTGGGGGGTCTGCAAAGGATTACATTATTTTTAAGTCAACTGCTCAAATATTGTAAACATTCTAACCAAAGCTAAAAGATTCAGAGGGATGGAGAATTATTTTATATATATATACATGTATGTATAACTAAAAAATGTGTTGTGTCCAATGCTGCAGTGTTAAACAATTACCAGCACACCCTGATGAAGAAATGAAATTCCTCACAGTGTTGCCATACCTTGACCAAATCCATAATTACAGTATGCTAATTGTGATGTACTAAACTATCCTGCAAACTTTTTAAACAGAAAAACCACTGCATAAAAATCTGTTTGCTATTTCACTCTGCTTTTCTCTCTGTATTACCACTTAGTGAGGTATTTAGGGTGCAATTATACAACAGTTTGATGTTTTCTTGTGAGATGAATTCGTCCAAGGCAATTATAGCAAGATAAGTAACTTCTGTTTTTACATAAAGGTTTTTCAATTGCTGGTTTTGAAGATATTAATTTGCATCATTTTACTTTTACATACAGTGCCCTTATTATAAAACCAATATTTTGTTTACTTCCCTTGACTCTGTACTTTAATGGAAGAGATCCACTGAAGCCTAATGGATATCCATAGAGTTATCTTTGAACTCTTGTTACTGTTAATACTGAGTCCATTTACATCTGTTCTGGGAAATTAATTATTGCTTTCAACTGACTACAAAAAAAATCCTGTGGGGTAGGTGGACAAAGAGCAGATATTCTGGATGATTAAATCCCACGTGAGGCACAAGGCCAGAGCTGAGAAATACCAGCCCACACTGGGGTATTCAGGTGGCTGCAGGAAGATTTGCTTTGTTCCTTCCCATGACTGAGTGCCCACAGCTCTGCCAGGATGCTGCTCTAGGAGCAGGTGAGTGGGCATGGAGTGGGGGCATCACTGTCCCTGCCCTGGCTCAGCTCTGGGAGCCTGGGGATGATTTCACCTCCAGCTGCAGGGTACAGCACAGACAAAGTGATCACTGAGCTCATTAATTATCCTGGCAGCCAAATAAAGTGGCTGTGCTGCCACCCCCATCAGGTGTCACCACTGGCAGGTGACAGGAGGCAATGCCACCCATCCTGCAGAAAGCCTGGCTGTCACACAGCTCAAGGGGCCCCTCCTCAGTCTTCCACACAGGAACAAGAAGTGGCTGCTTGATGAGGAGCTGCTTTCCCAACAGCCCAGCTCTGTCCCACTCCATCTTTACGAGCTTTTAATTCCACCCCAGAAGAGCAAATGCTGCATTTAACCCTCCTCCCCATCCCGACCACTCACAGCCATTTTCCAAGCATTAAAGCTGCTCCAGTGCCTCTCCAAGCACCCAAGTTCTCCCTCCCAGCAGCACTCCCAGTTCCCACTGGTGCTGCAGTGCTTGGCTTGCACACAGCAGAGCAGGGACAGCCCAGCAGGGACAGACCCAGCAGAGACAAGCCCAGCAGGGACAAACCCAACAGGGACAAGCCCAGAAGGGACAAACCCAGCACTGCTCCCCTTCCCTCTCCTCACTCCTCACTAACTCACAGCCAAGCTCCCAAATGCTCTGCTTTACCTCTGCTATTTCCAAACCCATTTGTTGCCAGGTTCCAGGCGTAAGCAAAGCAATTCAGCAAACATTACATTTAGGGTAACAGGTATCATAAAACTCCCAGAATGTCAAACAGTAGCAGGGAAGTCAACTTGAATTCCCTGTGGAGGGACAGCGAGCACCAGGCAGAGCCAGCTCTGCACAAGGACACAGCCACAGGCTGGAAATATATTTTATTTTAAAGTTACTGTCTTCCATTTGCAATTGCTTGTGACTCTTCCAGGCAAGGAGGGGATAGGAATAATTGTGCTACTCGGCAATCCCTGATTTATTTTGTTGATGGAACAAGAACCACGATGATTTGGTTTCAATTAATTGTATTCAGCAGTGGCTGGTGGCTCGTTAACCTGCCCTCCCCAAACACCATCTCTGCTGCACAGCCTCGTTTTGTACAGATCCCACACCTCCAGCCACAACCTCTGAGCTCTTTGGGTCTTTTAGAAACACAATTTTTTGTGCTGTTTTGGAGGTGTTCATGCCATCCTCGCTGCTCCCCACCCTCGTGCCAGTGAGATGCAAACCCAGCAGCACAAGTTCAGGTTTTGAGTCATTCTCCTGGAACAGGCTGAATTAATGCTCCCAGTTAGTCTCTCTGCATTAGATCAGTGTTTAAATGCACACAAGTAAAAATTACTCGATGAAGGGTGAAATGGCTGAGTGTTGAGGCTGCAGCTGAAGAGTTCCCCTTCCCTATCAGATGGAAACACAATGAACGCTGCTCCATCCGTGTTTGGTTTTGTTTGCTTCTCCCCCAAGCAGAAATGATCCAATTTTTCAGTGATCAGCCCCATGCAAATCTGAACATCTGAGCTTCTGTCCCATTACCCCTCACAAGGCAGGGGCCTATTGCTGCCTTGGAAAATCAGAAACATCCCACGGCTTTAAACCAGAAATCTGCACTGCACACTTATTTTTAATGTGTCTAAGATAATTTCTGTACTACTTTAATGGAAATAAAGTTGATTTAATTTTGTGATCTGTGTAGCTATCAAAATCCATCTGTTCAGACCTATGAAACTTACCCAGGAGCTGAATTTCATCTTTCTTATGAAGTTTTCCATAAAAATTGAACAAGTTCAGAAGGGGATACAGTACTTCTCCTCCTCCCCCCCAAAAAGGAACAGGCAAGGAAACAACAGAAACCAAAAGCAGCAGCTCCTCCCTCCCCACACCTTCCTCCACTGCAAATGTCCCAGATGCTAAAATTGGTGCTGGGCTTTGCTTTTTAAGGCACCACGTTAGCAGGATGCTTCGAGATCATTTCAGAATCAGCTGGAAATTCAGCATTTCACATCTCGTGTAAAAATCTTCTGAGAGGCATCCAGGGAAAGGTACCAGAAGGTTTTTGAGGGGTAGAAATCAGGCCTCAGATGGGGTGAGACACTGTTGTACACCACTGAGAAGCAATGCCTGCCATCTCCCAAGCACTCCTCTGGAAAAAGCCAAACAAAACTCACCCCATTTTCCTTTTTACTAATGAAAACACTAGTAAGTGAACTATTCTACCAGCTTAGCAAGCCAAGATTACAGAGTCCTAGATGCACTGTGTTTAAATTATGTTTCAAGAGCCAACTTCTGGTGGGAGGGGGTGTGAGTAATGGAGTAAAACAAGTGCAGTGTACAGAAGCATTTTGTTATTAAAATTGTGTATACTGTAAAACTGAATTTGCCTCTTTCTTCCTCCCTTTTCAAGCAGAGGTGTCAAAAGCTCATTTTTCTCTGTTAAAAGCAGTCTGCACCCACTGGCCTAGCAGGAGAGTCAGGTTTGGGCCATTTGCCAGAGTCACAGCAAACCCAGCTCCTCCTGTGTGACCTCAGTGAGCAAAATCCAACCTTTTGTGTGACCTCAGTGAGCAAAATCCAACCTTTTGTGTGACCTCAGTGAGCAAAATCCAACCTTTTGTGGGACCACAGTGAGCAAAATCCAACTTTCTGTTGGACCACAGTGAGCAGGGCTGCACAGGCTCTGCCCAAAGCAGGTGTGACCTGACTAACAAAAACTGAATGAGCAGGATGGGAGTGAAAACCAAACCAAAGGCAAGCTCTGAGCCCTTGAGCAGCTGGATCAGGATCAGCACAGCCCTGGCCCAGCCTGGCTCTGCCCCTGGGACACCTCCAGGGCCACCTGGGGGTCACTGTGCCAGCCAGGAGCTGGCATTTCCAAGGGGGTGTCCCACAGTGAGACATCCCATCAGCTCTGAGCCACAGCCCCCCAGGAAGGGTCCCAAAACCATTCCTGGTACAAGAAATGCTCTTTACATGAGTTACCAGAGCCACCACAGCCTCCAGACATCAAGGCAAGCATTGCTGGGTTTGAGAAGTGACAAACTCACAGACACGGCCCAAAAGCTGGGATCAGAACTGAATAAAAGAACAAGTTTTATTTAGGATGTTCCAAGATGATACATACACTGAACTTCCAGCTAAAATCATTTTAGTAACTAAGCCATAGCTGCATTTACTTTTTTATCAAAAGGTTTGGCTGGAACAAGTTCTCAAGGGTTTTAAATGTCAGTTGGCAAACTGCCTCTCAAATCCTTCTAATACTTCAAAGCAGCACATGATATATCTATTTTCTTAAACTCTCAGAGACTAATTTTACAAGCAAAAGCATCTCTCAACTACAAACCCAGCTGTTCTCACAAGCAAAGGTAACACACCTAAGAGAGGAACCAGTATTCTGAATATATTATGCAAAACCATTAAATCCAATTAGGAACAAGGAAATGTCAACATCACTAGCAACTCACTTTTAAATGTAGCCTCTGTTAAGACAACTTCAAAAAAATTGAGATTCAAGAATTTGACTGGAGAGGATTGCACAAATGAACTGAAAACTGCAGCACTGGGAAACCCTGGCTCCCTCCTCAGACAATGTCCAGGATTCAGTGAGAGTGTTCACCCACCACAAAACCCCGATGTCAGAATTTCCTCTAATCTGTTCTTAAGGAAAAGCTTTACAAAATCATTGGTGTCTAATCAACAGCATCATTACCATGAAGATTTTAGGAAAAATTTATTATCATGAGTTAAAGTTCTGTTTGCCATATTTGACACAGGATTCACATGCTCTGGGTCTTATTTTGGAAGGAATTTTTTTACAGTGAGGGTGGTGAAGTTACCCAGAGAGGTGGTGGATGTTTCCCTGGAAACATTCCAGGCCAGCTTGGACAGGATTTTGGGTGACCTGATCTACCTGAAGCTGTTCCTGCTCATTGCAGAGAGCTGGATTGGGGTTAAAAGGTTTTAAAGGTCCCTTCCCACCCAAACCATTCTGTGGGACAAAAAGATGACAAGTGTCCCATGAGCACAATTCTGTGTTTGATTCTGTGTGCACAACTCCAGAGGTTTGGCTGCCAAGGACACTGAGCAAACCTTTCTGGGCTGGCAGGTAACCAAATCCTATTTCAGCTCTTCAGGTTTTAATCCACAAAGTCTATAATTTGACTTTTTCTTCTAAGTTTTCTAAAAGGACACGAGTTAAACACACACAAAAACCATTTGAGCATAAAAACCAAGAGCAAGAAGCTGAACCACGACCAGAGGGGAACTTCCCTCGAGTTAAACCCAATTTTAAACCAATGTTACACAAACATTTCCAGTGTGCACACACAAGCAGAATGAAAGGGTGTTCTCTGCTACCTGGATGTTTAAATGAAGTAATCAATTTTTCTTTTATAAAACCAAAGTAATTCTTTTAAATGCCATGGAATTAACAGACTCTACTCCTTGTACATTGAATATTCAAGCACACTGGACACAGAGGAGGGGCTGGATTTCCCTTGCAGCCCTCCCTGCCCCACAGGGTGGTTGACAGAGGTGCATCATGCTTTATACCAGTTTAAAAAAAAACCAGCCATATTTCATGAGAAGCCTTGGACTAAGTGGAAAAGGTTCATCCATCAACAAGGTTCTTAAATAATGAATGAGCCATAATTCTTTACAGTCAAAAGCAATTAATTTTCTGTATTGTAATCAGGAGAATAAATCTGAAAAATCCATTCTAATGGCTCTGAATCTGAAGGCAGTGTTGCAGCTGAATTTTAAATCTTAAAATACAGCAGCAGTGAGGACTTCTGCTGTTTAAACATACAATGCTCTACCAAACAGAACAGCTTTACTGCATATTTAATGGGTAGAACGGGTTTTGTGAGACCACATGAGATTAAAGACAGCATTAGATACAGGAAATGCACTTCAAGCAGAAAGGTCCTTCCAAGAAACCTCTTAACTGTACAGCCACTAAAATACTTGAAATATCGTTTATGAAGTGTACAAAACACTCAGAAAAAATCTTGCTGCAAGAAATAGTTTTACTTAAACGTTTGTAAAGAGCTAAAAATATTGACAAGTGTGTTAATGTGGAATCCAGCTCGACCCTACAGCAATTGTTCCTATTAGGAATCATTTGCTCTGTTTCCCACTAACTCCTAAATAATCCATCACACATCCAGAACCTCTGCCTCAAAAGCCATGTGATGTTAGCTGGGACTATCAATTTCTGCCCTCAAATGCATTGCTTCAACCCTAAGAGCACTTTAAGTTTGAATTCTTTTAGAGAGAAAAACCTGTAAAATTAATAGAGCTCTTAGTAAAGTTCATAATGACACAATCTGCTGAGGAGGGAGAACATGGAAAGGGGACAGGGACACAACACTGCAGGGGAATTTCCATCTCTGAAGGCACCACACAGCACTTAACTGGGGTAAAAACATATTCCTGCACTGCAGCCACTCTGAGCAGCTTTGCTAACAAGCTCTGCTTCGAGGAAAGCAAATTTCAGCTTTCAAAAACATTTTCAAAAAATTCACCTGTTCCAGAGGAAGATCATCCTCAGCACACACCTACTGAAGGATGTGAGCCAGGAAAAAAAAACCTCCAAAGGTGGGAAAATCACCCAGCAGGACCAGGCTGCAATCCCCAGGTCTGAACACACCTCTGAGTTAAAGAGGAGGAGAAATCACAGCACCACCTCTGCTGAGGGCAGGAAAAGTCCTGGAATTCCTTCTTGATCCCATCCAGCCCTGAAGCACCACATCCCCAAACTGCAACAGCTCCTTGAAATTCTTCCTGGATAACTGAAAGGTTAAAGAACTCGTCCTCAAGCTCTCCAGACAGTCCTGAAGATGGAAACAGCTGGAAACAGCAGGAATTGCTGCCAGGGAGGACAAACACTGAGCTCAGCAGCCAGGGGAGCAGCAGAGCTCAGGCAGCCAAGCTGGGGAGCTCCTGGTGACAGTGGAAGCTCTCTGGGTGTCCCTGCAGGGTCCAGGCTTTCCAGAATCCCACAGGCAGGCACAGAAAACCATCCCCAATTTATTCATGTTCTTGTCTGTGGATGAGCAGCTCAGCTCTGGGATGTCCATGAGCACCAGGGCAGCTGTGACTACACGACACATACCTGCAGTTAGCACTCAGAAACTTCCAGAAAGACTAAGCTTAGACATCTGATTGGGATGAAGCAGAAAAAAAACCAAAACCAACCAAACCAAACCAACCCAGTGAGCTCTGGCTGGTACTTCATCTTTAACGTGACACTGAACTCCTGAACAGAACAAAAATGAGAAACTTCTGGCAAGTTCCAAGAGTCTGTGGTGACAAGGAGATGCCTGCTCACCCTCGACTGAACTTTTTGGAGTTGCCTGCTCACCAAAGCAGGACAGCCCTTTACTGAACCTGCAAAGCCCAGCCTCGGTGTCTCAGGAGCAATGAGCTCTTGCCAGGTATTCCCCCCTGGCACTGAGTGCAGGACAAGGCTCTGGAGCAGCCAAACCACCACCCACAGCTGAGCTCAGCAAACACCCCCAGAGCTCACACAACGGCATCAGGACTAAGGAATTCCACTTATTTACAGACCACTCCAAATACCCTCAGTGCTGGGAGCTGCTGAGCAAACTGCAGCACCTCTTCCAAGTTTTGGGTTTGTCAGCAGTGTAAATATTTGTTGAGAGGTTTGAAACTTGGGTAAAAGCACGGCTTTGAACACCCAAGAGGTGTTTCTGGAATGAATTCAAAGCTCTTGCCCCTCCCTGCTGCAGAGCTGTCCCTTCCCAGCAGGGCTCAGGCCAGCAGCAGGAGATGGCACAGCAGTGGGATTGGACTAGAGCTGGAATTATGGGATGGGAATGCTCCACACCTTCCCCAGCCCCTCCTGCCTCACAGCACACCCTAAAACACAGGGACAAATGGAAACAGGCACAGAGAGCAGGCAGAATCCAGAGCACCCACAGACAAATCCCAGGGACACTGTCCTGTCATACCCACAGACAAATCCCAGGAATATTGTCCACTCACACCCACAGACAAATCCCAGGAATATTGTCCCATCACACCCACAGACAAATCCCAGGAATATTGTCCCATCACACCCACAGACAAATCTCAGGAATATTGTCCCATCACACCCACAGATAAATCCCAGGAATATTGTCCCATCACACCCACAGCTGTCTGTGGACAACAATTAAGGTGACAAAGGGTGCCAGGAGAGTGTCCAGAGACACATGGAAAAGGTTTATGCCACATTCAAATGAGCTGATGCCATCCTGTGCTTTCCTCTCAGTGGGCACTCCATCATTTGAATATTCCCCAATAAAGCTGCAGAATCACGAGAGGAACTCTCTCTTTTACTGCCCATTGATTTAAAACCAGTGGTCTTCATCAGGCAAATTAATAAGTGATCATCCACTTCAAAAAGCAATTTTAATTGTTCATGCAAACACAGCTGCACTGTAAAAAACAGCTCAGTGCCCTGCCCCAAGCTCAGCCTGGCCAGCACACACCCATGGCAAGCAGCAAAATACCAGGAAACCACTCCAAAAAGATGAGTTTATACAAATAACAAAACAATCCAAGCACCCTAATCCCTCTAAAGCATTCATTATGCACACATATGCAGGTAAATATATAGATAATATATATAATTATAACATATAATATATATTACATATATATATATATAAAATAGAGATGTTTCAGGTGGATTTCCCATGTTACATTATGAAATACATGCAATCCCTGATCCTAACTGAGCTAATTGAAATCAATCAAAAATATTTAAAAATCAAAAGTAAATCTCAAACCCACTAATGGGAAGTTCACTCATGGAAGGAGTTATAAAAAGGGTTTTTTTATAATCACTCCATCCTGTTTGCTACATTTGCTTATGCAAGAGAAGTGTTTTTAACTACTGACAAGACTAGGATTAAATGACAAGTTCACATACTTAATCCAGATTGTTCACAGGCACAAGGTGAAAAATATGATAAAGAACATGAACAGGTTTTAGTGAGCTGAGCCAGGAAAAAAAAAAAAATTCAAACCCACACCCCTTCTGAGCAGAAAATAGGACTTTTTTTGTGATTATTAAAGGCAAGTACACAGGCTGATTCCTACTCTGACAAGTGGTTTGGTCACTCCTTTTTATGTAATGCAGTTATAATCAGCAGAGACCTATTTTACCTCTCTTACCAAAACCATTCCTCTGCTTTCAAATCAAGTATTTCAAGTTAGTAACATACTTCCAGTCACTTCACTAATATAAAAAAAACCTCCAAAAGTCTTATTTTCTCAAAGGGGAGCTATAATTTGCAACTTCAGTCTTGCAGTCTGTTCCCTAATGAAAAAGAAAAATCAGGAGTGCACACAGATCTTCCTCCACATTTCACAGCATCTTTTAACTTCAATGACAACTGACCAAAGCTTCAGGCTAAAAACAATTCCTAACCCCTGGAACTCAGCCAGGAATTCCCACTCAAGGGCAAAACTGGGAGCAGATAAAAACACTGGGATTGGTTTGGAAGAATTAATATCTGCAGGACAATTCAATGAAGCTGTCCCAGCCCTGGAAATATCCAATTCCAGGCTGGAAATAAAGCAGGAAAGGAAGGAGTGTGCCCAGTGAAAGCAGGGACAGTGACATGGGGACAACACTGAGATGCTGCTCCCCACTGCAGGCAGAAAATCCACGTGGACAGAACTCAACTGTGGGGGATAATATCAATTTTCAAACATGTTAATGGCAGAAGGGAGTGTGGGAATGGCTTTGGTGTGCTCCAGGGTGAGGATGATCACCCCACAGACAGGGACAGGGACACACAGAGGTGTTTATATCAATTTTTGTCAATGCCTTCAACACGGATCACAGACCAAGGGGGTCCCAGCCCTGAGCTGGAGCACCATGATGTGACAATGACCCTGAAATCCTGCAGGATCTGCTGCTCCAGCTGATCCCTACAAACCTGTGGGGGCCTGATGGGATTCATCCAAGAATCCTCCAAGAGCTGCTGATATCATCACAAAACCTCTCCTGCTGATAATTCTGAGTGGTGCTGGCAATCTGGAGAGGTCCCAGCTGACTGGAAGCTGGGGAACATTATCCTGATTTTCAAGAAGGGCAAGGAGGAGGACCCTGGAAAGCACAGCCTGCCAGTGTCACTTCAGAGCTGGGTAAAAGCAGGGAAATTATTCTGGGATGTGCTGAAAAACACCTGGAGGACAGCACAGGGCACTCACAGGCAGCATGGCTACAGGAGGGGAAAGTCCTGCTTGTCAAACCTGATTTCCTCCTGCAACAGGACATCTCACCTGGCTGATGGAGGAAAGGCAGTTGGGATCTTTTTGGGCTTCAGGCTCAGGCTGGATTTTGGGAAAAGTTCTTTTCCTCATCCACAGGGTGCTGGGCACTGCCCAAGCTCCAGGAGCCTTTGGGAGGAATTGTTGGGGTGTCTGTGCAGGGCATTGAAATCCTTATGGGTTCTTCCAAGCCAGGATATTCTGTGATTCTCTAAGTCCTCTTCTAAGTGATGGTGAAACCAAACTTTTAAAATTACTGTCTAGTGCTATCAATGTGTTATTTCTTGAGGGGGAAAAAAAGCATTATTGCAACAGCAAAAAGTAATTTTTATTTTTTTTTACTATTATTTGCACCTGTGGTGTGGGGGAGGAAGGGAAGGGATGAGGAGAGGTGTTTGTCAGGTCTGAAAAACAACAGATTCTCAAACATTTTGTACTACTTTTATATCACTTCCAGGTAACAGATCTAGCTACCAGTGTTCTCTCAAGGCTTATTCTTATATCTAAAAAGTTAATAGCATATGTTTTATGATCTATAGCACGAAGGTTCTACACCTCTGCAGCACATTTCTACCACTGAAGCAAAAATATCTATATATACAGATCAGTAATGGCAGGAAAGTGCCAAGAAAGTCATCCTGGAACACCATACATCTTCTCCCTAAAAGCACAAAAGAAAACCCAAACTGGCAATAATACAGCACATGCTAAACCTGACTTTTCATGGAACTGAGGTTCCTACCAGCCAGAGCAGACCCAGCATTAACCAAGGGAATGTTACCTTGTGCAAAATGGCACCAATTTCTATTTCTTGTTGCCCTGCAGATGTTTCTTAGCTGAGCTCAGAGGCAGCTGCAGGGCTCTGGCTCAGGGTGCCAGGCTCCCCTTGCAGCAGCTCAGATCACAGAAAATTCTCAGGATCACAGCCCAGCTCCCAAGTGGATGGAGCCCCAAACCTTGGGGTTATTAAAACCTTGGGGTCATTATTATTTGACCCCCTGAGCCCATCTCAGGGTCACCCCTCTGTGCCTCCAGGACACACAGACACAGGAGGAATGTGGGGTCTCTCTCAGACAGCTCCAGATGCAAAGGGGTTAATTTGCAGTGACTCTGGGTGTCCTATTCCTGTAGTTTGCCATCTCCTGCCCCTGCTCCTCCCTGCTGTCTGCCAGGGCTCAGGATTGCAGCCCTCCCAGCCAGGCTCCTCATTCTCCTGGAGCACAGCCCCAGCTGCCACCCAGCCCAGCCAGGACAGAAAACTGTGCTGGAAAAGCACCAGGACACAGCCCCAGGACACAACACCAGGTGACAACACCAGGACACAGCCCCAGGACACAACAGCCCCCACAGGCCCTGGGCTGGATGAAAATTGCTGCTAAAAGCTCTGCTTTAAACCTGGAGTGTCTTCCTGCAGCACCCAGATCCAAATGATGCTGGAGCCCCCAGGCAGGTGAGATCTGCCCAGTGCTGGGAGTGACAAACAGGAGCTCAAGGGGGGCTGCCCAGTTTTGGCAACACTTCCAGCTGCTTCCTGCCAGGGGATTTTTTCCTGAGTGACAACTGGTTAAGCTTGGCTAAGGTCAATTCATGGCACTTGCAGTGTGCCAGCTTAGATGGGAGAAGCAGGATGGATGGGGAAATGTCTCAGAATACCAAACCAGGGGGACAAATCACTTCTGCAGGAGCCAGCAGAGAGCTGCTGGGGCTGGAGAGTCATCCACCACTGGAACTGCCTTTTTACAGGCCTGCTTTTTCTTTTTTATGTTAATTAGCAACCTTATCTAAGGAATATCTCAAGTTTTTCCCTCACAGATTACATGAATTAATAGATATATCCAGAAGCATGAAAAGCAGGCTGAAGTTTACACCTGCAGTAATTGTAAAAGCCTTGAGATATTGTAGTTTCTATCAAATTTTACATGTGTGCAAAAGGCTTTAGAAATCAAACTAAAATTGGAACAACACAGACCCCTGCAAAACTCAAATTAAAAGGAGTGAGCCAAGGCAGCATATGCCCTTTCCAAGAGGAAGAGAATGCATTATAAATCTGGGAATAAAGCCACCTAACTCCTGGCAAGACAGCCTGGAGAAATAGATAATAAAGCAATCCTACCAATATGATCACAAGACATTCAACGTTAGAATAAATGTATCCTTTATTCGTTATTAGAAATAGAAATAGGTTTAATTTGCAACAGATTTTAAAATATTTCCTGTAGGGGGGATTCAGCAGCCTTAACCTGCAATACACCAATGGAATAAGCAGGTATGAAGTTGTCTCTGACAGGAAGCAATAGGCATTAAAAAGCAGGAGCAGCAGGAAAAGCTGACTAATTGTCAAAAACCTCAAGCCTCAGCAGCAGCAAAAGCAGCAGAATCTCCTTCTCCATCACAGAATCCCAGAGTGGCTTGGGTTGGAAGGGACCTTAAATCCCATCCAGGGACACCTCCCACTGTCCCCATGTCCAGCCTGGCCTTGGGCACTGCCAGGGATCCAGGGGCAGCCACAGCTGCTCTGGGCACCCTGTGCCAGCCCTGCCCACCCTCACAGGGAACAATTCCTGCCCAAAATCCCATCCAGCCCTGCCATTCCCTGTGTCCTGTCCCTCCATCCCCTGGCAATCATCTCTCTCCATCTTTCCTGCAGCTCCTTCAAGGCCACCCTGAGCTCAGCCCAAAGCTTCTCCTGTGCAGGTGAACAATCCCAGCTGTGCCAGCCTTTCCTCCCAGCAGAGCTGCTCCATCCCTCTGCTCATCCTGGAGCCTCCTCTGGCCTGGCTCCAGCAGCTCCAGCTCCTCCCTGTGCTGGGGCAGCTCTGCAGGTTCAGCATCCCTGGAGTCAGGTGAAGTCCCTGAGAAACCAGAAGGGCTCAGAGGCAGCCCTGGCTGAATTCGGTGCTCTCACCCTCATCCACATCACCTCCATCCACCCAGAGTCACTGACTCACTGAGAGGGATTAAAAAGCCCAGAAATGTGCTGTGCATGCCTTCAGCTCCCACAGAGGCACCACCAAGCCATTATTTACTAAGCTAACTAATTAGCCAGCCACCCTTGCAGATAATAAGAATGCATTAAAGTATTTAAAATTCCTGTACAAGCCTGACACATATGAAGTGGCTGCCCTTCTTCAAAAGAAAATGAATGTCAAAGGAAATAAACCATTTAGGAACACTCAGCACATCTGAGGTGCAGGGGAAAGGTGGCATCACCTCAGCATCCAGGAAAAGAAAGGAAAACAAAGCTGAGTGCTCTGAGATGCTGAGGCATTTCACATTTTTATTCTATCAGCTTCTACTTCTAAAGACATCATTAGATACACAATTTGAATTAGCATTAGATAGATGATAAAGTAACAGCTATTCAAAACAAACAGGATTAACCCACAGAACTGCAAAAACTGGCACAGAAAAAGCAGGAGATTGAAGGTACTTAAGCTGACAGTAATCTAAAAAACCAAGCTGGTAAATTCAGTTTTACACCAAGAAATAAGTTGTAAGTGAATCTACACTTCACTGCAGTGAGAGAACCTTTCCCTCCACACAGGCACTGCTCCAGGAGTGGGTAATAGAATCAAAGTCATAGAACAAGTTCACAAAAATGCAGAAAATAATCAATCCACTGGAAATAACACCAGCAACACTCCCAGGGGATACAAGTGCTCTGTGTACTTGATGGAGCTTCAGAAAGAATTCCTCAAGTCCAGCTGAGGATCCCAAAACTTGGGGATACAGAGGAAATAGGTTTCCATAGCACTACAAAACTGACCAGGGCTACAAATTTAGAGGAACTTTGGAGAATTCAGTATCTGCCACCAGAAAGGCAGTTTTATTCTCTGTGAAAAAGTCTCATGAGAGTATATGGGGGGTGTGAGGGGTACAGGACAGGAAGATTTGTATAATTACCACAATTTTCTCTCCACACACATTCCTGATGGGCTCTCCTCACTCCAGAGCTCCCACAGCTCTGAGTCCCTGCATCCCTGAGCTCCTGCACCCATGGGAGCAGCCCTGGGGGGAGTAGAACTGGGACTGGGAGCAGTGGGAAGGAGCAGGAGCAGAGCTCAGCCCAGCCAGGTGAGCTTGGGCACCAACTTCACCTGAGGCTACCAAGAGCCACAGCTGCAAAGCCACCCTGACCAGAACATCAACTTCTCCATGGCCTGGGAAAGAAGACCCTGCCTTCCTCAAGGAAAGCCCTGCAGGAAGAACACCCCCAGCACAGCCCTCCTGCAGGCCATTCTCTCCTCCTGCCCAGGCAGAAAGGCTTTCAGCTCCTTCCTCTTCATTTATTTCTGCATGAACTTGCCGTTTTCTTGGCTTTTTTCAGTCCAGTGACCTCTAGAATTTGGATTCTTTGACTCCTGGAGAGATGCCCAAAAAACTCATTCTGCCTCTAAGGAAATTCACAATTTGGCATTTAAGGGGAACAGTATCAAGTGATATGGCTGCAGTCTTATTTTGTACTTGACATCAGAGCTCTCCAGTCACCTTCTTCCCCCAAAATGACTCAGAGTCCTCAAAGGAGAGGGTCAAAGGCACAGTAGGGAAGAAGAAGCCAGCCCCACATCCCACATTTCCCCTACACAATCCCGAAGGCTGAGTGGGGATAGGGACACACACACACAAACCCTTTGAAAAGGGGAGAAACGAGATTGAAGCCACAGATGCAGAAACCACCTGGGCAGTATCACACAGCCAGTTGCTCAACCTCTACACAAGCAGAATTAATTGCATTAATTCTGGGGTTTAGTCAAGAGGATTTGAATAAAAATTCTATCTGTTTAAAAGCAGTGCACAGCATTGGGTTAAAAACCACGGGGACAGCATGTAAATGGAGGGATCTGACTTGGGCACCACTGACATTCAGAGCTGCAATTCATCTGCTGGGAAGCCTGAAAGGAAAAACATCCATCAACTTCCAACAGCAAATACAGGACAAAATGTGTGTGCTACAAACAAGTCCCAGGGTTATCTTCCTACTCAGCAAACAGGGGCTTTTTAAAGCATCATATACCAGTGTTGCAGGTAATAGCAGAAAAGAAAAGAAATTTTAAAAAATAGCTCATGTCTCAAGGACATCATGAGATTGGTGTCTCAAAGAAATGCTGAAGTATCTCCAGTATTTCTTAATATCTCTGTAAGTATTTTAATTTGGGGGAGAAATTATGCAACTGCATTCATGAATCAAGACAACATGAAAAGAAATTTAACGATATTAGAATTGTTTGAAGTCTTGAACAGTTTAGGATAGTCAATATTCCAACTCCCAGAAACTGCCCCTGTGTGCAGCCTCATGGCCAAAATTCAAGGTTCAAAAAAACTGCCTGCCACACTTGCAGGTGGGAACCTTACTCCAAAATGCAATCAAAGGCAACAAAAAGGTTTTTTTTTTTGGAATCCATCCTTTAAATACAAGGTCCAAATAAATTCCCTAAGGCCCAGCAGGTGAAAGGCAAGCCAGGAGGATGCTCTGGAGCAGTCATGGCACCCAGGACTCACCCACCACGATGCTCCTCATCTCCCCCACACTTCACTCTCAAGACACCAAACCTACAAAACCGAACCAATCCTAAATCCTGACCCTTCTGTTTTCAGAGAAGCAGCAGCTCCATTTCCCCAGCTCACTCTGCAGGTTTCAGAAAGTAACTGATAACGTCAATTCACGTTATCATATTCAGCAAACCACAGCTGACAGCACCTCAGGCATATCAAAGAGATTCTGAGCTGAGAAGAAAATTTTTTTTTTTTTTTTTTCTCCTGGCCACATATGGCAGCAGTGGAGCACCCAATGAATGGCAGCAGCTTTGTTTCCTGACAGGCAGAGGTGAGCACAAACACAGTGGAGTGGCTGCACATCCCACAATATTTGTGTTTACTCTGACACAAACAATAAAGGAAAACACCCTCCATTTGTGGAAGGCACAGGTATTTGTGAAAGGCAGCACAGAACCATCTGGGTTTGTTTCTTCACTGCCTACTGCTAATTTTGCACATGCCCTGGTTTTTCTTTTTTTGTGGCTCCATGCCAGTGCTGTTTTTAATTGGTGCTGAGAAAAATGCACCTTTTAGGCCACCTTTGCAAGGCAGCTGCTGGCCTGGCAGCCTCTGGCTTTGCTGCTGTTATTGGAAGGAAACTACTCTTCTATAATGCAAAAATAATTTGTGAGTCTCCAAAGTCCTGAGGTGTTTCCAGATAGCCTGAGCAGGTTTTTAGCCCTGCCATACACCAGCTGCCTCTGCTGCTTCCCCTCTAACTCCTGGCCCTCCTGCTAAAGGCCAGAAGGAAGGCAAAGTTCTCTCCTCTATTTCAACAGCTTTCCAAGATACAGCTTAAGCCTCATCCTTTTCTCAGACACGAGAAGGATTAAGTCACTCTTCTGCCTCTATTTAAATTCCAGAGGGCTGCCACTATTTGGATAAGCCACAAATGCTAATTATTCTGTATTGATTCTGTTGACTTTCTGGGACAAAGGAGGACTGAAGCTCCAGGACACATTAAGAGCATTACAGAACATCAGCTTTCTTACACAGGATAAACCAGGTTATCAAGAGCAGAGTCTGGATAATGAACACCACATCCAGGAGAGAATATCCAGGTTTCCATCAAGCCCTCTCATGCTTGCAGCAGGAACTGTAAAAGACATGAGGAGGTGTTGGAAAGGAAATAAATGGAAGAGTACAACAGGTTTTGCATGTCATGGGAGCAGTGGAGAGGGGACAAGGGGTACCAGGCAGCCACAGGGACACGTGTGTGCATGGACAGTGACTGCTCCCCTTCTCTCCCTTCATTATCTCCTGAATCCCAGCCTGCAGATGGAACTCCATGCAGAGTTTGTATGAGATCAAGGCAAAAGGGAAAGGAGAAGTCGAGGACTTGAGATGCAAGCAGTGGCAATGCAAGAACTGTGGTATTCCAGCTTTGTAATAATTCCATCATCCCTCTCCTCCAACGAGGGGAACTGAAAAGCCCAGTTGTGTGTGTAATACTTCTGCACACTGAGAGCATGATCCTGCTGGAGGCTAAAGACTGTTTATCCACAGATCAGCAGGCACTGTGCAAACTCACATGCTCCAGTCCATCCACAGCCCTCCAATCTGACTTGGAGTGACTACTCAAGTATCACCAAATGGAGCTGCATTAGGGGTGACTACATCTCTGATCTTATGTAGGCAGATAAAGTTCAAATATTTCCTCACAAAACAGTAGAATTCAAATGAATTAAGTCATAAACCATAATGTTAAAGCAGAATCCATGCACAGCATTAGAGTGTATTTATAAAAAACCACTTACAGCTCAAGGAAAGTAAAACACTGCAAAATGCCAACCTCCATATCACAAACAAGGGTGTACACATTATTAGTGCAGGTTTTCCCTGCACTCATCTTTATCTCAGGTTGATCAAAAAACATTTAAGAAAGGTTGAGATTTCCAATGCATGATCAGAACGTGCTAACACTGGACATGGCCACATGCCTGACAAGAAAGGAAAACCCAAATATTTCACCAACACAAAACCAAAAGGTAAGGAGAGAAAAGAGGGACCAGGTAGGATGGGAGCCTTCACTGGCACTCAAAGCATGCACAGGACTGAGCTCTGCTGCACAGCTGGCTGCAGTGAGCACTGCAGGGGAGGACAGCCACCTTCCCTCCTTTACACCCATCAAGAGCCTGTAACACAAATGCTGCAGAGCGTGGAAAGGCTGCAAGGGTGAGCTCTGCTGTATGAGGCAGCTCAGAACAAGTCCCAGCTGCTGTCAAATCTATTCAGTTTAAGAGAGTTCTTGCTGGCAGCTCTGCACCAAACAAGCAGCAGAGGCTGAAGGCAGTGGATGGAGCTCAGCAGTGATTTAAGACTCCAAGAGACTCCTGGGCTCTTCTTACTGGAACCAGACTTGAGGTGCTGGGATTCTCTCAGGAGGCACTCAGCCAGCCATATGCTTCTTTAAGAGATGCATCTGCCCAGCACAAAAACCGTCTTGGGTCTGGAAAAGAAGATCCAGGACTTGCAAGTTGTGCCAACAGCATCAGTGGCTGCACTGGGGTGTGTTCCCACCCAGGGCACACAGCTGGAGCCCAGATGTGCTGCCCTCCTTCCCCTCTAGGCTGAGCACCCCAGGTTTGGGGTCTCCAAACCAGCAATTCCACATCAACATTGGGGCAAGCTCAGGGAAAACCACTGGAAAGACTCTGAAGAGCTTCAAAACCCCAAGATCACAAGGTGCAGAACTTCACATGAGCTGGACTCTTCAGAATTTCTCTTAAATTCCTGAAGTCCTTGTACTGCTCCCTAAAAAACAAAAGGCTCCAGAACATCTCCTGAAAGCCCCACACTAAGTCCCAAACCAGGATGGTGTTGGGTGAACACCTGGGAGTTTGATTCTGGAGCCCAGAAATGCCAGACTGACACAGTGAGAAGTTCTCACCATCTTCATCTGGCTTCACTCCAGTGATGCTGAAATATTTACTCCATGGCAGCCTGTAAGCATTAAACTTAAAACTCTTATCACTTCAGAAATGCTCTGTTTTTAAAAGCAGCATCTTTGTCAAAGCAATAATGTCTATGGAAATTAAGGCCCAGCATAACAGCACAGCTCTGTACTGAGCAGCAAAGTCCATGACAGGAAAACCCATCCAGGCTTTCAAACCACATCCATCACGTCAGCGTTCAGGCATCTTAAACTGACAAACAATATTAAAAAAGAAAGTGTAGATTATCTCAAGGCAGAATTTTTATCAGCATCTTTATCATCAACACAGATCAGTGTGCCATTTTAATTCACATCTATTCCCTCAGAAACAGATGCTTTCATTAAAAGGGCTATGCAAGAGCCCTTTCAGTATATAGATACTTGCTATAAATGAATTCTACAGTCATGTGAAAATTCACATGTTCCTTTCCAAGCCTGGATCCTTGATGGGAATACAAAGCTGTGGATCAACATTATTAATAGACAAATTCATCATGAAAACACATCTCCATTCTGTAAATTGCAAGTGTGTCAGAAGTAGAAATATCCTTTGCTGGTAGTTCTGAAGACAAATGATTTCTCCCAGCAGATATTGAACAGATAAGCCAGGCACTTTCCTGCCCAATCACTTCCAAGCATCAGAGATGCTCAGAGAAGCTCAAGAAAGAAAAGCAAAATAGTGCAATTAAGGTTGAGCAAACAGCTCCTGTGTGGAGCATTACATTCCCCTAACTGCACTGAACACAGACTCAAGGGTGCAAACCAAGCATTGAGCAAATGATGGATCCCACCAGGCCCAAATCCAGCAGTGCTGGGACCTTCTCTGGAGACCCTGAGGTCCAAAGCAAACTGGCCTGCAAGAGGCAGAGCCTTGGCTCCACCACCTCCCTTCACCTTCAAGCTGTGCCACAGCAGCACAGTCAGGTTAAAACTGAACACAAAAAGAAACAACTCCCACCCCCAAGCAGCCCCTGCTGTGGTGCTCAAGCACTTGAGGCCAAAAAAGAAGATGGAAACCAGGGAAAATAAAAAGCCATCCTGAAGTGATGTGTGCCTGGAATGCCTGCTCTGAACCAGCTCCCAATGGCTTTTCTCCATTTGCTGCCAAGCACCTCTAATGCAATCCAGACAGTCAAGGACACAGTCAGAATGTTAATATGAAAGCATTAAAATTCCCATTGAAATGGGACCTGTCAGGCTACTTTATGTAACATGATTTATCGTTTCCAAATGTAGTAACAAGGGATTTTATTGTACAAGAGCATGTGGTACACAATGGGGCTGTGGGTCTGCATTCCACACTCGCCAAACTACAACTCCTGACAATGTTTCTGCTGGTACAGGGCTGAGTTACTGGTGTGTGCATCAAAGGGGAGCTGAATGCATTAGAAATTGATGGGCTACAGGATAGACTGAAAATGAGAGCTCTCTGCACCTCCCTGTGCATACTAAACACAGCCAGACACCTCTGACCACTGCTGGCTCGTGGAAAGGAGCCCAAGTGTCCCCAGCCCTCAGGGCTCCTGCAGCAGGCAGTAAAAACTGACTGTCAAAAGCTTAAGGAAGCTTTTATTTCCAGTCTTACACGTCAGTCACATAACTGATGTCTTCTGCAAGTTCAGAGCACACTGGAAACTGCTGCTTACATTTCCAGGGCACAGCCTGTGCTTCCCACCCTGCTGAACCCCAAACCCCTGCAAAGCCCAGCCCCAAAGGCACCAAATCCAGGCTTTGCCAAGTGTGACACAGAGCTGCCAGCAAGGCAACTGCCCAAGTCCTGTGCTAATGACACCCAGAGGGTTACAGCACAGAGCACGGACCTGTCACAACTAAGCTGGTGGATCCCTGTGTCAGTGACACATTTTCTTACTTCTCAAATACAGAAATTTTTCAGCTGTCAGCCCACCGGGGGTTTTTTAATGCATTTCGGTAGTTTAGCTATCCATGTAGTTCTCTTTGGAGATACGTTCACTTTGAGGCAGAGCTGAGTAGCACAGAAAAGCAGAGATGTTGGCTGTACCTCCAGCAGCACAGGAATCTCACCAGCTGCCAGTGCAAAGGCAATGCCAGGATAAACTGGTAGCAGTGTCAAAAATACACAGCTTCATCTTTTTTTCCTTGCAGCAAACTGCAACAGGTCAACAGTACCCACACAAGATCGTGCAGTTAGACCCAAAAGGCTGTTTCCATTGTATTTTCTGGTATTTCTTACTAACTTCTTCATTGATTGAACTATTAATCTTGACATCATTCAGTTCCATGCTTTGCTCTGCCCTCTTGCCCTGCCTAAGTCTGGAATCGATGTTCAACTAAACTCAAATATGCTTTGAAATTTCTCGGTTTAATTAATAAAATACACACCAAGAGTGCTTGAGTGCCACAGAGCATACAGAGATCTGGGTCTTGCCATCTGTGAGTTATATTACAAATTTAGCTGCAACTGATGTGGTCTGTTTGCTGCATTCCAGGCAGTTGATCCCAGAACCAAGACCTTGGACCACTCAGCTTTTACAAAGCTATTCAGAATCAATAATGAATTTAGGCCTGCCCCTTCCAGCTCTGCCAGTCAGCACCAGCAGCAAGAATCAAGCTTACTCCAAGTAATAAAACCCAAACACAAATAGGCATCTGTGCTATTTCAATCCAAGAGGGATCTGCAATGCAAGTTTAAAAAGGAAAACTATTTTCTGTTGGAATTGTGAGAAGTGAGCAAAAGCCATAATGGAAAACAGCTCTCCCCAGGAGAAATGGAAGAGGAGGGGGAAAAGCCAGAGAATCACATGCTGCAATTAAGGGATGAACAGTTGGGATTTCAAAGAATGTAGTTTATAAATCAAGTCATGAAGGGGATGATGAAGTTCAGTGGACACAGGTAATGAAAACTCATCTCAACACTCACACACTCCTGTCCCTAGCACAACTTCTCTTGCCATTTTCAAGAGCAGTCCAGCTTGGTCAGAAATGCCTGAGCTGCAGACTGCCAGCACTGGGGGACACTTGGGCTAAGATAAATTAAACACCTCCCTTGTTCCTTGTCCTTCTTGCAGGATCCACTGCTGACCAAAGTCTGACAGGATGCTGGCCTTGGTGTAAGAGATTTAGTCAGACCAAGCTGCTCTTGAAAACGGCAAGAGAAATCGTGATAGATGAAAAAGGAAATTATATACACACCAATCTAAGAAAAAGGGGATCCAAACTTCTGTAACCAAATACTGAACGAGCAAATCTTGCCCTTCTTTCAAGGGCATCATCACAGGATTCATCACTGTGCCAGCAGATGCAGTGGGGGTCAAGAGATCCTAAAATTCAGTTTATTGCCAAAAAGTGTTTTATTCAGCTAAAAACTTCTGCCACACTCCATAACCCAGCCACCAATGCTTCCAGACTTACAGACCTTCAAGGACAGGCACAGAGAAACAGTTAAACTCTGGGTCCAAAACACTAAACTTGGAGTTATAAACTGTCTAGAAAACAGTCTTGTTATTGCCAGAGATCAGAAAGAGAGCCCAAAAGCCGGAGGAAGTCACAGCATTTAAAGTTGAAAAGGAAATTTGCCTCAAGATAGTCCTGTGTTTCAGCCTTTCCAGTGTATTCCTCATCCAATCTTCTGTGAATTTTTCAACTTGGCCAATAAATGCCTCTTACTCTAGCACTTGGATAGGATTTATGATGCACTGCAAGTGCTGTGCAATTAACAGATTTAATGCCCAATTCACTTCCTCCTTCAAAGGGAGACTGGAGGAAAGCATCCCAGGAGCTGTGGGTATGTCATACATATACATGAAATGACATTTCCTCTGCCACTACTCTAAGTCAGCACATCCCTACTTTTCCTGCAGATGTATCAAACCATTTTCACTGTTTAGATTCCCAACTATTAGTCATTCTTCAGCTTAATCACAGAGGGGTTTACAGTATGGATTTTTACACACCATCCCACATTTTCACCATAATTTATCAATTGCTTTTTCCACTCCATTTCACTGAATTTCTAATCTCATTTCCCCAACTACACTGTCTACAATCATAACATAAGAGTGACTTTAAAAAAATGCAGTATGCTCCACTAATTTCACAATGTGTTAAAGGAGATAACGGAGGGAATACATTCTTTCCATCTCAGCATGATTGCTTTAAGTTGCCTATCAGAGACAAAAGCCCATGGCTGAGGAGGAGGACAGGCACTGCCTGTGAGGGCAAGTCCAAGCTCTGCACTCTCACATGGCTCTTGACCAACTTTCAATGAGACAAATGCCACCAACTCCTCCATGCAAGGCTGAGCATTTCCCTCTTGCACATGTTTAATTTCCCTTTGGTGGCTGCTCCACCATAGAATCGTGCTGACAGGGCTCCATCCAATCCATTTGAGGGATTATTGCTGATGTTTCATAGCCTCATAAAAAAAAAAAACAACCCTGCTCAAAGGAGTTCTGAGTGGCACAACTCCGTGCTCTGCTTCCCAGCTGCAGTCTCGAGTTCTACAAAATGTCAATGCTGAGCACAAGCTACTTTCACAAGCAATTAAGACAGACTACATGAATACCTAGCTCAGCCCTCAGGCTACATCACACTTGCCTTTCAGTTTTGTTCAATTACTTTGCCCTTCTCTTTGGTAAACAGAAATCCTTGTTTTCCTTTCTCTCTACCACGCACTGCATCTGTTCTCCAAATTCCACCACCTCAACCCACACGTGGCAGCCCCTGGACCAGTTTTACTCTATGATGAAATCAATTTGGCCAAAAGATTTGAAGGTAAGGTACCTAATGTAGCAAGGTTCCTAAATAAAATTTAACTTTTTTTTTTTCTTTTTAAGGCAGTATCTCTGAACTCAATTGTACCTCAAGTTCAAAAGCATAAATAAGACCTCAAGTCCTCCCATTCAAGATTTCTTCAGACAATTTTACTTGTCACAGTTCTACAAGCCACACAGTTTGCTGAAGTTGTTGCCATTTCTGCAACTTTATTTCCAGAATCAGCTTTACCAGTATTGAACTTTCACAATTACATACAGTCTTGTCTAAAAGCTCATGATATCCTGATCTCACCTCTCAACACAGCAAATTCTTCAGCTTCAAACCCACTGGAACAAGAGCAAAGGGGCAATGGAGGGGAAGGAAGTCCAGCACTGCACCACGATGCCCTCAAATGCAGAAGCTCATCTGCATGACATGACACTCACTCCAACCACAGAAAATCCCAGGATTCAAACACTGTGTGCACATCCCGTGCCTAAACACTGGAAAAGAACTGCCCAGAGCCCAATATTTACACCAAACTGCTCTCAGATTTTTTACTACATATTTCACTTCATACATCACTTCTACTCAAACTGAGCAGCAACAATAATCAACTTGATTCTGACAATTCATGCTTTCAGCTACAAAGATGACAGAGTGAAAGTTTCCAAGAGTCAACAGAAGTGCAGCAGAACTTTCTGCATAAACCCAATTACCTTATGTAAACCAGGGTTTGAATTTCTCTACAGAACAATGTCAACAGTCATAAAACAGAAACAGAAGCAGTGCCAAAGGGTTAACATTTTATGATGGTAACACTTGTAGGGTTAACACTTGTTTGGAAGCCTGGAGATCAGTTTTAAGGTAATTATCGTTGCTGATTTAAGTAGGTTTCATCCCACATCATGACAAACCTTTCAGGACCACTTGTTACTGTTGGAATTTTGTTTGGGACAGAACAAACCAGCTTTGAGGGACAGGGCTTCAGTTCCATATTTTAGCTGATTCCATGGAGTTACACCCCTCAAAGTGCCCCAGCAGCACTCACATTGCCCATGGAGCTTCAATCCCATATTTCAGGTGACCCCATGGATTTACACTCCCCCCCAGGATCAGCACTCACATTACCCCATGCACTGGGGCTCCAATCCCATAGAATTACACCCCCAAAGTGCCCCAGGATCAGCACTCATGCTGCCCATGCACTGGGGCTCCAATTCCATATTTTATGTGACCCCACAGATTTTCACTCCCCCCAGGATGAGCACTCACGTTGCCCATGGAGCTCCAATCCCACATTTTAGGTGACCCCACAGATTGACACCCCCAGGAGCAGCACTCACATTACCCATGATCTGGGACTCCAAACCCATATTCTAGGTGACCCCATGGATTGAAACCCTCAGGATCAGCACTCATGTTGCCCATGCACTGGAGTTCCAAACCCATAGAAATACATCCCCAAAGTGCCCCAGGATCAGCACTCACGTTGCCCATGGAGCTCCAATCCCACATTTTAGCTGACCCCACGGATTGGCACCCCCAGGATCAGCACTCACGTTGCCCATGGAGCTCCAATCCCGTATTTTAGGTGACCCCACAGATTGACACCCCCAGGAGCAGCACTCACATTACCCATGATCTGGGACTCCAATCCCATATTTTAGCTGACCCCATGGATTTTCACTCCCCCCAGGATGAGCACTCACGTTGCCCATGGAGCTCCAATCCCACATTTTATGTGACCCCACAGATTTTCACTCCCCCCAGGATCAGCACTCACGTTGCCCATGGAGCTCCAATCCCATATTCTAGGTGACCCCATGGATTGAAACCCTCAGGATCAGCACTCACATTGCCCATGCACTGGAGCTCCAAACCCATAGAAATACATCCCCAAAGTGCCCCAGGATCAGCACTCATGTTGCCCATGGAGCTCCAATCCCACATTTTAGGTGACCCCATGGATTGACACCCCCAGGATGAGCACTCACGTTGCCCATGGAGCTCCAATCCCACATTTTAGGTGACCCCACGGATTTTCACTCCCCCCAGGATGAGCACTCACGTTGCCCATGTACTCGGAGAGCAGGTCCTGCAGCGCCTGGCGCACGGCGTTGCACTCGGCCACGATGCGCTCGCGGCGGTCGTCGCGCGTGCAGGACGAGTCTGCCATGAGCGCCGCGCCGCTGATGATGCTCTCCAGCCGCTCCTCCAGCGATGGCCGGAACCGCTCCTCGCTGAACGTCGACGGGTCCACGATGATTTGTTTCTACAGGAGACAGACACAGGCGGGTGGAGTCGTTTTTTTAAGTTCCTGTAGGGTTTTAGTGTGTAACCTCAAAGGACTGATAGAGCGTTAGGTGGTGTCTTGGTGTTTTGGTCAGGCAAAATTCCTCTCCAGACATGGAACTCAAGGGCACCTCACTGTCTCAGGCCCCAAACATCAGTGAAGTGAGGGGGCAAACTTGGAGTAAATTACTTCAGCTGTAATTGGAGTATTAACCCCCAAGATGCAAATGGACCAAACTTAAAATTGTCTGAACAACTCATGACCATCATCCATCTTGGGTGCAGCCCCTCTTGGAGGCTTCTGTACCTACTGAAGGCCTGCAAAAAATACCCACTTTTATTCTCTTATCCAGCCTCTGTTCTAGGTAGCCACTCTAAGGCATCAAAGCAGTGTGTTACTGTTTAGTCATGCACACAACCAACACTTAGAGCAACCCCCTGATCAGGCATTAAGAGGCAAACGACAGCATTTTGGCACTGAGGAGGATTTTCATGAGTAGTTTTGTAAAATTACTAAGAGGTTTCTCAGCAGATTATGCTGCTACTCATTTCTTGTGCTGTTTTGACAGCTAAACAGAGTTTGGCCACAGGAAGCCTTGTTACATGGCAATGGCAAAAATCAAATGTGCCAGCAGAAATAAGGCTCAAAGTACAGGACTCTTCCTAATGACATGTCACTCTGGACGGGCCTTCACTAGTTAACTTGTCAGATATAATTATCCCATCATGAACAAGAAAACAAACATCCAAAATTAGCTCTATGTATTGTGTTCTGTTGCCCTACTTTGCAGAGCCTTTCTTCTCTTCAGTGTTAGGCAGGTAAATACAACTGTGTTCTGGAAAATTCTCCAAGTGAAATATCAACACAAAGGTTTCACACCACACAGAAATCAATTTCTTCATGGCAGAAAATGACCACAGGTTTCTCTTCTCAGTGTTAGCAAGCACAGCTCATACCAAGGGCTGGAACAGCAGCACTGATGTATCTGCTCTCCAGGGCCAACACCACCACCCATAGAAGCTCCTCAGGAAAAAGCTGCACAGAATTTATCACCTTTGAGCACTTTCAGGTGATTTGTTTAAACAGGTCTGTAATTTAATAAAGAAAAGTAATTTGGCCATTTCACAGTTTGGTGGTTTGTTTAGGGTTTGGTTGGGTTACTTCAGGGGCGGAATTTGTTAATTCTAAAAGAAGCCCCAAAGGCTTTTTGAAATGGGAATTTTCTCAGCCAGTTTGTGTTCCAGCTAACCTCAGCAGCCACCTCCTGCCAGCCAGCACTTTTCCTATCCCTAAGGAGTAACCACACAGCAGGATGAGAACACGGCATGTGCTCTCCAACATTCTCTCCTCATTCTTCCTGAAACTTTGAGCCACTGGCTAACACGATGGCAGCGTGCTGCCACTGCAGAACTGCACCATCAAAACACAGAGATAACAATCAGCTTGTTATCTCCTGCTAGCCATTTCATATTTTACCATCACTGGAGTATCTGGGGGCATGTGTGCTCAAAGCCTCTATTACAGGAGTGTAATAACACTCAAGCAGTAGCAGGAAATGAAGTGCAGGGATAACATCTGCCAAGAACCTCAACACATTTGTTTTGTCAGCCTCCCTTGGCAGGGATGAGACAAAGCTATCGTGAAGCTGGCCTGCTGATCAGGCACTGCTGCTATTAGAGAGCTTCACAAAGTGGAATTAAAAGCTCAAAAAGCTTCATGTGAACTGCAACACTCAAAAACAAGTCTGCAGCTGTATACTGGAGAGTTTGTGTAGTAAAATAGGGTGATTAATCAGAAATCCCATTAGCTGGTGTGAGCTGTACAAGCCTGCCCACAAACCTGAAGTGAATTATTTCTTCCCTGACACGGTGCTGCTGCTGCAGGGCTGCCCTCCCCTCCCACAGGCACCTGGGAGAACCTGCAGCCCCTTGGGGCTGCACTGAGCCTGAGGCACACTCCAAAGGCTTACCAAGCATCTGATGGAATTTCAGAAAGGCAAACTCAAAAGTGAAACCAGTCACAAAGATCAAGCCAGCCATGACATCCTCTTGTTACCCAAGGGATCACAGGGAAAGGTTTCCTATCAGGCACAGGGAGAGCTCAAACACAACTTTATCCTGGCAAAATACACTTTATCCCATACACCTGACAAAAACTTTATCCTGGCAGAAAGGGGAGGAACGAGAGTGGCAAGAGCAAAAAGAAGGTGGTGAGCAAAATCTGGCAAAACCACAACTAGTAAATGCCTTTTGAGTGATGGCTTTGCAACATTAAATAAAGTTCTAGAGTAAATTAGTGCTACAGTGTTTAAAATGCAGAGGCTGAATCAGGTAGACAGCGAATCCTGGCTTCAAAAGGAAAGCCATCTCAGTAAAAATGCATGGCTGTCCTCAGCAACGTGCTGAATGCAAGATAAAGAACATGACAGATCAGTACAACATATCAGTGTGAAATGACTTCATTTCCAACCAAAGATCATATTAAAACTTCCCACCTCATGTTCCTCTCAATAGGTAGCTTCAGCAATTCCAAATACATGATTCACTTTTAATAAATCACTTCTGTCACCTCCAAGAATACATTACATAAATATATTATGAAATAATCAATTTCAAACAAACCATCTAATGTAGCAGTAGGCTAACTGCTATTTCAGAGCTAGTTTAACTTGACAGCTTTCCATCACCAAGAGCCACATATATAACTTTCTAAATTCCATCAACCCTAGTTTGGAAAATGACTTTTTTTTAAAAAGCCTACTTTGCCTACAATTTGCTGCACTTCATTTTGCAGACAATGTGTCTCAGGTTGCAATACAGGATGTGACCAAAAGTGTGAATTCTGTCACCAGCTGTTCACCCAGCTGTTGCAGTGTTCTTTATCTTGCCCACAGCCCATCCTCCCTCCAGGAGATCTCTCCTGTTCATGGCCATGCAGTCCCAGGGCAGGGCTGATCAAATTCCATCATCCCATTGGGAGATGCTCCAGCCAGGGCAGGAGCCGAGCATTTCCTACCCAGATCAAAGGGGAGATTTGGAACAGCAGAGCAGCCTTTTCCCACTGGATCCCAGAGGAAAACCAGAGCCTTGCACATCATCCCTGCAGCTTTGGAGGAAAACTGCACCTTGTGCAGGAGCCCTGCTCCAGCAGAACCACATCTGTCACTGCAGGAGGATGCAGCCACCATGGAATGGGACTGCACCAACCCTGACTGACTGACGGGGGCACCTTGGATTCTCACTCTGGTTTGTTCTCTGCAATACTGCATTGCTATTTTAATTTTTCCTAGTAAAGAACTGTTAATTCTATTCCCATATCTTTGCTTGAGAGCTCCTTAATTTCAAACTTTTAATAATTTGCATGGAGGAGGTTTACATTTCCCACTTCAGGAGAGTCTCTTGCCTTTCTTAGCAGACACAAACCCAAGACTTCCCAGGACACAACGTCAACAAAAGCAAGCTGTGCTTAACAAACCAGGTGAATGAACAGGACAGCCAGGGGGGGTTTTTTCCAACTCACATCGAAGTTGTTGAGGGCATAGGCCAGCTCTCCACCCCCTCCCTGCTGCTGGCCAGCATCGTCCGAGGCCGTGGCCTGGGCGGCGTTGGAGATGCCGCTGACCGCCTGCTGCAGCTGCTTGTAGATCAGGTCCCTGTTGGCTTTGTAGGCAGCCACGTCGGGGTGCTGCAGGCAGGCCTGGGATGCTGTGTACAGGATGGGCACGTTCTTCTGCAGGATGCCTCTGGCTGCTGCCATCTGATCGCGGTGACCCACATCTTTCAGCTCCTGGTAGGGAAGTTAGAGGGGAAATAAAAGCATTGTAAGAGAGTTGCCCACATTCAACAGCCATGTGCTGTCTCCCTGCATCTTCAAAAGACAGGCAGGTTTTCTTTGCCTCAAATCTGCTCAAATCTGTCTGCTGAGTACTCCTGTCCTGAAGGGCTCAACTAATTGCAAAACACGACAGCTTCATAAAGCCAAAAAACAACAACACTGCAGGGCAATTCACAACAGCACAATTCAAAATCCGACGTTGGATTTTTGCTCCTCTGCAGCAGGGGACCAGCATTTTAAAAGCTGTCCTGTCTTGCACTTGCAGATGAGAAGCCAGATCATCTTTAATTTCAACTCCCAGGCTCACAACCAGAATGTTTTCTTTAATCACACCTAGAAGATGGCGTTTACTCTCCTCAAGAGACTCAGGTATTTAATTTCAGAAGAACAAATATATCATCTCATTCTACTTCGTGTTCACCTCCAATGAGACAAAATTAATCCAATGACTGTAATTACCACTAATTCAAGATTAGGGAGCAAGTCCATAAGTCTTTTCCCAAACACTCTGTGCTGTAATTCTCTAAAGCACCATCACCTCTGTTTTGGAACAGAGCACCATGATCAGATAAAACCTCTGAGCCCAGCACAAGCAGTAAGTTTATAAAAAGAGGAACAACCACAGTTATTAGCAGCAGCAGCATTTCAAAGTTACCTCTTAAATCTAACAAAGAGGCTGTGAAAATGAAGACAAGGACTGCCTTACTGAGAAAAGAGAAAAAAATTCTGTCAGACTCTCAAAAATGAATGGGCAATAGGTGACCTCTGTAAGGTACACACTGAGCAGGGAGGGCACTCCAAGCAGGCACAGAGATTTACAGATTTTGTAAAACCACTTCCCATAGTGTGGAACAATCCATCACAAAGCAGTTTTAGAGCATTTATTGCATTGCCATCACAACCCTACTCCCATTTACTGCAATCAGATTTGAGATACATAACCAACTGGCAATCCCTTTTTGACTGTACCCAGCTTATTTTCTAAGACAAATCTCTGCAAAAAAACCCCAGCAGTGTCAGAGGTGCATAAGCAGTTTTGGTTTGTACGTATCTACAGAACAAAGAGGCAAAAAAATGCTCTAAAAGAATTATGCTATTTCTGATAATTTAAACTGCCCACACCTCTGCTTTCTTCTGAAAACTTAACTACACGAGAATGAGTCACAGCAGTGCTGTTGAACAAAACAAATTTCACACGCAATTTAAGGCTAAGCACAAGCTATGCAAACACAGAATATACCCACAGCAAGCAGGAATTTAAACCCCTCCTCCAGTGGACATTTCAGTGCAGTGAGCAGCACCACTCCCTTCCCCGTGTGCCCAGCCACGGCTTTTGCTGCCTGTGGACATGTTCAGTCCATCTGGGTGAACCACAGGTCAGTGCAGAGTGCCCCAGGGCTGGGACACAGCTCAGCTCCCTGTCCTCACCCACACCTGCACTGCTTCAAAATTAATGCCCTAAAACACTGACATAACCAAATGCTACTATGTACAAATTCCACCCTACAGCCAAGCACACTTCTCTTGCTTATCAACCCCTAAACACCCAGAGCACAACATAAAGTACTCAGCAATAAAGTAAAAAACTAAAGTATTGACAGAATAGTCCAAAGCAGCAAGGCTGCCTCATGCTGGAAAAGAAAAATAAGAATTAATATGCAGAAGAAAGTGGCCACACTGTACCTGCTGTCTTTTGGCTGCCATTATATTAAGCTTGTCCACTTCTGGTTTGAGGGCTTTGTACTGGATACCCAAGTCTTGCTCTGTGCCAGCATTTCTTAGTTTCAAGAGACCATCTTCCACCTAAAAGAATATATATTCACATATTTTTCCAAGCAATACAGTCCACAGGTCAGGAGGTAGCTCAGAATGTATTTCATGGCAGGCACAGAAAGCAATCTTCCTCTGCCCCCCTGTTATTTTTTTGGAGAGGGACATTTTAAAGGCTAATGGGATACAGTGCTTAGCTACTATTTCACAGTCACCAACTACCAGGGACAGTCAAGCACACACATCTGAAAGAGCATGGAGGAGTCCAGGGTCCTGGCAGAGCCATAGCAGTGGCCAAAGGGCACAAGGAGAGTTCTCCAAGCTCATTTGTAAAGCAGACCCAGTATCCAGTGTCATTTCACTTCAAATTCTGCACAAACCACTCACCCACCCTGTTGCTCATGGGGAGGAAAGGCTTCCTCAAGCAGCTCACCTTCATTTTTATTTAGCCTGCCTAAGCTACTCATCCCTGGCAGCTGCCAAGGAGTACTGGTTATAAGAAATTCTGGAAGATGAGAGGGCTGGCTCTCACCTGCAGCTGCAGACCAGGGCTCAATTTCTGTACTAAAAGTTCAGAACAGAGTGCAGCTCAATGTCAAAATCTACTGACAGTGAGTATGAAAGTGACTGACACACACCCACAGCACACATTCTGCAGGGAGGAAAAAACCCCCAGACCCTCCCCAAGTTGTGCTGGGAGGAAAAAAAAAAACCCAGACCCTCTCCACGTTGTGCTGGGAGGAAAAAAAAACCCCAGACCCTCCCGGTGCAGAAGGGAGCTGCTGCCAGCACACTCCCCACGAGGTCACACACACAGTGGGCACCTGGCAGAGCACCCAGAGCCCCACACTTACAACTTTGAGCTGCACAAGCAGTTTGTAGACGTCTGCCATGTCAGCCAGGATGAGCAGGCGGGTGACGGCCGAGAGCAGCGCGCGCGCCGCCCGCACCATGTTCCCTCGCTTCACCGACGAGCAGGGGTCATCTGCAAACTCCCCCGAGGCACTCTTCATCAGGTCACCTGCACGAGGGGACAGCAGGGGATGGCCTCAGCATCACTTCAGCCACTGGAAAGGTTCCTAAGCCAACCTGAGTCTCTAAACGAAATGGTTTGTGAAATATGGCTGATAACAGGTAACGCTGCGTGTGGCTAACTCTGAGTGCAGCCACCACATGGCATTGGGGCAGAGGGGCTTGTGCAGGGAGGAAAGGTCGGGAAAAATCACACTTTAGTCTTTATTTCTATTTGTACAGGTGTTTCAGCATGTCTGAATTCTCTAGAGAGGTGAATTCAGCACGCCTTTGCAGGGCTGAAGTTATTTCCCAAGCTCCGGTGCTTTCAAAGCCTGAGCAAAAGCTTTGATTTGTGTGCGTGTAGGAGTTAAGCAGAGAGCAGCAGAGAGGCCCTGTAAACACAGAGAGAGCTGCCACAGCTCCTGGGACCGTAAACAACTCGGAGCAATGACCTGGCTGGATGTGCCCCGGTTGGAATTCAAAGCCAAGCAGAGCTTCGTAAAAAACGCTTCAACATTTCATAGCCTGTGGGGCTGCATCTGGTGCAGGAGCAAAGAATTTGGGTTTCACATGGTAACAATGCCATTGGTTAACTGTGAAAAGCAAAGGCCACTTTGCACAGCTAGAGCAATTCCTCCAGAAGGCATTCACAAAGCATAAAAGTCGTGCCTGCCTATAATCAGAGGAGGAAATTTTGGATTTCTCCTTCACTTTTTGGAGCAGCTTCCAGTACCACGGTTCCTACATAGCACTAAGTGTTGGAATCCACACTGTTATCCTTGGATTTGTCTGCATCTCAGAAACACTGAGAGAACAGCTAGGACTTAGTTTTAGAAAACAGTAGGGTCTCAGGGTCACGGATTTGCAGGCAGCAAGAGATGACCAGAAAGCAGATTGCTCTAGCTAGCTGCTGTTTCAGAGGCTTCCCAAAAACCTGTATGAAAAAGTGTCCATGTAGCCAAATGCCAAAATAAAAATAGCCTGCCTCAGATGAGCCTAAAAAACCTCCACCAGAGCTTGACAAGTGACAGCTGACAGTGAATCCCATGGAGCCCCCCACACCAAACAGGGCAAGGGCTGCACCAAAATCTCTCCTGCAGTCCCAGGAGGCTTCTGCTCATTTAACAGCTTATTTTTAACTGCTCAGCAATGCCAACAGCTGGAGAGCCTGGGGTTAACCATCCTCATACATAATATCTTGCCCAGGAAGTTTTTCCCACCCAGGCACTCTACACCTTCACAGCTAAATTCAGCCCAAGCACAGCTGCCAGCCTGCCCAAGCAACCACACCAAGATACTCGATTTTGTTCAAATGTTCCCCACTATGTAACACCCTTCCATCATCTTAAATAATACAACCAAGAGTGGCACATAACATGTTAAGATAAAAATATGCTACTTCTGTACTGGGACACGGCAAAAAAGCTTCTGGCCAGCTCTGAATATCAACCCAAAGCTACCCCTACCCAGCTTTGGGGAACACAAGTCATGACTTGAACAAGATTTCCACATTTCCAGCTGGGTGAGAGATGCTGTACCACCAATGCTGAAAGCTTCAAACAGCCAGGAGACTAAAAACCCCAACAGAGCTGCCATGACCCTTTCTTTATTCCTTCTGGAATAGACTAATAATAAAAGTCATCACCACAAGTATGAAATCCATTGACAACTTCAGGATTTAAGGATGCATATTTACAAGAGCATGAAGTAATACAATAAAGGGGAATGGCTTCAAACAGAGTAGGTTTGGGTGAGATTTTGGGCAGGAATTGTTCCCTGGCAGGGTGGGCAGGGCTGGCACAGGGTGCCCAGAGCAGCTGTGGCTGCCCCTGGATCCCTGGCAGTGCCCAAGGCCAGGCTGGACATTGGGACAGTGGGAGGTGTCCCTGCCATGGCAGGGGTGGCACTGGGTGAGGTTTAAGGTCCTTTCCAATCCAGGCCACTCTGTGATATATCAAAATCAAAACTGAGCACAAATATTCCCTTCCTTATTTACTTATACGTAAAATTCCCACATTTTCAACACTCAAAATGTTGTTTTCATTTATTTTCTATTTAAAACAACTTATTGAAGGGGCCACTTGCTTCACGTGAATCTCAAAAATTGCTAATGAAGTTAAAAACCAAAATTATCCTGTACTCATCTCTTCAATTGCAACCTTTCAAGCCAGTCCTAAAATAAAATGCTATTCCCTTTTATTTTTACAAGAGATTTTAAAAGATTTAGTGAGTTTCAAACAGCTTGTCAGGGTGTCAAAAGACAACCAGCTTCCCAAAATTAAAAGCAGATTATATTTAAAGTTGTTGCATATATATACATTTCTGCCAATTAAGGCAAGCTGGCTTTCAGACTTCTTTTATAAAGGGAAAGCACCCTGGGCTAATTTTTTTTAGCTGGATTCAGAGGGCACAGGCAGCACAATCACTTGGTGAGATGGATTTTAAGAGTTAAAGTAACACACTGGAGAAGAGTCCAACCATGAGACTCAGATTATAAAGCTGGTACAAATTCTTACATGACTAGACTGTTTTTCCAATAGAACCTTAGATCTTCATTAGATATATAGATATAGTAGATATATCTAGAAAGGAAAGCAAATAAAACAGAGTAGAGAAGAGGCAACAGTACCATCCTATGATCCTGTCAATAAAGCACTAAGAATTCAATTAAATTTAATGGAACAAAGCCCATTTTAGAAATGGCCAGACTCCAGTCCATCAAAAGAAAATTCTCATTTTCTAGTTTCTTTCCCCCTACACCCACAGGGTGTGGCAGCACTGGTGACCTGTGGAACACCATGAACTTGCTCCACAGCAGCAGTGGCAGCAGGACAGACCAGCAGGGACAGCCAGGACACCCCAGTGCCACCAGGCCATTCCCTCCTGCCCACAGCACCCACCACACTTCTCCAGAGGTTGCCATTCCCCACCAAATGAAGGCAAGCAGGAAATCAGAGTTTCAAGTCTCTGCTGCTCTGGAGGCTCAAGTCCTATCTCACCATGAATGTCACCTCCAACAGCCACCAGCAGTGGCACCGAGGGCTGTCCTGTGCTCCCCACACCCCCTTTTGCCATAGCAACACAGGAATTGATACTTATGGCAACAAAAGCTCCTGATAATTCCTCAATCTTGTCCTCAATTAAATCCATGTACTGCCTAAACTCTCCTGCAGTTTGCCAAGAGCCACCTCAGAGCTCCCTCAAGTTTAAGGCTTTTCTAAGTGGCACACTCCTAAAGCTTTGCTGCAAGAAACCAACTCAACCCACTGTACCTTTCTAAGAAATTCAGCTAACTATAGAATTTTCAAGTTGAATTTTCCAAGAAGAATTCAGTATTTAACTTTGAGATGTTCCACAACTGGCCTCCTCCTGCTCCTTGGAAATCCTTAAGCCAGACATCCTGTGTGATGTACAATGAAAAAACTGTTTTCCCCCTTTCATAATTCATCTCACTGCTGAGTTTTGAAGAACCCTTCACTTAGAAGCACGAGGCAGAAGGACTCTGAGCTCAATCAGTTGGCTCATTGCACTGCATTTGCAATCTGAGCCATCAAAGCATTTATCCCTCCTCTTACCTCAAACCCTATCACAGGCTTAGGCTTTTTACTGTTAAGCTTTAATTCTGCTCTGTTGTGTAGAGTTGCCATAGAGGACACACAAGAGGAGAGCACAGAGAATTCCTGGATCCCCACACTCACATGCAGACACAGAGACAGAGCTGCAGCCATCAGCATTCCAGAGAATCAGGAACAGCCTGACCCCAAAGAAATTCCCTTCTGAGCCCAGTTTGGAAGCTGCCCGAGTGCCAAGCACTGGGTAAGGGACTGGTTCAGGGTCCAAAACCCCTCCCAAGAGGGCAGAGTGAGACCCACAGGGTCTGCAGTGGGGAGAGGGCTGCACCTTCTGTCACCCTGCACACCTCTGCTGGCAGAAATGTCTGTGACAAACACTACAGCAATGCTGAAATTCAAGATGTTCACATCAAATGCTTTCTCAGTACCAAGTCTTTTCTATAACCACAGCAGGATCTATTCTGAAAACCACTTTGATTTCTTATCTCCACTCTTCTGCTCAAAACCTGAAAAAGTTTCATTACTTTATAAGAAATCCAAAGTCCAAAGCTTTAAAGGGACAGGAATCTTACAGTAGGATATTTCATTAACTTGCTTGCTGTAATTTATTCTTCCATTGTAAAAAACAAGAAGATTTTGAAGATCCACTTACATTGATTTAGTAGGCAGCCATGCTATTATTCATTCAAAATAGCTCTTTTCAGTTCTTTGTTTTTACCCCCAACAAATGGGATTTTATGAACAAGCATGCTCACTAAAATCATGTACTCTCTCAATCTTCTTCTTGCTAGGCTAAAAAAAAATTTTTTTAATTTTCTCTGATGAGACAAGTTATCTATTGTCCTAATCATCTTCATAATCCCTGTCTGCATTCATTCATCTTTTTTTATTATGGTAGCTAAACCACTCCTTACTCTAAACACAGAGGCATTATTAATGCTATTTTCCTGTCCTCTGCTGAAGATTAATTGTGCTGTGTATCCATAATCCCACTGCTGCTGCTGACCACGACAGCCAGATTCTCCTCTGCACTCCTGCAAAAGGGAGGTGAGGGCACCAACACCAGGAAATTTGCTGAGCACACGCACAGGCTTTGTGTCACACTTTCCTTTCTCCAATTCATGAATTTTGCTGGTCTGACACAATAGTGGGAGGGCACAGAGTGCCCTCATAAACCCCATAAACTGAGAGGTTCTAGCACCCTACTGTTACTGGCACTGCTGAGAACTGCAATCCTCCTGGCCCTGCCAGCAATAACCCTTCCCCCTGTTCTAACTCATTTCCTCAAAGGCTGGATTGATTTTTAACTCCCCCACCAAGAGCTGCTCTGCTCAACCTGTCCCAGCTCTGGCCCCTGGCTGTGTTTGAGCTGTGTCACTCCAGAGGATGGTGGGCACCACTTGTGGTGTCTGAGCAGACAGGAACAGCCACCCCTGTCACACCAGCATCCACACAAGCTGCAAACAGCAAAAAGGGAGCAAGAAGTGAAGCAACTTTAAGGTGGGAAGTTATTTCACTCAGTTATGAGCTTCACCTCCTCTGTCAAAGCCAACAGAGCAGGGAGGTTTTGGCATCGAGCCTGTGTGTAGTCTCAGAACCAAGAAGGAGCCAAGAAACATGGGAAAGGGTCACTTGGAAAGGTTTTTATCACTCTCTCCTTCCCACCAGCTTCTCACTGCAATATTCAGCTATAAATGCAGCCCAGGGAAGTTGTCAGTCCTGAGCAGAGCTCCCTGTCCTCTCTCCCAGCACCACTGAGCCATTTGGAGGCAGCCCCAGATGAGCTCTGACTGCACTGAGCAGCAGAGGAGCACCAACAATTAAAGCTCCGAGTCAAAGGGGCTCCCTTGCTGTTTGTTGTTGTTAAATTAAGCCAACTCAATTAGCCCCTTATATTGCAGCCTTCTTACCTTGATCTTTCTTTGGTCTGTCAACCAGGCTCATCCAGTACTTAGAACCATTTTTAACTAATATTTCACCACTCTGCAACTTCAGCTACAAACAAGTAATTAATGCTAATGAGTTTTCCCTTTTTTGCAGCAGCAGCCGTCACCATTAATACCAGTTGACTGGGTTTCACTGAAGCATAGAGAAGACTCATGACTGGAAGAATGATAAATGATTTATGAGCAACAATATTTACTAGTGAATATTTTAGAGTAAGTCAGCTCCATAGGCTTTTCTTGCAGGTCTGCTCCAAGAAAGTAAAAAAGGAGAATGATAAAAATCAACATTAGATATGAGGAAGGAAGCCTGGAATATTTAATCAAGGTCTTCACATTCTGTTTGGTGCTGTTTACATTTTCCATATTCAAGAAACACGTCTCTGTTGAGTCAACACTTGGCTCTTCCTCCTGCAGTGCTGGTCTGTATACAGTCACATACTGAAGGAATTATTGACATTATTTCAGATGTAGTCCCATAAAATTCATAGCTGTGGGGAGCACTTTTCCTTTTGAGCCTCAACTGAGTTTTTAAATGCTCTTCAAAGAATCAGCCCTTCTGCTTTTCTTCTTAACCTCTACTTGGGCCATGCAATTTCCAGACCTGTCCAGTTACATTATTGCTCAGGGATGCCAGCCAGGCAAGCTGAGAACCCACAAACTGAGAGTCATCAGAAAGAGCAGCAAAGGGAAATGGAAAAGGCTCTCCTTGCCTGAAGAGCCACCAGATCCCCACTCTTACCTTGCTTACGAACATCTTCCACAGCTGCCACCAGCTCCTCCTTCAGGAACTGGCTCTCCTTGGCAATTTTGTCTCCTTTCTCCAGGAAATTCTCTGTTGCTTGCTCGACTGAAGCAGCCAAGACATGAGCCTTTTTAGAACGGCCTCGTTTTTTATTGGAGGGGCCCTTGTTGCTGGTGTTAACCAGTGTTGTTACCTAAAGGCACAGATGGAAGGGAAAAAAAACCCAACATCAAATTTAGTATTTATCCATTTGACAGTAAGGCCACGTGTATTTTTTTTTTCTGGACAGTGTATTGCTAATACCTGCACTATTGCCTGATGCAAAAGTTAACCCAAAGAGGGTTTTTCCCATTTAAACATTACCATGCTTCTTGATTCTTTAAATGAGCAAAATAAATGCAGCTAAACAACTCAAAGATTTCTCTTACCAGCAGCACACCTTAAAAGTTGCTTTTAAGAATGGAGATCTATTTGTATTTTTGATAAGCTGCAGTCTCAGTAACAAGCCAGAGCTCTTTGGCACCAATAAAGGAAACCAGGGTGGGGATAATTAGTTTGGGCTAACTCCAGTCATAGGAGACCCCAGACAAGGCTGAAGTCTGTGCCAGTAGAAATGCAGACACACAGTTTCTTTCCAGTCCAAATCAGTGCTATAGCCAAAGGGCTGAATGCAGAGCAAAGGATTTGGTCGAGCTCGTTATTTCCCTAAAAAAACCCAACTGAACTCCCACAGTCATCCTGCAATCAGCAAATATTTCCAAGCTCTGTGTCTTAGACTGAAACCCTGCTGGCAGCAGAGCCATCACCAGAGGCCAGGAGAGCCCCAGGTAGTCCCTGAGCTCAGGATCAGGATCCATCCCCTCCCATCCAACACAGGCATGTCACAAAATCCACACTCACTTCTCCACTTGCCTCATTCTTTCCTCTCCTTTGCAGAAAATGCACACAAAGCTACTTGAGAGGGACATTAAATTACAACACTAAAAAAAATGACTGCTCTGGAAAGCCCAAGGACTGCTGACATAAAGGTCCTCAGAGCTGAATCCATCTTCCCAGCTGGCTGCTGCAGAGAGGGAAAGCCTTCAGTTGGGAATACCATGGTTGGTTAATGGGGAGCATTCATTTGTACTGGGCATTCTCAGTTCCTCGTGTTCTACAAATAAAGAACAAGCTGCAACAAGGCAATTTGCTCCACTTCCCCTCTCTGTATTTTTGCCACTCACATCATTCACCAAACTGGGGATTGCCAGTGCAGCCTGTTGTGCTTATTCCTTGAGGAGTAAATTACAGACATTGCCCTGGGTGACAAAGGTCCTGTGAATGCTGCACTCTGTGAAAGGTCCTCTGCTCGGTTAAGTTTGTCAAATTAGGCCAATTTCTCCTAAGCAAAGACTCCATCAGTAACTTCAGCTGAAAAGCCTCAACATCCAACTGCCCACCTGAGGATCCAGAGAGAACAAGTACAGGTACAGACAGCAGCCTGGTGACTACAGGGAATAATATTGGAAACAAAACTTGATCATTGCTGTCTCTACTTAGCAGGGATTGTGTCCAGCTCATTCTGTCATTTTAGACATTTCACATCCCAGAAAACCATGCCAACAAGTGAACTGTCTCCTGTGCACCTTCTCTTCCAGACCTCCTAGAAAGTCTCTTCCAAGAATTTTCAAGACACCCAATACACACAGCTCCCATTTACAAGACTTTACTGCAGCCTTCCTGTGCTCTTCAGAGCTTTCCACTGGGGCATATACACCACAAGAAAGGAGCTTTTATTCACAAATCCAGCACAAAGTGTAGGCACAGAGCATTATTTCAATCAGAAGTGCAGAAATGCATGGCAGTAACGACTGGGTCTAATCAGGTGCTGAAGCAGCACAGCCTCCCTGGACTCACTGCCAGTGACTGCTCCAATGAAACTGAGCTAAGAAACTGCTCACACACTTGTTTATTTTTAGTTCATAGCGTTTTACACCTAGAATTTAAGCTTTGTGACCTGATTAGAATAAAACATCAAAACAGGCAATCATGTTTATTTTGCCCCATCTTCTCCTACCTGTGTAACAAGAGGCTCGAGCAGCCTCTCCACTGCCAGGGTCCTTATCTCCAGGCTCTTGGGGTCCCATTTGAAGTTCACGTTGGCTGCAGTGACAGCAGTCATTTCTGCCAGAAGAAAAGAGCTCCATGAGCTAATTTTTTTATTGTTAGTGCATCTTAAAAAGAAATTTAAATGCAGCCTGTTAAACACAAAACATCCACTTAGTGTAAGTGAAGGTTAGAGCATCTCCAGAATCATCAGCTTTGATTCAGATGGTGAGAGTTTGACAAAATGTTATGACAGATACTACCTGTACATTCTGGTTAGAAAATAAAAACAAAAGCAAACAAACCTTCTGCAAAGCCACGCTGTTTTATCAGAGCAAAGACAAGATCAGCAGTGCCTGGGCTACTCAGTACAGATAGTGGGGGCACCTCACCCACGAAGCTGGGTGCCCCCCTGCCCAATTTTCACCACCTCCCTTCCAGGACCAGCTCTCCTGTGGCCTCAGACACAGCCCAGGGTGTGGGGGAGCAGAAAAGAACCCCTGGATTTCAGGAGGCTGCCCTGTCCCCAGCTCCACCACCACAGGCTCTGCCAGGACAGGAACCAGGTTTAAACCAAGCCTTGCACCCTCCCCCTTCCCCCAGTTCACCTCTGGGGAGCACAAAGGTAAAGGAGTGAATGTGAGCCTCACAAAGCCAGAAAATCCAGCTGGTTCATACTTAACAGCTTACATATCTATTACACTTCTCCTTAACATTTGCATAGGAGGGAAAAGCAGATTTGCATGAAGAGATCTGTTCAAAGCTGTCACTGAGCCGTTCCTTCCCGTTACAGTTTTCTATCAACATCCCAACGGAACAGCAAACATACTTATGGGAAAAGTTGAGTGAAACTACTGAAATAGATCTGCTGTTGAGACCAGCAATCTAAAAAAATTGAACTAAAAATAAGGAACTACAACAAATCGCTGGATTAACACCATGATGCTGCACATTACAACAAAAGAATAAACTCAACAATAATTCCAGTAAAAAATGGATTTCAAGTATTACAGATCCATAAAACCAATCCATATCACTTCAGACATAATAGATTCTAGCTCTTCCTGCTCTGGGCTGACCTCAAAATTCAAGATTAGACTAAACCTACATTTGTAACTTTTTATTTTTAAAGAAGTCAGGAAGAGAAATAGATTTCCTAAATCTCTGTCCACCCATCTTCCTGAACACCTATTGTTGAAGTAATTTTAAAGCTTATTAGCTGATATTTGTAATCTTTCCCTGGCCAGGGCATTGCCTTCACTGCATCTCAGCAGTCACGTTGCTCTGACAGCACCAGATGCCCCCAGGCTGCCAGACGAGCACAACATCCCGTTATTTAAAAAAAAAAAAAACAAAAAAAAACAGGAGGCATGGCACTAATTTTGGTAACCAACTGCTCTCCCCCGACCCCAAAAACTCATTGTGCTCAGGAGGGGCTGCTTGTTTTCCAGGGAAGGAGGAGCTCAGCATCACCAGGGCTGCTCCCCTGCCATCCCACGGGCACCATCACTGAGATTAAAAACTCACTGCAGCCCTGCTGACCAAAGCTGACACACTCAACTACAACTTCACAAGGTGCAAGGCAGGAATATCCACACAGCTGCATTCAGCTCCCCACTACACCCACGTTCCAAGTGTCCACACTGCTGGGAGGAAAAAAAAAAAAAAACTTTAAAAGCTGAAAGCTTAAAAAAGAGAGAGGGAGGGAGTAGAAAGAGCCCGGTGGATGCTGGCACACGTGTAACTCCTCTGATGGTTTGTATGAAAATGCAGTGGGTGCAGGTGGAGGCTCCCAGCTGCAGGGAGCACGGGAGGGTGGAAGGAGATCCTGTCCTGCCCTGCCTGTGACAGGGACCACTAATCACCGAACTCACTAATTAACCTTCTCTCTCAATCACCCACTTTGTATTTCATTCACCTGCTGGTGCCTGCTGTGGAATGTCCTTCACCCCCAGGTACCTTCCCATCCTCCACAAGGAATTTCACAGGTTTATTCCCTTACTTAGGAATGCTTCCTACGTAGGAAGCCAAGAAAAATACACTGACAACCTTTGTGATTTCTGAGAAACAGAGCCAGGGCTCTGGAAAGCCCAGTAGGTTTCTAAAGAAAGGTTTTATTCTATGTAGTTAATGCTGTTCCACCTCTCACAAAAACAACGTGCAGGACGAGGTAACCACGAGAAGATACATTAATTGTATTAGTAGGATAATAAAGGCAATTCATCTGAAAACACGTTAGTGTGATAGCTCATGAATTGGCCAAAAGTAATGGTCTATAAAACCACTTAGTAGCAGTGCTATTGAAATTTATCTAAAAAGCAAAGCTTGGTATCAAATAGCCTGTTTGGCAGCAATGGCTTGGATATCATTGTACATTGCAATAAATACGTTTATTCAATTAAATTCTTGTGGAGAATACAGGGACAGGCTATAGGTTACCAACACATGGGTGAGATGGGTTTGGGGATAAAAGGACAACTGCCAGGTCCCTGGCATGGCATGGCTGTGATTGTCCCCAGCTCGCTGGAACTTGACTGCAAATATGGGAACAGGGAGCAAACCACATCACGGGATAGTGGAGCACAGAGGATCCTGGAGAACACACCACAACCCCACTGCAGCCACTCCAACACCTGCAGGGACACAGGACAGCCTGTGGAGGAGGAACCCACGTGCAGAGCAGGGCAGCACACAACAGGTTCTCCATGCCTAAATCCCCAAAATTGCAAGGACAGAGCAGCACAGAGCACACGGCAGCAGAGTGAGCCACGCTGAATCTCAAGTGCAGGAAAATATAGAACGACACCACTGCACAGGGAGCTGTGGTTGCCCAGCCTGTGGTTTCATAAGCAGCAGAAAAGCTGCTTAAAGACCAATGCTCATCCTCCCACAGCCCTCCAGGAACTCATTCCCGTTTGCACATCACACCCCCTCCGTACTGGCACAGCTTTCCCCACGCCTGAGCGATTAACCAGATGGGGAAGGACAGATTTGGCTGGAGGGAAAGAAATGCGTTTTTGCAAGGTGGGCTGAGATGCCCATCTGGCTCACCGTGCCACCACAGACACCGCCACGGCAAGGGGAGATGGCACCATCAGCTGGCACCCTTGGCAAAGCCGCTGCAGTGGGAACACAGGGCAAAGCTGGGTGCCAGAGCCGAGCTGAACCACCGAGAACTGAGCATCAAGCAGAGCCCCTGCAGGGAGCAGGAATGCCCTCCCCACACAGCTGATGCTCAGGCATGTGAAGCCCCAACCTCCAACCACGCTCACCAGCCCAGCACGGTAACTGCAAACCCTCTGGGTTATTCTCCTCATTATTGCAATGGAGATTTCAATAGTAATTACAGTGTCTTATTGGGGCTCAGTGCACTGACAAGGACACGAGGGCAGGGGAAGCACAGGAGTTTAAAGAAGCCACTTTCTGTTCCAGCCACTGATCTGCGAGCAGAATCATCCCTGGACTGTTCTCTCTTGCTTTCTACAAACAGTCAAGATTTCATCTACAGCTTAAAATTAAAGCCAAGTCTCCATTCTGCTTCAGCCAGTCACTGTTGCCACCCTGCTGCTCCTCTCAGTGCCCAAACAGACCCACACAGGCAGCTCGGGCTCACAGTGAGCTGGGAACTAAAACCTCCCTTCCCAGCTTGCTGTCCTGATGGAGGAGGTGGGACTGCCCAGGGAGAGAGCAGCAGGGAGATGAGCTCTGCTTCTGAAATGTCCCCCAGGGCAGAGCCCAGCCCTGCTTGGGGAGAACGATGAGCAGAGGGATGTCTAAGCTGCTGGGGCTGCCAGTAACACACCACGAGTGATGTGCACACAGTGCTCCTTCCAAAAACCACAACTGAAGGTCTGAGCGCCTTCAAAAACTGGTAATTCAAGGTTTTAGGAATCATTTCAGATACCTACTTCCATCATACTAACATGCAAATAATTTTTGGATATTGGCAAGCAGAGGAATGCAGCTCTGCAGCTGCTTGGCAGAAGTGCCCTGAAGGCACCCAAGGCTTTTCCAAAAGCCTGTGGAGCACGATTTGAACAGCGAGCTCTGCACCCAAAAATCACACAAAGGCCCAAGTGCTCAGGGTCCTGTTTTTCCAGGACTCCCACACACACACCTGAAGGCACTGAGTGAGTCCATTCCACCTGTCCTGTACCAAACCACCCTGCAGCCACCCCACCTCCCAGCAAGGGTAAATCCCTTTGGGTTACACAGCAAAAAAAAAACAAAACCAAACTGCCCACCTCCTGTGCTTCAGCCCCACCACCTCGTGCTACCTGAAAAAAAGTCTTTAACATGACATCTGCTGTCAGTCTTCACATTTTAACTCTCCTGCCAGGCTGCCTTTTAAATGCTTTTAAAAGCACTCCGTGATTTCTTGGTTTTCCCAGGGAGGCTGGTATTCAAGGAATGGTCTGACAGGCACAGAGAGGAGCTGACCTGGCCAGGCACAATAGACCACATGCTGAATTCCAAAATACAGAACACGGGACTGAAACATTTTATAGCTGGGAGGGCATTCTCCAGCTGAACACTCTTGCTGCTACTCCCCATTCTGTGGGGCAGTGAGAAGTGTTTCACTGCAGGTTTTTGCAGCTTCTTTCTCTCACATGTCTTTAAGTAGTTTCACTCATTTTAAATGATAATCTGGTTTCCTACCATGCTCCCAGACTGTCTGTAGATACTCTGTACTGCACAGTGACTCCATCACCCAGCTCCTGGGGATGGGACATGATGGGATTCACAACACAACGAGCCAGCTTTACCTTCCAGACAGAAAAAAAAGCAGCAGAGCCCTTGTTCCCAATGGAATCCTTTGCCTTGTTACCCAAATACCCAACCCACCTGAGGAGCAGCAGGGATCCCTGACCCCTGCTGGAGGCAGCACACAAGAGATCAAAGCTCCTCAGGAGCTGGGTATCTAACACTCACCATTAATGCAAACCTTCTGAACAGTTTTGGTTTCAAAGAGATTAAGGCACACTTCAATAAAACTCAGCTCACATGCTGGGGGCTTCACATGGCCCAGTGACAATTCAAAACTGGTTTTCATATAACTAAGAGTGTCCATAAAAGAAAAAGTTTCATTCTTTCCCTTCACAGTCTCCAAATTAATTTGTCTGCCCTGTTCCACAAATAAAGCAACACTCAGCAGCCAAATAGCTGCAAGTCAAGGATGTTTGGTGTATGTGATACTTTTCAAGGAGGATTTAAATTGGCTTTATTTAAGCTGTTTTTATTCAATATCAAGTATATACAACTAAAACCACAGAGTCATTCTCTTCTAACATAACCTTCAACCTCACATTCCATCTAGAAATTCCATCCAGGTACAACCTCATCAGAAATCCTTAGTGCTAGAATTTCACAGTCTGAAATATCAACACTAACTCAGGTGTCACGCTGTGGCAAAGCTCCTGTTTGTGTGCACAAATAAGAGTTTGAGTTAAAGCTGCCTCACAAGACTCAGGTGGGATGAACTGCATGTGTTTGTGTTATTGAACTCTGGAGAGCCTCCAAATCCTGAGTGTGAGCAGATACACTGACCATGTCCAGCCTGGTGTCAAGGCATGACCATCTCCACCTCATCCCAAACTCTAGTAAAATTATATTCAGTGAAAACCAAAACTTTCAAGTGTGGTGTCTATACAAATCATGGAAAAACATGTGGGAAATGAAATCACTGAATAAAACTGTAGAAACCAATGACCATATTTTCCTTGATGGAATTTCCTGCCACTCAACTACATTCAACTTTGCTGCACCTTTTGTTCTGGGGCTTTTTTCCACAAACTGCAATAAACACCCAAGAAAAAAAAGATGACATTCAGGTAATCCTGTTTCTTACCAGTGCTATCTCAGTTCCAGTTCTCTTAATCGGCTTTTAAAAATTTTTCTCTGCTGCTCTTGTGGAGAAGACCCACAGAGGCATGTGAAACTCCCATCACACAGGCTGACACAGACAGGAACAAACAAATGCTTCTCTCTTCTCCATTCATTTAGACCCTGCTACTGAATTGAGAGATGAAACCTAATCCAGAGTGCCTACAAAAATCCATGAAATGGATTTTCTGTCTCGTGTGGGTGTTGTCTCCCAGCAGAGACAGCAGCCACAGGGTTTTTTGCTCACAGGAGGTGAGCAGCTCCACCTTCTCCCCATGGCAGCAGAGCCCAGCCCAGCTCACACAGCACAGGGCACAGCAGCAGTGAGGATGCTCACTGTCCCCCAGGCAGTCTGTGCTACCTCCCAGCAGCTTCCAGGCTGTCACAGCGCTGGGGATTTCACCAATTCATCTTCAGCACAATCAGGAGTGTGCTCTGTCACTCCAGTTCTCACCCCTGCACCCAGGCCCAGCTGCTGCTCAGGGGATGAAGGCACACTCTGCACTGTGCTGGTCCTGGGACCTCAGCAGAGATTTCACAATGCTAAATGAGGTGTTTGTCTGGGAGATGCTGGTGCCAGCAGCAGCTTCTTGCCTCCAGTTATGCAAGTTCAGCCCTTTCCTCTCCGACAGAACTGTTTTACTACAAAGGATCCAGAATGGAGGTGCACGGAAGACAAATCACAGGCAATTAGTGGCTTATTTATGTCACACTAAGGCTCCAGTTCATGGATGACAGCCTGAAAGAATACAGGAGCCAAACTCAGGTTTATACCCACTTAACTGTTCAGATGGATAGCCTGGCACGTCCCAACAAACTTCCAATTCATTTCTGCAGTCTTCAGTTTCCAAAACTCATGCATGATCCCACCTCCATACAGAATACTCACAGGGTATCAAGATTGCTTTAGAAGACACACATGCTCTTTCTAAAAAAGAGAATGTCCCCTATAACTAAGATTAATTTTTATACTCTGGCTGCAAAACCTCATATTTGGAAAAAAAAGGATGTGTCATGACCAGCAGGCTATTAGTGTTATGAATAATGACCACTCATCTGTGCATGTTTGTGCATTTGATGCTGCAGACCTGCACTAACACCGTGAAAGAGAATTTCCCAAATCAGAACTCATCACTACCAGCTCTGCTCCTGCTGCATTTAGCTGCTGTGGGTCAGGACTGTGAGGCTCTGGCCATGCACAAAGACACCACAGCTGCATTTTCTGCATTTTAAGCCAACAGCAACATCTCTCCTGAATTTATGCCTGCAGTGATGGCAACTCCAACCTCCCAAACCCCTGCTCTCCCACTGAGGCTTTAGGCTCAAACTGTGGGTTCACACGAACACAACCAGGGGGCTCAGCCTGGGACAGGATGTCAGAACCCAGCAGGGGCTTGTGCATCTGCTGAATTCAACTACCAACAGCCCTTCCAAGCTCAGTGCCTCTTCCCACTCTTGAGGCAGCAAACTCTGTGAAGCTCCCCTAAAATCCTTGAGAAGAATTAAAGAGCAGTTTTCTGGCACTCTCTGAACCACAGCACACATTTCAGACCCTAGGGACACAAAGTCAGTGCAGCCATAATAACCAGGCTGTGCTTCAGAGCATGGCTCTTCAAATCCAAACTATGTCAAAACAGGTTCCAATTACCAACCTTCAAGTTAACAATGAATGCAAAAAGGGGGCAACCTTTTAACAAGGTAATTTTTGCCATAACTAAACGTTAAATAAGAAAAAGGTTGTTATAAATTAGTCCACTTTATCAGTTGGCAGAAGAATTTGCCACGGCTGCAAAATTGATTCTTGCTTAGCCTGCAAAACCTCACTGATGGCTGGCAATAAAGGGAAAAGAAAACCTGGGGATTTTTGTTCTGATCTTCTTCAGCACTCAACCTGCAATAAAAAGTGCTGTTTATGCTAAAGAGTCAGAAATAACCAGAATCTGACCTCACTCAAACTGCATTTTCATTCCTAAATTGATGTGTTGTTATGCAATACCCTTCAGTGCTTTCAGCTGACCACATCTTCGAAATCCAGACCTTCATTAGCAATTTGAAACTGTCAGGAGTCCACAAATACTGGAGCTGTTGGAGCCGACACACACGTTTTTTTTTTTTTAAAATGACTCCCTGTAATTAGGGGGTTGATGAAAATTTACTTAAAACATGAAGCAAATTGACAGCCCTGCATTACCAGAGACTAAATACCATCATTCTTTCTCAGTTGCATGCTCAGCATAGCAGGACTAAGGACTGCATAACAAAAACTTCTGTGTTTTAAGAATGGAAAAAGTTTTCCAGTTTTCTCCTTTTGCAAAACCTACAAGAAGCACCCAGTGAACCGAAAAGAGAACATGAGTGTGAAGACTCTTCAAAGGAAAATGTTTTCTAAGTTTCCTATGAAAACTCCTTCAGAAGTTCTTTTGCAGTGCTCCACTTTGATTTAGGAACACTCTGTCAGTCTTAGCTAAAAATTACAAAGCAGTTTTTTAAAAAAGAAAATAGCAACAAGCCCCACAGGTGATAAGGCTGAAATTTTCACTTTATGCTCAGGGCAACCTTCAACAACTATAAACAATGAGTTCCTCTCCCAGAAGAATTGCACCATCACCACACACCCTCAGACAACTCCCAACACCGAGACTGGGAGGGGAAGGGGGGAATTCACTAAAATAAACCCCAAAAAAAGAGAGATTTGGGGGAGTGAAGCACCTCTCAGTGCCTGCACAAAGGGAGGATGCTGTGACAGCCCGAGGCTGCAGACACACATCACTGGGACACTGACTGCTGAGAGCTTCACAGCTTCTCCACAAAACCAAAGCAAATAGAAAAACACGGTGTGATGAGGAATTTTTGGATGCTTCCCAGAGTTCCTGCACAGCCATAAGCACCTCCTGTCAAGTACAAACTTGCTTAGGGTGCACAGGAGTCAGAGCTAACCATGACCTGCCTGGGCAGGAATCCTTTCCAGTCACTGCTTTCACAGAGAGATGACCAATTACAGCAACTTCTGTTAAAAAAAAAAAAGTCACTGTCCCACCCACATTCCATAAAAGCAGTATGAAGGAACCAGGTTTGAGAAAAAAGGAGTCTCTGCTTAGACGGTCTTGCTGGGGAAAAAAAATGGTTTTAATGCAGTAACAGCCATTTACTAAAGTAGAAACCAACTCACATCTGATTAAAGACACATTTTTCTCTCTCCACCCCTTCTTTTCACCCCCAGGAACAGGAAACATGACAAACCTCCAGAACAAAAACCAGATGAGCTAAAAAATCCTGTTCCATTGGCTTTGCACCAGCACTTTGCCTCTGGTTCTGCTGAACACTGCATCTTTCACTGACAGCCATTGACTTTTCCCTAGGCCCACAATAATACTCTGTTAATCAAATAATCATATTCAAATTGTCTTAACCAATTCTGTAAACTAAGTAAACCAGCTCAGAACACCTGACACTGAAGTACTGATGCAGAAAGACCAGAAATTAACTTTTTCTCCTTGAGGTTATAAGCTTTGAGCCCTATACAACTAATCTGCATTATTCTGTTTTGCTACAAATAAACCCTCTAGCTTTTTTTATTTTTTTGTACTACTCTTATTGGATTTTATGCAATTATTTTTTCCTCCCTAACTCCCAGCTAGGAGAGAAGGGAAAAATCCCCTCTCAAATCACACTGCACTTTTCTGTGTACCCCTACAAAGTCAGAGGGCTGTGACTGAGGACTCCACCACATGAAATGTCATGGAGTAACAAACACAGGCTGTGCCCACTGCCCAAAAAGCTTTCCCCACATCTCCAATTTCAGGATGTATTGTTTAATGTGACTTAGGAAATTTATTTCCAGCTGTGGTTTCTAATTAAACACATCTTCCAAAGAGTGGAAGTGGCAGGAACTACAAAGCCATACTTTGTACCAAAACTTAAACCACTCCAGTGCCTCTCATAGAGCCAAACCAGATTCTTGCTTTTCACTCAAAAAATATTCTGTACCTTTCATTTTACTTGTAGCTTGTATGCAGTTGTTTGACACACAAGGTTTCCCAGTGGAAAAGCCATGAAATTCTCAGCTGAACACGATGATGGGAGAGCTGCTCTGCACCTGCAGCCAGCATTGCCAGAGCCACAGTGGCCACTGTGGCCACCAGGCACATCTGCAGGGCCAGTCCAGGCTCCAGCTCCTGCCTCAGGAAGCTCCTGAACTGCTGGAGCTTGGCTGAGAACCTCAGGGAAGCAATGCTGCTCGTTTGCTCTTCACTCATGGTTTTATTGCTTTGACTGCCTGCCTGCTGCTTTCCCTTTTAGGGATGGCTTTACACACTGCCACCACCCAGGAAAAAGGTGGGGGAGATATGAGGGAGGGAAGATTAATGATGATAAATGATTGTAGGGATTGGTAATTACAACCAGAGAATCAGAAGAAGAACCAAAGCCCATCCCAGCTCATCCATCACTCCACAAAGGCACCAAAGAGCCAGAGGACACTGCTCAACAGTGCAACAAGCACAGCTCCTGCTTTATTCCCTCCCTCAGCTGCTGGTAACATTCAGCTCAGCCAGGACCAGGTGAAGGGCTTGAAAAGGGTCCCAGAAAAGGGCTAGACTAATAAAAAGTTGATGGGACCAGTACAACCCAAACCTCCCGATGAGGGTCACGGCAGGACAGACATCTCAGTTGTCACAATCAGAACACCCCAAGCCCTCTGTGCACCACTTACACTTCACTGCTCAACTTCTCACCTTTGAAATGAATAAATAATTGAAGTTTCAGGATGCTTAAGACTCCAAAACACCTGGACACGAGGTGCTGGTTGGAATGAACTGTATGTTTGTAAGTGAAGTTATTATGAGATGTGTCACTTGCACACACATCCACAGCCCATCATGAATTATCCAGAGCCAGGAGCAACTCTTGAGCAGAGAGACTCTCTAGGTCTTTAAGTCATGCTAAAAGAGATTAGTTTTACAAGCATACATTACAAGGACATACTTGCAAGAAAGAGGGCAAAAACTGGCAGCTTGTACATCTTGATTAGTTGCACTCACACCCACTTTCACCTTCTTGCTTCTGAGCACACCACAGCTCTGTCCTCTGCTGTTCAACAAGGCTGGCTCTGAATTCAATATTCCAGTCAATTAAAAAAACCATTTACCCACCTACAGCTTCAGCTGGAGATCTCAAGAGCACTTTGCTAAGATGAATACTGACCTGCTCAGTGTTACACAGGTTAAACACCGTTTTATAGGCACACAGCTCAGCCCTGTTTACATGAAAAAATTCAACTGACCTTTGTGGCTCTGTAAAGCTACGTTGCTAGTGGAGCCCTTGTGCAGACCATTTATTTAAGTGGGTCTTCTGTGCCCAGGTTGTATCAATCAGAGAAAGATATAGAAAAAGAATCTCCCCCCTCCCTTAGATCTGCATAGGTATCACCTCTACAAGCACCCAGAATAAAGTGAATGAAAAAATTCGGAGCCCTTGGGGAAGGTGGAGCACAGAAAACCACACAAGCCATCAAGGCCAAGTGTTCCTGATAACGTTGACCCTTACAGACTTTGCATTTACCTAAATGCCCTCTTGACCTGCTGAACACTGCAATGACACAACTGTGGGACCTACAATGTCCCCTCAGTTAACCTCCAGGTAAAAAAAAAAAAAAAAACCAAAAAAAAAAACCCAACCAACCAAACAAAAAAACCCACATTTTTTCTTCTCCTGACCCTTCAGCACTTACCAACCTACCAAGCTCATTAGTTTCAGTCTCCTCAAATGAAGACTTACTTTAGAACAGGGTGCACCAAGGGTGCCTCTTCTACCCTAATTTGTACCAAAGTCTCATTTGCTCCACATCAACTCCTCATCTGCTCAACATCAGCTCCATACAGAAATTCTTCTCAAGCACATACAGTCATATGCAGATCTATTCCATAATAGGGCACTGATTGCTGAGAAACTGGGTGTTCTTTGGGAAAAACAGCACACCACAAGTTGAGATCTCACTTTATGCCCAGTGCAATCCTACCTGCCACACTGGTGCCAGCTCCCTGCCTGCTGTGCTCTCAAAGCCCTCAGTGCGTGTTTCAGTCACTCCTGGGCTGTGACATCCACCCTCGTGTGCCCTTGTGCCACTCCGTGCACTAAAGCAGAGCTGCCAGAGAAGCAGCTGGGGCTGCACGGCCACCGTTCCACTCTGTGCCTTGCTAATGGTGATTCCTTTAGCTACTGCTGGCCTCACCTTTGCTTTTGCCATCCCCGAGTTTATCCGAGAATGGTTTGGGTTGGGAGGGACCATAAAGCTCATCCCACCCCACCCTGCCATGGCAGGGACACCTCCCACTGTCCCAGGCTGCTCCAACCCCAATGTCCAGCCTGGCCTTGGGCACTGCCAGGGATCCAGGGGCAGCCACAGCTGCTCTGGGTACCTGTGCCAGGGCATCCCCACCCTCACAACCAAGAATTTTTCCCAATATCCCATCCAGCCCTGTCCACTGCTAGTGAGAAGCCATTCCCTGTGTCCTAACCTTCCATCCCTTGTCCCAAGTCCCTCTCCAGCCCTTTAGGCACAGGAAGGAGCTCTAAGCTCAGCCCAAAGCTTCTCCTGTGCAGGTGAACAATCCCAGCTGTGCCAGCCTTTCCTCCCAGCAGAGCTGCTCCATCCCTCTGCTCATCCTGGAGCCTCCTCTGGCCTGGCTCCAGCAGCTCCAGCTCCTCCCTGTGCTGGGGCAGCTCTGCAGGTGGGCTCTCACCTGAGTGGAGGGGGAGAATCCCTGCCCTCGACCTGTTGTCCACAGTGCTTTGGATAAGCCCAGGATACAGACATTGATCCCTGAATTTAAAGCCTTTCAGAAAAGGCTCTTGGGATCTAACTCATTAACAAGGAGCTGTCTTCTAAATGAGAGAAATTACAACAAAAAGGAATGTCAGACCGGGGGAGAGTTTTGCTTTGTAAACTGTGTTAGTTTAGATCTGTGTATTGAATAATTTCTATCACTTCACAAAGCACGGGGAGAAGAGATTACTCCTCTAATTCCACCAGAGATATTTATGAGCACATATCAAAGGACTAACAGATGTTTCCTGTAGTACATTTGGGATTAACAAGCAAAAATATGTAATGATATTGAGAGAAAAGGTAGCTGGCTCTTTAAATCCATCAGTCACAAGGAATTATGAATCATATTCAAGTATCAGATTTGCCAACAGAAGAGTCTGGACTAACCTTGTACACACCAGAAATCACAGTTACACCCATTTCACCCTGACTAGCAGATAAGGAGTCACAGTCACTCCAGGAGAACGATCCCACTTCCCGTTGCAGTGACAGCATTCCTCCTGCACCTCAATAAATCCATGTGCACCCAGCTCTGCTTCCTGACACACCAGGCCACTCTCAGTGCTTGTGTCTCCAGAGGAGCTCATCCAGTCAGGGTGCTAGCATACAATTTTGTGGTAGCTCTATTTTAAATCTCATTTGCTGGATTAAAATAGTATGGAGTTAAAAGTAGTAATTATCAAACATCTGCACTTTCTCTAAAGCTGCAATGCTGTTTAACCAAGGCACGAGCTACAACTCACTGAATGGAGTGGAGCTATTCCAGATTAGCTGTGGAACAGTTGGGGTGAATTCCCAGAGCAGTTACAGATCCCATTCCTCAAGGTCACACTTGAAGTTGTGCAGGACTTTGAGTGATGTCACTCAGAGCAGGAAGGCCCATCCTGGGAAACATCCCAGGCCAGGGGGGACAGGGCTCGGAGCAGGGGCAGGCTTTGGGCAGGAAGGTGGCCCTGCCATGGCAGCAGAGTGGAACAAGGTGAGATTTGAAGTCCCTTTCAACCCAAACCAGTCTGTGACTCATCATTATGCCGAGTGACTGTCCCAAGAAAGTGACACTCAGTCCTCTTTTATTCCTCATGTTTCCCTTAGTGCCCAGCAAAGCTGAGAGGCACCAGTAAAACAGAGCCCAGTAAATTCTAAACAGAAGCACCACGGCCTCGTGGGCCCCAGTGCCCACCTGTGATGAGATCTGAGATCTCGGCCACCGAGATCTTAACTAATCCTCTGGCTAAGAAAGGTCATGTAGAAATCTAACAGGAACAGCAGATGTAAATTCAAGGCAGGCCTGAAGTGCCACTAAAGTGTATTTCCAGCTCATAAACATTTCTACTTCATGTGGATTCCTTTGCAAGATCAATTTCTCGATCTTACAGCTGCACAAGGAAGATATTCATGCTGCTAGAAAAACACAAATTACTTTTCTATTCCATCTCCCAGTTAACTTTATCAGACCAACAGAAGCCCTATAAAGGAGCCGCACATTAATGTCTGTCCTTACACATGTCAGCACAGAAATGCTGATGTTTCAAAGCCTGAAAATTCATTGTGAGGAAGGTATTTACATTTGTATTTTAAAGCATCGATTTAAGCACAGGATTTCTAATCTCTGCCCACTGCGCTCCCCCCGGCCACCTTGTATAAACTTTAAATCTCCGATGCAGAAGCCTATTATTAGAGCTGGCTGGAAAAAAAAAAAGCTAAAGACTGAAGGCACATTGTTTGTTATGGAAAAGGTTAGGGCAAAGCCTTTCTAAAAACAAAACTTACTAAACCTTTGTCACTTTCCGCTGAGAAAAGTCAAAACATTCCCGGGGATGTTTCAGAAACGGCTTCTTTGAAAATGACAGACAGTGACTCAACATCAAAGTATGTCCTTTTAAACAACAGGTTTCGATTCACGACGGTGAAATAAGTACAACAAAACACTTAATGTGGCCTTGGTGCTCCAACACAGAGCAAAGCGTAAAATGAGCTGGGTTTTCACCTTCATCAACACAATCCTGCCTACAAACCAACCCAGGAACGGAGAGAAACGAGCCCAGAGCAGCCAGCAGGACTGGGGAGTGCAGCCTCTCCCACCTCCCCAGTTCCAGAGCAGGAAAAACACAGGAAACCAGTAACCAGAGCACCCAGAAACACCTTCTGCACAACTCCCATCCAAAAAAAAAAAAAAAAAAAAAAAAAAAAAAAAAAAAACAATAGACGGAGCCAAACAGAGGGGGAAGGGCAGCAAAGAGCTCCCAGACGAGTTCAATACAGAGAGCCCAGACACGCCCGGAGTCACAATTCCGAGCTGGGCCATGGGACGATCGATGGCCCTGGCCAGGAGACAGGGCAGGGCTGGCGAGCCAAGGGCACACAGGCGAGGAACCGTGCCTTGATCGCACCTGATTCTTCACTAAACAGAACCGGAACACGCACTTTCCTGCAAACTTTCGGCCTGGAAGAGTTTAAGCGTTTTGAATTGGAACGAGCAATGAGTAACAAGGGGTGAGCCCCGCTGTACAGAGACCACCGGCAGCGGGCACGGGGCTCGCAGCGGATGCGCCCTCCTTGTTTTTTCCTTCGGGAAAAGTAGCAGGAAACTTTGTGCCAGCCGAGCGGAGACTCTGGGCTCCCAGCACAGGAGGGGATTAGCGCTGGGTGTCACAAAACGTGGCGGAGCCAGGCGGGGCCGCGGGGTGTTCCCGGCTGTTCGCCCGCGGGATCAGCAGCGCGGCCGGGGCTGCACGAGGAGGGCTCGCAGCTCAGCCTGGGGGTCCCAAAGGCACCGAGGGATCCCGGGGGGGACTCCCGGCCGAACCCAGCCCAGCCCCGATCGCGGCCGGGAGCGGCGCTGGGGCGGCCCCGGCCGTGCGGGGAGGAGCCCGGACACCGAAACTTCTCCGGGAGCGGCCGGGCCGCGCTGCTCCGCCGGCAAAACGCGCTCGGCCACCCCGAACACCGCGGGGCCATCCCCCCACGGGACACACAGCGGGGACACTGCCCGGGACACACCGCGGGACCGCCGCTCCCACGCGGGCCCCGCCGCGGCGCTGCCTCCCCAGCCATGCCCAACCCAACCCAGCCCGGCTCCTTCCCCTTCCCACGCGCGGCCCGCTCCGCTCCTATCCCATCCTCCGCCCCCCACCTCAGCAAAGCCCGGCTCGGCTCCCAAAAGTTTCCAAGTGCGAGAGGCACAACTTTACCGGGGCTGGGCCGGGCTGGCTCGCTCGGCGCTGCCTGCGCTGGCCCCGCCGCTTTGTCCCGTCCCGCGGAGGAAATGGGCTCTTCCGGCGCCTCCCTCCCCGCCCGGCCCGGCCGCTCTTCCCGGCGCCGCCCGCCGCACCGCGCCGCCCCCGCGCCCGGCCGGCACCGCCCGCCCGCAGGTGAGGGACGGGAACGGGAACGGGATAGGATCGGGACAGGACAGGACTGGGCCCCCAGCCCCGGACAGAGAGGGGACAGGACAGGACCGGGCCCCCAGCCCCGGACACAGAGGGGACAGGACAGGACAGGGCCCCCAACCCCTGGCAGAGAGGGGACGGGGACGGGATAGGGCAGGACAGGACAGGACAGGACAGGACAGGACCCCCAGCCCCGGACAGAGAGGGGACAGGACAGGACCCCCAGCCCCGGACAGAGAGGGGACAGGGCAGGACAGGACCCCTCACCCCAGGCAGGGACGGGACAGGACAGGACAGGACCGGACCGGACCCCCAGTCCTGGACAGAGAGGGGACAGGGCAGGACCCCCAACCCTGGGCAGGGACAGGACAGGATCCCTAACCCCGGGCAGGACAGGGCAGGACCCCCTCATTCTGGACAGAGAGGGGACAGGACAGGGTGGGGATGGGAGCACGGGACAGGACAGGACCGGACCGGACCTCCTCATCCCAGACAGGACCCCCTCACCGCATGTAGGGAGGGGATGGGGGAACGGGACAGGGCAGGGCAGGATCCCCTCATCCCTTCCTGTGCAAGGAAGGGACGGGGAACAGGATAGGACAGGACCTCCCTGACCCCGGGCAGGCAGGACCCCCTTGCCCCGGGCAAGGACGGGACAAGGGACAGGATGGGGCAGGACCGGACCGGACCAGATCCCCTGAGCCCGGACAGGGAGGGGACAAGGGACAGGACAGGGCTGGACCCCCTGACCCCGGCTAGGGAGGGAATGGGGGGACAGGACAGGGTGGGGATGCAGGACCCCCTAACCCCGGGCAGGGACCGGCTGGACCCTTTCACCCCAGGCAGGACCCTTGTCACCCTGGGCAGGACAGGACCAGACCCCTCTCACCCCGGGCAGGGCACCCTAAAACCCCCCCCCCATGTCCCCACAGCAGAGCCTGGCACAGCTCCCTGTCCCCTTCTCTCCCTGTCCCCTTCTCTCCCTGTCCCCTTCTCTCCCTGTCCCCTTCTCTCCCTGTCCCCTTCTCTCCCTGTCCCCTTCTCTCTGTCCCCGCCTCCCTTCTCAGCTGCCCCCAGCCCAGGCTCTCACGATGCCGCTTCTGAGCTCGAATCAACAAATTCAAAGTCAAAATCTGGCCTTGTCCTCCTAAGCACGACATACCGAGGGTCTTAGGAGAGGTGATGGATGCAGGGGTTTGAAGGAAAAGTTATAGCTGGGCTCCCCCCGGGTTTGTAAATTGGTGTTTTGGTTTGAAAACCCAGATATTTTCACCCTCCTGAGAGCTGCTGCTTTTAGGAAAAGCTTTGTTTTCATCCAAATGTCTCTCTTTTCATCCAAATGTCAGGTGAGAGGAAATCCCGGGGTACAAGCAGGAGCCCCTCCAAGAAGAGAGGAAGGTTTTGGGAACCCAGCCCCGACCTGCAGAGACAGGTGTGCAGGTGGAGAAACTTCTCTTTGTGCAGTAATTTATTTCAAAGTTTTCTTTTGAAAGTCTCAGTGAGCTTGTTGTGAGAGAGAGTGATTGTTTGTACCCTGCAACAAATTACTCTGGGACTTTCTGTAGTGTGTTTTGAGATGGTTTTTAATACAAATCTCTCCACAGAACTTACATTTGTACTGGATTGTAAAGACAACTGAATAAATTTAATACATTTCATGACTCATTTGCCAGCGCTGCTGAGATGTGTGAATCTATGTACTCCATCTTTTGTTATTAAGCAAAAAATGGAGATCTTTGAATAAGCTACAAGGCAGATTCATTCGAGGTGTGTAACTGAGTGAGGGGGCTGGCCTGAGGTCAGTGTCACAGCACAGGTGACCACACCATGGTCACGATCCTGGTTCAATGGGATTTGCAGGGCTGTGTTCCCCATCCTTGCCATATTCCCACAAGCTTTTCCTGCAGGAACACCGTGTCCTGCAGCAAATTAGATTACATTTTTCCTTCCTGCAGGTTTAATCCAAGAAAGGCATCCAAGACAAGGAAGTAAGTGTTGTTTTATAATCCAGAAATAAGATAGGGATTAAGAGCCAAGCCTTGTCAATGAGTGAAATGAGTTTAAAGAAGGTGAGATCTGTAATTATGAAACTGAGATACAGGTTATTAAAAAAATATAGGTCTTCAGTGCCTCAACAAGCAGACTCTCCTATGGCAACACAGGAAAAACAGATTTTTAACTTCATTGTATTTCCTGCTTATACCAAACCATTAATATTTGGTGCCAGTTGCACCAGGGATCCAAACTACTCATTTCTGTCTGTAGCATACTCTCAGTAAAAATGGAGTTTACACTTCAATAGCTTGCTTTCTTTCATTACTCCTTTTAATATCATGTCTTGGCCTCCTGTGGTGGCTTCCAGTTCTGTGTGCCTCACATCCTTTCAGGACAAAATGTCAGGTTTAAAAAAAAAAAAAAAAAATTCCTTTTTAAACCTACAGATTCAAAAAGTAGAAGGCCTGGAGTTGTAGAGAATCACATGTTCTATACTGCACCACTGAAAAGTCAAGGGAGAAGTAGGAGATCATCTGGCAGCTCTGTGGCTTCGTGGAGTGAGTTAAAAGGCTCAGCAAACAAAACATAAAATCGTGTAAAAATAGAGCCAGCTAGCTTGAGATTGGACTTTGTCTCTTAATTAACAGCTCTCTCTGAATCACAGCACTGGGCTCTGTCAACAAGACTAAAATGCAGGGGGTGTTCAGACAGGCACCCAGCAACAGCAGCTCCCACCTCCCTTCCAGTCCATGCCATTGGCAGCTTGAAATCGAATGCATTTTCTGAAATGAGTTACAAGTCTGCTGCTTGACCTCAAATCTTCCTGTAACAGCGTCTGTGGTTTTGTAATCCCATTCTCCTGGTGGTTTTTTTTACATGTTTTCCTTGCCCTTTTTCACTGGGTGAAAACGGAGAGGAGGACAGGGAGAGGGAGGCGAGGTGGCTGCACTGACACTGTGGGGAGGTTTGTGTAAAATCAACAAAAAAACCCCAAAAGCTCCGGCTCTCAGCCGGCCAGGACGATTCAAGGTGCCCCAGAGCAGAGCAGGGCTGGTGGCTGTGCCCTCCTGGCAGCCTGGCCCTGTTCCTCAGGTGTGTCCCCAAGGGCAAACCCTGGCCAGGGCCACCTGCAGGCACCGTGAGGGTGTAGCCACCGCAGGGAGCTGCATTTTCCTGTAAATCCTGGGCTGGGTAGGAAAGGGCTGGTTTAAATAAAATATATCACCTGCTGGAGCTCCACCGTCTGCCAGTGCCAGTGTACACAGGATCTAAATGGTGTGCATCACCTGGAACTGGATTTTCTATTTCTATTTCTATTTCTATTTCTATTTCTATTTCTATTTCTTTCTATTTCTTGTTGAAGGGAAGTAGTTGCTCCATGCATCCATTTCAAAATTCTTGTTTGGTCTCTGTGGTTTTGTTTTTGTTTGGGGGGTTTTTTTAAGCGGTTTCATTTTGTTACTTGTGAGAAGTAAGCATTGCACCTCTCGTGTCGTTTTCAAAGACAGGACTGCTGGGACAGAACACGGCGAGGGGATTGAGAGGGATGAGAGAAGGAGGGAAATAAAAAAGAATACAGAGAAGATACAGAGTGCTGTAATGGCAAGCTGAAGGTCCTGCCGGAGGGGCTGAATGGGCAGCAGGAACCGAGAGAGAGGAAAAACTCCTCTAAAGGAATCTCCGTGTTCAAAGAGCAGCCGGTTGAGGCTCTCTGCAGGCTGATGTCACTCTGGGCGATGGGGACAGCCCCAGGGCAGCCGTGCTGTGCCACCAGCTGTGTGAGTGCGAGCAGCAGCCCCGGGCACAGCCCTGCCACCTCCTGTCCCTGCGGGCACAGCCCTGTCACCTCCTGTCCCCGGGCTGCCAGCGAGGGGCCAGCAGCGGGGCAGGGACCCACAGCCAGTCGGAGTCACCCCAAAATGCTGCCTCCCTCGGGGGCTGGGGCTCTGATGAAGTCAGCAAGGCAGCAAAGTGACAAAATGAGGGTCTGGCACCAATAATTCATGTGTGCTATGGCAGCAGCTCCTGGGGGTTCTCCAGTGCTCATCTCAGCGTTCCACGCAGCTGGGAGGCATCACCATTGCTTTTCAGGGCTCGGATACAGAAAGAATTGAGATTGTCTCTCAGTATCCTGCTGGGAACCAGCATGTGCACAGCCAGAAATCAAATTCCAGGGTGCTGGGGCGATTCCTGGCTCGGGACTCTGGAAATGCAGGTAGGTGGTGGTTCAGGGGACACTGCAGGTACAGCCTCAGCTGTGACTACAACACCCAGCGTGGTGAGATGAGCCTCGGGCAGGAGGAGAAGGGATTTACCAGCACACCTGGGGCTCCCTGGCACGGCTGGCAGCGCAGGGCTCAGACCCAGTTGGTGCTGGAATACCTCTGGGGTCAGCACTGGGACCTGCTCCCCATCACTGCCACCTTCTCCATGGAAAACTCTGCCAGAAACATGGCCCGGTTCAGAACCGAGAATCCACTGGATCCTGAGTGAAACCTTCTCTTGCTGCACTATCAAACGCCCCTGAGCCCTCCGGAAAGAGAAGCAGCGTGGCCAGGGGCAGGGGGCTGAGGCACGGAGCACTACAGCACACGCCTGTGCTGCCTGGAAAAAAACAGGCAGAAACTGTAACGAGGGGAAATTGTGCCATCCCAAAAGGCTCAGCATCAGCTGGGTTCGCTGGTTGTTTTTTCCTACCCGAGCAGTTTGCATTCACCTCCAGGTTGGGGCAGCTTTTGTGTAATAAACTGACATAGCCCCGGAGAAGGGAACATTCAAAAAAGCGCCCCGAAGCAATGCACAGCAGAAGCCTGAGAATCCTCCTGCATGAGTCACTGACCTCCACACACTGCATCTATTTCAGCCTTTAATTAATAAGGGTTTACATTTCTATGGCACTTTCCATCTGGAAAGATCCGAAAATGCTGGAAAGACGAAGGGGTGTGCAGCACCATTGAAATATAGTTCCTGTAGAGGTGGGACTGTGAGAGCTTAGCCAAGGGCACTGGGGAAAAAGGTTCTTAATTTTAAATGTAGGTTCTGTTACATCACTGAGTATTTCATATCTGTGGAGAACAGATGAAAAGATTTTCGTTTCTAAGGCACTGCTTGAGTAAATAACATCGTAGATTGCTTTTGTTATCCAGGGGGGATGCAGTGCAAAACAAGTACTGGGTGATTTTAATTTGGGGTGTTAAAGGGTCACAACTTAAGCTACAAATTTAAACCATCATTGGATCAAGGCTTTCCTGCCTGCTCATAATTTATTCCCAAATATCAGCCACGAAGCACAAGCCAATGGAGGAAACAAATCCCGTGCTGACAGCACCTTACCCTGCATCCGGAAAACCGAACCCTTTCACATTCCCTGAGAGCTCAGCAGGATCCTGTGAGGCTTCAGCAAGGTCAAAACCAGCCCTAAGCAGCAAGTGGGGCAATGGAGAAAACCAGGAGGAAAGAGCCCTCCTGCCCCAAGGCTGACACAGCCCCCGAGGGGAGGCTTTTTTTTTTTAATTTTTTTTTTTCATTTTTATTTCTAAAGATTAAACAAGTCCATCTCTCTGCTCAGCAGATGAGCAGGGCCTGGCTTGCATGAGGGCAGCAGAAAGGACTGGCATCCACATCCCTCTCACTGAGCACTTGGCCACAGTGGGCTGGGAGCACTTGACCACAAAGAGTTTTCAAAGGAATGTCAAATTTCTCTTTTTCGCAGTGTGATTCTAAACTATTTTTATCTACCTCATTCTGGAAGAGAGACACGGGCATTGCCACGACTGGTCGTAAACTTTCATTACTTCCCGAGGAGAAATTGCAGGCAAATTACAGGCTAGTGCTCTCTTTTTATGTCTCTCCTGCTCCGGGCATGTCAGCACTGCTGCATTCCAGTCTTCCCCCAACACATTCCTCCCTGCGAGTCCTGTCCCCTCCCCGCCTGCTGATGGGCATTAATGACCTCCCTCTGTAATTAACACATTCAGCACCGCTGTCAGCACGGACATGAGCCCCCAGCGCCCTGGCAGTGCTGGGAAAACATTCTGTGTGTGCAGGGTGGGATCAGTCCTGACTCCCCCTCCACCCCCTGGCACCTGAGCTGTGCCAGGGTGAGGACAGGGCAGTGGGGGCACACGGAGCCTGTGGCTGCCCCATTCCCGGTGTCCCCTTCCCTTCCCTTCCCTTCCCAACTCACACCCTGCTCCTCCAGGCACACAAAGCTGTGTGAAAGGACAAACACTTTTAATCCTTCACATTCAGCATTCACGAGGTGTCTGTGGCAGGTATTTATTATCCCTCTCCCATCAGGACAAACACCTACAAGCAGTTTCTACACCGTGGTAGGATCAGGGAAACTGAGGCAGAGCAATGTTCCAATCCCTGCAGTTCCTGCCCCAAACTCATCTCCCTGCCATTCCCAGTCCCTGAGCCTGCAAATCCCACACCCACGTGGCTTCTTAGGCATGGAAACTTCATCCAAAGGGAGAAATTCTGTCGTCAAGGTGAAAAGCATTGCTACTGAAATGTGATCAAAGAGAGAGTTATCAACTTAAGTGTACTCAGGAGTTTCTGTTCCAGACAGAATTATCAACGAGAAGCCAATCTTATAAGGTAGCTGCTATTGACAGGGAAATAAAAGGAATACAGTTCTTACCAGACAGACCTAAGTTGCTCCAAATTGCTGTCAGCTTGAAATATCTTGCTGGTAATTTGTTTCCAAATTCTTTCTCCCTAAATTTGATTTGTTGCTGTGCAGTGGATGATCTATTCTGCACAGCACCTCAAAGAGCTTTCCCCGTTGTCCTCTCCCTGATTGTTTGTGAGCTATCACTTCTGGGAGTTGGCAGCATTTATTATAAAAAGGGACATCATTGCTTGAAAAGCAGACTTTTGTCTGAGGCTGTGGTATCTGCTGCCCTTACAAACGGCAGCTGAGATTGCTGGGAGGAAAGTCATCAAGGAAAAAAAAACCACTTTTCCTCCCCATCTTTGAGCTTGTCCACATGTACAAGTGGCCACTCTGCGTGTCTGTACCCTGGGGCAGGGGAAGGATGGGGCAGCACTTCCTAACAAGAGGTGAATAAATCCTTTCCCTTTTAACCAGGATAAAATCCCACCTCCTGTGGCATTGTAGCAAGAGCAGGAACATCACACCCAGCAACTTTTTTTTTTTTTTTCTGCTGATCTCTGCTCTTTCTTATGTGAGGGAGGAAGAGAGAGCTCTGACTTATGAAGCATCCTGCTGGGTTCAGTGATGTCTCCTGCATGGTGTGGCTGGGGCTTTCCCAGGCCTCTGAACAATCGCCCTCAGCTCCCCAGAGGATTTCTTCCTGCACTCTTGACACACAGGCACAAATGTGAAACTCCACCTCACCTCTCTGTCAGGATCTGTGCAGCCTGGGGTGACAATGAGAACAGGAGCCTTGTCCTTTTCTCTTTCAAGAATATAAATGTGTCTTCTCCTGTCCTCACTCTGTCCAACGGTTTGAGCAAATTCAAGGAAATTCTAGTTTGGGGGTGAGCTTATTTACATTCCAGGAGTGGGCACAACAGAGAGACTTGGCTCCCCAGAAATCATCTTGTGTATATGGCCACATTAGATAAAAAGAAGGAAGGTATTTTCTGGATCTTTCTGGGAAGGTTTGGGCAATTTCAGCGTATTTCTGCTCTCCAGCTTGTTGGCAGTACCCATAGGTGACATTGCTGTGGGTAGGGCAATGTCAGGCACTTCAGGTCACCCCAAGAGCTTGTGCTGCAACCTTGGACAGGTTTTGGTGCTACCCAGAGCTGGAGAGAAGTGGAGACTTGGGAGCCGGTGGAAGGATTTCACTCTACCCACGCAGGCACTGGAAAATTAATAATTGTTGCACATGCTTGAGAGCAGCACAAAACACAGAGCTAATTCAGCTGGCTGTAATTCTGCCACACGGTTTACTCTGACATCACATCAGGGAAAGCTCCACTTAAGCAATTGTAACATCACTGAAAGGATGGAATTAAGAAAAAAGGAGAAGGAACATAAACCTCCCACTATTGTTATTTTCAGAAAGCAATAACAGGAAGAGCCAGTTAAAAGGCCCTGAGGCTCTGAGCTGTTATTCCTCCCTGGAAACCAGCCACGTAATACACAGAAAAACCCTGAGCTGTGTGTGGGGGCTGCTCTGTGCCCACCACGGGGATGTGGGGCTGTTCCTGGGCCACATGAGCCCCTTCCCACGGGCAGGGGGTCCCACAGGGTCCCTCCCCACCCAGCTGTGGCCACCCTGGCCATTCCCTCTGATGGCCTGGGCACACAATCCTGCAGCATCTCCCAAGTGCCACTGGCAGGGCTGGGACCCCCCTGGCTCCCCACACACAGGTATTGCAGCAGGGCTGCTCAGGAACCAGCAATTTTCAATTTTTCCTCTTTGCAGGAGCAGGCTGAGCTTTTCCGAGGTGACCGAATGCAGGTGTCAGGCAGGCAGGAGCAGCACAAATCAATCTCTCACTGCTTAAAAATATATCTATATACCACATCTGAACCCTTTCCTCCAGAGTCTTGTGGCAGAAATGGAGTTTTAAAATGCTCAATTATTTATAGCTGAAATGCTGGGGGAAAAAAAAAAATAACCTCATTTGTCGTGCAGGAGCAGAACGTGCTGGTCCCCATCAGCCACTGCTTGCACAACGCCCAAGAGTCAGGAGATGGGGACAGGGGAACGAGGAATACCTGAAAACAGGGTCCCAAAACAGAGCCAGCTCACTCGTGATGGTCAAACCCCAATCGTGACAAGCCTGAGGTGGCACAAATTGCTGCTATCATGCCTGGGTGTTCATTAGCACCAATTAGGTGGGGTGGGTGGTTCCCTGGGGCTTCTCCTGGGGGAAAAGGACAGGTTTTGTAGAGCCACAGGTGCTGGGTCAAAGGGATGCTTTGGAGAATTAACAGCTTTTAGGAGGGAACCTGTGGGAGCTCCTCCAGAGGAGAATTGTCTGCCTAACCTTGCTTTTGTTTTTTCTCTCCTCGAATTTTGGAAGAGTTGCTGCTTGCCCTTGTGGGGTCCCTGCCTGGTAAAGGAAGACACCACAACCTGCAGGCACACATGACAGGAGCAGCAAGAGGAGAGCAAAGGGAAAGCGAAATTGAGACACCAGAGGATGTAAAGACATCAAGTGTCACACAGCTTCTGCATGGGGATTGGAAGAATTTTCCATGGCTTTAGAAGAGAATTGAATCATTTCAGCTTCTCCCTCAATGAGCTCCTCAGTGATGCCAGTGCTCGTGGACAGGCAGGAGCATGGGGACAATGGGGTGGAGGGATGGTTTGGAGCCCATTAATTACCTTAATTTGTGTGATTTTTGTCCAGAAGGAGAGAACCACCACCCCTTTTCCCTGCTCCCTCCTGGGGAACAGAGTTCTGGAGACCAGGGGCATCAGGAGGGGTCTGAAATAGCAGTGCCTTGCACTCAGCTGTGGTTCAAAACCTCAGGGATGATGAGGGAAGTGCCTGTAGCCATGGCAATGCTCTGCAGCCACATCCTTCCCCTGCAGCCCTGGCCACAGCACCTGGAGCAAGCAGGAGCTGGTCCTGTATTGTCCAGGAGTCAAGGATAAATGAAATCTGCAGGAAACCACCCAGCTGGTCACCACCACCACCACCTGGACCACCAGGCAGGTACCAAAATCTCCCAGGGTTAAGGACAAAGAGGATCTGCAGGAAAGGTCCTTTAGCTCAAGATCTGAGAGAAGCTTTGCCAAGGTTCCCTGGGAGCATCACCTGTCTCTGAGGGCTCTGTTCCTTCTCTGTGGGAGATTTTGGGCCTCATCATGCAGTGAAATCAGGAAAAATGTCAGCATTTGGCTGCTGAGGAACTGGTGGCTTGGCTTTCAATTAGGATAAAGTTATTTAATTCCTTCCCACCTCAGTGTTACCTTCCTGCACAGCCCCGTTGGTGAGGCTGGCACACAGAGTGTTAGGGATTAATGAGACAGGTGATTAAATACAGTTCTGATTACATCCAATCCCAGGAGGACGGATGGGGAACTGCCCTGCTGTGAATTAAGTAATAAAGTGGGAAAAAGTAGAAAACATAGCAGGGCAGTGGTTATTTCATTAACACCCCTATGCCTGGGAGTGCTGGCATCTGTGCCCAGTGCAGATGTGATTGCAGTGTGATTTTGGGACACAAAAATCAGGGCACACGTGGTCCTGAGCCAGAGCCAGAGACAGGTGCTTGTGCCAGGACCAGCAACACAGTCAGGAGGGAGAAACAGGGAAAAACACAGCTGAACTACTGAAAACTGAACTACTGCCACTTCCTTGTGCTGATATTCTGAATAAAAATCCCATCTGTGCCACACTTTCACCCCCAGCACCTCCTCTGACCACTGTGGCTGATGCCTGGGGGATGGTGCCACAGGTGCCTTGTGGTGCAGAACAGCAGCACATATTTTTAGGACAGGTAGATTCCCACCTTTGCAAAAGCTATCCAAAATCCAGTGAAAGCTGGGAAGAGCAATAGTCAAGTGAGCACTTCAAATCCACAGCTCTCCAAAGACACTGGCAGCCAGCACATCCTTACAGAGGGGAAAACCACGGAAATTATTTGTCTTGTGTAATCCGGAATGCAGCAAGATCCCAGACCAGGGAAGTCTCAGCCCCTGGAGCATAAACGAGTCCTTGGATGTCAGGCTGCAAATTCTGAGCCCTGCTGGCCAGCTCAGTGCTGGCAGGTCTGACAAGGAGCTCCCACTGCCCAGCTCCAGCCCTGTGCTTCACTTTCATCCCCAGCAGGGGTAAAAGCTTCCCACAAGGATCGCTGAGAGCTGATCCTTGTCTGCATCCTCCCCAGGGGCTCTGAAACCTTTGCCTTGGTGCTCTCCAAATCCTCTGCAGCACGGAGCTGAGCCTGTGCCGACCACAAAACAGCTGAGTGGTCATTCCACAGCCCCTAGAGTTCAAATTCCCATTTTCTGCCCGGCACTGGGGCACTTTATCCCCCCCCTCCTCCTGCTGCCAGCTCTAACACGGGTCTAGGGGAGCACTCAGCCCACTTGTAAACTTAATATTACTCGAGGTTTGCTCAGAGTTCATGCCCCAGGTTGCAGTTAGATGGAGTGAAGCAGTCCCAAGTGCTCCTGATGGATATAAAAAGGATATGCAATCAGACGTGCACTTAAGCAAGTATATTACCAAGTGAAATGACTACAGTTTTACTAAGCTAATTAAAAATGGAACAAAGCGATGATCAGATTAAGGTCATAATTAATAACTCTATAGGTTCAAATTATCCAGTCACCCAATAAATTCTCCATGTAATCAGAGGGAGCCACAGCTGATAACTTGAGGGAATTCATGTCCTGTTCAGGAGGCAGGAGCTGCCTCTGGAGCAGTGACCTCAGCTCACCCAGGCTGTGTGCTGACCCAGACCCTTCCCTGGGGCTCCAGTCCCTATTCCATGTTCTGTGCTGACCCAGACCCTTCCCTGGGGCTCCAGTTCCTATTCCTGAGGCTCCAGTCTCTATTCCAGGCTGTGTGCTGACCCAGACCTTTCCCTGGGGCTCCAGTCCCTATTCCACATTTCCTCCTTCCAGGGAAAGGAGTGGGCTCAGGAGTGGTGGGAGCCTTTGGTCCCCACCTCCCCAGTATTCAGGGCAAGAGCCACCCCCACCAGCAGAGTGGTGCCTTGCCATGGTTTAGCTCCAGTTTTTAGCAGGGATGGAGTTTTGTGAGGAGGCCAGCATTTGGTGTGTGCTGTATTTTTGTGGTTTAAAACCCTCTTTTTGGGTGTTCTCCAAGTGGTTGAGCTCTGACATGCCCCAGAGCTGATGCCAGCCCCCGGGTGCCCAGCTGAAGGGGACAGAGGGGTGGCCCAGCACCTCCCTGAGCTGCCCCAGCTCCTCATCAGCTCCTGGACGTGCCCAGCTCTCCGTGCTGGGATTTGGACTCTTTCCATCCTCAATGCCCAGGATTTGGCCAAGTTCATGTTTTAAGAGGGTTGTTTGTCTTCTTGTTGCTCAGAGCCTGGAACAGCTGTAAGAGCAGGAGAGTTTGCCAATTACATGAGCCTATTGTTAATTATTTTAATTACGAGTACGCTGCTAGGTGACATCTCGGCTGGAGGTTTGTGCTGCAGGTTCAGGTCCTGAATCCTTGGGGGTCTGCATTTGGGGACTCATCCAGACCCTTTCTGGGGCTCACCAAGCCTGAGAGGTGCAGGGAGAGCTCCATCACCCCAAAGAATTCCCAAAGCAGGAGGGAAGGAGGTGGGAGATGGGGATGCTGAGGGTGCCAGGACTCCCTGGAGCTGAACCCGGGGATGCACCCCGGGGGATTCCTGATGGATTCAGGGGAAATTGGAAAGGTCCCCTCTGCTTCTCCTCCACCCACAGCTCTGGGGCAGCCTCTGCTGGTTCCCTCCCCTCCCAGCCTGTTTCATAGCCTGGAGCTGCTGTTTACAAAAAGCAAATGTTTTACCGTTGGCTAATCCGCCTTGTTTGCAAAAGCCCCGAAGGCTCGTTTTAATTGCAAGTAAATGATTCTTAACGATATAAATCAGAGCCAGGGACTGTTTGTGATATCTTGCACTGTAACCAGGAGTCAAGAAATGAATTAGTCTCAAATTGAAAAGGAGAAGGTTTCCATCTGAAATTGGGCAAATATGAGGCTTCATCAAGGAAAGATAATCACTTGGCGGGATAATAATGAGGCTTCAGCTTATCAGTTTTGCATGGAGAATCCTTAATACGCCTGTAGCGTGTTTTGCTGCCGTGAGCAGTGTGAGAGACAGCTCAATAAGAAAGGTAATGGAGAGAGAAGAGCTGTGACAGCCCCCAGCTATTCCCCAGCCCAGAGGTTCAGACCCACCTGGATTCAAAGAAAAAAAAAGCCAGGAAAATGGAAATAAATCATACAGGTGGCAAAGCGTGTGCTGGGGAGCAAAGCTGTGCTTTGTGGGTCCCCTCTGGTCCCCAGCAGGGCTCCCAGGGTTTCCTCTCCACCAGGACCCTGCCCAAGCCCAAGCAGGAGTTTTGCTGTTGGTCTCAGCTCCAGCTGGATTAGGGCCCCACTGTGGATGTACAAAAACATGGGGACACGAAGCAGCTGAGGTGTGGCATTTTTGGGGTGCTGTTCCCTGTCCTGTTCCTCCCTGGGAGGTTCCCCAGGTGTGAGGGGTGGGTTCAGACTCTCAGCATCCCCTTCCCTCCCTCTGCCAGGACAGCACAGGGCTCTTGGGGAGCAGGGGGCACAGCTGGGATGGGCCATGGGGTCCCCCAAAGGGGACAGTGACCCCAAGGCCATCCTGGCTCAGGGGCTGGGTGGGAAAAGGGAACAGCAGGATCTGCAATGGGAGAATTGTCACAGCAGAGCTGCTGGACCTGCTGGCCAAAGGTTCCTGTGCCCCAATGGCCAAAGGCTCCTGTGTCCCAATGGCCAAGGGCTCCTGTGCCCTGCTGGCTGTGCCAGCACATCAGCAGTGTGTGTACAATTAGCAGTGGGCTGTAATTGCTGTGTGGAACCTCTGGGGCTGTAATTGCTGTGTGGAACCTCTGGGGCTGTCGGGAGGATAAGCCCAGCTCAGAGAGCCGGCTCTGGGCCAGGCTCTGGCTTTGCAGCCACCAGGGCAGTGCCAGCCCCAGCTCCGAGCCCAGCACTAACACAGCTCCCCTGCAGCATCCCCCAGGCCAGCCCAGGGGTCCTGAGCCCAGACAAGGGGCAGGGATGGGGCAGAGGCCGGGCACTGGGTGCAGCTGCTGCTGAGCAAAGTTGTGGCTTCATTACCAACCTTTTCAAAAGCACAGCTTAAAAATATCCCCAGCTCACAGGGGCTGGCTCAGCTGCACGGCTGCTCCTCATCTCCCTCTCAGATATAAATAGGCTGCACTGAATAGCAGAGCTGGGCCAGCATTTTCCTGCTGCTGCACAGGAGGGGACAGTGCCACCAGCCCCGGGGGTGGCCAGGGACGTTGGATGTCCCACCGAGCTGGGCTGTGCCTGCAGGTGTCACAGCAGGAGCTGCTTCCAGCCCAAAGCAGGGTGCAGCCAGGAGAGCAGGCAGCAAGAGCCAGGTGAAGTTTTGGGATGAGGATGAAGAAGGAGAAGCTGAGGTCTGCAAACTCCTGCTGCCCCTCTGGGATGTACCCTGGGGCAATGGGAGCTGCTTCTGAGCAAGCTTGGCTCTTCTTTCACAAGGTTTCACAGTCTTTATGGGGAAATGGGTGTTTTTGTGATGGATTTTATTATAAATTTGCCATTTGTGAAAGAGGAGTCTCCTGCATTATGGTCCTTTGGTGGCACTGGGTGATGTTCTCACACCACGTGTCCTCCAGCAAACCCTGATATCAGAGCAGGAGGAGTACCCAGGAGAGAAAGAAATAAATACTAAAATAAAAGAAAAAAACCCACTTTTCCTTTTTCAGCTTCTGATAAGAGCCTGGTATTTAATAATGAAGGCGAGTCAGATGCCCAGATATGCCCTTATTAAATGAAAGGTGCAAATGTCTTGGCTTAATCCACAGTGCAGCTCTCAGACTAAACACAGGGCAAAAGATCTTAGCACCTCTTGTGAACGAGTGGGTGCTCTCATTATCCTCCAGTGCAGCTGCAGCTTCTCTGCTCAGGAAGCTCCTCAACTGCTTCATCACCATCTCCCCCAGACCAACCCCTCTGTCCTGCCAGGGATTCATCACTGCTCTCCACATTTCTATAGATGATCTCAAAGGGAAGTGAAGGAAAAGCTCACATCAAGCCTGTCCTGTCGTGCCCTTGGAAGCAAATTATTCCCTGTGCCACCAGGAGAGGCCATGAAACAAGCCTGGGTGTCAGTGGGCTGAGTGAAGCAGGAGGATAAAATTCATGCCCAAAGGCAAGGTGAAGAGTTTCTTGGCTGTACATGATATTTTTAAATTGGCAATAAGGTCTGTTCTGGGAAAGTCTGCTTCAAAGTGAGAAAGCCCTGACAGCTCCATCACTTTATCCAGGCTGGGGCTGGGCTGCAGAGAGCCCCCAGAGATGGCTGTGGTGGCACAGGGGCTGGGCTGGGGGCTGCTGCTGCAGCTGGCTGTCCTCTTCTCCTGGTGGCCCTCCAGGTGAGTGTCCCTGGCTGTGTCACCACACAGGGGGACAGGGCTGATCTCTGCAGCCCTCTGGATTCCCACAGAAGTTGGATCTTGCTTTGTCTCCCATTCCTTTCCACCAGCAGCAGAAATCTGGGATTTATCCCTGGGACAGGGATATTTAACTGCCCGTGTTTCCTCCACTGAAATGGTCTCTGCTTCCAGACCTGTGCTAGAGAAGAGGGGATGCTCTGAGCCAGCCTAGGAGCTGTCATGAACACTGGCAGCCACCCCTGTCGTGTTGGCCAAGTTACCTACACCCTTTAAAAAGTCATTTCCTGTGGGAAATGCTCATGTCATAACCAGGACAATAAGGGAAAGCTCAGTTTTGGACATCCCTGCTGGAGAGAGCAGAATCAGTGCCCAGACTGGGAAAGGCTGTCCCAGGGTACTGCCCTGGGAAGGGCCAGAGCCCTTCTGTCCCAAGGGCAGAGCTGGCCTTTGCCTGTGTCCCCAAGCCAAGAAAAGCTCGGTGAGACCTCATGAGTCATCCCCAGCGTGAGTCACTGCTGCTCCCGGGCCATCCTCCTGTTGGGAATGGGCTCCTGCTGGTTCCTGTGCAGCAGAGAGGGCAGGGTGGGAGCCAGGACAGGGCCAGGGACACTGCAGCCACCTCTGCAGAGCAGAGACCCCAACAGAGCAGAGACCCCTCTAGAGCAGCCACTTCTCTTCCCAGCCAAGGCACCAGGCCAGAATCTGCCCTGCCAGAGCCACTCTCTCTGCTCTGAGTCCCCAGCTCTCTCAGGGAGCCACTGGTGGTTCCACTCCCATCATAAGCAGATTATTTCTGCTGGGCACTGGGCTCTTTGCCTGCACACAATCAGTCCCTAATCACATCTTTTTTGCCAGTTAACTTGGGGGTTTATCAGTGTGAGCCTCTCCTTTATCAGATCTCAGCCTTGCTGGGCTGATGAGCATCTCTCACGCTTCCCAGGCTCCCTGGAAGATCTCTGCCACTTGTGTGAAATGTGCTGAAATGATGCCAGGCTTGGTGAAGTCGCCTCTCCTGGAACTCCCCACAGCTCTGTGAGGTGCTCCCAGCTCAGGGCACAAACTGGAGGGCACCCAGGAGCCTCGTGGCCACTGTGCCACATTCCTGGGGGGATCCATCCCAGCTAAACCTGCTCCTGGGGGATGCAGGGTCCTCCCATAGGGTCAGGGGTTGATCCAGCTGCTGTAAAAGGGGCAGTGGCAGCTCCTGCAGGCTGTTCCTCAGTGTCCAGACACAGATTCTGCCCCTCAGCTCCTGCCTCTGGCTCCTTCCCACGTGCAGCAGTGGCTGATGGAAGCTCCTTGGTCCTGGCTTAGCAAAGGCTGAGCCACGCTCTGCTGGGCACTGAACCAAACTCACAGTCCCCACATTTCACCCAGCCAAAATACACAAATGCTCAAATGTGTTGGGGATGCTCCAGGTCCCTGCTGGACACGAGGTTTGAGGGAGTTATTTAAGAGAAAAATCCGTGTTTTGCTGGTGAAGGCAGAAAGACCAATTTTTGTCTCTTCTCCATTAATCTAAGTTCCACTTGCTCCCAAGTTGACCCAGTAATTGTAATTCTAAATTAAATGTAAATGTATTGGCTGCTGGTAAAGGTCATTCCACAGAAAATGGCTATGTTTGCCTCTCCTTCAGATGCATGAATACTAAACATGTATAATTCACGGGATCATTAGCAGATAAAGACATTTCCCACCTCTGCTCCCTAATCCTCACACAAACCCATTTTATACGTCAGTGGGCAAAAGGAAAACTGCTCACTCTTATTTAATGCTTATAGATCGGGCTGTCTGCTGTGAAAAAATGCAAGGGCTCAGCATCCATCAGGATCCAGCCCTCTGGAAATGAAATCCATGTCCTAGAGGGGGAAGAATGACCCCAGGATGTCCTTTAGGGCTCTGTGCAATTGAGTCTCTGCTCTGCCAGACCATCACCCTGAAAAGGGTGGGCTCGGGTGGAGGTGTGTGGACCCTCCTCCAAATCTCCTCTCAGGGTAATTAGGGAGTGCAGGTCTAATGAGGAGCCGGGCAGAAGGCACCGATGATCTCCGGAGCTCCTTGGGCTGAGCTGGGTCACGCCGTGCCTGCTCAGAGAGCTCCTCAAACCGGGCAGGAACGAGCAGGTGCAGCAAAGCTTCAAAGCTGATCACCCCACCAAGTGCTGAAGGAGGAAAAAAACCACACAAAATTCCAGCAGGAATCACGTCCCAGGGAATTTCCCTGCCCACACTAAGGCAGCAAATTCACAGCATCCTCAAATCCCCCAGCCTCTTGTTGTCTGAGAATGTCACGATTTGCTGGGCTGCGATCGGGAGCTGGAATTGCTCGAGCCTTTGGATTTTCTCCCTTCTTTGTTGACTGATTGCAAACAATGCACCACAATCTGCTGGAGCTGCCACGCTCGGGAGGCAGAATGAGCAGAGGATGCTCATGCCAATGGCACAGCTCTGCTCTCAGAGCCCTGCTGGTGCTTCCTGAGCCAGGGAGGGTCCTGCAGCCACCCCCCTGCCCAGGGAATTCCCTCGGTGGGAGGCTGAACCCAGAGCCACTGCCCGGCCCTGGCACAGGCATGAGGAGGGCACAGCTGAGCCAGCTCTGTGCTCTCAGGGCACCTTTGGGGGCACCTTTGGGGTCAGTTTTGGGGTCCCCTCCTCCATCCCCACTGGATGCTCACAGCTGTAGTGACAGCAGAGGTTGTCAGCTCAGCATCCCTGAGCACAGCCCCAGAGCTCCCCGAATTTGGATTGATGGATGGATAAACTCTCATCTCAGCCACTTCCCAGGGCTTGGAGGGCTTGGGATGCTCTGGGGCCGTGTCCTCCCCATCCCAGGAATTATCCAGGGGGCTGAGCAGGGTGTGCTGCCCACAGGGTCATCCATCAGGAATTTTTGTGCAGAGACTCTGGGAGGAGAGGGCAGCCAGGCTGCAGCAGCAGAGTGGAGCCATGCAGGAGCTGAGGCTGCAGTGCCCAGCAGGGCTGGGATAACCCCACAACAGGGTTTGGGTTTCAGGGGGCTCCCATTTGGGGCAGGGGGCTGGGGCCAGGTGGTGCAGCCAGGATTTGGAGCCCTGGGGGCTCTCCCTGAGCTGCTCAGCAGGAGTGGCTGTGCCCATCCCAAAGGTGGGGCAGCCCCTTCCTCTGTGCCCCAAGGAAAAACCAAAGGGTCTCAAGGTGCCCCTGGGTGCCCAGAGGTGCCTGCTGGGCTGAGATTATATTGGATTTTATTAGGGGGTGATGTGAGTGTTCTCTGCTGTGCTGAGATTATATTAGATTTTATTAGGGGGTGATGGATCTGCTGTGCTGAGATTATATTCGATTTTTTTAGAGGGTGAGGGTTTTCTGCTGTGCTGAGATTATATTCGATTTTTTTAGGGGGTGAGTGAGTGTTCTCTGCTGTGCTGAGATTAGATTTTTTTAGGGGGTGATGGATCTGCTGTGCTGAGATTATATTAGATTATTTTAGGGGGTGATGAGTGTTCCCTGCTGCAGTCACAGCACAGGCAGAGCTGCTCTCCCTGCCCTGGGAACATCTCCCCAGATATGCAGGGAGCCTGGCAGGAGCTGGGCACAGCTCAGGCTCCTGTCCTTCAGCTGCTGGGAGTTTGCAGCAAGGAGAGCCTGGCAGGCCCTTCCTGGAAGGTGCTCATTCATGCCCTGACATGTTTATTTGCATACAGACATTTTAGGCTTTTTGTTGTTGGCTGACTTATTGTACGAGTTCTCAAAGCTGTGATATTGAATTATAAATTGAGACAGTGTATCCATGAAAGATTGCTCTTTGACTATAGGCAGCACTATCAAATATGACAGTCACAATAAATGCATGCTTTAAAGCCAAGCTAAATATGCTCTGCAATCCAAGATGTGCAAATCAAGCAAGTAGAAAAATAACCATAATATTTTTTTTTTTTTCCCCACAAACAAATCCCAAACCTTGGGTGATGATTTTGTTTAGCTTTATGTCTTGGCTCCTTGGCAAAATACTCAGGCAGCAGATAATGAAATGACCTACTTTTGCTGTCTTTGTTCATGACAACACATAAATTAAGAATTATGCCCTTTCAAATTAAACTTATCGTTTTTTGCAGGAATTAGAGTGTAATTTCTGCTGCAGGTTGGTGGTGAGGGAAGGGGAGGTGGCTCAGCTGCTCTGGGGTCCCCCTGTGCTGTGCCCATGGCCAGGACAGGAGCTGAGCATCCCCCTGGTCCAGCAGGGCCCTCTCTGCTCTGACTCACCTGTGCTCACCTGGCAGCTCAGCAGTGCCCTTCAAACCATGATTGATTTAACCAAAACTCTGGGTTGTGATGATTTAACCAAAACTCTGGGTTGTGATGATTTACCCAAACCCCACCTGCAGCCACCATGGGTGGCACTGGAGGAATTGCTCTCCTCCCTCTGCAGGAGAATTGTTTTACCTCCAGCCCTATTCCATGCTGGCTGCTGTGATGCTTCCTCACTGGGTCACAGTGAAATTATTTTTGCTTTAATTGAATTTCATGTTGGGGGGCTGTGGGGGGGCTGTGGAGCTGCTTTGGGGTGGGGGCAGGTGATGCTGGGGGACACAGCAATGATTTATTTGCCCAGGGATGGGGGGTGTGTGGCTGTCCTGATGCAGGCTGGGTGTCTGCAGGGTTGGCCAGCAAGGCTGTGTCATTTCCTGAGGATGCTGGCAGCACAAAGGAGGATGGAGCATGCCCAGGGTGGTGCTGGCCAGCCCCAGGTGGGCTCTGGAGAACTCCTGTCCTGCCCAAAAACCTCAGAAGGATTTCATCATCTACACAATCCATTCTGAAACACGAGGATCTATCTCCACAAACAAGAAACTAAACACAGCCCTTGGATTTCTCCATGCCTGGGCTCTGGTGCAAAGCTGTGTGTGGCTCACAGCCCTGCAGGGTCACTGGCCCAGCTGTGCTGTGGCCACCAGAGCAGGATGGGGCCACTTGGTGCAGCCCCAGCAGGCCACAGCTGCTCCCTGCACTGATCTTATCTCAGAAAATATCTTATTTAGGTCAGATTTCCTTTTTTTTTTTTGTCCAGATCTTCTGCCAGTCTTTGTTTAATCTGAGCTGTCTAATTGGGGCCCCCAAATTGGGCTGAGCATGCTGTTAGTCTCATTGAAGATCTCTGGCCTCATGGGCTGGGTTTTATCTTTTCCCTTTTTGCAGAGGATTGATTTTGCTGCCAGTGTGATTCCTCCCCACTGAAGTTCCCATCACTGCAAAGTTCAGGCCTCTCTTTGTTCTAATTATCTCTGTGTCCACACAAAGTGAGAGAGGCAAAAGCTGTGCTCTGTTTTGGGTGGAGCTGAGATGAGAGTCGTGCACAGCTGGGAAAGCTGCAGGAGGCTCCTGCTCAGGGAATCATCTTCCCTTGACCACAATCAAAGGAGCAGCCAGGATTTGGGAGCAGCTCAGGAAAAGCCACATCTCCCTGGCCAGGGCAGGAGCTTTCCCTCCCCTGAGGAGAAATTCAAATTTTGATCATCCCTGAATGCCCCAGGGGTGCTCCTGGTCCTGCCATGGCAGGGGAGCAGGTGGCCCCGGGTTGGATGGAGCTGTGCTCTGTGAGAGGTGTCCCTGCCCGTGATCTTGGAGGTCCCTTCTGATCCAAACCATCCTGGGACAGGAGAAGGAGCCTCCCCTGGGCTGCTCCAGGGCTGCTTTTCTCCAAGATCTCCAGCAAGGAGATCTTCAGCTTTAGTTATTCCCAATTCCTCAGCAAAGTCCACAGGGAGCTGGGGCTGTTCCTCTGCCCAGGCTGCCACAATTTCTGTTTATTTGTGTTTATCAGGACAGCAGGAGCTCTCCTGGGGCTGCCTGTGACCAAGCCAAGCTCTGCTTGTCCCACACCCCCCTTGGCTCTGTCCCCAGTCCCACCTGCCCTACAAGTGACATTCCTGGGGACAAACAGCCCTGGCAGCCGTGGGGAGTGGCACTGGCACCGTGGGCACATCCTCACCCCCAGAGGGACAGGAGGTGGCTCTGGGGAAGGAAAAATCCCGGGGCTGGTGCTCAGCAGGCTGTGGGCAGCCCCAAAAACACCTCCAGGGCTCAGCCAGACCCTAAAGCTGCTCCCTGTGCTGCCACCCCCCTGTGTTGGCTCTTCCAGCCCGTGCTGGGCAAGCTGCACAAGGGACATGGGATAAAATCCATCCCTGCCCCATTCCTTGGGGTTTTCCCTCTCAAACTGGCCTGAGCTGGGCTCTAATCCCAAGAGACACAGGATAAAATCCATCCCTGCCCCATTCCTTGGGGTTTTCCCTCTTCAACTGTCCTGAGCTGTAATTCCAAGAGAAGCTGAGGCATTTCTCAGGTGAAGTTTTAGCTCTTTTACTGCTAAGATTAACTGTTGATGAAAAGGGAATTTTTAAAGAAGGCTCTTCCTGACAAAATATTTGAAAGCCTTTAGAAATCGTTTGCATGGAAACATGGGAAAGCTCAGGCTGGAAGGAGCTGTGGGGATCATCTGTTCTGCCCCCACTGCCAAAAGAAAATTCAACCTGAGCTGCATCCAGTTTTGATTCTATACCTTATTTTTACATTTTTAGTGCAAATCTGATGAAAAAATTTTCATCTTGATGCAACCTTCAAAATCTCTGTCAAAACAGTTCAAGTGAAACTTCTGCTGGAAGTAGCTGAGAAGGTTGGCATGGAAAGAAACATTTCCAAATGAAATGTTTACTGACCCCCCCCCTCTGGATCCTCCCAATGATTTTTATTTTTCTATCTGGGTTTTGAGCAGGAAAATTCTGTAAAATCTTCAGATCTGGGGGTGGGGATGAGCCAGATTCATTCTCCCTCCCACGGGGGATGCTTGGGCTGTGCTGAGCCCTTTTGGGAGCTGTGGCAGTGACTGCCTGGGGACAGTGGCACAAGTGGCCACAAACCCTGCAGATTTGGATCAGACATGGGCTTGATTACAAATAAATGAATGAATTTTAACCTTCTTGCTGTGTGTGGTGAGGATGGCACTTCCAAAGGCAGAGGCACCAGTGTGTGCACAGAAAGGATCTGTGTTTTATTACTCTCATCCTGGTTTCTTTTCCCCCTTGTTACTAATCTCATTATGTTTAAGACTATAAATTTAGGTTGGCACAAATCTGTATTGCTAAAATATTTTACCTTGAGTTCATAGAAGCTCTCTCCATCTGTGAGGATAATACCAAGTATTAATTAACCAGCTAATCCTGTGCAGTGCTTGGAAAACATAAAACATGACAAAGAAGCAAGGCCAAAGTGCAAACTCTGGCACCTTCAGAGTGGCAGAACTGATATCTTCAAAATGGCAAAACTGGCACCTTCAGAGTGGCAAAACTGGCACCTTCAGCATGAGCTGCCTGTGCCAGCCCAGACCTGGCTCTGGCTCCTGCCTGCCCCTTAAACCCTGCCCAGCTCCCAGGACTGAGCCCAGGACCGAGGCTGTGCTGTCCCACTGCCCCAGGAGCTGCTCACATCTGTTTTTAGACCCCCGTGTGATTTTTTTTAGACCCCCGTGTGATTTTTTTTTAGACCCCCGTGTGATTTTTTTTTTTTTAGACCCCTGTGAAGGGCTCACCCTGCTCATCAAACCCTCAGCTCCTGCTGCCTTCAAAGGCTGGATGGTTTCCCACTGAGCCTGCATCCCATCCCCTCCTCCTCACAGGCTGCTCCCGGACCTTTAGATGTCCTTCTCTTTTAACTCCACTTGATTTGTGCAGTCTGGAGCTATATTTGGGTTGGAAGAAGCCGTCTTTGCCCCCTAACATCATTTGCTGAACAATTTGGAGCTGGGTTTTGCATCATTTGTCCCACGGCAGTGCCGTGTCAGCTCTGCTGTCTCGGGAGCTGCTCTGGAGCTGGAGTCTCTGCAGGCATCTCTGCCCTCTGGGCTTTTTTCTTCTAGATTTTTGTTTCAACTTGGAAAAAAAAAACCCATTTCACTCCCTGGAGGGGCATAAAGTTCTGCCCTGGCTCTGTGGGCTGTGGGAGTCTGGGGAATCTGTTCCAAGGGCAGTCCCAGCCCTGCCTGGTTTCCAGCTAAACTGATCAAAATCCCTGTGGAGCTTCCCAGTTTTGACAAACCACTAATTCTAGCAGAAAACTGTTTAGCTCTGAATTTCCCTGACTCCTGGTAATGTGTGTAGACTGTAGGAAACAACTAAGAAATGCATTCCCCCTTCTCCCTTGGGTCTCAAAGACAACTGTGCACGAGCCAGGGATGCTGGGCTGCCTCTGAGGAAACACAGCTTGTTCCTCTGGAATTATTTTGAATTTACATAGTGTCCCTGAAATCAGAATCTCAAGCATTATCCTTAATTATCATTAAGTTTTTCTCTGCTGCTTCATGCTTTTGCTCAGCTTCACAAAATTCTGATCATTCCAGCCCTCCCCCATCCCTCTGGCTTTAATTTGCAGCCCATCACAGCTCTGGTTAAAAGAATCAATCTCCAAGTTCATTACCTCGAGCTCTTTCCCGATATGTTCTCCTGTAGTTTGGATAGATTGTGGTGTTCTTCCTTCAGATCTTTATTTTTTTTCTCTGCTGTGGCTGATTGAGACAAATTACCCTGGGTGAGGAGCACGAGGCTGATGCTGCACCCTGGGCAGGGAACATCCCAGCAGAGGAACCTCGGCCACTGGAGTGGCTGGTGGTGACATTCATGGGGGATCTCACAATGTTTTGGGATGGAAGGGACCTGGAACTCAACTTGTCCCACCCCTGCCATGGCAGGGACACCTCCCACCATCCCAGGCTGCTCCAACCCCAATGTCCAGCCTGGCCTTGGGCACTGCCAGGGATCCAGGGGCAGCCACAGCTGCTCTGGGCACCCTGTGCCAGCCCTGCCCACCCTCACAGGGAACAATTCCTGCCCAAAATCCCATCCAGCCCTGCCATTCCCTGTGTCCTGTCCCTCCATCCTTGTCCCCAGCTCTCCTGGAGCCCTCCCAACACTGAAAGAGCTCTCAGACCTCCCTGGAGCTTTCTCTGCCCAATGTTATGGAGTTTCTCCCTGCAGTTCTGTGCGAGTTTGTGTTTGGTGTTTGTGCAGCTGTGCCCAGGCTGGGTTAGGAATTCTCCTCCTGCTTCCCTGGGGCACAGGTGGGCAATGCCAGGAGAGCAGGGCACAGCTGCTCAGGGCAGGACAGGGTGGAGCTGTGCCTGGCACTGGCCATAAATCACCCCCAGCACTGCCTGCAAGAGCTGAGGCTTTGCTCAGAGCCTCAGCACCCCCGTGGGCACAGACACTGCTGCCACACGAGCTCTTCAGTGACTCCAGGGCTCACAGGGTCTGTGTTTATTAAAGCTCACACCAACTCTTTGGGCAGGACATCTGAGTGCATCAGTCCCAGCCCAGAACCTCACCCTGCCCTGTGCTGCTGCCCTGGGGGGGGTGTTTGGATTTTCCTGCTGGCAGAGCCAGGCTCACTGCTGGGATCATGGATTTTTATCAGTCCTTTGCTTATTCTGGGGACCAGGAGCCCCTCATGTCCCACAGTTGTGGCAGCAGGTGAGGGATGAAACCATGGGTCATGTTAAACACCATGAAAAGCTGTCCATAACCACAAAGAATTGATTCTTTAAGGTGTGCTGGCCTTCCACGAGAAAAAGAAGGAGAAACAATTTAAGGGCTTGAAACATGAAGTCTCCAGTGAAGTATTTGTTCTAACACCACCCCCTTATCCCTGTTCCCTTCAAGCACAGTGAGCTTTCATAACCTCGTTTGGCCACAGTCTGGGTGGCCTTGAGGGCAGCCAGAGCTGTCGTTTTGGGGGTGGAAAGAGGAAAAATGAGCCAATATGTGCAGGAGAAATTGGTGCTGTTCTTCTTCACAATGTCTGATCCCATTTCCCGGAGGACAAAGACCAGAACAAGGCAGAAGAGGGGAAGGAGCAGCGTCCTTGCAGCCTGGAGAGCCCCTGTTCCACTCCCCCAACCTCTTCCCCTGGGGCTCCACACACCCAGGAAAGTTTTAGGAAACATTTGGGGTCTGTCCTTGGTGCCCTCTCTCCATCCATGGGGGACAGCATCACTCCTGTGCTGAAATGTGGAAATTCGGACTAAACCAATCATTTTTCTGCAGAGTGCAAAGTCCCGGTGGACCAACCACAAACCGTGCAGTAAAGGACAAATCCTCCTGGCCCTCTTATTTGTGTCTGCGCTGGCCCTGGCTCTCATTAGTGGGGATTTATTCCTGCAGGTCCTGCGGGATGCCAGCCTGGGCTGTGAGCAGCCCGTGCTGCCCCTGTCCCTCCTGGCTCTGCCTGGCCCAGCATCCCTGCCTTCCTGCGAGCAAGAAATCAGATCTGCAGCCCAACCGCAGTTCCTGGATGAACTTGGATGAATTTGGATGAATTTGGATGAATTTGGATGAATTTGGATGAATTTGGATGAATTTGGATGAATTTGGATGCAGGAGAAGCAGGACCCCAAGCCATACTCACATAGCTCTGCTCTGGCTGTGCCCCCAGTGCCTCTCCTGCTCCTGGCATTGCCATCCCCTGTCCCTGTCCCTGCCATCCCCTGTCCCTGTCCCTGCCATCCCCTCGTTCCCCAGGGATTATTTCCCTGCAGAGCAGCTCCCCCAAGCTCAGAGGGCGGCGGGCACACCCCATGGCATGCCCAGGTTATCTCGGGGTGTCTCCCAGCTCTTTGTTTGCTGCAGGAGCAGGGTGTTCCTGCAGATGTCCCCGTGTGCCTGGCAGCTCAATCACGCCTCTCCTCCCGGTTTTTCTTCCAGCCCGGCCCCCGCTGACATTGAATTAAGGGCTTTTTTTATCCCTCGTGCGGGGATTTTTATTTTCCCCGTGCCTGTGCGGCCGTGGCCGAGCGCTGCCCCTCTATGAATAGCGGATTTTCCCTTTCATGTGCGAGGCCCTGAGCTTTTATTGCAGCTTTTTGGGTGAACTTCAGGTGTTTCCAGTTCTCCTCCTTCGAATTCTTCCTGCCTATTTTTACTCCTTTTTATCTCAAATCCTTCTTTTCCCCACCCAGAAACGATCCTGCCAGAGGATGATTTTGGTGGTAGTACTGCTCCTGCATTTTAGTCTTCTCAAGGACTAATGAACTTTATTAGATTATAATGAACTTATTACTCAGCGCTGCTGACCTGCTTTTGAAAGAACTTGAATTATTATTTGGAACAGGCCTGTTGAGGGACTGTATTTTTTTTTAATTTTTTTTTTTTTTTGCAGAGCAGTGTCGGTATATTAACTAATCAGAGGCACATTTTTTTTTTTGCTTTACATTAAATATCTAAGATTCAGGTGAAATAGAGCTGGTGTGCAATGCTGGAGAGCCAGGGAGTGGGGATGGGGCTGCTCCATCCTCCAGGTGAGCTGGAGGAGCTGTTCCAGGATGGATTGTTGGGATTGTTGGGTTTTCATCTCCTTCCCTCCAGAGCATCATTCTCCATCCTGCCCTTCATCCTCCCCAGTTCCTGGGCTCCAGCTCCCACCCTCACAGCCCAAAGATGCTCTGGGTGACAGCTCAGGGTTTGCACCCTCTGTTGGCTCTGGGAGCACTTCAGGGTCCATCAGATCTGGGGTCTGAGCCCGAGGGAGGGGGGATGAGTGTGGCTCTGGAGGAGGAGGGAGGGATGGGCAGGAACATTGGGATAAAGCTCCAGGGAGAGCTCAGAGCTCTTCCAGTGCCTCCAGGAGAGCTGGAGAGGGGCTGGGGACAAGGATGGAGGGACAGGACACAGGGAATGGCAGGGCTGGATGGGATTTTGGGCAGGAATTGTTCCCTGGCAGGGTGGGCAGGGCTGGCACAGGGTGCCCAGAGCAGCTGTGGCTGCCCCTGGATCCCTGGCAGTGCCCAAGGCCAGGCTGGACACTGGGACAGTGGGAGGTGTCCCTGCCATGGCTGGGGTCGCACTGGATGGGATTTAGGGTCCCTTCCCAGCCAAACCATTCTGGGATAAACTCGGGGATGTCACTTGGTGATTCCAGCAATGCCCCATCCATCAGTGCTGTTCAGCCCCACACGCTGGGGATTCCAGGGCTGGCATTTCCCACCTTTCTGTGCTGTGGCTCTGCTGAGAATCTTTCCCTCCCTCCCAAACCTCTTCTCCTGCTTGCCGGGTTTGGGTCCAGATTCTCCCCGTGTGGCTCCTGCTGCTCCCGGGGCTGTGGCTCCTGGTGGCCACATGCCCGGGGATGGTGGCCACGTTTCCTCAGCCCTGCTGGAGCTGCAGGCTGGGAGCAGGATGGTTGATGAGCATGGGGGGGGGGATGTGTGTGCACTGAATGGATGAGTCAGGCGTTGGCAGGGCACCAGTTCACTGCAAATCAATTCTCACCTGCCTGCAGCCAGCTCGGGGGAGGAGAGGGGGAGACAGGGCTGGGGGAAGAGCTCCCACACCAGGAATGGGCACAGCCCTGCATGGGGGAGGCAGGAACAGGGATGGGGAGGGACAGAGGGAAGAGAAGTGCTGGAATGAATCCCCAGCCACTGAAACGCATGGTCGGGAAAGAACAAGCTCTCCTTGCTGCATCACATCAGGGAGACACCCCGTGGGAAGGGCAGGAAAGGGGCCCAAAATCTGCCCTCTCTTGGCTGGTGGGTGACAGCTGGGATTGCTTGATGTCCCCCAGGAGGCCACAGCTGGCCCCAAAAATGTCACAGAGCGAGGGAGCTGAGGGACACCCACCTGCTGCACAGCATCTCCACGGCAGCTCCCGCTCGCCCCATGGGCATCTGTGGCACCAGGGCACTCTGTGATCTTCCTTTCCCCTCCAGCAAGCTTTGCTGGGGACATAAACCCAAGAAATGAGATTTCTGCTTTTCATTTAGCTGCTGAAGTTAGAAGAAGATGATCAAAGAGCCCCCCGTGGGCAGGGTGTCACCCCTCCCCTGGGCACAGGCAGCTCGGTGCCCAGGACGCTGCAGTGCTGCTCTGGCAGGATGGTTTTGGGATCTGCAGGGATAAAAAAACTCTCGTGAGGAGTGTGAGCAGAGCCCTGGGCAGCCTGAGCTGGTCCCTGGGCTGTGGGGTTTGGATGAGCCCAGGCACGATGCAATAAACAGCTCTGGCAATCGCTGACAGCTCTGCACAGATAACAGTGACCTTTTCTTCTGCAATTATCTCTTCTCATAAAAACCACATGCTGACTTTAATAAAACACAGAAGGGAACGGATGGTTTCACACGTGCTGCCATACAGGAGCCTCCTCTGTGCCTCCAAAACCTCTGGGCACAGGAGGAGGAGATGCTGCCCCAGCCCTGCTGGGGTGAGGAGATGCTGCTCTCCCACATCCTCCTGCTCATCTGGGTGTGGGCACATGGCAGCTGGGCTGGTGCTTCCAGCAGCCTCTGCACACAGCAGAAACATTTCTGGTTTCAATCCAAGGAATCTGCACCAGGGATTCCCCAAAACAGCCATGCCCTTGTCCCAGGTTGGCATCAGAGGCACCCCTGGGCCAGGAGGAGCCCCACGCTGCTGGATGGGCACTGATGTTTGGAGATCCTGGCAATTCTGCTAATGGCTGGGCTGGCCAGGCCTGACATCTCCCTCCAGGATGATGAATTCTCTGTCTGACTCCTGCTCATTTTTAATTCCCAACTTCAGCCCTGCCTAATCCCAGGCTCCGGGTGCTCAATGCTAATGAGCAGTGTGTGTCCTGACTCCCATCCTTAACAGCAAAGCAACTCCCAGGATCAAGGGGGTTAAGTATTGAAATTGTCTCATACATTAAATAATTAGTAGACAAACAGACTGACTTCTCAAGCCATCAGCAGCCCCATCTGTTCCCTGTGTGTTTGCTCCCTCTCTTTGCTGGATCTCAGATAATTGGGCAGGGCTGGAAGAGAGGCACTCGCTTTGCTCTGGGCTTGGTGGTGTGCCAGGAGGGGAATTGTGGTCCTGGGGCTGGCTGTGGTGCCCTGGGTGATGCCAGGGATGGCTCCTGGGTTTGGCTGAGGTGAGAGAGAAGCAGGGAAATGATGCAAGGGCTCAGTGTGAACCTTGCTGAGAGAAGGTGTGAGCTCAAAACTCAGTGTAAGGGTGAGAAAAACAAGGGAGAAACAATCACAGAGTCATGGAATATCCTGAGCTGGCAGGGAACCACCAGGATCATTGAAATCCAGACCCTCCCCAACAATCCCACCCTGAGCATCCCTGGTGTCCAAACACTCCTGGAGCTCTGGCAGTGCCCAGCACCCTGTGGGGGAAGGAATCTCCCAAAATCCTGCCCTGGCCCAGCTCCATCCCCTCCCTGGGTGCTGCCCTGTCCTCGATGTGCTCCAGGCCAGCAGGCAGTGACACTGTGACACACAAACTCTGTGGCCCACCCACAGGGGAAGGCTCCAAAAACTCCTTTGCTGCACTGCAATGCTTTTGTAAATGTTTCAAATGGGTGTTTGAAAGCTTTTATTCTTTTATTTCCTTTTCAGTGCTAATGCTCGAAGGTTTCCTGTAATTGCTTCCCTTTTTTTACTGCTCTGTGGCTTTTGTGAAATATTTTTGTTTTAACTACAATATTGATTTAGATACAATGCTAAGAAGACCCCTGAAAAAAAGGTAAATGAAAAGCAATTACTAGAGAGTGCTTTAATGGAAAGGAGCCTCACATGGGGAATCAGCCCAGAGCTCAGCAGTTATTATTATTATTATTATTATTATTATTATTATTATTATTATTATTATTATTATTATTATTATTATTATTAATAGTCCTCCTCCTCCTCCTCCTCCTCCTCCTCCTCCTCAAGGGGATGAAGTGAACATGGAGCCACTCCAGGCTCCTTTTGTGGTGCTGTTTGTTGTGGGTTTTTCCTACTCACAAACAATTTTATCTACAATAAACAACAAAAAAAATCCTCTCTCTTTTTATTTTTCAATTAATTTTTCTAATTAACTAAAATTTAAAAATCCCTTTAATTTTTTTTTCCTTTTTCCTAAAGCTGTTTAAACCTACTCTAAACTAAAAATCCAAAAATCCACAAAAAACTCACATCTATAACCCTCCAAACCTAAACTAAACCACAACATTTCCCAGCACTGGAAAAAACTAAAAACAACCTAAATAAACCAAACAACCCACAAAAAAAAACCAAACCTCTTCTAAATCTATCATCTCTTCAAAACAACAAAAAATTTTACTATTTAATATTGTTCATTTTTATACTAAAAAAATATGTTGCCTGTTAAATAAACAGCTTTTCTTTTACCACTTCTCTCCAAAAAAAAAAAAAATAAAAAAATTCACAAACCAATTTAAAAAAAAACTCCTTAAATCTCTTTCCTGAAAAAGTTTCAAAAGTTTCCCACCCAAATTTATCCTAAACCAAACCAGAAAGGCTCTCACCGTGCCAGCTCCCTGTGCTCGTGGTGTTCACGTGCATCCCTGCAATGCTGTGAGGATGATGAGGGCTGGGCAGGAAGGCAGCCATTGGGACAGGAGGGCAATGTGATTTTGTCAGGCTCATAAAAGAGCTGAACCCCGGGTGTGTGCCATAAAGAAAAAGTTGATTTTTATATCAGATACATCGGTGGAAAAGCTCCATTAAGGATTTTAAAAGGTGAAAAGCTTTCATGCAATTGAGTGCTGAGGAAGTTCCTTGGCACGGAGCAGACAAACAGAGGCTCCTCTTGCAGGAGAGGGGAGTCTCAGGAATGCTCACCAGATTAATGAGACCCAGCACTCATCAATATATCAGAAAAACACCCAGGCTGGAGATGAAATAGGTGTCTCCTTGGGATGCACATCGATATTCACAGGGCTGGGGTTTGCCAGGTGCCAGGCAGGTGCCAGGCAGGTGCCAGGCAGGTGCCAGGGCTCAGCCTGCAGCAAGGAGCTCCCCCGAGCCTCAGGGACTGGGTGAGTGCTGGGTCTGGCAGTGCTGGGGGAAGGCTTGGTTATCCCAAAGTCCTTTTCTGGCTGGAATAATTCCCTGGCTGGCCCTGCAGGATGGCAGGGCTCAGCTGGGCCACATCTCCGGGGGCTGTGCAGCCAGGCTTCAGCTCTGCTCCACAAATCCCCTCTTTGGGCTGGGCACCTTGGCATGCCCGGGGCTGCCAAGGTGGGAGCCAGCCCGGGCTGGGGAAGGAGGAGCAGCAGCTGCCTTGGTGAGCTCCCAAAACACAGAGCAGGCAGCAGCACCCTCTGGATCCCAAAAATCCGCCTGCTCTGTGGTTTGGGATCCAGCAAACACCCACTGTGGTGGTGAGGCACAGACACGTCTTGGAGATGTCCCAGAGGTGCAAACAGATGTGCTGCAGCTCCTGCGGTGCCCCAGGCACCTCTGGCCAGGCTGGGGGTGCCCTGCTTGAGCCTGGGGGTGCCTGAGGGGTGTGGGGAGAGGGGGAGCAGGGCACAGTGACCCCCATGCTCGCTGGGAACTGCTGTCCTGGGAAAATCCTGGGGAAAAAAAGATGGGTTTGTTCTCCTGGCTCTGCTCCTCTCACAGGAAAACCCTGCTGTGGGTGCCCATAGAGACACATCCCTGGGCTCTGGAGAGCCACTTGCTCCAGGGGCTGGAAACTCTGTTTATTCAGGCTGGGAAGGGGGCTGAGAGCTGCCCTGGCCTCCACAGCCCTTCCTCCTCCAACCCCAGCCCCTCCTCACTGCCCCACAGCCTTGTTCCAACCCTGCCTGCTGGGTGCAGCCCCCTCCTCATCCTCATCCCCCTGGAACCAGAGCAGGGAGCAGCAGCCTCAGAAACACTGAATCAGGGATGCTGGGGTGGGAAAACCATCCTAAAATTCAGTGTGTGTGCAGCAGGGCACTGGCTGGGGTGCAGTGGGGCAGAGCAGCAGCCCAGGGAGCAGCCCCACAGCCAGGGCTGCCCCAGGTGTTCCACAGTGCCCAGGTGAGCTTGGAACAGCAGCCTGGACTGAGGACTGGGAGCATCCCAGCTCCTCCCAGCACGGAGAGGCTGCTCTGACCTCTGTTCCCACGCCAGGGATTTTGGGAAAACTCCCCGTGCATGGCGAGTCACAGCAAAGTTAAACAGCAGGGGCTGCAGGGATCTCCGGGACAGGGGATCAGCCCAGGGGATGTGGAGAGCAGGGACACAGGGAAGAGCTGGGCACAAGGAAAAGAGCTGGGCACTGGGAAAAGAGCTGGGCACAGGGATCTGGGCACAAGGAGAAGCTGAGAACAGGGAAAAGAGCTGGGCACAGGGAAAAGAGCTGGGCACAGGGAAAAGAGCTGGGCACAGGGATCTGGGCACAAGAAGAAGCTGGGAACAGGGAAAAGCTGGGCATAGGGAGAAGAGCTGGGAACAGGGAGAAGAGCTGGGCACTGGGATCTGGGAACAGGGAAAAGCTGGACACAGGGAGAATCTGGGCACAGGGAAGAGCTGGGCACAGGGGGAAGAGCTGGGCACAGGGAGAAGCTGGGCACTGGGATCTGGGCACAGGGAGAATCTGGGCACAGGGAAGAGCTGGGCACAGGGATCTGGGCACAGGGATCTGGGCACAGGGAGAATCTGGGCACAGGGAGAATCTGGGCACAGGGAGAATCTGGGCACAGGCTCGTGGGGCACGGGGAGCTCAGCCCTGTGTGGAGGTGTTCAATAGGGCGGCTGCATGGAGTGGCACTGCATTAATCACCATGGGAACACGGAGCAGTAAACAGTCTGAAATCATCCTGGAAAATATCACAGCAGCCTTCACGTCCCCTGATGTGAATTACCAAGGCCTGGCAGTGAGTCAGTGCAGCACAGAGCACAGCCAGGGCACCACTGAGGTGCCCCAAAGGGCAATCCCCGGGTGGCAGTCGGGGATGGAGCCCAAACCCACAAACCATGGCTTGTTTGGGGTCAGCCCACACTGGCAGCATGGCCAGGGCACAGCATCCCCCCTGCCCGCCCCGTGGGAGGGGGTGAGAGCCTTGGGGCTGTCACAGGACCCTTCATGGGCTGCTCTCGTGGCAATTATCCCCCCCAGTGCCACCCATCCTCACCTGGCATCTCTGCTGGAGCAATTCCCACAGCAATGTTGGTTTTCAGCCTGTGGCAGGCTCTGCATCCAACAGCAGCCACGAAGGGTTCCCACTTTAAAAAGGTTTAAAATCTCCTTCCTGGCGTGCCTGGCTCCCCCTCACCTGCAGCTGGGTGTTCTCCCAGGTCAGTGCCCCCCTGGCACATCTCCTGAGGGTCCCTGAGCATCCTGTGCCCAGCCCTGAATCTCCTCCTCCAGCACAGGGAGCGCTGCTGTCCCCAAAGCCACCTGCCCTGGGGATGCCAGCCCTGGCACAAGGCTCTGCTTTTGGGGCTTTTGGGGTGTCCTGGGAACCCCGGGGCAGCTTCACCAAGGCACAGCCTCTCGTCTCATCCTTCAAACATCTCTGCCTGGTGCCCACATGGAGCTGAAATCCCAGAATTTCTGGCACAGAGGAGATGGTGGGCTTGGCAGGGAGCGAGGTACCAGGCATGGGGAGCTCTGTGTGGGCTGGGAGAGTGTAAATCTCATTTCCTACCTAATAAAGGCACCAAAAGGGAATCCCTCCCTTCTCAACTCATCTCCCTGGCACCTGGGCTCTCTCTCAGCCCCACCTGAGCTCTCTCAGGTATTTGGGGTCTCAGGGCATGCAGGGCTGGCTCCTCGAGCTGGACCAGGAGCATTTTGCTTTCCCTGCCCCATTTAACTCCTCCTGGTGTTGGTTTGTCTGGCTCCATCGTGCTGTGCTCTGTGGCCTGGGAGGTGTTTTGTAACATTTGCAATCCAGCCATGATAGCTGCTGTGTTATGGGATGGCAGAGGGCTGGGGCTGGGACCTCTCCTGCAGTTCAGGATCCTTTAGGATCATTTCCAGAGGGTGGCACCTGCTGCATCCCTCCCGTGGCTGCTGCTCACCCCCAAGGAGGGAGGGGAACACCTGCAAGGTGCTGGCAGACTCTGCCACCCTGCTGGGCCTGTCCTGATGTCAGCCCGAGTTTGTCATTGTCATGGAAACCAGGAGCTGGTGCTGAACAGCACAAACCATCCCAAAAAGCAACAGCACGGGCTGCCTGCAGAGACATGGCAGGAAAACAGCCCAGCAGCTTCCTGGGAGTGCCAAGGGACAAGCAAGGGAGAGCAGGGACATCAGTGGGTCACCTTGTCATGAACAGCTCACCTGGGCTTGGGCTGGGAGTCACCAGTGAGCCCCAACACCACAGCCCAGCTCCCCACTGGTCCAGCCCAGTGTGCTGAGCACAGGAGGCACCCAGAGCCAGCTCTGGGCAAGCTGAGCTGCAGGGGAAGGAGAAGGGGAAGAAACAGAGAGAGACCCTCACTCCCTGGCTGTTGTATTTCATGTGGGATCATTTGTCAGTGCTCACCTGGGAGCTGCAGGAGAGCCTGAAGTGCCTGGAGATGATGCCCACGTTGTGCCCAAGGCACAAAAGATTGCAATTATTGCTGATAAATAACAACAGCTCCTAGTAAATGCTTGCCCCGCTGATTTTCAAGCATGGAGAAGCAGTGCTCGCTAGGGCTGAGAACTCAAACACCTCCAGGAAGGTAGGAAAGACAAAACTGGGAATGAAGAACCAGGAGGAGCACATTTACCCCTGGCAGGGGGGCCTGGGGCAGCAGGATGGGCACTGCTGGAAGGATGGAGATGTGTCAGAACTCCAGCAGGAAAAGAAAAGCCATGAAAGGCAAATCAAACAGTTTTAGTGAGCCCTGCAGACAGAGGTGAGTGCAGAGCAGGAGTGGGACAGGCATCCCAGGGCTGCACTGCAAACTCTGAGCAATAAAAACCACGGCAGAACCCCCAGGTCCCCTGTGAGCACCGAGGGTGAGAGAACAGGGACAAGGTGGCTGCTGCCAGGAGGTTTGGACAAGGCAGGAGAGAGATGGGAGAGGGAGAAGGGAGCTGGGAGAGGGAGAAGAGAGCTGGGAGAGGGAGAAGGGAGCTGGGAGAGGCAGGACAGAGCTGGGAGAGGCAGGAGGAGCTGGGAAGGGGCAGGATGGAGCTGGGAGAGGCAAGAGGAGCTGGGAAGGGGCAGGATGGAGCTGGGAGAGGCAGCAGAAGGGTGGCTCTGTGTTTGTGTCACTGCAGTGACAGCAGCCCTGCCAAGGCACTGGAGACAGGGGTCAGAAATGGGCTGGGACCCTCCTGGCCACCACAGGAGATCTGGAAAAGGCCAGGAGGGATTCAGGGCTCGTGGCTTCGTGGGTAGGGCCAGTCTGGGCTCCTCTGAAGCATTTCCCCAAATTAATGCTTTCTGAACGTGACCACAAGCACCCAATCTTCATTTTAAAATCACAAGTGAAGGGAATCCATCAGGAGCCCTGGCAAACGGCTCCAATTGCTGATCACCCGTCCTGTTCCTCTGGATTTGTCCAACTTCACCTTTCAACCATCAGATCTTTGCAGGCTAAATTGAAAAGCCCTCTGTCAACAATTTGCATCCTTTAACCTTCCCCTGGAGAGCTGCAGTCACTGCAGCGTGAGGAGTTTGCTTTAACCTTGGGACTGCCTCTGAAATGACAACACAAAGAAACTCAGCAAAAGTTAAGGAGGACAAGCAGGAGATTTGGGTCTTAATGAAAAAACAAATACTGAAAACGGATGTGGAAAAAGGCTTTCTGAAAGAAACCTTTGCTTGGATGCAAAGCCCAGGGACACAGTGCAGCTCCTGCCTGTGGCACAGAGCAGCTTCCTGACAGGGCAGGTCCTTCCCTTCCACCCCAAAACGCTGTGGAAGGCGTCAGGAAACCAGGAGGCTTCTAAAATGTTGAAAACAAGACATTCCCAGTTTTGTCTTTCCTACCTGCCTGGAGGTGTTTGAGTTCTCAGCCCTAGCGAGCACTGCTTCCCCATGCTTGAAAATCAGCGGGGCAAGCATTTACTAGGAGCTGTTGTTATTTATCAGCAATAATTGCAATCTTTTGTGCCTTGGGCACAACGTGGGCATCATCTCCAGGCACTTCAGGCTCTCCTGCAGCTCCCAGGTGAGCACTGACAAATGATCCCACATGAAATACAACAGCCAGGGAGTGAGGGTCTCTCTCTGTTTCTTCATCTCTTGAATTTTATTTAATGTTAAACTCTGTCTCTCCTGAGGCTCAAACCAACCACTGTTCCCACTCCTTGGGCATTCAGATCCAGGAGATCTGAGATCCTTGTTTTGTGCTGTGTGCATGGAAATAAAATATGAATGTCTCTTGTTTAATGGTCTAAAAGTCTCTCTTGCTCTGCAAAAACCCAGCATCCCCAAATCCATTTTCATTTATAACATTATGAGTAATTCTACTGGCAGCAGCTTTTCCTTGCCATATATATTTATTAGAGAGAGAAATTCCCCATCCTGAAATATGTTCTTGCTTGGATCAAAGAGCTTTTGAACTCCAGCTCTGTTTAACCCTTTTGTTGCTGTCCATGTGCTGTTTTATCCCACACCAAGCAGGGCAGAGTGCTCCTCTCAGAGGGGAGGACAGGAAACAGCCTCAGCCCTGCTCAAAAAAAACCAAAACTGGAGCAGTTTTAGAAAAAGCCGTGGGGTTTTTTTTCAATATTAGGAACCAGCATCCTTCTCCCCAAAGGGCAGAGATCTGCCCATGGCCAGTGATGGCCACCAAGTTGTCATTTGGGCATTGTCATGTGCCCACAGACACTCTGGGCTCAGCTGAGGGGCACAGGTGAGTGTCCCAGCCTGGCTAAGGGGGCTCTGCAGGGCGGGGGGAAGGAATTTCTGTTTTCATGGATCTCAGTGTGGTGGTGGTGGTGGCAGAACTGCTCACAGCTCCCTCTCCACGTGCTGAGGATTTCACAACTATTCAGAGCTCCTGGTTTTATACGGAGGAGGAGATCCCTTTGTTTCCTGCTAAAATATCCCTGATTTTTTGTGGGCTCTATTCTGGGAATCTGGGAAGGAGAGGGAGAGAAGTGAGTGCTGCCCAAATGAGGAGGTGGGACAGGAGACCTCAGAAATCCTGGAGCCCTCTGGTCATTCCTGGTACTCTCTGGTCATTCCTGGTACTCTCTGACCATTCCTGGTTCTCCCTGGCCATTCCTGGAGCTCTCTGGCCATTCCTGATTCTCCCTGGCCGTTCCTGGAGCCCTCTGGCCATTCCTGGAGCTCTCTGGTCATTCCTGGTACTCTCTGGTCATTCCTGGTACTCTCTGACCATTCCTGGTTCTCCCTGGCCATTCCTGGTTCTCCCTGGCCATTCCTGGAGCTCTCTGGCTGTTCCTGCAGCCCTCTGGCCATTCCTGGTGCTCCCTGGTCATTCCTGGAGCTCTCTGGCCATTCCTGGAGCCCTCTGGCCTCTCCTTCCCTGGGTCCTGCAGAGCAGAGGCAGAGCTTGGGGAGCTCCTCCTGCTCCTCCCCTGCTCCCCTCTGGGGCTGAGCAGGCTTTCACTGTCTCCTGTCCCAGGGTCTCGGTGCCAATCCCCAGTGTGGGGCAGGATCACCTTCCTGCGTTGTTTCCTGGCACTCAGGTCTCAGCTTTCCCATATTTCTCATTCCTGTGTGCCCCCATCTAAGCCTAGCTCCAGCAGAGCCCTCAGAAGCCGGGTTTAAGCAGGGAGCAGTGCTCCTAAACCTGGCTGCTCTGCTCCAACCAGGTGGGTTTGGATGCTGCAGCCTGGAAACCCACACAGTTCTCCAAACTTCCTGGGAAATCTACAATTTTCAAGGCTTTCCCCTTTCTCAGAGATTCATTGCTGAGAAAAACAGCCCAGTTACTTTGTTTTGCTTTTTTTTTTTTTTTTTTTTCATGTTCATCCTCCGTGTGTGTGTCTACCCACAGCACACCTTGAGCAAGCTGAGCATAATTAATCACAGTTTGCTTCCCCGTGCTCACAGGGGATTCCTAATCCACAGTAAATCCTTTGGGGAACAGATGCAGTTATAAAAGGAATTCTTATTAAAAAGAATGATCTGCACCATAAAGAAGTGTCAGGACGATTGTCCTTCAGCTGTTTGTCATGCTGTGACACACTCCTGGTGCCAGGTCCCAGCTGTCCCTGTCCCCTGCATGTGCTGGGCTCTGCAGCTGCACTGAGCCCTCGATGTCTGTAAGAGCCTGACAGAGAGATGGAGGCTTCAGCCAGCTCTAAAAATGCTGTTGAATGCATTGAATGCTGTTTATTGCATTAAATGCATTTATTGCACAGAGGAGGTTCCAGCACTGGGGGTGCTGGGGGAGCCCAGAGCTGCTGGCTGTGGCCAAGCCCTGTGTCCTGGAGCCCCTCTGGTTCTGGTTACAATTCATGATAAACTTTTCATTACAGAGCATCCTAATACATGGCTACCAATCAGCATCAAACACAACACCTTTTATATTTACATACAACCCGTCCAAACTGCTAAAATTACCATATTGTGTTAATGACTAGCCAATCATTGGAGTTAGTAGTCACATGTTAAAGTTTGGGACTTTCTGCAGTGGAAGTTTCTGAAATCTTTACTTGCAGCATTGGCTCTCTTGCTCTCTGTGAAAATCCTTTTGTTTGGTAAAAACATTTTTTGTTTGAGGTGGGTTTATCCTTTTCTCTGAGCCATAAAAGCCCCTTCCAATTCACTTTGCTCTTTCCCTTCCAGTTACCCAGTCAGACTGGCTCAGCAATTCTTTTCTTCTTTATCAAAACTTGCTTTTATTCCTACAGAACCTTCTGTACATCTGCAAAACAACTCCTCCATTAAATTCTCGTCCTTTCCCCATCCTGGGGGCTCCTCCCCTGAGCCCACCCAGCCAAATCCTGTCCCAGCCATGGACCTCCCGTGGCAAACGCTGTCAGGATCTCTCCTGCCTGAAATGGATGAGGAGCTGCTTGGAATTAACATCTTCTGCACGTGTCAATGTGACCAGCCCGGCAGGGAGAAATGCTGGACAGTGATTTGTAGCTTTGACAGATGTGGCAGAGGACAGACCACAGATCCCATCATTTTGTGCCTGGCAAGGAGTGAAAAAGGAGGTTACAATCGAAATCCGTGTGTTGGGACTGTGATCAGCAGAGGGAATCAGGAGATGAGCACGGTGGGGTTGTGCTCTTGGATTTGGCCAGTCCTTTCTCCAGGTTTAGCCTTTCTCCAGGTTTAGTTTTTTTCCAGGTTTAGTCTTTTTCCAGGTTTATCCTTTTTCCAGGTTTAACCTTTTCCCAGGTTTTTGGGGAAGTGCTGCCAGTCCACTTTTGCAGGGATCTGGAAGGAGCAGCCAGACAAGCACTGGCAAAGAGATCTCCAGGAGAGATCTTTGATGGCACAGTCGGGAAGATTTTGGCTGAGGCCGAGTGTTGTTGCAAGGCAAAAAAATCCAGCAACACAAGTTTCATTTAGAAAGCAGAAGAAGTGATTTATTGCAGGAGCAGACACATTTTTACAGACAGGTTCACTGAACCAAGGATAGAATAAACTCATTGGTCCAAGGAAGAACAATTTTTGTAAACATGCTTTTACCAAAACATCACGTCCCTCGCACACTCATCCTGTCCACAACACCAGGTGCTAAACTTTGTTATTAATTTTTATTTTTTTTTTTTTTTTTAGTAGCTTGGGAAAAGTCAACCTGCTGTTTTACCTGGCTCTCACCAGCATCCACAGTGATTCATGTGCCTGGGATGGTGTCAGAAGAGAGAGGAACAGAAAGAGAGGCAAAGGGGGGTGGTTTAGCTCTGTGCTAGGAAGGGCCCTGCTCGCTGGAGAACAAGGGCATGTGGGACCTGCTGGAAAACTGGGGGTGATGAGTGAATATTTCACACTGTCAGGCTGCTGACCTGTGCTTAAACCTGTTTAGGATGGAAAAATCTCTGGGATCATCGAGTCCAGCCATGCCCCCAGCACTGCCAATGCCACCACTAAACTCTGTCCCCAAGTGCCACATCCACACAGCTCCTGAGTCCCTGCAGGGATGGGGACTCCACCACTGCCAGCCCTTCTGGGGAGGAATCTTCTTCCTAAAATCCAAAGGTCTAGAGGTGAACCAAGACTTTTTGTGTGCAAACAGAACCATCCAAACCTGAGGAGGCAGGACAGGGCTGTGCCTGCTCAGCTCCAGCCCATCTCTGAGCTTTGGGAGAGCAGGAAATTCTGCAAGAACTGGAACCCAGGTGACATTCCCGAGGTGTGAGCAGGAAGGGATGGAACCAGGCAGCTCAGGGTAGGAGATGCTGTGCAATCAGCAGGGACTGAAGGGCAGTAAGGATCAGTTGAAGATAAGTAAAGCATTTTGGAAGTGACCAAAACCAGAATTTTATCCTTGGTTAGTCAAGGAACGGGCAGAAGCCATCTGGGCTGTTACAGCACTCCAGGAGATTGGCAGAGGCAAAGGTAAAATCTGTATTTACAGAGGGGAGAAAGAAGGAGGCTTGGAGAATTGCTATTAACATTCTAACCTGACTGCTTGAAACTCAGGTCCCAGAAAAAACATAATTTCTAAATTATATTTCTTAATGAAAAATGTAAAAAAAAAAAAAAAAAATCCTTCCCAAAAGAAAAAGGCAATCTGTGACGAGATTAAATATTCTGGATTGAGAAGAAGCCCTGAATATTGTGGATTGAGAAGCAGCCAGGGATGCTTGGCTGTGCTGGGAACTCACTGTGTTTCCCATGACATTCCTTTTAGCAAGGTTGGTGAGCAGCTCTCCACACAACTGCTGTGGGAGAGGCACACAGGACAGGGCTGGAAAGCAGACAGGAGAAATCAATAACTGGCTGTCAAATGAAAGGATGGATTGAGTGACTTTCTGCAGGAATCCATCCTCAGTCTAATACGAGTCAGTGTTCTCCCTAACGATCCCAATGATGGAATATTCACTGCTCAGGCTGCAGAGCTTCAGCAGGGGAATTAGTGCTGCACTTGCAGAAAAGGAGATTTTCCAACGTGGAGCAGAAAGGACAATTAAACACTGGGGTTGTTTTTGCCTGGGGAGGGCTCTGGAGTTTCTGTCATTAGAAATGTTTAAGGAGAGTTTGGAGAAACGTTTCCTGGGATTAATGGGCAGCTGACCCTACCCTGGGGCAGGGCCACACTTGAGGTCCCTCCCAGCCCTGTTTTCTGTGATTCTGCATCGTTCCCAAAACAGCAACACATCTCTAATGACTTTTAGGGGAAAATATGAAAAATACCCCCCAAAAATGGAAATATTTTTACTTTGAAAAAAGAAAAAAAAGCACTGCATTTTGTTTACCAAAATCTCAGAATATTAATCTAGATTTCCAAACATAAATTGAGCAGCCTGGCTTCCAGGAGCTACTGGAGCTCTTGCTGGCTTCCTCCACCTTGGCTTTGGAAGGTCTCACTTTTGGATTTCCAAAACAGAAATATGGAACAAGGGTGTTTATACAAAGTGGGAATGAATTTATTTCTTTTTTTTCCATCGGTTCCTCTGGCAAAGACAGCTGTGCATTTGCAGTGAGGGCGTTTGGAATGCAAAACGCCCCTCTCTGGAGAGTTGTTCCATGCCATCCATCCTCAGAGCCAGCTCCTGGTGCCTGTTTGGGATGTGCAGCTCTCCTGGCTCGGGCTGAGCCCCAGGGTGAGGGTGGCACTGTCACCCATCCCAGTGCCACACTGCTCAGGGCAGGATGACTTGCAAACATCCGACAGGAGTGAGGAAGATGAATCGTATGCAAGGGCAGGCACGACGCCAGAGAGGCAAGAGCAGTTAATTGCTTTAAATTCCAACAAGCCCAAAACGTGCCCTGCGTGCAGACAGCCCTTCCTCCCACAGCACTGGACCTCGCTGTCCAAGCCAGCAAATAAAACAGGCAATGGAGGTGCTTGTCGTGATTTTTAATGTCAAAATTAGATTCAGGGATGCCTTATGGTCTCTGTAATTACTAGACATCACTCATCATTTTTCCCAGCTCAAGGGATACTCTGTTATTGACCTCGCTGGGAAGATATAAATACATTACTGAATGGAAATATCACCATTTACTGTTGTGGAAAGGTCTACACCATAGCTCAAAGGACTCTGAAATCTTTATCTCAGTGTACCTACAGCAGAGGAGAATGCCTGATACTGTTGATACGAAGCCAAACCGCTGCTACCGAGGTCTTATCTTGAGGAGAAAAACCTATTAGAGGTTATTAAAGGAGAGCAGCAACAGCAAACCACAAACTCAAAGGAATTTATTACAGCCCAAGAGCTGAAACTCCCCTGCCAGTGATGGAGTGGCCAGAGAGCACGGTGCTCCCAGGCTGGTGGCATCTGCTGGAAGCACGATGGGATCACAGGGAGAGGGTGAAGGAATGTTCCAGACCCTGGATGTGATGGGGGTGAGAGCAGAGGGAGGCCAGGCAGGTGTTTGGGTGGGTCACAGTGGTGCTGGGGGGCTCTGGGGGTCACCCCAACCCTGTTTGTCACCCCAGAGCCTGGGAGGGGACACTGCTGGGGCAGCCCCGTGGGCCTGGTAGGGAGCACAGAAGGGGGACAGGGAGAGGGGATGTGCTGGCACTCATTTCACCCAGACTGGGGGGTTTATGGGGTTTTAGGATGGAACCAACCACAGCTCTGCCCTCTGCAAGGGCTCAGCTCTGAGTGAGCACCTCTGGTGTGGGCAGCTGTAAATTGGGGTGCTGAGCTCAGCTCAGGGTGTTGGCTGGAAAGGCTGAGCTGGAACAGAGACCAGACAGAGCAAAAACAATAAAATATAATTAAATATATTTATTGAAAGGCTTTACCTCGGGCAGTGCAAGAGCCCGGCCAGGGCTACACCCAAATCAAATCCCAGCTGGATCCTGGGCACGAGTTTTACACTTTTATCAGTTTTGGTTCATCTGCACATTGGGGTCAATGATCCACCCACAGCCCCAGGCTATGAAGTCTCAGCCCCTGCCTTGCCCCCTTTCCCTCGCTGCTGTTTCTGCTTTTTGGGTGCCAGTTGTCCTTGATTGTCCAGCCAGAAAGGAATTGTTTTGTCTGAGTCCCCTGTGAAGAGAACTCACCAACACCTCATGTGAAGTTTCAGAGTTCCACAATAAGCAGCAGAGATTGTGAAAAATAGAAAAGTTAAACCCAAGGCATCAGGGGCAGGGCACCAAGGGGGCAGCCCCGGGGTGTGGCAGGGCTCAGCCACATGCCCAGGGACCAGCACAGCCCAGGAGAGGAGCAGGATCAGCCCAGGACAGGGCTCTGGGGCCAGCCTCCCTCTTCCACCCTTGCTGGACCTCTCTGGATGGACACTGGCCAGGGCCAGCATCCCATGGAGAGATCTGGCCCTGCAAGCCACAGCTTCTCTGCCTGCAAGGGCTCATTACTGTTCATTGAGCCAGGGAGGTTTCTCTGCTTTCTATTCTGGGCCAAGCTCCCCCTGTATTTATTTACAATCAGCACAGCAGCTGGTGGCCACTGGCATTGAAGAAAATTGCTGTGAAAAGCAGGAAATTGGCTTCTCACCTTATGAGGGGGGATAAATCTGCCCTGAGGGACCCAGCCCTGCAGTCTGGCCCTACCCCCAGCCCATGGCTTGTCCTGGTCCCTGTCACCAGGTCTCAGCTCTCACAGGTTGCCTGGAGCAAGCTCCAGTGCTGGCTGGAGGCAAGGAGGCAGCAAATCTGCTTTGGGTGGTCAGTGCTGCACCCCACCCCAAACGTGTGTTAGGAAGCACAGGGTTTGCTCCCAGGTGTCTTTGAAAGGCACCTGAAGGCTTCCAGCAGGGCACTTATCCCCAGGGATTCCCTTTGGGAGGCTGCAGGAGTGGGGAAAGCCTCAGAGGGATGCTCAGCCCCGTGTTCTGTGTGGTGCTGGGCTCTCCTGTGCCACCACCACCCACACCCAGCCAGGCTCTGCTGCTGCTGAAGCCATCACAGCTCCCAGGCTGGGACGTGACAAAGCTGCTGTGGCACCCCCCCAAAAACACCCTCAGTTTTGGGAATGGATCTCTTTTCTGGCCTCTCTGTGCCAGGGGGGCTGAGCCCTGCAGCAAAGCCTGGCTCTGCCAGCCCAGCCTGGCTCTGGTGTCCCCAGGAAAAACCAGAAGAGGAAAAGCTGTGAGTGCCCATGTCCCCTCTGCCTGGCCCTGTGTGACCACCGTGGCAGTGCTGGCAGTGTCTGACACATTAAAGTTCAGGCAGCAGGGGAAAGGATGACCTTTTGCATTTTGCCCGGAGCAGGCAAGGGGAGTGTAATTATAATTTCATGTAATTCATCTCCTGGCACTGTGTAACAGCTGAACTTCACTCGGCCAAGGCAGGGAAGAGGGAAGAAGGGCAGGAGGAGGGGAGCACCCCAGCACCCAGCTGGGACAGCCTCCCCCACCCAGGGCAGAGCCACCCAGTCCTGCAGGGCTCAGTGGCCACCACCAGGGTCCCCAGCCTGGCCTGGGGGCACATGGAGCCTTCCCTTCCCTTCCCGTTTTTTGGGTGGTGTTTTTGGGATCACACCATACCCAAAACCTCTCTCTGGCAGGTGAGGGTTGTGCTCCTCCAAATCCCAGAGCTGAGGATGGAGCAAACCACAAAACCCCAGCCCCGTGGTTTTTCCCTTAAATAAAGATTTCCTCCTGTCCAAACGTGCTGTACCTGAAGCCCACACAGTGCCAGCCTCCTGTTAATTAGTTCCTTGTTAATTTGCCCTGCTGTCCCTGAGGTCCATAGGGATGGAGGATGGAGCAGCACACCCACAGCCCCTCAGGGTGGGCACCAAAACCCTCTGTGCCCCCCGTGCAGGGTCAGGAGTGGCAGGAGGTGTCTGCATTAGAGCAGGCACCGTGTTTGCAGAAAGAACATCACACCCATTTAAAAGCTGGTGCCACCTGAAATCTATTTCTCATCCCTGACTGATTAAATTCTGCTAGCTGGAGATTTTATCCCGGAGAAATCCTGCAGGAAGCTCTAATAGCAGAGTCAATCTTTATAACATCGGGCACAATAAAACAAGAGCCCTCATTTTGCTGCAGGTTTGGTCTGTGGGTGCTTGGCTCCCTGTGCCTGCCAGCCCCACCACCATCCCTTGCACCCAACAGGGCTCATGAAATATTTATTTAAGAGCTTTTCATTGCTGGATGGTGAAATAGAAACCAGCAATCTTTAAATGGCTTTGTTAAGATAAACAAAGTTTGGAGGAGAGAGCACAGAGCTGCCTAGCCCAGGGGACTGGATGAATGAACCATGGGGTTCAATTCCTGGATGGATGTGGGGGATGCAGAGCCCAAAGGAGCTGTGACATGGGCACCTGGCCATGGGAAGAAGCAGCAGGGATGCTGGTTAGAGAGGTTTTGGTCATCAAAATTGTGCCACTCTGGACTCTCAGAGCCCAGAAATCACCCCAGCTACCACAGCAGAAATCTCTTCATCAGCACCAGGCAGCTTGGGCAGTGCTGCTCTCCACCGAGGCTCCAGCAGTGAAAACAATCTCATCAGATCAGCCTGCAGCTCATCCCCCACCTCCCCCGTGGGCCTCTGTCACACTGGTCATCCTCAAGCCCTCAGTAAATGTCTTTTTCTTATTAAAAATGACCCTGAGCTCAGCTCGATGAGAGCTTTGCCAGCATTTCCCACCCTGCACATCCTCTGGGTTTGCCTTCCTGCTGGCAGGGCAGCACACCCCATTTGTGAGCTCTCCAGTTCTTGCATTAAAAAAAAATCTTTCATGGTTTCACTGCCACTTTAAAAAAGACCCTTCTGGGCTGCTCTCCCCCAGCTGCCCTGTACCAGCAGCAGCAGACTGGGAGGGTGGGATGGGCTTTGGAAAAAGGCTCCTCTGCTGTTCCAAATCTCAGATTTTATTCAGGTAGGAAATGTTTGGCTCCTCCCCCTGGCTGGAGCATCTCCCAATGGGATGATGGAATTTGATCAGCCCTGCCCTGGGACTGCATGGCCATGAACAGGAGAGATCTCCTGGAGGGAGGATGGGCTGTGGGGAAGATAAAGATAAAAATAAAGATATAAAGATAAATAAAGATCACCTCATTTTTAACAGCTGGCCCATTAACAGCAGATATCTCCCTGGAGGAATGGGTTGTGGAAAAGATGAAGATAAAGATAAAGATAAAGATAAAGATAAAGATAAAGATAAAGATAAAGATAAAGATAAAGATAAAGATAAAGATAGATAAAGATAAAGATAAAGATAAAGATAAAGATAAAGATAAAGATAAAGATAAAGATAAAGATAAAGATAAAGATCACCTGGCCCATTAACAGCAGATATCCCCACAGAGATCAGGATCACTGCCCCACCTGGTTTAACAGCTGGGGACAGAATTCACACTTTTGGGCACACCCTGCATTGCAAACCAAGATAATGGGACTGTGCAGCTCCCCCCAGAGCTGACCCAAATGTCTCTGTGCTGTAGGAGCCAGGCCCCCTTGTCCCAGCAAAACCTCATTGCCTGTCCTGGCCCATGAAGACCCCAGAGCCCCCAGCAGGCCCTGCAGTGCTGGCAGGAGGGACGAGCCTGCAGCAATCAAAGGGCACTTTGAATGCCACACAGCATTTGCATTCAAAAGTCTCAAAAAAGGTTTGGGATTTATCTCCACGCTGGGAGGGAGCCTTATTAGTGGCTTTTGGGTACACCACTCCTGAATAATGAGGACAATCCTGTCTGGGGAAGATAAATCCCAATATAATGATGCCATTGTCTTTCCTTATTATAACTCCCCGTCAGCCCCTCATTTAACTGCTGGTTTACCCAAAGATTGTCACTGCCTGCTTTAGCACAGGAAGATAATACAATGCTTTTTAATTGCCACCCCGTCTAAAATTAGCCCTTTCTTCCTTGGCTAATGAGCCACAGAGCAGCCCTTGGGGGAGCACGGTGTGAGCAAGGCCAGCTCCAGCTCCTCATGGCCATGGCTGTGCTGGATCTGCTTCTCCACGTCCTGCAGGACATCCCCTGACCCCCCCCCCCCCCCCAGAGCAGTGGATGCTCAGCTCCCACCCCTCCTTTCCTCTGCCTGCTTTGCACAGGAACAGGAATCTTGGGGAAAGGTTTCTCCAGCTTTGCAAATTCCCCTGCAATTATCACATGAAAGAGAGTGGCTGAGAGAAACAACCCGAGGACAGAAATACTGCCTGGAAATAAATTTGGGAGAATATATTTCTGCTGTGACAGGTTTGGGGAGTGCCAGAGCTGGGCTGAACAGGCAGGAGGCTCGTGGGTCATTACGAGTTTGACTCAGTTACCAGGGGATGCGAAGGCAGACGGAGATGGATGCGTTGTAAGAAGGTTTTCTGGAGATGATTTGAGCAATTTCAACTCACTGCCATGGTTGGGATCGACTTGAAAGTTTCCTAATGAATTTCTTTGTCAGGAGGAAATTGGGCTGTTGAGTAGAGGAATGTGCAGAATAGAAAAGCAGGGTTCTTTCTGTTGAAAACGCACCGGTGAAAAATCCGAGCTGAAATTCCTGAACCACTTGGTGTGGAGGCTCTGGGGGTGTCCCCGTGTCCCAGGACAGGGTTTTGCAGGAGCTGCAAGGATGAGGTCCTGGTGAGGACCTGGAAGCTCCTTAGAAGGAAAAGTTTGTCCTTAGGATGCAGGAGAAGCCTGGAGGCTCCTCCTGCCTCTTTTCCCCCATAATGTGACACTCTATGAATATTGTAATGAATACAGTTATGCCCTGAAAAAGAAGAAAACTCATTTATTTATGAGGTTATTTGATTTCCTCTGAAATGCCTCATCTAGCAGCCCCCTCCATTAGAAACCCTCCGAAGCCATGCAAGAAAAAATACAAGGCTTCTGATTTAAATTAATAAAGCAGCTGCAAATTTTTGCTGCATTTTAAAACATTACTATCGAAAATATTCTTCCATGGATCATTTTCCTGCGGTTTTCTTCCTGAATATTCCTAATTATGGCTATAATTAATTTTAACGAGTCACCCACCATCAATTCCATCGTAACTTGCAAGTGTCCTGCAGCTGACTTTAAAAAAAAAAAATAAAAAAAAAAAATTCAAAGCTTTGCCCTCCTCTGGCTGCCTTTATAATGAAACCTGGGATTACTTAAGGAATTGGCACTTGGCCTCAGCCATGCAAAAATTGCCTGGTCCTCAGTCAGAGCTGCTGCTGTCCAGCCCATGATGGATGGCATCATTCAGAGCTTTTATAGGCCCAGAGAAAGAGGCCAATCTGTCCAAACTGATAAATCTCAATCCTCTGCAATATTTCATGGTTCTACCAGACATATGCGTGGAGCCAACGTGACGCTTCATTTTCCTGGGAAAACACTTCCTCCAAGGCCAGTGTCCTTGGACAAACTCTGACCTCTGGGGAGGACAGCGGGGAGGGCTGGGTGGGGAGGATGGTAAAGAGGCTGGGAAGGTCTGGGTGGAGATTGGGAAGATCTTGGATGGAGATTGGAAAGGTCTGGGTGGAGATTGGGAAGATCTTGGATGGAGATCTGGGAAAGTCTGGGTGGAGGTTGGGAAGGTCTTGGATGGAGATTGGGAAGGTCTGGGTGGACATTGGGAAGGTCTGGATGGAGATCTGGGAAAGTCTGGGTGGAGGTTGGGAAGAATGTTGGGAAGGTCTCGATGAAGGTTAAGAAGGAGGCAGGGAAGGTCTGGGTGGAGGTTGGAAAAGAGGCTGGGAAGACCTGGATGGAGTTTGGAAAAGTCTGGATGAAGGTTAAGAAGAAGGCAGGGATGGTCTGGATAGAGATTGGGAAGGTCTGGATGGAGTTTGGAACAGAGACTGGGAAAGTCTGGATGGAGACTGGAAAAGTCTGGAGTTAAGAAGGAAGCAGGGAAGGTCTGGGTGGAGGCTGGGAAGGTCTGGATGGAGGAGGAATGGTCTGGATGGACAAAGGTGGATCAGTGAGTGCTTCGGAGCCTCATCTCCATCTCCCACACCACCAGACCTCCCTACAAGAAGAGATTCCAGCTGCTTGTGGATTCCCAAGGGTGTGGGAGCCCTCAGGGGCACCTCAGGATGAACTTCACCACCTTGTTCTCATAAGAGCAAGGAAAAACCTGAGCTACCAAAATGAAGAGAATTTCAGAGCAGGGCTGGCAGGTGGGAAACAGAGCCAAGCCTCTCTTTAATTCCTGAGTGTATTCCTGGCATTCCTCTCTCTTGATTTCCTTTGGCTTTGCAAATCCATCCAGAGCCAGGCCACAGAACTGTGGCAGCAGAATTTGGGGTGTGTTCATGCCTCCTCCCACAGACCCAGGCTTGGTATTGCCACTGGATGGGAAAAGGAATTTTTCCTGCTGGGCTGTTGCTGTGACCCTCTGTGACACTTGTGAGATTTCCCCAGCCAAGCTAGGACTGCCTGGAAAACTGCAAATACTGGAGTTTATCTGGTTTTATGTCCTGGTGCTGCAGTGCCAATCCACAGGCTGTGTTTGTGCAGCCAAAACGTTCCTGCACCATTCCAAGCATGAGGAACATTCCAAGCTGGGCTTTCTCTGCCCTGTGCCATCTCCCTGGGGAATGCTGCCCTCTCCCCTTGGGCTGTGCCTCAGGGTGCACAGTCCCTGGGATAACATCAGGAAATCAGGAGTAAAAGGTGGCCCAGAGCCATAATTTCATTTTAAATGTTTTGGTGCCTGCTCAGATCCCCGTGCCCGTGGCAGTGTGCCTGGCTCCTGATCCCAGGGAGGAGCTGCTTCAGCATCCAGAGCAAGGGAAGCAGGCAGGGAGAGCATTAGGAGCATTCAATTGACTGCAAAGCCCACGAGGACATGAAATACACTCTCTACATACACAGGGTTTAGTGAGGATGGAAAAAAGCATTTCTTCTTTACTGCAGCTTGAAAGGGTGGGATGGAGGCTGACCAGCAGCCACGGCTTTATCCTGCAATTTACTGCTCTCACTCCCAGCCTGGCCCCAGAGCCCAGCTCCCTTTGCACCATTTTGGTGTTAATGGGTTTTATTTGTGTCCAGAGCTTTGGACCTGCAGAGCCAAACCTGCCTGGGCACTGCTCCAAGCCCTGCTGAGCCTGGAGAGCTGCAGGACCTGCTGGGGTCCAGCTGGGTGCTGGGATCAGGAATTCTGCCAGGGTGTAGTGCCAGGAGCAGGGTGGAGCCATGGGGGCTTTACATTGCACACTCAGACCAGGAAGAGCTCAGTGACAGAAATGGATCCAGCCGTGCCTCAGTTTCCCTCTCCATCCTGATTAACCCCTCCAAGGAGGCACCACAGGTTGAGGAGGGGTGTGAGAGGCTCAGAGACCTCTTGCTCTGGCCTGGCCACCCTGCCAGCCCAGGGGCAATCCCGATTTTCACACAGCTCTGTTTCCCAGCAGGCTCTGGTGAGATTTGCTGCAGGTGCCAGATCTATCTCTAAGTTTTATTTTCCAGCTCCTTCCCGGCCTGGGGTCTCCTGCATCTTCCTCTGGCCTCATTCCCAGCCCTCCCAGTCCCCAGAGAATAAACCCAGTGAAAGTTGCCCTGTGCTTGGCTGAAGACATTTAATCACTGTCTGGATGTGATGGAAATATGAGCTACTCCTGTGCCAGTCAGGACACGCTCTTCTTGCACAGACAAAGATGAGCAAGGAGCCATCCGAGCATGAAATAGTTGTCAGGCTTCCAGAGGGTCACAAGATATATGGATTATGAAGTAGAGACTCCCACAGATCTCAGATTATCAAACACAAAGACTGCAGAAGATTGCTCCAATGGCAGGAGTGCTGTCCTGAATTCAGAGCTGGGCTGGAGCACCAGCCCAGGGGCTGCTGGAGCCCACGGGGCTCTGCTCACAAGCTTTGGGTTCACCCCAAATTCAGCTGTCCCTGCACAAACCTCCTCGGTATCAGAATCACCTCGTGCCTCTTTCTGTCTCCAGTTCAAGGCATTGGGCAGGTGTTGGGCTTGGCTCTGCCCTGGGGAGCAAGAACTGGGATGGAGCTGGACACGATGAGCAGGAATGAGCAGGACTGGCAGGAGGGCTAGGAGAGCATGGCCTTGGCTAGGAGAGCATGGCCTTGGCTGGGATGGCATGGCCTTGGCTGGGATGGCATGGCCTTGGCTGGGATGGCATGGCCTTGGCCAGGAAAACATGGCCTTGGCCAGGAGAACATGGTCCTGGCTAGCAGAGCATGGCCCTGGCCAGGAGAGCATGACCTTGGCTAGGAGAGCATGGCCCTGGCTAGGAGAACATGGCCCTGGCTAGGAGAACATGGCCCTGGCTAGGAGAACATGGCCTTGGCCAGGAGAACATGGCCTTGGCTAGCAGAGCATGGCCCTGGCTAGCAGAGCATGGCTCACTGGGCTCCTTGCCCTAGGAGGAGGGGATGCCCAGGAGGTGCCAGGGCTGTGAGAGCAGGGCAGGTGACCCAGGAGATCCTTGCAGCCCCAGGTCAGACCCCGAGGCCACCCTCAGGCACTGCCCATTCCAGATTTTGGGGGATGCAAACATCCCTCCCTCTCCTGCTGTGCCCCTCTGCTCATCCTCCCAGCACTGGGGGGTTTTCCTGGGGTATCCTCACAGACCCTGAGTGCTCCCTAACCCCAGCCCTGCCCCACCCTCTGCTCATTCTGCCTTTCAGCACCACCCACCCGTTATTCCTCCCCGAAGCCCAGGCTCAGCCCAGTTTGAATTAATTGCAGGAGTCAGACGTCAGCTGCTTTTATGTAACGCTCCCGTGTAATTCCATCTCCTCATTTCCGCTCCCCCACTCATTTATTCACTCCAGGTTTCTTTAAATCAGTCCAGCCTTTTTTTTTTCCCCCTTGTTTTATGTTCCCTTTCCACAAGGTCTCTTTGTAAATCGTGTTCCTAATGCAAGGACTTGCCATTCCCTAGGTAGCCAGGGCGAGCAGGAGCAAGCCCCAGGGGACTGGAGCAGCGGGGCAAGCTCCTTCTCATGGGTTTTGCCGTGCTGAGGCTGCCCATGATTCCCTCCTTCCCTAATTATTTCTATTTCAGTGTTTTCTTCTACTGCTTCAGCAAAGAGACAGGCTAGACTTTTCAAACCTGCAACATTAACATATGTATGTTTTTTTAAAATTCTTCCCACTGATAAATTGTGAAGATTTGAAGTACAGTTATTGTTCTCCAATACAATAAAATGAAGAATTGCCCTGTGCACTTATTGACCTCCAGTAGGTCCAGTGCTTAGAAAAAAACATCCCTGCCAGAGGAGAGGGCCTGGGCCTCTGTTTCCTCCCACCAGCTGTGCTGGGATGTACTGGGATGTACTGGGATGTGCTGAGATGTGCTGGGATGTACTGGGAGGTGCTGGGATGTGTTGGGATGTGCTGGGATGTGCTGGGATGTGCTGGAATGTGCTGGGGTGTACTGGGATGTGCTGGGGTGTGCTGAGATGTGCTGGGATGTGCTGGGGTGTACTGGGATGTGCTGGAATGTGCTGGGATGTGCTGGGGTGTGCTGGGATGTACTGGGAGGTATTGGGAGGTGCTGGGATGTGCTGGGATGTGTTGGGATGTGCTGGGATGTGCTGGGATGTGTTGGGAGATGCTGGGATGTGCTGGGAGATGCTGGGATGTGCTGGGATATAATGGGAGATGCTGGGATGTGCTGGGATGTGCTGGGGTGTGCTGGGGTGTGCTGGGATGTGCTGGGATGTGCTGGGATGTGCTGGGCTGGAGCCCACAGATGCAGCATCCATGGCAGAGCTCTGGCCCCACCGCTGAGCCACCTGAGGACCCAGGTCTCTCTGAGCACTCCTCCTCACAGAAATGTCTCTTCACTTGCTCTTGTGTTGACAGGGCTCAAATTAAGAGGCAATTGAGGCAGCTCTCACAGGGAGAGATGTTCACGAGTTCTGAGCAGGCAGCGGGGCTTGTAGGGGACCCAGCACCCCAATTCCTGCAGAGCTCAGGGATAACCCAGCACCCCAATTCCTGCAGAGCTCAGGGTTCACCCAGCACCCCAATTCCTGCAGAGCTCAGGGATAACCCAGAACCCCAATTCTGCAGAATTCCGGGATAATTATCTCGGCACATCAGGGTTGATCCCTCACCAGTAAAGCCACCCCCAGGTGCCAGCAAACATCCCGAGCAGGGTTAGGCAGGGACTATCCATCACCGTGCTGGAAGAGTCTCAGAGTGGGCTTGGCAATACCTGGGCCCTGCAAGAAGAGCTATGGAGGCATTAGGACCGAAAAATCATCTTATTTGCTTATTGATTTCCAATAAAATCTAATAATTAGAAAAATAGCCCTGCTGACTTGTGTGTGCCCTGAGTACAAAGGAAGGAGGTGAAATCCCTCAGGGGGTGACAGTGCTTCCACAGCAGCCCTGCAATCCCTCGGGGCTGGCACACAAGTGTCCCTGCAGCTGGCATCAGCCCGTGTCCCCAGGGGGAGAGCAGAGGGCAGCAGTGCCAGGAGCCTGGGACATCCCTGGGGCTGGGGAAGGGCTCCTGTGGGGTGGGGACTGGCACAGACAGGGGTGGCACTGACAGGGATGTCACAGGATTGTCACAGACAGGATTGTCACAGACAGGGCTGGCACAACACAGACTGTCACAGACAGGGGTGACACAGACAAAACTGTCACAGACAGGGCTGGCACAGTCAGAAACGGCACAGACAGGACTGTCACAGACAGGGCTGGCACAGGAATATCACAGGATTGTCACAGACAGGATTGTCACAGACAGGATTGTCACAGACAGGGGTGGCACAACACAGACTGTCACAGACAGGGGTGACACAGACAAAACTGTTACAGAAAGGACTGTCACAGGCTGTCACAGACAGGACTGGCACAGGATTGTCACAGACAAAGCTGGCACAGGGCTGGCACAGTCAGAAATGGCACAGACAGGACTGTCACACACATGGCTGTCACAGACAGGGCTGGCACAGGCAGAAATGTCACAGGGATGGCACAGACAGGGCTGTCACAGACAGGAGCCCTGCTCTGTGGGCATGGGGCACCTGAGTGGCAGCAGTGACACTGGCAGCCCCTGTGTGACCTCATCCCCACCCCAGTTGCCCCTGTGGGGAGATGCTGCCATGGACGAGCTGGAGCTCCGAGCATGCATGGCCCTGCAGTGACAGGAGTGTCACCTCAGTGCCAGCACAGGGCCGTGGTGACGCTGCTGAGGATCAGCTGTGCCTCCTGGGAGGACAAACGAAGCATTTTTCTCTCTGCAGGGAAATTGGGAAGTATTTTTCTCTAACGCAGCGCCTGGTGCCCTGTGGAAGCAGCCCAGTGGCAGAGCGGTGTCAGGGGCAGGGCTGGGGATTCTCTGAACTCATCCTGCGATGGACGAGGGCTCTGAGCTGAGCTCAGGTCCCATCCTGTCCCATCCTGCACGGGGACACGGCAGCACCACTGAATCAGAGCACTTTTGCTGCCTTTGCTGCTGTTCCAGTGCCAGGCACGGCGAGGGCTTTGCAGGGACTCACAAAGGCACGGGGACGTTTTTGCAACTCAGCCTTTGATGTTTTACCTTTGGTTCACGGAGCTTTGGAACATTCTCATGCCAAACACCTGATTTTTTGCTTTTTTTTTCTGCTTCCCAACCTCCCCAATGCCTCCCCCCAGCTGCTCTCTTGCACTTCTGTTGTTGCATTTGCTCCTATTCATATAGAAAGAAAAGAATCATTCATCCCTGGAGTGCACCGCCCTTGCCAGGGATTTTGGGAATCTCCCAGAGCTGGCAGCCCAGCACAGGGCTTGGTGTTAGCCCAGCCAGGGTAGGGCAGGGCAGACCCTTGGCCTCCAGGGTCCCCCTGCCCTGTCTGATGGGACAGAGAGATAAATCAGCAGTGAGATAACAGAAACAGGGGATCCCAGCCTGTGCCTGGGCTGGAATTTAACACAGAGGAGATCTCAGCCTGTGCCTGGGCTGGAATTTAACACACAGGGGATCTCAGCCTGTGCCTGAGCTGGAATTTAACACAGGGGAGATCTCAGCCTGTGCCTGGCTGGAATTTAACACAGAGGGGACCCCAGCCTGTGCCTGGGCTGGAATTTAATCGAGAATGGATCCCAGCCTGTGCCTGAGCTGGAATTTAACACAGAGGAGATCTCAGCCTGTGCCTGGCTGGAATTTAACACAGAGGGGATCCCAGCCTGTGCCTGAGCTGGAATTTAACACAGAGGGGATCTCAGCCTGTGCCTGGGCTGGAATTTGGGCATTCCTGTGGTGGCTGCACATGGCAGCACAAGCCACTTGTCACTCAGCATGTGCCACACTCAGCCCCTGCCACCTGTCCCAGCCTCTGGAGACCCTCCCTTTGTCCCTGGTGTTTATCAGAGGAGTCACAGGCAGGGAAGGAGCCCTGGACAGGCTCTGCCCAGCAGCCAGGTGTGCTCTGGGGCAGGAGCAGAGTCACTGTCCCGTGTTCTGCACACCAGGGCAGGGGTGGCACTGCCACGTGGGGCTGGCAGAGGCACAGCTCCACCCTGCCAAGGCTGCCCCATTAGCATTCTGCACCAGCCTGCCCTCCACAAGCTGCTCTGACTCCCGAAGATAAAAAAGTAATAACGCTGCCCTCCATTATTTATCAGCTGCCTTTGTGTCTCCTGGCAAAAATCCTCCCTGCTCCCCGTGCTGAGCTGCTCCCAGATGTGCAGGGCTCCAGCAGGCTCCAGGAAATCCATCCCCTGGCCCAGGACTGGTACTCCAGGGACTGGTCCAGCTCCTGCCCTGCCTCCCTGGGTGCCCAGGGTGGCCTCTCCCTCCTGGGACAATTCCCTGGGACAATTCCCTGAGCCTGGCAGGAGAAAACCCAGCTTGCCCCACAAGGACACTCGCCTTTTTCCCCCATTTCAGGGCTATTAAGTTGTCGAATTTTAAATTATTTTGCCTCCAAACTCTAAAATTACCACTTGAAACCAAGGTATTTCAGGAAATTTGTACAAACCACCCCACGTGCTCATTGTTCCCGTTGGGCTGCAGGGCTGTCTCTGCTCTGTGCAGGTTTTTTTGGGACACGGGGGTCCTTGCTGTCTTGGCCAAGCTTTCCTGGGCTATTTTCTCCACCTTGGAGCTGTCAGTGCCTCCCTCCCTGTGCTCTGCCTGATGAGGGACTGTCCCTGCTCACCCATGATTGTGTTGACTGTATTGACTGAATTAATTACAGCTGAGCTTCAATATTGAAATTACTCAGACCTCTGGACAGCCAAGCTGAATCAATTAGTTTATTAGTGAGAGCCAGAGCTGGCTGAGCAGCAGAGGGACAGCTGCCCTTCCTCAGAGATCACCCCAGGCACGTTTAAACCCACAAATCCCTCTGGGTTTGCCCTTCCCCAGAGCATTGGTTTAGCCCTGGCTCCCCAAACCTGTGAATAAATTATTTAATCTGCTGTTTGGCAAGGCTGGGCTGGCTCCTTGGGCAGCCCTGCAGGAGCACAGAGCATCCCCACGTTCTGCAGGGGATGGGAACGTGCTGGGGGGGACAGGAAACTCAGAATCTCCGTGGCTGTGACTCACACAGATGATATTTCCAAATATCCCCAAATATAGATGTGGATAAGAGCAATAGAAATTCATCAGCAGCTAATCCAAAGATGTAGGATTGGGGTAGAGGTGTGGATCTGTGCTGTTGGCATTCATCAAACCCCCTGGGATTTCCAGCAGGAAATGATTCTCTAACACTCACACACGTTCAGCCTGGCCTGGCTGTGGCACTGGGATTTAAGTGACTCTTCCCAGCTCTGCCCAGCTCCAGGTGTCTCTGCCAGGAGGTTCCAGGTGGGATTTTGGCTCTCCCTGGTGCACGGCCCATTCTGGATTTAAATTGTGCCATCCTGGTGCCATCCTTGGCACAAGCAGAGGCCACCCTGCCCCATCAGGTGCCTCCTGTAGGGGTAGAAGAGGCTCAGGATTAAATGGAATGGGCTGGCACCAAGGGAATCCATCCCAAAATTCAGAATTCCCCCCTGAGATCAGCTCCTTTCCAAACTCAGCCTCCTGCTTTGGACTGAAAAGCTTCTCCCCTCCTCCTGAAACTTCCAGGAGAAGAAACTTCCCAACCTCCTAAGCTGTCAACATGTCTTGCTTAAATAAGATCTTCACGGGGATGCTCTTTGGATCCTTGCAGTTTTATTTATTTAGTTGGTTTAGTTTAAGATTAATCATAAATGGGGAAAGTGCCAGAGACATACAAAAGAGGTTCTAAATAATTCTGAGTGATTGAGAGCACCGTGATTAATGGGATCTGCTGATGCCATTCGGGTGGAAGCAGCCTTCCGAAAAATGGATTTATGTTAAATGGGAAAATGCAATAATGTCATTCACAACAGGAGGAAACAGCAGCACAGAGCTGCCCTGAACGGCCCTCACACACAATTCAGCCTCACAATGAACCCCAATCCACTCCTCTGAGCTCGCTGTGTCCTGCTTCTAAATCCATTCATTAGATTTGATTATCTCCCGTCCTCCCCAATGTAATTTATTCTTTCTTGCAGAATTCACCGTATCATGGTTTAATATTTCATACAGTTCATTAAGGAACTGAGCTCAGCTTACAATGCCTCACTCCTAATCCCATATTCATCCCTGTGAAACCCCCAAGAAACAGGAAAAATGGATGGGTGGGGAGGCACAGGGGAGAAGTGAGATGGTTCTGTGGATGGACCCTGGGAATTAAGGGAATTAAAGGAATTGAAGGAATGTCCCTGGAATGACAGGAATGTTCCAAGGAACGGGGAGCAAGGACAATGCTGGCTCCCTGCCATGGGGCAGCACTTTGCAGGAGGGTGTCAGGATTTCCCTCCACCCTCCCCGTGCTGAGCAGGGCTGAGGTTCCTCCCTCCTGCCACACTCCAGACGTGAGCACCCCACAGGTCTGATTAAAGCCAGGAATCTGATTAAAGCCAGGAATCTGATTAAAGCCAGGAATCCTGCCAGAGAGCCAGGAATGGTGAACTGCTAGCCCAGCTTGCTCTGGGGCTGAGGGCACTGAGGGCTCTGTGCAGGCTCTGGGGGGGGAGTTCAGCCCATATTTGAGTTTGGGGTTTCCAGCTGAAGCAATTCCATCCTGGAATGGAATTCCTGGGGTGTCCTGTAGGGCCATGGGGAGCACAGCAAACATCCCTGTGTCCTCACAGCATCAGGACACGTGGAGAGAACAGGGCAGGACTGGCAGGAGGAGGCTGAGGGCAGGAAACTCACCCCACACACAAAAATCTTGTTTTTGTAGGAAGGTAGAGCCAGCAGTGGGTGGGGATTTGTGCCCTGCTCCAGAATATGGTGAAATACTGGAAATTTCTCCCAGGAGGGTGAATCAGTCCCTGCACCCACAAGGACACCCAAGGCTGCTGAGCAGGGGAGTCGATTGTTCCTCCACGGGATGAAAATTCATGATTTATACGGGGACAAAGTGACTTGGCTGTAATTCCTTGTTAGCTGTGATTCCTCCTCAGCAGCCACGGGGATTCCAGAAGGGATCTGGGGAAGGGATAATGGGGATGGATGAAGATGTGAAGGGCAGAGGGAGTAGACAGTGCCCAGCCTGGAATATCCCAGGAATGTTCCAGGAATGTCCCTGGAACGTCCCTGGAACGTCCCTGGAAAGTCTCAGGAATATTCCTGGAACATCCCTGGAATGTCCCTGGAATATCCTTGGAATATTCCTGGAATATCCTTGGAATATCCCTGAAATATCCTTGGAATGTCCCTGGAATGTCCCTGGAATATCCCTGGAATATCCCTGGAATTTCCCCGTGTACAGCAGGTGAAGTTTGTGTCCTGCCCAGCCCTCCCCAGCTGGGAATGGCCCCAGAGCTCCACAGGACTCTCCTGTCCTTGGCAGGGCTGATGCCTTGGGTTTAACTTTTCTATTTTTCAGAATCTCTGCTGCTTAGTGTGGAACTCTGAAACTTCACATGAGGTGTTGGTGAGTTCTCTTCACAGGGGACTCAGACAAAACAATTCCTTTCTGGCTGGACAATCAAGGACAACTGGCACCCAAAAAGCAGAAACAGCAGCGAGGGAAAGGGGGCAAGGCAGGGGCTGAGACTTCATAGCCTGGGGCTGTGGGTGGATCATTGACCCCAATGTGCAGATGAACCAGAACTGATAAAAGTGTAAAACTCGTGCCCAGGATCCAGCTGGGATTTGATTTGGGTGTAGCCCTGGCCGGGCTCTTGCACTGCCCGAGGTGAATCCTTTCAATAAATCCCGATTTCATTCCTTTCAATAAATCCCCATTTTATTCCTTTTGCTCTGTCTGGTCTCTGTTCCAGCTCAGCCTTTCCAGTTTGAGCCCAGCAGTGCCTGAGCTTAGGAAGGAGGTGCTGGGGATGCTCCATTCCAAGTCAGGGAGCAGCAGTGCCAGCCTGGGGCTCAGAGGGGTTCTGGGCAGGGCTCTCTCTCCTGCCTCTCTGATTTTCTCTCCAGTTCCTGCTTTCCCAGCTGTGCCAAGGACTGTCTCACTCCTTGTGTCACCCTCAGCAGAAGGGGGGACCCTTTGGAGGCTCCAGTTCCTATTCCCTGGCAATCCCAGTCCTTCCTGAGGGCAGCTCCAACCTGCCAGCAGCAGATAAACACAACCCTGCAAAAATTCTGCTTTCAGCTGTTCCCCTCACACACGTTTGTGCTCAGTTTGTCCCTTGGCAAAGGGAACCTGTGCTCACTGATAGTTCACAGGTGGTGCTCCAGGGCCATGACACCATTACGTGGCTGGGGACAAGGCCCAGGTGTGGCCTCAGGGGGGATTTGTCCTCCTCACTGCTGCTGTGCAATGAAAAAGTGTTTCCTTTTCCCTTTGCACAAATGTTCCCTTTGCACAGTGTTCCCTCACTCTCATCCTTCTCTCTCCCCCTCTCCTCTCAGCCTCCTGCTGCCCCATCCCAAATTCCAGGACCTGTCTGGTGTTGGGGTTCCTCCTTCCCCTCCAGAAAGATGAAAATTCCCCCAGTGTCTGGTAGGCCCAAGAGTCAGGGCTGGGAGAGGGATTTGGACTTGGGAATTTCAAATGGGGGTGGATGGCTTTAGCCCCAAACTCTTTTGGGTTTTTTTTTTTCCTACTTCCAGTGCAACATTCCTGCCTCCATCACTGGGCTGGATTTCTGCCTTTTTTTCCTTTTCCTCCTCCCACCAGATTTGCTTGCACAGAAGAATCACAAGAACAGAAGGTGAAGCTAGATCTTTCTCCCCTCTCTTTAAAAATTTGATTTTGGCATCCATTGCCTGCTTTTTGCCAACCTGCTCCAATTCCTCTTCCCCGGTGCCCACGCTGCCTGCCCAGCATGGGGGCCAGCAGTGCCAGGCGTGGTGGCCATGGATTCCCTGCCAGGGGAGGGACGGGGGTGGCACAAACACCAAGCCCAGAGCCAGGGGCAGGACCTGCGTGGGTTTGGGTCACCGAGGAGCTGCTGTGTCCCAGTGGGTGGCAAAGGCTGGAAACCTTGGAGCTCCCCCCCTGCACCCTCACAGCCTCTCCTGAATGCAGGCAGAGTGTTCCACCACCCTTCCCACCTTTCTCCACCACCCTTCCCACCTTTCTCCAAAGCCTCCCCAGCTCTCCTCCATCCCTTTCCACCTGTGCAGTGCTCGGTGTGTGGGTGCACAGGGAATTCATGCAGTGCCAGCGTGCCCGGGGCTGTTTTGCTCTGTTCCTCTCTGAGTAATCCCTAACATTCGAGATGCGTTTTTTTTTTTTTTTTTCTTTTATCTCTGCTGAGCAATGAGCTGATGTTTTTGGAGAACTATCTATTATAACCCTGAGATCTTGTTCCTGAGAGTTAATAGTGAGCTCAGAGCCCATCATTTTATTTCTGAAGTTGGGGATGGCTTCTCCCACGTGTGCCACTATTTATCTGTGCTGCATTTCTCCTGTCACTTTCTTGGCCACTCGCTCACTCCAAGGTCCTTCTGCAATTCCTCACGGTCACTCCTTGTCCTTAATATCCCAAATAATTTCAAAGCATTAACAAAAAGCTCTCATTTCACTCTCCACTCCTTCCCTCTCCCAGGGTCTAGGAGAAATTTTGGGGGAAGTCTCCATGGGAGGGGAGAGAAGAACTCGTGGCTGCCCATGGTCCTGATGGGAGCAGTGGGGACAGGCTCCAGGCAGCCCAAGCAACAGACATCTGCAGGGACGACTTGTTTTGATCCATTGCCCCCAAAATTCATCAGTAAATGGGATTGAAGAGCCTTTAATGACCACAAAGAGTGAAAAATTCCCGTGGCTTTCCTGCTCGAGCAGATGCTCGTCAGAATTGGTACCCTCCAGGGAACTGTTCCAGAAGGTGGATGGAATAAAGTGATCCAGAGTATTAAAAAAAATAAAATAAAATAAAAAGAGAGACATCAGAGCTCCTGGAAGCTGTTCAGTTGGCACCGGGAAGGCTGCGAATAACAGACGCCCAAGGGAACCAATGTTTGAAGCCAAAGCAATTTGGGTAACAGCAGAGGCTTGGGGGGGGGGAAAAAAAAACACACAGATTTTGGATTCTGCTGCACATGGATGCTAAAAAAGAAGCCCCACATGTTGTGAATGTACAGCCCAGGACCACATTTTGTAGGCACATTCCTACGAGGTGTGCTCGCTCCTATTATTGATAATAAGAAACTGCAGCTCCTCCTCCTGCTTTTCCCTGCTCAGCCATGGGAAACCTGGGATCCAGATGCTGTCAGACAGCTTTAGAGATTTCCAGGTGAACAGACCTTGACTGTTTCGAGGGTCTGCCTTGAATTTGCAAAGTTTACAGAGCAGAGCAGCTGTGTCCAGGCTGGGATGGATCCATTTGTTTCCTACATTGGCCCCTAAAAGGGAGGCCTGGAGAGGCACATCCCATGCAAGCAGCTCTGGCATCGGATTTATTTGACAAGTGAGGCCGTGTAGCAAGAATGGCAGGATTCAATCTGACCAGAAATACTTCTCTGAAAAATGTCAGAGGATGCCTGGAGCCCCCACAGAGCTGGGAGGGTTTTCCTTCTGCAAACCAGAACCAAACTTCTCCATTCCCCTTCATGTCATTTCCAAGGGAATCCCTGGGAAGTTGGTGATAAATCAACTTTTCTCTGGGAGGAGAGGAAGAAATGTTCTTCATCTTCCTCTCCCCAAGCCACAGCCTAGCTCTGTGCTCTCCACATTTCTGTGTAAAGTGACAAGGGACACGTCACTGCTCCCACAGCCACCCCAGCCAGGCAAAAACTGGGGGAGTTCTGAGCCCCTGGGACACCCTGAGCTCTGCATCAGCTGGGGCTGCAGCAGGACACAGGGAGTGACCCCTGCCACCATCACCCTTCACCACAAAACAGGGACCTTCAGGATCATCCATGGCAGGGACACCTCCCACTGTCCCAATGTCCAGCCTGGCCTTGGGCACTGCCAGGGATCCAGGGCACCCTGTGCCAGCCCTGCCCACCCTGCCAGGGAACAATTCCTGCCCAAAATCCCATCCAGCCCTGCCATTCCCTGTGTCCTGTCCCTCCATCCTTGTCCCCAGCCCCTCTCCAGCTCTCCTGGAGCCCCTTTAGGCTCTGAGCTCTCCCTGGAGCCCTCTCCTCTCCAGGTAAGCACCCCCAGCTCTCCCAGCCTGGCTCCAGCCCTGGAACATCCCCTTGGGCTCCCTCCAGACCCCTCTGCAGGGGGGTCCCACCTGAGTGGAGCAGAGGGGCTCTGCTGTGATTTATGACACTGTTGGTCTCATTGGAGTGTAACATTTTCTTTGTGGCTGATAATATCCACAGTGACCTTTCCATATCTGACATCATCAAGTTCCACCTGAAACTTCCAAAACCTTATTTTATTAAAGGTGCTGGGGAAGCTCACCAGGCTGGTAAAACAACTCCATCCACGTGTACAACTGATGTGCCAGCCCTGGGGTGGCTGTGCCTGGGATGCAGAGGGTTTGTCACCACCAGGAAACCCCTGAGAGCTGCAGCCCCATTCCCCAGGGATCTGCTGCTGCTGGTTTTTGCTGGTGAGCTGTTCCTCCACCCCAGGTGTCCTGCACTGATCCCAGTGTCCTTGCTGGGTCGTGTCCTGGCGTTATGGACACAGCTGGTTCTTGCAGCATGTGTGGTTTTCCTCCTGGAGCTTTCACACACAAACATTTCCCTTTCATCCAAACCCACAGCAGGGTCCACCCGGCTCCTCTGCAGCACCACAGACCCATCAGCCTTGAAGGGCAACCAAAAATCCCTTTTGTCTCAGAGCCTGAGATGTGCTGGGGGTTTGCAGAGTAAACCCAATGATTTTGGGGGTTCTGGTCCCCCAGGAGTGATGGACAAGCCGTTGGCCAGGGGGGTGGTGAGGCCACCCCAAGAAGTCCTTGAGTGGCCATTTGAGGTTTTGTAGGTGGGATGAAGATTTCCTGTGAGATCTGGAGGAAGATGGAGCAGAGCAACAGGCACAGAGCAGCTGCAAGCTGAGCGCCTTAAATTCTGATTCAGATTTCTGAATTCAGATTCTGCCCTAAATCTCCAGCTCCATCATTTCTCAGCACCCTGGGGAGGAACCTCCCCCCCCAGCAGATGCCACCTGGGCCACCCAGCCACGGCCACATGGGGCCAAAAGGCCGTGGGAGGGCACCTGGCACCCGGCTCATGGCAGGAGGGAGGTGAGGATGGGGCTGGGTGGCAGCAGGGGGATGGAAGCGTGGCTCACCCCCAGCCCCTGACTCACCGCGGGTCCCCACGGGCTCGGCGTGACAGCCCGCGGTCGTCTATGGCAACTGAGCCACCCTGGCAGCCTGCACTGCCTGTGTGGGCTTGGAATTGTGCTTGGTTTTGTTCCCTCTCGGAAAAAAAAAAAAAAAAAAAAAAATTTAAAAAAAAAAAAAAAAAAAAGACAATCTGATTTGTGTGTAGCTCGGAATAAATTCCTCGTTAACCTTTAGAGCCATCTGGAGGGAGGCAGTGCTGGCTGCAGGGCCGTGGGAGGAGCCGTGGCTCTGATGGCACAGGGGGCAGGGCTGGGAGCCCCGGGGGGGTGGGAGCCACCAGCCCTGGGACACCCACGGGAATGGGAATAATGGATATGGGAATAATGGGAATAGTGGGAATAACGGGAATAGTGAGAATAATGGGAATAGTGGGAATAATGGGAATGGGAGCAGCAACAGGAATGGGAATAATGGATATGGGAATGGGATGGGAATAATGGGAATAACGGGAATAATGGGAATAATAGGAATGGAACAGGAATGGGGGCAGGAACAGGAATGAGAATAATAGATATAGGAATGGGAATAGTGGGAATAATGGGAATAGTGAGAATAATGGGAATGGAACAGGAATGGAATGGGAATAATGGGAATGGCAATGGGAATAATGGCAAGGGCAATGGCAATAGGAATAAGAATGGGAACAGAATAATAGGAATGGATGTGAACGGGAATGGGATGGGAACAGCCCCACGCTGCCTGTCTGGGCTGTGAGCAGGGGGAAGCCCTTGCTGAGGGGAGGCTCTGCCCAGGCTGACCCCGTGCTGGGTCCTGTCCATGTGAGGTCACTCTGTGTCCCCCTGCTGGGAATTCCTTCTGCTCCAAAGCTTCCCGTGGAGCCTCCTCAGAGCACTGAGTCTGGCAGTTCTCACTTATCTTACCTGGGCATGACAATCCTCACCTGTGTGTGACAATCCTCACCTGTGTGTGATAGTCCTTACCTGTCTCACCTGTGCATGACAATCCTCACCTGTGTGTGACAGCCCTCACCTGTGTGTGACAGCCCTCACCTGTGTGTGACAGCCCTCACCTGTGTGTGGCAGTTGGACAATGAGATCCATTGCAATTTCTGCAGAGAAAGAGAGAAGGGGCAGCACCTGCCAGATAAACACAATGCAACTTTATTTTCTTTCTTTCTCTGCTCCTTTTAAAATTGATAAATATTTTGAAAGCTTTCCAAAGGGAGGGGGAAAAAACACCAAGTTGTACATGAGTGACTCAATGCAGCATCACCGTGTTCATTAAGAAAGAAGGAAATCAAGTCATTACCGGGCTGAATAAAGAAGAATCTTTTGGTTGACTGAGAGAGGGGAATGCACTTGCAACGGGTGGGATAAAACAGGAGCGTGGCTCCTTTCCAGCCCTGCTGAGCTCTGTCTCAAGGTCTTAATTATAAGCAGCTCAAAAAAAAAAAAAAAAAAAAAAAAAAAAAAGCTGACGAGAAAAGGAATTTACAACACAAAAGAAATAAATTGGATCTCAGATGCCTCTATACATATTTAATCATTGGGATGCTGATGAAGAGGAATGTTTAATAGGAGCTGCCTCCATCCAGCTTTGCTGAGGGCTCTGGGGGAGGCACCGTGCCCGCTGGGCTTGGCTGGTGCCAGGGATGCCACCACAGCTGCAAACCGGCAGCCAGAGAGGAGAAAAAGCCGAGCCTTGGGTCTGGAGCTTGGCTGGAACAGCGGTGGGGTCAGGGAGCTCCTTGGAGAGCTCTGCAAGCTCCAGGGACACCAAAGGTCAGCGAGGCCTGGCCCATTCCAAGAGCATCTAAAGCCAGGCTGGGCATGGAAAATCCTGGCTCAGCCTCTGCCACTGTGGAGCAGGAGGGATGATTGCAGCCCTGCATCATTTCTAAGCCAATTCCCTCTCGTTTTTAAGCCAGTCTCACTAAGCCCTCTCTAAACTCATTTCATTCGTTTTGCCATCTTAGCTCTGATAATCACAAAGATTATTCGCCTTTACCCCGTGGCAAACTCCAGCTCTCCTGAACCTTCTCCCCCTTTATTGATCTCCCAGGAAAACATTTCCACTGCATCTTTTGGGGGCTGGCTGCAGATGTGATCTGTCAGTGTTTGCACGGTGCATCCTCGTTAATTAGGATGTCTTGTCGGACACGGTGCAGTCTTCGGGGAGTTCCCCCAGTGATTTGTTTACAGATGTCAGGTTAGCAATAAATTGGGAGGAAATAATTGACCTTTCCTGTTAGGCTTTGCTAATCCTGTTTCTTTTTAAGCGTTTCCAATTGTTATTGTGCCGTGGTGTTTTTCTTAATCAATTGTTCAGCCTGTGAGAACATCACGGGGGATGCGATCAGGAACGCGCCGTGGTGATGCAATTTTAATGATTCATTCTCTCCTTCTCATTAATTCACTGCATTTCTGATTTCTTCATGTGCTGACTTCGGAAGTTTTCAAGGCTTTAAGTAGTTTTGCTGCTTGATTTACTTTTTTTAAAAAAATTTTATTTTAACAATTAGAGTGGTATGAGTCGTGTTGCTGCAACAGGCTGTGGGCAGGATCCACCTGCTGGAATGATGGAGCAGGGAGCTCATCCCAGCCTCAGAGCAGATTCCAGCTCGGATGCAAGGAGAAGAGTCAGCAGAACATTTCTATTAAAAACTGTTACTTTTAAACAAGTTAATTTCCCCCATGAATCAAGCTGCTGTAAGGAGAAATCCCGTGTGGCAATCTAAGCATAATTGTGATATTCTCATTAGAAGTGCTCAGACTGAATCGCTTTCATTTTTAATTTTTTTTTTTTTTTTTTTTAAAAAGGAATTCGAACTTTTGGAAGTTAAATGACTTGGAAGAGATCCAGCTTTTGATTTAAGGGAAATTGTTCTGTTGTTATTCTACATTCCAGAAACGATTAAAAAAAAAAAAAAACAAAAAACAAAAAACACATCAGGTTTTGAAAACAAAACCCGGGGAATTGGATTCCATGCCAAATAAACACACGGGGCTTTTCCACGTCAGTTATTTCAGGGGAGCGATGACATCCCTGCTAAAGCAGCTACATTAGCACCTAACATTATTAATATTAACATATTAATGTTATTAACATGCAGCTGTGGCTCCTGATGGTGACGCCTGACACTGAGCAGAGCAGCCATGCAGCGTTCTGCAGGGAAATCCTTTCTGCAGAGAATCTCCTCATTGGGAGTGCAGGGAGTGCCTAAATCCCCTGGGTTCCCCCAGCTCGGAGCAGGAGGGGATCAGGAGCCCTCGGTGCCTTCCTGGGGCTCTCCTGAAGGGTTCAAACCCAAGCTCATTAACGACACCTTCATTAGCACGGGCTGACAGCTTTAAATGACACCTTCATTAGCGCGGGCTTTGGTATCTTGTTCCACACGTAGCTGTCAATTTAGGGAACACGGAGCCTTATCTCCTGGCTGGAATTGCAGGAGGGATGGGAAAATGGGATAATGGGATGGGATAATGGGATGGGGATAGGGATGATGTGAGAATTGAGTGGTGTGGGGATGCCAAGGTGGGATGGATTTTCCTGTCTCACCACCACAGTCCATGGCAGGGATTTGGGGCAGTGGGCTCTGCTCATCCAGAAACAGAAGGACACTTGTGCATCCCAATCATTCAGTTGTTTTAACCCCAGTGCATTCTCCTGGAGAAATATTTGACTTAAAAGTCGAGGCAGGTTTCATGAACAATGCAAGGAACAATGCAAGGTTCACGAGGTGGAAGGAGACTCTGGGTGTTTTGCTCAGAATTAAAAAAACATGTTGATAATTTGGAGAAAAGCCCTCCACAGTCTCAGGCAGTCTCTTGCCAAAGGCACTCTGGTCCCCTCGGGTTTCCAAGCACGTCTTGGGAAGGGGAATCAGTGGCTGAGCCTTTGTAGCCAGGAGTGAAATCTGATTTTCTTGCTCTCCTAGAGGAATTTGGGGCTCCTGGGGTGCAAAGTTGGAGTGTTGTTCTCTAGAGCAGGGCAGTGTCCCCAGCAGGGACCAGGCTGGGGTGTCCTGCTCGGGGCTCCCCTCCCAAAGCCAGCCCTGCCCTGGCCCAGCTCAGGGGGCTGCAGACCCAGCCTGGCCAAAACCAGGCCAGGGCTCCCCTGGGGCCACATCCCACAGGGAACAATTCCTCAGGGCATTTGGCAGGACTGGGGGACAGATGCTGATCAGCTCAGCTGGCCGTGGGGGCCTTTAATTTAATAGAATTTAATTGAATTCTGGTTTGTTTTATTTTGCCTTTCTTTTTTCTCCTTCTCCTTTTTCCTCTTCTCTTTTTCCCTTTTCCCATCTTCCTTCTCCCTTTTCTCTTTTCCCTCCTCTCTCTTCTTTTTCCTTCTCCTGTTTCTCTTTTCCCTTCTCCCTTTTTCCTTTTTCCTTTTCTCTTTTCGCTTTTCTTTTTTCCTTTCACTGTCTTCCTTTTCCCTTCCCCTTTTTTTCTTTTTCCTTTTCTCTCTTTGCTTTTCTTTTTGCTTTTTCCCATCTTCCTTCTCCCTTTTATCTCTTCTCTTCTCTTCTCTTCTCTTCTCTTCTCTTCTCTTCTCTTCTCTTCTCTTCTCTTCTCTTCTCTTCTCTTCTCTTCTCTTCTCTTCTCTTCTCTTCTCTTCTCTTCTCTTCTCTTCTCTTCTCCTTTTTGCTTTTCTTTTTCCTTTTTTTTCTATCTTCCTTCTCCCTTTTCTTTTTCCCTTCTCCCTTTCCTTTTCCCCTTTTTGTGTCCCCACAGGGCTGTGCCGTGGGGAGGGACAGCAGGGACATCCCCACGCCCCTGCTGAGGGACAGATGGCACCAGGGTCACAGAGGTTTGTGCTCCTCAAAAAGCGAGGAAATGCTTTGAAATGAGGCCGCTCCAGCTGTCGGGATAACACAAATCCCGCAGGGGCTGCTCGGGGCTCTGTCATCCCCCTGCCCTGCGGCAGCACCGACACTGCCCTGCCTGCAAAACAGCCTGGAGAGGATCCCCTGCTCCCTCCCCTGCTAAAAACGGGCTCTGCCTCCCTGCCAGGAGCCGAGTTTAATTATAAACCAAAACCAGACCCATCTGCTTGGGTGGGTGTGGGTGGGTTTTTTTTTTTTTTTCCCCAAACTGATGGGGTTTGGCCACTTCTCCTCCTCGTTTTAGGCACAAAGAAATGAAAATGATTAAACTCTGGCATGGATGAAGGCTACAGCAAACTGTCCCCCACCCAGCTGCTGTCCTGGCACTGACATCTCTGCTGTTTTTTGGGCACGGAGTGGAAAAATGGCAATGAAACAGCAGTGCCACGTCCCCGTGCCTGTCCCTGTGTTAATTCTCACCCTTCCCCACGGCATCACAGAGAAATTCCCAACGGAGCTTCCTGGAGAAGCGTGCTGGGAGCAATCCCCTTCGGTTTGGGGTTCATTCAGGGGCATTTTAATAAATTCCAGTCAGTACCTGCTGTTGGATGCCACTCTCCCCTCTCCTGCTGGGCTGGGATTATTTAGGTTTGTTTGAACTTCTCTCTGTACTAAGGGGTTTCTCAGTGGAGGGCAAAGTCAGGAAATTGCACAAAGCTGAGCAGAACTGGAGCTCAGAGGAGTTGGGAACAATATAAATAAAATAACCCCAAAGCAACAGGATGAACAACTGTTATCCTGTGCCATCACAACTCAGACCGTGTGAGGCACCTGACCCTGGAGAAAGCTTAAATAACTTCTGGCAAAATTATTAAAGCTAAATGTGAGCTAGAATATATTGTGGGCCAGGCCTGGAAGCTGCCCAGGCTGATTTCTGAGGGCAGCTGGAGGCTGGGGGTGCCAGGGGCACAGCACCAGAGGGGCTCAGACCACAGTGGCACAAAGTGCAGCTTGAAATGAGGAGATTTCATGGCAAAATAATTCTTCCCAGGGCTGAAATAGCTTTATTATGTCTGAAACTGTGTTCTTGGAGCCTCCACGAAACTCTAGTATCTAGGACTATGTTTTTCAACCTTCACTAGAATTCGAATTTTTACACTGGTATCTAAGACTTTTTATCTACTAAAAGCACTAAAAACTTGTTTTATTTACTTATTTGCTTACTTATATTAAACCTTAAATTTTCACCTCTGCCTAATGTGTGAGTGGCTTAGCATACTTTAATCTATTCAAAAGTTTTAATTCAATCCCTGCACTCTGATTTCTCTCTAAAGAATTCAGGGAGACTCCAACACACGGGCAGGGAGGGGGGCAAGCAGCGCCTCAGAACCTCAGTGATGATGATTTTGTTCGTGAAATCTCCGTGGGGTTTTTTGTCACTTTTTGCCGGAATCCAATAACCCTACATCGGCACAAAGGGACTGGGGACCGATAGGTTTTTATTGCACAAATCTGGAGTGACACAGAGCACCGGGAGACGTTGGGTGCAGAATTTGGGAAGGAGCTGCTGGCACGGATCCCCCCGGGCAGGTTTTAAAACGCTGCTTTTAGAGCTCAGCTTGAACAAAGTGCTGCTGTTAGCGCTTTTAGTGATGGCCATAAAGATGGCTTTTATTGTTGTTTTATCTCGGAATTTCACAGCGTGTCCCTGGTGCTGCTTGGGGTCCCGCAGCTGCAGCTCTGCATTTCCTGCACAGCTGCAGGGGAGCTGCAGCAGGGGAGGATGCTGGAGGATTTTGGCTGCGGAGGGCTGAGCTCTTGGGAAGGAGCCCGAGAGTCGGGGCCGTGATTTCTGCAGGGATTGGGGACACGGTGGCATCAGGGACGCTGCCAGTGCTCGCCCTGTCCCGGTTCCTGCTCCAGGCGGCTCGGGAGGTGCTGGGTGAACATTGCTGAGCTTCAATCCCCCCAAACACCCTGCCAGGGGTGTGCCCGCAGCGCTGCCACCGTGCCAGCCTGCCGGGGGGGCACCGAGCCCGCAGCGCTGGGACAGAGCGGGACAGAGCGGGGACAGAGCGGGGACACAGGGGGGACACGGGGGACACAGCGGGGACTCAGGGAGAACAGAGAAGGGACAGAACGAGGACACATGGGGGACACAGGGGGGACACAGGGGGGACACATGGGGGACACATGGGGGACACAGCGGGGACACAGGCTGTGCCACGCCGGGACCCAGCGCACCCCCCTGTGTGCCGACAGTGCCAGCCTCGGGAGGCTGGGGGGGCTCCGAGCGCTGTCCCCATGGCACTGTCCCCATGGCACTGCCCCCATGGCACTGTCACCATGGCTCTGTCACCATGGCTCTGTCACCATGGCTCTGTCCCCCTGGAAGTGTCCCCAGGGCACTGCCCCATTGCTCTGCCCCCCAGCTCTGTCCCCATTGCAGTGTCCCCATGACACTGTCGCCGTGGCTCTGTCCCCCAGCTCTGTCCCCTGGCATTGTCCCCATCCCTGCTCCCCTGTCCAGCCGCTCTGGGACAAACAAGTAGGGGTGGCACAGACAGGGAGGGGTGACAGGGACAGCAATGGGTGACAGGGACAGCAGTGGGTGACAGGGACAGCAGTGGGTGACAGGGACAGCTGCTGCTCCTTTGGGGGTGATTTCAGCTCCCCAGGGCACAGATCTCCCCTGCCAGAGCAGCTCCTGCGGATTGGGAGGGATGATCCTGCTGACAGGGCTCCTTCCAGTCCCGCTTCTCTTGGCTGGCAGCTGGAGATGCTGGGGCTGAGCAGGGATTTATTTGATATTAAGTATCTGTCCCGAATCATTAGGCTCTGCATTCTGACCCTGACTCTCAGAGGGGTAACTCTACTCACACATAACGAGCCTCAGATCGTACTCAGACTCAGGGAAATTCTTGCCATCGTGAAATCTATTTTACATGGGCACCAGTTCGCCTGGACTTATTGCTGAAAGGCACCAAGGATGAGTGGGAAAGCAACTGTGACTAATGGGAGCGTTCCTCAAATGTATGGAGTCACAGGAATTAATGAAAGGAGGGAGCAGAGCAGTGAAGTGTAACACCAGGCAGAAAAAGAGCTGTCATTTTCACATTCCTTTCCAGCAATTATTTTGTATTTTCAAGTCTCTCTGAGCTCCCAGCCCAGCTTAGGAAAAGGTGTTTTCTGGATATTTCCTGGAAAGAGCCATCACTGCTACAAGAAATCTTTGCTCTTCCTCGCAGCAGCAGCCAAACTCCTGTCCTGTGGGATGCTCATCCCAAACAAACCCCTGGATTCCCCAAAGCCTGGCTCTCACACCTCTCCCAGGACTCCTGGCTGCCCTTTCTGCACTAAGCCCTGATTCAAGCCACCCCTATTATTATTTATTGCATTCTGCAGTGCAATTCTGAGCAGCCCAGCTGCATGGCACTGGGGAAGCTTGCAGGGAAGACTCTTCTGTGGGAACAACAAGGAAAATTCCTGGTTTGTGTGGGATTGGAGCTGGATTTGTTATTCCTGTATGATTGTGTGGGATATTTCCATGCAGTACAGTGGATTTTTGCTCTTGCAAAGCAGAGCTCCCTTCCCTCATTCAGCACCTGACCCAGGCTCTGCTCTCAGAGGGTGCCTGGCACAAGGACTGGGCACAGAGCTCACACCCCAGAGCAGCTCCACTGCTCCCTGAGCCCCCAGGAGCCACACCGTGTCACCAGGATCACCCAAACCGTGTCACCATGATCACACACACCGTGTCACCATGATCACCCAGACCATGTCACCATGATCACCCAAACCATGTCACCATGATCACACACACCGTGTCACCATGATCACCCAGACCATGTCACCATGATCCATGTGGGATCCATCTGGGATCCACGTGGGAGTCACATTTGGGTCTGCAGCCCTGGTTCCCAGAGCTCTCCAATAAAAGCACCTGCATTTATTCATTCTGGGATGATGTGTTTCAATGCTAACAATCCCAGCCCTGGAGCACTGAGCCAGGCTTTGCTGAGCCAGGCTTGGCTGAGCCAGGCTCTGCTGAGCTCCCCAGAGCCAGGCTGAGCTCCTGAGGAGCAAAGCCTGGGCTGGGGGCAGGGAGAGCTGCCCCAAAGCCTCAGGGAGCATCGGATCTGCAGGGAGAGGAGAATTGTAACCATGTCAATGCAAATCTGGGCTGAAATGATGTGAGTGAAATCCCCAAAGATGGGATGCCAAGAAAAATAAAACCCAGCAGAATGCCAGAAAACCAAATTACAATAAATAACATGGGGGCAGGGCGGGGGGAGAGAAGAACTGATGGAAGAAATGCAGGCAAGGGCCAGAGGCATCAAACCAGGCAGTGCAAATCCCAAACGCAGCCATGGAAAAAAATGCCAGGGGAGATGGGGGGTGATGGGGGGGTGATGGGGGGGTGATGGGGGCAGAGATGGAGCTGGGGATGGGCACAGGCTGGGACTGCAGGGCAGGAGAAGCTCACCTGAGCAGCAGCAGAAGGGCAGAGCTGTGCCCTGCTGGGCACACCAGGGCTCCTGGGTGTGCCAGGGGTGGGATGGGTGCTGGGCACAGGGACCTGACTCCCTGCATGCCCTGGGCACTGTGAGTGCCAGCACAGGGCTCGGGATGTGCTCGCCCAGGGGGTGCCAAACACAGCCCTGACCCCACTGCAGCCACCCCCTCTGCAGGTGGGTGCCAGGAAAATTCATCCACCAACACCACAGGTTCATGTCCAAAAAGGAGACAGAGGAGTCCTTTTCTTTATCTAAATAAAGGGAGAGGCCATGGGACATTCCCCTGGGGTCTCTCAGATTTTTGGAGCACTCACCTCCCTTTTTATCCCAATTTCCCTCTCTCTTTCCCCATGGGCTGAGGTACTGGAGAGGTCCAGAATTCCCAAACCCCTGATACCTGAAATTTCCCTCTAATGTACAACCCTCCCTTTTAATTGTTAATTCTTATGGAATTCGTAGTTTTTCCCCATTGTTTCTTTCAATATCCAATTTCATTTATCAGCAGCCCTACAGTTTGTTTGTAAAAGCAAATATCTTTTTCCATTCATCCACCAGTGGAATCCATCCCATTGTTTCTTTCATCTCTCAGTGCTGGTTTTATCTACCAGCAGACCCACAGCTCGTTTGGAAAGACAAATCTCTCATTCCTCTCATGGGGAAACTGAGGCACGGAGAGGGCCCTGGGGTGACTTCCCTGCTGTCCAGGGACATTTCCCATCGTGTCCCTGCTGGGAGCAGGGTTTGGATACATCCCAGCTGCTGGCATGGAGGTGGGGCAGGAGCAGGAGGGATGTGGGCTCTGCCTCGCTCCTGGTTCCCAAGAGGGGAGAGAAAGCTCAGCCTGGCAGGGCTGGACCCCACCCACCCAAACCGTGCAGAAAGCAGGAGCTGGGCGCTGTTTGTCACCTGGGACAGGTGACATTGTGCCCAGCTGCCCTGAGCCCTGCCCAGAGCCCGGCAGAGCTCCGGGGAGCAGGGATGCAGCTCTCAGAGCTGATTCACACCTCGCTCCCACCGTGCTGTTGCCAGGATCCCTGGGCAGGAGCAGTGCAGGCAGCAGGCGTGGGCAGTGCCCACCTGCAGGCACAGCCCTGGGCTCTGCTGCCTCTGATCACCCTCCGTGCTGAAGGATTAACAGCAGCAATCTTGTTCGCAGCCACCCTCCAGATGATAGAGCATAATAAGACACATAACAGCCCCTCGGAAAAGAGGAAGTTATAGTTCCCACAGCAACTGTAACTCAGCCAGATTACACATCTCTCTCTCTATATATATATATTAAGGCATAAATTTAACAACATATATTTTAATGCAAAGTACCAGCGATGCACAAGGGGACAAATAACAGTGGTTGAGGGATCCATAATGTTTGGCTTTCCCTGTTTCCCACTGCTGGAATCTCAGCAGCAGCAGCAGCACGGTGAGGAGGATGGATCCATCCCACTTGTGGCCACTCTTCCACCTGCTCCTGGGGTTTTTTTGGCAAGGACAGGCACGAGGGACAGGCCCAGACACTGAATCCGTGCACCTCTGTGCCACCCATGTGCACAGACAGGGCACAGGGCATGGGGAGGGTGCCCAGGGCATGGAGAAGGTGCCCAGGGCATGAGGAAGGTGGCCAGGGCATGGGGAGGGTGCACAGGGCATGGGGAGGGTGCCCAGGGCATGGGGAAGGTGCCCAGAGAATGGGGAAGGTGCCCAGGGCATGGGGAGGGTGTCCAGGGAATGAGAAAGCTCCCAGAGAATGGGGAAGGTGGCCAGGGCATGGGGAAGGTGCCCAGGGCATGGGGAAGGTGCCCAGGGCACGGCCCATCCCAGGGGATGCCAGGGAACACGCGTGTTTGCAGCAGGGATTTCCCCTGCTGCTCATCAGGCTGAATGCAGAACGAGATCCTCTCGGCAGAGTTCTGGGGTTTTTATTTTCCCAGCTATCAGCTGGAATTGCACAACAGGGATATAATTCTCGATTACATTTTCCGAAACGGCTCAGACCCGTGTGGTTTCAGCTCGTTTTGCCAGGCAGCTCCTGGCATGAGTGGTGCTGGCCCTGCCCATGCCAGGCTGCTCTCCATGGCTGGGGAACCTTGGGTGGCCCCTGCCTGTCCTTACAAACAGGGGTGCCCTGCCCTGTTCCTCACCAATGGGTGCATGCTGCCAGGATTTCTCTCCCAGCCACCCAAAATCCATCCTGGAGGGACACACTGCCCATCCTGGGGCTTTAATGGGTGCTGAGGTGGCACAGCCGTGCCCAGGGCTGCTGCTGCTGGGGCAGGGGGTGATGAGGAGGTGGGAGCAGCCTCGCTGGGGACTCATTTTGGGAGGATAAGGGATTGCAGGGGTTAAGCTGGGCTCCCAGGCTTGGCCTTTGCTCTGCTGGGCTCTAGCAGGGCTGGCTCTGCTGCTCCCAGGGGGTCCCTGGAGCAGAATAAAGGACATAAAATGCTCTGCTGGCAGCGTTTTATGCGCGTGTCTTAACTCGACATGGCTTTATATCATCTTGATATTGCGATGAGAGAGCTGAGCCGCGCCTGCCTGGCAGTCTGTGCTATAAGCACCTGCATTTGCACTTCAATTAGTTCGCTTAATTGCATCGTCCCCCTCTCTGGCTGCGTTGTGGGGAGGGCTGGGCTGGGCTGGGCTGCTGTGGCCCCTCTCCCGTCCCTCCCTCCTGGGCAGGTCTGGATTGCACTGCTTTGCAAAGGAGCACAGATATCTGTATGTATGTATGTGCGGTGTTTACAAAGCAATCGCAGCTAATCTCTCCATCCAGGCAGGCTTTAGGATGTCTTTTCAGCAGGGATTTGTGGAGTTTGGTAGTTATTTCCTAAGAATGCATTACCCGGGGTTTCAGATGAATAATGTAGGTCCTTGTTCTGCAACTTACTTACAAATGTCGAACCTTAAACCACTGAAGTCAATGGATCTGCCTGTGCACTTAAAGTTAGGCACAGGTTTAAGTGTGGCAGTAAATCAGAGCTGTGCTGCCTGCCCTGGTCCTGCTGGTGCAGGGTGCTGATGGAAATGGCAAATGGTGTCAGAATTATGGAATGGCTTGAGCTGAAAAGCACTTGAAGATCATCTCATCCCACCCCTGCCATGGCAGGGACACCTCCCACTGTCCCAGTGTACCCCAAACCCCAGTGTCCAGCCTGGCCTTGGGCACTGCCAGGGATCCAGGGGCAGCCACAGCTGCTCTGGGCACCCTGTGCCAGCCCTGCCCACCCTGCCAGGGAACAATTTCTTCCAAACATTTAATCTAAACTTCCAGTCTTTAAGTTTTAACCCATTCCCCCTTGTTCTGTCACTCCAGTTCCTGATGCAGAGCCCTTCTCTGGCTTCCCTGCAGTCCCCTCAGGCTCTGGAAGATGCTGAGGTCTCCACACAACCTTCTCTCCTCCAGGCTGAGCAGCCCCAGCTTTCCCAGCCCGTCTTTGAAAGGGGAGCTGTTCTAATCCTGTCCTAAGCCTCTGCTCATCCTGGAGCCTCCTCTGGCCTGGCTCCAGCAGCTCCAGCTCCTCCCTGTGCTGGGGCAGCTCTGCAGGTGGGCTCTCACAGGCAGATTTTACTGAACCTCAGTCGGAAAAACAAAGGAGCTGGTGATGCATGGAGGGAGCCAAGGGGGAAAACCTGACCAGACCCCCGGAGTGACACGAGATGCTCCTGTGGGTGTTTGGGATTGCTCTGACCCAGCTGTAGCACCTTCCCTTTGCTTTGCTGCTTCCAAGTTCTCGTGGTCCCACTCTGGCATCCCCTCCCGGGGCTGTGTTAGGGGATTAACCCTTTGAGAGGCGGTAACAAGGCACAGCAACATGGTCTCTCAAGACAGGAAAGAGACAACTTTATTCTAACACACCTTGCTTAAATACACTCAGGACAGGAACTCAAGAACAAAACACAGCCCATTGGTCCAGAGAAGGTAACACCACGTTCCCAGGCTTTTCTCACCTGTCCAGCAGGTGTTTTTATCTTTGTTTCAATTCTTCTCTTCTGTTTACATTCGAGAAGAGCAGCTGGCTTTGGGAAAGAACCCAGCAGAGCCTGAGAAAGCTGGACTGGAAAAACCCTCACAAGAGGTTTTACAGGCACACCTTCCCTCCATCCTGTGGCTGCACCTGACAGCTCTGGCTCCACATCCAGCTCCACATCCAGCTCCATCCCCAGCTCCACACCCATCCCCAGCTCCACATCCATCCCCAGCTCCACACCCAGCTCCATCTCCAGCTCCACACCCATCTCCCCATCCCCAGGAAATCGCCCTGGGGAGTGTCGGCTTCTCAGGGCGCTGAGACCAGCCCTGGTGGGGACAGCAGCAAATCCCCTCTGTGTGTGTGTGCGTGTGTGTGGGGCTGCCCCAGTGCCCTCAGCGGATCCGTGGCACAGCCCCACTTCCACACAAGGCTGGGCTCAGCCCAAAGCCTGCTCTGGAGTCCTGGGGTTCATTTAAACCCCGCTTTGATGGGAGGGAGGGAGGAGGTCCCGCACTGCCAGGATGGGATGGAGGAGGTGTGAGCGCCCTTCCAGAGCAGGGGATGGATGAGGGAGCAGGACAGGGGAGCTGAGCACGGAGCTGGAGCTCCGGGACACGGGCACTGCGGCTCCTCTGCCACGGAGGATTCGGGAAAGGTTCTGGTGCCCGAGCTGGGCAGAGGTGCTGCAGAGCCCTTTGGAAAAGTGCGCAGGGATGAAATCCCACCTTCTGCTCCCTGCAAAGCCCCGAGGCGAGGGTGCCCTCCCGCCCACTGCACACCTCCCCTGCTGCAGGAGGCACCGCCGGGCTCTCCCGGAGCCTTCCCGAGCACCCGGAGCTGCCCTGGGCTGGATCCACGCGAGGTGCAATTCATCTCCCTCGGATATTCCTGGCTCCGTGCCCTCGGTGCTGCGGCTCTCCCAAGTCAGCAGCAGCGTGACTTGAAACCCTTCAGTCTTGCCAAGTGCCATTTTTTATCAATTATTCCTCTTTTTTGGCTCCTGCGCGCTGCCGAAGGGTGGCACCGGCAGAGGAGAGGGACCCGTCCCGGGCACAGCCCAGGGGCACACGGCTTTCAGCAGAGATCTAATTAGCAGTTCTAATTAGCCTCGATTTCCTTGTCACCCGCAGGTCTCAGCTCCTGCTCAGGCCGCATTGCAGAGCCAGAGCATCCACGGGGATGTACGGATCCCTCCCGGTGCCAGCACCCCGGGCTGCCCAGGACAGCAGCGCTCATGAAACTCCTCCCGAACCCTCTGCTGGCACAAAACTTCTCCGAGGGGAATCGGGAGTCGTGGTAGAGTAGAAAAAAAAAAAATGAGGGCACGGGGTAGAGGGGCAATAAGGCGTAAAATCACAGCTGGGCAAAGGAAGGAGAGGAAGCTCTGCACGCTGTGAGCTCTGCTCTGCTTTTCCTTCCCAAAGCAGCGCTGGCAGCGACGCTCCCAGCGCATCCCACACAGGAACCGAGGCGTGTGCGTGCCTCAGCCCTGGCGGGAGGCTGGGACGGGCAGTTTGGGATGCTCTGTGAAGAAGGCAGGATGCAAAAGCGAGTTTGAAGCCGGGAATTGGGGTCACAGCCACGTCCGTGCCCCTTTGGAGAGCTGGGGGTGTCCTGGCAGCACTGCGAGCTGCTGCCAAAACTCTTCCCCCAGCCGTGGCGCTCTCCGGAGAGACTCGTGCTTGCCACGATTGCTTGGACAAACTCTTGTGCGTGAGCCAGCAGCTCTCCTCTTGTCTCCTGTAATTACTGTCCCGGCGTTCTCCTTGAGAGACACCATCTGCTACTCCTCCATCACCAGCCTCTCCCCCTCTCCCGGAGAGCCCTTTGCCCGCAGAGCGAGGCTGAAGGTGCTGATGGTGCAGCTCCCGAGCTGCTCATCATCTCCATCCCGTCCGGGGCAGCATCTCCATCTCTGGGGGCTCTGCTCCTCCCCCAGGACACGCTGGTCAAGAAGAGAACAGCCAGCCTGGGGCTGCCGTGACCCCCCCTAAGCCCCTGTCCCCTCTGTCCGTGCTGCTGAGGAGATTCTGGAGTCAGGGAGGGGCTGGGATGCTCCCGGGAAGGCACCGAGAAGAGCAGCCCGTGATGGGCACACGGGACCGGGCTGGCACTGGGGTGGCTGATACACGGAAAAGACTCTCTAACTCGAGAGAAATGAGAGTTATAAAGTAGGTATGTGTGGACACACACATTCACAGAGCTGGGGAATTCCAGCTTGGGAATTCTCTCCAGGCCTGGATTTCTCCTGACTCTCAGCTCCATTCCCAGGCTGACAAGCTGACTGCAGCTTCAGTTAGGGAGGAGTCTCCCAGGGTGACAACATGGTGACAAACAGAGTGGAATTCATCACCAACATTAACCCCTGGTGTCTTTCCCGTGGGACACATCCTGAGGTGCTGTCCCAAGGATGTTTTTCCCAATTGTCCCATGAGCTCCTGTCCTGTCCTGGCTGCACTGACACACTTTAAATCCGGGCTGTCTGTACAATAAATTGGCCTTTTTTCCCCAAAAAAGAGCTCCGTGTGTGTTGCTGTCCTTTCTCTCTCTTTGCAGCACAATAATCACAGGTATGCATTTATTCAGCGCTGAGGTGCACGGGGATAATTCCTCCCAAAGCATGCACACCGAAACTTCAAACTACTGCTCTATTTATTCCCTAAATCCTAAAAGGATTACACAATACACCTAATACATATTCATGTCCTAGCCCCGCCTAGTCCTGCCTACCTTCGCTTTGTATTAAAAGAAACGAAATTCTAATCATCTAATCCTAATTCAAGGATCGTCGGAGGTCTCTGATGAAGGCTTCCAAACTCTTCATCGCACTTGAACTTTTCAACTTTGTCTCTGGAACATGCGTTTCAGCCCTTTGGACACATTCCAAACTTTAAAATTAGTCCTTGCTAGTTTCGAATTTTGAATTTATCACTTCTCACCGGTAGCCTTGCACCCCTCACCCTGTTTGCAAATCCTGGGTCCATTTGTCACAAAGCAGTTTGCTTCTTCTCCCGATTTTTGCAAGCATAATAAATGCCAGGCATTCCTCATTGTCTTAGTTGTTAACGAACTATTCCTTACTCTTCCATTCCCTGTCTGGTGGCACTGGGGTGGCACTGGGGTGACATTGAGGTGGCACTGGGCGTGTTTGGGGCTGTTCCAGCTGAAACAAGCCCTTTCTGGGTCACAACGAAGATATTTTTCACAGAGCTTTGGGCTCCCCGGAGCAGCAGAGCCGGGCTCTCAGGTGAGCAGCGCCGTGTGCCCGCTGCTATCAGAATCCTGCTTTTAATCAACTCCAAATGAGCCTCCTGGGGGCTGCTCTCTCACGGCAGCACACCGCAAACTTCCACTGAATTCAACAGAAGTTGCTCGCACCCTTAGGCACAAATCCGCGGCGCTGGGAAGTTGCTGTGATTTACACCGCGTGTCGCAGGCTCGGCCACAGCCAGCGCCCGCCTCTTGGTATAATTCACAAGTAAATGTACATTTATATAAAAAATACAGTAAAACCATCACATTTTATTAGGGGAGGGCGCGCGATAAATTTTTACGTGGAAGCTTGCAGCAGGCAGAGATGAAAAGCGTCTTCAGGAAAATCACTGCCATGGAGACAGGTTTGCATCAGGCGGCTCGTTTGTGTTTTTAAGGCATCTCATTAGGGCGTTAAATGATCTGTAAAAGGTAAAGCAGCATTTTTCTCAGTGGCTCCGGTGCTGGCCAGGCTTCGAGCCCTCAGGGAGCAGGGAGGGGTGGGCACACGGGCCATGAGCCCATGGAGGCTGTGCCCCCATCCCCAAACCCAGGGTCGGCTGAGAGCCCGCATTTATTCACGCTGTCCTCCTAAAAGCCCCAATAAAACCGCCTTTCTCTCTGTTAAACGAAATTATCGTCTTTAAAAATATGCGTGCAGCTGCTCCAGAATTCACCCCAAACCGGAGCTGAGCGTTCACATCCCCGATTTTTGGATGAGCCAGGGCTGGGCTCCCCCATCCAGCTCTCCCCTGGCTTTGTGTTCCTCCAGAATTCAGCCCAAACCGGAGCTGTGCGTTCACATCCCACACCTCGGATGAGTTGGGCTCCCCCATCCAGCTCGCCCCTGGCTTTGTGCTGGCCCAGGGCAGCCTGTGCTGGTTCCCTGCGGGCAGCTCCAGCCCTCGGGGCTGGGAATTCCTCCTGGCTGCAGCTCCTGCGCTCCCTGGCCCTGCTGGCCCCGCTTTCCTCGCTGCCAGCCCGTGGCTCCCCCCTGGCAGCGTCTGCTCGCCCATCTGCGATGTTCCAGCTCGGGCTCCTTCTGCTCCAGCTCCTCTCTTCCCTCCCAAATCCCGCACCACGGCGCTGGGAGGCGATGCTGTGCTGCAAATGAATGGTTTTTAGAGACGACCATCAGGAAATTCTTGCATTGTTCCAAGGCCAGAAATAAAAGCTGCACCTGAATTTGTGGAAGCGTTCCAGCGCAGCAGCTCGGGTTTCAAACTGCTGCAGAGCTGGCGAGGAGGGTCCGGATTTTACAGGCGTGAGGGAAGGAATGAAATGGTCGGGACAGAGAGAGATGAGCGATTCTGCAGACATTTGTCCCTTCCCTTGGTGGCGTTTAAAGAACACCTGGATGGGAGAGGCTCAGCCCTGAGGGACCCTCAGCGGGAAAATGGTCCCAGAGGGATGGGATGGGATATTGGGATGGGATGGGATCTTGGGATGGGATAATGGGATGGGATGGGATAATGGGATGGGATGGGATAATGGGATAATAGGATGGGATGGATGTGGGCTGTGCCTGCAGCAAAGACCAGACTTGGAGCAAGGAAACCTTTTGTGATGGGCCCCAAGAGCTTTGGTGTGTCAGGAAAATTAACCCACAAACACCAGAGGTTCATGTCCAAAAATGAGACAGAGGAGTCCTTTTACTTTATTAAATAAAGGGAGAGGCCATGGGCCATTCCCCTGGGGTCTCTCAGATTTTTGGAGCACTCACCTCCCTTTTTATCCCAATTTCCCTCTCTCTTTCCCCATGGGCTGAGGTCCAGACTTCCCAGAACACCTGATACCTGAGATTCCCCTCTAATGTACAACCCTCCCTTTTAATTGTTAATTCTTATGGAATTCATTGTTTTTCCTCATTGCTTCTTTCACCTTTCAATATCCAATTTCATTGATCAGCAAACCCACAGTTTGTTTGGAAAGACAAATCCCTCATTCCTCTCAGGCATCCCAGTGCAGAGCTGCTCCATTCCCAGTGACCCAGGGCCATGGAGGAGCCAGCAGGGCCTGGAGGGTCTGGCTGCAGCACAAGGGAAGTTCCCTGGAAGATCCCAATCCCTTCTTTCCTCAGGGTGTTTTTAATGGGAGCCTCCTGAACCCATCCTGGGCTCCTGTAAAATAAAAGTGTGATTTGTTTCACACACATTATCTTTCTTAAAAAAATGAGTAATTCACAGAAAATCATCCTCACTCCTGCACAAGGACTTGTAGAATTTCTGAAGTGCCCAATATTTTTTATGAAGTGTTTCTAACCTTTTTTTTGGTGAAAAAAAGCTCGGCAGGGGAGCAGCTTACCTGCTCATAAATTAGCAGGCAAATTAAAGAGGTTGTACAGGCTTTTTAAAAATTATTTTTTATTGTTCTTTTTTTTATTATTTCCCTACATTTAACCCAACCAGAACTTCTAAAATATTTGAGGGTGGTAGTGCTGCTCCAGAAAGGGAAATTTGGGCTGAGCAGCAGCTGTTGGGCTGTGCCCAACTGGGCTCCATCATTTGGATCCTTGCTTTTCCAGCAGGGAAAGGAGCAGTGCTGCTGCTCAAGTGCTGAGTGAGGAAACCCAGGAGCTTGTAAAAGGGCAGGATCACTGGTTCTGTGGCCTGCATCCTATATTTTTCCACTGGCTTTTGCTCCAGGCTCCATGGATCTCAGCCAGCCCAGGAGCAGCCTTTGCCCTCTGAAGTGTGGTTGGTGCTGCCCACTGCAAACGCCATTAACCAGAATTTTAGCCTCTCATTAAAAACGAGGAGGAGGCTGGGAAAGGGAGCCTCAATTAAGCGAGGTGAAAGTTAAAACATCAAGAAAAGCTTTTAATTGAAGCGCAGCCCTGCAGGGAAATGCAAAGTCGCTTATTTGGCAGCCTTACAGATGGTGGGAATGTCACACTCCGGAGAAAGGAGAGGGAAATGGGGAGCTGGGGTGGTCAGGAGCTGGGAAGAAGTAGGACAGAAGTGTAGAGAGGGATGAGAGGGAAGGGAGAAGCTGCTGCCTGTGGCTGGCACAGCAGAATTCCTCAGCAGCATCACCCAGGGGAGCCCCGGGTGCCCCGCGAGTGTGAGCAGCTCCCCAGGCTTCTCCCAACCCAAAATGTTCGGGGGAAATGCAGTTTCCTGTTAGTCACATCCCACGTGGCAGCCCCAGGCAGTTTGTTGTGCCTGCCTGGATGCTGCCAGGGACCCGAGGGAGCAGGACCCTGCAGCCTCCTCTTCCCTGTTTTCATTTCACTTTAACTAACTCCTGCTCTTGCCTCTCCTGCTCCCCAATTCTTGCTGCATTTTGTTGCTGCCCTGGGGGATGTCCCCAGTGAGAGGTGTGGTGTTTTCCACAGAAATATCTTCCCTGTCTTTAGTTTGTGACCAGGAGGAACAATCAAAGGAAGATTTGAGTCCCTCCTCCACATCCTTAGAGAAGCCACCCCAAAAGCTCCTTCCCTTTGCAGATGGGGTGGCAATAACTTGGCTGGATTTTGGTGAGTTGAGATTTTTGCACCTCCAATCATTCCTGGTGTGCTCCCAGCTCTCACTCCCTGCCATCCCAGAGCCCCGGGTGCTGCTCCCAGGAGGTGTCACCTCTGCATGGGGACAGCACCTGAAGGAGGGTGAGGCATGGCTGGAGCCCAGCTCCATCAGTCTCCAGAACATAAATACTCCCAGAGGGAAGAGTTATGGCCAGGAAGGTCCTGCAGCTCTGGAGCTTCCCCAGGTTTTATCTCAGCTCTGAATGAGTGGGAAGCTCCAGCTGCCACTGGAGTGAGAATGATGCTGCTCTGAAGGGCACCTGGCAACAAGGAGGTGGAAACCTTGGAGCTGCTGGAATGGAGGGGGATGTTCCCTTTGGCTGTGCTGATGCCCAGGGCTGATCTCAATCATATCCTGGAGAACTGGTCTGCAGGAGGGGGAGGGTGAGGAAACCAGGATGTTCCACCTACCTGAGAACCACGGGATCAGAGCAGAATTGGGAAGAGTAACTCTGAAATCCCAGAAATCCCAGGGCAGGCTGGGAGCCAATTCCACATTGTGGCAAGTCAAAAATTTAAATCATCTTTTCCCCTTAAAAGTCTCTCCTAGGTTTCATGCTCATCAAATCAAAGGAGCAAAGTGCAGATCTGAGCAGAACTAACCAGGCTGGCCCAGATCTCCAGCTCTGGCTGGCACACACAGGGAGATGCTGAGGAACAGCCTCCTCCTCCTCCCTTTGGGGAGTTATCAGCAACAGTGATTCACTGAGTGGATTGAAACAAGCAATAAACTCGAGAAACTTCAGCACTCGTTGGCTGATCACAGAGAAAATGAAGAGAAAGAACTCAATGCCTGAATTATTTGTGATGAGTTAATTATGCTGGAAAAGGATGATGGAAGGCAGAGCAGCAGTCAAAATTCTCTGCCTTTTTTCCCACCTCCACAGTTTTCTCAGATCCACTCAAAATTAATGTGGAGTTCAATATCAGACCCTCTCAAGTGCTGGGGGAGTCTGAGCCTGAGCATTTTATGATTTACTCCTCTGTCCAGCAGCACTGTGCCTTGGGTTTTTTGGGTGTCTCCAAGATGTAAATCAGGTGGGAAGAGAAAAGCTCTGCTAACCCAACCCCTGTTCCTGCAGGGGAGCTGAGAGCCCTCCCTGGATGACCCTGAGCTCTCCCCTTTTTAAACCAGCTTGGAAATGATGTGATCATAGAGAACCAGAGAGCAAAGTGCCCAGGAGGTGCTGGGAGAGGAGGATGAGGCACAAAGGCCACGAGCTGAGAATTCCTGGGGACATTTGGGGCATTTCCCCCAGCCCTGGCAGCTCTGTCCGTGCTCAGCCCCTCGGGACTGGCACTGGGGGAAGGATTTTCCCAGGTACCTGCAGGAGTTTCACAGCTCTCATTTTCCACCCCACTAAAAATTGCACATCTCCCTTTTTTTTTTTTTTCCCCACGAGACTTCCCACGGAATCCTGAACATCCCAGAGCACCCAGCAAGCTCCAGGCTGTGTAGGCTCAGCTAAATCCAGGAGCACAGGGGGTATTCCCAATGGAAAATGCATTCCCTGCTCCTGTGCACACAGCAGCCACAGTTGGAGCAGCCATGAAAACCCTGCTGGGATCAGCAAACCTTTAATTAATGTCAATTTTGCAGAAAATAGTGGATGTCCAAAATGACCCTGTGACGAATTGAGGAGCACTCTCACACTCTGTTTTTCTTTAATCACATGCATCAGGATTTATGGAGACATCCAGGCTGTTTGCTGAGCTTTAGGAGGCTCGTTTTCTTTTTTTTTTTTTTTTTTTTTTTAACAAATCCATGGATTTTTATGCATTTGGTAATGGATTTCTGATGGAATTTTGAAACTGGAGAGAAGCCACTAACGGGGACTCTTTGGGGCATCGCTCTGGGCACCTAAAGAAGGGAAAAAAAATGGAGAGGGAAAAACTTAATGAAAATATGTATTTGTATAAACAATCAATGAAGATCGTGTTTGTGTGTTAAACAACCACCTTGAAATTGGTCTGTCTCAAAGGACTGAGCAATTGCAGACTACCTTAGCATGAATGATTTATGACATTCATGAACTTGGCAACTACATCAGTTTTCCTAAACCTGGCAGCAAACACCACCTGCATATTAAGTGAAGATTTATGATTTATAAAACTCACCTCATTATGCAGAGGAACACGAATTGTCTTATGTGTGCAGTCTATAACTCCTGGGACAGATGAAAAGGCAGCTATGACACACAATTTATGTGTTCTTGCTGCTGAGGTGGTGAGGGAAAAGCAGGGAGAATAACTCGGGCTTTGAGCTGGGTCCTTTCAAAGCTGCCCACATCCCTCTCCTCCCCCCAGGATGATGCTGTGGCTAAAATTGCCTGTTCTCTTGGAGGAATTAAATTAAAAAAAATAAAAAAATCCCTTGCAGAGATTAATGGTGGAGGTCATTTGAATCAATACTCCAAACGATGCTCTCCCTCCAAAACCCACCAGGATTGGAGGCACCTGAGGGGCCTGTGTGGAAATCACACCCTCGGTGCTGAGCTCACCGCTCGTATTTTTCCCCCCCTTTGTCCTTTCCTGATCCTCGTCCCCAAGGACACAGGCTGCTGCCTTCAGGGAGGGCAGAGCTCTGCTGTGGCTCAGCTTTGGGATGGAGCTCGTGGCCCCCAGCCAGGAGTGAAGCATCCACGTGAGCCCTGGCACAGCTGGATTCCCTCACCGAGGGTCAGGGCAGCATCTGAGAGGCTGCAAAACACACGGGGGCTGATGGACTGAAAAATCAGTGACATGATCCAAGGAGAAAACACCCCAGGGCAGGATTCACCCCAATCTGCTGCGTGAGCTGGAGGGAAGCGTGGTTTGTGTGTCCTTGTTTCTCCATTTGCTCTAACAATCCAGATGCCGGTGCAGTTGGGTGGGCAGTGCTGGGGGGGCTCTCAGGGGTCCCCACAGAGAGAGCAGAGAGCAGCAAAACCCCACCCAGGGCTCCCCTGCATGCCCAGGGCACCAGGGCACGGACACCTCCTCTTTGGCTGGCTGGAGTGGGGCTGGGCATCCCCAGGCTGGACAGGGGTGTCCCTGCTGTCCCCAGGCTCCTGGAGGGGCTGAGACCCCACAGAGACATCACTGCCTGAGGCCAAGGAGTCCCCCCAAACCCAGGCTGCTCCTGGAGCTGGCTGAATGTCACAGGGTGTCACCCCAGGACAAGGGGTGCAGCCACCAGGCTGTGACCCAGCAGTGCCACCAGGCTGGCACCCAGCAGAGCCACCAGGCTGGCACCCAGCAGAGCTATCAGGCTGGCACCCAGCAGGGCCATCAAGGTGTGACCCAGCAGTGACACCAGGCTGTGACCCAGCAGTGCCACCAGGCTCAAGCCAGAAAGCTGAGCAGGAGGAGAGCAGCTGAGGCTGGAGCAGTCAGGATGTTTCTCTTGCTGCAGTTTGGGGGGGGACACAATTCATTGTTTATTTTCTGCAGTAAAAACCTGCACCGAGGCTCTTCAAAATATATGTTGGTGCTACTGGAGAGGAGGGAGTTGGGAAAGTGAATGATTTTGTTTTCCTCCTTCATTGTGTTATTGCCAAGGTAGCAGAGAAGGAGAATTTCTTCTGACTGAGCACAAATCAGGAATTCTTCTCCAAATGTTACCCTTTTGTTCACACCTGTCTCATGAGGCCGATTCCAAAATGAAATTATTGTAACTGTACATATTAAATAAATCACAGGCTCTACCTGGGCCACGTGTGCTGGCAACAGCTGATCCAAGAGGAGCTCCTGGCCTGTCTCTCCTGGCTCTGTGCTCAGACAGGCAGCACAAAGCAAAGTGTGTTTGCACAGAGCAGCTGAGAGGTTTCCAAAGGGAAGGACAGGCACGGAAGAATAACAAAAGGAAGAGCAGGTATGGATCAGTGGAGTGGTTCCTATTGTTTCCAGAACAAAAAGCTGTGCTCTTCCTCCAAAGACAAAGACTGGGGGGAGTTTTGCATCCTCCGGGCTGTGTTGGGAATGGAAAGTGCTGGTTTTTACTGGTGGCACGAGAGAGAGAAGCTGGAACCAGCACAGGGGAGAGGACAGTGGGAATGGGCAGTGAGGAGATGCTCAGAGGGGACAGTGTGGGGACACAGTGACACAGCCTTGTGATGGCCTGGAGAGGGAGCAGGGTGTGACCCCATAACCCTGCTCAGCCCCAGCGTGACCCCATAACCCTGCTCAGCCCCATATGGGGCAGAGTGTGACCCCATAACCCTGCTCAGCCCCAGTGTGACCCCATAACCCTGCTCAGCCCCATATGGGGCAGAGTGTGACCCCATAACCCTGCTCAGCCCCAGTGTGACCCCATAACCCTGCTCAGCCCCATATGGGGCAGAGTGTGACCCCATAACCCTGCTCAGCCCCAGTGTGACCCCATAACCCTGCTCAGCCCCATATGGGGCAATTTGTGACCCCCAGACGCCTCTGATGTGCTCTTACATGGAATACTGGGGGGGAATCCTTGCATTTTTGTCATTTCCAGTGACAAAGGGGGTGACAGTGGCGTGAGGCCGGGCTGTGGTGTCACCCAGTGATGGTGCCCAGGACACCATGGAGGCTCAGCCTCCAGGCTGGTGCTCACAAAGGTCATTGGAGAGCCCTTCTGGGAGAGGAGTGACATCAATCAGGGTAGGTGTGAAATCAATGAGGATTGCCCCCAAGAGCTGTCTGAGCTCTCCTGCTGCTCTGCATTTCCCTGGGAGAGGGCTCCTGTGTTCCCAGGGGCTGGCTCGGTGCTGGGTTTGCCTTCAGGCTGGGAATGCTGTGGAGCACAGAGGGGACACAAGGCAGGTCCCTGCTGTGATCAGTGTGAGGGAACAGGGGCAGTGCAGGGGCACAGGGCTCTGCAAGTGGGGCAGTCAAAGGCAGCACCCGAGGGCAGCCTGGAGCCCAAAGAGAGCTTGTGGCACTTGAGGAGTGGAGGCTGAAGGTTGTGCTGGCCTTTACCTGGCTCAGAGGGACCTGGGACATGGACACACTTTGTGCACCCACACCCCAAAGATTTCTACTTGCACCTGATGTTTCGTGTTTTACTTGTAGAAGATTGTGTACTTTGGTTTCTTTTTTTTTTTTTTTTTTTAAAGAGGGGAAATCGGTAGCATTGCAGAATTTTGTTATGTGATACTTTAAGGGAAATATGGGTTTTGATCCTATGGTATGGTTTTGCTGCTTTGCTTTGTCTACTATTAGTAGTACAGATTTGCCAATTAGCCAACTTTAAAATGCTTAAATAGCTTTAGTTAATGTATTAAGTTTAAATGTTGTATGTCTGTCCAACACAACCCCAGAAAAACTTTTTCATCTGTTTAGCTATAGTTATATTGTTAATGTTATTTGTGATTTGCATTGTTATTTCTATTGTTTCTATTTGTATTATTAGTTATATTGTTAATGCAAATTTGTGTGTGCTCTGCCACGATAGCCACTTGCTATTGAATGGAACAGGTGAAGTTTTGCTTTGATAACCAGGTGGAAGGAGAGCAGAGCCCAAGGTGCTGTGCCCAGGGTGCTGTGGTCACACCTCACTGAGCAGCAGCCACAGGGACACTCTGTGACCTTCAGGGCAGAATTCCCTTTTCCTGCTCTTTCCAGCCCCTCTCCAGACTGCTGAAACCCCACGGGCAGCTGTGGGAGCTGCTGCTGTGCCAGCCAGGGCTCTGAGGGGACCCCAGCCCCGTTCCCTGGCAGGGCAGGGACAGCAGAGCCCCCACAGAGCGTGGCTGTGCCCCACTGGCCCAGCCTGGCACTGGCAGCAGGCTGCAGGCAGCTCTAGCACGGCCACCTGCTGCCCCTGCCTGGCCAGTGAGAGGTTGGCACGGGCACCTTCCTGCCAGGCTGCAGCTGGCCGGGCAGGGCTGGGGTTCAGAGCAGCACAGGTGCCCCAGGGATGAGCTCAGGCTGCTGCAGCCAAGGGGAACAGCACCAACCCTGCCCAGCTCCAGCAGCTGGGACACGGATCCTGCCCTGGCAATGGCCCAGACCTGGAGCTGGCATTGCAGTTCTGGGGTCCCCAACTGCAGGAGGACGTGGAAGTGGTGGAGGAAATCCAGAGGAGGCCACCAGGATGCCCAGGGGAGCAGCTCTGCTGTGGAAACAGGTTGGGAGAGTTGGATCTGCTCAGCCTGGAGAAGGGAAGGTTGTGGGGAGAGCTCCTGCTTTGGGCACTGTCTTTTAAGGTCTTTTAAGGATTTCTTAACCAATAAAGCACTGCTAATAAAGATATTTATGTTTTTATTCAACAGCAAGAAATTTCATCTAATTACAGTGTGACCTTTCTTAGCCAATCCTGTCCTGACACACAGACCTATTCTAAGACTTTTTGTCACCTTTGCAATTACTTTTATTCCTTCTATATCTTAAACTCTGTAGCCAAACTTTTCTCAACTCAACATGTCTCTGCTTTAAGTTTAAATCTACATTTCTGTTTTTAGCACCTAAGCTTGGAAGCTTTTCCCGAGGTCTCAGCTCAAACCCTGTGTTCTTTTCTAGACTTTGATTTACAGGCTCAATGTTCAGAGAATTTCTTGCATTTTGAATTCCGTCATGTCTCTGCAGGATCTTCTCAGGCCCAGAGCAGAGGCTGCTCCCAGCTGGCAGTGCCACAGCGTCCTGGGAGCTATGGGGTGGGCACTGGTGGCCCCAGGCCTTTTCCTGATGTGCCCCTTGCTCCTGGGAATGCTGCACTGCCAGGGCCTGGGCATGAGCCCCCTCAGGGCTGAGCTGGTCCTGCTGCCCCTGGGGCTGTGAGGGCACAGAGGGGGTGACAGTGGCACAGAGGGGGTGACAGTGGTGTGAGGTGAGGCTGTGCTCTTCCTGCTCCCAGGGACATCGGCAGCACCGGCGCGTCCCGGAGCGCTGGCACGGCCATGGAAAAGCTGGGAAACAGAAATGGGAGTGTTATAAATGAGAGACAAAAGCCTCGATATTCAGCAAAATTTAGATTGCTTTATTTGATATAAACAGAGCAAGCAGCGCTGGGGAACGTCCACGCTCCACCCAACCTCGGTTTGCAGCCTCTTCTTATACTGTGGGTTCTCGTTGTAATCAATAATTTTTGGTTTTTTGCTGTCATAATTTTGCCAGGTAAGCAGTGGTGGTCGAATAAACATCTGTATCCAACTTCACAAAGTCTCTGGGGATGATCAGTCACAGATAACGATCTGCTCCTTGTAGATAACCAACAACGAAATGTGGAAGTCTGGTCCTTGAAATAAGCAGTATTGATCAGACAAAGGCAGGAAGGGCTATTGGGAAGTCTGATCTTGCAAGCTGGTAGTCGATACAACTTATTTGGAAAACATAATATTCATAACAAGGTGATTTAAAACACAATTATTTAATCATATATTTTCCTTTACCTAGTGTCCACGCTTCACTTCAGAGCTTAGTATTCTGGTTTATACAAACCCCAATACTTTTGTTATTAACACGAATCTTTTATCAATTGTCACAAAGGTCATTGGAGAGCCCTTCTGGGAGAGGAGTGAAATCAATTAGCCTAAGTGTTAAATGAATGAGGATTGCCCCCAAGAGCTGTCTGAGCGCTCCTGCTGCTCTGCATTTCACTGCGAGAGGGCTCCTGTGTTCCCAGGAGCTGGCTCAGTGCTGGGTTTGCCTTCAGGCTGGGAATGCTGTGGGAATTCTGAACTACTTGATTTGATTTAAAGTCCTGCTTCTCCTCTGCGGCTCAGCAAGTATCATTTTCAACCCTCACAGGTATTTTCCCAATCGCACCTGCTCCTACAGCCCATTCTGCCCCTGCAGGGAGCGGCAGGGTTTGAGGGGCTGCGCTGATGTTTTTGTGCCGAATGTCCCAGGACCGAGCGCGGTCCCGACCGAGCCGCACTGAGGGCCCGGCGCTCAACGGCGCATGCGCGGGGCGGCCTCGGTGCAGGCGGCACCCCCAGCCAGCTGCGCATGCGCGGCCCACGGCCTGACGCAAGGCCGCTGCAATTGCCTGCGCTTTATCCTGTCCGACCTTGAGTGCGCGGCCGCCGCAGGACCCGGGCTGGCCGACACCGCGCCGGTGTGCGCCGCGCCGCTCCGCTTCCCGTGTTCCGCCCCGAGGCGCGCCAGCCGGTACAGCGAGCTCTGTGTCGGTGTCGGGGAGCCAGCGTGCAGCTGCGCCGCTGTTTGCGGAGTCCGAGCGGCGCGCCGAAAGCGAGCGGCCGAGTCAGGCATTATTGGTGCCAGCCCGCGGCGGGGGTCCTGTGGCGCGGCTCGGCCCCCCCGTGGCCCACGTGGGTGGAGGTTTCCAGAAGAGCCGCGGCCCCGCGCGCCCCGTTCACCGCTGCCACCGCCGCCATGCTGAGCGCGAGCCGCCTGCCGCTGCTGCTGCCGCGCGCCGCGCCCGCGCCGCCCGCGCGCCCCGCGCAGGTCAGCGCCGGGAGGGGCCGGGACCGGCCGGGACCGCGGCCTGGCCGGGACACCGCGGGTCCTGAGGCCTGGAGCGCTCCGGGGCACGCAGACAGGGAGGGCACCGCGGGTCCTGAGGCCTGGAGCGCTCCGGGGCACGCAGACAGGGAGGGCACCGCGGGTCCTGAGGCCTGGAGCGCTCCGGGGCACACAGACGGGGAGGGCACCGCGGGTCCTGAAGCCTGGAGCGCTCCGGGGCACACAGACGGGGAGGGCACCGCGGGTCCTGAGGCCTGGAGCGCTCCGGGGCACACAGACAGGGAGGGCACTGCTCGCTATGAGGCCCGGAGCATCCCGGGGCACACAGAACAGCGAAGGGGGCTGCCTGTGAGCGAGTCCTGGCCCGGGCCGCGGCCCCTGAGTGCTCAGATTTTATTAAGAAAAGGCTCGTGCGGGTGCGGGCGATGCGGTCCTGAGGGATGTAGAGGGGTGTTTTCCGTGCTTGAGTGTGTTTTGCGTTCAGGAGGTTTGCGCTAAGGTTGCTCGGTTCCTCACCGCCCGTGTGACGGTGACCGCGGGGAGCGGGCAGGGCACGTGGAGGCGATTTAGGGACAGGCGGGGACAGCAAATCCCCCGCGCTGTGCTGGCCCTGCTGGCTCTGCTCTGTCGCAGCCTGAGCCACGCGCTGTGCCTGGGCCTCACATATTTAAATACCAGCCAAACAGTCATGGTTCGGTCCCATTTGCACTAAGATATGTGATTAGAAGTTTGTTCTTAATCAGAAAAGGGGGATAACGCTTCCCGAGCTCTCCGGGATGCTGCTTTGCACGGGTGTAGCTGGAGTTGTGCAGCAAAATCTCAGCTGCAGGTTCCTCCAGGGATGCAGTGGGGCATTTGTTGCTGACCAGGCACAAAGCTCTGAGAAATGAGGTTAATGTTTATCTGCTGCTGCTCGTGGAATGCTGGAGGGTCAGTGTTGACTTACTGAGATGTCTTTCCTTGGTAATGTGCTCAAGGGTTATTCTGTATGGGGGGGAATAGCTCGGTTCTGGTCATAGAAGTCAGGGTTATGGCAGATAAACAGTCCCCACCCCAATAACTACACTAATTAATGTCAGTCTGAGTCTTGCTCAAGTTCTTCATTCCTTTACAGTTAAGTTTTTGAAGACAGTGCACTGTAGTAGGGCAGTGTTGCTCCAGACATTGTCTGCTTCTGAAAGCTTTGAAGACCTCTTGATGTTTTAAGCTAAATTCTCATTAGAATATCTCTGTTTTACAGACATTTTGGAATGGCCTCAGCCAAAACGTTCTCAGAGCAGCATCCAGCAGGAAATATGCGTAAGTGTTCCTTGGGGTGGTCGTGTTTGGCTCTTGGTGTTTTTATTTTCTCTCTTCCTGATACCAGAACTGATTATCGAGGCCAGGGATTGGGTAACAGAGCCAAGCCAGCAGAATAAAATTGCAGCCTCTGCCCATAACTTTTCTAGGGCTGTTTCTTTATCTCTTCTTTATCTTTCTCTCCAGGGGAGCTTTGAGAATTGCTGTTCCCACCACCAGCAGTCCCCACAAAACGTGGATTGTTGAGATTTGTTTGATTAAAACTAACCAAACAAAAAGTAACCCAAACACTGATGGGACAGGTTGTTTTACACTGATATGAAATGGGTGATGCCTGGATCCATTCCCCTGCAGATAAAGTTCATTTTGAACATGCATTTGAATCACTCATTTTCCTTGTTGCAGGATAGTGGAAGAAGGGAACAGTTTGTGGCTGATGCTGATTCAGGCCATGGGCTGGGAAATGGGTTTGTGTTGGGAAAGCTGGGTCTGTCTGGTACACCTGAATGTTCCAAGCTCACTGCTCTGTTGTTGGAATTAGAGCCCCTAGCAGCTTGGGCACAGAGAAGATGACATTTCTGGAGATCAGCACAGTCCTGCTGTGCTGCAGAATGCCTTCTCCATCCCAGAATGTGGCTTTCTAAGCAAAGCTGTGTGGTTCAGGGATTCTTTGAGCCTCAGAAGGGGTAATGCACTCTTCCCAGAGGGCCGGAGGGAGTTCAAATTTGTCTTGTGTGAGAACCACTCCGATTTTTCATAATTAAATTCATTTGTTGCTCCTGAGGACCAGGAAGGGGGTTTGCTTTGGCTCTGGCCCAGAGCACTCTGCATGGGCCAAGTAATGTATCACTGTGTATTCCCCCCCATGTTAAGTAATGAGAAATAAACAAATACAATTTATTTATTAGTGTTTTAACTCCAGGTGAATGTTTTCAAACAAGTTTGAACACCAGGGTTGCCCAGAGCAGCTGTGGCTGCCCCTGGATCCCTGGCAGTGCCCAAGGCCAGGCTGGACATTGGGCTTGGAGCAGCCTGGGATGGTGGGAGGTGTCCCTGACATGGCAGGGGTGGAATGGATGAGCTTTGAGGTCCCTTCCAACCCCAACCAGTCTGGGATTCTGTGATCAAAAGTAACCCAAAACAGCTCCTGTCTGTAGGGACAAAGTTAGTTACAGCTTTGTCTTATACCAAATTCCTAAGGGTTGTTGAGAAGTTATAAGTACATATATGTGGTAAAGATATTCTGGGGAAGAGTAATGTTTCATATGCTTAATTTAGCAAGCAAGGGTTTACCTATAAGTGATCTGATTCAGACCAGAGGCACAAGCTTAAACTGCAGTGTAAGTATCAGAGAACACCTGAGGTCAGGATCCAGCCTGGGTTTGCATCAACATTGAGTGGAAAATCACTTTGTCCCGTGTTTGAGAGTGAACATTAATATTTTTTTGCTGTGTGGATGTTTTCCTTTGATGGTAACTTGCCTTGCCCTGATGTGCTCTGCAGCTCAGAAGCCATCAAAGGTGCCGTTATTGGCATTGACCTGGGTACCACCAACTCGTGCGTGGCTGTCATGGAGGGCAAGCAAGCCAAGGTGAGTAGAGCAGGGCTGTTCCCCACGGGCTGTCCCCCGTGTCCCCAGGTGAGTGTGGGGATGTCACAGCTGCCTGTTCCCCAGGTGCTGGAGAACTCGGAGGGGGCTCGTACCACGCCGTCCGTGGTGGCGTTCACGGCCGAGGGCGAGCGCCTGGTGGGGATGCCAGCCAAGCGCCAGGCGGTCACCAACCCCCACAACACCTTCTATGCCACCAAGCGCCTCATCGGCCGCCGCTTCGACGACTCCGAAGTGAAGAAGGACATGTGAGTCAGGGGACAGTGACACTGCCAGCACAGCACACATGGCAGGGCTGGCACGGCCTGGTGTGCCTCAAACGCGGCTATGCTTGGGGGGAGGCTGCTGTGCCCGCTGTGCCCTCCGTGCCCCTGGCTCTGGAGGCTTCTCTGCCCTCTGTGCCCCCAGCTCTGGAGGCTGCAGGTGTCACCTGCCCAGAGTGCTCGTTACAGAGGAGGAATGTGTGTGAACATATTCCTGAGGGCCGGGCTGTGTTCAGCTGCATTCATTGCTCATCACACTGAGGATTCCAGAGAAGAAGAAAAAAGGCTTGCTGGTGCTTGCAGTGCAGACTTTTCTAGTTCTGGAGGGTGTTTGCAATCAAAGCTGTGTGGTTGTACCTCAGGCCTGTGGTGAAATGAGATGTCTGATTAAAGCAGCAGAGAGCAGTGCTGTGTGTAAGCTCTCTGCAGGGCTGGTGCATAGGCATGAGTCCTGTCTGTGCATTTGATCACTTAATTCTCATTTTTTTGAGACTTTAAATAGAGTGTGAAAGTCATACTTTCTTGACTTGTCTCAAATACTTCTAAGTTTGTATACATAAATTATTTGTATTGTATGAGTGTTGGCAGCAGCAATCTGTCATTGGTACTTCTGGGACTCTGGATTTGGGGCTGCTGCTGGCCAGTTCAGTGTTCTTTGGTTAGAACTTACACGTGTTGATGTGCTGATGCTGCTGTCAGGGATTTGTGGTGCTGCAGGAGCTGAGTGTGAGTTCTGTGGTTTCAGTAAGAACGTCCCGTTTAAGATTGTCCGTGCCTCCAATGGGGACGCCTGGGTGGAGGCTCATGGGAAGCTCTATTCCCCCAGCCAGATCGGTGCCTTTGTCCTCATGAAGATGAAGGAGACTGCAGGTGGGTACAGCCTTGCTCTTTGCTGTCTCTGTGCTTTGTAGGTGGCAGTGCTGCTGCTAGAACTGCACTTTCCCGGGACCAGACCCTCACAGGGCAGGGCTGGGGCTGGGAGGAAGGGACCAGGGTGGGCTCCTAGGAAGCCTCAAGGAAAATCAGTGCCTGCCTCAATCTTGAATCTTTGGCAGAGTATCAGTGCTCTACTTAAAAAGATACTCATAGCAGAATTGGTTGCTGGTTGAGTTGATTCTGATTGTAATTGAATTCACTCTCACTCAGAAGGGGGAGCTCCATTTCCTTGGACGCTGCAGTCCTTGTGTCTCCCTGGCTGCTGCTGAGCACAGGCTGGGGCAGCCAGGCTTGGAGTGGCTTTGTTCCTACTCAGCTGCACCCTTCCCAGCCATTCTGTGAGTGATAACTTGGTGTTCTTACAAGGAGAACTTCTGTTCTGTCTCCTTTTCCAGAAAATTACCTGGGACACGCAGCAAAGAACGCCGTGATCACAGTCCCTGCTTACTTCAACGATTCTCAGAGACAGGTACTCATCAAGCTGGGAGCTTTTGGGGCTCATAAACTGCCTTCAGTTTCTCTCAGCAGTCAGCACTGTCCCCTTTCCTCCTCAGGCTACCAAAGATGCTGGGCAGATTGCTGGCTTGAACGTGCTGAGGGTGATCAATGAACCCACAGCAGCTGCACTGGCCTATGGGCTGGACAAGTCTGAAGACAAAGTGTAAGTGTAACACCAACCTGTGAGATAAACCTGCTGGGATGTGCCTGCTCTGCTTGCTGGGCTTTAGAGCAATGCTTGGAGCTGTGCCAAGCTGGACTCAGAGCTGTGAGTGAGAGCTCAGTAATGTCACCTCTGTTCTGTGCCAGCCATCCCTGTTAAAGAGAGTTCATAACTCGCAGCTACAACTTAATTATCCAACCTGAGTGTCAATTTAATGTCCTTACCTGGAAAGGTGGGTGTGACTGGGGACAGCTGGGTGACAGGCTGTCCCCAGAGGTGCTGATGGGCAGCACAGAGCTGTGCTGAGCTGTGCCAGCTCCCTTGCCTGCATTCAGCCCTGTGTCCCTGTCAGGGCTGGTTACAGAAGTGCAGGCTTCTTGTTAGACATTCTATATATTTCTGGGGTAGTGATAATGCTGGGAAAACTTCACATTTAAAAAAAAAAAAATCATAATAGTTCTGGTGTCCCTGCTGTTGTCATTGGGTGTGAGAATATCTGGTTTTGGAGAGGCAGGAGCTGTTCTCTCTGAAAAAAGGGGCGAGGTCAGGCTTTGTGCAGCACATCTTCCAGAGACCCCCACATGGACTGAGTGCTCAGGGGGATGGACTCTGGGATTGTTCACTGCTGTCCTTGGAGAGGCTTTGAGCCTGTGTGGGCAGCAGTGTGAGCTGTGCTCACATCTCTGGAGCAGCAGGAGTTGTGAGCTCTGTGAGAAGGTAACGTTGTCCTGCCTCTGTCCCTGCAGCATTGCTGTCTATGACCTGGGTGGTGGCACTTTTGATATCTCTGTGTTGGAAATCCAGAAGGGAGTCTTTGAGGTGAAGTCCACCAATGGTGACACTTTCTTGGGTGGAGAAGATTTCGACCAGGCTTTGCTACAGTATATTGTGAAGGAGTTCAAGAGAGAGGTAAGGTGTCTGTTGAGAGCTCAGCCCTGTGTTACACTGCTTTTCAACCTCACTTCTGTAGAAGAATGAGAATTCTTTTAAATTCTTAGGTCTTGATTTGTCACTTCTGTCACAGCTGGAATTTAAGAGGATTAGACACTCTTTAACCTTGCTTTCACTTCTTACACTTGTTTTCTTGAAGTGGAATATTCCTTTCCAGGAAGGCACATTTTTTTTTTTTCTCTCTGTGGCACGACTGTCCTATACACAGTCTGCTTTTAAAAGTAAACATCTGTGGTGCAGTTGAATGTGACAGGACAGATGCAAACAAGGATTGCTGAGAGGAAAGCAGTGTAATTCCAACTCCTTTCCTAGTTCAATGCTGTCAGTGTCTGTGCTGCTGCAGCCTTTCCAGGCTCAGTCTGTAATTCCCTGTATGATACCTGCAGAGCAGGGAGGCAGATTGGAAATGCTGAGTGCCCCTCAGGGCAGGGAGAGAGCAGCACAGTGCTTGTGGCAGTCTGCTCTAGAAGTAGCTGTTCAATTGAGAGCTCTGAGAAGGTGAACTGCAGGGAGGGACTCCTGAGCAGGTGCTGAGAGTCTGCTAACCCTGTTTTTGTCCCTCAGACTGGAGTTGACCTGACTAAAGACAACATGGCCCTTCAGAGGGTGAGAGAAGCATCAGAGAAAGCCAAGTGTGAGCTCTCATCATCTGTGCAGGTACGTGCCTGGGTGCAGAGCATCCACTACAGCACTGGGAGACCCTGAATTCTGCACTGCCTTTGTTTACCAAGCTCTGACACTGTTGTAACCCAGTGGCATCACTGGCACAGCAGCTCACTCTGCAGGGTGGGTTTTCAGACCATGGGGAACTGCTGGAAGCTGAGTTGGGTTTTGCCCTTTTTCTGGCACCACAGCTTCTGATCTTGCAGGGAATGTGACCTTCCCAACCTGTTCTGTACATCAGGGAATTCAGCCAGTGCTGCTGGGTGACTGGAACCACTTATAGCTCTGTGCAAGAGTTCCAAACCTTGGTGCTACTCATTCCACTGAAACAGCCAATTTGTGTAATAATTCCTGTACAGACTCTTGACTTCTTTGCCTATAGATGAGTTTGCTGGACAATGGGAAGCAGCCACCCTCCCTCCTTTTTTTTCATCAGCTTTGTATATTAATGCAGTCAAGCATGTCTTACTCATTACTGAATAAGGAACTGGAGAAGTAGCAAGTTTGGAGTGTAATAGTCCTGGCTAAGTGAAATTAAGGTCAATTATATAGTAATTGAAATGGGGACTCTGCCAAGTTCTGGCTTCTGAATAAGCATCTTTAATTTTATCTGATGGTGGTCTTTCTGCTGGCCAGTGGGGAGCTCATAGCAAGGAGCTGAGGGCAGTCACAATGGCTGCATAGTTCTGCCACAAACATTGCAAGCTCTGTTTTATGAGCTCCAGAGCTGGCAAATGCAGTTTGTTCATACCAGGAAAGACTGAATTCCTTAACTCTTTAGCAGTGAAGTGAAAACAACTTGCTTTTGGTCCTGTTTTCCCTTAATACTTTTGACCATGCTGTGTATAAAGTGAGTGCACACCTGTAGTCAGCAGCAGGACTTTAATTCTTGTGGAAACTTAATATTTAGAGCTCAAAGCACTAATGTTTTAATTGCTTTGGACTGTAGTGTCTTTTGATGTCAGCATGACTCAGCACTTGAATCAGATGATTTCAGTGTAAGATTTACTTTAAAAATCCAGCATGTGGCAAACAGCCATAAGAAGTGGGGATTATGGTGCCTTGCTCTGATTAACTTTGTGTTAAATGGCAGCAGAGCTGTTGAACGTGAGCTGTTGGCATTTAGGGAACAGGCAGGAGGGAAGGAAATACCTTCAAGGAGTTTACCTGGTGTGGGATGTGAGTCAGTTGGCAGAATCTGGAAGTCTGCAGATGGGTTGTGCTTGGTTTCTTCTTGGTTGTGCTGAAGGAGCAGCACTAAGGTTGTCACCTCCAGTGTTTCTGCTCTCACCTCCTGGCTGTGACAAATTGATTTGCTTAACGATGAAAGACCTTGAAGTACTAAAATTGGGGTTTAACAGTTGTAACCATGAGGTGTGGAACAAAATAATTGTCTTCTTTCTGCAATGCACAACATAAAAGTGTGCCTGCTGCCACTGGGCTGGAGGGTGAGCAGCCACACAGATGCCTCAGTGCAGGCCAAGCAGGAGCTGTAAGCTGATGTAAAGCCCATTGCTGGTTTTCCTGAGCCTGTTTCCATGCCACAGACTGACATCAACCTGCCCTACCTGACCATGGACGCCTCTGGACCAAAGCACCTGAACATGAAGCTGAGCCGGGCGCAGTTCGAGGGCATCGTGGCTGACCTGATCAAGAGGACAGTGGCCCCCTGCCAGAAAGCCATGCAGGATGCTGAAGTCAGCAAGAGTGACATTGGGGAAGTCATCCTGGTCGGTGGCATGACCAGAATGCCAAAGGTATGAGCTCAGGGGCTGCTGTGGCACTGCTGCCTTGTGCTGGCTGGGTTTGGTCAGAGCAGAGGGGCTGGGAGTGCTCAGAGCACTCTGAGTGAGGATCCCATGGCAGCTGGGGCTGGGGCTGACTTCAGAGGCAAGGGGGATGTGCTGGGAGGTGAAAGTGCAGCTGCATCCTGACACTGTGGTGTGCCCTGGACACGAGCAGCATTGCTGAGGTGTACAAGGCATTTCCTCGTGTGCTAAAGGCACATTTCAGTGACAGCCATTGTCAGCAGTGCCTTCCAAGGCATCTCCAGCACCTCCAGCTGTGAGGAGCCTGCAGGAGCAGAACCCCTCTGGTACCTGCTGCTTGTGTGTAATCAGAGCTGGCTGCTGGGGGCAGCCCCATTTCCCTGGCTCTTCCAGACACTCCTTATCTAAAGCCTGGCCCTTATTCTGTGGAGATAAGCTCAGCAGGTGGCTTTAAAGCCTGCTGTGCTGACATGCACAGTTGTGCAGATAAACGCTGTCTGCAGGTGATTGACTGCTCCTGTTCCAGCCATGCCTGCTGCTCCCCCATCCCAGAGCTGAACTGGGATGGTCACTGCTCCCTCCAGGGGTACAGCCTGGCCTGTCCTGCAGGGAGCACCAAAATCTCACTCCAGAGGCAGCACTCAGGCTTGGATTATTTGTTGCTTTGTGATTTGTAGGTCCCCTCTAGGACAGTAGGTGTGTACATGGTCCTGCTTGGGGTTGATTTGGGGTTTGGTGGGAGGGTTTTTCCTCCCTGTATTAATGAGCCTGGTGGCTGGAGGTGATACTGGTGTGAGCAGGAGGTCACCCAGACAGGGGAGCCAGAGCAGCAAGATAAACAGAAGCTCCTGCTCTGGCCAAAACTGAGGTGGAGTAACTCTGCTGTATGTTCCCAAAGTCTTTGTTGTTCCAGCTGGATAAAGGAAAAATGGTGTGATTACCTATGTATAAAGTGATGACAGACAAAACCTTTTCCTGAAACATTATGTATCCTTTAGGAGTGGAAGACAGAACTTAAATATTGATTTTTATTTTTCCTTCTTCCCCTCATAACCCCCAGCAGGCTTTGAGCTAACAGAATGCTTTCCTAGTGCCTGTGGTTAGAGCTCTGCCCCTGGAATTGGTGCCAGTGTGTTGTACACGGCCAGGCTTCTCTTGGGTACCTTGTTCTGCTTCTTCCCCTGCTGGGAGGGAATGTGGCTTCCCTGGAGCTCTCCCGTGGCCAGTGCTCTGGGAGATGGACTGTGAGTGGTTACAAGTATTGTGTTCCACTGTAAAATACACCTCCAGAGGGAAAGGCTTGCATTTAGTGACATGCTCACACACATTCCTCCTCTGTAATGAGCACTCTGGGCAGGTGTCTCCTGGCTGCAGTGCACAGTTGGGTGTTTGCTTCCAGCAGTTCTCCAGGCACATCCCACCCACCTGTGCCCTCACAGGTGTGCCCCACACCTGTACTGGAGAGGAAACCCACAGCCTTGTAGGGGGCAGTTCTGAGCTGTGCTCTGGGGCAGAGCCTCAGTGCATTCCTGTGTGCAGGCTTCAGCAGGAAATCTGTTGGGATCATGAGCACAGTCCTTGGGAATGGGCAGAGCTGGGAGTGCTGACAAAGGACATTTCTGCTGAAACAGCCCACAAAATAAACAGGAAAATGCTGTTCTTCATACAATTCCCCTTTTTTTTTTTTTCTTTTGCCTTTACTGCACACAAACAACATGGACTGTGCTGCTGGGTTTTTTACCTTCCCTGTGCTCCTCCACAGCTGTGCTGTCCTCGGCAGCTGTGTCCTGTTCCCAGGGAGCAGTCCTTGACTCCCAGATAAGGCTGGGATGATCCCCTGGGAATGTGGCTCTGGTGGGGGCTGCCTTGGGGACATTGTGCTGTGAGGGAGCAGCACGGAGCTGAGTGAGGCTCAGTGTTTGTGTCTCAGCTTCCATGGCAGCAGCAGCAGCAGAAGGCCAGGGGCTGAGGCAAGGCTGCTGTGGCTGTGTGTGTGGTGCTTCCCCCATGGTGAGCTGTGCTGTGTCTCCTCTCAGGTGCAGCAGACTGTGCAGGAGTTGTTTGGCCGTGCTCCCAGCAAAGCAGTCAATCCTGACGAGGCTGTGGCCATTGGAGCAGCTATCCAAGGTGGGGTGCTGGCTGGGGATGTGACAGATGTGCTGCTGCTGGATGTGACTCCCCTGTCCCTGGGCATTGAGACCCTGGGAGGGGTCTTCACAAAGCTCATCAACAGGAATACCACCATCCCCACCAAGAAGAGCCAGGTAAGAGGTGACTCTGGATGGGTGGGACTTTGCTGGTGCTCTCAGCTCAGGAAAGGGCACCCAGAGCATCCCAGCAGATGGTTTTGTCTCCTTATGTGACAAGAGAAGTGGAAACATCAGGCTTAATGTCAACCACTGAGTATCTCTGGTTATTGGTGTGCCCAAGAGGGGAGGGCAGTTGTGTTAATGATGCCAGGATGTGCCAGGGTGTTCGTGGCCTGGTGAGGGCTGTTGCAGTGTGTGTGCCATGATGTCAATTGTCAACACATCATTCTGAAGAAGGATTGTGTGGAGCCCTTCAGGGACTGAGCACCACGCCCATGGGAGAGTGCCTTGCTTGGCTGAGTGCCTGGGAGGGGTTATCTTTCCTCTGCCTGGTCATGTCCTGGACACTGGGGTGTGATCCTTTCCTTCCCCTGGCCCTGTCTGGGCCTGCTGCTGTGTGCTCTCTCTGATAACACCTGAGCTGCCTGGGGTGTGGGCTGGAGCTGCTGCTTCAGAGGAGATGTTCTGGGATGTGCTGGCTGCCCTGGAACCTGCTGCTGCCATGGATGCCAGCTTTTGTGTCCCCAGGTGCATACAGGACAAGATAACAGTGAGCTTGGCTCTTGCTAGCCTGGATGCCCTGGAGTTCTGTCAGAGGAGCATGAGAGCTACAAGCATTTCATGATTTTTCTTTCCAAGCAGCTTCCTTTTCTTCTTTATTCAGTCAGCTTGTAACTGTTAGTGTTGTATTTAGCTATGCAGTAATTTCCTGTTCCTTTTCCATAGGTGTTCTCTACAGCTGCTGATGGGCAAACACAAGTGGAGATCAAAGTGTGCCAGGGAGAGAGAGAGATGGCCAGTGACAACAAACTGCTTGGCCAGTTCACATTGGTACGTTGGCTTCTCTGTTCCTGACCTTAAACTTGACCTTCTTGGAGCCATTCAGAGCCTTCTCCATTCCAGCTGCCCCCTGAAGGCAGTGTTGAGGAGAAGTCGTCTTCAAGAAGACATTTGATCCCTTTGTAGTACAAAAGCAGCCTCCAGAGGCACAGCCTGTGTGTGGCTGAGGGCCAGCTGGCATTGAAGGTGGAGCTCAGAGTTTCTGTGTGGCACTGGGGCCACTGCAGCTTTAGGGCCTGGTCACCAGGAAGGGCTGTGGCTATAAACAGCCTGTGCAGTACCAGTATACCAGTACCAGCAGATAATCTGAATGCTGGCCTCCCCTCTGCTGTAGCAAAGATGGGACCTGGAGCAGCTCCAGGATTTCTGCAGTCCCCAGGGGAGCCCATCCCAGCCTAGTGAGACCCTGGGAGCAGAGTCAGTGTGAGCCAAGGTAGCCCAGAGTGTTTGTTTGTGGCCTGGTTGGGATTGCAGTGTGTGTGCCATGATGTTAAACTGTCAACACATCATTCTGAAGAGTTGTGTGGAGACTTTGTGAACTGAGCCCACACCCTGCTCCCTGGGGAACAGATGTGCTCCAGGATTGCTGGGGCAGAGGGGGCTGCCCAGGCAGATCCCTGAGCAAAATGGGTTTGGTCACTGCTGGCAAAGTTGGGCACTGTTGAACTGCTCAAGTTTGTGGGACTTCCTAGGAAGAGCCCTGCAGAAAGGAAGGGCTTTGCCTTTCTTTGTAGTTTTGAAGAAAGCTGTACTACCTCTCACTGTTTAAAAATGGTTCCTCAGAGGTGGCCAGTGAAACCTGTGTCCAGAACTGAGGAAAGAGAGCATCCTGCCACAGCTATGGAAGAGGGGCTTGTGTAGCAATAAAGCAGAGCCTGGACCACCTTGGAACCAAACATGGGTGTTCTCTTGTGGTTTCTGTGTGGGGCAGAATCCTGTGTCCTGTTAAATCTGCCAGGACACCAGAGGACTCAGCTCTGTGGGTTGGTTAGTGGCTCCTGCAGTGCCAGGTGCCCAGGGTGATGTGCCCTGAGCTGTGTCCCTGTGGGAGCTGATGCCAACCCCTGTCCTTGCTCAGGTGGGGATCCCTCCAGCACCACGGGGAGTGCCCCAGATCGAGGTCACCTTCGACATCGACGCCAACGGCATCGTGCACGTGTCAGCCAAGGACAAGGGCACCGGGCGGGAGCAGCAGAGTGAGTGCTGGGACATGGGGACAGGGAGGGAACCCTGGGTGACTCTGGGGGTGGATGGAGTGTGCTCCAGTGCTGCCTGGATGGTGTCCCACAGCCTGGGGTGGCTCCATGCTTGGGTCACCCCTGCCCTTCAGCCTGTTGCTGGTGCAGCTGAAGTCACCCGAGGCTGTGTCCCCCCTGGAAAGGAGGGTGGGCAAAGGAAGAGCTGTGAGTTTTTTCTGGGCAGTAAAGCTTTGTAAGCACACAGCTCTGCCCTCTCCAGTAACCTGCTGCCAGTGCATGCTCTCCTTGCATGTTAGGCAGAGATGAAGCAGCTGCTTTCCGGGAGGATTAACTGAAGACTTGCAGAGCAGCAGGCAGGGCGTGTGTGGCAGAGTGTGGGGAGTTGCAGATCCAGGAGATGAAGCTTTTACCTTGCCAGATGAGGCTTTCACCTTGCCAGCAGCATCAGTGGCTCTTTAAAGAGTCACAGTCTTTGTCCTGCCCACGGGACCTCGCTGGGTGCAGCCTGTGAGCGACACTGCTGCTGTTAGGCTGGGGAATAATCCTCAAAGGTGAGAGCAGATCCTTTATTCATGCTGTTCTGTGCTGCAGTTGTTATCCAGTCCTCTGGTGGCCTCAGCAAAGATGAGATTGAGAACATGGTGAAGAACGCAGAGAAGTACGCAGAGGAGGACAGGAGGAGAAAGGTAACGGGCTCTGGGGACATTCAGGGACAGAGGCCCTGCTGCTGTCACCCCTCTGAGCTGTGCCCATCCCTGGGGGCTCTGACCTCTTAGCCACCCATCTGCTCCTTTCCTGACACTCAGGGCTGCAGGGAGGTGTTTGCAGAGGCATTTGGGTCTTGGGGTTGGGCACCTCTCCCTGTGTGACTGCACTTTGCTGCTCCCTGACGAGTTCCTGGGGTATGGAGGCAGCAGGGAGCAAACCCACCTGCCTGCTGCTCCTGGCAAACAGCCTTGCAGCTCTGCTGAGGGTTTTTGTCAGCACTGCTCTCCCCTGTCTCCCTTGGCTGTGCAGTTGGCACCTGGAATGCTCCAGGTGTCCATTCTGTGTCCATGTGAGCAGTGCAGGTGAGGCCAGGAGGAAGGGATGGAAATCCTCACTGGCCTTGTCAAGGAAAGACTGCACTTGCCATGGAGGAGTGACTGAACCTGTGATACATGCAGGATTAATGGTTGGAACTAATTGGTTTAATGAGGGTAGTACTAATGAATTATGCAGCTAAATATAGAGCATTGATTTTGAAGCAGACACAGGACAGGCTGACTCTGGGATGTGGCACCAGCATGTTTTTAGTGATTGCTGGAGCTGGCACAGGGAATTAATGCACTTTGTGTCCTTCAGTCTGCAGGAGCCTCTCAGGTGTCCAGGCAGTGCTGTAAACCTTGCCCCAGTAGGGAAGGGATCAGAAGAGGACTGAAGGGGACAAGGCAGGGAACAAAAGGCCAGGAAGCAGCACTGCCTGGCCTCAGAACCCCTAAAGCCACAAAGCAGTGGCTGGTGGGCATTTGTAGGTCACCTGGAGAAACTTCAAAGGCCTGTTTGAATAACCTCATCTTTGCTGTGGAGCTTAGGGGGAGGTCTGGCATCTCAAGAGACTGCACTGAAAACTGTCCTGCTGCATTACTTTGTATCTTAAATTGCTGGATAAGTTCCTCTCTGTTGTAATCCTGAGTGGGACTCATCCCTGTCCAGTGAGCTCACAGAGCAAGGTGATCAGGTTATTTGAACTAACACTTCTCTTGACTTGTATTAACTGTAGTTTTCAAAATTGCCTCATTACACTTTTCTGATCCTGAAAGCATCAGGAATCCATAAATGGGAGTTTTTGTAATAAGGCACCATGAGTAAAACCACCCAGCATTTGAGTTCTCTCTAGTGCTCCTGTTGCTGAAGAAGCTTCAGGATATTCTCTGCTTTCCCAAGGAGCAGAGTGTGCTGTGCTGTCCCTGAGGTGTCTGTCCTTTCCCATGTGCCAGCAGTGCTGGTGCAGGTCACCTGTGGTTCAGGGGAGTGACTGTGGGTGGAACCCTGAGGGCTGGCTGGCACAGACTCCTCTAGGGCCCTGTGGGGCCACAGTGCACCTAGGAATGGTTTGTGTGTGTTTCTTCTTGCCCTGGTGCCATTAGAAAGGACACCCTGGGTGGGAACTCGAATGGAGCTCAGCAGTTTGGGGCATGCAATGTCAGCACGTGTGTCAGCAGTGTGTGTGGCTGCCCTGACGAGCTCTGTCCCCCAGGAACGTGTGGAGGCTGTGAACATGGCTGAGGGCATCATCCACGACACTGAGTCCAAGATGGAAGAGTTCAAGGATCAGCTGCCAGCAGATGAGGTAGGTGGTTCCTGATCCTGGAAAATTCCTCACTAAACCATTGCTCCCATTCCCACCTAACTGCCAGCTGGCTCTGGCTGTGCTTCCATGCTGGGTGGAGGTGGCACAGCCCTGCACTGTGGGAGGGGAGGATGGACAGGCATCCTCAGGGGTTCAGGGCTTGGGCTGGGCTGGTAAATAACTTACTGCAAAGTGCAGGGTTGGTGTCTCTGAGTCTGTGAGTGCCTGGGAAGCTGCTCAGAGGTTCCTGACAGAGCTGTGTCCTTGGTGTGGCCTTGCAGGGCTGTGATAAGGACAGGGCTCTGCTGGGGCTGGCTCCTCACAGGGGGGCTTTGCTCCAAGGCTGGAGATTGTGGGCAGTGCCTGCCCTTGTTAGCAGAGACAGAGGCAGAGCTCTGTGCTCTGCTGGCAGTGCATGCACAGCACCCAAGAACCTGGGGGCAATAAAAATCAGCGCCCACTTAACTCCAATTTTTCTCTCTTAGAAGTGAAATAGATATTAAATATCCTAGAGTGCTTTTCACACCACTCTAAGGCAGTGCACTGTGAATTTCAAAAGCCAAGTTTAGAAGAGTGTGCTCAATTACCAATTGAACAACTCTGGGAAGAAGCAGAATGAAAGGGCTCCAAGGTGTCTGAGGGACAGTTCCCTGCAGGGGCTGCTCCCTGTGAGTCCCTGGGGAAGGAGGGGCAGCCTGTGCTGGCTGGGTGCTGATGGTGGCTGTCACTCCCTGTCCCTGTGCCCATGTCTGTGAGCCCTCTCCAGCAGCCCAGCAGGGAAGGAGGCAGTGCCAGGGGCACTGCAGGGGCTGGCAGATGGCTCCAGGCTGGGCTGAGCCAGCTCTGCTGGTCTGCTCTGAGCTCCTGCTGCATGGGCAGCACAGGGACTGGCCAGGGCACAGCAGCCCTGCTCACCTCCAGATCCATGGGAGCCAGCTTGCTGTGCCCTGCCCTGGCATAGCTGTGCCAGCACAGAGCATGGCCCTGCAGGGCTCTGTCCCTGGCACCTCTGCCCACACAGCAAACAGAGCCCCATTAATGCCAACTGGGACACTGTCAGTGAAGTGGACAGGTGCCCACTGGGAGCTGGGCACAGTCCTAGGCCCTGCAGACTCACTTTGAGGCTTCACTTCATGGCTTCTGGCACATAAAGGGAGTTTTGCTGTGGCCAGCAGGTGGTGAAATGACAGGATGGAGATTAACCATGAACCAAGTGCAGCATTTCACCTTTTGTGTCTTTTTTTACAGTGCAACAAATTAAAGGAAGAAATTGCTAAAATGAGAGAACTTCTGGCTCGTAAAGACAGTGAAACAGGAGAGAACATCAGGCAGGCAGCAACCAGCCTGCAGCAGGCTTCCCTGAAACTCTTTGAGATGGCATACAAGAAGGTAGGTGCATGGCCAGGTCACTTTGAGATCCTCAGGTGGGGAGGGGGGAGTCAGGACCCTGAACTGCAGGTGAGAGCTGGGCTGGGACACAGTCAGGACACTGAACTGCAGGTGAGAGCTGGGCTGGGACACAGTCAGGACACTGAACTCTTGGGTGGGAGGTGCTGCTGAGCCTCTGTGCAGCTCCCTCTGAGTGACACTGGCTGAAGGGGCAAATGTGGAAGGTCAGGGGGAGTTGAAGGCCTGAAATCCTGGCCGTGCTTCCAGGCTGGGTGTTCTGTTATTGTACAGCATTCCATGGAAAAGGGGGAGCTCTTAGTAAGGAGCATCCAGAAGAGCAAGGAGAGGGCTTTTCCCTCAGTGCTTGGAGTGCCTGAAGGGGTGAATACTTAATAATACTTAATTAGTAAAGGTGAATACCCTTACTTCAGGGTGCTTGTAAAACACAATTCCTGTTCAGTGTGCCTAAAGCCACAGTAAAGGCCACTGTGCTTCTCTTCTCCACCTCCTTCCCAGTGGAAGGCCCTGGCAGCTGGCCAGGCTGTGCTTGCCTGTGCAGGGAGCTGTCCCAGCACAGCAGTGGCACAGTGCCCAGGTGACCTTGGTGCTGAGCTGTCCTTCCTGGGGCCAGCTGCTTTCCTGATGTCAAACCAAAGCCTCGGTGCTGCAGTGTCAGCCTGTTACATCCCCTGGGAAAAGGAGTCATGGGAGGATTGTTTGCTCCCTCTCAGAGCTCAGGCAGAGATGATTTCCCTTCTCAGTGAACATTCTTCCTTGCACTGGAGGAGGATTCTCTAGGCCAAAGCTGACCTGAGCCAGGGAAAAATGGCCAGGAGAAGCAGTTTGTTGTTCCCACAAGTAATAAATCCGTTTGTTCACAGATGGCCTCGGAGCGAGAGGGTTCTGGAAGTCCAGGAGATCAGAAGGAAGAGAAGCAATAAGGAGTCTCTGTCTTGCCTTGACAAGAGAATGATGAAGAGGTCGATTTTCTTGATGCTTGGGAGAAAAGGGACCTTCCTGAGCAGCAAGGGGCAGAATTCAGACTTACTGTGTTTTTGCAGTATTCTATATATAAAATTCTTCAATGTATAAACTTAGTGATGTGTCTGCTAGATAAATTGGCACTTGATGAAAGTTAATTCATGCCAGGCAAAGTTACGAGTTTGGCCCTGGCGTGTTCCCCTGAGCACCTGGGGACTGGCTGATCATTTAATACTTGACACAATGGTGTAGTAAATCCGAGATCCAAGCTTGGAAACCATGTCACGAAATTGGAGGGTGGAGATGGAAGCTGTGTGGGAATGGGGAGGAGAGTAAGGCCTGCATGGCCCCTCCCTGAGGAGCTGGGAGCAGCAGGGGCAAGGCTGGGGGCGTTTCTAGAGACCATCTAACCCTGAGCTAGGCTGGTACTCTTGTTCTGAAGGAAAGAGGCTACTTCAAACTCAGCTGTAACGTTATTTCTTACAAAAAAGGCAGTCTGGAAGTTCAGTACTTTGCTTGTCTGAGCCTTCTGCTCCATCCTGTGTCCGTTCTCTGCTTATGGTAAAACAATTTCCTTGATAATAAAACTGTTACTGCATCCATTCTGGATTTTTTTAAAATAAAAGCAGAAAAGTGTCCAACATGCAGTTCCTGGTCTCCTGGCCTTTGATGGAGAACACGAGCACTTCACTGCCTGTGACAGCTGCAGAGGGAACAGCCAGGTAGCTGTAACGTTGTGTGACTTGTGCTTTATTCACAGGCAAAAAGGAGGTTTCTGGGCTCTTCTGAGAGTGTCAGTGCTGCTCTCACCAGGTGCCCCAAGTCCTGTGACTGCAGTAGCGGTGGGGCTTCACCCTCAGGCGCTTTGTGCTTGGGCTTAGCCTTTAAACAGGCTGCAGGCTTGAGCAGCCCAGAAATGTAGCTGTGCCTCCTTTTCCCCGTCTCTTACTCTGTGTCTTTTAACTGGGATGAAAACTGGCTTTGCAGCTGCTTTGTTCTGCCAGCTCAAGTACTGGGGGAAAGGATGGATTTTGTTCTGGCACTCAAGACAGTTTCTACCGGGGTGGGGGGGGGAACAGAGGTGGCGGAGACCGTAATCAGGAACAGTCAGTGTTGGTTTATTAAACGAAAGCCGTGTCTGACCCATGTGCGACTTCTCCGGTGCCATAAAACCGCCAGGAGCGGCCGATTGCCCGGAGGGCGGCGTGCCCAGCCCTGAGCGGGCTGTGCGGTGTCCGTGCCCAGGCACAGCTTGGTGCCCTCGGTCCTGCTCCATCCCCTCGGTCCCGCCCGGTGCCCTCGGTCCCGCTCCATCCCCTCGGTCCCGCCCCGGCCCCGCCGCCCCCCACGGGCCCTTGAAGCGCGCGCGGGCCGTTCCGCGCAGCTCTCGCGAGATCCGCGCGCGCTCCCGCCCCGCCCCGCCCCGCCCCGCCGCCCTCTGGACTACTCGCCCCACAATGCTCCTCGCGCGCGCGCGGGGAGGGGCGGCGGCCAATGGCGCGGCGCCCCGCTGCCGGCTCCCCCCGGAAGTGACGTCAAGGGCCCCCCATGTGAGGCTATTGCAACACATGGTGCGCGGCGCGGGGGAGCGCGAGCACCGCGTGCGACGTCAGCGCCGCGCGCCGGGGGGAGCGGGCACCGAGCGGCGGGGCCCGACCGGCACCGGCACCGCCCGGGACACACCCGGCCCCAGCGCCCCGCCCCGCGCCGCCCGCCCGCCCCGCGCCGCGCCCGCCGCAGCGCCTGCCGCCGCGGGAGGAGGAGGAGGAGGAGGAGGAGGAGGGAGAAGATGGCGGACGATCCCAGCGCTGCCGACCGCAACGTGGAGATCTGGAAGATCAAGAAGCTCATCAAGAGCCTGGAGGCGGCCCGCGGGTGAGCGCCGGGCCCGCGGGGCCGCCGCCCCGGAGCGCCGGGTGTCCCGGCTGGAGCGGGGCCGCGGCCGGGGCGCCGACCGGGCCCGCCCGGCGCGGGGGGACGGCGGGCGCAGCCCCGGCCCGGCCCCGGGGCCCTTTTGTGCGGCCGCGTGGGGCCGGGGCAGGGCGGGCAGGGCCGTGCGGGGCGCGGGGAGGAAGCGTGACCGCGCTTCCCGCACGGGAAAGGGAAAAGGGCCGCGGCTGCCCCGGGCTCCGCCGGCCCCGGCGCGGCCCCGCAGCCGCTCCCGCAGCCGGCCCCGAGCGGGGCGGCTCCCCCCGGGCCCGGCGGGGGTGGCACAGGTGCGTGTCCCCGGTGCCCGCTCCGCTGCCGGCCCGTCCGGCCGGCCCGTGCCAGCTGGCACCGGCGGAAGGCGGATTCCAGCCGGAGGAGACGCTCCTCTGTCCCCCGTGCTGCCTTGGGCTTCTCCCACGGGACCGGCTGGGCCGGGGAGGGCGGCGGGGCAAGGGCAGGGAGGCAGGGGCTGAGGCAGCATTTATTCCGTGCTTTCCTTACTGACAGTTATTTGATCTTTCTCACCGCTTCCCCTCCCAGCGAAGGTGCTCAGCTCCATTTCCCTGAAAGCAAGCTCTTCCAAAGTTTGGACAGTGGGGAGTTTAAAGTCTCTGATGCCGCTTTAATCCTTGCACTTAATTTTTTTTTTTTTGCCCCCCCAGAATGTGTGTTCCTGCAGCCTGCCCCATGCCAGGGATGCCTGTTTGAGAGGGCAGCTTGGCACTGGCCGGTTCCATCAGTTGGGCTCGAGGGACTGTGAGACCTCAAGGTTCTGGGGTTGTGAAATAGCAGAGAAAGTGTGTCTCGGCCGACAGCCTGATAAAATAAAAATGAAGGGTCACTCCTTAGCCACCCTTGCGGCTCCAGTTTCCACGGGCTCACCTGAGCAGGTGTTGCTGGAGCTGGGGCAGCACTGGCATCGTTCTGTGCCCCCCCAGAAGCCTGGGAGCAGCTGGCAGAGGCCGAGCAGCTCTCCTGCCATGTCCTTTAGTGCTGGTGCTTGTTCTGTGTGTAGGGTCAGCCTGGGGAGTCGTTCAGCTGAAAAGTAACCCAGGCAGGAGGGGAACCCGAGCCACAGGTCTCCCTAAATGTATTTTACTTTGATTTTTGATGCATCTGTGCAGGGATGGCGGGTGGGAGATGGGAGTGGGGACCCTGGGTTACCCTTCCTGTGGCACAGTGGACTTTGGCTGCCCCAGCTGATCACGGGGCTGTGCCTGTGCGTGGTGTGGGCAGCACAGGTTGTGCTCACAAAGGGTCCCAGGAAGCTGAAAGGGCTTGGGAAGCTGCAGGCATCCACTGGAACTTGTGACATAGCTCTGTGCAAGAGCACTGAGGGAGCCTGGGTGGGTTTTGGAAGTGTAGAGTTGGAGTTTTGTCTCTCCCTGGTTCCAGCTGTGCCTAGTTCAGTGTCAGCTCTGGCACGGTTTGGGATAGAGGAGTGTTGCAGAGAAGGTTCCAGCAGGTGTTGGAGCTCTCCTGGCAGGCTGCAGGGCAGGTGTCTCTTGTGGATATCAGCAAGGGGATGCTGGTTCAGGGTCTTCCAGGGATTCTCAGCCAAAATAATCCCGGTTTGGGTCCAGTAGGGAGAAGAGGTGCAGCAGCCTCAGCCCCCAGCAGGCTCAGGCTCCCCAGCACAGGAGGTGTGAGGCAGTGGAACTGGCTTTTCCTGCCTTGGGAAGAGTCACTTCCTCTTCCTGGGGAGTAGGAAGACCTGTTCTGGGATGGGTTGGGGGATAAAGCCTCCCAGCAGGGCGGTGTGGAGGGCCAGGGCCTCGCTGGTGTCCCCACCTTCCCTTACTCATGTGCTCCATTAGTGACCCAGCAGCAGTGTCCCAGTTTCGTGTGCTGTTCCTGCAGGGGATCAAAGGGACGGGAAATGGAGGAAGCTGGAGTCAGACATTCCCTTGGCATGTGGTGGCTGGGGCACCTCTGCTCTGATCCAGCTCTTGTGCTAAAATCTCAGTGGAGTCTGCAGCGTGTTAGCAAAAGTCAAGTGAGCAGGAGAGCGAGGAAGTGCTTTTATGGGACTGATGATGAAAGGGGCAGTGCTTGGGCAGAGCATCCAGGGGAAAGATTAAAACCTCAGCTTTCCCAGAAGCTGATCAGCTGGAGGCCAGCAGGGCTAGGTCTGCCTCTCAAACCTGGAGGTAACTCCTAGCAGGAATGCCCTGTGTTATTTTCCCAGCCCTGCTAAGGAAAGCTGACTTTCTGACTGATCTCTATAGAAAGAATCTGTCAATTCAGAACAATGAAAAGTAATTTTTAACTCCCCAAGCTCACCTCAAAGCCCTGTCTCTGCTGACAGAAGGAGCTGTTATCTGTGCCTGGCTTCCTAAACCAGAAGTTATCTCCTTGCAGCTCTCCAAAGTTGAGTGGCAGACCGTGTGATCCTGTACAGGGTGGCTGAGTTGGTGTTTCAGAGGGGGGTAGCTGGGCTCTGCACAGGCTGTGAGGAGGAGCACAGGGGCCAGCTCAGCCCTGCTGGCAATTAACCTTTGTGGCCAGAAGAAGATGGGAGTAAAAGGCTGCTGATGAGCCAGTCGTGGCCTTGTCAGAAGTTTAACCTTCATCTCTGAGAGCTTGGAGCGCTCAGACTTTCATCAGACATCTCTGCTTCTCCCCACTGAGGGATTCATTCTGCTTTCAGTCCACAGTTCAGTTTTGTAGAACAGATTTGGGGGAGCACTGGACCCCCCAGAAGCTGCAGCTGTGTCTCTCTCTGTGGAGCTGCAGCAGCCCAAGTAGAAGCAGCATTAGCCACTCTGTTTTCCTTTATCCTCTCTCTCGGGGCTTTTCTGCTGTTGCTTCATGCACTTTTCCAGTGTCAGTGCTAAACTGACAATCCCTCTTTGTTCCTTTGCTCTGTGCAGTTCTGAATAGTTAGCTGGGCTATGGGCAGGGTTTTCTGCTAATCTAAGCTGTAAAATGCTTGGCAAAATCAAGTATCAGCAACAACAAGCAGTCTCTTTGCTGGGAGAGGACCTGAGATGTCACGTTGGAATCATGTTTGGAAACTTCTCCACATCTTAGAAATGCTGTCTCTGCTTGGAAATGGTTCTGACACCTCCCTGGCCTGATGGGCTTCCAGACCCAGGGTGAGAGTGCAGCTGCTGCAGGGTGTGGAGCTCCCTTAAAGTGGGGAGAACCTTCAGGAACCTTCTCTCTGGAGACATCTCCCCGGTCCTGAGCTTGCTCCGTTGGGAACAGGAGCTCTTGTTGGTTATTTTACTGAAACAGGAACAGAGGAGGTGAGGATGGAGGTGTCTCTGCAGGCACTGACTGCAAACACAACTGAGGCTGGTGTGTGGAAGAACATTTTTGCAGATTATGAGCTCTGGAAGGTGGGTCAAACAGGGCACATGCAGAAATGAAGTCTGAACAAGTAATTTATTCTGGTTGTAACTGGAAGAAATGTTTCAAAGCTGGAAGAGGGAGAAATGGCAAGAGAAGGAGATGTCTTGGTGTCTCCAGAGCCTTGGGAGGAAAGCAAAGTGTTGCAGTTCCTGCCTGGGTTTGGATTCTGCCGTGCTGAGACTTCTATCTGGGAGAAACAAAAAGTGAAATCAAGTCACCACGAAGGACAGAGGCCTGAAAATCCATGAGGATTCCTGCAAAGAGAGACATAGTTCTGCTTGAATTCCTGGAAAATGAAACATAGTTCTGCTTGAAGGTGGACAGGCTCACCTGTTGCTTAGACAGAAAAGATTTGCCCAGCATCATTTGCAGATGGGTTCTCTTGCAGTCTGTCTGGAGTCTTGCTGGTCCTGATGGATAAGCCCAGCCTTGGAATTAGCCACAAGCTGTTTCCCAGCCTTGTGGAACAGGAGCAGGAGGCTGTGCCTCTCCACACCTTGTTCTGGGGTGTGCTGGGATGGTGCTGCTCTGGGACAGCCTGGTGCTTCTGGGACTGAGGGAGTCTTGACTGTTCCAGTGTGAGGATGGTGGGCCTTTGCAGAAGTGGCCTGAGAGCCCACGTGGCTGTGAGCTAACAGCACTGTGGGACACTCAGGGGATGGCTGGGTCAGTGGCAGGGATGTCCTGTACAGCTTTGCCTTGTTCCCAGTTTCTTTTGAACAAAGTCCTGGGGAACTGTGGTGCCTGGGCTCTCTCCTGCTGTGTTTCCTCCTGAATTAGGCAGAGCTCCTGCAGCACTCTGCTGTGGGTGGATTGTTCTGCTGGTGGTGCTGGGGCTGGACGTGTGCTGGGATAGCTGTGGGACACTATCACAGCTCAGTTAAGTCCAGTGTGGATTCTGCTGCTCCATCCAGGACACGGCCCAGCAGATTTGGGTGTGCTCGTGCTCCAGTGTGACACCACCACCATGGCCAGGCAGGTACCAGAGCAGCTCTCTTGGCTCAAGGGGGTCACACCCCAGGAGGAGCATTTGGTGACATGTGTCTGCCTGCACTGCCAGGGATGTGGCAGTCCTGAGGCTCCCTTCCCTCCCCTCCCTCTCCTGCAGCTCTCCTGCCCTGCCTCCTTCATCAGGATCTGGATCAGGATCTGTTGTGGCTGTGCCTCGGATCTGAGCTCTGGGTCAGTTGAGCTGTTGATACAGGAGCTGTTGCTGCAGCTTTCACCTTGGCACGGGGGGTAGGATGGAGGCCTTGCCCCAGGCCTGGGTGAGCTGCTCCATCTGGGAAGGGCAGAGCCATGCCAGGGTGGTCCTTGGCTTTCCAGCTGTGGTATTTAGGTTGCAGTGCTGTTGTGCTGTGCCAGTGATGGGACAGTGATCCCTGAGGATCTCCTGTGAGCTGGTGTCTGCAGAGCCTCTCCTGCACAACAGTCCTGCTCCAGCTGGAATTGAGCTGGGCTGTCACACTGGCACATGGGTGGGACAAGGGCTGGAGGAGGAGGGTCTGCAGGAATTGAGCTTTACTGACTGAGTTTCCTGCTTTGTCTTGGTGATGTGCCATCAGTGTGGAGTGCTCAGGGAAGAGGTTGTGGTTTAAGTTCTTACCCAAGGCAGATTGCTTCCTCCAGGTGCTTTCTCATCCTGCCTGTGGCAGGGGGAGTTCCTAAAGGAGGTCACTTTGAGGGGCAAAGGCCATAATGTTAATATTGCCTTTGCTTCTGGTGGTGTGAGGAGAGGAAGGAGGTGTTTGCAGAGAGGCTGGAATAGAAACAGTCCAGGGCAGAAGGGAGAGCTGAGGGCACTGGCAGGAAACCACGTGGGATGTACAGCAGCTGCTTCCACACCATTTCCCTGCTCTGTTGGACCTCTGCAGGCTGCCAGTGTCCACAGCGCTGGGCTAGAGGCTGAATGTGGATTTCTCGTAGGCAGGGCTGGTCAGACCTCTCAGCACTAAGCAGTGTGTGTCGTGTCTCAGTGGTGGTCTGAGGAAGCTGTGCCAGGTGGGAAGACAGCTGGAGCCAGGGACAATGTCCAAAGGGTTGTTGACATCCTACTGCTTGCCTCAGCCTAATGGTTGTAAAACATTGCCTGGGCTCTCACCTGCCTGCTGTACCTGTTCCTTTTGAATTACAGCAACAATTAGGAAGTGCTGTTTGGAGAGTGCTCACTAGCAAGTGGCTGAGGAGGACCTGAGCTGGAAAAGTGGCTCCAGATCAGAACTCCAGCGAGTGTCTGACAGCCTGTGGCTGTTGAGCAGCCTGGTACCTCTTTCACAACTGTGTGAATCATTAGTGAGCAGTGTGATTCATGCACAGATCATCATTCACATCGAGCTAATGAATGAGCCCCTGAGGAATGACGTGGTGGGAGATGGGAACGAGCACCTCAAAAGAGGACAGACTTTTTTGGCTCTGTGGCAACTGGATTTCTTTCCCTCCCTGTTAGCCACCTATTCCCATGTAGCTCTGGGGCATTAGCATCTTAATAAGCAAATCTGGATTTGTTTCAGTCCCCCAGTGTACATCTTGTACCCAAATGGCCCATTAGCATAATGCAACAAGTCTTTCAAACTTGGAGCATTAATAATTGGAGAAGGAGGAGGGAGATCAGGGGAGCTGTGGCAAAACTGAGCCTCCCAGTGAGTCACAAATGTCTGAAGTGCAGAAATGTCTGTTCCACTTCCCAGTAATTGGGCATCCGGGCTTTCTGCATGAGGTCAGATGCAGCCAATAAGGCCTATTCAAAACATGCCTGTGCAATTATGTTTTGTGGTGTTGCCTTTGATCCAAGGATTTTGGAGAAGCATTGATTCACCTCCCTGGGGTGTGCAGGATGCACTTGTGCTTGGGATCTGCTCCTGGAGCTGCACTCTGATTTGGGATGGGGGTGCTGGTGGTGGCCTGAGCAGCACTATCGGAGCTGAGCCCAGTTTGGGGCTGGAGCTGCTGAGTGTCCCTCTGGGCAGGTGGTGTGTGGTGGCCCAGGGGCCAAGGGCTCACTGTCACCTGCTACCTGTGCACCCTCACACACAGGAGAGCTGCCAAACCGTGCTGGTGGAGGAGCAGAAGGCCGTGACCTGATTCTTGTGTCACCTCTGTGTGTCCCGGAGTGAGGGAGGCTGAGCCCAGGAGCAGCTCCTGGCAGGTGGCCGGGGCTGCTCAGGGGGAGCCGTGCCTCTCCTGAGCCTTCTCAGCCTGCAGCCAGCCCTGCCTCTGCTCCTTTGCTCAGCAGCCATTTGCTGCCTCCCTGTGGGAAGCTTTCCTGGCTGCTGGAGCCAGGGGTGCACTGAGGAAATGAGGCTCACTCGTGTTTTGCAGGGTGGGTCCTGGCTGGGTGCTTCTCTCCCTGGCTGCCACTCAGAGCTTGGTTGGCACCTGGATGCTTTTCCTCATGGAGAAGTCAGTGGGTGAGGGTAGGAGGGCAGGATACTCTTCCAGGATGGGCTGAGTGTCTGCTTCAAGATGGACAAGATTCCTGGTGTGGGCTTTGGAGCAGGACTCCAGCAGGAGAGCCTGGCATTGTGAGAGCCGTGGTGGAATAGCTGCACGGTCTCATGCTGTGCAGTTAAGTGGTTTTCCTTTGTCCAGGGGAGAGGTGGCATTCAGAGACTGATGGAGGAATTTCGTGTCTGGGATGTTTCTTCAATTCAGAAGAAGGAGGGCCTCGATTTCTCCAGTTAATGCTTATGCTGAAAAGGATTCCTGAAGAATGAATTACTTGGTCTCCTGACTCTGCAAATCCTCTCCTCACACCCACCCTGCCCCCATCTTGTCCTTTTTCTCTGCTTCAGAGGTGTCAGTGGCTCCAGAAAGGTGAACTCTGCTTTACTTTTGCTGGTCCCTTCCATACCTTCACACCCTTCTTTGGGTGACGTGGAAGCCTTTGAGGAATGACTTGATGTCACTGTTTGGGAGGTGACCCAGAGTTCTGCTGCCTGCAGGATGCCTCTGGGGGATTGTGAGGTTCCTGCTGTACAAAGTTGTGCCTGTCCTTTGGCTCAGCTCCACACTGAAGCTCAGAGGAGCTGTGTGTGCCATGGAGCCCCCAGTGCTGTGTGCTCTGCCTGGGTGTCAGTGCCGTGCTGCTGTCCTGCTCCAGCTCTGCTCAGAGCCATGGGCTGAGCAGGCTGGGGGACTTCACCTGCTTCTGCTGGAGCCATCACCAGACCCATCACCAACCCCTGGTGCCTCCAGCAGCTGTGAGGTTGGGATATGTTGGCTGGGTTTATTGCAGAGCATTCAGCTGATGTTCTCACAGGCTGTGCAGTCCTTGGTTTCCAGGTGATGTGGCCTCTGAAACACTGAGGGATCCTGGATTCTTGGCATTCCCTGCTCCTTCCTAGCAGGTTTTCCAGGAAAAGTTGTGCAGCTCTTGCATCTGCTGTTGGCTCTCCAGATTTGCATCTTAAGTGAACTTGAGCCACTTTCTGATGAAAGCTTTGTCTTATTAAAAGACACGAAGTCTTTAAAGGGCACAGCTGTGACCTCTTTGTTTCACAGCCATAATTCCTAAGTTGCAGGAGCATGTGCAGAACTTCCCTCTGGCAAGGTCAGTGCTCTGGCACCCAGGGCAGGATGAGAGGGGAGTGTCTGATGGCCTGGGTGTTGTGAGGGAGCCCAAACCTGCAATTCTGTACTTGCCTGTACCAAAGGACACTTCCTTTTTATAGCTCTCCATTCGACATCTGCTCAGGTACAGCACCAAAACCCTCAAATATCTTTCCTCACATCACTGATTTTGTGGGCTGTGCCCGAGTTTGGTCCTTCACTGAAGTTCCAGGTGCCTGCAGCACTGTGGATGTTGGTTCAGAAGCAGCTCTGGCACCTCTGGGTGTGCCTGATGGAGTTCTGCCTTGGATTGAAGAGGTGTTGCTGGCATCTGCCTGGCAGCTGGCTGTGCAGGGAGCTGCTTTAGCCAGCACATAATTTGGGTAGCCCTGGCTGTCCAGGCAGCTTGGGCTCCTTGGGGTGTGTTGTGCCTGCCCAGTGATGCCCAGTCCTGGTGGGGAGCAGCAGGAGTTACCTGGGGAAGGTGCCATGGCTTGGAGCAGTTGTTTGTGGAATGTGCTTGGGATCAGCTTATCTGGGAGCTGTTTTCTCTGTGCTCCTGCCAGTGTCTGGCAGTCACACACAGGCCTGGTGCTGCCCTTGGCTCCTGAGGAGAGCAGGATGCTCACGAAGCTGTGCCCTGTAAAAATAAACTTGTTTGGAGTCCTGGGGAATGACTGCCCTCCCTTGCCTCTGTATCCCACATTCCACAGTGTGCTGGCAGTGTGAAACGTTTCACTGTGCAGCAGCTACAGCTCAGCTGCTGTTTGTCAGGTCTCCTCTGATAGCACAGGGCAGCCAGTCACTGCTATTTATATAGCAGGCTGTGAAATTAATGCTCTCCCGTGCCAGCTCATAGCCCAAATTGCAGGAGACAGGTTGGCTGCTGCTCCTCAGAGTGCTGGGGGTTGTGTGCCAGGTGAGGGTGGCAGTGGCACAGGACAGTGTAAGGTGCTGGGAGCCTTTTGGAAAACCACCACATCACTGTCTGGTACCAGCTGGAGGTCTGAGCGTCTGCTCAGCTGCTCCTTCTCATGGCAGGAGGGCAGGAACGTGGTGACAGAGCCCTGCAGGTGGAGGTGGCCACCCGGAGCAGGGGGCTCATGGGGAGCAGGCTGTCCCCCATGGCTGCAGTGCCTGCTCTGAGCTCTTGGTTCTGGTGCTGAGCACAGAGCACATCCCCACAGGGCACTGAGCTGGGTGTGGGCTGGGGACAGGGACCAGCTGGTGCCAGCATCCTCAGGGCCATCCCAGCAGTTCTGTGGCCTGCACACACAGCACAGGGAGGGTGATCCCTCCTTTGCTGCCAGGGAAGGAGCTGCTGGCAGGAGGAGTGGCACAGCTCTGCCCTGCAGCTCCCCGGGATGGGTTAGTGGTGACTGCACTGCCCTCGCTGCCAGCACCTGCTCTGAGGTCTCTCTGTGTCTGGAAAAGCTGTTTGGTGGCACAGTTGTCTGAAATTCCAACTGTAGTAACATTGGAGTTTTAATAATAGAAAGGCTGTCCTAGCCACAAACCTTGATTTTCTGAAGAACTTGCTGTCTCCAGAGAGCAAAATGTGCTTATTTTTGCTTCCCCTCTTCCCTCAAACAGTCCTCTAGCACACTGTGGGAGACAGCTGGAGCTCACCTACTGTGGTGTGGGGAAGTTGGAGCTTTGATCCTCTTCTTCCTCCTCCTCCTCTCTCCTAGAGATCCCCAAAGCTGCCCATGGCAGGTGCTGATAAATCTGAGCTAATTTCCCATTCCTGGCAGGGCTGGCACCGTGAGCAGTACCCACAGTGCAGGCAGTGCCTCCCCAGAGCTGCCACTGAGCTGCCCCTTGGTTCTTTGTGGAGTGTGAGCTGTGCCCCTCGTGCTCCTGGGATGGCCCTGGCAGCTCTTTGGGCAGAGCAGGGCCAGCAGCTGGAGCAGCTGGAGCTCTGCTCTGGTGGGAGCTGAGTGTGCTGAACCAGGGGAAACCTCAGCAGTGCTGTGAAATCAGGATATGGTGTGGGATCCATGGGGTCCCTGCTTCCTCCAGGAGTGCTGGGCGTGCTGCAGGGCACAGTGTGGGCTGACCCAGCTCCTGGCCCAGTGTGAGCCCTGTGAGCAGTGCAGGATCTCAGCACATCACTGGGTTGTGCCCCAGGGCAGGTGTGTGGTGCAGCTGTGTCCCCTTTGGGGAGCCCTTAGCATGGTCATGGGGAAATTCCTTACCTCAATCCCAGTTAAATGCACTCCAGAACCCTCAGCTCCAGAGGGGACAGGGTGGGATTTGCAGAAATCCCTTTTATCTTGTTGAGGCTGCAAAGACCCAGAGGAGACTTGGAAATTACTTACTCTGCAGAATAACCTATTTTTTCAGAGTGTTTTTGAACAGCAGCTTTCTTAGAAACTCTTTGCTGCATTTTGTCTCCTTGGGGTGAGTTCAGCAGAGGCACCACAGGGTTTTTAGACCCTGCCGTGCTGCATTAGGGTCACAGGCAGGTACAAGCTTGCTTTGAGAGAGGAAAGCTGCTCTTGCATGGTTGGATAACGAGGTGTTGGCAGTGTGTGAGGGAGCTCTGCAGCCACCCTGGGTGCTGGAGCTTCAGCTGGTGCCTTGCTGGTCTCAGTCTTTGGTTGTTTAGTGACCCTTTGGGGTGCTGGGTGCCTGGGGACATGGTGACAGGCTGGCTGGCTCCTTGTGCTCCAGGCAGCCTGGAAGGTTGCTGCTGTGGCAAGCTGCATGCCAGCTGTTTTGCTGGATTCTGCAGGAATTGGTTAGAGCCTGAAATAGCTGTGGCTGTGTAAATAGTGGTGAAGCATGCCAAACCCGAGGAGTGCACTTGATGTTGGTAGTGGAAGGTGCTTTTGGATACAAATCCAGACTGGAATTCACTGAAGGATTGGCCCAGGCACAGTAGTGTGCTGTGTTGAGCTAGATGGAGATTTAAATGAGGGGGAGTGCATCCTCTGAGCCCCTTTTCATGTGTCTGTTTGCAGTAATAAACCACCAGGATGTGTGAAGGCCACTGTGGTAGCCGGGTGGGTGTTGCTGAGGAGCAGTGCTGTGCCCCTGCCTGGTGGATGAGGTGCTGTGTGTGGGATAAACAGCCCCAGTAGGATCCAGTGGGTGCTCAGTGCTGGCACCAGTGTTGTGGGGCACTGGAACACAGCACAAGGCCAGGGGCTGGCACCTGAAGGGTGACTTGCATTTGAAAACTGAAGGGAGCTTTTTCAAATGACTGTTTAGTGAGGAATTGCTCCTGGGAGTGCTCACCCAGCCTTCCTCCTTGCTGGGCACAAAGCTGGGGAAGGGTCTGGAGGGTCAGTGCTGTGAGGAGCAGCTGGGAGGGCTCAACTTGGAGAAAAGGAGGCTCAGGAGGGACCTTCCTGCTCTCTGTAAATTCCTGTAAGGAGATTGTAGGTGGGGGGATTGGGCTCTTCCAGGCAGTTTGTGCCAGTTCCTTCCTGTCCTCAATTCAGGAGCAGTTGTCTGCAATCTCCTCCTAGCAGGAGAGCCGTGGAGTGCCCAAGGGGCAGAACAGTCACACTCCCACTCTCTGGGATGCCCTTAGGGGGTGCAGGAGGTTCGGTGTGATGGGCAGAGCTTTCTAATCCCTGGCAAGTTCTTTCAGAGGAGGAGATAACTCAGGAGTGCTACTTAGAGAAAAGTGGGGAAGAGTTGCTTTCATTCTGATCAGCCTCCTGCTCAAAGGAGCCTGCTGGCAGTGCTGGCCATTATCTGTCCCTAAGGCTGGTGCCATTCTCTGGGGTGGGTGACACTTTAATTGAGTGGGATATGGAGCATTCTTGGCTGGGGTGACCTGGAAGCCTGAGAGCTGCCAGCATGGCTCAGAGCTCCTCCTGGGAATGACACGGGCCAGAGTGGCTTTGTGACTTTGATTGCTGTGTATGGGGAGCTGGGATATTAAAACCAATTAGTTGTCTTTAAGGTCAGGGACTTATTTGACCTACCAGCCTCTGTTTCAACTTGGCCTGGATTGAAGATCTTTGGGAGAGGGCTGCACAACTTGTGTGAAGAGGCTAATGAAATGATGCTTTTGAAAGCACTTCCCTGCTGCCTCTGTAGCCCAAACACTTCACAGGACTGTGGTGTGTGACAGCCTGAAACAGCAGCGAGCAGGGGCTGGGCTGGGCTCCTCCTCCCATAAGAAATGTAAAAGAGCAAAAACCCTGGGGTTTGATGTCTGCAAAGCACTGTGTTGGCTCTCTGACTCAGAATCCTGAGAAGAGGCTTTTTCACAGAGCTTAGCTGCTTTGCCCTTGAGAGGGCTGGAGGATAGGATGAGGGATTTGATTTTTATGTCATTACTCTAATGGGAAGCATGAGGTCTGGGTTAAATCTGAGACAATGCAGAGGCAGCACTTCAGACATCTGGGATACTTCAATGGCAAATGGGAGGTACCTGCTGGAAGGCAGATGGGAACTTCCCCAATTTTCCTTTTGGCTTTGGGTGGATTTGAACCACGAGGCAGCTTTGGGGGGATTAAGATTTCTGCAGGACCCACCCCAAAGCCCTAGGAAAAACGAATATCAAACTTATTTTCCTTTAATTTAAGCCTGTTCTGTGATTTGTGGGGTCTTATCTGCTGACTGTGTGCCTGGTTGGTGCTGGTGAAGCAGCAGTGTGTGCTTAGCACAGTTTAGTTAAAGCAGCTGCCAGAGCTGATGAGCTGCTCTGAGGAGAAAAGTGATAATGGGAAAGCAGGAAAAACTCACCGTGACAAAGGGATCCTTCCAGTTCACTTTTCTGTATTAATCTGAGGGAAACAACGTGTTAAGGCAGCACTTGGGCTGCTGAGTGCTCCAGCTGTCTGAGAACAAATGGAATGGGCTCTAAGATGTCCTGGAAGTATGTGGCTGCATTGTTTGAAATAATCTCTGCTGGGAGCTGCTTCCATTCCTTCTGCTCACAGCCCTTGGTCTGTACATGTGTTCTTTCTTCCCAGAGTGCACAAGCAGCTTCTGCAGGACTTGGTAGGGGCTGAGCACTGAAGAAGAGCCTGCTTTATTTTATTTTATTTCCTTTTCTCTCCCTGTTGTGCAGAAGGGAATGTCACCAGTAGCAGTGAAGCAGCAGCCTTGGGGGAGGGAGGAGAGCACTGTGGGGTGTGGTGTGAGGGTGCTTGGTGCTCTGCTGCCTGCTCACATCCCTCTTTTCCCTCCCCAGCAATGGTACCAGCATGATCTCGTTGATCATTCCCCCCAAAGACCAGATCTCACGAGTGGCAAAAATGTTAGCAGACGAGTTTGGCACTGCCTCCAACATAAAGTCAAGAGTGAATCGCCTTTCAGTTCTGGGAGCCATTACATCTGTACAGCAAAGACTGAAACTCTATAACAAAGGTAACTTCTAGCTTGTATGGATGCTGGCACACTTCCCTTTCTTGGAAGCAGCCTTAAGTTCCTGCACTATGCAGTTTTCTGCTAATCAAATCTGTTGGCCTGTGCTGCTGTTTGGCACTGATATTCCAGGTATGTTGCCCTTGGATGGCTACTTCAGGGGTGGACTTTGGGACTGGAGTAGTAAAGTGGTCCTTGTCTTTGCAGAGTGGGGTCATGATTCCATTCCTAGTGCTGACTCTGCCAAACTTGGCCAGACTGAAGAGCTGGATATTCTGCAATAATTCATTTGTGTTAATCGTTTTCTGCCAGGCAGAAACTCCTGTGTGCCTCATGCATGGCACTGAGCCATGCCATCATTTTGGGGGGAGCAGAGCCAGGCCATGTCAGATGAGCCCTGGAAGAGTTCACTGTGACTGCACTGGCCTGTGGCCTTCCCTGGGATGGTCACTGCAAATCCCAGCAAAGCTTCAGGGGCTGCTCTGGGTGCTGGGACCTTGCAAACCCTGGGTTTAACTGGCAGGCTTCCCATTGTAGAGACCTGGGAGGGAATGAGGTGGGGAAAAGGGAAAGTGAAGAGTTAGAGAACTTGAATTTCAACTCTGCTCTGAGTCTCAAGGGCTGGCAGTCAGTTTTTGATGGGTACAGCTTGCCACATTCCTTGGTGATCTAAACCTGCATTGTGTCGTTTGTAGTACCTCCAAATGGTCTGGTTGTTTACTGTGGAACAATTGTGACAGAAGAAGGAAAAGAGAAGAAAGTCAACATTGACTTTGAACCTTTCAAACCAATCAATACATCGTTGTATTTGTGTGACAACAAATTCCACACGGAGGTAAGGACTCAAGGACTCTGCCATTGCAGGAGCTGAGCTCTGGGCACAGCCTGGCTGTGCCTGAGCCTGGAGAGCAGCAGGAACAGGCCCTGGGGTGGCCACTGGATGGCTTGGGACTGGCCAGGGATGGGGAATGCCCAGGGACTGCCCAGCTCCTCCCAGCCCTGAGTTTGTGTAACCCACAGGCAGCAGCTCCTCTCTGTAACTGGAGCTTAACCAGTTTTTTAACCTGGTTTTTCTTAACCACAGAGCCCCATAGATATTATTCCCAGTCAGACTTTAAAATACTGCCAAGATAATATCAGTGTTGCCAGTCTTGCTATCAGATGTGTTAACTGAGAGCCTTGATGGAGAGCTGGCATGTGCCTAATCTGTCTGGGGGGAAGTGGGCTTATTTTTATCCAACATCTAATTAAGTTAAATGAATGGTTTGAAGCATACTGAAGGAAATGTGGATTACAGCAGTCAGGTATTGCCTCTGAGGCTGTGTTGGCTCTGGCAGGTGCAGAGGTCTCAATGTTTGCAGTGCCCCTCACGTCCTTGATGTTCCCCGTGATAAATGTGTGGCCTGAGACTTAATTGCCTGTTGTCAAATGAGTGTGACATGGGCTTGGCAGGCCCCCAGTGATGTGGTTCTGTTTGTCTGTGGAGATGTGATCCATAAGTGGCTTCCAGAGGGCAGGAATTCAGCAGGGAAAGGTGCAGAGGTGAGGCCCATCCCTACTATTCTGTCTCCCCACAAAGGATGAAATCCCACCATGCCTTTGACCTCCCAGGAATAAAAACCTGTGCACACACACAGGTCTGGAGTTCTGCTGGGTGCCTGTGCCCACAGATGAGTGAAAGCAAGAGGCAAAAAAGAGAATTCAGCAGCCAGCCAGCATGCCAAGCCCAGGGAGGTGTTTGTCCCTGCTGCTGTGGCACTGGCAGGGTGCTGGCTTTCCTCCTGCCCTGTCACCACATGGATTCATTTGGTGTCCCCTGCAGCTGCTGCCTCAGGGCACTGATTGAATGCAGAAGTGCCCAGCAGGCTGTTCCAGGAGCAGCTGCACATGCACTGGTGTGTGGCTGTGCTCACCACCAGTGGCAGGACCTGAGGGGGATCTGTGGGAATTGCTGCTCCTGAGGATGGGATCCCTGCCAGCCCCTCCCTCCATGCTCTGGGGTGTGGGCTGTGGGGTTACTGCCCTGGGCATTGCTGGGGCTGCACAGCTTTGAACCCCATAATTCCCCATTCCACAGCCAGGGCAGCTCCAGGGGCACCCCCAGATTTCCTGGGAAACTCGGGGTGTGAAGGAGCAGGAGGGGAGCTCATCTTCACCTCTGGGCTGCAGCTGCAGAGAGAAGGACCAGAACAAAGGCAATATTCCCTTCTTGGTGCTTGACAGGTCAAACAATTGCTGCCAGAGCTGATCAGGGGATCACTGATCATTGGGACTGTGTGAAAATAAGAGGAAATCAAGAACATCAGAGCTGCAGTCATGTGCTGCCTGGCAAGAGCATCTGATAAGATTTCCTCTAGGTATTTTCTTGTCTGTGTGAAGCTGAAGTGACTCCCCCAGGAGCTGTGAGCCCCAGTGTGTGTGAGGGGTAGGATTTACCATGCCTTACTTTGATACCTTGGCTGGAGCATTCATTCCAGTCCCATGTTTTGCTTGGCTCTGTCCCAGTTAAATAGATTGCAGTGTAATATGCCACTTCCTCCTCTCATTCATCCCACTGCTGAGGAATTAATACAGAATATTTACTTTGGCCAGGAGATTCCATTAAACCTTAGCCTCTGTTTCTTCTAAGCTTGAGAGCTTCAGGCTGGGCCGTGTGGATTTTGGAAGAGGATGACTGATGGGTTTTATCCTTTCAGTTCAGCCCAGTAATGAGGCTGACAGCCCTGCAGGCAGCTCCAGGTCCTGTGCATTAACCCAGCACCATCACTTTCAGTGTTAAACTGCTGACTTCAAGCAATCTGGAGTTTTGACAAGTTCCCCATCCTACTGATGTGGTTTTGCCAGCCAGAAAGAGGATTCTGGCTATTGCTTTTTTGGGCATGTGTAAGTGAGCAGGAGTGTGTGTGTGTGCTGGATGTCTCTGCCCACTCAGACAGCCCCTGAGGGAACAGCAGCTGAGAGATTGCCTTGAGAAAGGAGTGCAGGGTTTGGGTGCTTGGGCAAAATCAACTCAGAAACCTTGATACTCCACTGTGCTTTGGTTGGGCAACTTAAATGACCTTTTGGGAAATATTCAGCTGCCTTTTTTAGAGGGAGGAAAATTGAAGGATAACTTCATTTTGCAGCAAGTGTTCTGGCTGCCTTCTTCACAGCCAGTTATGCACAGGACAATTATTGCTGCTCTTCCTTGTGCTCTGTGAGGCCGAATTTGACACAGCCACTGTAGATTTATTTCATCCTTCTGCCTGTGGCACTTGAAGCCAGCAGGTGCAGCAGACCAGTGCTGGTGTAGGGAGGCTGTGTCAGTGCTTGGGAGAACAAAACTGAACTGACAATGAACTGAGCAAGTTCTGCTTTCCTGGCTGGAATGCCAGGAGAATTACTGCTCCACTTGTGCCAGCCAGAGAGGTGAGGCAGCCTCAGAGAGCTGGGATCCATTTCACTGCATCCTCTCCAGGGCTTTGCTGTCACACCTGCCTGTGACCTCAGGTGGGGAACTGGCAAAGCTGGGACATTGTGTCAAAATTAAACTGGAGTTTCCTTTGTGCTCTTGGCAGTGTTCTATGGGATGGGATTTTGGGCAGGAATTGTTCCCTGGCAGGGTGGGCAGGGCTGGCACAGGGTGCCCAGAGCAGCTGTGGCTGCCCCTGGATCCCTGGCAGTGCCCAAGGCCAGGCTGGACATTCCTGGGACAGTGGGAGGTGTCCCTGCCATGGCAGGGTGGGATGGGATGAGCTTTGAGGTCCCTCCCAACCCAAACCATGGTAGGATTCTGTAGTGCCCTGGAATGGTTCCAGCTCCTGAATGTGCTGCCTGTCCTGCCCTTTATGAGCACAGGAGTGGCCGTGGGCAGCAGTGGGGGCTGTGCTGTGTGCCCAGGTGGGGCAGCCCCTGCTCACAGCCCCTCTCTCTGTTTTAGGCTCTCACAGCGCTGCTCTCTGACGACAGCAAGTTTGGCTTCATTGTAATAGACGGGAGTGGGGCCCTCTTTGGAACTCTGCAAGGAAACACACGGGAAGTGCTGCACAAATTCACTGTGGATCTTCCAAAGAAGCACGGTAACAACTTCCCTGAGTGCAGCAGCCTGGCCTGGCATGGCAGGGTGGAAGTGGGGAGCTTGGCCTCTGGGGGTTTAGCTCTGCTCAAGTCTGTGCTCCCTTGGAATCTGACAGCAAAGCCTCCAGTCTGAGCCTTCTGTCACAATTAATGAATCACACTAATGTGCAGTTCAGCTTAGAAGTGGCACTTTTTATTTCTTGCTGCATTTGACCCTTTACTTGGTTTTGGGACAGTTAGAAGTTAGTGGCACAAGCAGTAATCCCACTCAGAGGGATGTAAGTTTGATGTGCAGGTGTTTTGTGCTCCCCAGAGGAGCAGTGAGCTGCTCTCTGCAGGAACACAGGACCTCGTGGAGCAAGGGAAATTCGAGTTCCACTCTGTGGTGCTGTGTTGTAACCAGCCACTGATGAGTTCGGCAAATTGTCTGCTGGCTACTCCTGGCCTGCTGTCCTTTGTAGAGTGGGATGGGACAAAATGAAATCAAAGCAGTGTCCCCAGTGAGGCTGTGCAGCAGAGACTGCTGGGCTGGGTACAAAGGACATGGCTTCTCCTGAAGGCACAAAAAGAGAGAAGTGCTCAAACGTTCCATTTCTACAGAGCTGTGAGACTTTTTATAGAAAGAGAAAAATCTCCTGGTGGGAACGAGCCCTGTTTATTGTCTGAGTGTCCCATGGCAGCCCCTGCCTGCCTTTGTGACAAACTGAATCCAGGAGGCTGCAGCTGCCCGTGGCTGTTCCTGTGTGGTGCTTAGGGGTGGTGAAAAGAACACAGTAACATACTGCAGGAGAAGACAAGGAAGAAATCCCTTTATTTCAAATCTGGTCCTACCTTTTATAATAGACTTTGTGGGATGTAGCTGTAGGTTAGGGATTTAACCCTGTGGATGCAATGGAAATAAGACACACAGCTACATGGTCCCTCTCAAGATAGGATAGAGACAAGTTTATTCTAAACCACACTGCTTAAGTAGAGCTTTTCACAACTCCAAGGACAGAATACATCGATTGGTCCAGAGAAAGTAACACCTTTTCCCAGGCCTAGACACGTATCTAACAGGTGTCTTATTTGTGTTATTAATTCTTCTCTTCTGTTTACATTAGAGGAAGGCAGCTAGCTTTAGGAAAGAACCCTGGCTAAGCTTGAGAAAGCTGGACTGGAAAAACTCTCTCAAGAGGTTTTTCTGGGCCTATGGTCACAGTAGGACAGAGACAAAGCACTAGCTTCTTGGTCCAGAGAAAGTAACACCTCTTTCCCAGGCTTTGTCACATATCCAGCAGGTGTTTATCTTTGTTTTTAATTCTTTTATGTTTACATGAGAGAAAAGCAGCTAGCTTGGGAAAGAACCCTAGCAGAGCCTGAGAAAGCTGGACTGGAAGAACCCTCATAAGAAGTTTTACAGGCAGCCTTGGCTGTGGTTCTGGGGGGTCACCTGAGTGCTGGCTGGGATGCAGTGTGTCCCCAAGGCTGCCCTCTGGCTCGGTTTGAAAAAACTGGTATTTTCTAAGGAAAGGTGAGAACCCCTTTCCTGAGATGCAGAGTGCATCTTCTAATTATTATAGTTTCGAATCAGAGGCTTTCAGGGAGAAGATATGGGGATAGGAATAACAGTTCTTTACTGATATCTAACAAGGCAAAATAGCAGAAACAACAACAGCTATAAAATTTGACAACAGAACAGAACAGTGTAGCTCAGTTTTAGCTGTTTTTGGCCAAAGCCCCCTCTCCCTCGCTCAGTTACCGGTGCTGTGGGCAGGGCAGGTCCCGTGTAGCTGAAGGGGCTGGGTGATGGTGGCAGCGACCCAGGGGGGAGAGGGATGGAGGAGGGACTCCCCCCTCACGGTGTCGGTCGTGGTGCTCGGCAGAGTGTCCGGAGGTAGGAGGATGAGGTGGGAGAGGAGCAGAGCGGAGTTTGAGGGCAGGGAACGTGGATCTCGGGGCTGGGATGGCAGGGGAGATGCCGGATCAGAGCACGGGCTGTCCTCTCACTCCACGAGCGAAGCGAGACCCCTTTTCCCACCTTTCCTTTTCCCGTGTCCCCCTATCCCCCACCCCACTGCGAGATAAAACCAATCCTACTACCAAGGCGTAGCCCCAAATACTCAGCATAACAATGGGAACAACAACAGAGAAAGCAAAGGGAAGGATTAACCCCCAGCACTGAGCGTGGTTTCCTCCCTCCCCGCAGGCAGGGGGGGTCAGTCTGCGCTGCGCTTCGCCCGCCTGCGCATGGAGAAAAGGCACAACTACGTGCGCAAGGTGGCCGAGACCGCCGTGCAGCTCTTCATCTCCGGGGACAAGGTCAACGTGGCCGGGCTCGTCCTGGCCGGCTCGGCCGACTTCAAAACCGAGCTCAGCCAGTCTGACATGTTTGATCAGGTGAGTGGAGTTGATGAGCTCAGCGCCTGCCCGAGGAGAGCTGGGATAAGGTGGAACTGTGAAGAGGTTTGATCAAAATTGAAGTTGTAATGTCTGCGAAGAAGTGTTCTGTAAGGGCCTGAAATGAGGGGTGTGGGCTCCAGGTGGCTCTGTAAAATGCTGTTCATTGTATCCAGATGTTAGAGGTGGGGGACAAGAGCCCAGCCCACAGCCTGTCAGCCACAGCTGGAGGTTCCTCTGAAGCTTCTCTAATTCTGGTTACAATGCATTATGTGCTTTGCATTGCAGAGCATCTTAAAACATGACAACCAATCAATACTTTACTATAACCTATAGCCCATCCTAACTTCTAACATTACCATATTCATGTTACTATTTTCCAATCACAAATAATTAGTATGTTACACTTGAAGCTAGAAATTGTTTTTCAGTTTTCCTGCAGTGAAAAGTTCTGAGATCTTTTCTCTACTTGTAACATTGGCTTTCTTGTTTGCCTGTGAAAATCTTTTTGCTTGGTAAAAACATCTTTTGTTTGAGGTGGATTTATTCTGTGCTCAAGTCACAGAAAGCCCCTTCCACCTCACTTGCTCTTTGCCTTCCAGTTTAGTTATCCAATACGACTGGCTCAGCAATTCTTTTCTACATAAAAACTTGCTCTCATTTCTATTCCATCTCAGATTCTACATTCCAAGATGTTTCTGTTACACAAACATATCTGTGAGACCTTCCTGTCCAATCCTTCTCCTTCCCAACAGTCTCCCATTCCTAAAACCTCCTGCAAGGAGCTGAGAACTGTTCTTACAACAGGGCTAATAAGAAATCTGTCCTCCCTTGTTTGGAGCTGGTATTCACATTCTTTGTATCCCCAAATTTAAAGCAGAAGCCTTGCTGGAATTAAACTCCAGTAAAATGAATCTGTGTCCCTGTTGCCTGAAAGTTGTGGTTCAGTTGTGAGCATTCAGAGGTTGCTGTCCTCAGGGGAAGTGCAGTGACTCCCCTGGCAGGGTGGGGACTGTCCCAGCCCTGCTCTGCTGTGGATTTTGATGGTTTTGTGTCTCTTCCTTCTCTCCTTCAGCGGTTGCAATCCAAAGTGCTCAAACTAGTTGATATTTCATATGGAGGAGAAAATGGCTTCAATCAAGCAATTGAGTTGTCAACTGAGGTCCTCTCCAATGTGAAATTCATCCAAGAGAAGAAGCTAATAGGTGAGTGGTGCACAGCAGCCTCTCCTGAGCCAGGTGTGTGGCACTGAGTGAGCAGCTCCTGCTCTGCCCTGCTGGCAGTGCCCTTGTGCTGCCCCAGCCCTGCCACAGTGGCTCAGCAAAGCCAGACACTGACACTGCCAAACTGAGACACACTCAGACACATCCCAGGAACACTGAGACACACCCAGACACATCCCAGGAACACTGAGACACACCCACACATATCCCAGCACACTCAGGGACACCCAGGCACACCTGGACACACTCAGGTACACCCAGACACACCTGGGCACACCCAAACACCCTCAGGCACACTCCTGCACACAGAGTGGCACTTGCAGTGCTCTTTTTTTCCACCTGCACACCTGAGTTGCTGCTATGGCAGGGATTGGGTTTTTTTTCCCCACCAGATTTCCTGGACCTTGTTTATCCTTCCTCAGAGCTCCCTTTAGTTCCTCCTTTGCTGGCAGCCTCCTGTGGCAGTTCCTTGTGTTCCCTGCAGTTTTTTGAAGTGTGTGCTGTGCTGAGTGCTCATGGCAGGCTCTGTGTGCCCTGCAGGACGATACTTTGATGAGATCAGCCAGGACACAGGGAAGTACTGCTTTGGTGTGGAAGATACACTAAAAGCTCTGGAAATGGGAGCAGTAGAGATCCTGATAGTGTATGAGAACCTGGATATCATGAGATACGTCCTGCACTGCCAAGGCACAGAGGGTACGTGGGGTCTGGGGCTCTCAGGGTTTAATATCTGGGGTGGGTTTGCTGGAGGAGCTCCTTGAGCACATTTCATCACAAGGTGTCCTGGTTTAGGGCAAATTTTGGGAGGAAACTTTCAAAGGGGTCCCTCTAGAAAGCAAATTCAAGTCCCTCCCCCTACTGGTTTGGGAAAAGATTTCCTTGGAGAAAACCCTTCCTCCTGCTGGTTTATCCAAGATTTCCTTGGAGAAGAGGATTTGTTGTGCAGGTCTGTGCAGCTGCCCAGCCCCTGGGGGGGAAAGGCTGGAAGAAGCAGGGAATTGCAGTGCCAGGGGGGCTCTTGCTCACAGGCCCAGCCTGGAGCCTCCTTTCAGCTTTGTGAGTGTGGGACCAGAGGGGAGACTGAGGTGACCTTGTGGCCACAAACACAATTCCTGTGCCTGCAGCAGGACCTGCCCCTGTGTGCTGGCTCTGCAGCTGCTCTCTGCTCTGTGTGGGGTTGCTCACAGAGCTTCAGAGAGGAAGGCAGGCAGTGGCACTGCCCAGACCCTCTGGCTGTGGTTGCTGGCTGTGCTCAGTCTCCTGCTGTCTTTAAACTGCATCTTGCAGCCTTACCCAAATTAATATTATCATTTTTTTCTCCCTTCTCAGAGGAGAAGATCCTGTATTTGACACCAGAGCAAGAGAAGGACAAATCCCACTTCACAGACAAGGAGGTATTTCAGCTTTGGGCCTCTGGGTTTGTTCTCAGTGTGTGGGTGCAGAGCTCTGGAACCTGGGCTAAGTTTGTCCCTGTGCTCTCAGTGACACCTCAGGGCAGGGACCTGTGGCTCTGGCTGTGGATCCTCACCTGCTTTTCTCCACTCTTCCCTGCTGCCAGTGCCAAGGCTGTGGAAATGGGCAGTGTGGGATCTTTGGCCACCACCTACAAGGGTTTGGTGGCCACCCTGCAGGCAAGGCCCCAGAGCTTTGCCTCCTGCTTGTGGGGCCCTGATTTGGTTGTGCAGAGCCACTGTGAGGTCAGGAACCATGACCTGGCTCAGGTGCCAAGGGAGTTTCTGCTTTGGGGTCTCTCTGACACGTGGAACTGTCATTTCCTGCCTGTGCAGGTCAAACTGCCCTCATGGACCAGGGCTCTGTGTCACTCTGCAGAATAAACTGGGAATAAAGTGTTCCTTGCCAAAGGAGAGGGAATTTGTCCCACCTGGGTTGTGCCAGGGGCTTTTTCCAGCTGTTCTCCCCCTGGAGGGAGGACTGCCAGGCCCTGCTGTGCTCAGGGTTTGCAGTGTTACCTGCAGTGAGGTGTTGCTATTTCACAATAATCACTGCACTTAGATGAAAGGGGCTGGAATCTGTGCAGGGGGCACAGCAGGTCTCAATGAGCAGTGAAACTGAGCTGTAACAGAAGAATCAAAGCAGTTTTTCTCCTGCTTCTGCACTAAATTTTATATTAGAGGCCCAAAGCACAGTCAGGGATGAATTTGGTAGCACCAGGAGCTGGTGGTTGTGCCTTCCCCCAGGAATGTCCCTCTGGAGCATGAGGGCTGCTGGCCCTGCTAGGACTGACAAAGCCATGGAGCCAACTCTGGGAGGGAATTTTCTCAGTTCTGAACACCCAGTGACTGTAACAAGTTTTTATTATTTATTTCTCCCCTCCAATGTTTCCACAGACTGGGCAGGAACATGAACTCATAGAAAGTATGCCCCTCCTGGAGTGGTTTGCAAACAACTACAAGAAATTTGGAGCAACATTGGAAATTGTTACAGACAAATCACAAGAAGGATCCCAATTTGTGAAAGGATTTGGAGGAATTGGAGGTAAACTGCAAGAGGGAGCTGGGTTTGTCTTGTTTAGTGGTTGGTTTGATAATCTGGTGCCAACACCAGATTAATCTTATTCCTGTCAGTCATGAAACCAGTCCAAGGAGCATCCCCTGGGTGGATTCATTCCCTGTCACTTCCAGCTTCCTCCTCAGTCCCTGTGTCCTCTGGAGGGCTCAGGGCTGTCCCCTGTGCAGCTGCTGGGGCTCAGCAGGGTCCTGAGCTGCCTGGCCCTGTCAGCACAGGCCCTTGGAGGCAGCCCCTGCCCTGCCCAGGGGGCTCTGACACCCCCAGCCCTGCTCCCAAAGCACTTGGAGCTGTTGCTCATCTCTCAGAGCCTCCCTGGACTTTGCTCCCTGATCTTCTGCTTCTTTCCTAAACACATTTTAGTATTTTTAGTCCCTCCTGTGGAACAGTGAGGCCTGGGGAAGCCAGTCCTGCTCTGGAGCTCCCTGAGCATCAGCCACAGCTGGCAGAGGTGCAGGTGGTTCCTGTGCCAGTCTGGCAAATCCTGGGCAGGTGGAGCCACCCCAGTGCCAGGCTCCATGTCCTGGGCAGGGATTCCAGGACAAAGCTGTGCTCAGCTTTGATGGGTGCATTGTAAAGAGGAATTTCTTGTGCCCAGAGAACACCAGTCAGGAGGAAAGAACCTTGGATTGTTTGGCTCCAGAAGGAGCAGTAGGTTTCTAAGTTTTCAGGGTTTGTAGTTCCAGGAGTTTCATTTCCTGCCAGATCCAGGCTCTTTGCATGCTGGGATCCTCTTTGCTCCCATGCCCTGTAGGCTTGAAAGGAAATGTCCTTGGAAATCTCCTTCACCTCAGAAAACAATCCCAGGGATACAGAATTTCCAGAGCCCTGCCTTGGTGTTTGGGGTGGGAAGGGGAAAACAGCCATGAAACCCTGCTTTGTAAAAGTGGCTGCAGTGCCAGCTGCCCTCTGGATTCACTGCCAGGCCTGGGTCTGAGCACTGCCACTGGCACCAGTGCTGCCAGAGCAGGCTGGGCAGGTGGGAGCTGCTTCCTGTGGCACTGAACTCATTCCCTGTGACATTTCCCAGTGCAGCTGCCTGCCAGCCCCAGCTGGCTGTGCCTGGGAGCTCTGGAGCAGGGCTGGGGTCCTGGGGAGGCTAAAAACTCTTTCTTTGGCCATGTCTGGGGTGCTGGGGAAGTTCAAGGCTCTTTCTTTGGCCTGTCTGGGGTGCTGGGGAAGTTCAAGGCTCTTTCTTTGGCCATGTCTGGGGTGCTGGGGAAGTTCAAGGCTCTTTCTTTGGCAGGTATCTTGCGGTACCGGGTGGATTTCCAGGGCATGGAATACCAAGGAGGAGACGATGAATTTTTTGACCTTGATGACTACTAGGTAGTCGAGCTGGGTCTGGCAACACGTGCCTCGCCCCTCCAGCATCCAACCCAAGGAGCAAACTCATGGTGGAAAACACAACAGATCCCTGCCTTAGAATTGGAACATTTCCAGAACTTGATCCACGAGCATTTGGATTTAAGAAAGCAAAACCCTACACTTTGATTTGTCATAGTGTCAGTACAGCAGCAAACTACTAAGTTCCTATATGCCACTTTGGACTAATTTAAAAAGAATCCCAGTTTTTACTTTTACTCAATGGTGAAATTGGTTGCTCTTGTATTTTATGGAAATGATTTTTTTAACCTTCATGATACATTAACTGCTGTAAACCTCTTCCTTCCAAAATTAATAGAAGTAAGATCCTACTGGTTTGTTTCTTTATACTTTGATTGGAGAAATCAATTGCTGCATTTGGCAGCGTGACCCATTTACATGGCATTCTCAGCTTAGCCTGCAGAAGAAATGGAACGAGGTTGGAGCCATAATTCTCTTCAAAAGCTTGAGGAGGCACTGACCTGAGTGCTGGTTCATTACATGTGGCTTGCAAATTCTGATGGTTTGGGGAGGCTCACCAGCCAAACGTGCTTTAATCTATTTGCAGAAACACTGCTCTTACAAACTAGGAAATGCACTTCATGGATTGCAATGAAAATGCTGCTGGAGTCTTGGGCTTAATTTGGATTGGAGCAGTGCAGCCTTCAGGAATTTATTTTTTTTTCAGTCTTGACAAAAATAAACATGAGATTTCAGTGAAGTAAGGTACACTTGGCTTTTTGTTCCTCAGTAAGTTTTTCTTTTTGCTTTAGGACTGCGTAAGGTTTCCTTGATGATGTGAATTTGAGCCCACAGGTCTTTAATGGAAGTGGGTGTTTGACAGGAATACCGAGTCAGTGGAGGCTGGATTAGTGCTGGGAGTGTGGAGAGTTTGATTCTGATCCGTGGAGCTCTGGCACAGCCCTGGGAGCAGCCAGCTCCCAGCAGTGTCTGTGCTGTGGGGATGTGTCCTTTGGGGGGTAAAGGATCCCCTGTGCCTGATCCCAAACTGCCCAGGGATCCCAGGCCTTGTGTCCTGCCTGCTCCACAGAGCACCCACACACCAGGGAGCTCATCCTTGGCCTGTGGCCTTGGGCTGTCACCAGCCTGCTGTGACACTCTGGGGGTCAGGGGCTGTGCAGGCCAGGGCAGCAGGGACACAGGGACAGCTCCTGTCCCAAAGGAACAGGGACACAAAGGACAGCTCCTGTCCCAGGGGAGCAGGGACACAAAGGACAGCTCCTGTCCCAGGGCAGCAGGGACAGCTCAGGTCCTGTCCCAGGGGAGCAGGGACACAAGGGCAGCTTCTGTCCCAAGGGAACAGTGACACTGCAGGGCTCAGCTCCTGTCCCAAGGGAACAGTGACACTGCAGGGCTCAGCTCAGGTCCTGTCCCAGGGGAACAGTGACAGCTCAGCTCCTGTCCCAAGGGAACAGTGACACTGCAGGGCTCAGCTCAGCTCCTGTCCCAGGGGAACAGTGACACTGCAGGGCTCAGTTCCTGTCCCAAGGGAACAGTGACAGCTCAGGTCCTGTCCCAAGGGAACAGTGACACTGCAGGGCTCAGATCCTGTCCCAAAGGAACAGTGACACTGCAGGGCTCAGCTCAGTTCCTGTCCCAGGGGAACAGGGACACTGCAGGGCTCAGCTCCTGTCCCAGGGGAACAGTGACAGCTCAGCTCCTGTCCCAAGGGAACAGTGACACTGCAGGGCTCAGCTCAGTTCCTGTCCCAGGGGAATAGTGACACTGCAGGGCTCAGCTCAGCTCCTGCTCCCTCCCTGGGGGCTCTCCCGGTGCTTCCCTCAGGAGCAGCTCCTGTTCCAGCTGCAAACCTTTGCCTCTTTTCCTGGTTCACTTGAACAGAGAGAGCTTCTCTTCAAATTTCTGCCATGCTGTTGTTTGAGGTCCAAAATTCCTGTCCTTGTGAGCAATACCTTTTGTCCCCTGGTCCCTGACCTGGCCAGCAGCTCTGCTGCCATCCTCACATCCGAGCTGGAATCTCCCCCTGGAGCTGGGGCTGGGTCACAGCCCTGGCCCTCACAGCAGTATGTTCTGGATTTTGCCATTGTAAATGGGTCTAATGTGACATGACAAGACCACAAAAATTGGATGTAAATTTACATTTTTGAATATACTGCTTGTTGTTTCACATGATACATTAGGGTATGCAGCTCCTTTTTGTAGTTTTTATTTTTACTATTTAAGTTTGGAAATGATGCCAAATTTTTGTATTTCTTTAATCAATGTGTTCTCTTCAGTGATATATATTGCATTATATATTGATGTGTATATCAATATATACTGATATGTATTACACTTACACATGCAAACACACTCAGTGGGGTGGGAGATCCTAGCCTTTGCATACTATATAGCCTCTGCAGAGAGATCCCAAGCAGTGATATCTTGGTGTTGTGATGTACAGAAATGGAGAAGAGTATTAAACCATATTTAAGAATATAGTACAGACTCCTGGTTTATTTTCTCTAGTCCAGGAAATTCCTGCTTTTTGCTCTCAGCTCCGTGCCAGCTTCAGAGCTGGAGGTCGGAGGCAGCTCTTTCACAGCTCAGTTTGTGTTTCTGGATCTTTCCCCCTGTGCTGAGGCCCCTGAGGGCTGTGCCCGGTTCTGGCCCCTCAGCAAGGACAGCGAGGGGCTGGGATGTGTCCAGGGCAGGGAATGGGGCTGGAGCCCCAGGAGAGGCTGAGGGAGCTGGGAAGGGGCTGGAGAATTCCTGAGGGAGCTGGGAAGGGGCTCAGCCTGGAGAAAAGGAGGCTCAGGGGGGCCCTTGTGGCTCTGCACAACTCCCTGACAGGAGGGGACAGCCGGGGGGATTTGGGATCTGGGAACAGGGACAGGAGGAGAGGGAACGGCCTCAGGCTGGGCCAGGGAAGCTCAGGGTGGATTTTAGGGAAAATTTCCCCATGGAAAGGGTGGTCAGGGATTGGAAGTGCCCAGGGAGGGTTGGATCCCCATCCCTGGAGGTGTCACCTGGAGGTGGCACCGAGTGCTCTGGGGACAAGGTGGGGATGGGCACAGCTGGGACTCCATGGGCTGGGAGGGATTTTCCAATCTCAGTGATTCCATGATTCTGTGTCTCTCCAGCACACTCAGTTGCTCCTTGAAGCTGGAGCTTAAAGCTGGACTTAAAACTGAGAAGGAGGGAGAAATCCAGGAAAGATTCCAAAGGCCAAGGGCAGGTGCTCAGAGTGTTACCTGGGGTACCTGAACACCTGAGGCAGAGCAAGGACAGCCTGCAGCACCCTGCCCTTGACATCCCCATCCCAGAGCCCCAGGGAGTTTTTTTAGAAAGCTTTTTAAGAAATGTCTTCCTGCTCTGCCTCTTGGGGCCAGTTCAACCCATTCAGAAATGTCCTGGCTCCCTGGGCTGCCCTGAGCTGTGGCTTCTCCTGTGGCCAACCCAGGAGTGTCCCTGGCCGGCCCCCAGCTGGGCAGGCAGTTTGGGAGGGACATCATTGCTCTCAGGCCTTTTAAAGGATGTTTTCAATGCCCTCAGCAGGTGTTGCTGGGCTGAGATTCCCTGAGCCTCCACCTTCCAGGGGAGCAGCAGGATCTGGGTGTGAGGCTCTTGGCCCCTGGCTGTCACACTCGGGCTTGTGCAGTTATTGCTGGCTGAGATTTCCACGTTTGTGCTCTGCCTCACACAATCTGCTCTCAGCTGTGGCAGGAGGGACAGCCTGGCTTGTTCTCCCTTCTCTGGATTCCCAAATTTTGGACATGGGAGGTTTCTGCTGGAGGAGACATGAAAATGATGCACAAATCTCACACTGTCTGTGACCCAGGTACACAAAAGTGATGTTGTTCAGCTCGTGGTGTAGGTAAAGGCATCGAGCTGAGCTCAGCACTAAATTAAAAATACAAAAATGATCCCTTAAGTTGGTGCAATCAGGGGAAGCTGCTCCTGCAGTCTCCCCACTTGGTGCAGCCAGGCACGTGGGTGTGCATTGTTTAATAAAATCCCAAATATTTCTCAGCTGACCCTTTACTGGCAGCACCAAGCCTGGTTTCTGCTTTCCAGCTGTGCATTCCAAGAGGAAGCAGGAGCAGCGAGGCCTGGCTGCTGTGGGGGATGCCCAGAGCTCTCCTCTGCTGTCACAGCCGTGCTTGGGAGCTGCTCTTTCTTTCCTCTGCCCTTTCCTTCCTCTGCCCTTTCCTTCCTCTTCTCTTTCCTTCCTCTGCTTTTTCCTTCCTCTGCCCTTTCCTTCCTCATGGATCCTGGCTGGTTCCTGGCCCTTCCCCTGCACTGTCAATGAGAGCACAGCTGCCCTGGGTGTGCTGGGTGCCCCTGGCATCTGGAACTCTCCCAGCAGCATCCATGGAAGGATGAGGCCCCTGGAGAGGGACGTGGTGTGATTTTCCTTCCTTTCAGCTGCCAGGATCAGGTCACTGGGTCCCTTTCACCCTTCAGAAAGCAGCTCTGCTTTTGTTCCAGGTGCACTGGGGTTGCTCTGTATCCACAAGTGTCTTTTTTCACACCGAATATTGCAGAGCATCAGGTGGGTTCTCCCTGCCCTCTAAAGGTGGGCATCACCTGGCAGGTTCCCATCCAGGAGCCTCCAGCACATGGCATTGCTGCTGGGATTGGGAAGGGATTTCAGTGTTTGGGCACTTCCAGCAGGTTTGGAAGCTGGGCAGGATGGGTGGCTTTCTGCTGGGGAATAATTATTTCCCCAGAAGAGATCCAATCTTGATTATCTGGAAGTGAGAGAAAAGAGTCACTTCCAGGATGTCACATGGAGCTGTTCCTGTGTGTGCTGGGGAGGCTCAGAGTCCCCATCCCTGTGTGCACAGGGTTTGGATGGGGGCTGGAGGCTCCTTGTCCTGCATCATCAGCTCCTTGTGGAGCCTGAAGGGATTTTCCCTTGTGCCAAAAGCTTCAGCTCCTCTGAAAGCACCGGCTGTGTGTGCCCCCCCCTCGGGAATAGCTGAAATTTGGGGTGAGGCCACCCCTCTCCCTCAGCATTCCCCACTCTGTTTCCAGCAGCTCAGATATTCTGATAATGCTCTGCTAAACCTCCTTTTTGTCTGGCTGTAATTAAAGCCAGAATTTGCCCTTTCTGAGTTGTTATTTCGGGAGCTGGAGCTCGGCCTGTGCCGTTGTCACTCGTGGGTTACAAATGCCATTGTCCCGCCCGGCCGGGGCGCTGGAGGCAGCTCTGGAATTTCACTGAGCTATTTTTAGTCCCTGGTGAAAAATTGCACTTCCAACACTTTTGAATCGCTGTCGGTGCTGAAATAAATCAAAGGGCAGGTCCTGGCTGCTGCAAGGAGTGAGATGAGGAGGTGACCTGGAGCTGCTGCAGGGCTGAGCTGGCAATGGGTGAGGTGGGAGAGCCCTGCCCGGGCTGGGGGGTCACATATGGCTGTCCTGCCACTGCTGTGTCACTGCTGTGCCACTGTCCTGTCACTGCCCTGTCACTGCTGTGCCCCTGCCCTGTCACTGCTGTGTCACAGCCCCCCGTCTGTCCCCTCTGTGCAGGTGTCCCATGGTCACTGCTATGTGGGCTGGCTCTGGGCTCCTCGCTCATCTCACTGAGCCCCTTTTTGGGGTCAGTTGTCCCCCGTTTCTGTCCCCAGGTGTCCCCATTGGCTGTGCCCTGTGTGCAGCTCTGCCCTGGTGGCAGCTCTTGGAGAGCTGGGATGGAGGCAGGAGCTGCTGAAGGATCTCTGTGACTCCAGGTGAGTGACTGTCCCTTGTGTGGGGCTGTCCCCTTCCACCCCAGGAACCTCCAGAGACAAAAGCTGTTGCTCACCCCTAGTTTCTCCTTTCCAGTGCCAGGGCAGGAGTTTCCTGAGAAGCTGCTTCACCTGTTTGGCCACCAGGTTGCCACCCTGGCACAAACCCTTCCTCCCTGGCTAAGGGATCCTCACAGCTGAGCTTCCCTGCCTGGCTGCTTTGCTGTTTTGATGCTTTGCTGCCCTGCCCTCGGACTCCAGGACTTGCTTGGGGTGGGGAACCCTGAGATCCTTGGCCGAGGCTGCCAGGATGTCCAGGGGCCCCCGAGCTGCTGTGTCCCCACAGCCTGTGGGGGTACGAGGGGCAGTGGCTCTGGCAGGACCCTGGTGCTGTGGGGAACCTTGGCAGCTCCAGCACAGCCCAGTGTGGGAGGGTGTGAGGAGAAACAGTTCAGCATTATCCTGAAGGGATTTAGTGAGACAAAACCAAACGGTGTCACCCCCAAAATCCTGCCCAGGTGGTGCCAGGGCACAGACACAGCCAGAGCCTGTGTGGGAACAGAGGTGGGGAGGAGCAGGGAGCAAATCCTTCCCTGGGACACTGCAGGGACAGAAACCTTGGGCTGAAGTGATGAGTTCAGTGGTCAGCACAGGGGGATGGGGGTTTCCAGGATTTTCTGAGCACAGAATTTATTTTGCTTGGATACAGCAAGGCTGAGGTGACCCTCAGGGAATCCCTGCCCTGGTGCTCAGCACGGAGACATCTCCAGGTCCGGGTCGGTGAGACTTTCCCTTCCACTTCCCCCCCATCCTCATCCTCACAGGAAAACTGGCAGAGCAAGTTCTCTTGGACTGGAGCTGTCCCACCGGGGCCTCATTAGCACTAATTAGCAGCTGTGTCCCCACGTGGCTGCTGTGCAGATGTGTGACACATCTGTCACACAGCCGGAGCCACTGGCACAGCCCTGGCTGAGCAGGGCACACCCAGAGACTGCTCCTCAAATCCCTGCAGCCAGGTATGCTCGGGAATATTGTCCTTGAATCAGGGAATCATTGAGGGGGGAAAAACCCTCCAAGATCGAGTCCCAGCTGTGCCCCATCCCCACCTTGTCCCCAGAGCACTCAGTGCCACCTCCAGGTGACACCTCCAGGGATGGGGATCCAACCCTCCCTGGGCACTTCCAATCCCTGCCCACCCTTTCCATGGGGAAATTTTCCCTAAAATCCACCCTGAGCTCCCCTGGCCCAGCCTGAGGCCGTTCCCTCTCCTCCTGTCCCTGTTCCCTGTTCCCAGATCCCAAATCCCCCCGGCTGTCCCCTCCTGTCAGGGAGTTGTGCAGAGCCACAAGGGCCCCCCTGAGCCTCCTTTTCTCCAGGCTGAGCCCCTTCCCAGATCCCTCAGGGATTCTCCAGCCCCTTCCCAGCTCCCTCAGGGATTCTCCAGCCCCTTCCCAGCTCCCTCAGGAATTCTCCAGCCCCTTCCCAGCTCCCTCAGGGATTCTCCAGCCCCTTCCCAGATCCCTCAGGGATTCTCCAGCCCCTCCTCCTAGCATTGACTCTTTCCCAGGGAGTTTCTATCTCGGAATAAATTTATCAAAACCTGTTTTTTCATCTTATTATGCCTTGGACACGTTGCTGAGTCTTCATGAGGTCTTAAGTCGTGAGTTGGTCAGAAGCAATTTTAATTTACAGGTACAGGGATTGACATCCCCACTCTTGCTTTCCTTGGTGTTCCACACTAAAGGTAAAACATTTGATGTTTTTATAATGCTTTCCTTAATTAATATCTATGTTTTTCTGTCTCTCACATAATAGGAATTACTTTTACCACACCATTAAGAGCTGATTACAGGAACTCCAATTCCATCTCACTCGTGCCAGAGTGAGACCCATCCCGATGTGCAACATCCATTGCTGTGGTGCAGGAACCCTTGGATGGCAACACTGATTTACCCTTTGTCCAAATTAATGGAAGATATTCCCCCCTTTTTTCTCTTTTTCATTTTCTCCTCGTTTCCTCTGCCCTGGGAATCCTTCCCATGCTCAGAACTCCAGGCTGTGCTGTGGAAAGCTCCAGGAGCATTGTGCTGTCAGCAAATCCCTGCCCTGGGTATATTTAGACTGAGACATGCTGATTTTTAGCTTTGGTGTCCCAAACAAATCTCTGCTGCCTTGGTTGATGTCCAGAGCCAAGGGCTGATCCAGGGACAGCAGAACAGAGCTGGATTTTGTCCCACCCTCCTCAGTGACAGCTCTGTGAAGGGGGCTTGGGGGCTGTGATGGGAGCTGGGGAGGCTCCAGCTCAGGTTTGGCAGGAAAAGGATGGATTTCCCATGGCAGTGGGGTGCCAGGGTGAGGGGCAGTGCCAGTGTGGGCACCCCTGTGTGGGTCTGGGTTTGTGGCCCCACTCAGAGGGACTTTGGGGCAGTGGCATCTTTGGGTTTGTCTTTGTCTCCAGGAATGGAAATGGGGCAGCTTTTGGGGCACATCAAATTGTCACCCCCAGGCTGTGAGCAGCAGCAGGGGTTTGGTGGGGAGGGACACTTTCAGCTCTTGCTTTACCTTCTAAATGCTCTGTCCAGACCTCATGGTAAGTATTGTTCTAAGTGATGTGGAGTGGATGAAGGACATTTCTGCTGACACCAGTGTCCTGTGGGGCAGGTGAGCTGTCACTAAAAAAGGACTTTGCACCATTTCCATTTTTTCATCCTTCATCTCTTCACCATTTGGCAGAGATTTGAAAAAGTAACAGAAAAAAAATGCTTAGCAGGAAGCTCTGGGTCCATTTTCATGGCAAGCCCAGTGCTGTGCTGTCACACCAGGCTGCCCAGGGCAGTTTTGATCCCAACTCCCAGTGCCTACAGCTGCAGTTGGTCCCTGCTGTGTGCTCAGAGGGCAGCCTGAGTGTCCTTGGTCCCCAAAGCAGCCCAGCTCTGGATGGCTCCTGGATTCTCCGTGGCTGCTGTGGCACTGGCACAGTTTGCCAGCAGGATCCAGACCCTAAAGGCTGAAAAAGCTGCTCTTGTCCAAGGGTAGAGATCAGGTGCATGGAAATGTCCAGTGGTGCCAGCAAGACCAGGCCTATGGCACAGATTACCATTTATTAAATAGAATTGTTTATAAGTAAACATGCAGGGCCATCTCATGTATAACGAAATCCCAGACTGGTTTGGGCTGGAAGGGACATTAAAGCCCATCCAGTGCCACCCCTTCAGGCAGGGACACCTCCCACTGTCCCAGCTGCTCCCAGCCCCAATGGGCACTGCCAGGGCTCCGGGGGCAGCCCCAGCTGCTCTGGGCACCCGAGCCAGGCCACGGGGGAGCCTCAAAGGCGCTTTCCAAGCTTTCGATCCGCGGGTGTCCAGCACCAAACCCGGCCTCGGCCTCGGCCCTTCCCGCACGGTTCTGCCCCGGGAGCTTCCACCACCCCACCGAGGCGCTCGCTGTCGCACCGGATCCGGATCCCGATCCCGATCCCGGTCCCGGTCCCGATCCCCGTCCCGGTCCCGGTCCCATTCTCTATTCCCATTCTCTATTCCCATTCTCTATTCCCATTCCCGTTCCCGTGTGGGGCCCCTCCCCACGCCCCATCACGGGTCTCGCGCCGCTCCCGGCATCCCCCGCGCGCCGCCCGCGCCCAATGGGCAGCGTGGGGCTCCCTTGGGGGCGGGGCCAGGGGCTCCGGGGCCACGCCCCTTCCGCGCGCGCTCCGTGACGTCGCGGCGGGCGCAGCGCGCGTGCGTTTGCGCGTGCGCGCGGCGGGGGCGGGCGGGCCGCGGCGGGGCCTGGCGGGCGCGGGGCGGCGGCGGCGGCGGCGGCGGCGGGGCCGGGCCGGGGCCGGGCCGGGCGGGCGGAGCGGAGCAGGGCGGCCGCCGCGATGGAGCCCGACTCGGTCATCGAGGACAAGACCATCGAGCTCATGGTGAGTGACCCCCGGCCCCCGCGCACACCGTCCCGCCCCTCCCGGCGCCCCGGCTCAGGCCCCGCCGGCGTGCCCGGCCCGCGGGCTCCGGCGCCGCTCCCGCCGCAGGCTCCGAGCCGAGCCCGCGCTGCCCCGGCCCGGCAGCGCTGCCCCCGCGGGGCCATCCGCTCCCTCCCGCCTCCGCCGCCGCCCCGCGGCCCGCCCGGGGCGCCACGAGCGCCTCCGTTTCATTGAAAATAAATAAATAACAACAATGAAACCTCGCGGCAGCTGAACCGAAAGCGAAACGGCCCGGGCGGGGGGGTCCGGATCCAGCCCCTCCCCGTTCCCCCGGGGCCGGATCGGGCCCCGCCGCTCGGGGCTCCGGGGCAGCGCCGGTGCTGCAGCTCCGCACACGCGGAATTACCTAACGAGACCTAATTGCTGTATTGGTTAGACCCCTAATTAGCGCTTACGCCGCTAAATTCGCGGTAGTGGAGAGGCAGCCAGGTGGGAGCAGTAGAAAGAGCTGTTGGTTTTTTGTTTTTTTTTTTTTATATAAGCAAATTAGGTCTCTATAAGCAAATATCAGAGGCCCCTCGTTTTACTGCCTTTGGGCACGAATAAATTAAATTAGGAGCTGAGAGAGATTAGTAATCGGTAAATATCTTCTAATTTATTTGTTATAAGCATAATTGCGCTTTCTTCTAAGCCTAATTTGCTCTCACGTACGAAATTTCACTCAGTTCTCCAGAACTGATGGCCAAAATGCAAATAATTTTCCCTTTAAGGTACTGTGAAAGTGAGCTGGGTTCAGTGGAGACATAAATGGGTTTTTTAGCCAGTGGAGTTGTTGCTGAGCTACCTGATCCAGAAAATATGAAACTTCCTTTTAATGTGCCATCTGGTCTCGAAAAGCAGAAATAGAATGAAAAAGAGAAAGGGGAAACTTACAAAGCCTTTGTGTACCTTTCATGAATTGTACTGATCACTGGGGGCAGGGGCTTAAAACCCTTCCTGTGACCTCGCACTTGTCCTGGGGGACATCAGAGCCATCAGTGCCCTGAGCAGGGGGACAAAGCTGGGCCAGCCCTGTGGATCCTGCTCAGGACCAGCTGCCCAGAGATCCCTCCGAAATTCCCGAGGTGGGAAATGTGCTCTGGTGGCTCCTTCCCTCCTGGAACAGTCCCCAACACACTCCTCAGCTTTGGGTTCTGGGAGGTGCTCAAATAGCACTTGGAGCTGGAAGGTTTGGCTCCCTGAACTTTGAGAAACCCCCACTTTTTTGTGTTTTTTTCCAGTGCTCTCCCATTTTAGCATCTCCTCTTTGTGGCTAGGTTGTATCAGGAGGAAGCAAATGGGATTCTGCTGGTGAGTGCTGTATCCTGCACTTGCTGGAGCTGGGAAATGTGCTAATCCATGCAAATATCAGTGGGGTTAGTAGGAGTTTTAGTATGTAGTAGGAGGTTTTAGAAATACACTCTTCTCTCTTTCACAAGAAACGGGTAAATATAAAAATCGAATAAGATGAACAATTAATTCTGTAGTTTCCAAGAGAAAATGGTGTTCTGTACAATGTAGTTGAATTGAATGTTAACCTCAGTGGAGGCTTGCACAGGATCACTTGTGTTTGGAGATGTTTCCCTAAAATCATTGAAGATCATTGCTGAGTGCAGACGTGGAGGTTTTGCCTTCTGGTGTGGTGCAGAAGGGAAGATTCTCCAGGAGATTTGTTTGAATCCACAGGGCAGGAGCTGTTGGGGATTTCTGTGTGACCTGGCAATGTGGGAGCCAGTGCTGTGGGAACCATCCCAAACCTGGCAGACTTGGGGGGATCCTGCTCTCTGTAAGAGTGTTCCACATTCCTGTGAGCAGATATTTAATCTTTCATCAGGGAGATGGAGTTTGGTGAACTTCTGCTCAGTCTCTCCAGTGCCAGGGATGAATCTGTAGTAAATACAGGAGGGAATGTGTGATGTGAAAGTTCTGAGGAGCAAATACAGTGTAATTCTGGGAGGTTGATAAACAAGAGGAAATGTGTCAACATGTTAATTACATGTAAGTTTCAGAACTGTGCTTTCCATTGATAGATCATTTGCATTTATTTAAAGGAAAATCACTCATGCAAATAATACTGCTCTATTTTTAAGGCTGGAATCTCAGAGAAACATTTGAAGGTTTCAGAGTGACAACTTTGGTTTGCTGTGTGAAGTGTCAGTGAGTGTTCCCAAGCCCTGTGTCCCTCAGGACCAGCTGCAGGGTTCCTGTGCTGCTCTCATTCCCAGGGGGATGAGCCTTGGGTGATGCCATTCCATGTGCAGGTGGTGCCCACTGCAGGGGTCAGACACCCCCGGGGTGAACTGGGACTCCCTGGGATGCCCAGGCTGAGGCTCCTGGCTCAGGGGAGTGCTGGGTGTGAGCATGGGCACTGAGCAAGTAATCCAGAACAGATGGAGGCCAGCCTCAGTCACTGAAAGGGCTCTTTCTGCCCCTGGTTTTGTTTTTCTCAGTGAAATTAGATAATTGTGACCTTTTTGCTCTTTTAAAGAACCAACAGCAATGCTTTGTGATAAAAGTTTTGTTACCTGCAGATCTGAGTTGTGTATAAAATCTGTGCTCAGTTGCCTCAGCCCTGTGATTTGCTTTTTCTTTCAATACCTGCTAAAAGCCTCGTGTTCTTCATTTTCCCAGGAAGCTTCCCATAATTGTTCTTTATTGTTACCAGCAGCTTTCCCAGTGGGTGGGTTGGCTGCTCAGGTTGTACTGAGGTGGTTGTTACAGAATACATCAGGGTGGTGAGTAGTTTGGGGGGCTTTTTATACATTGATGGGGTGAACTGCGTGCAGCAGGAGATGTGGACGGCAAAACAAAATAAATCTGCTGCTCCCAGGCCCCTGCAGCCACCCATGGGAGATGGCTCCTGAGCCAGAATCCAGCTGTGGGGAAATTGTCCCCCTCACTGAGCTTATGACCCTCGTGTTTAACTGCAGCCTTGCTGCCCGAGCTGCTCTCCAAACACGGGGCCCTGTGCTGGCAGGTTCAATTCTGCACTCACTGCTCTGTGGTAGGAGCATGAAAAGGTTTGGGAAAGGCCATGTCTGGGAATAAAATGGGCAAGCACTTGTCCACACTGCTATCATTTGTATCTTGAAGTTATATATATATATAGAAATAATATTCCTAGCACACGGCCTGCAGTGTCTAGAATGCCTTTCTCTGGCTCTCATTAAAGCATCCAGTGTTTAAGTACCTCAGTAAATAATAAATGAAGAATTATAATTTAATATCTTGCCAAAAGTCTTTCTGTTTCTCCTGGCAGGACTTTGATGTGAGGTGGAGGTGTTCAATTCAGAGGTGCCAGTCTGAGAAGGAAATGTTTCACACAGCTCCTGCTGTGAGTCACTCCAGGGCTACCTGAAGTTCCTTGGGTTACTGCAACTGCAGATGGTTGTGCCCCCAAACTATTTAAAACTTAAAGTGCAAAATAAATCCCAGCATTCTGCTTGGGAGCTAAAATACAGCTGCTTTATATATCTATCTATATATATATATATCTCAGTAGGGCTATAGTGCTCTGGCTTTTTTCTTCCCTTAGTCATTGCAAGCCAAGCAGGCAGTTGGATTTGTGGGATTTTTTTCCCCCCACATATTCTTAGAGGAATCCTTCAAAGAGTTGACTTTTGTAGCGACACAGAAGCAGGCAATGATGATCTTTGCAGCTGAAACAAAGGAGGTACTGTTCTAGCTGAACTGGGACTGCTTCTTCATTGAAGCCTGGGAGTAGATGGAGTGTTAGTAAGGCATTTGTAAACCTGTGTGTAACCTAGATGTGCTTTCTTCAGCAGGATAACGATCTGTTTGCTTTGCTGGTGTCTCTTGTTAATCCTCAGCAGCTAAATGAGCAGAGCTGGGGGCTGCTGTTGGACAGTGAAGCATGCAGGGTTTCGTGCACGGGGAAAAGGCAGTGGCTGGAGCAAAGAGCTGAAGGGGTGGTGGTGGGAGGGATGTGAGCAAGGCACAGCCCTGGGGTGAGCCTTGGGGCAGGGGATGTGAGGTGTGTGCTGCTGCCAGGCTCTCCGAGTGACAGTCGTGGTTCAGAGGGTGCCTCACAGGGGAAGGATGCACATCTGAAGAGAAGAGATTGCTGAGACTTTGGCAGTGGTGCAGAAAATGGGAAGGAAGAGCTGAAGAACACGAATTAGAGCAAGGCAACTGCACTCAGAGCCAGAGGAGTGGTGGAAGGAGAGAAGTGGACAAAGAGTGTGCAGAGCTTTGCCTTTTGGGAAGGGTTAGCTGGAGCAATGGCCTGATGGGAGAAATGAGATGGCAGAGGGAAGGAGGCTGCAAAGATGCAGAAGTGTGTAAAGGAAAGTTATCTGAGGTTTGTGGTGATGGTGGCAGCAGCCATCAGTTTATTCACGTGAAGGAAAGCTGCAGATGTGCCAGTTGTGGGGAACTTGTGAAACTAAATTGTTTTGGTTCTTAATAAATTGAAGTTACCAAATCTTGGGGAAGACAGTCCTGATGTTTCACCAGAGACTTTTTAAATCTCATTGGAGACTCAGAGATTTCTCACCTCACGGTGCAGTTACATTTTCCAACATGACAAAGTTCTCCAAGCTCTGCCCCGTGCTGAGCTGGTGAGGTGCAGCAGAGGAAGTTCCCTGCAGCCTGGAACACGTGCAGGGCTCCTCTGGGTGAGTGTGAGCGGGCAGCTTTGGGCTCCGTGGAGTAAATCCCAGTGCAGGTGTCCTGTGGAATGAACCCCTGTCTCTGCAGCAGCTGCTCTGGGTGCAGCTGCCCTGTCTCCGTGCTCTGGGCTTGCTGCTTTGAAGAGCCTGGCTGCCTTTGCTGTGTCCCTCAGGATCCAGAGCTGTGAGCACTGCGAAGATTTGGGTCACTGAGGAGTGTTGTGAGCAGCATCACAGCAAAACAACTGCCTCGTTCCAAGCTGTACCCTCAGAGAGACCTGGGAGTGCTCTTTGAAGGGTGGATGGACCTTTTCATTTCGTGCCAAGTTTTGTGCAGCACCTCTGCTGCCGTTGGTGAGCCTGCCGTGTGTCTGGGTGTGCTGCTTCATTGCCGAGCAGTTTGGAGGTGCTGTGGCATTTCCCTTTGCCTGTCCCTGGGCAGCTCAGGGTGCCTGTGCCGTGTGCTGTGCTCTGGGAGATTGCTGATGGCTCTCCGATGAAATGGATGTTGCAGCAAATGTGCCAATGCGAGAGGAATGATGTGTGGGAGAGAACAAGAGACCGTGCTTGTGAGAGGGCTGCTCCGTGACAAGGAATTTGTTTTGTTGCAGGGCAGAAAATGAATTGAAGGGAAATGGGAATATTGACTGAGTTGTTTAAATTAATGCTGATGGCTAACAAGCTTTTCCTTGCAGCTTTTTCCTTGGGCGACGTCTTCTTTATCGAATGCCACTGTTTATGTTGTTACATAATCTGATTTCGTGGTTTGATTTTTATGGCATCATTATTCACAGAAAATCCACTTTTTCTGGAAAATCCCTTCCTTCCCCAGTTTATTGATGTATTTATGAGCTCAGTGGTGTGACATCTGACAGCCTACTCCGTTTTCCTGTACCACTTCCACACATTTCCCAATGTGAGCAATGCACGACCCAGGGCAGATAATGCAGAAATAACACAATGCCATTGGTGTTTTAACAACGAAAAGCACTGACTCTTGCTGAAAACTTCATTTGCTTCTCATGCAGCCTAAATTAACAAGGGGAACGTTTGAAAGCATGTTGTTTCTTTGGTGCTTTGTTAATCCCCATCCCCGCAGGACTTGCATCCTTGTACTTCCAGCCCAGGAAATGAACAGTTTTGTTTGGGATCAAAGAGTAGTTCAGCTTCCTGGGCCCATTGGGAGGATGAATACAGATGGAAATTTGTAAGATGTAGGTAGGGACCTACTTGCTAGGAATAAGGAGTGATGTGTTTTCTGGGTAAAATGGCAAAAAAAGCTTTTTGGGTCAACTTCAAGATGTTGGCAACACTACAGAATTTTGGTTTGCTCATTGACTTAGAGGAGAAGAGGAGAATCACTATGTATATATAAAAATATATATATCTATATTCAGTGTTGCAAGTTTGCTCCGAGTTTCATTCTGCTGAGGAGTTCTTGAATGTGGAGTTTTGGTACAAAAAAAAAGTTGTGCCAGTGTGCACTGTTTGCCTTTTTGAGAGGTGTGAGGTTGTATTTCAGCATGGTTTGCATGATGTGGCTGTTTTCAAGTCTTTGCAGTGAAGCCAATTTTTGGTTTTCAGACAAAAATGCCTAAAGCTCTTTGAAAATCTATACTCAAATTTGCAAAACTTAGTAAGTTCCAGCTTGGACTTGATAGAGAATCTCGTTGGTAATTCTCTTAGGGCAGGGGAGGACTAGCCAGGGAAACTTGTTATTCAGGCTGTCTCCAGCACACCGGTCCTTCTGGAGACAAAAATCAGACCTGTGCTGTTACACTTGCAAATAATGCTAAGGTTTGGCTTCATGGAGAAGTGCCTCTCCTTCCAGCACCCTGCTGGCTCTGCAGTGACTTAGCAAATCGGTGCATTTATATAATTTGATAGCTGGCTTCTTGCTGAGCTATATTGTACTCTGAAAATTCTGAGTCATATGCCTTGACATCCTAGCACTTTCCTTGGCAGCCTTCAAAATCATGCATTGGACATGGTACTGAGCCTAGAGCACAGCTTTGTCCTTGACATGCTGCCCTGGGACTGACCAGTGCCAGTGGTGGAAAGCAGGAAATGCCCCCACCACGAATGGAGATGCTCCTTTTTTTGGGGAGCTGTGGGACAGTCCTGCTCTCGTGGAGATGGTTTCTTGGCACAGTTTCTCCCTCCTTCTGTGAGCTGCTGGAGCTTGAGGCGTGGGGCACAGCCGTGGAGGTTCAGCTCTCTGGAGGGGCTGCAGAGCACAGGGGGTGGTGATGTGTCCTCTGGGGATGTTTTTGTTCTCACTGCTGCTGGGGGAAGCTCTGGAGGCCACGGCCCAAAGTTTTTGGAGCTCTTGGTGGAAGTTGCACGGTTTGGTGTCTGGGCTGAGCTTTCTGTTGCAGTGGAGTGTGAGTTTTGTGCAGACCCCATGTTCTCTGGGGTGTCACTGTTGCAGCTGCTTTAAAGTAGTCACACTCTGACCGTGCTGCTGGCAGGACTGCCTGAGGCCTTTCATCTCCCTGCTTAGCAAGAGGTGACTGCTCCTTGTCCCAACAGTGCCTTACTCTCCTCTGCTTCGAGATTGTTTTCCAGAGACTCAGCAGCGCTGCCAGTGTACTGAATTCAGTGCTGTTGTTCAGATCAGGAGTGTCTTGACAACTCCATCTTTGTGCTGCAGACGTGTAAGGCAAATGAGGTCATTTTGAGCCTGGAAACAGGGAAATAATCATTGCAGTGAAGTGCTTTAGAGGCTGTTTGTGGCAGACCAGGAGAACTGTGTCGAGCTGTTGTGGAAACCTGCGTTCATGGAGGAGGCCTGCGAGCTGTGAGCTGCTGGTTGAATCTTTAGGACTTGCTTTGTTATTTGCTTTGTAGTTTCTTCTCATCTTCCTTAATCTTAGCAAAGCGAGCTGTGCCCCAAAACACTTGTTTGGGTGAGGCAGGGTAAGGGAAGGAGCAGTCTCTTGTCTGTAAATGCGTTTCTCTGTCTTAGATCCACCAATCCGACGACCCCACTAACGTAGTCGGGCCCGGGCTGGGCAGGTGCCTGGGCTGCCTTGTCTCTAACAGCATTAGCAGTAATTGGGATTTCGTTCAAGAAAGAAGTAGATACACCAAGCTGAAGATGATTGGCTGCTCTCTTTTAACAGACAAGTCTGAGAAGGAAAACCCATTCGAATCCCCTTTCATTCTGGATTGGTGGATCTGAAGCCCAGAAACAAAGTTTCAGGTAAGAAGTCACCCTGTACTCTATCTTGCTGCTTCTGCTTAGATGAGTTTGTCTGCACATTGAGTCTCTGGCTTGAACTGCTTCGTGTCCCCCAAGTGTTAGGGCACAGGGATCAGGCAGCCAGGGCACGGCAGGAAATGCAGCAGCAGTCCTGGAGGGAATTGCCAGGCTGCTGTGGAGCACAGGCCTGGGAACACGAGGAGAGCTCGTGTGTGTGCAGAACGGGCATGGAGCCATTGGCTGCCCCATCCTGCTGCTGCAACGGGAGAGCAGCCTTGCCAGTGACTGCCCTGGGCTCCCCGTGGAGTTCAGGGAGGTGCCAGCTCTGGGTTCTGTCCCTGTCCTCTGATGGGTCCATCAGAACTGGAGAGAACTTCTCTGGTTATTCCTAGGACAGTTTCCTGTAGCTTTTCCTGCTGAAATGCCATTTGAGACTGTGTTGTGGCAGCACTTGGATGGGTGTCCCAAACCCTTCCTGAGCTGTCAGTGTGAAACTCTGGCCCCAGCTGTTTTGGGACAGGTGTAGGGCAGGGGTGGCAGGAGGAGCCTCACAGTGACAGTGGGTTTATTTCACAGTAAGGGAGAGCGATTGTACTTGGAGTCCCATTCCTCTGAGGTTTGGGATGCTTGCAAAAGGATACAACAGGTTATCTTGGAGCTGGGTTTGGAAGGTGTTTGTGTGCCTCAGGAAGGCAAGCTGGGTCCCTGGCTGGCAGGAAAATAAAGTTCTATAAGTTCAGTATCATACCTGGTGTGAGTGGGAGAGCTGCAGGTGCCAGTGCCAGCTTTACTGGAAGTCGGTGCTTTGATGGACTTGCAGCTTATTTCTGAAGTCACTGTGAACCAACGTACCTGGAGTGCTGTATCAGCACTGATGCTCAGCCTTGTGTGTTCTGCTTTGTGGGCAGTTCCTGCAGTGGATGGCCAGGCCTCTGTTTTTAAGCTCCTGTAGCAGAAATTCCTGTAGGTGCTCTTGATCTCATGCATGGTTTTCGTTCTGCGTTTGTTTTGCTGGTGTGGTATTTTGTGCCAAAGTTATATTTGAATTTAATTGATAAGTACTTTTATAATGAATTGCTTGTGCAAAGGGCACTGTTGTTTCCTGGTTTGATTTTTTGAGTAGTTGAATTTTATTTGGTTAGGGTGGAGAAGTCTGTTTTAGTGTGACTCTTTAAAATCAACCAGAGAGAGAATCTAAGGGAAATACTTACTAACCTTAGACTGACACCTTTCTTGCATTCTCATTTAGTATCAGGTTGAATTTGTTCCACACACCCATCAGACTCACTTTGGAGTTAAAACTGTAAAATAACATCTTTCTGTGGAATATTTGCTGTTCAGGGTGTGCCTTTTTCTAAAATGAGAGAACAGGGAGGCAGAAGTGAACTTGGCATCTTTAGTGATGAAAACTGAAAAGAGGAAATAATTTAAAATACACAGAGCAGGGAAAAAAAAGAGGAAGCATAAACGAGTCTTCCTGCTGATCAAGATCCTCAATGTCATTTAATATTGCTTAACTTTTGGAAACATCAGCCAGCCCTAGGAAGGCAGCAGTAGAGCTGAGCAGGTTGGAGGTTTTGTTCTTGCCCGTGTTTTGAATGTTCCATTTCAGAAAGTGCAGAGTGAGGCAGCTCTCAGGGCTGTGTCACAATTCCTGTGTAGCCCTGCCTGGCAATCCTGGCAGCCCAGGCTCCACAGGCATCAGAACCTGGGAGTGCTCTGCCCTGCCTTGGCTCTTGGAGGATTTATTGTTAGCTGAAAACCTCATACAGAGGGGTCTGAGACAGCTTTTAACGTGTTCCACAAGTTTCAGCCACGTTTTTCTCTGTGTTTGACTCCCTGCAAGTTTGTCCTGTGTGATTGGCAGTGCTGGGTCTGTGTTCCCCACTCAGGATTTGCCCTGAGCTGCTGGCTGGGGATGTGTGTGAGTCCCTGTTCTGCTGCAGGAGAGCAGGAAAAAGTGTTTTGCTTTAGAAAAGGCCTTTTAGTGTGACACAGGGGATGTTAGTGCAGAAAGGAGCATCTCACAGCTGTGGGAGCTGGGCTGTATGTACATGAAGGAAGCAAGGGCTAATCTAAATGCTGTGTGTTTTGGAAAATTGAGATGATTTCTGGTAATGTTCAGAGTGACTTATGCAAACATCTTAGGATTTTCTTCCCAGTCCTTTGTATCTTCTTGAAAACGAGCTGCTGCATCTCATGAGTCTTATCCTGATGAATAAATGATAATGGAGTAAGATGGTTATTCTATTCAAAGAAAACATTTAATCTTCTCTCCACTGAACCCATATTCCTTTTGTAGCATTGACTGTGTGTAGCAAACACACCCTTTGATCTTCAGGAGCAGAGTGGGACAGCGTTATCCATCAGCCTCCTGGGAGTTCAGTGTCCTATCTAGAGCATCGCTGTGGTAATGAGGAGAATTTCTCTCACCAATTCTTTTCCCTTGTCTTGCTTTAAATTTCCTGATCCCTCACTTAGTGTTTTTTCCCCAAATGCAAGAGCTTGTGTGCAGATCTCGAATGGCTGTTGGAGGGTTGTTCCATTGAGAAGTTTTTATTGTGAATGGCAATAATTTGGCTAAATTGATTTTTCCTAATGGCACTGTGACTCAGCTATTGGTTACCTATTTTTTTAGAATGATCTGATCGCAGTAAAAGAACGATCCAAAAAATTGCACAAGTTAAAATGAGTTTTCCACTCTCATTGAGAAATTCACTTATGCATTTGTAGCTCATGGAAAGACAGAAATAAATGCAAGAGTAAATTAAATCTAGACCAACTTTGTGGACCTGGGAGTCCAGTTCTGCTGAAGTTGAAGCAGGTGGGCTGGAATGCACAAGTGAAGCTCCCTGGAGTGTGGAAATGTCTTGTGGGGTTGGTACCTCCAGCAGCCTTTGAGTGCCCGGGCACAGCGAGGTCCCAGCTGGCCGTGGGGATGGCAGTGGTGTGGTGTCACCCCCCTGGGGGCACAGGGCACCCCCCTGGGGGCACAGGGCACCCCCCTGGGCACAGCCTGGCTGGGCAGGGTCAGCAGGAGGCTCCTGTGCCCCCAGGGATGAACGGTGCTGCACAAGGTGCAGGGTCTGTCCCCTGCCAGCCTGGCTGTCCCTGCAGCCCTCTCACTGTCCCTGCATGTCCCACACAGAGCTCACACATCCCTTGGCACACCTGGGCACACCTGGGCACTCATTCCCAGCCCAGGGCTGCAGCACTGCTCTGCCTGGCACAGTCTGGGAAGAGCAGCAGGTAAGATCTGGAGGAAATCCCAGCCTGCAGCCCTGCAGGGATTTGGACTTGGCTGCTGTTCCTGCCAGAGTCAAATAATTCTGAAGGCCTTGAAACAGTGGCACTGCTCAGTTTTTTTATGTCTGTGTGGAGTTAATGCTGATTTTTGAGATCTGAGCTTGCCATGAAGTTGGAGGTGGGAGCATAAGGCTTTTTCAGTCTGCCCTCCAATCCAGGCTGGATTTTCAGAGCATCCCTTGGGCTGCATTAAACTGAGCCCCCAGCCATGGACAGGGCTTTAAATAACACCACTTACCCAGAAAATTATCAATATTAAGTGGTGATGGAAATAAAGAAACACTAACTGTGTTGGTCCAGGCTTAAATCAAAGGAAACTAACCAGGAAATCCCCAATATTGGGTAGCATGTGAGTTTCTTATAGCTAAAAATTTAAAAACATTGTATTATTTTTAATATAATAACATATAATAATATATTTTTTTATATATATAATAACAACAGGGAAGGTTGAGGTTATTTGGTTGTACCTTTTTTGCATATTTTTACCTTAAGACCAGAATTTCCCAAGCTGTAAACACACCAATAAATTTGGATTCCCTAAATTATCTTGTATAAATAAAATGAATGCAGTGAAAAATTCCGGGATTGTAATTTTAATATTTTATCAAACTTACAGCTTAAGTCTGGGTTATGTAAATGCTGTCATTCTTAATTATGGCACTGCAATATTGCCATGCCTGGGTTGCAAAGGTGTTCTAATTCCATCAGGAATTGAGCAATTGACTGGGCTTTAGAGGATAAATGAGTGAGGGTTTTTTTTTTTTAAGGGATGCAAAAGTGTGAGGATTTCTGTGTGACAGTATCAGATCCACTGAAAGAAACAATTTCTGGCCATTTTGGCACTACTTTGACCAGGCTGTGCTGTAACCTGGGAGAAGTCCAGAGTGAAGGAAAACTTTGGATAGTTCAGGGTTGAGAGGATGTTTTTTTTTTTATACCTCCATCCTAAAAATTCCCAGCTACAAAATTGGTTTATTGGATGCACACTGCTGTATGCTTTGCTGTTAAGAAATTCTTAACATTTGAATCTTCAAGACATTGAAGCATCTTCCCTTTTTACTGAGGATTTCCAGGTTTCACTGGGAATGCAGCATTTTGTATAGGCTGCTTAAATGTGAGATTTCAGATTGAAACATAAAGCTGGAAATGTCATTGCTGGGGCTAAGACCACCAAAGCAGTTCTTTGTGTATGGAATTCACATCAATCACCTCCTAATAAAATCAAGAGTGGGAATCTTTGCAAGCACAAAGGCCTGAGGAGATCACACTGAGGGTTTGTGTGTCTGTGCCCTGGAGCTCAGGGCCTGTCCTGGTCCTGCTTTAGGGCAAATTTGGGAGGAAACTTTAAAGCTCTGCTTTGCTAATTATTTTATTCCTTAAAATCAGAGTTCCAGTTGGCCTTACCTTCACCTGTGCACTTCTGGTCTCTGTGTTCTGTTGAATTCTGTTTAATAAAATTTAATTGGCCACTGGCACTTTCCCCTGGCCAGACTTTATTAAATTGTGCTGCACCTCCCTGAGCTCCTGGCAAAAAAAAAAAGGCCCCAGTGCAAAGTGGAGCCTTTGGAACATTTTCAGCTTTTATTCATGACAGGGTCAGGCATTAACATGTCAGGGAAGCACACAAATATTTGCACGTTGCTGTTTGGGTGTGAAGTGGGACACAATATTGAATTTGTAGCATTGTGCAATAGCAGTGCTGCAGCTGAGGTTTTTGTTCAAGCTTTTCAAGCAGGGTTTCGTAATTCTGTGAAATGAAAAGGTTTTTTTGTGTGCCTTAACCTTGGCATGGAAATGGCCTCGTGTCTAATGCATTTTGAATTAAATTTTTAAAAATGTTCTCAAGTTACCCATTTTTCTCTTAAGCACTTCAAATTCAGTTTTTTTTTAGCTAGAGTAGTTCCTAACCCCCCACATAACAACCTCTAAACCAGTGATTTTTATAATTTGTGGACACATACAGGTGTAGATTCATTATGAACATTATAGTCAGCTTTTAGACCTGATCTGAACATCTCAGCAGAGGAGTTTGCTGTGATTTTTATCCATTTTTTTATCAAGTCATGTGAGAAAAGTGACTTTTTTTTTACCAGGCATGTATATTTAAAAATGTTTTTGGGCTTTAATCAACACCTGCAGCAATTTTGCTGGTTCAGTGTTGCAGGACCACCATGAAGATATTGTCCTAAATAGGAACAAAGAATGAAACAGATTGGAAAGATTGGAAACAGAATGAAAGATTGGAAAGGGAGTTTCTTGAATTACAAACCTTTATTTGGAAAAACAAACCTATAAAAAGTGTGTCTTTTCAATCAGTGGGTTTTAACAGTACATCCCATCTTTTTTGAAAATATGAAAACCTCTTTGTATTTTTTGGTGTCTCATTGAAGTTAAGGTAGTTTCCCTATTGTCACTGTTTCACTGTCTTAGAAGTGTCCTGGAATTAAATTTCCAATGTTAGTGTGAGGACAAATCAAAGTTAAGTACTGCAAAGTAATTACAGATACACTGGAGCAATGACTTCATAGCTAAATCCCATTTCTCTAAACATTAAATCAACTTTTAAAAACTTGTAGTAATTGACAGGACATCCCTGTGAGATCAGCACATCTTATTCATATTCATAAGATACGAAACAAAAAAAAAAAAAAAAAAAAAAAAAAAGAGGTTTTTAACCCTTCAGGTGCTCTGGGCTCTCTTCCATCCTGGCACAAACTGCTTTCCATGGGGCTTCACCTCCAGCTGTTCCACTTCCAGCCTTGACCTGTGTCAGGCTGTTCTTTGAAAGTTTGGGTGGTTTTTTTATAACTAAATTGGAAGCCTGTGTGGAAAATAGTGAAAGCTCAGTCTGTGCCAAATATTGGAGCTGGGTTTGTGCACTGCTTGATGCTGAGGAATCAAATCCTTTTCCCTCACTTTATCTGGTGTATGTACTTCTCTGTCCTTAAAATGAACTGGGAACTAATATTGGGGGGGGGGGGGCTACAAAAGTTTTGGGGAGTTTGCATTAAATTTCTTCCACTTCAGAAAAGAAACAAAAAGGATCTCCAAACTTTTCTCAATTTCTCGTGTCTGCAATGGGGAATTTGGTCATTAAGCTGGGGTGCCAGGATGAGTAGGAAATGTAATAACCAGGGGATAATTTGGCTTTGGGATATCTTCAACTCTAATTCCAACATTTTCCCCCAGTTCATTAACATTCCTTGATTAAGCAGAACTTGGTCATGCAATTTGAACTTTGCTAAGTGTGGTTCCTCTCTAGAACTCGCTCCCACTGTCAGGTTTTGTGTCCCAGTGCAGAATCAAGAGCCACAGTTTATTTGGGAAAACTGAGACACTGGGGAGTGCCAAACCTTAATCCCCAGAGCTCCTCCAGGTGGCTTCTAAAGCCTTTGCCACCTCAATGGCACGTCCTGTCCCCAGGGGGACTGTGCAGGGCACAGCTGGCCAGGGAGTTTGGGTTGTTGGGTGAGAGCAGAAACTGCTGTGGGCAGCAAGTGTGGGTGAGCTAAAACTGCTGCTGCTGGGGATCAGCTAAAACCTTCAGCTGGGCACTAAAGCCTCCAGGGTACAGAGGGGGAAAAGGAGCTCACAGAGGGGGGAAAGGGGGAAAAGGAGCTCACAGAGGGGGAAAAGGGGGGAAAAGGAGCTCACAGAGGGGGAAAAGGGGGGAAAAGGAGCTCACAGAGGAGGAAAAGGGGGGAAAAGGAGCTCACAGAGGGGGAAAAGGGGAAAAGGAGCTCACAGAGGGGGAAAAGTGGGGAAAGGAGCTCACAGAGGGGGAAAAGGGGGAAAAGGAGCTCACAGAGGGGGAAAAGGGGGGAAAAGGAGCTCACAGAATGGGAAAAGGGGGGAAAAGGAGCTCACAGAGGGGGAAAAGAGGGGGAAAAGGAGCTCAGGCCACGGGGATGCTTGTCCTTGATTGCTGCCCAGACCTCCAGTGGTTATTTTACCCTTGGCCCTAACAGTGATCAATGTAGAAATAAACAGCTCAATCCCCACATTAACATACTAATGAGTTGCCTGCCTTGAGTGATTTGTTGTGGCATCTAACTGCTTCTTCTCTTCCTTCCTTTTTGTCACCCTGCAGTGTTCTGTGCCAAGGTCTTTGTGGCTAGGCTGCTCCAACCTGGTAGAGAGCATGTGCGCACTGAGATGCCTGCAGAGCATGCCCAGTGTCAGATGTCTCCAGGTGCCTTTCTTCTTTCTTGTTGTAAATGTTATGCTGTTGAACTTGTGTTAAAACTCTCTCAGGACTCTGTTTAATCAAATTGTTAAGTCTGCTAAATGTTTTTTTTCTTTTTTTTTTTTTTTTTTTTTTTTTTTTTGTGCATCCTTTTCTGAAATCTTCTACTTAAGTGCACTGTAGGAGTGAGTTTTGAAGGGCTGTGTGTGCAGCAGGGCTGGGGAGATGAGCTCTTGTGTTTTATTGCCTGTTTACTCAAGTTGTGATATCAGTAGCATAGTTCTGCATGTTGCCTGCTACGTTTTGCTTTCTCATTTAACTTAAAAGTAACCTAATGAGCTTTGCCATTTCTCTTAAATTGCAATGAACTGACCAGCCTGTGATATTTGTGTGATTTCATTTAGAAAGGATAAGTTGTTTTATTTGCTCCTAAGCGTGGTCCTGGGTGTAGCCTTACCTTAGTCTGTGCACGTGTTTGAATGCAGAATAGTGAGCATGGAGTCCTGGGGGCTTTGGGTTGCCCTCTTCACTCAGTTTTCTTAACATTTAAGAAGTGAAGAATAAGGGATGGGGGGAGGTGGGGGTTGGTCTGCATAGAAAACCACTAAATCCAAAGTTCTCTGTTGTTTTTTTTTCTAGTAAGCTGTTGGAGCTGAGCCTGCATAATTTATAGATGGGGAATTGCTGCTTCATGGGTTTTGGAGGGATTGAAAATGATAAAAAGGGAGCTTTGGGGACCAGTTAACAATTTTGAACTCCCAGGGTATTTACCTTGGAAGGAAATTGCTGAACATGAGTAGTAACTGTGTGGCACTTCCCAAAGTGTTTGTGAATGTAACATTTTTTTAGCAGAACACGAGGATTGTTTAATATTAGTCTGCTTGGTGACATGAGAGCATTGTTCAGTGGTTCAGTCTTTCATGTGTATAAAATGAGCACTTGAAAAAATTGCTTTTTTGTGAATGAGAATGAACAGTTTAGTTTTGTGTGTCACTCTATTTGAGGTCAGCCACTGGAGAACATCAGTGTCTTACCTTAGAGAGTAACCAGTTCTTTCAAAACCTCTCACCTGCAAAATGTGGCCACTTGAAATTCAGCAAATCTGAATTTCAGAACCAGAAACTCCTTCAAAATTTTTGCTAAGATACAAATCTGTTTTCCCATTTAAATGGTTTATGTTTCCAATTTTGAAATAGTATTCAAAAAAAGGACAAAAATTCACGTCCAAGACAAACTCATGGATGGATAATTCAATTTTATAGAAACAGTCTCATGGCCAAATAATGCTTATAGAAAAGTGCCTCCAGTTATGCCAGGGCACAGTCCCAGAGCTTTGGTGTCTGTCTGGGCAATATTTACAAACTATTTCTAATTCTGACAGGGTGGGATTGTTGGGGTGTCTGTGTGGCCAGGGGTTGGACTTTGATGATCCTCGTGCTTCCTTCCAGCTCAGGATATTCCATGGTTCAATGAAATACTGTGCCAAAATAAAGGCTTTTTGCTTTTTATTAAGCTTTGATTGTTTTTGTAGAGCTGCAACCAGAGGAGGCTTTGAGACCTTTGGAAGTGTCTGTGAAGGATTATTTAAAAAAAAAAAAAAAAAAAAAAAAGTTCTCCTTTTGGGTGTGTGACTCAGTGATGCCTGAAGGGGAACTTGGAAGCAAAAGTGGCGCCAGCTGCTTTCCCCGTTTATTATTTTTGGCACTGTGACTTGCCCTTGGTTGTTTCCTGAGCTCTAAGCCCACACAGAAATCAGGTGGGGCACAGGTAGCAGGAGCTGCTGGTTCACATTCAGTTAGAAATGATGAATAGGAGGTGCTGGAAGGGAAATGCAGAAGTTACCTGGGATCGTGTGTGCTGTGTGTAAGCAGTGAGCAGGGCAGAGAGGGGGGAGAGCATCTTCACTCGGGAGCCTTGGAGGATCTGCTCAGGAAGAATTCACTCAGTCCTGGGGCTTTCTCAAACCTTTAGGCTGCAGCAGTCACCTAAAGGAGGAAAGCAGGGCTTGGGTTTGCTCTGCCTTTCTGTGCTGCTGTTCAGCATCATCACACCTGACAGGGCTGTGTGAAATCAAGCTGTAGCATTTCAGCAAATCCCCTCTGCCCATGGGCTGGGGGAGCTGTTCAGTTCTCAGTCTGGGCTTTTCCTCATGCACTAAAACACCTCCAGAGTGCCTGCAGTTTACTGGAGAAATATTTGCTTTCTGCATTCTGTGAGCTGTTAGTGAATGCAGAAGAGAAACAGGTAATTTATTAAAAAGTATTTATTCCTCTTTGTGGTACTTGAGGTTTGCTCTCATCTACTCCTGCTTTTGGTTTAATGGATATTACTGGGAAATAAAGTCCCTGACACTTAACACTTGTTTCTGTGGCATGGAGAAGTACATATTAAATGCCAGTTGATAATCCTCCAAACTGCTACAAGGCCTTAGTTTTAACTGCTTAGTTGCCTTTAATGATGTTTGTGTGCATGAGCACACTGCTGTCTCCTGTTTTCATTTGCTTTGATCTGGATTCCTGTGCAAGATTAAAAGCACAGCTCCTGTTTGTGTCTTTAGAGGGGCTGGTTGTGTAGCAGCCCTGCCCCTTGCATGGCTCGGTGCTGGGAGCTCTGCAGGGCTCTCTGTGTTTGTGCTGCTGCTTTGGGAAATGGCTCTGGGCTCTGAGTAAACACCTCCAGTGTGAGGGCAGCACAAGATAAGAGCCCAGGCATCACTTGGAATTATTGTGTAATGTAGGAGGTGATGAAATAAGTCTTGGGAAATGAATTATTAGAGAGATATAATGAAATTAACCCAGTAACCAAATACTGCCCCACCAAGTTTCTTCACTGTCTGCAGTTACACTTTTCTTCCACTTCTATTTTTAAAAAAATGATCTTATCTCTCTCCTAAAACTCTGCCTATGTTTTGTCATGCTTATTTACACCCTCCCAAGCTCTTTGGGGTTCTTAGAAAAGTTTCTTTCCTCCACCTTTCCATTTATTCTTGAAGTTTTCATTTAATTGCAGGTAGTGCCCTGCTGCTCTTTCCCCCTGTGCTCACACATGGGACTGTGTGGCCTGGAAGCTTTAACAGATTCATTCCCTGCAGGAACAAGAAATGTCTCACTTGCCATGGGAGGTGTCAGCTCCTTCCTCCCCAGGCAGGTGTTGACATTCCTGCAGGTTTTTGCAGATTTGGGTGTCCCCTGACTCCTCCAAGCCCCTTGTCCCAGTGCCCCTGAGGTTTGGGCTAGCACCTCTGCCTTTCCTGGCCTGGCTCCTTGGCCTCAGCCCAGGGATGTCCAGCTCCACAGGCACTCCTGGATCTTTTTGTTTTTTTCTCTATTTTCCTTTTCATGGAGGTGGCACTCAGCTCTGGGCTGGGTATTTAACATGGATTTCCCTTCTTTCAATTTAAACACAGAAGTTTCCAGAAGGAAGTTTATCTATTTATTGATACAATTTAACATTGACTTGCTTAAGCTTCTGTTTGTTTTTTCTTCACTAATTTTGAGCTTCTCTTGATATTTCTATTCTGATACCAGAGCAAAGTATAACAACAGAAAGTGTAGTTGGAAAAACTTGATGTTGAAAGCAAAAAATGGAACATAGAAACGTTTTCATCCTCTTTTCCCAGTGTGAATTCAGGCACAGACATGATGCAGTTTTCTTGAAACGACAGCGAGTGCCAGAGATGGGCTCAGCTCAGACCTTGTCCTCCAGAGCATGAAATCCCAAATGGGAGATGATGAGTGGCCTGTCACTCTGGAGCCTGCATCCCTTTGGAAATGTTATTCTCTGCAGCTGTTGAAATGAGTTGTCATAACCAGACAACTGCTCTGCTGCTTCAGTTAGCTCTGAAATCATTTACAAATGCCTCTTTGACATATTTTCTGGTATTTTGCCTCAAAACAGTGGAACTGTTACCATTTCTTTTTGGAAACAATCCAACAGATCCATTAAAAAGAAATACATATTTGATTCCTTTTCTTTAAAAGAACAAAATGTTCTCTGCAAAATCTGAAATATTTGTGTTTGTCCCTGTGTTCAAACTGACTTTTCAGTGGCACAGAGCTTTCAAGCCCAGGCCAGCAGTGTAGAGGCAATTAAAGCTGCCCATGGTGGGTGTGTGGGCAGGGTGTGGCCTGGATTCCCCAGTCCCTAATTCCAAGGTAAAAATTGCCACTTTTCCCTCTGGTAATCAGCAGTGGTGCTTTCCAGTGTTGTTCCTTCTGGCTGGAGTCTCCTCTCAGTGAAAAGTAACACCACTTTGGGGTTTGTTTTCAGCAGTTTCTTGTAATAACCTTCTTTTTTTTTTTTTTTTTTTTAGTTCTCAGTGTGGGTGTTAGAGATTTTGAGGGCTGATCTGACAGCTCAGTTTGGTGGCAGTTGCACAGACTGCAGGCATTTTACAAAGGGTTACATTGCATTTTATTCCCCTGGTGTTCAGTGCTTGGCCATGCTGTCACCTCCAGCACATCCCATGTTTCCTTTGCAGTGCCTAAACTGGGGTGGGCACTCTGGGTGTCCCTTCCTGTCCCAGCAGCTTCTCGTGGTGCTTCTGGTGGTGTGGCCAGCCATGGCTTGGAGCTGGCTCCAGGCACCTCCCCAGGAGTCTGGGGACATGGGAAATGCAGGGATGACTTTTTCCAGGCATGATTTATTATCCAAAGGGAAGGGTTCTGAGAAGCATTTCTGGTGTCCTTTGTGTTTCTGAGTGCTTGGAGCTTTATGGCTTTAGTTTTAACTGAGCCTGTTGATTCTCAGGGCCAGGAAGGGACCTGCTCTGCCTTGGGTCAGTTCCTGGTGTTTGTTTGGAAGTGGAAGTGAGTGGTTACTCACTGGAGTAAATCCCGGGACTGAACTCTGAGCCAGAGCTCTGCTCTCTGCTTTCCTCAGCTGAGGAGCAGAAATGTGTGAGAACCAGCAAAATGGAATAAATATCTGTGAGTTTTGGTTCCTGATTTGTCTGGGACATGACATACATCTGTCACTTGGAGCTGGCTGTGGCTCCTGCTGAGGGTTCCAGCTGTGTTCCCTGTGGTCAGCAGAAGGGGGTGAGGGTTCCAGCTGTGTTCCCTGTGAGGATTCCAGCTGTGCTCCCCATGGTCAGCAGAAGGGGGGAGCAGCCTGTGAAACCACGTGGCAGGTTGGGGTCACTGTGGTGGCCTCCCCTGGCTGGCACCATTTGGCTGTGCCCAGCACTGACCTTTCTGCTTGTGGGGAAAGGGTTTTGCTGCTACAAACAACCTGATACACACAAGTGCTTTTTTGGGACTTTGTTTTCAGTGGTTTTTGGAGAGCACTAAAGGTCACACACCTCATCCCCAGGCTGCCAAGTGTGCCTGAACAGAAGAGTGACCCCTTTCAGGAGCCTGCTCCTCTTGGTGCACAGTTCTCATCGTGGTCTTCTCTTCACAAGTTGCCAATATTCAGAAATCAGTAATTAACTTAATCACTGATCTTTATGAGCCAGATGAGGTGGAAGTGGTGACTTGAGTCCCTCTGAGATGTGTCACTAGGCTGCTGCTGCTGTTTCTGAACACAGCAAAAGTCCTGGGAGCTTAGAGATCCAGTCCTTCCTTCTTTGGGTGACTTGCTGGCCTCCCTGTCCTTGTTTCTGTCATGCTCCATTCAGAGATCCCAACCTGTCCACTCCACTCTGGCAGGATGTGTCCCTGTGGAGCAGTTCTCCATGGTTGTGTCCCTGTGGAGCAGTTCTCCATGGAGAATTCATGGATGTGTCCCTGTGGAGCAGGCTCTATTCGTGGAGCAGGTTCTATTCATGGATCACCACAAGGTGCTGGACCTTGCCTGGCAAATGCAGTGCCTGTTGCTCGGAGCTGCAGGAGTGAGTGCAGTGTCAGGCACGAGCTGTGTCCCTCAGAAAGAGCAGCACAGTCCCACTGAGCCTGAGAGATTTCACAAGTGGTGGGCAGGAGCTGTTGCTGCTGCTGGCTCTGCAGAAGGGATGCTGTTAGCCACAGCCTCGTGGTGATGCTTTCTCAGCCTCCTATGGAAAAGAGGATTTTTTTTGTGTCTCTGATCCTGTTAAGGTGGAAAGAAATGTGTTAGGAAACGTGCCGTGCTCCCTGGCTGCCTTCTGGCAGTGCCATGCTCGTGCTGGGAGGGGTGGAGGAGGGAGATGTGCCCGAGGAGAGGAGGACATGCAAGGCAGTCTGTTCTGCCTCTGTGTGACACTCCTCTTCCTTTCAGGTGTTGTCCCTTTCCCACTGAGGAGTTTTCTAGGAAACAGAAATATATCATCAAACATTTCCCACCAAGGTTGAAGCTACGTTTGTGCAGTGTCTTTGCAGTGCAGGCTGCTCAGCAGCCCCCCTGGCAGAGGGTGGGTGCCCTGCTCAGGGGGATTCAGCAGCTCTGGGTGCCAGTGTGGGTGATTTCACTGCCACTGCTGGTGCCACTCTGAGTCGCCATCAGAAGGACACTTACCCTTCCCATGTGACAGACTCTTGGTGCTTAGCAGGCTGCCCATTGCCAGCTTTCCCTAAACCTCCGTGATTTGCACCTCACGAGTTGTTTTGTGGGCCTTCAAGACTGACATTTAAATCTCCACATAGGTGGTTGATCCTTTGAAATGCTGGGAGAATCCAAGGCATCAAGGGAGGCATCAGAGTCAGGGGTGGCACAGCTGTGCAGACAGCAGGGCTTGAGCAAATTGTGCCAATCCCCATCTGGCAGGGCTGGAGGAAGTGCTACAGCACAGAAAGAAGGAACTATAAACGGAGCTTTTTACTCCTCTGGGTGATATTTCTGTGGCAAAATAGTCCTGTTTGCAGAGCCTCACTGGGGAAAGGCTTGGCTTTGTGTGTGTGCAGGATGGTCTCCCACTGCTCCCGGCTGGATTTGGGATTCCTGAGAAGTTTGAGCTGATTGATTTCTGTGTTGTGCTGCAGCATCAGTGAAATTCGATTTCAGCCATGCTTGACTCCAGAGTTCCCCCTTCCCAAAGCCCCTTCAGGCTGTGCTCAGGCCCCTGGAGGCAGAGCTGGGACTGTGGGGCTGTCCCTGTGTTCAGGGGACAGCAGTGCCCTCCCCAGTGCCATCCCATACTGGGACTGTCCCTGTGTTCAGGGGACAGCAGTGCCCTCCCCAGTGCCATCCCATACTGGGACTGTCCCTGTGTTCAGGGGACAGCAGTGCCCTCCCCAGTGCCATCCCATACTGGGACTGTCCCTGTGTTCAGGGGACAGCAGTGCCCTCCCCAGTGCCATCCCATACTGGGACTGTGGGGCTGTCCCTGTGTTCAGGGGACAGCAGTGCCCTCCCCAGTGCCATCCCATACTGGGACTGTGGGGCTGTCCCTGTGTTCAGGGGACAGCAGTGCCCTCCCCAGTGCCATCCCATACTGGGGCTGTGGGGATGCTGCTGGCACTGCCATGGGCACAGCACTGGGGTTGGGGTGCACAGGGTGGCAGCTGGGTCCTGCCTTTGGTGTGCCCTGTGCCACAGCTCTGCCACTTTGCTGTCACACAGGAAGCTGTGCTGTGACATCAGGCACTGATGTGGTGTGGATTGAAAATAATCTTCCAAACCCAGGAAGCTGAGATGGGGCAGCTGTTCCTGCTGTTTTCAAATCCCGTTCTGCAGAGTCTTACAGTGAGGGGCTTTTGAATTCATCAGCTGCATCTTGAAGTTGTAGAGAGAGAAGTTGTGCCGACCTTCCAGGTCAGCAACATTTACCATCCATTATATAAATCATATGAAATCTAAATTATGCAATTGCACATGCCTTTGAATAGCCAGATAAAATCAGCACTCGAGTACTGAGTGTCTGCCTAACCCCAGGCAAGGCTGGGTGGATATTAAAAAAAAAAAAAAAAAAATCATGTGTTTTTTTACATCTTGTATCACTGAAGGCTTTTTCCTTTAGCTGCAGCCTTTGTGGAGATAGGATTTTCTCCAGGTTCTGGGTTGTTTGGATATCAGCAGTTCCAAACCCACACGGAACTTGTGCATAAACAAAAGCTTGTGTTTCAGGCAATTAGTGAGTGATTAGAGTTTCCTGAGGAGTTGTGAAGATTGATACACTTTCATGAGCTGCCAAGTGTGGAATACCCTGCCCTGCATCTCTGGAGGGAACAGCTGAACTTCCAACAGGACAGGATTCTCCCCTGGAATCCTCACTGCTTTAGGCTGCAGTTCTCCTGAATTTTCAGTGTGGTGGCTGCTCTTTCTCTATTTCTTTTGTGTGCAAATACCTTTTCTTTTGCAAAAGATGAATAATTGAGGGTTGCTGCAGGTTTAGTATTTCACACTGTTCAGTGGCTTTGAGTAACCTTTGTGTAGCTTTTACTGTACAAATCTGTTCCAAACCTGCTTGAAGTCCTGCCGAGTGTGAGCCCTTGAGTGTCCCCTCCCTCTCCCTGCCCTTCAGAGCCCTGTGCTGAGGTTGTGCTTTGGGCTGGCAGCTGGAGCCAACTCCCTTTGGTTTGATATGGGAACAGCAGGAGAGAGCTGGACCTAAATTCCCTCTGGGAAACCAGGAATAGCCTTTGAAGTATTTTAACTTTGCACCAGGCAGCCAAGTTGCAAACGTGTAGTTAATCTTAACAGAGGCTAATTTATTTTTGATGAATTTGAACTGATCTAATTACTAGCTTAGCCTGAAACTTGTTTCCCAGATGTTACTTATCCTACCTTTAATCTGAAATCCTGTTAATATTTATTATTTGTGTGGGGCAGAGCGCTGTCTTCTTGTTTACCCATGAATGTGGCACAGGGAAAAAAACCTCCAACTTTTGGAGCTTTTGGAGTTTGAATTTGCCTTGCTGGGCCTGGGGGTGCCCCCACAGCTGCTGGGGTTTTGGGCAGGATGCTCCATGGGATGCATCAGCTGCTCCTGGAGCCCTGGAATTCAGCTGCTGTTCTCTGCTAATCTGAGCAGTCAGCACTGAAATGCAACTTTAAATAGTTTGTTTTCCTTTTACAAGTCCTATAAACCTTGAGATGAGTGGATCTGAAGAGGTCTCTTTGCATCTGCTCTAAAAGGCAGAAAAGTGATGAGAATCTCGAGCCACTGTTCTCCCTTCAAGTTTTCTTTTTTGGATGCTTTTTAAATACAGGAAATAAAAACTAAAGGGGCTCTTTACTAGACATTGAGACAGTTTCTAAGGTAGTAAATACAACTTAATGTTTTCATTCTAACAAAAAAAACCAATCCCAAAATCTTGACATATCTAATCCTCCTAACTGCCTAACAAAATCCATTTATTGAGAGTGGCTTTTGGTACAGTTAGAGGTGCAGATGCTCTGAACAAGTGTGTAGCATGGTGTAGTCAAAGCTTTAAAAACTTAAGCTCTGCTTTGCCTTCAGAACTTGCAGTGAGTTCACTGTGTAAAAAGCATGGTTTGAAGTTTGCCCTGAGTCTTAAAAGTACAGAGGAAAAACTGTTCTGCTTTGGGATGGATTAAGATTAAAAGTGCAGATTCTGCCTAAATGAATTTATGTGGAAAACAGATGAATCATTAGTGCAAAGCTACTGCTGATAATTGTAGCTGAGAACTTGTGGTAACTTCTCTCAATTTTAAAAAATCAGTTGAAAAAGCAAACCAATACTTTGGCTGTAGGAAGGGACACAGATGTCAGAGCAGTTTGTCAGGGCCATGTTTCTGGTTTAAATATTTTACCGTTAAAAAAAATTCTTCAAAGGCAGAAAGGATTTTTCTTTTGAGGTATTTGGCCTCTAGAGTAGTGAAAGTTACTGAGAGATGTTTTAGGCAAGTGACTGCAAGTGTTAGCAGTGATATCAGTGCTAAGCTTTGATACACAATTTGAATATTGAGATCCTGCTGCTGTGGCAGGAGTGTGGGTTGGGATTCCTGCACACATCAGTGCCAGGGAAGGCTGAGTGATGGGCAGTGAAAGGCACCAACTGGGACACCTGGAGAGCTCAAGGTGGAATTAAAGCTCCTCTTGGGCTGGGCAGGGGTGGGAAAATGAATCCAGTTTTCATCTGGGTGAGGCTTTGCAGGGAGCCTTGCTGGCTCCTCTTATTGCTGGCTGCTCTTGCACAAGCTGGGAGACTACTATCATTAACATTATTATTATTATTATTATTTTGATTGAAAATTTCCCCCTGGCAGCACAAGCTGAGCCTCTGGCCTGGCTGAAGTGCCAGCTGCTTTGCCATTTCTGCTGGTCCTGCATCTCTGCTGCTCTGGCTGAGCTGGGCAGGCAGGGGCTGCTCTGTGGTTTTGGGTTCTGGATTTCCATCCAGCTCAGGGTTTGTCCCATGTGGCTGCTCTGTGTTTTTGGGTTCCCATCCAGCACCAGGGTTTGCACCATGTGCCACTTTTGCTTTGGTGCTGGAGTGGTGCAGGGATGAGTCATCAAATTGCTACAATTACACAATTCCCTGCTCATTGTCCTTGTAAATACAATGTTTTTTTAGGATGGATACTAGGAAGTTTGGGTTACTGACTGTTTACTCCAGACACTCTGAACATTAAATGAGAGTTTAGGGTTTAAGTGAGAGTTTAGGGTGTCTCTGGAAGTTCTGTTCTTAAAGTGATCGTGCAGTACCTGTTGAGATAATGCTGCCCTAAAGAACTAACCAGTTACTGCATATTTAAAACCCAACAAAACCAAACCAATCCCCCTCTGATGTCTCTCGGGATTGCAGTAATTACATTGTTTTTCTGGTGACATCAGCTTGCTGTGTGGAAATGGAGGCCTGCTGGAAGCAGCTCTGAACTTGGACAGAAATGCAATTGTTTTGTTTCTTATGAGAACCCAAATTGAACTAACAGTCAGTCAGTGAATATTTTTGATGTCAGTCTTTCTGAGAAGGTGTAATACATTCTTTCAGAAGTTTAAAAGCCCCAGAGTGATGTTGCTGTGAGGGTTCTCCATCAGCTGGGGTAAGGATGAAATGCCTGCCCTGGCTGCACTTTGGGCACAGCTCCCTGGTAAGGAATGTGCCCTCACCAAAGGCTCACTGGGCAGCTGCAATCCTGCCTGAGAGTTCCATGGCACTGGATGTGAACAGGAATCCTGAGCTGCTGAGCATTCTCATGGGTGATTTCAGCTTGAAAACAACTTATGTGCTGTGGCTGGGCACTGCCCACACTGATCTGACTTCTGAGAGCCACCAGGGTGATGAGAGGCATGGAGCACTTGTCCCAGGAGGAAATTGGGATTGTTCAGGAGAGCTCCAGGGAGATCTAATTTTGGCCTTTCAGGAGCTGAAGGGAGAACTGGCAAGAAATGGAGAGATTATTGACATGATTTCATTAGTTCCATGTGAAGTCAGACATAGAGAATACTCAGACATACTCAGTTTTATTCATATATATATATATGTACACATAAGATCAGCCAGTTAATTTGTAATGAGTTTAAGGTGAGGACTGATGCTCTCAAAACAAAGTTAAAGCAGTGTTTATGTAATAATTGCCAATCATCAGAGCATTGGTGATTAAGCTGAGTGATCTGCTTGCAGTCTCTGGAACCTGCAGAAATAAATCCTCTGGAACATTTTGGTGAGGAATGGCTTAAGATTTTCCTTCTCTGAGCAGAGGCAAAGGCAAGCAATTCTAGTTTTGGGGAATTTATGGCCAAAACTTCCTGCAAAACAAACCCTTGGGAGGTGTCAAACTGGGGTATGGAAGAGCATTAGGTGCCTTTTAAAAACTTACCATCTGTAACTTGTGGTCAAAGTTGAGAATTTGTAGCAGCTTGAAACACAAGCTGGGGAGCTGTGGTGCTGAATTCAGCATGTCTTCCTTTCAACTTTTTGGTGGTTAGTCAGAAGCCAAATAAAAATTGATGCCCTATTTTCAGTTATGAGGGTTTTTTTTTCTAATTTTGCCTTCAGCTGTTGGCTCTTGGTAGACTCTTTAAGTATTTTAAGTATATTTTTGTTTGAACTTCCAGCAATAGCTGCACTAAAATAAAACCTGGCAACTGGGAGAGCAGCAAGCTAGGTAAGAATTGAAGCATGTTCAGCCTAATTCGTGCAGATCCCCAGTGCTTACATAAATAGTTCAGTTTGAGCTGAAACCAGCAGTTACTAATACAAAAATCAAATATAGCCATGGTCAACAGAGTGAACCTTTATGTTTGCTGGACAGCCAGCTGTCCCTGGGGGCCAGGGAGGACCATGGGCACATCAGGATTTTTCCATTTCTTCACAGATTTTTGAGGAGGGAGAGAAGGAAGGGATTTGATCCTTGCTGTGAGAGGGGTTGGCATCTTGTCCAATCCAGGTTAGGGGTTCTCCAGATTAATTTCATATTTGTATACTCCAGGATATTTTGACCAAGAGCCTGTCTGTAGTTAAAAGAGGCAAAAATCCCCTTTTATCCCTGCTGGAGTATCAAGATATTGTTAACAAGCATTGTTTAACAGGTCCTGGGTTATAAATGCTGCCCATTTCTCCCCAAGGAGAGGCTCACATTCCTTTGGGAATGCTCTGAAGTGTTTGGCAGATTGTGGCTCTATTAAAAGCTGGGAGCCATGGGGGCACATGCTGCTCACTTTTAGGTGCAGATGGTGCCCAGGCTCGTGCCCTGCTGCTGCTGCAGCTGTCCCAGGGATGGCACTTTGCTCACTTTCCTGGCAATGTGTGCTCAGGAGGGATTGGAGCTCCACCTGCACGGTTTGAGCTCGAGGTATCCGAGTATGGATTCATTGTTTTGTGTTGGTTCTTCAGTGCTTCAGAGTCAGATGGGGTTTGTTGAGGGATATCTGAGCCTCTTTAGCTGAATTGTTTTAATTGGTTTTGCTTATTTTGTAACTTGAACTGAAATTTCCTGGTGCTTTTTCCAGAGAGTGGGAATCTTGTGAAAAGTTAGACTTAGCTGGGTCTTTAACTGAGCTGGGAATTACTGGTGTAGTTTCCAGGGCAGTGGGACATAGAGGTTCTCACTTCCTTTCCCTTTTCCCTTCATTAAAGCTCAAATATAAGACTCTCTTATATTTCTTCTTTTTTTTTTTTCAAGGCACCCCAGCTGTTGTCTTGTTTTGTCCATCCACCCTCTGTATCTTGTGAATCCTTTCTTTGTGAGGGAAATCTTTATTATCAGAGAAACCTAGGAGTGTTGTGAGCCCTGCCCAGTGCTGAAAGTCGTGTGTGCTGCCCCAGTTCCCAGGCTTTGCTGCTATCACTGCCATAATTGCTCTCCCGATACTGGAGCTCCAAGTGGGTTAAGAACAAAGCTCTTCCCCTGCCCAGGCAATTAAATGAATCAAGGCACTCCCAGCTCCTGGAGCCTGCTGGAAATCTGGAGCAGCCTGGGAGGTTTGATGCTTTCCTGCAGGAAAAGGGGATGTCAAGGGTGGTGTTTGCACCACTGATTAGTGGCTCGTCTGAAGTTTCTTCTGTGTTCACTCAGAGCTAGGATTAAAAAACACAAAAGAGTAGAAATTTCTCATTTCAGGTTTGGTTATTTATTAAATCTTCTCTAAAGTACAGAAAGTTCAGCTAGCTACCAGTTAAAAGTGAGCAAAATGGAGGTGAATCGAGCTGGGTACAAGGTCTTTTAAAACTAAACAGTCCAATAGAGAATTAACACCTTTATTATTGATACTTTTGACCCAATAACCAAATTTCCATGACCCTCAGTGCAGCACTGACTATCCAACCAGAAGAACACCAAAATGTGACACCACCCAAAACCTTTCATTTTGTCCCATAGCTATTGCTATATTATAAAAGCCTCAAATTTCAAACCCTTCACCGTGTGAAATCACACACTTTTATTGAACTACACACCCATGGTTTTAACTCCATCACTCAAATTTGGAAACCTTCTCCAAGGCCTCAGTGTTCTCCTGGAGGTCAGAGCCAGAAAGCACAGAAAGCTCAAGAATTCCAGATTTTTGGGATCCAACAGGAGGAGCCTTGCAGTGCCACTCACCTGCAGGAAAGCACAGGGTGCTTTTGTCCCTCAAAACCTCACATCCATGGCACTGCTGTGCTTGAGGCATCAGTTGCTACCTGGTATCCAAGGATGTGAATTGAAACTGTGATTTATGGAGTTTTAGAGTACCTGCAGTATCTTTGCCTTTGGGGATCCTTCATAGTTGTTTCTATTTCGGAAGCTTTTCATTATCTCCAAAGGGAATGAGCTCGATGTAATTAGGTTTGTCAGAACCTCTTTCTCTCCAAGTAACTTGTGAATCTGTTTTTGCCGTGGTTTTCTGCACCCCATAGAAATCCCAGAAACTTGAAGTGTTGTGGGGCAGAAAGACCAAAGAAAGCTTGAAATTTCTGCAGGACTAAGCAAGGAATGTGGGATGCAAATCTCCAGGAAATGAGCTTTTAAACTTGCCCAGCGTGTGGAGCAATGTGTGAATTTTACTGCCATTTCTAGTTACACTCTGTGGAAATAGAGGCTGGGGGCTCGATTCAGTCGGGTTTTAACAATTGTGAGGCAGCAACAGAATATCCCAGCTTGGACCCATTGTTATCTCTTGGCTCTTGCTGCTGTTCCCAGTAGGGATGGGGAGCATTTAACTGCAGGCTGACTAATTAAGGAATGACAGCTGCTTGGAAATAATCATTCTACTTTTGCAAGAGCCGTGAGCAACTTCACAAGAATCTCTGGAAAAAAAAAAAATGAACTTATACACAAGATGAATGGACAATATTTAGAAGCTGGGAGAAGCTGCAAGGCTCTGTGGGGGTGGGAATCACGGCTGGGGAGTGTCTGAAGGATCTCTGGGATCTCTGGGATGAGGTGTCCGTGCTTCCATCAGGCCTTGGAGCTGTTCTGCAGGGAATTGGGCTGAATTCTGTGGTGATGCCACTTCAAAGGCACAGGGGAAACCGGCTGGATGTGAGGTGGGTGGGGTGAGCAAGAGCTGCACTTGGAGATGCTGTCACTGTTCTTGCCCAAGGACTGGTGACTCCAGCTGCCAGGAATTCTGAAATCCTTCTGCCACGTGCTGGGAATGGACAGCACACAGCAGAGCTGTCTAATTGCTTCTTCCAGACAGCAGGGCAGGATCCACCCATCCCCTCCTGGGCTCCAATTAGTAGGCTTAAGTGCTGGAGAGAAATTGGAGTCTGAATTGGGATGTGTGTGATGGGGGGGGAATGACCACAAAATGTTTTAAGAGAGAAGCAGAGCAAGTTTATTAGGAAGAGAAGATATGATAGGGAAAACAAAATTCATATTTAGGAGCAGAAAGGGAAAGGATGAAGCATTTAAAAGCCCTCAAATACAGTAAGGAAATGTGGAATGAGTCAGGATGGGAAAAGAGAAGCTCTAGTAGTAGATACCATTAAATTAATGCAGCTGCCAACTTCCTGGTGAAATATCTGGATACAGTGTTCATTTCCAGCCTAAAAATCAGTGTGTGTTACCTGTTCCCACAGGCATGGCTCAGATGTGACAGGACATGGCAGCAGTGCAGTTTGGGGTGGCCCAGGAGCCCCTGGAGGTGGCACTCAGAGCTCAGGGCTGGGGACAAGGTGGCCATGGGGCACAGCTGGGGCTCCATGGTCCTTAAGGTCTTTTCCAGCTTCAATGATTGTGTGATCCTGTGCCATCCCAAGGCTGTAGCCTCTCCCCAAAGGCTGTTCCCATTTCTTTCCCTGGGCACAGTGGGGTTGAGTAGGGGCACAGCACAGAGGGAAACTCCCTCTTCCATCTGCTGCTGTGGAAGTGTGCTGGGTTTGGTGCCATTTGTGTCCCTGCACTGTGTCACAGCCCTGCTGTGCTGTAGTTTTATTGTGTTTAGGAGGCTGTTCTTAGTCTCCATCCCTGGGAAAGCTGGCAGAGATCTCGGAGATATTTTCTGATCAAGGGAGAAACGCAATGGCAGAGTCCCACCATAGGCTGCTGAAGGGAAATCAGGGGGGATAAATGGATAAAATGTGGGATTTCTGCTGAATTTGCTGACCCTAGCCACCTGTTTGATGTTCTCAGTGTTCCTTGCTCGTAGCTCCCAGGATCCATGGATTTATTTAGCCTTCAGCTGCCAAAGGAGATGAGATGTTCCTTACTCATTTAAGGACACACTAATTGGATGCACCGTTAACCACATATAATCGCTCTAATGAGTATTTTTACATATTCATAGTGAAATAAAATAAACTCCAGGAAACCCTGCACAGTTCCCTGGTGGGTTGTGTGCTTTCCAGAATGGTGTGCCTGCTGTGGGCTGGTCCCAGTCAGGAGGGGCTGTGCTGTGTTCCCTGCTGGAACAGGACTGGTTTGTACCCCAGTGAGAGGCTGTGCTAACTGGGATGGCCCTGCAGAGAATTCAGAAACCATGGAAGGTGTGGCTGGCTGTTCTGTGTATGCCCAGAAACGCTAAAATCCATTTTTGTGGAGTCACCCCAAACATCTCCTGCCTTTATCCCTTTGTGGATTCCCCTGCAGCCACCTCCTGGGCTTGTCCATGTCACTGTACCTGTCACTGTGTGTCATAAGCACCCATCACCTGTGGCCACGGTTCTTATCCTGCCATCCAAAGTCCGTGTGCCACATGTTTTTCCACGCCTTCAGGGAGGGCTCAGGGTGACTTTGAGCCCAGGCAGTGGGGCAGGGGAGGAAGGGTTGCTGTAGACAGGATATTGTTCATTTTCCAGCTTCTCTGGGCTTGTGCAGCACCTCATTGTGGAAGAAAGAGGAGGAGACGAAAGCTTTTGAGATGGAATTGTGTTTTGAGTGGGGTGGGTGTTGTTCCTAAGGAATTTTCCATAATCCAGGGTGGCAGGAGTAAGGGAATTGTGTGACTTTCTCCACTGTGTGTTTTACCTGAGCCTCTCATTCCTGTTTGTGTTGAGACAGAAGGGAAGAAGGCTGAAATAAATAGAGAGAGGGACACTCAGGTTGTCCTGCTGAGCCCCCTGGCACAGGGCTGGGGGAAGCTGGAGCTCCCTGGGAATGAGGGATTTGGGAGCAGGCAGGGATGGTGGCTGTGCCATGGACACAAAAGGGAGCAGCTCATCAAGAGCAGGGGCAGAAAGGAGGGAGGGATTTGGGGGGACACAGGAGAGCTCAGAGAAACATTGACAGCTGAAGCTTCATAGAAATCCTGCCATGTTTTATTGGTGAAGGAAAGGAAGGAGCAGCTCTGAGGTGGGAGAGCACTGCACTAAAGGCAGGGGTGACTGCCAAGGGTTGTAGGCACAGCCTGAGATATTCTGCACACAATGAGCCCTGTTCCTAGAGCTGGGCAAAAAGCATATTCTGTTGCATGTAAGTAGTGTATAGTGATTTTATTTTATTTTTTTATTTTTTTTTTTGCCTAGCTGTATGCAATTTAACTTTGGCAGAAAGTGCTGGTTGAATACATTGACAGGTTTAATTGCTTTGGCTTGAGTAGGATGAAAGTGAATTTATTTCCCAGTGAGAAAAGCGTTGAAAGGCTGCATGAAAACCTGTCAAAGGAAATTGAAGCGGGGTTGGGGAGTTATCTTTACAGTAAATGGAATTGATAAACATGTCAGTTAAAAGGGGAATTTATTTATAATACTCAGGTTTTGTGGCCAGAAGTCTTTGAGAATTCCGTTCACTGGGAAAATGAATTTTATCTGTTCAACTGATTGGCTTTATCGTAATGCTTGTAGAGCAAGAAATTGTCACAGAGTAAAAAGCTGAAGTAATATTTGTTCTTTTTTTCCAGAACACGTCAGTAATGGAGGATCAGAATGAAGATGAGTCTCCAAAGAAAAATACCCTGTGGCAGGTAGGACTAACATGGATGTAGGAGAGGTGCCAGGGTTTTGTACATTCCTGCTTTTGAGAAATGTCCAAATCTCGGGTCTGCATAATCATCCTTGGATGTATCCTCCTAAAATGAGCCCAGCCTTCGAGTGAAGGATGATGCCAGTGGATAATCCTCGAGAAATTACCATTTGTGCTCAGATTTTGTGGTTTGTGCTGCCCTTGGAAGGACAGTGCTGCATCAGAGAATCCTTGGGAATAAAGTTCATTTCTATTTCTGAGCATGTGACTGTCGTTTAAAAAGAAAAGTTCAACGAGTTAAGGACTTGGATGGAACTCATTTACTTTGAGGAAGTTTGGGAATATTTTGGAGCTGCCAGTTGCTCCCCAGCAGCCCCTTGGCTCCTGAGGGGCTCAGAGGAGCTGCCATCACTCTGAGCTGTGCTCATTAATCAGCAGGGACTCCTGATGTGGAGCTGAAGCTCCCAGGATTTTAATGAGGTTTTCACGGGGATGTCCCAAACACTGACAGGAGCTGCTTTGCAAAAACAAACCAAAGCCCTTGATTCTCAGTTTTTATTTATGGACGGTGCAACACTGACGTGAGGGTCTGGAATTCTTATTTTAACTACCAGAATCTGAGCAGAACATTTGTGGAGACAAACTGCAGTGTGCCCACAAAGCACTGCTTTGAGCTGGGAAAGGTGGTTCTGAAAACAATTACATCCCTTGCACTTCAACTGGTAAGAGGTGTAAGGAGAGAATTCAGAAATAATTTAAGAGCCAAGTCTATGAAAGACTTTGAAAAGTCTTTAAAATTCATCTGATGTAACTCATTTCTTGAAGAATGTGTTTTAAAACTTAATTTTGATTATTTCTTTGCATCTTCGTGCATGTTTTTCCTTGAGAGAGCTTTTATTAAATTGTTCCTATAGTTGATATATAAATAACCAATATTTAAATATATACTAACATGTAAATAATGTTCCTTCTCCAACCCCAGATAAGTAATGGAACTTCATCTGTGATTGTCTCAAGAAAAAGACCATCAGAAGGAAACTACGAAAAGGAAAAAGACTTGTGTATAAAATACTTTGACCAGTGGTCTGAATCAGATCAGGTGGAATTTGTGGAACACCTCATTTCCCGAATGTGTCACTACCAGCATGGACATATTAACTCTTACCTGAAGCCCATGTTACAACGGGACTTCATCACTGCACTGCCAGGTAAAGCCAGGCCAGGAGCAGGGCCAGCAGCTCCTGGGGACATCAGCACCCTCCAGGGTCCCCTCAGATCCTATATGGGGCACACAGGGACAGCAGTGTCCCCATGGGCACACGGGGACATCAGGGAGGCTCAGTCCCTTCTGGTTTTAATTGTATTGGCCACTGGATGCCAGTGTTGTTAAAGGGGTTGGGCTGGTGAATCCCAAAGAATTTGTGCTGGAACTGGAGCTGAGTTGCCAATCTGCAGGCTTTGTTCTGAACTCCTTTATCACACAGAAAATTCTGCTGCAGAGGTGTTTTACTTTAGGAGCTCTTACATTTTAATGTTGTTCTGAGTTTCTGCTTAGATGAGTGCATCTAGTTTGTCTGCTCTTGTTGCTGACCTGAGAGCAAAATCACTTGTGGGTTTTTATTGTGTTGTCCAGCCCTGATTCTTCCTTTCAGTTACTCACAGCCTCTTCTGACACCCACAGGTGTCAGCCTGTGTTGATATGTTCAGATATAAAATCTGTTTTTACACTTGTTCTATGAATTGTTTCACAAAAATGCAGAGCAGCAAGAAGTGGCTATATAGGATCTCTAGGTTGTAATCTGCATAAAGTTTTTTATTTTATTTTTCCATTTATTTATTTTTCCATTAATTTCTGGAAGCAATTATATCTCTGGATTCTTGCTGCTGAGGGCAGTGATTTGTTTGATTCTTGGAAATGTGTGGGCATTGTTTGCAGGGTGGGAAGGCACTGGGTGAGTGCTGGGTGAGTTCTGTGTGCCCTGGCACTGCCTCACCCCCCCTGCAGGGTGTGAGCAGCCTCTGGGGCTATCCCAGGAGTGCCAGGACAAGGCTGGACATGCAAAGCCTAAAAGCTGAATCCTAAAAATCCAAATCAGCTGCTCCTGCTAGGACTGACTCTCCAGACCTTTCACGTGCAAGTCTGACCTTCAATTAAAGTTTTATTTTGTTTGCTTTTGTACATCAGGGCTGATACAGAGTTATACAGATCTTTTTTTTAATGTATTTCTGCCTCAGAACATTTTGGGAGCTTTATAAGATGACACTTGTTTACACCACATTTTTATATATCAAAACACATCTTTACAACTTCTGTTGCCTTTTCCCAATGTAAATACTGGGAATTGCTCCCATATTCAGCCTTCCTTGGAGGTGCTGTGGTGTGCAGAGAACATCTGCCTAAATGTACCCAGGATTTAATCCCAGCTGAGTGAAACCAATCCTGTGTTGGGCTGCAGTCACATTCAAGGATAACTGGAGCCCCAGTCTGGTGCTTGGGGGGATTTTTGGGGTCATCCTGTGCAGTTGGAATTGATGATCCTTGTGGGTCCCTTCCAACTCTGGGTATTCCACGATGCCTTTTTAAAAGATGGCTTCATTTGTCTTGAAGAAGTCAAATTCTTTTGTTTTAAACAGGAGTAGTTTTTGCCCACTGCTGACCAATTTTGCACCTGTGAGAATGTAGGAAAAATGGCAGAAGAGTGGATGGAATCTGACTTGCCTTGTTGGCAGTGGTAACTGTGGGGTGTTTCCTGATCTGAGTGACTGTTCTCTGTCTAATGTTGGTCCCATTTAGAGAGCTGACATCCCACAGTTGGCTTTCATTTTCATACAAGGTGATATTTCTACACAGACCTTGAAATCCCTGTGAATTTTAATTGTTTGAATTTATTATTGAAATTCAACCAAACCTTCAGCTGCTCCTTCTAATCAACAACAGCTCTTTTTCTTTTCCACCATTTTCTGTAAAACTGCAGGGACTGTAGAGGCATAAGGCATGGGTGTCATGTTTTCCTTTGAAAAGTCTACCAATAGATGTCAAATTCATTTTACTTCAGCAAATGAAAAGGTTTTAGTACCTATTTCAGAAATTCTCTAAAACAAATCCCTTCCTTTGGGATATGCAACTATTTCAGGCCTTAATGTGTCTTAAACTTAGTCCTGCCATGTTGTCTGACATCAAATCTATTCTTGAGATTTTTTTACTGCTAGCAGAAGTTGCACAGATTTAAATTGCTACATTCAAAAGAGATGTCAACTGAAATATTTACCCTAATTAACATAATAGGAACAGCTCCAAAGCACAGGCACAAAGGACAGCCCCACTAGACTTATGTTATAGCTCTCTAAATTATGTAGAATAAATCAATAAATGAGTAAGACTTACATGTATTAGCTTCTGCTTTCTGCTGTTCATTTTTATGAAGGCCATGTGAAATTCAGTTTGCAGTGGAGGACAGTATGAACACACTTCCTTCATGCTTTAAAAAAATAACAGTAGTTCCTTTGATTTGTCAGGACTATTTGAAGCCTAAAGTGGGCTGTCATGAGATAAAATGGAAAATTAAAAAGGTCTTCATCTCCTGGTTTGAAAGACTTTTTTCATGCTTGGCCAAGGGGTGTATGTTACTCATGAAAATGAAGTTATTCAGCATCTCAGGTTCGAGGCAGTTTTGTGGAAAGCAAAATTGCAGGTCCTTTGAAATAAGGAACAGACTGAGCAGTGACTTTTCCCCAGGGAAGAATTTCTCTGCTATATCCCCCTGACCCTGCCCTGTGGCAGTGAGAGCCCCTTGTCCTGGCACTGCAGTTCCTGGTGCAGAGGAAATTTCTGTCAGACCCTGGCAGGGGCTCTGAGGTCTCCCCACAACCTCCCTTTATCCAGGTGAACATTCCCAGCCTGGGGAGCTGCTCCATGGCCACCTCTGGACCTGTCCCAGCAGGTTGGGGACAGCAGAGCTGTGATCCCTGCTCCAGGTGGGGATTCAGGGGAGCAGAGTGCAGGGCACAATCCCCTCCCTGGCCCTGCCCTGTTGTGCTGATTGTCCCTCCAGGGCAGAAGGAAAGGCCAACAGGCAGGAAGGACACAAAAACTTGGAGAAATTTTGGTGTGTGTGTGTGCTGGTGCCTCTGCCAATGGCTGGGTTCTCACGTGCTGGGTTCTCAGTGTCTTGCAAAGCTGCTTTGGTTGTTCCTGTGCACTCACTCACTGCTCTCCATTTCTTTGTAGAGCAAGGCTTAGATCACATAGCAGAAAACATCCTTTCCTATCTCGATGCCAGATCGCTGTGTGCAGCAGAGCTGGTGTGTAAGGAGTGGCAGAGGGTGATCTCAGAGGGGATGCTGTGGAAGAAGCTCATCGAGAGGATGGTACGCACTGACCCGCTCTGGAAGGGGCTCTCAGAGAGGAGGGGCTGGTAAGTGCTGAGCTGGGCCCCTGCTGCATCCTGAACACCCTGAATACATCCTGAACATCCCTCACAGCCTGCTCTGATCCCTCCTGAACACCCTGAACATCCTGAACACACCCTGCACACCCTGAACATCCCTTACAGCCTGCTCTGATCCCTGCTGCACCCTGAACACCCTGCACACATCCCTCACAGCCTGCTCTGATCCCTGCTGCACACCCTGCACACCCTGAACATCCTGTACACATCCCTCACAGCCTGCTCTGATCCCTCCTGAACACCCTGAACATCCTGAATACATCCTGCACATCCCTCACAGCCTGCTCTGATCCCTGCTGCACACCCTGAACACCCTGCACACCCTGAACATCCTGAACATCCCTCACAGCCTGCTCTGATCCCTGCTGCACACCCTGAACACCCTGAACATCCTGAACATCCTGAACATCCTCCAAACATCCCTTACAGCCTGCTCTGATCCCTGCTGCACACCCTGAACACCCTGCACACCCTGAACATCCTCCACACATCTTTCACAGCCTGCTCTGATCCCTGATGAACACCCTAAACATCCTGCACACATCCCTCACAGCCAGCTGGGATCCTGCTGCAGAGTCCTGCACACATCCCTCACAGCCACAGCTCTGCCCCAAAGCCACTTTAAAGTGGCTGTTGCTGAGCTCCTGATCTCTGCTGGGACTGAAAAGCCATTTCTGCTCTGGCTTTGTCCCTGTCCTTTCATGCTCTCATGTCTGTCACCGTTTCTTCTTGCTTGAGTCTTTGTGAATTTGGAATTTGTATATTGTAAGGAGAACTGTCAATTCCATCAGCTCACAAAAAACAGTGGCAGCACATTTGTAGGGCTTTTTCTCAAGTGACGTATTTGCAATTCGACTTTTTTGTTTGTTTTGTTTTTGTTTTTTCCTTAAAGTGTAAAATAGTAGCTTGGGCTGCAGAAGCCTCTCAAAGAGAAACCCTTGCTGGTTGTGGCAGTGGAGTTTTCCTGTCCTTCCCAAGTTTCTGGAGAGCTGTTCTCCTCAGAAATCTGTTTCCCTGTGCTCTCTAGTGGTGTGCCTGAGCAAAGGCATGCACAGAGCAAGGGGATGGCACCCTGGTGGAGCAGGGAATCACAACTGGAAAACACTTGTTACCTTCTTAACTTTGGACATCTTCAATATTTGTCAAATGGCAGAGTCACAAGGGTTGTAATAGGGATGCTAAAAATTCTTCCAAGTATTTGTGAGAATATGTGCTGAGGGTTTGTTCTGGGCAGGCTTTGCATTCCTGTGAAGTGTGGATTCTCTGTGGAACACTGAAAACTGCATTTCTCCTTCTTTCTAGGGATCAGTACCTGTTTAAAAACAGACCAACAGATGGGCCCCCCAATTCGTTTTACAGGTCCTTATACCCAAAGATAATCCAGGATATAGAGGTAGGTGTTGTGAGCCACCCTGTCTGCAGGACAGATAATGGGGCTGATTTTGGGGTTTCTAAGGTGGTGAATGTTGGAGCAGTGCATCTGTGTCACTGCTGCTCTTGGGATGATGTAAAAAAAACCCTCAGCCACTCCCTGCCACAGCAGGTACATTGGTTCAGGTGTTAACACCATCCTTATTGCATTTATAGAGTTCTGGAACTCCTCTGAGACTATGGATTTTAATAAAACTGCAGCTTTAGGACACACTACTCAAGATAATTCCTGTATTGCTGAATGTTCAGTATGTTGGTCACACTCAGAAGGTGATGTGAGTGCCTTAAACACCAATTATTTCAAATGTAGCTCAGCACTTCTAAAGCAGTGACTGCTGTTGCAAATACAGCTTTGGTCCCATGGGGGATTATTCCTCTGTCCAGTGCTTTGATGGCAACAATCATCAGTGCTGTGATGGTGAACCCACAGGGACATCAGTGTAAAGAAGCTTCAGATACAAAATTTTGCTTATTTTATTCTGAAATTTCAAGAGCTGGGCTTGCTTGGTGGTTTTGAAATATTTCTGATAAATCAGGATGATCCCGATGTTCTGCCAGCAGGAGGAAATGTGTCTTGCTCTGTTTGTTGTACCCACCACAAAGCTCTGAAGTTACACCACAGACTGTCATGGATTTATTTCAGGATGGGAAATTATTGGTCTGAAATTCATTAGTGGGGAAATGTGTTTTGATGCTGAAGACAGATGTGAACTGATGGAATCACTCTGTGGAATGGCAATTTGTGCTGCCTGGCACTCAGGAAACAAAATTCTCCTCAACTCTGAACCCTGCTGTAAAATGATTCTGCTGGAAGCCATAATGTATTTTCCAAATATCTTTTTATAAACCTTGCTACATCATTTATGGACATTTAAAGATAAAGAACTGAGCATGAAATACACCCTAAGCAAAACATGACCAAACTTGATGTTTACCTGTGAGCTGCATGATGCACTTTGTTACTGGAGGGAATGAGTGATAACTGCAATGATAAGAAGCCTGTGGGATTAAGAGCTTTTATTGTGATATTTTCTTGCTTTCTGCACAATTCTGGCCTAGTTGTGTAAAGAAAATGAGCAAAAAGCATTTTCATAGAACACTAAAACAGTTTGGCATTACTGTAACTCACACTTTGAATGTTACTCTTCTGAAACTCATTTGTATAAGTGGAACATTTGTGTAGGCACTGTTGTTATTAGAGATTGGAAGGACTGCTTGAAGGTGTTATGAGGGCTTTTGAATTATCCCAATCTGCTCTTTAATGCTTTGGTTCTTTAATTGCTGTAGATTTGCTTTGCAGTGCACAGAAACAAAGCTCCTGCATTGAATGCTTCTTGCTGGGAAGAAACAAGTGGGAAAAACCCAGACCCCTTGTGCTTCCCCCATCTCAATACCAATGATAAATATTAAAAAATTCTCAATCTTTGAATAGCTGAGAGTAAGATATAAAAATGCAGCAATGAGTGTTTCTGCCATAGCAGATTTCCCCCTGCTTACCTGTTCCCTCTGAAATATTCCTGTGTGCCAGGTCTCACCTGCACTGGGGCTGCTGTTTGTGCTCATAGTCAAGGGCCCAGTCATTCTTCCACTGCCAAAAGTCAAATTAGAATTTTTCTAATAAATCACCCTTTAAAGTACTTTTCACAAATTGCTTCCTGAAAGGGCTGTCAAAAGAAGCTTTTAACACTGTTTAAAATGTAGGGAGTGAGCACCAATAACAACCAAACTTAGCTTGAAGATAAACTTTGTCTTTTCTTCCTGTTTTTGTTGCTCTTCCACAGTTTTGTTTTCTTCCACGTTTCACAGCAATGTGCAGAAGCTCTTAAATAAGACCTTCACCTTAGGTGTGATGAAGAATTTTTTTGTCTCTGAATACCAAAATATTTTTTCTTCAAATATTTGCCTGGATCTTTAATAAGATCTTCCTGTTTCTGTCAGAGGATCAGAGCCCTGTTAGCATTTACAGAATTATATAACTGTTGTTAGAAACAATTCCAAAGGATGTGATTTTTTTAAATGCAGTCAGATATATTTGACAAAAATCTTGTCACTTGGTATTTTACCACAGAATTTGACCAAATCCTGCTGGGTTGTTTCCAAGGGTGAGGGTTTGGACTTTCCTGCAGCTGGTGCTAAACTGGGTTGTGGGCAGAGATAAACTCAAAGCAGAATGTGCTCTCTGACTGTCAGAATTTGAGAAATAATCCCAAACCTGAATTGACAATTGGAAGGAAAAATGGAGGAATGCTAAACAGATAAAATTGGAATTCTTTCCCTTGTGCTCTGCTTGCATGGTGGGTCAGAAGTTCATGGAGCCACAGAGTGGTGGGAGCTGAAGGAGCACAGGCAGGGCTTGGCACAGGAGCTTCCCTTGCCTCTCCAGAAATGTGCTGGTGCCAGGGCCTGGCTCCTTCATGCCAAACACATTTTAGGAACATAATGTCACTTCTGAATCATTTGATTTCAAAATAAGAGGACATTTAGAGATCAGAAACCAAATTCTTGGAAAGAGATGGTTACTCCTCACTTGCACTGTGAAGCCAAATATTGAATTAGGTTTCATTCCACAGGAGGTGGTCCAGTCCCTCAAACATCTCCAAGTCACATGTTGAACTGCCAGGGTTCTTTTTTTTTTTAAAGGGAAAAGCTTTTGGGGTTTGGATTTGGGGGTTTATCCTAGAAAGCTGGACTTGGTGGGAGATGTTTTTGTGTCCTGTGTGGGGTCACCCACAATGGGGCCCTGTCCTTGGGCACTGTGCCAGGCTGGGGAGTTTCATCCTGCTGCTTCCAGAGCCCCAAGTCCCTGGAATGTCCCCACAGTGTTTGTGAAGCTTGGCCAGGTGTTGTGTTGTCCCCTCAGGATTAGCACCAGGATCTATTTCTGGTGATGAGTTGAGAAGACTTTGTTTCCTAAACGTTCTCCTCATCTTGGGGTACATGGGGAGTGCCCTCAGTTCATTTCCATGGGTCCCCTTAATTAAGATGAGAATAAAAATCTGATTTTTTCTGAAGACTTTAGGAAAATATGGTGCCAGGCCATCAGATAAACACTCTTGTGTTCTTCTGATTTCTGAAAAAGCTCAGGTTTTAGGAACTGAAATTTTAAAGCCTTGGGACACATTGAAAAAGGAGCAAAGTCAGTTCTTGCCCTAAGTTCAGCCAGCTTTGGGAGATGGCTGTTTGTGCAGGGTGTAATTTCTGAGGGAAATGGATGTGTTTAGTACTGCTCTAATTATGATACTGGAGAAATTTTATGTGCATGTGTGGGGAGAATCTGGTCAGCATTATATACATAGAAAACTTTTTCAGCCAACCTTTGAAATCTCTATTCCACAGGCACTTCCTAAAAAGCATTTCTTAAAAATGGAGCTGGCCAAGGAAAGGGCAGGTTTGGGAGCAGGAGGGACTGAGCTGTGGTGGCACAGATGGCAGCTGTCCCTGTGAGCAGGGCACAGCTCCCCTGTCCCCAGGGCTGGGGCCCTGCCTTGGCTCCTTTTCCCCAAGCCACTGCTGCTTTTTAACACAAAAGGGCTGGAAAAAGAGTCCTGGAGGTTTTTGCTTATCACACCCCTTAACTTCATCATGAATGAATTATTAATCTCTCTCTACCCTGGTGACACAAGTTCATTTAGTTGTGCCTTCCCTGTGCCATGGTCAGGAGGGATTTTCCTTTGTCCCTTTGAAGAAAGCCTGAGAGGAACAAAGGGTTGGATTTTTTCATGGTTAATGCATCAGGAGAAATCCCCACACACGTCACAAATGTGATGTTCCTTCTGCCTGTTCCTGCCCCACTTGTCCTGCAGGAGAATTGTGTATTCACAGGGAACAGGAACTCCTTGGTTTATGGGATTAAGATAAACCCACTTACTCTGCAATAACATTCACAAGGATAAAAATGCAATTGTTAGCCAAGGAGCTGAACACAGTGTACATTATCCAATGGTAAAAAAAAAAATCTGTTCCTGGTAGATTATCCTTAGCACTTCCAATGTATAGTTAATGTTCCAGCTGTTAATGCAGATGAATTGCAGTTTTTTCACTGTGCATCTTTGCACCAGTGAATGTATTCTGGCATGGTCCAGGCTTGGCTATACCTCCACATCTTGGACCATTTTCTGTTTGTACTTTTCTCACTAAATGCCTTTTTTTTTTTTCCTTCCAGTCCATTTGTGCAGCACTTCAGCTGCCAAATGGCTCTCCTGCTGTGGCAAATGCTTGGTCTTTATCCCTTGTACATCCAGATTTTGTTGGTTGTGCAGCATTTGTGAGCCCCTCGCTGCTGTTGCTCTGGTGAGCTTTTAGGAGAGTGTGAGAAACTGGGTGTGAGCTCAGGAGACTGCTCTGCCTTTTACTGGGAACCCCCAGGTCAGAGGCACAGGAGGCATCTGTAGAAAATACAGCAGTGGGTGTTGGATATCTTGGTGTTGGTTTGGAACCACAAATACACAAATAAAGGAGGGGATTCTGCAGCCCTGATTTTTGTAAAAGGCCATAGACACAGTGACCTCCTCACACCTGCTGTCCTCCCTTGCTGTGTCCAGTTTGGATCTCTCCTGGAGGAGGGTGCAGAGCAAGTCTTTCACTCCTGCACCCATGAGCAGAAATTCCCTGCAGCAGAAGCTTTCCTGTGGTTGCCAGTTCTTCATGAGCCACGTTCCTCTCAGAGGGTCCTGCAGTTGCCCACCCACTCAGTCTGCTCAGGCATCCCAGATGTTGTTTCTTTGGATGTGCACATCTGGTTCCACTCTGCTGCCCAGGGAAGTGCTGCTGTACATTCTGTGTGTCGTGGCTGCTTTCCCAGCATCCCAAGAATTAAGGCAGCATGAGGGGATTTTACAAGTTCTCCAAAAGCAGGCACAGTTTTCCCACAGTAGCCACAGCACATAATGGCTCCATGGAATGACATCTCCTCACAGAACTGAAATGTGCACCTGTATGTGCCTTGCTGCCCTCACAGACATGCACAAGGCTTTAATTCCCTTTTTCTGAATCCAGCATTTTCTTGTGGGGAGCAGCTGCAGTAGATTTCTGCAGTGAACCTGTGAGAATGGAGCCAGCTCAGGTCCCCAGTGCCTGCTGAGCAAACTCCCACAGTGTGTGCTGCTTGATCTGGGAGCTGTGACCAGCAGCATTTCTGGTTTGGGGGCCCCATGGAAGCTGTGATTTCTGGTTTGGGGGCTCCCATGGAAGCTGTGATTTCTGGTTTGGGGGTTCCCATGGGAAGCTGTGATTTCTGGTTTGGGGGTTCCCATGGGAGCTGTGATTTCTGGTTTGGGGGTTCCCATGGGAAGCTGTGATTTCTGGTTTGGGGGTTCCCATGGAAGCTGTGATTTCTGTTTTGGGGTTCCCATGGGAAGCTGTGATTTCTGGTTTGGGGTCTCCCATGGAAGCTGTGATTTCTGGTTTGGGGGCCCCATGGAAGCTGTGATTTCTGTTTTGGGGTTCCCATGGGAGCTGTGATTTCTGGTTTGGGGGTTCCCATGGGAGCTGTGATTTCTGGTTTGGGGGTTCCCATGGGAAGCTGTGATTTCTGGTTTGGGGGTTCCCATGGAAGCTGTGATTTCTGGTTTGGGGGTTCTCATGGGAAGCTGTGATTTCTGGTTTGGGGGTTCCCAGTGTGTTCTGGAGCTGCTGGGAGTGGCTGTCACAGGAAGCTGAAATGTGGAAGGGCTCTCAGAGCACTGGCAGCTCCTCTGGCACGTGCTGCCAGCTCAGTGCAGACCTTTCCAAGACCAGGGCTCTGGGGAAGCTCTCCCTTAAGGTTGTTCAGAATCAAGTATCTGAACATAAATAGTTTCTAAACTGTTTAAATTGGCTGGCTGGGATCTGTGCTGCCTTATCTCCTGTGTCTGCAGTGTTACTCTTGCATATTGAGCTCTGCTGCCTTCTGATCTGTCATTGTGTTGGTTGCTGCTGTTAAAGGCTGCAGTCCTCTCCTGGTTCTGAGGGTCTGATGAGCTGCACTCGTGCCCTCCTAGCCCAGATGAGACAAAGGAATGACCTGTCCTTGCCCCTGCAGCCCTGCATCCCTCATCGAGGAGATGAGCTGGGCTGATCCCTCCAGAGCAGTGCCAGGTTTGGGGGTTCCCAGTGGGACAATCAGCAGGGCCCTGCCTGCCCAGGAGAGCTAATCCCAAACTCATCCCTGATTTCATTTAATTCCCCACCAAACTGGAAGGGAATGAGGGGGGTGAGTGATCTGTCAGAAGCATCTCCTGATATTTGTGATAGAGACAAATTCCTGGGGCACATCAGGTTTGTATTAGGATGAGTATAATTAGTATAATTCTCTCCAAATGCCATAAAGGGAGAGGATTGAAGGAGCAAACACATGGAAAGCAGAGTGGAAAGTCAGGTTTCCCTTGAAGCAGGCGTGTTTTCCTAGAACTGGGATGTCACAGTTACACTCCACTTCTGTCTTTACTGAGGCTTCAGTCAGTTTTAATCTTGGAGGAGCTGCAGAAGTGCCTGCTACTGCTTTGGAAGTTAGGATTACATAATAAATATGCTTTTCCAAACAAACTGCCAGTCTGTCAACTTCTCCCCAGCTTTCCATGCAGTATTTGGGAGAATCCCAGGGAAACAGCTGAACAGAGGTTCTGTTCTGGTGAAGGATCCCAGCCTGCCCAGGTGCTGCAGGTGTCCAAAACCCCACATTTCTTTGAATCCAGCATTGGTTTTTCCAATAAGGAATAAAGCTGATTAAGACCTGAAAATCATGCTGGTTCTGCTGTGAAATAGTTTGCAGCTTTTTAAGGCATGTCAGGTCTCCTTCCTTAAAAATACCTCTCAGAATGAAAATGTTGAGAATTACTCTTCCACAGATTTCAAGTGGAGGGAGGAAAGCAAGTTTGGGTTATTTGAAACCTTACAGTTCCTGCTGAGCTTTATTTCTATCAGGGTTTTAGGTACTTTCAGGAGGGTTTCATATCTCAAAACCTCTTTCCAAGGTGTGTAAATACAATTAATGGGAAGGGAAATCCCTTCACCCTCGTGCTGGGCTCAGCAGTTCTGCAGTGTTGCTCACCCAGGTGAGGCTGGACAGGGCTCCAGGTGAGCTCCTGGTCTCATCTTTGCAGCTTTTGTTGGCTGGTCACATAAAGATGGGGGGAAAGGGTTCTGGGGTGTGTGTGTCTGTAATGGCTCCTTGGGAAATTCCCATTCAGGCTGGCTGACCATGATTTCCTCCATAAACCTTTGTCATGACAGATCACAGAAGTGCTGATGGTAATTCCCTGTGGTTTGTGTGTATTTATTGGGAGCAGGAGAAGAGATTGATTTTGTGTCCTTCAGATTCGAGGGTGGTGTGTGTGAAATTGGGGAGCTGGGGGTGTGGGACAGTCCTGCTGCAGCCTGACTGCTGTTTTTGCCTGTGGTCAGACTATAGAATCCAACTGGAGGTGTGGGAGGCACAACCTGCAGAGGATCCAGTGCCGCTCTGAGAACAGCAAGGGCGTTTATTGCTTGCAGTATGATGATGAGAAGATCATCAGTGGCCTGCGAGATAACTCCATTAAGGTGAGACTCCCCTTGTGCCTGCCCTGCCCTCAGGGCTCTGCCCTGGCCTCTGTGTGTGTGTGTGCTGAGCCTGGCACAGTCCTCAGCTGCACTCTGCTCTGGGAGCTGGGGGCACTGCCAGGGATGTGTGCCCTGAGATCAGTGTCCCCCAGGAAGGGGAGGGCTCTGTGTGCCACTGGCATTGGTGTGGCTCTTTCCTGGCCTGGCCTTTGCTGCCATGCTCACCCTCCCTGGCACTTCCTTTGGCCAGACAGGATTTGATCTCCTCATGGTGCTTGGTTATTTCACTGTTCTCTCAAAAACATCAAGATTAAGCTAAAGGGAAGGACAAGGCCCACTGATGGGACAGACCCAGCCCTCATGGAGTCTGCTTTTCCTCCTTTCTTTACAGCTGTGACAATGTTCAAGTCTTGGATCCATGTTCTTGATGTTGATGAGCCATTTACTCTTCTTGTTTCTAACAGATTTGGGACAAAACAAGCTTGGAATGTTTGAAAGTATTAACGGGACATACTGGCTCAGTTCTTTGTCTGCAATATGATGAAAGGGTTATTGTAACTGGATCTTCAGATTCTACAGTAAGGTGAGTGTTAAGTTCCTGCACAAAAATAATTTGAGTGTTAGGCCTGGGAATATTTCCAGTAATCTCTAAATAGCAGAAAACATCCCTAAGATTAATGTGATATTTGTATTCCAGAAGCAAGATACTCATACTTGGCAAAGCATCATATTAAATAAATTTTTTTCCAAACCTATTTTGTTCTTTTAGCATTAGGAATTTTGAAGGAATATGACCTAGAGATTCAAGGCATATCCTGAAGTTTTGGAGTGGCTGATGGCCAACTGTTCAATAATTTCTTCAGTTAAGGTTGTTTTTAGTGCCCTCTGACACGCTGTAGTTGTGACTGTTTGTCCTAGTTTGAAAGAGAGGTCTGCTAAGAAGGGCAGGAGCCTCTCTTTGAAATGGACAATGTAAACCCCCTTCAAATTATTATAATTTTGAAATTAAGGGGCACTCATGCAGATATGGGGATAGGAATAACAGTTCTTTACTAGGAAAATTAAAATAGAAATCCAGTATTACAGAGAACACACCCAAAGCAGTGGCAGTGACAATCCAAGCTGCCCCCAGGGTTAGGCAGCAGAGCTGTCCCTGGAGGCTGGGTCAGGCTTGTTTGTGTTCCCCTCCCAGAGCCACCCCTTCCCTTGGGATGTTCCATGGGATATTCCTGTGGGATGTTCCATGGGATGTTCCGTGGGATGTTCCCTGGGATGTTCCGTGGGATGTTCCATGGGATGCTCCATGGGATGTTCCATGGGATGCTCCATGGGATGCTCCATGCGATGCTCCATGGGATGCTCCATGGGATGTTCCATGGGATGCTCCATGGGATGCTCCATGGGATGCTCCATGGGATGTTCCATGGGATGTTCCATGGGATGTTCCATGGGATGTTCCATGGGATGTTCCATGGGATGTTCTATGGGATGTTCCATGGGATGCTTCATGGGATGCTCCATGCGATGCTCCATGGGATGTTCCTGTGGGATGTTCCATGGGATGTTCCTGTGGGATGTTCCATGGGATGTTCCATGGGATGTTCCATGGGATGTTCCATGGGATGTTCCATGGGATGTTCCTGTGGGATGTTCCGTGGGATGTTCCATGCGATGCTCCATGGGATGTTCCATGGGATGTTCCATGGGATGTTCCATGGGATGTTCCTGTGGGATGCTCCGTGGGATGTTCCATGGGATGTTCCTGTGGGATGTTCCGTGGGATGTTCCATGCGATGCTCCATGGGATGTTCCTGTGGGATGCTCCATGGGATGTTCCATGGGATGCTCCATGGGATGTTCCATGGGATGTTCCGTGGGATGTTCCATGGGATGCTCCATGGGATGTTCCATGGGATGTTCCATGGGATGTTCCATGGGATGTTCCATGGGATGTTCCATGGGATGTTCCATGGGATGCTCCATGGGATGTTCCATGGGATGTTCCATGGGATGTTCCGTGGGATGTTCCATGGGATGCTCCATGGGATGTTCCTGTGGGATGCTCCTGTGGGATGTTCCATGGGATGTTCCGTGGGATGTTCCATGGGATGTTCCATGGGATGTTCCATGGGATGCTCCATGGGATGCTCCATGGGATGTTCCATGGGATGCTCCATGGGATGCTCCATGGGATGTTCCATGGGATGCTCCATGGGATGCTCCATGGGATGCTCCGTGGGATGCTCCATGGGATAACGGCGCCGTGTCCCGCAGGGTGTGGGACGTGAACACGGGCGAGGTCCTGAACACGCTGATCCACCACAACGAGGCCGTGCTGCACCTGCGCTTCAGCAATGGGCTGATGGTGACGTGCTCCAAGGACAGGTCCATTGCTGTGTGGGACATGGCGTCCCCCACGGACATCACCCTGCGCCGCGTGCTCGTGGGGCACCGCGCCGCCGTCAACGTCGTCGACTTCGATGACAAGTACATCGTGTCAGCCTCGGGGGACAGGACCATCAAGGTGGGTGGCACAGCCCTGCTGCCCCACGGCTTCTCTGGTGGCTCTCAGTGGTGACTTTGGGCACACAGCTGCACTGGAATGTTCTCGTGGTTTCTGCTGTACCACTGCAGAAAAGCAAAGCCCGTTTGCTGTTTGAGCTCCTTGTCTCGAGGTCAGTTCCTTTGTTGCATGGGGCACATCCTGTGCCTTTGTCCAGTTGTATTTTGAATTTCACTTGGCAGTTTCTGTCCAGACATGAAATTCCTCAGCAGTGCCTTTCCTCACCACGCCTTCCCAGCAGCTCAGCCAGGCTGTGCCATGTTTGAAGCATTCAAAGGCTGTTACGTACCAGCAGATTTGAGTTCCCCAGAGTACATTAATATAACAAAGGCATTTCCACCCTGCCCTCTCTGAACCAGAGCTGCCTTACCCTGGGCCAAGAAGTTCTTGGCAGTTCCATGTCCAAATCTCTGCCAGAGATCCTGCTGTACTCTGTGTTGGAAAATGAGCCACTTGATACTCTGCATTACAACTTCAATTACAGTTCATTAAAAACGGGCAAAGTTGATTGAATCCTTTAATGTTAAAACCAAGCCTTAAAGGCTGTTTGGACCTTCTCTTACTGAGAGCTTCGTAATAACTTATTTCATAAAAAATGTTTTTGTGTTTGATAATTCCAGTTTTAAAAAAATATTTTAAACTTATGAAGTGTAATCAAATTTTTGAAATAATTTGAGGCAGTCACTGCCATCTGAACATGTTTTAGATACAGCCCCCAGCTCCTGGCAGTGCCAGTGCCCGGGCCCTGCTCTTCACCTCTGGAGATGCTCTGTGGGTTGCCACTCCTCTGCCAGCCTCAGGCCTGTCAGTGTGTGTGTTTTCCCAGTGGTTTGTGGTGCAGTGCAGAGCTCTCAGGGGCTGTGTCCATTCCCCAGGTGTGGAGCACCAGCACGTGCGAGTTCGTGCGGACGCTGAACGGGCACAAGCGCGGCATCGCGTGCCTGCAGTACCGCGACCGCCTGGTGGTCAGCGGCTCCTCGGACAACACCATCAGGTGGGTGCCACAGCAGCCCTCCAGTCCTGGGAACAGCTCTGCCCTCTCTGCAAAGCCCCCTCAGCATGGCACTGGGGCAGATGGTTTGTGCTTGGGCCTTAGTAAAGGTTTCACAGCCCCGCTGTGCTGGTTTGAAAGCAAAACCCGTGAGAGGCTTCGAGGCAGAAATGCAATTTAATGGGAGGAAAGAGACAAAATAAAATACATGCAGTACTGCCAGAGTCAGAATCCAACCTGACATCCCACTAGGTAGGGTGGTGGTGGCAGTCCAGATGAAGTGTTCTTGTTGAAGGAGGGATCCTGGAGAAAGCTCTGGGAGCTCTTGGCCTCTGGGATCCAGTGGGAAAAGGCTGCTCTGCTGTTCCCAATCTCCCCTTTGATCTGGGTAGGAAATGCTCGGCTCCTGCCCTGGCTGGAGCATCTCCCAATGGGATGATGGAATTTGATCAGCCCTGCCCTGGGACTGCATGGCCATGAACAGGAGAGATCTCCTGGAGGGAGGATGGGCTGTGGGCAAGATAAAGAACACTGCAACAGCTGGGTGAACAGCTGGAACAGGAACAGCAGAGATCCCCACAGAGATCAGGATCACTGCCACAGCTGGGTTAACAGCTGGGGACAGAATTCACACTTTTGGGCACATCTTTCTATTGTAACCCAGGACACCCGTGAAGGAGTGGAGCACTGAGGTCTCAGAGTGAACAAAACCTCTTATCTCCTGCTCTGTCACCTCATTGTCTGCTGGGAGAGGTGGGGAGACATTGCTCCCTGATTTTCTTATTTTCTGAACTTCTAATCACTGGTTTACAGAGAACAGAAGAAACTTTGTTAGTATTTCCCAGAATACCACATAGATGGTAAACACATATTTACTTGTGTGTGATTTAGAATGATGACATTAATTTTGATATGTGTATGCAGCTGCTCTGAGTGACACCTTTATAAAATAATACAAATGAATACCTGGCACACCAAGCAGGCAGTAACCCTAGAGTGGGAATCAGCCTTTCTCCTGTGCTCTCCCCAGGCTCTGGGACATTGAATGTGGTGCCTGTTTAAGAGTGTTGGAAGGCCATGAAGAGCTGGTTCGCTGCATCAGGTTCGACAACAAGAGGATTGTTAGTGGAGCCTACGATGGGTAGGTCTGAAAGCACTCCCCAAAATTCAGCCTTTCTCTTGTGGGGCTCTCAGGAGTCTGCAGATCATTTCTGTGGGGCAGGACTCCTCCTCCTCCTCATCCTCCTCCTCCCCAGAGCACCTGTGGCTTGCTTAGTGTGTGCAGTGCATTGTGGATTCATGGCAGTTACATCCATCTCCAAATTCTCCATTTCTTTCTTCCTGCAGAGCTGCTGAAATCAGTTCTGGATCTGGGTTTGGCTGTAGCCTTTTATTTGGGCTCAGTGTGTGCCTGGGCTTGGTGGGCCCAGCTTCATTCCCACGTGGCAGAGGGCTCTGTGTGTCCATTGTCACTTTGTCACAGCCACCACGGAGCCATCACTGCAGTGGCTGCTGCAAAAAAATACAAAATAAAACCACAAAATTACCTGAGCATTGGTGTTTCTCACAATGTGCTTGATCCTGAGCTGTAGCTCTAGGGAAAAGCTGGCAAGCTTTCCAGGGCTTTGGGATGTTATCTTCCATGTTTTCATAATGATTTGCTTCTCTTACTTTTAGGAAAATTAAAGTTTGGGACTTGCAAGCTGCTCTTGACCCTCGTGCCCCAGCAAGCACATTGTGCTTGCGTACGTTAGTGGTAAGGAAAAATTAATTAATTTGGGGTGGTCTGGGGTGCTTCAGTGCATTATTGTGGGATAAGTGGGAATGTCAGGATGGTTTTTGAAGTCTAGAGTGCCTAAGAATGTAGAAAAATGTACTGTCATATCCTGAATGATTTGCATCTGAACTTAACTGAAAGATCAAGTTTTTCTGGTTTGAGATTCTCAGATACTTTCAAAAGAAAAAGAAATCATCATGATACTGTATCAAATCACTCTGGTTATTGATGTGTTTCCCTAATATCACTGTGGGGCTGGTTTTAAATTTCCTCTTTTTAAAAAAAGGGCAAGAATCTTGGGAGCCTTTTCCAAACTTTTCTCCTAACCCTTCCCTTTGGAAGGAGGAAGGGAGGCTGAGTCCAGCAGATTGCCACAGCAGCTCTCAGCCCTTCAGAGGACTGTCACATTTAAGGCTGAAATTGCTTAAGTTACATTTTTCTTTGTAATGAGGGGTTTGGTTTATGACAGCAGACTTAATTAAAAATAGATGGGAGAATGAATTCCTTGTTCTTTTCACCCAAATGTGTGTGGAACTTGACTTCAGGAGTCAGCCCAGAGTCCTTGACTGTAGGTGATGCTTGTGCTGGGCCTTTCCAACACCTGGAGAATGCTCATGTGGCTGCAAATGCTCCTTTTTATTTCTCTTCAACAATCTTGGTATAGAAATGAGATTTAACTATTCTTTTATTTAATTTTAGTGAAAAAGTTGCTTGTTTCTGTGTTCTGTGAGTATCCTGTAGCTCAGGTGGGAGTTTGGGATCACTCTGCCAGCTCAGGTTAGTTCTCCAATAAAGGCAGAGTCCTAAATTTTAATTCAGTGAGAAGCAGGACTAAGGGGAGAGCCTTTTCTGGGCTTCTTGTGCCACTTGGAGATTTGTTGGAAGAGCTGCTGGAGCACGTGCTCCCCTTCCTTTGGCAGTGTCTGAATTCCTGAGGGGCCTCTCAGCAGGGTGGAGCTGTGATGTGCTCTTTGAGGCTGCACAAAACCAGAATCAGCAGAGAATTCTGCAGGAGAAGGAGCCCTGGCAGAGCACCAGTGGCAGCCAGGGGCCAAAGCTGGTGCTCCTTGGTGGACAGACAGCTTCCACCTGGAATAATGTCAGCCTCCCTGGGCTGGCCCCACTGAGGGAGGCTCAGGGTTTGGGAGCTGTGTGTTCTCTTACAGAATGTTCATGCAGAAGCAGCTTTTCTTCAGTCTGGGTGTGATTGTGAAGGTTTTGCAGTCAGCACAGCAGAGTTTGAGCACCCCTTGTGTGATAGCAGTGCAGTGTTTGCCCTTGCCTTGCTGACTGCTGCCTCTTGCCCACAGGAACATTCAGGACGTGTCTTTAGGCTGCAGTTTGATGAATTTCAGATCATTAGCAGTTCCCATGACGATACAATTCTGATTTGGGATTTCTTAAATGTGCCACCGAGTGCCCAGAACGAGACCCGCTCTCCATCTAGAACATACACCTACATCTCCAGATAACAGTGTGCACTTTACTGCCCTGCCAAGGTAAGGCTGGAGTGTCTGCAACCTTCCCTCTGCCTCACACAGGCCTTTCCTTAAGAAAATAAAACTTTTCTGTGCCTTTTCTTCCCCTGTCTAGTCTTTGTGTGGTCGTGTGGGGTAAGGAACAGCTCCAGTGCTGTGGATGTGACCCCTGTGCAGAATCTCAGCCTTTTTTTACAGCAGGTTTAGGAACCCCCCCCTTGCCTCAGGGGGAACTTGGTGAAACTCATGGGCTGTCAGGGACACCTGGAAAGGCTGCAAATCATAAACAGGCTCCATCCACCTTGCAGTCCTGCAGCACTGCTTGCTTCTGTGAACTAAATGATGGTTTGAGATGGATAAATTCTGGTTTTAAATTGCAGATTGGGCAGGGTTCTTTCAAAGCCACACACAGTGTGTCTTAAGCACAAAAGAAACACAGAATCACAGACTAGCCTGAGTTGGAAGGGACCCAGCAGGATCATGGATTCAGCTCCTGGCCCTGCCCAGAGACCCTAAAATCCCTCCCTGGGCATCCCTGGAGCTCTGTCCAAACACTCCTGGAGCTCTGGCAGTGCCCAGCACCCTCTGGGGGTGGGAAGGAACTCCCCAAAATCCAGCGTGGCCCAGCTGCAGCTGCTCCCTCAGGCCAAGGAATGAGGAGTGGATCAGAATTGCTGTCAGCTCCTGGGGCAGCACCGTGCTGGGTCCCTTGGCCACGTGGCACACACACAGTGGGAGATGCCTTTGCCAGGGGTTGTGCTGCTCACATCCTGCACTCCTGGCAGCTGTGCACAGCCCAGGGGCACAGCTGGGATCACACAACCCCCAGGTGCTGCTCTTGGTAATGACAGTCCCTTTACAGCTATTTCCTCCACTGCAGAGATGCTGTGATGTCACTTTTTGACAGGTTTGTGTGACTTCAGAATCCAGAACCCCTAAATCTACACGAAATTATGGCCAAACAGCTAATATTTCATAATGACATTTAATGAAACAGTTTTATAAGCTTTCAGACATCACAGTCTTGTGAGTTTTGAAGCAGCCCTGCACACGTTTTTACAGGCTTTGCAATGTGAGCCTCTTCAAAGTGGATCAATTTTGACAGTCCTGGCAGTTGGCTGTGAGAGTTTTATTGAATTCCTCTTGTTTATTGTAACATGATAAAAATTGTTCCCATATGATAGTCTAATATTCTGGTATTAAGCATTAGGCCTTGGGCTGAGGGAAGTTGAGGGGAAGTGCCCAAGGATGTTTTAACCTTTCGTGGCAATGTCAAATCAGAGGAGGGAAGTTCTCCTTGGTCCATTAGAGATGGTTTTGGGAAGTGGCAGGTAAAATCAAAGCTCAGCTTTAATTACACTCAGCCCTTACACTGCCTCCATGGTGATAACAGAGCCATCAGGCTGGAAATGGGAATAGCAAAGGATTTGAGGTTTTTCTGTGTTTTCTTAAAAGTTCTTCCTGTCTGAAAGCAGCTCTGAAGTCGTGTCCTGTGCAGAGCTCTGCAGGGTGAGGAAGGAAGGACAATCCCCTGGCACTGGGGCTGGGGCTGTGTAAGGAATGCCAGGAGCAGAGGCTGGCTCCTGCTGCAGTGTCCTGGCAGCTGTCCTGGCTGTCCTGCACCCCAGTGTCACCTCTGCCCTCCCCTGGAGCCCCTGGGGGTGCTGCTTGCTCTGTGCCCCCTCTCACTTCACTTCTCTTTGTGTCTTTCAGGGTTCCACAGTCTTGAACTACTGGATTTTTGGCTACTACATGCCTGAAGATGATTGACAGCTAAAGTCAGAATTGGTTCTAGATGCTGTGTAGATGCAAAGCAGCACAATTCTATATCTAAATTTCTTAATCTTTCCTGCTCTCAGTGGTCGTCTTTGAATTTGCTACAAATTCACTGACTTGGAGTAGATGAATTTCAGAAGCCTCTCCTTCCCTGCTGTGAGAAATCCAAAGCTTCACATGTAAATTGTCGGTAGAAACTGAACTCTGATGGCTTGTTTTTCAGATATAAATCAGAAGTCAAGAAAGGACTTGGCCTAATTTATATTGCTTTGCACTTTTGTCTGACTTTAAAGGAAAAACAAACAAACATTCTCCAGTGAAATTTGGGTGCCAAACACATGCCCAGAATGTACAGAGCTTTGCTTTCCAGTCACCACTGTCCCTTAGGCCTTCCCATGGCAGGTTCAGAGCCCCTTCTGTTCCATAGGTGTACGTTGGACTCTTAGAAATATTTCTGAGTTGCTCAGTAATATTTTTGGATTACAGTTTACTTGTTTCTGCACCAATAATTTCTTTTAAATTAAAGATTCCCTGTAATTCAGGCTAGGTTATCTGAACTAGTTGTATAGCACTGTCTTTTCCTTTGCCCTGTGCTCTGTCCCCTGCACTCCCCATGTTTGCTGTAGTCCCTGTGTGCTTCCCTCATCTCAGATACTGTGTAAGCATGTAGATACCTTGTACAGACAGCAGAGCCTCTGGTGCCAGCCTCGGGGTGTCCTGACACTACACACTAACCCTCAGCGTGGTGGCACTTGGCAGCAGGATGTCCTGAGCCTGGCACTGGTGGTGACACGATTACCTAGACATTGTCTCTGCAAAAGGAGCTTTTCAGTATTCATTAGTTGGGTTTTTGTTTTGGTTTTTCTTTTTTTTTTGTCGTTTTTTTTTTTTGTTTGTTTCAGTTTTGTTGTCTCTTTTTTTTTTTTTTTTTTAATGGGAACTACATATTTTAAAATGTAATTTCTAAACTTTTTAAAAATTAAAAGCTGTTTAATTTATGTTCTGTACGTTACGTTTTTGTGCCGCGGGGTTTGCAGCCGTGTGTCTGTGACACCAGTGGGGTCCCCACTGCTGTCCCCACTGCCACTGGAGAAGATACCATGGGCCAAAGCTCCATGATTTCTGTTTGCTTTGCTCTCCCTGGCCAGAGGAGCCTGTCCCAGGAGGTTTGGCTGTCGTGGCTCCTCCGTGGCTGCTCCCTCGGTTGTCCCCGTGTCCCTGTCCCTGTGTGCTCAGCCCTGCCTGCTGCAGGCTCAGGACACTCAGCTGGAGCAAAGCCCAGGGAATTCCCATCCCCGAGCCCTGCCCGTGCTGGGAGGGCACAGCTGGCACTGCCATGCCCAGCTCTGTCCCTCTGTCCTGCCTGGCCCTGGGCAGCTGGAGGAGTGCCCAGTGCAGGGGCTGCCCTCCCTGCCCACCCTCCCGACTTCCTCCAGCTGTTCATTCATCCAGATGTGCGAATGTGATGAAGTCCAGAAGAGCAAACTCGCTCCTGAGCGTCCATGGGGTCACTTTTTGGTAAGCTTGACAGTAGTTCGTGCAAGTGTCTTACTTTCCCCTTCTCATCGAATAGCTTTAATATTAAACTGTTTAAAAAAAGAGAGATCTGTGGCAGCCCTGAAGAAAAAGGTTCTTTTGATTCTGAAGAGCGGAGTCCCTTTTTTAAAAAAAAAATGCATGTGTAAGATTTCAATTCCTGTTTTTCCTTGGGAGATAATGGTATTTGAACATGCAGTCTCAACTTCTTTGTGCTTTGTGTAACATAGCAGTGGACTTTTGTGATTGGCACCCGAGGAACTCGACTCCTGGGATTCATGGTAGTGATCCTGGCTGCACTCTGGACTTTGTTTTGCTAACCATCATTGAGCAACTGTACATGACTGCGATATTAATGTTTCAAAGCACTGGGATAGTCTAATTCTAACTTGTAATTATGTTTGCCAATTATCTGTTTGGAAAGTTGGTGTATGAACAGCTTCTTGAAACTGTTAAATTGTACAGATATCGTTCATGATCTAAAGCTTTGTACTGTGGAATGTGCTTAATAAAAAAAAGTTTGAACTTAGTTTGTCACATGAATGGATGAGTGGTGTCACCTCAGCAGAGTTTGGGTGGGATTTAAGCCTGGCTGGGGGAGGTCTCTGCCCAGCCCAGCCCCAGTGGAAGGCACCGAGAATGTGGAGCCCAAACCCAGCTCCTGCTCTGGCAGGGGGGTGGCAGCTGCTGGCCCACCCTTCCCTTTCCAGGGCACAAACTGGGAGCACTGGGAGCTGGGGCTGAGCTCACTCACCCATCACAGAGATCTGCAGGAACATCACCAGGATTCTTTCTTGCTTTACCAAGAATGCAGGTAGATTTTTAAATCACAGCCCATCTCCTGGCTTGTAGAAACGACCTGCATGCCTTGAGCTGTGCTGAGCTTGCTCTGGCTCGGGGGCAGCTTTGCCTTGGCCTTGCCTTGTCTGCAGTGACTCCTTCAGTGTTGGCTTTGGTGACATTTCACTGAAATGCTTTTGGAGGTGCCATAAACTCTAAAAAACGAGCAATTGTGGCTCAGCACTGGCAAAGCCAGGCCTCAGGAATGCCCCCAGTGCAGGTGGTTTCTCCTTGCCCCACTCGTGCCTGTGGAGGGGAGTGCTGGCAGCAGCCTTGGTGCTCCCAGGCTGGAGCTGAGTGATCCCATGGCCTGGGTTTGGTGTCATTTTACCCAAAGAAGCCACAAAAGCTCTGGGCTGGATGTGCCGTGTAAACCTTGAGGTCAGCCCTTCACATTGCAGCTCACCTGGGTGGCCTTGGCTGCTTCTGTGGCAGCCGCCTGGGAATTCCCACCTGAGAACTTCCAGAGGAAATCATGGGGGCCCCAAAGGGATTTGGGGTCCCTTGGGACTGTGCCCTCCCTGCAGAGGGTGGGGGGCACACCCTGAGCTGCTTTCAGCTGTCTGAGCTCAGTGTCCCTGCGTGTTTCCATCACCACTAAAATCTGGGAGCGCTGACTGAAATGGTTCATTTTTATCCTTAGTAAATGTTTGAGTTGTTTTAGTATTGAGATTAATTTTTTTTAATATTGTAAATAGCAATTTATCAACTCAAAATCGCAACTGCACCGAAGAGAGACCCTGCAGAATTTTCCTTGTCCATCCCTGCACAGGAGCTGCGTGTAGCCAGGTGTGGGCACCAGGGTTGGGCACCTTCGGCCTTCCCTGGGCACCGCCAGCGCTAATTGGGAGCGCTAATTGGGAGCGGTAATTAGGAGCGGTAATTAACTGGACCATAATGAGTTTCGGCTGCCTCTGAAGCTTTGCAGGGACCGCCCTCTGTCCTGTCTGGTGCGCCCGGAGCAGCTCCTGGGCAGAAAATCCAGGAATTCAGGGATGCTCGGGATTTGTGTCAGCACAGGGAGGCTCCCACAGGGACATCCCCCTGTCCCCCTCTCATTCCTGTCCCCTCCATCCCCTCCTGTCCCTCCTGTCCCCTCCATCCTTCTCTGTTCCTCCTGTCCCTCTGTCTCCCTGTCCCCCTGTCCCTCCTGTCCCCCTCTCATTCCTGTCCCCTCCATCCCCTCTTGTCCCTTCTGTCCCTCTGTCCCCTCCATCCCTCTCTGTCCCTCCTGTCCCTCCATCCCCCCCCGTCCCCTCTGTCCCTCCATCCCTCCATCCCTCTCTGTCCCCCTGTCCCCTCCATCCTCTCCTGTCCCCCTGTCCCCTCCATCCCCCTCTGTCTCCCTGTCCCTCCTGTCCCTCCTGTCCCCCTGTCCCTCTGTCCCCTCCATCCTCTCATGTCCCCCTGTCCCTCTGCCCCCCCGTCCTCCTGTCCCCTCCATCCCCCTCTGTCCCTCCTGTCCCTCTGTCTCCCTGTCCCTCCTGTCCCCTCCTGTCCCCCTGTCCCCTCCATCCTCTCCTGTCCCCCCTGACCCCTGTCCCTCCTGTCCCTCTTGTCCCCCTGTCCCTCTGTCCCCTCCATCCCCTCCTGTCCCCCTGTCCCTCCCAAGCCAAGCCCAGCCCCTAAGCCGAGCCTTGTCCCTCCTGAGCCACCGCCGGGGGCTGCTCCTAAATCACAGCTCGGGACACATAATCCTGACTTCACACTTTTTCCCAGACAATATCTTTCCATATAATCTTAATGATTCCTGCTGCAATAACAAATAGGCAGCCCTGAGAATAACTTCACCCTGAAGTGCTGGTGCCAAGAATCTCAGCACTTGGCCCTTCTCTGGGTGTTTTCCCTCCAATCCATCTGCACAAACACAAGTGGGCCAGCTCTGTGCCTCAGGAATGAGGAGATAAAAAGGCAATAATTTATTTTTCCACCAAAGCTAGAAGTATTTTATAGAATTTGCTAAAGTTTTTGTTTCAGGAAATTTCATCATGTCTCCAGGAAAAAAAAAAAAAAAAAAAAAAAAAGAAGCAAAAAAGCTCCTAATTGGCCTCAGATTTTCTAACTCCCTTTTCATTTTTGTAATATGAGGAGGTCTAGGTCATCTCAAGGTCACTGCAGTTGGTGTTGCTTTAGTGCACCTCTGTGGATACCTCGTTTCTGCAGCAGTTTTTCCTTGAAAAACAGCCCCAGCCTGCTGCTGTAACAGCCACTTTCCTTGGCAACCAGCTGCATTCCTTTAGCATATGGAAATATTTTTTAAAACACATAACATATAGGGCTGCTTGTAGGTGAAATTCTCCAACAGAAATGGAGCAAATGCTTCTAAGCCCTTTGAATGGTGCTGTAAAAAAAAAAAATAAAAAAAAAGCTTTTAACAGAAATCTGCCATTTCCCATTATCTACACCGAGATCTTGATGTCAAAATAAAATGCTGGTGGTTATCAAATTAATACAAATGTTTTGCTTGGGAAAAATTTAATTTTACCCCCCTCCCAAGGCTTGCTGGTGTGTTGCCATGCAGGTTTCCACAGCTCAGGTGGTGAGCTCATTCCAGCCTGGGGTCAGCTTGGCTTTTCTGGTCCATCTTGGTAAAGGTGCAGATTCCAAATCTTCTGTTTCAGAAAAACCTGATAGGTGGTGTCTTGAAAACGTGACAAATGCTGAGTCTGCATCTGCTGGAGAAACTGAGTTTAAAAGAAAGAAGTGTTTGTTCCTGAATGACAGGATTTTTCTGAACAGGTAAGGCCAAAAAAGAGAGGAGGCACCATCCCATAATACCAGAATGGTTTGGGTTGGAAGGGATATTAAAGCTCATCCAGCTGAGCTGGATCCATGCCCTGAGTTACTGCTCAAGGTTTTCCTTCAGAGGGACCAGCCCAGCCTGGAATTCTCGGATTTAAATTGCAGATTTCAAGCAAATCTGATGCTTTCTACAAGCACCCCACACTGCCTCGGTCCCTTTGTGCTGCTGCTGTCAAAACCTGGCAGAATTTCGAGAATTCACCAAGAAAAGCCCAAATGGAAAGTGGAGGGGAAGCCTGGGCAGGTGGAGGGAAAAGCTCCTGGTCCCTGGTCTTTACACAACAGAATATTTTAAATTTGCTGAGGAAAGGCAAAGTGGGGGGAGGAAAATGGAGAGGATGGAGCAGTGAAATCCTCAGGGCTCTGCCCAGCCCTCGGTGCATTTCCCAGGCCTTGGGAGGGCTCAGGGATGAGGGAGCAGCTCCCCCAGGGCTGGCACAGCTGGCACAGCTGGCACAGCTGCCCAGTTCCTGGGGGCAGCTCCTGCCTGCCAGGCTGGAAGGGACCCAGAGCCGGGTGATGTCACATCCAGGACATGAATTACAGCAGGACTTGGAGAAGTTGTTGTGGAAGTGGCCGTGTTCCCACAGGGGGATTTTTTTTCCAGGCAAACACGTGGCTGGAGCCTGGGGCCGAGGGATGTCTGTGATTGTTGGGGAGAGCAGGAGGGAGAGCCTGAGCAGAGCTGGGGGCTCCCCTGGGGCTCCCTGCTCTGACCCTCTGGCACAGGGTGGGGCTTCCCTGTGCTTCTTCATCCTGAAAAAACTTTGATTTTTTTCACCAGCAGCACCTTTGTGCTGTGGGAGGAAGTGCCAGGGTCACCTCCCACTGTCCCACCCCAATGTCCAGCCTGGCCTTGGGCACTGCCAGGGATCCAGGGGCAGCCACAGCTGCTCTGGGCACCCTGTGCCAGCCCTGCCCACCCTCACAGGGAACAATTCCTGCCCCAAATCCCATCCAGCCCTGCCCACCCTCATGGGGGAAATTTCTTCCTCAATAATCTCAACCTCCTCTTTTTCAGTCTGAACCCGTTCCCCCTGTCCTGCCACTGCAGTTCCTGATGAATTGTCCCTCTCCAGGTTCCCTGCAGGGGCTCTGAGGTCTCCACACAACCTCCCCTTCCCCAGTCCTCACACCCAGCTGGATTTTTGGGGAGCACAGCACGGTTTGTTTGCACCTCCTGCTTCACCCTGAGCACATTTTGCCGTGTTAGGCAAATAACAGAACTGGAACAGACACCAGTAACAAATCCTGAGTTTTTCTGTGGATGATTTCCTGCAAACACTCATTTCTAGGATTCTGCTGGTCAGAACTGGCTGAAGAGCCCAGCCCGGATCTTCCTTCTTGGAGTGCTGCTGAATTTTTGGCCGTGACTTTCCTGGCTGTTTTCTGCAGGTGATTCATGATGTACCCCGGGTGCTCTTCTCTTGTTTTGCTTTTCCTCTCCACGAGCAGAGAACTGGAACAAGAGCAGTGCAAGGAGGAAATCCAAGTTGCCACTTGGACTTTGAGCAGAGCCAGCACACAGAGAGCTGGCCAGGCTGTCCCTGCCTGCTGCTCCTCTCTGAGCTGCTGCCTGTGTTTCACCTGTCCCCTGGGACCCCAACAGCCCAGACACGCCGGGCTCGGCTCCTCCCCAGCCTCTGCAGCACAGCAGGCGTGCGGATCATCTCCCTTTTCGAGGAAAAGCAGCATTTTCAGGAGCCTCATGGGCTGGACGTGTGTCCTTTTCCTCAGCCAGGGCTGTGGTGTGGAGTGAGGAGGGCACAGAATTCCTGGGAGCCACAGGGGTCGAGGGCAATGGCAGCACCAAGCCAAGGCAAGATCGAATTTGGTTTATTCTGAGACAGCTCAGGGTCACCTGTGCCACACCAGGGGCTTTGTTTCTGCAGCCCTGAGAGGAGCCGAGCACAAATCCAGCCCCAGTGGCAATAACCCACCCCCAGGGCTGGCACTGGGAATTCTCCTGGTGCTGGGCAGCCCTGGGGACAGTTTGAGCTGCCCTGGAGGACAAAGTCCCGAGGGCAGAGCCCGAGGCTGTGGCCAGGGCAGCAGATGGAGCCCAGTGCCAGCAGGTTGCAGAGAGGATGGATGTGGAAATGTTCTCCTTTGCCAGACCTGGCAGTGAGCTCTGTGATGCTCTCTGTGATCCCAGGGCTGGTGGAGATGTGGGATCTGTTCCTGTCCCAACTCCAGGCAGACACAGAAATGGCATTTTGGTGCCACAAAGGGCAGTCACAGCTCCGGGGCTGAGGCTGGAGTGGCAGAGCCAGGGACATGGGGGTGTGCAGGGCAGCCCCAAAGGAATGGAGGGGGGGATTTGCAGTCCAGGCTCATCCCTGGTCCCAGGTTGAGACCTGGGTCTGCAAACCCTGCAAACCCTGCAAACCCTGTCCCCTGTTTGCCCTGCGTCTGCAAACAGAGCCACTGCAGCATCTCCCCTGGGTGGGTTCTGCACTGCTTGGGTCAAATCCATCAGCAGCTCCCCCCGTGCTGCTGCCCTCCTGCCCAGCAAACAGCACCCGGCACGTTCTGCTCTCCTGCACGGGACAGAAGGGCACGGAACAGCGATCTGGCACCTGCTCCTTTCCCCCATAAACTGCAGAACCGACCCACAGCAACCCGTGGGTGTGAAGGGGCCAGAGGAGCCCCGGGCCACGCCTGGAGGGGCTCCCTGGTTTTTATAAAGTGAGAAACGGAGCTCATTGGGACACGCAGGTGCACAAATATCCCTGCCAGAGCCTCTGCAGGGTTTGAAGTCTCCCTGCTCTGAGTCAGCCCTTCCCAGGGAATTCTGCACTGGGGGAGCAGGGAATGCTGCAATGGAGGTGCAGCCAATAAATCACATGCAGAACTGAATCTTTTCCCAATAAATCACATGCACAGGTGAATCCTTTCCCAATAAATCATATGCAGAACTGAATCCTTTCCCAATAAATCACATGCACAGGTGAATCCTTTCCCAATAAATCATATGCAGAACTGAATCCTTTCCCAATAAATCACATGCACAGGTGAATCCTTTCCCAATAAATCACATGCACAAGTGAATCCTGTCCCAATAAAACCCATGCACAAGTGAATCCTGTCCCAATAAAACCCATGCACAAGTGAATCCTTTCCCAATAAAGCTCATGCCCAGCCCAGCCAGGCTCACAGAGCCCAGCCCAGCTCTGCCCACGGAGCTCCTGTGAGGTTTCTGCCCCCTCTGGAGCACTCTGGGCTTTGTCTGAGCTGCAGCCAGCCCAGCCCGGGCTGATGTGCTTCCATCAAATGACTTTCCTCAAATTTCATCCCCTTTTCTGTGTGTAGCTGGAGTGTCCAAATCTAAATAAAACAATTATTAATACATTTTTCTCTGTTAGAGCCATTTTTTTTTTTTTTCCAAGCAGGCCTTCTACATGGAAAGTTTAGAGTAGAATCATGGAAAGGTTTGGGTTGGAAGGGTTGGGTTGACATCCCAGCCAGTGCCACCCCTGCCATGGCAGGGACATTTCCCACTGTGCCAGGCTCTGTCCAGCCCGGCCTTGGGCACTGCCAGGGATCCAGGGGCAGTTTGGTGGGCTGTAAATGGCCTTAGGCTGAATTTTGATGTGGAAATTTGGGAATAATTGTTTCTGTGCTTCCTAATGAAGGAGCTCCCTCAGGACAAGGAAAGTCAGGAATTTTCCCTTGTAATGTCAGCTGAATAAAGCACCCATGGGTGTCACCCGATTGGATTCCCCAGTCCTAGAGTTCATTTCCATTGTGTGATGAGAATTTTCGGATTCTGGTGAGCTCTGTGGAGGAGCTTGTGCTGCTTGCCCTGACTGTCAGCGATGCAATAACAACCCCTGACCTGGATCCACCCCCCCCTCATCACGGCGCTGATTAAAGCCACTAGATGTCACTGCTATATTGCACTAATGAAGTTAAAATAATATTTTTCTGGCAATAAATGTCCTGACTCATAAGGAAGTTGGTTTATAGAAGCTGTGGATAGTTTGGATTCCTTCCAGTTAAAAAACAAAACAAAACTTCTTTTTCTTTTCTTTTTTTTTTTTTTTTCAAATTTCACTAAAAATATTGGATCCAAGTTCAAAACCCTCATTTCACAAATAACATTGATTTGTATTTTAAAAGGAGGAATACTTTGAAGTTAATACCAAGTAAAGAAACGTGGTCTGTGGCTCTGTGAACTGAGATGATGGGAAAAAATTTTATATATGGGATGGAAATGGTCAGGGCTGCTCCTGCTCTGGGCTCGGCAGGGAGGGAGGCAAAGGGCAGTGAAAAATCAGCAATGGCAGCAAGAAAATGATGTTAATTAATTGTATTAATTGTATTGATGAGCCTTTCATGTCCCAGGCTTCCCTGTGCTGGGCAGGACCCTCCCTTCACCCACAGCAGCAGGACCTGGGCAGACCAAAGCCCCCCTTGGGAAGGGCTCCCCAAGCCTTCACCAGGGCCCTGGGCAGCAGAAAAAGCGCATTTTAATGGCATTTTAATGGCTTTTAAATGGCTTTTAAATGGCCTTTTAATGGGCCAGCTCACAGGGCTGGGGTTCGCTCAAATTCCTTCCTCTGTTTCTCTCTTCTGCAAGGGGAGGGCGCTTTGGGTTTGGGATTTGTGTTCTAAGGCTTTGGAGATCGAAAACCTGGCAGGTGAGCCCGAATTGAACTGCTCCTGGGAAGAAATTTAATGTGTCTCAAGTGGCCACTGAGGATTCCTTCCCCAAAGGAATCTTTGGGTTTTTCTCCTGATGTCACCTGGGCAAGAACTGCAGGTGGTGAACGTCCTGAACTCCTGGGAGTGGGAGATGCAGAGAAAATCCTAAATTCTAACAGGAAAATTCTCCCCCTCATCTGGCATGGGAAAACCTTTTTGTGAAGATGCAGAATGCAAAGATGGGATGGGATGGGATGGGATGGGATGGGATGGGATGGGATGGGATGGGATGGGATGGGATGGGATGGGATGGGATGGGATGGGATGGGATGGGATGGGATGGGATGGGTGTTTTTGCCCCATGGAATTTCTTCACCTCCTCTCTACCAGTGAGTGCCCTGGACACGTCCATGCCCTTTGGGAAGAGGAATTTTGGTGTGAGAGCACAAATGAGGAAGGCAGCCATTTCTGACCCTGTCCCCACTCCCTCCTGATTTTTTCATCCCAGTGGAAGGAGCTGAAGTTACTGGAAATTTTCTGAGACCATTTTCCCTCTGTGAGGAGAAACCTGAGCAGAGCCCCCATCCCTGTGCCTGGATCAGAGCCCCCATCCCCGTGCCTGGATCAGGATCCCCCATCCCCGTGCCTGGATCAGGATCCCCCATCCCTGTGCCTGGATCAGGATCCCCCATCCCTGTGCCTGGATCAGGATCCCCCATCCCTGTGCCTGGATCAGGATCCCCCATCCCTGTGCCTGGATCAGGATCCCCCATCCCTGTGTCTGGATCAGGATCCCCCATCCCTGTGCCTGGATCAGGATCCCCCATCCCTGTGCCTGGATCAGGATCCCCCATCCCTGTGCCTGGATCAGGATCCCCCATCCCTGTGTCTGGATCAGGATCCCCCATCCCTGTGCCTGGATCAGGATCCCCCATCCCTGTGCCTGGATCAGGAGCTGTGGCTGCTCTGGGATTCTGCCCCCAGGGATGGAGAAATGCTGTGGGCACCTGTGTGAGGGCAAAGAGCTGGGGGTCCTGGCAGGGGTGGGTTTGGTCTGTGCCCTCTGTGGGTGTGGGATGAGTGTAACCCCAGCTCTGGGCTTTGCCCACACAGCTCTGGCTGGCCTGGAGCACCCCAAAGGAGCTTTCTGGGGTGGCTGGAGCTGGGCTGGCCCCAAAGCCTGGGACACTGTGCAGGGGAAGTGTCCCCAGTGTTCCTGCCCTGCCCCACTGCTGCCTCTGTGTTAACTGGGACAACTGGAGGGGGTGAGTTGCTGTTTTGGGAAGCACTTGGGGACTAACGGGGCTGTATCACCATTATTAATTATTAATCTCTTATTAATCACCTGGCACGCAGCAAAAACCTCCTCCAGAGCCATGCCCAGAGCCAGGGGAAGTGGAGCTGGAGGGGAATCTCTCCTGATGGGCAGAGCTGGAGATTTGGAATGTTCCACATCCAGGTAAACTCCCAGCTGGAGCAGGGCTGAGACAGAAAGGCAAGAATAACTCACTTCCCTGGCTCAGGTTACTGACAAAGGCATGAAAGCCTCAGCCTGCAGGATAAATTATGAGCTATCAACCCAAGCAGAGCCATAATAAGAAGGCAGGAATCAGATGAGTAAGGCAAGAGGGGAAAAGCAAACACAGTGAGTAATGGCAGCACGAGGTTGGTTCCCTCGAAGTTGTCTGACCACATTAGATAGCACAGCCCTGGGGCTGGGCCCATGTCTAGGGAATAAATCAAACGGGTTTCTGCTTGTTGATAAAACATTCTCTCCACAGCAGATGGATTCAATATTTCCTGGATCCATTCTGGTCAAGCCCAGCACAGGGGATGCTTTTCCAGCTCTGCACTCTTGGTGGTTTCCAAGGGCTGCAGGCTCCCAGAGCTCTCCCAGCCCTTGCTGCTCTAAAACTGCCCAGGGAGGATTTTTGTCTCTCTCTCCTTTGAGTCCTTCCTCAGTTTATTGACTTTCTCTGCTCCTGATCCACCTCACTTCCCTGGCCCAGTCAATTCCTCCCATTTCCTTCTCTCCCTGCTCCTCCCTTCCTGGCACTCCCCTGCTCAGGGTGTGGGACCATGGCTTGGGGAGGAATCCTTCACTGTGGGGTGTGGGGCACTGGCACAGGGTGCCCAGGGAACCTGAGGGTGTCCAGGGAACCCATTCCCAATCAATGATCCCATTCCCAATCAATGATCCCATTCCCAATCAGTGATCCCATTCCCAATCAATGATCCCATTCCCAATCAGTGATCCCATTCCCAATCAGTGATCCCATTCCCAATCAATGATCCCATTCCCAATCAGTGATCCCATTCCCAATCAATGATCCCATTCCCAATCAGTGATCCCATTCCCAATCAATGATCCCATTCCCAATCAGTGATCCCATTCCCAATCAATGATCCCATTCCCAATCAATGATCCCATTCCTAACCAATAATCCCATTCCCATTCTGTGATCCCATTCCCAACCAATGATCCCATTCCCAACCAATGATCCCATTCCCAACCAATGATCCCATTCCCAATGATGCCATTCCCATTCTGTGATCCCATTCCCATTCTGTGATCCCATTCCCATTCTGTGATCCCATTCCCAATGATCCCATTCCCATTCTGTGATCCCATTCCCATTCTGTGATCCCATTCCCATTCCATGATCAGGCTGTGCCTGCTCTCCCTGTGCTCTGCCAGCTGCTCTGGGGGGACAGAGGGGTTGGTTTGGTCTGGGGTAGAGAATTTGAATTCCAGACAAGTGTGGGACGTGGGACACACCACAACAGCTCTAATTACACATCAGTTAATTGAAATCAGCAGGCCTGGGAGGGAAGGTGAGCTTTGGATGTGGAGGAAACACAGAATGGTCCTTAACTGGCTGAGAATCCTTCAGAACCCATATTGACACAAAAATAGATTGACCACAAATAAGAAAAGAGCAAATGTTCACAGGCCAAGTGCCCCAGCAGCTCTGCAGGGCCAATCCAAGCCAAGGCTTACTTAGATTGTATTTTTCAGCAAAAACTTTTATATATAAAGCTCATATAAACTTATATATACTACCTGTATTGATATAGATATATGATATATATATAGTACATATATATCTAAGTCAAGTTTATCCTCCCATGCCTTTTGTTGCCCTTCAATGGTAGGAAAGGGAATCACTGCAAAATATTTTGAGTAACAGAAAAAACCGTAGCTGTTAGTGATTCGTGGTTTGTTTATTTTCTCAAGTAATTCATTAAGAGGAGCTGAATTTAACATCTTAGTCAGCCTGGAAAGCCTCCCTCCTCATCTCCTCCAGGCCACTTCCTCTGAGTTCAGCACTTCCTGCAGCTAGGTGTGCTGCTCTCTGCTCTCCCACAATGACTAACTTCTCCTGGGCTGTTTAATAACAACAGCAATTAGGATTGCTGCTACCAAAACCGTTTCATTATGACACATGCAAAGACATGAAACCCTCTTGTGCAATAATAAGGGGGAAAAAAAAAAAAAAAAAAAAGAAATCTTTCCATCCACTTGTACAAAAGAAGCCTCAAGAGATCGGTGCTATAATAAGAAGAAAACAAACATGATTCAGTTTAGAAAAATGCAGCTGATATGTCTGAAGGAAAGTGCAAGTGCTTAATCCACCAGGGATTTGGGAAGCAGCTCTGTTAGACATGACTGGGAGTTACAGGGAGACAGCAGATGAGATATTTAACAGATAATTAGGATTTTTTTTTTTTTTTTGCTGAAGTGGCACTGTCAGGATGGGATTTGGGATGTTGTGTTCAGCTCTGCATCCCAAATGGGTGGGAGGCACAAGGGAGCCATGAAATAAGTGAGGGACACGAAAGAATTGGAGTAGAAATGGGGGAAATAATTCCTAGGAAAGCAGATATCGAGAGTGTGCTGAAGGGATGGCCAAGGAATGGATGGGAAAGCCCCAAGGGGAAGGGGAGCAGGCAGGGAAGCACAGGAGGCAGAGTGTGAAGGGTGTGAGCCCTCTTACCCCTCCATCCTTCCATTCATACACATCCAGCAGGTCTTTGCATCCCAGCTGGGCCTGACTTCACTGTCACTGTGGAGCAGGGAGCAGCTAAATCATCATCATCATCATCCTCATCCTCACCATCCTCATCCTCATCTGGGCTGCCTTGGCCGGGGCTCTGTGCAGCTGCAGCTCTGACACGGCTCCCTGGGACTCTCTGGGGTGGGAGGGATGTTTTCAGCTCCAACCTCGACTTCTGGGCTCTTTGCTCTGTGATGCTCGCTGCTGGAATGTTCTTTCCAGGCTAAACCCTGGCACCTGGGGCAGGTGGGAGTGCAGGGGACCCTGCCCAGCCTGGTGCCAGCTCCGGGCACACAGAACCAGGGTTTGCCCACATCAAAGGGTTTGTAAGCAGAACCTGCGATGTGTTTGAGGTTTGCCCATCCCCAGGACACTTCCCCAGAGCGTTTTTGCTGATGAGAAAGCAGCCAGGCTCTCTCCTGACGGCTTTTGGGTTTGTTTGGAGCCCAGCAGCAGTGGGAGTGTGCTCTTGGAAAGGGCTGCGCAGAGATGGGGAAACCTCAAACATTTTGGAGGTTCAGTCTGGAAACCTCTCTGGTTTGGAAGGCCACCAAAAGCATGTCATGAGATGGTTGGGAGACTGGGTGGGGTTTACATCTGAGGATAGAGTGCAAAAGTGAGAATTGTTTAGCTTGGAAGAAGGAAGGGCTGGGGATATGTGAGTGAGGTGTTTGGGAAAGGTACAGTGAAAACTAATCCACTCCTCAAGTTAACTTCTCTCCCTGACATGAGAGCAAGGGCTGGTTTAGCAAAAAACGAAACGGAAATTATTTTATCATGGCCCATTTAACTGGACTGCTTGGAAGTGCTGGTCCCCAAAGGCACAGACAAGAGCTGGTACAAACAGCTGGATTTTACAGGAATGCCCCTGACTGTGACATCCTGGGTCCCCTCAGCAGTTTCCCCTCCGTGTGATTTGCCTGAGAAGGTTTCACATGGATTGGGCTCCTCAGCACAGCAGGGACAGGAGCTCCTGGAGCCTCCCTGGAGTGCCCAGGAAAGGCTGAGGGAGCTGGGGGGGCTCAGCCTGGAGAGGAGCCCCAGCTGAGAGGGGCCCCAGCCCTGGGTGTCCCTGGGTGTCCCTGTGTGTCCCTGTCTGTCTGTCTGTCTGTCCCTGTGTGTCCCTGTGTGTCCCTGTCTGTCTGTCCCTGTCTGTCCCTGTCTGTCTGTCTGTCCCTGTGTGTCCCCGTGTGCAGGGAGGGTCAGAGCAGTCCCAGGCTCTGCTCCAGGTCCCAGCAGTGGCACCAGGGGAAGGGGCAGGGGCTGATCCCAGGAATTGCCCCTGCCCAGGAGGCAGAACTTGTGCCCTGGGCAGAGTGTGCAGAGAGGCTGTGCAGTGTCCCTGCCTCCCTGGGGACATTCCAGATATTCCTGTGCCCTCAGCTCTGGGATGGAGCAGGGAGGTGGCCCCAGGTGACCCAACCTGAGCCAGGCTGGGATTGTGGGGTTCAGAGAGGAGAATCAGCCCTAAGGGAGAGATTTTACAGCTTTTCACTCAGTGCAAACATCAGCTTTTCCTCGGGTCTGACCCAGCCCAGGGCCTTGACAGGGCCTTGACAGGGCCTTGACAGAAACCTCTGGGGCTGTTCAGACATTTAACCACGACTCTGTGTGTGTGTGATGGGATTTCCACGACAGAATCCAGCCAGGAATCCATCACCCATGCCTGGAAATGCTGGCCAGGTGGGTGTTTTTATCTCAAGAGCCTATAAAAACAAAAAGCCCAATTATCTCTAATGAGCCTGCTGATCACCCAGCAGGTAACCAGCACCTTCTTCTCTTCTCCAGAGGGGATTTTTAAGCTTATCAAGGACTGGATGGGCAGTGGATGCAGCAGTGGAACAGGTTTGGGATGTAAATCCTGTGCTGAATGAACTCACCGCTGGATGTCATTGTTTCCCTATCGGAGAGCGTCGGGGACGCTTTTATTTGGCAGTAAAATTGTTTTTATTGTCTGGGTGGTTTTTTTTTCTCCCCCAGACACCAAGCCCTGGGACGTTCAGGTGTTTGGCACCTCTTGCCCTTGGCTGCAGCAGCCCTGGGAGCAGATTGCCCTTTGTTTTGTTGGGGTGTGCAGGCTGGGGTGGGCTCTGTCCCACAAATTTGGGGTGAGAATTCTGTGCTCGAGGCTTCCAGAGGTGCCAAGGCAAACAGAGTGGGCACCCAGCCCATCCTGCTCCCCAAAACATCCCCTGCTCCCAAAAATCCCCCCCTGCCCCAGCTCCCTCCTTGCCCTAAGTGTTCTCCACCCCACACTAAATCCCATTTTTCTCCTTTCTAGCTCAGGTCACCGTTTGGAATTTCAGCCAAAGGATGACATCCGTGGATTCCCCGTGTTCTTTCTGCTCCTGGTTGTGTTTTCCTCAGGGTGCCCCTTCCAGGTGCAAATGAGCCTTAGGGAGAAGTGGTGAGCTGGGAAGGGAAACAATTCACAAAACCAGAACCCAGAATCTTGTCCAATTTAACAATTCAACAATTTAACATCCACCTTGGCTTTTGGGTTGTTCTGGGTTTGCTCCTGGTCCCATCTCGCTGTCAATTTTCCACAGCAGCTCCTTAATTTTTGAAAAATCTCCAAATACATCACGGAATCTCCTGGGCTGGAAGGGACCCACACGGGTCCCTGCTGGCTCCTTTCTGTGCACGTGTAACTCACACAGAACATTAGAACTGTTTGGTATTTATATATATATTTGTATTATCTCTATATTAAATATATATATACACACACAGATGTATATATAGATATATGCAAATATATATATTTGTAATATTTATGATGTAATATATATATTTACAATAGGTATGTTCAGTATTTAAGGAAAATGGGATTTTACCTGGTTTAACCTTGTTGGTTGCTGACCTGAGCACATGTAAGGGCTGGGAGAGGTGAATTTTAATGCAGGCACAGCTAAGGAGGTGATTGGGCTGCTGTGGCTCTGCTGTCCCCTGGCTCTGTGCCACCCTCCAGGACAGAGGGGACATTTGGGATCCCGACACCAGGGCAGAGCGTTCCCGAGCCGCAGCAAATGTCCCCAGTGCCATCCCTGCCCTCCTCTGCCAAGGGCCAGCACAGCTCTCCAGTCCTTGCCTGGAATGAGGAGGGGGTGAAAAGTTCATTTTTCATGGAGTGCCAGACAAGGAAAACGCCTTTGAGCATCGCTGTGCTAAACCAGAGCAGCTCTTTTTATTTCCTCGGCGTCTCTCGTGTCCAGCAGCTCGGGTGGAGTGTCAGGGATTTTGGAAAATTGCTTTTCTCCTTTCAGGTGTGGTGAGAGGCTGCTTGCTCAGAGGAGCTGCCCATTGTTAATAAATCATTGTTTTAATAAATCCTGCCACTTCACACCGTGCATTGTCATCCTCAGAAAGCAGCCAGGGCTGCCTGGGATGGAGCTGGGATCCATCTGGGATCTGCAGCAGGGATTGATTTGGGATCCATTTGGGATCTGCACCAGGGATGGTTCTGGGTGCTTCCCTTCCTCCTGCACCAATCCAGGAGCTGCTCTGTGAGTAAAAGCAGGGCAGGGAGAGGAATTCTACATCTTGTTTCACTCGGGTCTCTGGAAGAGATGGAGAGCCTCGAAAAGAGGGCACAGAAAATAATCAAACAGTTCTGTCAGTCTGCATGCATGAGAGGGCTTCGGTGCAAGGGAAGGTAATTTGCAATTAAGCAGAGAGATGATGGAGATGTTTGTGGGCTGCAGGAATTTAGGAGACCTGTGAGGTAATGAAACCATGCAACCTCAGAGTGTAAGGATAGATGAAGTATAATTAAATTCTTAATTTCCCTGCCAAAGAAAAACAGAAGGAAAAGGTTTGGCATCTCACACAGAGTCTTTTGGGATTGGATAAACTGGAATTTTTTTGAGTTTTAAGATCAAAGTGATTTCATAATTTCAAATGAGGCTGTAATGACACCAAGATTGGTAAAATTGGTGAAATGCTGATCTGTGTGGGTTTGGGATCTTTGGGTTTAAACCACATGAAAAAAAGATTTGTACCTTGTGCTCCTGTTAGCTGACTTTGTCACTAGAGCATTCATTATGCCCTTGTTCATTGTTCACCCCATTGCCAGAGACACCATTGGTCCAGATGAAAAATAAAATTATGAAAAGGATGTCAGATTAAATTCCATGGTGAAGGCTGAGCAGAGCACAGCCCTCGTGGCAAGGTCAGGTAACAGGAGCACAAGGTACAAATCTTGTTTCAAAGATCCCAAACCCACACAGATCAGCATTTCACCAGTTTTACCAATCTTGGGGTGTCTGATCTGATGGGCAAGTCTTTACCCCAGAGTGGCTCTCAGAGGTGGAACAGGAGCAGGGGATGCTCCTGCCAAAGCCATTTGTGTCAGGAGTTGGGAAACTCCATGCCCAGAGGGGCTGATTTGGGGTGCTGGGGTGGATTCTGCTCCTCCACAGGGCCACAGAGGGGATCACCACTGAATACTTTGGTTTTTTCCATGGGGCTGTGACACCCAGCTCCTTCTGGGTGCCTTGAAAAACACCCCTGGTGTCCTGCTGGGGCTTAATTACAAACGATTTGTTAATTAAAGGCAGTTTGTCTCATTGCACGTGCAGAATTCCCAGGCAGCACAGCTCCAGGAGCCTGCTGGATGCTCAGGGAATGTCTGGTGCAGGAATTCACTGACAAAGGGAACGACAGCTCAGAGCCTCAGCTTGTTTGGTACCAAATCCAGCTCCTGCCTGTTTCCCCACATTGCAGCTGTGGCCTGGACATTTCACAGCTGCTGCACCATTAACGAGGAGCTCATGGGATTTGCCAACAAAAGATATGAAAGAAATCATTTTCAAGTGGTAGATTTGACTTATCTTCTTGTTCTGGGGGCTCTGAAGTGGATTTCAGCACTGCTCACTCTCAGCCTTGTCAGACTCAATTACCCAAATTAAGGCTGTTCCCAAGTGCCTGGAACTGTTTTGGTGTCAGGAGGTCTCTGTAACACTTCTGAGAGCTCTGACCTAGCAAATGTCCCCTCTGGAGCTGCTCTTTGGATTTTTCCCCAACACCTACAATCCGATTGCTTGAAGCAAGTGCTTGGTAAAAGACCCAGTGACCAGCAGGGAGAGGCCAGAACAGACCAACAAGGTCTTAACAAGGTTTTAACTCGGGCTGAGAGCAGCCCCAAAGATGCTAAACAGGCAAAAGGACTCAAATGAGGCTGAAATCCAGATTTTGATGGTAGCTGGGAAGGGCAGTGATAGGTTTAGATGTAAAAGCACCAGACACACGATGCTGTCTGTGGCTTCTCTGGAAGAACATTAAAGTTCTGGTGTCCTGAGGAGGGACAGGAGGAAGAGGAGGAGCAGGCAGTGATGGATCCAATCTGTCCCTCTCAGGCCTTTCCTCTCCCAAGGAAACCAGACCCATCTTCTGCTCTTCCAGGCCCAGCCTCCAACTTAGAAAATGTGCCTTTTCATTTGGAAATGCTGCTTTTTCCATTTAGAAATGGTGCTTTTCCAATCAGATATTATGTTTTCCCATTTAGAAATGATGCTTTTCCATTCAGAAATGCTTTTTTTTTCGCTGAACCAAGGAGGGGCTGCCTGGCTGGCAGCAGCTGATCCCAGATGCCAGGAGGGCACCAGGCACTGAGCATCCTCCTCCTCCTCCTCCTCCTCCTGCAGCTGCAGAGGGTGCCCGGGGGTGCTGACACTCCCCTAATTTGCCAGGCTGGACCCCCCAGGTTACCCCTGTGACCAAAGCCCTGCAGGGCCAGCTGCCGTGCCTGGGGGTGATGGGAGTGTGGGAAGCTCTTGTAGGTTTTGTCCTCTGTTAATTCTGCTTTCCTGGAGCGCTGGCTGTGCTGGGGAGCTGCAGCCCCCCCACATTTCAGTGTGTCAGAAATGATGCCCCAAGCCTGGAGGTTATAAACCCCTCCCTGGGCCGAGGGGGATTCCTGGGAGTTCTCACTTGTGCAGCTCCTTCTCCGTGTTCCCGAAAGCTCAAAGCTCTGTCTCGTGTTGCACTTTCGGGTAGTGCCCACTGCAAACTGCTGCTCTTCACATTGCACAGCTGGCACGGGTTTGTTTCTTGGTGAAGCTGCTGGTCCTTATCTCTGTGAGTAACCAGTCCAGAGCTCCTCTGACTATGGGGTCTCCTGTCACACTCACTGCTTCCACTCTTGCTGGCTCTCAGAGTTGCCTCAGCAATCTCTTGGGGCTGGATTTGAATTGTGATGGATTAAACCCATCGGTTTAATGGATTTGTGATGGATTAAACCCATCGGTCATCACCCCCTGCTCCTGCCTGGGCTGGAGCCTTTTCCAGCCTGCAGGTGGGTCTGGGGGAGCAGCAGGGCTCTGAGCTTCCCTGGAACTGAAGGACAGGGGAGAGGGGGCAGCCCTGCACCGATAAAATACCTTTAAAACCCCCCATGGGCACCAGGCCACTCTGCAGTGCTGAGCAGGAAAAGCAATGGTCTCCTGCAGGGACAGTGGCAAAACAGGAGCTCAAAGACAAAAATATTGGCAAACGATAGAAGATAATTAAACAACTGTGAGTTCTGGGGACAGCAGCAGTCTTGTATCATCAGACAGTGCCTCCTGCCAAACCACAGCCCTTCCTCTGCTCCAGGGAGGCTCCCTGTGAGTCTGGGAGAGCTGCCCCAAACGAGAGGGGAGGCAAAGAGCAGAGTCTGAATGTCAAAGTGCAGGGCAGCAGCTGTTCTGGAAATGCCCGATTTCCCTTTTCCCTTCCCCTTTTCCCTTCCCCTTTTCCCTTCCCCTTTTCCCTTCCCCTTTTCCCTTCCCCTTTTCCCTTCCCCTTTTCCCTTCCCCTTTTCCCTTCCCCTTTTCCCTTCCCCTTTTCCCTTCCCCTTTTCCCTTCCCCTTTTCCCTTCCCCTTTTCCCTTCCCCTTTTCCCTTCCCCTTTTCCCTTCCCCTTTTCCCTTCCCCTTTTCCCTTCCCCTTTTCCCTTCCCCTTTTCCCTTTCCCTTTTCCCTTCCCCTTTTCCCTTCCCCTTTTCCCTTCTTCCCCTTTTCCCTTCCCTTTTTCCTTGCCTTTTTTCCCTCTCCCAGGGCTCAGGAGGTTGCTCTGGGCTGTCCCAGGATGTGGAACCCCAGAATTTCCTGCTCTCACCTTGTCCCCAGAGATTGTCCCAGCCTGGCCCCTTGGCTCCCTTGGGCCACTCCTGGGGCTTGTCCAGGTCCCTCGGGATGTCACCGGAGGGTGACACATTTCAGGGGGTGTGAATGGGGCCACAGCTGCTGCCCTGTGTGGGTGCACTGAGCCCTGCCAGGGTCTGGGGGTCCTGTTCTGCTGCCAGGACCCCTCTGGCTGCTCTGGGAGCTGCTTCCCCCCGAGGGGAAGGAGAGGAAAAGCCAGGAACGTGTCCCTGCTCCCCTGCCCCCGGTGCCTGTGGCTGCACGTGTGGCAGTGCTCCCAATCCTGCAGGATTTGGTTCAGAGCTGGAACCTCTGCTTCGTCAGGATGAGCTGTGAGTGGATGCAATAAAAGCTGCCCTGTGACTCCATCCCTCTGTCACAAAAAAAATAAGATTATTTTACTACTACTACTATTATTATTTTTTTTTAATTTTTATTATTAATAATCATCTCCTTTCTGCCTGCCCTTGTGCTTCCCTGGCTTTTGCAGCACATCCACTTTGAAATGACTGTGATAGAGATGCAGCAATGAGTGACACAGGTCGGGTGGAGTGAGCAGACTTTGTGGTTGCTTAAACCTTGTTTCCCTAAGAAAACAAACCTAAAATCAAATGCCTCCTGGTATGGGAGGACATATGAAAAATATTTGCATAAGGAATATACAATTCCCTAATTGTGGCATTTTCCATGTCTCTCAAAACCATTTAAAAGCTCCTTCCTAACCACCAGCTCTGTGGCTGTGGCACTCTGGCTGGGATTTTTGGCCAGAGCTGCTGCTGTGCCTGGGGAGGAGCTCGAGTTTCATTCCCACAGCACAAACCCATCCTCCAGAGCCTCCAGAACCTTCCTGGCAGCCCCTCTTGGCTTCTGAGCTTTCCAGAGCCCCACAATCCCAGCCTGGCTCAGGTTGGGTCACCTGGTGGCACCTCCCTGCTCCATCCCAGAGCTGAGGGTATGAAAATGCTGAATTTTATATTGAAATGTAAGCAAATCCTGAATCTTACATTGAACTGCAAGAAAATCCTGAATCTTACATTGAACTGTAAGAAAATCCTGAATTTTACATTGAAATGTAAGAAAATCCTGAATCTTATATTGAAATGTAAGAAAATCCTGAATTTTATATTGAAATGCCTGGTTTAAGGCATTGTTATCCCACCATGCACAAGAAAACTCTGAGGAAATCTGTATTTGTACACCAAATATCAAGATATAATTATACAGATATATTACTGTATATTATATCAAGATATAATTTTACAGATATAATTCTGTCAAAATGCTTCATTCCAGTGGAATATTGTGAGCTCCCTCTGAACATTTTGACAAAATTGGGTGCCACAGCTCTTGTTTGTCTAAAGCTGGGTCAAGTCTCATTCCTTCAGAAATCTTTCCTGGAATACAGGTAGGGAGAAATTACCACATTTTCACATTTTCACAGCAGTGTTTTCAGCAAAAAAAAAAAAAAAAACAAACACCTTTTTGGGTTCTGCAGTAAAAATAGGATTAGCACAGATTTTTAAGAGGGAGGGAAATGGATACAAGCAAGGAAAAATCCATATGTGTCTATCTGATGTAGAAAAACACAAGCTGGGAGGGTAGTGAGAACGTGCCTAATATCTTGGTGTTAGATATGAAATGAAATAAAATGAAATAAATGAAATATTCTGAGTTAGAGACACTTTTGCCAGGGTATCAGAGTGGCTCTGCCAGCCCAGCTTTCCTGGGAGGAATTATTTCTGTGATATCAGCCCATGGTGGTACAAATAACCAAAAAAAAAAAAAAAAAAGTGGATTTTTCTGTAATTTTTGTACAACTGGAGGGTTTGCTCTCCTCTGAAGCATTAATTGAAAGGAATAAAATGGGTATTTATTTATTGAAAGGAATAAAATGGGTATTTATTGAAAGGAATAAAATGGGGATTTATTGAAAGGAATAAAATCGGGATTTATTGAAAGGATTCACCTCGGGCAGTGCAAGAGCCCGGCCAGGGCTACACCCAAATCAAATCCCAGCTGGATCCTGGGCACGAGTTTTACACTTTTATCAGTTTTCAGTCATTTATAGAAGATTAATTTTTGTTTTTTAGGAACTTTTAGGAAGTTGATGAACCAGACTTTTTCCCTCTCCAGGCTGGCACTGCCAGGGATCCAGGGGCAGCCCCAGTAAATTTGGGCACCCTGTGCCAGCCCTGCCCACCCTGCCAGGGAACAATTCCTGCCCAAAATCCCATTTACCCAACTCTGTCTTGGTTGGAACCACTTGTATAAAAATCTCTCTCCATGTGATGCCAAATGCTGAGACATCAGGATGTCCAGATCTCTGCTTTGAAATTTGTTCCTTTCCTTTTGCAATTCCCAGTATTAATTATTGAGCAGATCAGCTGAGAATTCTGTATTAATCATTTGCTTTTATCTGGAAACCAACTCCTGGGGGGGGAAAAAAAAAAAAAAAAAAAAGGAAAAGCATCACCTTGGCCCAGCTGATTGAAATATGCAAACTAAAAAATACCCCCAGAAATCTGAACCTTGTGTGGGATATTTTGAAGGACAAAGCTTCTCCTAATTCCTATCAGACAAGTGAGATCTCTTTTTCTAAGCATTGCCTCCTGTTTGTGATGCAAAGAACTCAGCTGGAGTTTTGTTGCAGACCCCAGACTTACAAACAACAACAAAAAAATAAATTTAAAGGTATATAAGAAGGTTCAAATGCTTCTGTACAATATTCCTAGAAAAGCAGACAGAGCAAAGCCAGCATGAAATTTTTAGTCTTAAATACATAATGAATGCTGCCTGTAATTAAGCTTGCCTCACATTTCCCATTATAAGCCCCAGTTTTCAGTGGCAGAAATCTGTGCCAGATTTTAACTGTTTGGGCTGAAACTTTCCATGCTGAATGTCTGCCTCAGATGAATTGTTTGGAAAGCTTCAACAAAAAATGGTTTCACCATTTCTGGGAATGAAATTAAGAGAAAAATATTTTCTTTTGCCCATGCAAACTTAATTCTGGCATTTCCTAAGCTTTGAGTGCTGGGGCTGTAACCTTGATGTTTTTATATATGTATGTTTATGTTTCCTTCAGAGAGGGAAAGTTTATAAAATAATGCCTACCTGGGTATGTTTGGATATCCAGGCAACTTTGAACTCAACATGAAAACTGTAAATAATTTAATTAGCTTGGAAACAATCTAATTACGTTGATTTATTGTTTATCCCAAATTGCTTGAGGCCTGACTGCAATGGGCCCATCTCTCCTCAGGGACTGGACTCTGGGTCAGGTTTGGCCTTGGGCTCTTAATTTAACTTTGAGTTCAGTTCTCAGACCCAAAGTGTGGTGGATCCTCTCTTCCTCCCTGGCTGATTCCAGGTTTTCAAGGCATTTTTTGTTGGATTTGTTGGAGTTCACCCTGGTGCCACCCAGTTCTGGCTCAGCCTCTGGCTCATTGGGTTTGAAGGGACATAAACCTGATTTTAGCTGGATTTTGGATAATTCCCAGCAGCCAAAACCTGCCTTGCTGTTCCCTCAGAGAAACAAAACCAGGATTAGGGAAGAGCAGCAGTTCAGGGAAGGGCCCAAGGTGGAAAAGCTGAGCTTTGGCTCAGGGCTGGCTTAGAGCATCCCCTGGGCTCAGGAACTCACAGTGACCTCCCCCCTCCCAGCCACCTTTGGCCAAGGACTTTGATTTTAGTGCTGCCCCCAAGGTCACCTTCGTTTTTCTTGCATCTTTGGATTTGCTCACCAAATATTTTTTTTTTTTTTTTAATGTTAAAAAAAGAAACTTTCATGTTGAAGTGCTCGCAGAGTAATTAAGATGGATTGTGGTTTTTGAAGAGGAATCAGGCAGGTGTGGAAATTATATCACTTGTTGCATTCACGTTGTTATTGCCAGGGATTTTCAGTCGAACTGCCCAGGAAATTCTTTTGGAGAAAAAAAAAAAAAATGATGCCAGTTTGGTCCATTTTTCTGTTCTGCTGGCAAGAGCTGTGACAAGGGTGAAATAATTTTCTCTCTCTGTGTTGCAGGCCCAAGGAAAAGCAAAATTTAAGTAAAATTGCTGTAGTTTGAGCAGAAGAACATCTCAATAAACAACATTATCTTCCCCCTGAGGCTGACAGTGGCTGCCCTGAGCTCTGCTCTGCTCCTGGGTTTGGGGACCAGGAAACCTGGGGAGGATTTTTTGGGTTCCTGATGGGCAGCAGGTCTGTGCCAGATCCCTCCTGCAGCTCCTGCTCTCCATCCACAAAGCCCCAGAGCAATTCTGCCCCTCCACTCCCTCAGCCTCCCTTCCCTCTGCACCTCAGAAATTTTGGTTTGGATGTGGGAGAGCAGCAGGAAAAGCTTCACAACACTCAGAGATTGGGGGAGAACAAGTGAAGGAAAATGATCTCGTGGGAGAAGGAAATGTAGGAAATCATTCTCAGCTCAAGTCGAGGTCCGAGTCCTTCACTGACAGCAGATCCCTGGCACGAAATGATGGGAAAGGTCCTTGTCCATCCAACCCCAGCACAGCTCTGGAAACAGAATCTTCCACCCCAAAATTCCCCTTCCCAAACCAAGCAGGAGGTCCCAGTGGCTTCCAGAGCAATGGGATTTCCCCTGGGCTCGAGATTTTGGTTTTCCCTGCTGCTGGAAATGCCTGCACTGCACCCCAGGGCACAGATCAGCCTCTGTGTGTAACCAGCATGAAGAAATGCCCCAAAGGGAACCTCAAAATGGCACTGGAGGAGGGAATTGTTGGAATTCAGGGGGCATTTGGATAATGCTCAGGCTGGGGTGGCTGTGCAGGGCCAGGAGTTGGGTCTGATAATCCAGTTCAGGCTATTCCATGATTCTCTGAATCTCTGTTCCCTCTGCTTTTGGGGATTTCGGGATGGATCCACGTCTGCTGTCCCCAGAGTCCCCGTGGGGAGGCAGGATCAGCTCTGGAGAAAATGCTCTGGCCATCAGTCAGCCCTGCCTCACATGTTTGGCTAAGGATTGCTGCCAGCATTTTTCCAAGAACTGAAGCAGAGTGAAAAGGCAATTGCAGCAGGCTCTGGGATTTCCAGGTGCCAAGCACCCTGTGACAGGAGGCATCTGGGGCTCCAGCACTGCATTCCTGGATTTCTGTGCCCTCAGCTCTTCTCCCCGGGGCTAAACTGCACCTCTGGGTCTCTCCCCTTTCTCAGTCCTGTCACTTGGGGGTGTGGGAAGATATTGAATTAATTCAAACGTGTCCCAGGCACCAAAAGGCTGGGGCTGATAGGAGCAGTTCAGTGTTCAACGTGGAGTGCACAAACCTCTGTGGAATTTCAGCTGCTGCAGCTTTTGGCCCCTTGTCACTGCTTATTATTGTTGGTTTGTGTTTCAAAACAAAAGTACAAATTGCAAACAGAGCTGGGCTCGTTAATTAAGGGTTGTTTTGTGGAATGGAACATCAAATAATCAAACAGCCTCCCTGTGCAGGCTGTAGCTGTTCCTGAAACCCATCCATGTCATATTTTCTGCAGAGGTTGAAATATGTCAGGCAGGTGTTTCAAAAGTCCTTCTGCTGCAGGGAAATACACTCTGATGTAATCTGCCTAATTTGACTCTTTGAATTACTTTCAGGCACACTTGCTGTTTGTAATGGAAATAGCTCCCCAACCACTTCAGAGAGCACTTTGTAATGTGAGCTGGTAAAACTCTGCAGGTGTAGTGGGTTTTTATTTTATTTAACATCTTAGGTTTGTTTACTTTAATGTGTTACTGAAAAAGTGACATAAAAGTGGTTTAACAAGTCATTTTTCATTTGAAAAATGTTTTCTTATTAACAAAGTTAACATCCAGTATTCTGCAATAGAACTACTGACTCCAGGAAATCACATTTTGCCCAGGAGAGTTTGTTTCCTGAGGCTGAAATTCCCCCAAGACTTTTGTTTGGGATTGTACATACCTGAGGCCTTTTGGCATAAGCATCCATTAAAAAATGGGAAATGGTGTTTTCCTTGCTAATTCTTGACTACTGAATGGAGGCTACTGAAAGCCCTGGCTTTAATTTAATTTATTTTTTTGCTTTGGTTTACTCCTTTCCCCACACCCACCCCCCATCCCCACCTTGTCCCAGCCCAGAGCACTCGGTGTCACCTCCAGGAATTGCTGGGACACCTCCAGGGATGGGGATCCAACCCTCCCTGGGCACTTCCAATCCCTGCCCACCCTTTCCATGGGGAAATTTTCCCTAAAATCCACCCTGAGCTCCCCTGGCCCAGCCTGAGGCCGTTCCCTCTGCTCCTGTCCCTGTTCCCTGGAACAGAGACCAGACAGAGCAAAAGGAATAAAATCGGGATTTATTGAAAGGAATAAAATCGGGATTTATTGAAAGGATTCCCCTCGGGCAGTGCAAGAGCCCGGCCAGGGCTACACCCAAATCAAATCCCAGCTGGATCCTGGGCACGAGTTTTACACTTTTATCAGTTTTGGTTCATCTGCACATTGGGGTCAATGATCCACCCACAGCCCCAGGCTATGAAGTCTCAGCCCCTGCCTTGCCCCCTTTCCCTCGCTGCTGTTTCTGCTTTTTGGGTGCCAGTTGTCCTTGATTGTCCAGCTAGAAAGGAATTGTTTTGTCTGAGTCCCCTGTGAAGAGAACTCACCGACACCTCATGTGAAGTTTCAGAGTTCCACACTGAGCAGCAGAGATTCTGAAAAATAGAAAAGCTAAACCCATCAGCACACAGAGCCACTTGAGCTGGCAAGAATCAGATGGGAGCTGCAAAGGAGCAGCCAGTGCAGCCACTGGTGTCCAGGAACTGCCTCATCCTGCCAGGGAAATGCATTCCCAGCATGGTCAGGTGATTAACTGCATTGCCATTCACACCTGAGGCTGTTTTTCAGTGGACATAAAGAGATGAACAAAATTAAGTGTGGTGTTTCAAGGAGATTCTGTTTTCCCCCGATGTTTCATTGTGGTTACCACAGTCCCAATTTCAGCACATTATTTTTTTAAGTGGTCCCTTGCTGTGTTTCATAGCTTTGAACGCTCCAAATTCTCACCTCCAAATTCTAATCCAGCCCTTGCACCTGCCCGGGTTCAGAGCTTTGTCCTTGGTGTCCTGGCAGGCTCAGGGGTCAGCTTTAAACATCCCTAAATTGGTTATTCCAGAACTTCAAGCCCTGCTCTTGTTTTTCAGTCAAGGCTACCATTTTGCCCTTGCCAAGTCTGGAGTTTTAAATCAAAGCCATTTTTGAATTATCCAAGCACCAAAACCAAGAAAAAGATCTGAAAAATAAAGCTGACAGCTCTGAGGGTTTTTTTTCCACATTCATCTACCTCAAGCAGCTGAATGGATTTTATAAGACTTTCCAAAAATATCCCCCTCTATGCTAAGGGCAGAGTTAGTTAAACAGCAGAAAAACTTAGTAAATCTACTACAACTCACTTTCTGTTTTGACAACTCTTGTCTCTTCCTCGTTTTCCCACTGAGGTAATGTGCTGTGCTGTGTTTGGTCAGTGCTGTGTTCCAGGGGTGGCTGCTCTCCCTCTGAGGATCTCTGTTTGCTCCAAGCCTCGCTGCAATTCATTATTTTCCAGAGCAAGGAGCAGGGTGTTAGTCAGAGGTCAAGGCAGTGACTGGAGCAGGCACGACTCGAGAACATTTTCTAGCTCAAGTTAAGCCTTGAGGAGCGAGCCACAGAGTGAAAAAAAAAAAAAAAAAAAACTCCCCAAAATAGAAATGGCACCATGGCAGCTGGAGAAAAGCTTCTGTGAAAAGGCTTCCCTTCGTTTTGTGAACAATAAGCACAATTATTTTGAGAACAATAAGCACAATTATTTCCAAACATGATGCAGAGGGAGGGATTGAAGCTTAGCTCCTATTTCCCAAAAAATAAATTTACCAGCCCTGAGTGTGCCCCAGTGAGGGACAGTTCTGTCCCAACAGTTAATGGGGACTTTACAAACGGCTCCCAATGAAAATTCCCATTTTTTTTGGTACTCGGTGACAATTTGGGGGGTGTGGGAGCTGTTCTCATGTGGGGCTGGGCGTGCAGAGCCCAGGGCTGCCCGGGGAGCTGGAATTTGGGCAATAAGGAATTCCCAGCAGGCAGAGCCTTGGGATGAGGTGGGAACTGCAGGGGATCAGCTGCTCCTTGTCCCTGCCTGGGCTCATTTTGTGACCCAGCAGCTGTGGGAGCACCTCGGGGAAGGATTTGCATTCCGGGCCGGGCTTGTTCCCACCTGGAAATCCGCTTTGATGGGGTGGAGGTGTGTGCTGCCCCGGGAGAGGCAGCGCTCTGTCCAAACGGGCATTTGGACACCACGTGCTTGGAAAACGCTGCCTGTGGCTCAGGAAAGTGAAATTCTTCCTCTGCAGTGCCAGCTCAAGCTCCAGAGAACACTGCTGGGGCGTGCTGAGCCATGGGTGAAAAGCTCCAGGTGATCTCTGTGAGCTGGGATCAGACTGAGCTGGGCTCAAATTGAGCTGGGCTCAGATTGAGCTGTTCAGCAAATCTGGGAGGGTCTGAAGAGTCCTTGTGTTCCACCAAACCCACCCCAAAGCCAGCAAAACCATTCCTGAGTGATCAGGTGATGTGGGATTTATGGGATTGGTGATGTGGGTTTGGGATTTATGGGATTGGTGATGTGGTTTTTGGGATATCTGGGCTTTGTGATGCATGGCAGCCTCAGTGTGTCCTTTATTAATTGAATGCAAGATTTTCATTTGGTTAAACCAGGACTCCAGCAGATCTTCAGCTCAGATTCAGCTTGATTAGGGACTGTGGGATTCAAAGAAAAGTCAGAGTAAATCTTGGGTTAAACACACTCACACCAGGATTTGAAATTGCATTTTATTTCCAGCAATGCCTTTTGTGTCTCTTTTAGCAGAGCTGGTAACTCACGAGGTTTCAGCATTGAGAAAGTCATCAAGGCAGATTAACAACACCATAAATGTTTGACTTTTGTATGTGGGCACGATAACACCATTAATATCTGTCTGCCTTTGTGTGGCTCAGTGTGGATTTTGCACTACATTAAAGAGAGATTACCCTGCCATGACCCCCCGAGTTTCCTTTTCCACCCCCAAAAATACAGGAGAGAGCCAGAGTGCTTCAGCTCCCATATAAACAGATGTGCTTCACCAGAGCTCTGGAATGCTCTGTAGTTTGCAGAATAAAATCAGAATGCAATGGAAAAAGTTTGCTTCCCTGCAGGACAGGGCTCATGTCCCTGTGCCCTTCCAGGTGGGCTCCCAGCCCAGGCTCAGCTGCTGCTCCATCCTTAGACAGGAGCAGTCAGGGCAGGGCAGGGGCAGAGCTGGCACAATTCCCCTGCATTTCCCGGGGCTTTGGATCCACTTCTTCCTCAGAATGCTCAGGGTGGCACTTCTGGAGCTTTCCATGCCAAGCTGGGAACCACAGCCACCCAAACTTCGCTGGGTTTGCTCTGCAGCCCAGGAGGATTCAGGGCAGGGGAGCAGCTGAATTCCAGGCAGTGGCACACGGAGGGGTTTGCTTTGGGCTGAGCTTCATTCCTAAATCTTCCTGTGCAAATATTCCCTTTGTCCTCTGCAGCAGGGGGAAAAATCCAGGTTTCCTCAGCTGAGAGAGGCTTTTCCCTGTAAGCAGAACCAGTTTGCTCTGGCACTCTGAGCTGTTGGTAGAGCCAAGAGGTGTGGGATGGGTGTAGGGACCAGAGCATCTCCCACTGCTGGGCCACCAAACTCATCCACAGCAGCCAGGAAGGTGAATCCTGGAGCTTTCCTGGCCACGGCAGCTCCTGGTGGTGAGTGGTGGCTTCTCACCTGCTTTTTCTCTTTGTAAAAGTCTGTTTGTGAAATGTCTCTTTGTAAAACAGCAGCCTGGACAGGAATGGCAGAGGGGCTGAAGTGTTTGAGAGCCACAGTAAATCAGGGACAGGTAGAATTTAACACAGCAAAATCCAGCAGCAAAAGGTGGATTAAAACCAGCTTTGGAAATGATTCCCCGAAATTTGTATTTTGTGTCTGATGAAGCTTTTCTCACACAGGACATTGTGCTGCATTTCTGCCTTGACTTTATAGAGAACAATCCCCCAGGCTGCACCTTTCTGGGGAGCTGGGTTACACCTCAGGCATGCAGCAACAAATTCCAGTCTGGACAGAATCCACTCCCTAGTTCTCAAGAGGTTCAGAGAATTTCCCATTTTTCTGGGAGAACACCCCGGGTCTCTGCTGCAGGGCTCTGGTTCTGTGATGTTCCCTGATTTGTCTTGGCAAGGGGTTGGGGATATTTGAGAAGGTAGCAAATTGCAAGATGATGTGAAAAGCCCCTGATTTCAGAGAGCAGAGAGGTTCTCCTCGTTTCCTTTCCTGCTCCCCTCCAGTGCCTGGTCCATGCTCTGATTGCTGGGATTGGGGATTAGTGTCACACACAATCCATCACCAGCCCAACACGTGTTCTCTGGGATGTTCCACATTTCCTTGCCTATAATCACACTTGCACTGTGCTCTCGAGTCAGAGGAAAGGCTCTTCCTCACCAAGATCTGGTTGAGCAGACTTGTACCAGATGTAGATTAGTGTGGGCTTTTTTCCATCTGGGATCAATCTACAAGATACCAGTTTCGTTTGAAAGACAATGGACAGATTGTGTGAGGGTATTTTGTACCTGTGGAGGTTGTGAATACCTCTGGTGCTGTTAACTCGTCTCATCTCACTGGTTTTCTCTCTGCAAACTGCTTTTCTGTCAGCTTGAATATTTTTAAGTGAATGTGGAAGAACTATCAATCTTCTTTTCAAGGAAAAACCCTGAAACCGTGCATGGAAATTCTGGAAATTCATGGAAATTCACAATTCTGATCTGACACGACAGCCCTGGAGAGCTTCAAAGACCAAGGTGAAAGCCTTTGCTCTTCATTCAGCACTTCCTTGCAGTCTACAAATGCTCCATGTATTTGCCAGTGAATTCTGGAAAGGCCCCCAGGCTGTCCCCTCCTGTCAGGGAGTTGTGCAGAGCCACAAGGGCCCCCCTGAGCCTCCTTTTCTCCAGGCTGAGCCCCTTCCCAGCTCCCTCAGGGATTCTCCAGCCCCTTCCCAGCTCCCTCAGGGATTCTCCAGCCCCTTCCCAGCTCCCTCAGTGACACAAGTGACCCCAGTGCCCTTGGCAGAGCCACCCCTGTGCTGGGAGCAGGAGGCACCTGGAAGAATTTTGCAAGGTTCTGGACAGGTTTCACATCCCACAGAAAAAAAATCCAACCACAAAAGGATGATTTTCCCTGTTTTTCACAGCAGGGACAGGCAGGGACAGGACAGGGACAGGCAGTTGTGCTGCCTGACATGCTCCAAGACATCCCCAGACACCCAAATTGCATTTCCTGAGAAGGCCAAGTGCTCTTGCAGTGGCTGTTCTGGAAGCCATGCCCTGGCTGTGTAATCCAGGTTGGAATTTCAGGATATTTCAGACACAATGCCTTTATCCACTTCAGAGGAAAAGCCTTAAAAAAGGAGGGGGGAAGCTGAGTCGATATTTGGAAAAATGAAAAATGCTTAAAATACTTTTTTTAGCACAAAACCCCAACCCCTCTGTGAATTCCACTGGGATTCTGGCCAGTGCTGGAGGTTTCTCTTTCAGAATATCTGAGCACCAGTGAAGCCCCCCAGACCCTGGGAGCTCTGCAGCCACCCCTGGGGCTCTGTCCTGGCCCCAGGTGCAGATCAATGGCTGGGGAGCCCTGCAGGTGCCACAGCTCACCTTGTCACCTTGGGACAGGCACAAAGCCACACACGGCACCACCGGGGCTGTCCTGGAAAACTGATGGATGGGCTGGGCTTAGGGACAGGTCCTGGCCCAAGGGAACAGAGAAGGGAGAGAAAAAAGTCAAAAGAGTAGCAGTGAGCTCTGTGGGGCTGTTTGCTTGGTTTTTAAATAATCAGAACACAACTGAAGTCGATTTTGCCGTTTTCAGCATCTCATTCTCTCCCTGTGGACAAACATCTGAATCTGCCTAAGGATCTCCCTTTAAAACATTGAATATCAAATTCTTTGGGTAAAACTGCCTAAATACAAGCAAAACTCTTTCAGAGGTTGAGTTCTTTTCCAAGGAAAGCTTGAGCAAATCCCTTTGATAAAGGGAATTTGGCCAGGAGCAGGGAGGAAATGTGCTTTCCGGGTGACAGCATGAGCAGAAGGGTTGGGATTCCAGCCCTCTTCTCTTCTGAGTTTGGGTTTTTTTCTGAAATAAAAAAAAAAAAAAAAAAGAATGTTGTGTGTCTGTCGTACCAGTCCCTTTGCTCTGAATTTGAGTGGATGTAAATGAATTCAGGCATGGTCTCGTTTATCATCTGTTTAAACAGATTTGAGATGTTTGGCTATTGTTTAATCCAGTATATGGCATTTCTCTGGGTTATTGGAGCAAGACTCAGAGCTTTTTGTCTTGCTGGTCTCACAGGCCTGGCAGCTGGCTGCTGGGCATTGTTGATAAATGAACACCGAGGAGAACATGAAAGCCTCAAGAAAAACACATTCTCATTTCAGCCCCTCTTCCCCCCCAGTCTAAATAAAATCCTAAGCAAGCCTTTGAGGCAGCCTTTGAGTGCAGGTGGTGAAAGGTCCTTGTGCTTTAGTGCATAACCAGAAATGTTTCCAAAGCTCAGAGAACCCGGGCCCCATTTCAGAATCCAGCCATGGATTCCTGCTGGATGCAGTGCTGGTGATTAATTGTGGGTTAATTAAGGTATAATGGCTCCTCGTTTTAAAGGTTCATCAGCTGTGGAGCTCACTGAGGTGTTTTAATCCATTCAGCACTAGGAGCTCGGGGAGTTTTGAAGTAAACCTTGCCTAGGACAGAATATTGAATTAAAACCTCATAATCATTGTGGAATTTGAGCCCTGAGCTGTGTCACCTTGTATGTGACTGCTCCAGGTGAGTCCTTCCTCCTCCTCACCCTCCTGCCTGCCTTCCCCACCCTGAAGGAGCTGCAGGAAAGATGGAGAGAGATGATTGCCAGGGGATGGAGGGACAGGACACAGGGAATGGCAGGGCTGGATGGGATTTTGGGCAGGAATTGTTCCCTGGCAGGGTGGGCAGGGCTGGCACAGGGTGCCCAGAGCAGCTGTGGCTGCCCCTGGATCCCTGGCAGTGCCCAAGGCCAGGCTGGACATTGGGGCTGGAGCAGCCTGGGACGGTGGGAGGTGTCCCAGGGGACAAGGTGGACTTTAAATGGAATTTATACGGACTTAAAATGGAATTTATATGGACTTTAAATGGACTTTGAGGTCCCTCCCAACCCAAACCATTCTGGGATTCTGTGATTCAGATGAAGGGGGATGATAAATTGTAATCACACCGTGGAGCTTAAATCTGCCCAAGCATTTCTGGTAAGGAAATGCCTCAGGAGGATGTTTGGGGCCATTTCCAGTGGAACCAAACACGTGTTTGTTGTTTTGTGGAGCAGGGTCCCCAGAGCCAGGCTTTGCCTGGAGGAAAGGATGTGTCTGCACACCTCGTGTGCTCTGGTGCAGGGAATTGCTCAGAATTGCTCCTGGATGCTCCTGGGAGCAGCCAGGGAGAGGCAAGCCCAGCTGTGGTGGGGTCCTGAGCCAGCGGGTTCCTACAGCTCTGTCTAGACTGAAGAGGTTTGGAAATTTTCAGATTAGCTTTGGATAAGCCTCTGAACTTCTGGAGGTTCCTCCCAGCCAGATCAGAGCTCAAAAGAGCTTGAGGTTTGTCCATTGCTAATTTTCATGTGCGTTACATTAGAAACTCTGGAGTGGAAATATTTCTTATTTTAAAAATAGAAAAATAAAACAATAAATCAGAAGGAAAAGCACGCCGGAGGAAAAAAAAAAAATTGTAGAAAACAGATGAAAAGCAAAAGGGGAAAGAGAACTTCGTAAAAATACCGTAAATGCCAGGCCCTTCAAACACGATTTCCTGCATATTCCACTTTGAAAAGCTCTGCAGCGTGCTCTCACATGCAGGGCCAAAAACAGGAGAGGAGAAGAAAGCCTCGTTTGATGTGAGACTTGAAGGGGTGTCATTTGAACCCATCCCTGCTCTGCTCCTGTCAGCTGATTTTCCACTCGGTGTCTGCACCTCTCCCTCTGCTCCCCACCCTGCTTTTGGGCAATAGTGCTGACACGCTTCCTGCCCTGGGCTGCTGCAGCATCCTGGCACCCCCAGCCTGTGGCTTGGGCACTGCACTTCAAAAGCAGCTTCTGGCACAGGCAGGAAATATTTTGGAGGGAGTTTGGAGGCTTCCCAAAGCGACCTGCTCGGAGCAAGCTGAACTCTGACAGTGTCTGCACAGGAAGATCTGAATGCCCAGCTCCTGCCCGGAGCTGCCAGGGCTGCAGGAACAACGAGGGGCTGCAGAGGAGCCCTGGCACCTGCAGTGGTGCTGAGGAAAACCCAGCACGAACGCCAGGCAGGGCTGAGGGCCCAGGGCTGGGGCTGCAGAGCTCCCTGTGTGTCTGCACATGGCAAAATGAACTGGGCTGGTGACTGCTCCGAGCCTGTGCTGGGAGCTACACAAGGGAGGGGAACTTTGAAAACAGCATCTGCTCAATGTGAAGAAGCTGCAGGCACTGCTCATGCCTCTTCTGGAATTCATGTGCCACACGATTTCTCACTGGTGAGTGAAAGTTTCTCTAATTAAAAGGACATTGGGAGCTGAAAAGAGAGACAGAGGGTGAAAAGCAGGAGCACATTGTGTTTCACTGCAGAAGCAGCACCCAGACTCCTCGAACACCAAATGCTGAAATGGAGTGGTCACAACTTCATTTGGGAGTGTAAGTACTTCGTTCCCCAGTGGCTCTCCAGGTGCCTCATGTGCAGTTGGAAGCTGAGTGCTTTCCTGCTCCGTGGCTCTTTTCCCACAGTAAATCAATGCAGAGGTGGCTGCTCACGACTCTGCAGCTCACAGGAGTCACAAAACACCCAGCCCTGGAAAGCGAGAGCTCAGGAACAAACCGAGCTGCTTTCCTCCTGCTCCCAGCCCTGGGGCTGTGCTCCAGGGGCTCAGCATCCTTCCTGCTGCTGGGAATGGTGACATGGAAAGGGACAGGCCACCCTCCACTCACCCCAGCCTGTGAGCAGCAGCAGCAGGAGAACGTGACCTGGACAGCCCTGAACAGGAGAACAGAACAATCCTGAACAGGAGAACAGAACAATCCTGAACAGGAGAACAGAACAACCCTGAACAGGAGAACAGAACAACCCTGAACAGGAGAACAGAACAATCCTGAACAGGAGAACAGAACAACCCTGAACAGGAGAACAGAACAATCCTGAACAGGAGAACAGCAATGAACAGAACAACCCTGAACAGGAGAACAGAACAATCCTGAACAGGAGAACAGAACAACCCTGAACAGGAGAACAGAACAACCCTGAACAGGAGAACAGAACAATCCTGAACAGGAGAACAGAACAACCCTGAACAGGAGAACAGAACAATCCTGAACAGGAGAACAGCAATGAACAGAACAACCCTGAACAGGAGAACAGAACAATCCTGAACAGGAGAACAGAACAACCCTGAACAGGAGAACAGAACAATCCTGAACAGGAGAACAGCAATGAACAGAACAACCCTGAACAGGAGAACAGAACAACCCTGAACAGGAGAACAGAACAACCCTGAACAGGAGAACAGCAATGAACAGAACAACCCTGAACAGGAGAACAGAACAATCCTGAACAGGAGAATAGAACAGCCCTGAACAGAACAGCCCTGCAGGGCTGCTCCCTCAAGAGGTTGGGTTGGTTTCTTTTAAAATCCATTGTTAGTTTGCCTGGATAACGATTTGGGAGAAGTTGCCATCTAAGTAAAATTGGATAAAAAGTAAAGTATTTTCCTCAATGTTCCCATTTTCAGTCCACGAGTGGTGAATGGGAGCCAAAGCAGCAGGTCTGGAAGGTTCTCTGTGGAAGAGCAGGGAGCAGCAAAGCTCCAGCCCCTCAGGGCAGCAAAGAGCTTTGTGAAGGTGGGGTTCACCAGGTGAACCTTGAATTTATCTATTATTATTATAATTTATTATATACTATATACTATATAATATATAACATCTAATATATAATGTATAACATATAACATATAATATAAATATATACTATATACTATATACTATATACTATATATTATTATATATATTATATAACATAATAATATTATATATTTATTTAGAAATGATTATATTAATTTATCTATTATTATTATTTATTTTCGAGGCTGTGTTGTTTGTGAAGAGGGAGCAGCCAAAGGGAAAACAGCCCGTGGTTCTTCATCCTGCAAGGAAAAGCACAAAAGGAGGAAACTCAGCAGGCAGTGTGAGCCCTGCTGGAAGGGCAGAGATGAGGAGAAGCTCCGTGGCTGCCAGGGCTGCCCTTCATCCCCTGGTGTGCAGGTCCTGCTGTGTTTGCTGCCAGTGGGGCTGCATGGACCGAACCAGCTTTGCTCTCTTTCCACATCAGGATTCCCCCCACAGAGACAGAGCAGCTCTGCTCCTGCATCTTTTGTTTTCCCGCAGTGCTTTCAGTGCAAAAACCCCACAGAGCCCCCAGGCCAGCAGCCCACCTCCATCCCTCATGCCCAGGGCTCTCACAGAAGCCCAAGCTTCACTTTTAAAGTGCATTGTCAAATTCTTTCCCCTCACTCTCAGAGGACTAAAATGAATGTTCAAAGGCCACGGCCATGGCTGGGGAAAATGAGCTTATTTAGATAGTGGGAATGTCCTTCCTGTGCTAACAGCAGTGAAAAGCCACAGATAAGGCTGAAAGCCTCACTGTTAATTAGACAGGAATTTCCTTAATTTGTCAGTCTGTTTCAAAAGTTGTAAATCCAAGAAGCAACAGATGGCAGAGGGAAAATGAGAACAGATTAGGACCTACATCCTCTCGGTAATGCCAGGTATTATGGAAAATATTTCTGAACACAGACCTTAAGCACTTGGATTGTTTGAGCTGTCGGGCTCTTTATCTGCTGCGTGCTGGGGGCTCTGGGCTCACACACCAGCCCTACATGGATGTGAAATCCCAAAACCATTCCCTGCTCTGCAAAGCCCTTGAGGGTGTCCTGGGGCTGGGAACACGTTCAAAGTGAAAGCACATGTTGGAGTGCTGGATAAATCTCTGTGCATCCCTCACAGCGTGCTTTTATTCCTGTTTAACCTCTGGGTTCCGTGTGCTGAGGCAGCCAGAAAGAGGAATAAATAATAAAATAAATAAGAATAAAATGTTTGTAAAGGTGGTGTCAAATACTCAGGCTCTGCTCTGAGATAAACAGCACAGTCCCCTCAAATAAGCTCTGCTCGTTTTCTTGTGCTGCTTTGGTGATTCCTCGATTTAAATCGTTTTTCTTACCACTCCATGAATTATGCCTTTGCAAAAACTTAAAGGCCAATTCAGAAAGATAAAAAACAACTGTTGGGGTCAGTGAGGAAAATCTGTGAAGTTTTGAGACCGGTTTGTGGGGCTTGCCAAATTTCCCACATTTGAAAAAGATGGAGAAGGAATTCGAAGAAGTTTTTATCACTTCTGCAATCAGAGTCCCTAATGCTGGCAGGTTTTTTTTCACAAGTTCTCAATAAGCTACCGAGACAGGGAAACACATGGTGTGTTCTTTAGCTGGTGGGAAGAATGCTTTTCTCTGGCACTCAAAAATAAATGTGAATACCATGAGAACATATTACAGATTGCCAGCATCAGTGAGGAGCTGATAATGATCTGAAATAATAAAAATTAAATATATAAAAAAGGGACAAACCCTGCTCTTCATCGTATGAACAGAAATCCTGTGAGATACTTGTGTGCCATGGTGAGAAGCTTTTGAATCAAATTTTGAAAAAGCAAAAAAAACTACTGTGGGGAACACAGGCAGATTTGAGTGGAGAAATATTTGGGGAATTTGTGTGTATCCTCCTTGCAGTGCAGTGCTTCACTCAGTGAAGGTTTGTCCTGCAGGAACCCAGGGGCTGCAGGGGCTTCTGGTAAATCACAGAATTTTGGGGTGGCCTCGGTGGGAAGGGACCTTAAAGCTCCTCTGGTGTCTCTGCAGGTTCCAGCCAGGGGTGCACTAATAAATAAAATAACAAACACCACTGCAGAAGGCATCCCCAGGTTCCAGTGGGACTTTCCCTGAAGGGAGGAGAGAGGGAAAATCAGAACCTTGAAGCCAAAAACCCCAAATCAAGCGGGATGCTCTTTTTAAGACAGCCCAGATTGGTTGTGAAGGTCTCAGGAACATTAACGATGGCAATATTCCCAATGTATGGCTGTGTGTTAATGCTGGGCTGGGAGGTTCCAGCTGGGTTTCTTGTGGGAGGCTGAGCCTGAAGCCAGGGAACTCAGGGAGAACATCCAGGATCCTGTGGGATCAAGCAGGGGCTCATATTTTGTCTTTTCCGCCTGCTCTGCCACACCCCAGCCTGGGCTGGGGCTGGGAAGGAAATTCTGGAATACACCAGGAAGACAATTCTTGTGGGATTGCCCCCCCAGCCAAAACCGGGAGCATTTGGAAAAGCTGCCAAGGAGGAAGAAGAACCAGACTGCTCAGGAGGGTCTGCCAGGCTGCCTTCCAGGCCAGGGCGTTTGGAGCAGCCTCTGCATGTTCCAGGGTCATCCAAAGCTGGATTCCTCCCTCCTGTTCATGGGGGAGCTCAGTGCTGTGAGCTGGGCTGTCCCTGGGGATGCTCCCGGGTTATCCAAAGCTGGAGCTCAGTTCTCTGGGCTGGGCTGTCCCTGGGGATGTTCCTGGGTTATCCAAAGCTGGATTCCTCCCTCCTGTTCATGGGGAGCTCAGTGCTGTGAGCTGGGCTGTCCCTGGGGATGTTCCTGGGTTATCCAAACCTGGAGCTCAGTTCTCTGGGGCTGGGCTGTCCCTGGGGATGTTCCTGGGCTGGGATGCTCAGCATCAGCAGCAGCTCCAGCCTTCCCAGAGCAGTGATTTATCTCCCATGGCCACAGGAGCTGCTGTCCTGCTGTCCAGCCCACCACAAACTGCAAGTTGAAAAGGTTTCTCCCTGAAAACAGAGGGAAACAAGCCACCAAAAAGCCATTCCTGGCGTTTTTCTAGCAATGTCTCTATCTCTCCTCTTTTCCAAAGGCCATTCAAAGCCAAGCAGCTCCTGTCCTTTCTTCTGCAGCTCTCAGTGGGATGTGAATTATCATCCAGCCCGGGTGGAGGTGTGGCAGCACAAGATGTGATCCCACATGGTTACAAGGCATTGTAAGAAGCCACGAGCTCAAATCCAGTAGGAATTTTTAAATTCTTGCTGTAATGTCAAAGCAGAGGGAATATAGCTATTTAATAAATGTAAATACACCCATTTATCCCTCCTTTTACCATCTGGATGGGATCATTCTTTGGTAGCCCCAACACAGGCTAATTACATTCAGTTTTTTGCCTGTTTTGGGGCCACTGCCAGTCATTATAAAGACACTGAGTGCTTGGTTCATTGCCTTCATCTCCTGCTGCACACTTGAGTAAAACAGTTGTAGTGCTGCCAGCTGGAGTTAGAGAAAACCTATTGAAATTTAATAGGATTATAAAATAGCCTGCTTTTATCCATGTTTACTAATATGTAGGTGGTTTTTTTTTTTCCCTCTTTAACAACAGTCCAGGAGAACTCTGCTGTTATTGGACAGAAAATGTGGAGGGTATGGACAGAGAGCCCTGCCTGCTGACAGGATCTCATGGCTGGTACTGAGGGGAAATGGGTAAATGGATCATCCCAATCTGTGCCAGGGCTTCTGCCACGACAAAATTAACACAAGGGAAGAAATGCTCAATGAGGAGGCTCAATTCTCCACACAGACCTGATTTGTCCCTTTCCCACTCACCAAATGTGTGGCCAAGGCTGAGCCATGGGGAGTTTATCTGAAAACTCTGCTGCAGTCAGGAGAGTGACAGGGAAGCTGAGCTTGGTGGTGTCCCAGGAGGGTTTGGACACCCTGCACTGGGGAGGTGACACCAAGACAAAGCCCCTAAGGATGTACCTGGTTTCCTCTTTGTTAACAGGTGTGTTTTGAAGGCCACTGAGCTGTTCTTGCTGGATTTTAGGAATTCCAAGAAGCTCAGTGGAGGTTTGCTTGACTTCAGCGTGAGAGCTGGAGCAGCCTGAAGACTTGACCTGGGGCTGTTCTGTGTGTTTGTGACTCGGGATGAACGAAAGTGTTTATGGTTTCATTTCCATTTAATGTTCCATCGTGGTCCATGCACACTCCATGGGCCTGGGCTTTGGGGTGGAGCACCTCTGGGTTCTTCAGCAGGCTCTGGTGTCCAGATAAAAATGTGCATTTCAGGAGCAGAGCACATCTGGGCTGCAGCACGGCGAGTTCAAAGGCAGGAGGAGCTTTTGGGAGCAGCTGCTTCCAGGTTGTCTCTGGAAATCAGGAGCAGAACTTGACACAACAGGTTCACACAGAGCGATTGGGTACAGAAACTTAATGTCTGCTTTTAATAACAACAGCAAGTAGCAGAGGTGGCAAAGTATTTTTAATGACATCATTTGCCCAGCTGTTTTACACATCTGTAACGTGCAACGTCGCTGCCCTTCTGTAACACTTCATCCTTGCTCTGCCACACCTTTGGGATGAGGGATAAGGTTACCTGGCTGGATGGAGCAGCCTGGGGAACATTTGTGTTTGTGGGCAGCTCTCAGCACCGCTGTGTGCAAGCCCTGCCTGCGTTAGGTGGGTTTTTTTTTTGTTTTTTTTTTTTTTTCACGTGCTAATTACTTCACTGGGAATTTGGCACCCAGGCACAGGGCCCCGTGCTCTGGGCCAAGCTTACAGCTAGGAATGAAACGTTTGCAGCAGCTGCAAAAATGTTTTTACTTATTTAGAGCATGCTAATGTTTTATGGCCGTGAATAATGACAAGCCAATAAATCATTCATTAATTTGTAATGCTTCCCCTCAGATGCAACGTCTGAGGCAGGGGAGGAGGAGTTTGGGGGGTTCTGGGTTTGTGGAGGGGGGCAGGATCTGACTGCAGATCCAGAATCTGTTCCAGCTCTGCTTGAATCCAATGGGATTCCCTCCTGAGCTCCTTTCTCTGCCCTGTAAGGATGGAGAGACAATTCACAGGAGCCTGCAGTGACAGCACAAGGGGGGATGGTTCACACTGAAAGGGAGTGGGGTTAGATCACAGATTAGAAAAAAATTCTCTCCTGGCAGGGAGGGTGGGCAGGGCTGGCACAGGGTGCCCAGAGCAGCTGTGGCTGCCCCTGGATCCCTGGCAGTGCCCAAGGCCAGGCTGGACATTGGGCTTGGAGCAGCCTGGGATGGTGGAAGGTGTCCCTGCCATGGCAGGGTGGGATAATGGGATGGGATGGGATAATGGGATGGGATAATGGGATGGGATAATGGGATGGGATAATGGGGTGACCATCCCAGGCTGTTTTCCATCTCTGCACTGCTGTCTGCAGCTCTGGAATGACAATCTGTCAACACAAGGTCCTGAGTTCCCTCTGAGGCCGTTCCTGAGGGTCGCTGTGAGCTGAGGAGCAGCCCTGGGCTGGTGGCTGGTGCAGAGGGCAATGCAGATGTGGATGGAGAATCGGGCACATCTGGAGCACATCCCTGCTGCCTCTGCAGCCCCCAGAGGCTGGGGGGCCTGCAAGGACAGGGTGTGCAGTGAAACCAGCTCTGCTGAAATCGTGGGGCTCCAGCACCGAGACCTGCACGAGCAATTTCTCTGCTGGAACTTCACTTTTACAGAAATGGCCTCAGAAGCAGCAGCAGAAAACTTTCCTCAAAATAAAACTCAAAATAAAGAGATTACTGAGCCCTCCCTGAGACCCTCCTGGCTGGGCTCTGATTTTGGGGTGGAGAGCTGGGACCGAAGGTCCTGGGGGGCTTTTCCAGCCTCGGTGACTTTGGGATTCTCTGGCTCCTGGCTCCAGAGCAGGACTGGTGCTCAGAAAGTTTGCCCAAATTGCAGAAAATAGAGTGATGGAAATGAAAAACAAGAATTAACTGCTGGGTGGTGCGTTCCTGTCATTGTTTAATGAGGGATTTCTGGAACAATGATTTTTTTTTTTTTTTTTTAAATGGAAAATTATTTGCCTAGAGCTGGTGGATTGCAGGAATCCAGAGTGGTGACCATGATGTTGCTGCCTTTACATGGTTTGCATTGCATTTACACAGAGCTTCTCAGTGTGTTACAAAAATAAAAATAGAAATAAAAAAAAAATAAAATATAGATATAGATATAGATATAGATATAGATATAGATAGATATAGGTATAGATATAGATGTAGATGTAGATATAGATATGGATATAAAATATAAAGAATAGAAATAGAAATAGAAATAGAAATAGAAATAGAAATAGAAATAGAAATAGAAATAGAAATAGAAATAGAAATAGAAATAGAAATAGAAATAAATAGAAATAAATAGAAATAAATAGAAATATGTTCCCTTTATTCGGTGCATCAGGACTGTGATATGGCAAACAATGGGCGAAGATATTGAGGAGAATATTTGGATTTTCCACATTGGGAAGGCATTGTGTGACCCACTCAAGGCAGAGAGGGGTCGCTGCTCCAGGTTTGAGCCCTGGTAGGGGGTTTGATATCAAAATGTGAATTCAGCTTCGAGAGCTTCCCATGAGATAAAATGAGGAGCAGGCGAGGGGCAGCAGCCTGGCACTGTTTGTTGGGAAACGGCCCCAGAAGGAAAATTGGCTGAACCGTAAAGAGGAGCTGGAGCTGGCCCGGGGGGAGGGGATGGGACTTCCCATAAAACTCAACATCCAACGTCCAGGCGGGCGTGGAGGGGTGAGAAGCTGGAAACGAGGATTGGGAGGGGAAATGGAGCTGCAGGGGCTCCCGGGAAAATCGGCACCAATGGAGCAGCTGAGGAGCACAGCCACAGACAGCGCTCGGGCAGCGAAAATCCCAAATATTCTGCTGGGGGGAGATGGGGAGAGGGGCACAGGAACTGCTCGGGGACACTTGGTGTGCTGGGAAAAAAACCCCAAAAAACCCGGGGATTGAGCTCCATTTAATGCTGTGCCAGCAGCTCTCCCAAGGGATTGTGCACTGAATAAATTCACTCACTTATTTATTAAAAATATTTATATTATTTATATTTATATTTATATTTATATTTATATTTATATTTATATTTATATTTATATTTATATTATATTTATATTTATATTTATTTTTATTTTTATTTTTATTTTCATTTTTATTTTCATTTTTATTTTTATTTTAATTTTATTTTTATTTTTATTTTTATTTTCATTTATATCTATATCTATATCTATCTATATCTATATTATATTTTTTATTTTTATTTCTATTTGCATTTACATTTATATTTACATTTATATTTACATTTATATTTATATTTATATTTATATTTATATTTATATTTATATTTATATTTATATTTATATTTATATTTATATTTATATTTATATTTATATTTACATTTACATTTATATTTACATTTACATTTATATTTCTATATAAATTTACATTTACATTTATCAACAATAAATGAACAAATCGTGTCACGTACAAATGATGTTAATTAATATAATGCACAAATTGCTGGTAATTAACACAATTATTGCACCTTGATCTTTCTAGATCTGGTACAAATTGTGTCATGTACAAATAATATTAATTAATACAATTATTGCACCGTGATCTTTCTAGATCTGGTACAAACCGTGTCACGTACAAATAATGTTAATTAATATAATGTACTAATGATGTTAATGAATACAATTAGTGCACCATGGTGTCTCCAGGCTGGTTTGGGGCTGGCTTTAGAACACCCACACAGGGCAGGATTTTTCCATCTTAACTGAGGTTCCAGGAGGAGGAAGATGCTGAAACAATGGAAGAAAATGCATCTTTAAAGCAGCTTTTTAAAAGAAATGTAGATAGAAAATAACTGGAATATTTTCCTATTAATTCACTGCATTTTCCCTGCCACTACTTTGTCAGCCTCTGCTATTCTGCTGAGTATTTTATATCGATCCCAGAATCAGGAATCCTTGATGTGACTCAGTGACACTGAAAAATAAATGTGCAAAGAAACTCTGGAGCTGCTCAGCAGGGCAGAGCTGCAGGGAGAGAATTTCTGTGCTCTGAAAACAGAGGAGTTCTGCAAAAGTGCCATTCACTGGGAGACAGAAGGGACAACACAGAGGGGACAGTATTTATTCAGTATTTATTCAGTATCTATTCAGTATCTATTCTGTCTTTTTTCAGTAATTTTTCAGTAATTTTTCAGTAATTTTTCAGTATTTATTCAGTATTTATTCAGTATGTATTCAATATTTATTCAGTATTTATTCAGTATTTATTCAGTATTTATTCAGTATTTTTTCAGTAATTTTTCAGTATTTATTCAGTATTTATTCAGCATTTAATCAGTATTTATTTATTATCTATTCATTATCTACCATTATCTATTCAGTATTTATTCAGCATTTATTCAGTATGTATTCAGTATTTATTCAGCATTTAATCGGTATTTATTCAGTATTTAATCAGTATCTATCAGTATCTATTCAGTATTTAATCAGTATTTAATCAGTATCTATTCAGTATTTAATCAGAATCTATCCTGTATTTATTCAGTATTTATTCAGTATTTAATCAGAATCTATTCAGTATTTATACCAAACGTTATCCTTTAGCTTAGCTCCTGTTCTGCGCTGCTCAGAGAAGAGCCTGCTTGGTCTTTTAATAAAAATCAAATTAATGAACACAATAATGTATTTGTGGCGTGTATTTCCTCCTCGCTCTCTGCTCTGTGCTGTTTCCTGAGGCTCCTGGCTCTGGTGATGCTCTCACGTGCAAAGTGCAGGGGTTTGGGGATTGCAGGGGAATTGTTTTATTCCTCTATTTAACACTTGCTGATTTTCTCAGCTCGCAATGCTCTCCAATTCCTGCATGCAATATCGTGTCATTCCCTTTCCAAGTAATTTTTCTCCTGCTTTTATTTTTTTCTTTTTCCTTCAGGCAAGAACAACAAGTGATTTTTCCCCCTAATGCCCCTAATCAGGCACCGTGATTAACCTTCCCAATGAGCTCATTAAGCGTGGGTTTGGTTGGATTCTGGTGGCTGGTGAGACTTTGGCTTTCCTTGCTGTCTGAACGGGGCTGGAGCTGCACTGGATGTTTCCTGATGCTCTCAACCCATCAATATTTTCCTTCCAGGATCAAACATTCCCCTGCTCTTCATTCTTGCTGCTGGAGATCAGGGGGCTGCTCATTCCCTGCACCTCCATCCTTTCCCTTTTCCCTCCATCCCTGTTCATTCCCTGCACCTCCATCCTTTCCCTTTTCCCTCCATCCCTGTTCATTCCCTGCACCTCCATCCTTTCCCTTTTCCCTCCATCCCTGTTCATTCCCTGCACCTCCATCCTTTCCCTTTCCCCTCCATCCCTGCTCTTTTCCCTCCATCCCTTCTCTTTCTCCTTCTCCTCCACCCTTTCCCCTCCACCTCCATCCCTGCTCATTTCCTTCTCCTCCATCCCTGCTCTTTCTCCTTCTCTTCCATCCTTTCCCTTTTCCCTGCACCTCCATCTCTGCCCATTCCCTGCACTTCCATCCCTGCTCTTTTCCCTCCATCCCTGCTCTTTCCCTTTTCCCTCTTCCTCCACCTCTGCTCATTCCCTCCACCTCCATCCCTGCTCTTTCCCTTCTCCTCCATCCCTGCTCTTCCTCCTCCATCCCTGCTCTTCCTCCTCCATCCCTGCTCTTTTCCCTCCATCCCTGCTCTTTCCCCTCCATCCCTGCTCTTCCTCCTCCATCCCTGCTCTTTCTCCTCCTCCTCCATCCCTGCTTTTTCCCCATCCTGGCTTTGCCATCCTGCTCAGGAGTGCCCTGGCTGCTTTTCCCTGCCCAGCTGCTCTCGGGTTGGCACACTCTGTGCCCAGCTGTGCCACTCCCTTTCCCCCTGGGCTGCGTGTCCCCTGCCTGTTCCCTGGATGATGGATGGACGAGCAGGAGCTGCAGCATCTGGCGGGGCCAGCGCTGCCTGTCGCAGGATTTGTGATGTGTGGGGGGGTCCAGCTGCAGGGCTGAGCTCACAGCTGGCCCGGGGCCAGGGCACAGCCCCGAGCAACCCAAGCAGGTGTTGGGGACAGGTTTGAAGTGCCAGGGCTGTGTTTGGTTTCTGCCCCAGGGCTGCGGGTGGATGGAGCCCTGGGGCTGTGCTGGGTTCGGAGCCCTGGCACACAGAGAGCTGAGAGCTCGGGCCAACAAACCCCGTGGTGCCTCTGCTCTTCCACTCTGGGAGAAGGGATCACTCAGCCTTGCTTGGTCAGAAAGTCCTCATCTGCTCATGGCTGTTAATTTAATGTACACTTTGCCTAAATGAACTTCATCTCACCACGACGAACCAGAGCAATGACTGAACTCGTTCCATTGTGGTCACTGCTCTGAAAAAGAGAGAGAAAGGACAGCGACACACACGGGGCTCTGTGGGGAAAAAAGGCCAATTTATTGTCCAGACAGCCCGGATTTAAAGTGTGTTAGTGCAGCCAGGACAGGACAGGAGCTCATGGGACAATTGGGAAAAACATCCTTGGGACAGCACCTCAGGATGTGTCCCACGGGAAAGACACCAGGGGTTAATGTTGGTGATGAATTCCACTCTGTTTGTCACCGTGTTGTCACCCTGGGAGACTCCTCCCTAACTGAAGCTGCAGTCAGCTTGTCAGCCTGGGAATGGAGCTGAGAGTCAGGAGAAATCCAGGCCTGGAGAGAATTCCCAAGCTGTGATTCCCTCACTCTCTAAATGTGTGTGTCCACATTCCATCCCAGCCCGGGTGCCCTGGAGCTGCCCCCTCCTCCCGTGGCTGCTGGGCCCTGGGAGCTGCAGAGGAGCCCAGCAGAAATGAATCCATCTCTGGATCCAGCCCAGGCCCAGTTGGCTGCGTGGTTTTCTGGCAAAGGCTCCTTTCCCATCCATATCCATTCTTACTTTGTGAGCTTTCCCCATTCAAATGTTTTGATCCCACTGAAATGTTTCAGTTCAATATTGCTTTCACGATGCCCTTTTTCTGAAAATCAGTGTGCTCTCCTGGAAATACTGGATCATGCCTAAAATACATTCTCAGCTGGGAAATACAGGCAGAGAAATGTCAACCTGCTTCTCTTCAGAGAGGTCCCATTCAGTGTCCCTGATCTGCAAAGTCTTCTTCATTCTCAGAGAAATCTCCTTTGGAAATTGGAGACTCCATCTCCATTGTCACCCCAAAGCTCTGGAGTTTCCTCTGTCCCTCTGACTGGGCTCAAATAAAAGCTAAGCCATTTGTTAACATACAAAACAGCCTTAAAAATTAAAAGAAATTAATAAAAGTGCAGGTTATCCAGGGGGTGTTTGCCAAGTGAAGCTCAGTCTCTGTGCAATCAGCAGGCTGCCACACAAACTGGGAACTCTGGGATGCTGCTGCAAGTTTTTCATGTGGCAAAGTCAAAACCCCTCCTTGAAGAGATGGGTGTCAGGATGGAGAAAAGGAAGGAGAAGGACGTAGGAAAGGTACCAGTGTGAGAAAAGAGGGATGAGATGGGTCCAGGACAGAGAGCTGGGGAGGAGGAAGCTGATGGAAGGTTTGTTGCACTCAGCGTTAGGAGCTGCTGCAGAGCACGCAGGTTGTAGTGATTTTCTAATACTGAGTAATATGTCAGAAGGGCTATTCTGGATTTAGACCAATATATACAGTTTCTTGTCTAAGCAGAACCATATGCTCAAATGAGAGATCATTTTATTTTACTGGGATGGACAGTAAGTAGAAACACATTCCAGATTTCAGGAGGTTTCTTCCCCCCTTGGCAGGCACGGTGCTGCTTGTGCTTAGTCTTTGGTTTTTCAACTGTTTGATAAGTGCCTGTTGCTTTCCAGGATCCAAATCCCCTCTATCCTGGTGTCTGCTGAGCTGTGACTAATGACTGTGTCAGACAGCTCGTTCAGCAGGTCACCCTGCCTGGAGCTGGTAATTGTTGGTAATAAAACAAATCAAACTGATGTGCACAGTCTGCAACACAGAAGAGACGTAGCTCTTGTGTCCTTCCTTCAGTGGAGACTTCATGTTCTGTGTTCAGAGACTGACCTCATCCAAATCCTTTCTGACAGCCCAGAAAGCAGGAAAAAAAAAACCCCAAACCTCTCTGTGGAATGTGCAAGCTGGTGTTTAACACACGAGCCATGCACAGCAGGTTGGGCAGCCAAAGGCACACAGAGATTTCTGGAATTTGAGTTTGGTGGTGAAGAGCCCCAGCCCTCATCCCACAGCACTCTGGGATTCTGCAGCTCAGGTGTCCCCTGCCTCGGTGCTGAACCACCCCTGGGTCTAACCCGGCATTGCTGCCCTGAGCCAGGCTTGGCAGGGAGCCTGTGGCTGCTCCTGGGGATGTCCCCAGGGAGAAGGAGACCCTGGTGCCCAGGCTGAGCCTGCTCAGCTCCCAGGGCAGGGTCCTGTGCCCAGGCTGAGCTCAGACTGAGCCCAGGCTGTACCCTCGTACCTCCTCAGGAGTTTGCTGCTCCCACGTGTGAAGTTTCCCCTGGTTCTGTGCCAGCCTGGGGTCCTGTACCTGGGGCTGTGATGTTCAGCTCTGCCAGGCAGTGATCCCGTGCACCAGAGCAATTCCCAGCCCTGAGCCACATCACCCCCCTCCAGAAAGATGGAATCTGTGGGAAAACCCACCCAAAGCACACAGGCTCGGTGGGGCAGAGAATTCCAGGTATTCCAGCCCGGTGCTCTGCCCTTTGCTCTGCCTTTGTGCCTCTGAAACATCACCAAAGCCTGGGAACCCCAGGGACATTCCAGCACAGCCCCTGGAATCTGCAGGGAAGGGCTGAGCTCCGAGCTGGGCTGGATTTGGCACCCCTGGAAATAAAAACTGGAGATGTGCTGAGAGCCCTGGGGACACACGGGGCTGGGGGTGGCTCCTGGCTTCATCCAGCCCAAACTGGGCTGAGCTGTCCTGGAAATTTGGGACACTCCAGGAAGTGGCTGCTGAGTATTTGGGCAGCACTCCAACCAGTAGGAATACTCTGTTTAAAATGCTTTCAGGGAAGATAAATATTTGTGTGTGCTATCTTGACGTATGGAGATAAACACAGTGGTTCTACACAAATATTGGTTTGACCCCAGATTATTTCATTAGCAGCAGCATGTGGGGCCTGTTCAGTGTCCCTGCAAGCAGCTGCCACCTGCAGTGAACATCCCAGCTTTGTTGTGTGGCTGCTGCCGAGGGTCTCAAAGTAGCCATGTCTTATTCTGTGCATTTCCTGGCCTCTTCTGACCTGCTTTCCTTCAGAAAATCTGCTGGGATGGGATGTTCTGATTTGAGCAAGGTCCATGGGGTTTGATTCTGGCTTTTAGGGTGAAGGGAAAGGCCACACACAGTGCATGAGGGCTGCACAAGGCACCCTGCAGAAATAAAGGGAAATGCTCAGTTGTGGGTTGGATTATAAGGCTGGTGGTCTCAGAGATGTGAAGTGGCTGTGATAAGAGAATGAGTGGAGTGGAAAGTGCCTGAGCCCACCTGGGGAGGGACCCCAGCTCCCTCCTGGTGATCCCCAGATGGGAAATGGGGATGGAGATGGAAAATGGGGATGGGGATGGAAAATGGGGATGGGGATGGAAAATGGGAAAGGGGATGGAAAATGGGGATGGGGATGGAAAATGGGAAAGGGGATGGAAAATGGGGATGGGGATGGGAAATGGGAAAGGGGATGGAAAATGGGGATGGGGATGGAGATGGGGATGCGATGGGATGGGATGGGATGGGATGGGATGGGATGGGATGGGATGGGATGGGATGGGATGGGATGGGATGGGATGGGGATGGGATAGGGATGGAATGAGGATCTCCAGTGATCTCCTCAGCACACCATGGCTCCTCACAGGGGCCTGGTGCTCGCTCTGTGATCAGGGCAGGAAAGGCAGCGAGGTGCAAATGAGAAATATAAGCTGAGAGCTTTATTGATGGGGCAGCTGCAGTCCCCACTGCATGAGTCATGTGCTGCACTCCGAGCTGCCTGCAGCATGGTTTCAATTTCCAGGCTGGGCTTTCTGGCCACTCCTGCTCTTGAAAAGCAAAGCCAGTGTCTTGGCTCAGGAGGGAGCAGAGCAGAGGGATTCTGCTCTTGGCCCCTTGCCTGCTCGTGCATTGTGATGGAAACATCCCAGCTCCCCCTGCCAGGGAGTAGGTCACTGCTGCTGCCAGCACCAAACCTGCACCAAACGCAGTCAAAGGGGGTGGATTCGGGAGAAATTTGTAATTTGGGGTCACACCTGAGTTCCTTTTAATAGGAAAAATCTTTTGACTCGATTTCTGTTCCTGTCCTGGTAAAAACATCCCAATACCACTCATTAAAAAAGAGATCAAACCTGTTTTTGAACATAAATGCTCTTCTTGAGAGATGCTTTGCTGGCGTTTTAACCACGAACCTTTACACTCTGAGCACGTTGTCCCCCAGCCCCGGGTGCCTGATGTCCCTTTGTACCACAGTGAGGGGGGCTGGAAATGAGGGGTGCAGGTTTCCCTGCTGGGAAATGAATCACCCGGTGAGCTGTGAGCTTTATAAACCACCAGGTTTTTATCAGAGTTATAATTTTGATGTGTTCACGTGTCAGTGAGGCTGCTCCATCCCTGGGCTGGGTTTGGAGCAGCCTGGGCTCATGGCAGGGCTCCCTGCACAAGGGACAGCGTGGACCTTAATGTCCCTTCCAAACCAGACCAGTCTGGGGTGCTGGGATGATTCTGCAGCTCTGGATCGAGTGTAGGAGGAGTTCTAGAATGACCCAGGTGTGGATTTCTACCATAATCCTGGAGGATGATTTGCTGAACGTTTTTTTCCAGCAGCTCTGGAGGGTAAAGCTGGGCAATGGCTGAGTTAGCTCAGCTGGAACCCAAGGAGTTGTTGTGCAGCTGAGGGTGACATTCAAGCCCAGGAAAGGCACTTGGTTGCTCAGCTGTGACTGGGGGATGTTTGGTGAGAACCACAGGAGTTTGGCCTGTGGGTTTGGATTCTTTGCAGAAGCTCTTTGAAGCATTTAGGGGAGGGGAGGTGCTGGAGAATGTGAGCCTGGAGAATACACACAGGGCAACTTCTGCCTGTGTGTCCCCAAGGAATGAGAAACCAGGAGAATGCACCTTCCAGTGGGCTCTGGAGAGTTCATCCTGCCCAGGTATAAAACAGCTTAAAGAATGCCATGGACTTCACAGAAGGGCAATGATTTGGGGAATCTACTTTAAGAAAGAAAAAAAAAAAAAGCATAAAGTGCTATAAAACATGCCTTGTTTCAAGAGAGAACTATGGAAATAGAACAAGATTCACAAGTAATTCATCTCAGGCTGTGGACTGGTGTGTATGACTCTGCAGCAAGAACATTAATATCTGTTAAATTCTCCAAATTAGCTTAAACATTCCAGAGAAAGGATGTAATTCTCAGTTGTATCGGGAAGGAATTCACCCTTCCCCCAGTCTTTCTGCTTCCCAGGGACTGGAGAGAAACGCTGATGTCAAGTTCACTGTTTTTACTGCCCGTGTCAGTGATGGGGCTCAGTGCCAGCAGGGCAGTGTGGGGTGGTGGCTCAGGAGGGGCTGCTCCAGCCTGGTGCTGCTGAGTGCCCAGCTCTGGGTCTCTGCTCACACCAGGTTTTGGGGGCATTGCTCACCCCTCACCGAGCCAAAGCTTGGGAGCTGCAAAATAAAAGAAAAGCTGAGCGAGCCCGTGATGCAGCAGCGCTCCTCTTCTTCACATCCACTCATCGCTGCCAGCTCAGTCAGGGAATTACAAACCCTTGGGGCAGATTTAACTTCTTTGGACCAAGGGGCTGTGGGGAGATGGAGCAGGAGGAGAAATTTGTGACAAAGCAGAGCGAGGGGTGGCGAGGAGAAGCAGCAGGAGAGGTGGGATGAGCTGATCTGAACCTGTCCTGCCTACCTGGGCTGGGCTCAGCTGAGGCTGCCAGCGCTGCCATCTCCTGTTAGCTGGGTGCTGTTTTGGAACAGGATGGGTGCAGGATCCTCAAAGCCCCCCCCGGGAAAAGGGATTTGTGTGGAAAAGCCCCTGAGAGCTGCTGGTGAGAGGGGCAGAGCAGGGTCACACACACTCGTGTGCAAGGAGCTCCACCCGCACATTCTCCATCTCCGTTGAGGCTTTTTGGTGCTGCCCCAATTGCAGCAGTGCATGTGGGGGATGCATGTGGCCTTCCCTGGACACAGGAGAAGTTCTTGCAGCATCAAAGGTTGTTTAGAGGCATTTTGGGGGTTAATAACCCCCAAGGTAATTTTCGGCAGAACCAAAGTGGTGGGGAGGGTTCGTTATTTTTTTTTTTTTTTTTTTTTTTTTTAGTTTTTTTGGTTTTGTTTGTTTTTTTCCCTGTTTGTTTGTTTTGGGGGTTTTTTGTTTGTTTTTGTGGGTTTTTTGTTTGTTTTTTTGTGGGTTTTTTGTTTGTTTTGTTGTTGTTGTTGTTATAAGTGTTGACCAAGTTAGAAGTGCTTCTCTAGGCTGTCATCAGTTTTAGGAGTCTTTTGACCTTGGAAGGAGATTTCAGAGCTGATGTCCAGTCCCTGCAGTAAATTCCAGCCTGGCACCTTCCCTGAGGCAAAGCACCCCAGGCAGTGCCAGAGGTTTGTGCACTGACATCAGTCCCTGCACAAACGCCTGTGCAGTGAAGCCTGACTGCAGCACTCGAAGAAATCCATGGAATAAAACATGGAATCAAACCCTGGGGAACTCGTTTGACCTTCACAAACCAAGGGGGTCCCTGGGAAATGTGGAAAACACCGGGCCCTGCAGATGACTCTGGGTTTTTGCTTAAGTGGTGTTCTGGCAAGGAAAGTTTATAACTGTTCAGGGAAGGCAGCTGAGGCCATGGAAGAAGTGGGAAAATCACTAAAAACGCTGGAGGATCTGTGGGATTAACATTTCTGAGTGGGGAGGGTTATCCTGCATGCAGAAGTTGCTCTAGATACAAATTCCAAGCCAGAAAACAAATCTCTTGCTGGGGCTGCCTCTCTGGGAGCCCAGCAGAGCAGGATGCAGGCAGGGAGCAACAGCCAGTAAAGAAGTAATTAAACCAAATAATATTGTAATAATGGATGGGTGCTGCTGCCATAGGAATGAAGGAAGGGCTGGGATGGAAATAAAAGGGATTTGCTGCAGCTGGGGCCATTTGTTCTCTCCAAATCACTGACATGAAAGATTTTATTTCCTGTGGCACATTTGTTAAAATTCAAGGCCAAATTTTAATTCTGGGGCACGTGGAAGTGTTTACAGTGTAAGGGGTCCACACAGACCTTTCCTTTGTATAAAATCACAGAGCATCCTCCTGCAGCCTCCCTGGGACCAGGGATGGGATCAGCTCTGCCTTTTCCCATCTCAGCATTTCCCTCCCTCTGCAAACCCAAACCTCTGCACTGAGATAAGGAGGGAAAATCACATTTGTGTCCCAATCCACTGTAAGCCAGGAATTGCCATTATAGGGTGACCCTGAGGTGGGAGCACCTGCACAGCTCAAACCCCACAGTCAGCAGGGATTGACAACAGGAAATCCTGCAAACCCTACAAGGATGGCAACAAGGGTGGTCCTAAGTGGAGCACTGCCCAAGTAATTCACAAAGTATCTAAAACTCTGAAATAAAATGATTTTCTGTTCTCTGCCCAAGGAATCAGCACATATTTATGCACTTCTTGCACTTCTGGAAAAAGGAATTTCCACTTTATCCATTTCAGGAGGGGAAGTGAGCCCCCTGCTCTTGTAAGCAGAGATTATTGAATGCACAGATTTTGGCCAGTAAAAGTGATTCATTCTATTTTTGTGTGTTAATTTGATTCAGTGCAGGAGTCAGTGAAGCAGATTCATCCCTGCTTTGTTGATTTGGGAACCTTGTGGCAGGGGCAGTGTCCATGCTGAGCATCCCAAACCCAGCACCAGCACTGCTTCACCCCCAGGCCATGGAGCAGCTCTGGGAGCTCCAGGGCAATGGAAGATGATGCCCAAGTTGCCCTCTGGTCATTCCCTGGGATGCCCAGCCCTGCTGGGGCTGCCCCTGTGCCCTGCACACACCTGAGCCAGGTCCTGGCAGGGAATGCTGAGATCCCCAGGCTGTGCCAGCTCCCAGATCCCGAGGTTTCCACGAGGGGAACCCCTTTGTGTTCCTCATCTGGTTGTCAAACAGGCCCTGGCTGCGGGCCTGGAGCTGGCACCAGATGAAAAATGTGCACTTTAAACATTTCATACTTGCACTGATGGGAATGGGCAATTCCTCAGCACACTTTCTCAACGTTTTTAAACAATAAATGTCAGCCTCAGGGCAGAGCGAGGCAGATTTCAGATTAAAGGGACGGGGTTTGCTTAACTTTTATAAATCCCTTGGTCCCAACCTCCTTCATGTTCCCCAACACCAGAAATATGGAAAGGCTGTGGCGAGTGCACTTTTGTCAACACAAATTTTCCCTTGAATACCGTGATAGAAACATTTCCAAAATAGATTTTCATGATGGATTCAGGACCTGGGCATGCCAGGGAGAATCTAATTTTCTCCCCTGCAAATCTAAAGGTTTGTGTGAGAAGACCAATAATTCCAGGCAAAAGAATATTTAATTCCCAACAGAGCTAAAATATTCCTTTGTTTGTTTTCCACCCTAATTATTTTTCCTGTCCCGGTTTAATCTGCAGTGCTGAAGCTTGTCAGCACCTAGAGCCTTTCCTTCAGGATTGGTGTCTTGGGAACAGGAATAAAAGCAATTTCCACGTGGTGTCTTCCTGTCATGGCTGCTGCCTGCAGCCCAGTGACTTTTCTTTCTAAAGCCCCAATTCTACGCCCCTATAAATGGAACAAAACTTAATTGGAGTCGGGAGCTTTGTGTTCCTTAACACCAAGGCTGAGGTTCCATCACTGAGCCTGATGTTCTGTCACTTGCAATAAAATCTTCCAGTTTCTCTTGGGTCTCCCGTTTTCCAAAGGAGAAATGTCTCAGGAAGAATGATTGCCTCGGAGCACTTGCCTTGATTTTGACTTAGCAGAATCTTAAGGGCACTTCAGATGTAAATTGTCGAGTTTACAGCCCGAAGGGAGAAATTGTTCTGAGGAAGAAAACGAACCTTCTATTTGGAAAAGTAGTTCTCAGAAAAAAGCATTGCTCATAGGTTTTTTTTCCAAGTGAAGTGATTTCTTGAAACATGCCCTGTGTGCTTTCCATTGTGTCAGCTGGCACTGCCACACACCAGGGGACTTTCTCAGGAGGCTTCCAGGAAGCTTTGCTGCACCATCTCTTGGACAGGGCTGTGGAGCCAGGTGGGACTTTCAGGCTTTCATTTTTCCGTGGTTTGGTTCCCTCTGTTGTCCTTTGAGGAAGTTTTGTGCTAAGTCACAGTGGAGGGGATTTGCACCCTTGTGCAGTTTCTGAAAGGAAAAGCTTCAGAAGAAATGGGAGCATCAGGTCTGGAGAGCTCAGCTCAGCATCAGCACCAGCGCTCAGTGCAGCCAGGGGACCCAGGGAGAGCTCAGAGAGCCCAGAGGGCTCCAGGAGAGCTGGGGAGGGACTGGGGACAAGGATGGAGGGACAGGACACGGGGACACAGGGACACAGGGACACAGGACACAGGATACAGGGACACACACAGGGACACAGGACACAGGACAGGACACAGGACAGGACACAGGGACACAGGGACACAGGACAGGGACAGGGACACAGGGACACAGGGACACAGGGACACAGGACACAGGGACACAGGGACAGGGACACAGGACAGGGACAGGGAATGTCTCCCACTGCCAGAGATCTGGTGTGTGTGTGGCTCCCGGTGTGGGAAGCGTGTACCTGTCAGGGAGCACTCAGGGATGCTGGACAGATGTCCTTGATCCTGTCGGTTTTTATTCCCCACTCCTCTCCACCCCTTTGGCTGGCACTGACTGAAGGAGGCAGGGAGGGAGCAGCTCCTGCCCAGCCTGGCACATGCTGGTGCCAGGCACTGCCTTCCCCTCGTGCTCGGGGGGCTCTGAGCAGCTTTCAAAGGCCGCTTGTGAATGGTGAGGTGAGGACGTTTTGCAGAAGTTTCAGAAAGGTGCTGCAAGGGAAGATGTCAGCAAAAGCTGCTGCAGAGTTGTGCTTTCACTTCACAGGGCTTTGAGGAGATGCATTCTTGGGTCTGGTTCATGTGGGCTCATTTCTCTGACTCAAATTCACTTTGAATTTGGGCATCAAAGGGGTTTTGAAATTCTGGGTCAAACTCATTAAAAGCCCTGAATCTCACCTGGTTTCAGCTCTGGAAATGACAAGAAACAGTAAATCTGCAGCTCAGCTTCGGAGACCAAGCCATAAATCAGGGGCTGGGCTATTTGAAGCTGGGCCCAGGAGCTCTGTCCCAGAGCCAGCTGCTGCTCCACGAGTTCATGACTTTGTTCTGGGCAGGCTCACAGACCTGGGGAGCTGCAGTGGCACAGGGACCACGTCAGATTTTCGGGGAGATTGCAATCACAGCACCCAGCCTTTGGATCGGGGGTTCTATAGCAGAAAGCTGCACCTCTGAGACCTGATCAAAGGCTTTTCCAAAGGTAAAAATCCCAAGCATCCCTTGCCTGTGTCTCCGGGGAGCCAGGGCAGCTCAGGGACCCCTGTCTGCTCCTCCAGGGGAACGGGGGCTTTCCCGGAATTCCTGCCTGCCCGTGGCTCCTCAGCCAGTCCTGCAAAAATGCATCTTTTATTGAATGTTATTCTAACCATAAAACCTTTAAGCTGTTCAAATACTTTCCTTTGTACCCTAGACATCTGAGACTACGAGACATTAACAAGTAAATGTTCTTTTTTTTTTTTTTTTTTTTTTTTTTTAGCTGCTTCGATCTGCTGAGGAGTTTTCTTTGGACTGACCTGCCCTTGCCTCGGTGCAGAGGAAACAAGACTGGGATCTGATATTGGATCTCCTCCCCAGACTGCAGGTGTGGGTGTGTTTCACTTTTTAATTCAAAAAGGGATTTTATTCCTTTATTCCTTGGCACCTCATGTGCTCACTCAAGATCCAGAGATGTTCAAAGCCAAGAGGTGCCAGCCTGGTTCTCTTTGAATCCTCTCTTAAGCCCATAAGCCTTGCAAGAGGAGAGCACATATTTTAGTAGGAAAGATTTCAGAAGATGGAATTCAGCCTTTTCCATGGTTATTTTATAATTAATATAATGAGCCCTTTGACTCCTCGTGTCTGCACTCAAATCACTCAAATCAAATATTCAGTGTATTTTTATTATTTTTATAATGGCCTAATCTGTAAGTGTCTCCCTGTTGAATTGTGTCCTAAATTGCAAAATGCAAGAGTGTGTTCCTGGCCCAGATCGTTTATGGGAGACAGAAAAGGCCCTGGAAGAACCAAACCCATAATTGCAGTGTGGGGTATGAGGGGACACACCCCAAATCTGCTCTGGACCTCACAGAAGGACTGACCTGCTAAAACAGACACCTGAATGCTTTGGTGGTCCCTAAATCAGATTTTTCTGATTTCTGATTTTCTGCTGAGCCCTGGGAGGGTGGGCAGGTGCTCTCAGGAGTCACCTGTGTGGAGCACAGGTAGGAACTGGGAATTGTGTCCTAAAAATCCAAACCTTGTTCACAACTGAGACAGAGCCGAGCTTAAAAACTGAGAGTAAATAAAAATTGAGAGTAAACCCAAACCTTTATTCCAACTGGGACAGAGAAGAGTTTAAAAACTGAATGTAAAAAAAAAACTGAGTGTAAATAAAAACTGAGAGTAAATAAAAACTGAGCATAAATAAAACCTGAGAGAAAAGGCAGTGCTGATTTTAGGAAGGGTTGCTGCCCCTGGGTAGCACAGAGCTGGCTCCCAGCGTTTCAGCCAGCCTGAGGCTGGGTTTGGAGTTTTGCTGGAGGAGGGGGAGCTGCAGAGCCCTGCCCTGCTCTCACACACGGCTTTAACCACCAAGGCCAAGCTTTCCCTGCACCACAACTGCAAGCAGAGCTCTGAAGTTCCACCTCAGGGGCCTTTGCAGCGTTAGATTTTCATTGCTTTTTATTCAACAGAGGTTTTTTTTTACACCTTGTGTAGGAAGTTCTGTGTGTTTAACACCTGATAATTTGCTTTTGACTTTTTGGCCACCTCTCTAATGGGAAGTGTTTGAATTTTTGAATTTTTGAATTTTTGAATTTTTGAATTTTTGAATTTTTGAATTTTTGAATTTTAGACCAGCAATTTACTGCCTCAAGTGCTACCATAACAGAGAGAAACTTCTGATAGAATATTGCTTCCCTTTGATGCAGGGTGCTGTTTTGTAAAGCCTGATTACAGCAAGGTCTTTAATTTCAAGCCCTGCAGTCCTCAGCCTGTTACCACATAACCCTGACACACATCTTGACACTAACCCTCTAATTCTTTTCCATGCCACAAATGTTAATATTTACCAGGTAGGCTCAACCTCCAAACCACAGAGCGTGGTTTGCATTGGTGGTGGTGTGAATTAAACATCAGCTAAATAAAAATGTTCCCCTTGTAATAATGCAATCATTGGAGCAGATCTCGCTCCTGAGCATTCTGTGAATGCAGAAATGTTTTTGGATTCCCTCACACGAGGCAGGGACAGCCCAGGTCCCACTCAAGGTCTCAGGGCTGTGGAGTCCCCAGGACCATCCTCTGTGCACAGGCTCCCCCTGATGGAAATTAAAAATACGAAATAATGCTTCGGTGCCCTCCCGGCTCGGACAGGCTCCGAGCTGGCTGAGCGTTTTGACGCTCCGAGTTGGAAATGTGATGATTTAAGGAGCTGTGACACACGGCATCACTGATGGCTGGGCTGTGTTCAGCGTGCTTTGAGCTGCTCCCACATCGGGGATTCCCTGTGGTACCCTGAGGCAGGGAGAGGAGCTCTGGGTGCAGTGACAAGGACACACAAGGGGTCACAGGGAGAGCCCCAGACCCCCCCAAATCCCCCCCGAGCATCCCTGGTGTCCAAACACTGGTGGAGCTGGAAATATGGCCAGGGATGGTGGCTGGGGTGGCAGAGGGGTCGCAGGTCGGGATCCCTGCACCAGGAGAGGGTTTAGGGCAGGACAGGCAGGGAGGTGCCAAGGCAGGCTCATTACACCTGACATCCTTCCCCCAGCACGAATCATTTTTCCATTTCAACAACGGCTGTTTACAGCAGCTGCTGCCTTATGTTTGGTTTGATCCTGCTCCAGATCTTGCAAGCGATTAAAATGCTGCTAATAAAGATATTTTAACTAGGATTTGCGTGTTGACTTGCCTTTTCCAGCTACAAAGATCTCCGTGGCTGCCTGGCCACTGCAGGGGGGACCTGGTGGCCTCCAGGCCACGAGTGCAGCTCAGCCAGCCCGAGCAGCTGAGCCTGGAAGGAGCCCCTGTGCCCTTGGGTGTGCATGATAGGGATGATTTTACACAAATTCCCTTGGGTGTGCATGATAGGGAATTATTTTACACACATTCCCTCGTGTGTGCATGACAGGGAATTATTTTACACAAATTCCCTTGGGTGTACATTATAGGAAATTATTTTACACACATGTCCTTGTATGTGCATGATAGGGAATTATTTTACACACATTCCCTCGTGTGTGCATGATAGGGAATGATCTTACACAAATTCCCTTGTGTGTGCACGACAGGGAATTATTTTACACACATTCCCTCATGTGTTCCCAGCCTGATCACACTCAGCTGATTTTTTTCTGGAATATTGAGTTGCTTTCATCTGCTCTAATATCAAGGGCAGGTACAAACATTTCCAAACGTCGCCAGGGTTGAGGGCTCTGGTGCAGCCTCTGGTACAGCCCCAGCCATAGCAGGCACTGGGTTATAGAACAAGGAAATTTTCTGGAGCCTTCCTGAGGTGCAGGCAGTGAGGGTTTTGGCACAGGGTGATGGGCTCAGGGTGATGGGCTCAGGGTGATGGGCACAAGGTTTTGGGCACAGGGTTTTGGCACAGGGTTTTGGCACAGGGTGATGGCACACGGTGATGGGCACAGGGTGATGGGCTCAGGGTTTTGGGCACAGGGTTTTGGCACAGGGTGATGGGCTCAGGGTGATGGGCACAGGGTTTTGGCACAGGGTGATGGCACAGGGTGATGGGCACAGGGTTTTGGCACAGGGTTTTGGCACAGGGTTTTGGGCACAGGGTGATGGGCACAGGGTTTTGGCACAGGGTTTTGGGCACAGGGTGATGGGCACAGGGTTTTGGGCACAGGGTTTTGGGCACAGGGTTTTGGCACAGGGTGATGGGCACAGGGTGATGGCACAGGGTTTTGGGCACAGGGTGATGGGCACAGGGTTTTGGGCACAGGGTTTTGGGCACAGGGTTTTGGCACAGGGTGATGGGCACAGGGTGATGGCACAGGGTGATGGGCACAGGGTTTTGGGCACAGGGTGATGGGCACAGGGTGATGGCACAGGGTTTTGGGCACAGGGTGATGGGCACAGGGTTTTGGGCACAGGGTTTTGGGCACAGGGTTTTGGCACAGGGTGATGGGCTCAGGGTGATGGGCACAAGGTTTTGGGCACAGGGTTTGGCACAGGGAGGAGCAGCAGTGCCTCCCCATCCCAGCACATCACCCCCCCTGTGCCCTCTGCTCCCCAACCCCTCCCTCCACACATGGACACTCTCCCTTCTGGAATGGGGGGAAAAAGAACAAAAAAGAGCAAGAAAAAGGGAAAGAAACCCTTTGGATGTGTGCCAGTGAGCAGCGAGGGGCTCCCGGGTTGGCATCTGGATGTGCCACTCGAGCAAACCCCCGGGCTCAGTGGGTTCAGGCGTTTTTTAATCGCTGGTTCAGAAGGAAGCAAAGCTCGTGGAGGGTTTTGTGCAGCCCTTCGTTCATTCCTGCAGCTCCAGGGCCGTGCTGTTGGCTTGGCTGGAGTGACCCCCAGCACAGAGAAATAAACAGTGTGCTTGTGCCAGCCCAGTGCAGGGGAAATGAATAAAAATGGAAGGAGAGAGAAAATTCATGACAAAGAAAGGCTCAAAATCGTGTTTAATGAACACACTGCTGATGTAACTGCCGTTGGAAATTCCTGCTGAAGGCTGCATGGTTTGCCAGACAAAGCCCAGGATTAAGATTGGGTTTCTGTGGCAGATTATCTGCTCTTTTTATATCACCTCACATCTCCTTCCTCTCTTTCTTTCTGTCTGTCACACTCAGCTGTAAACCCTTTAATTCTGCTCTGCACATACCCACAGCCTGCCTGGATGGAGACCTGACTTGAATTATGCCTTGAACTGCTCATACAGTACTAATTACATTAATAATAATTGACTTGACTGAGCTTTGGATCAACCTCTGAAGGAATACATTTGCATCTCATTACTTCCCCTGGTGCTGTGCATGTGTTTGCAGAGGGCCTGGAAGGGGCTGTGCAGGCACCAGAAGGGTCCTGGACCCGTTTTTTGGGAATTCTGGGGGATGTCACTGCCCCAGTTCCAGCTGATGTGGAATTTGTGAGGCACCTGTCCCAGGCAGGTTGAACAGGTTGTTTTCCCCCATCTCACAGCAGGGTTTTCATCCCCTGAATTCTCAGAATCAGAGAAGTTTCAGGTTTGCTCAGCCAGGATCTGGCAGCCCGTGCTGCCCTGGGTGTCAGATAATCCAAAGCACAATGGCTGATCCGTCCAGGGGAGGCATTTGTTGATTCAGGAGGGTTTTGTTGACTTGGAGTTGTTGGGTCAGACACTCACACCTGAATTTCCTCTGTCTCCCTGAAAGCCCTCGGGGAGTGTGTGACCCCTGGGCAAGCAGTGGAGAAGGAAATGCATCTCCAGATGCATTTTTAGCCCTGTGGCCACAGACTGTGGCAATCAAGGTGCTGCAGGGTGAATCCACAGCAGTGGCATCATCTGAGAGTGCCAGCAGAGGCTGGAGGTGCCTGGGGTTTGCTTTGCAGCATTCAAACATTGCTCTTTGATATCCACATCGGTCCAGGGGAAAACTGCTGGGAAAAAAAAAAAAAAACCTTTGATTTCAGCATTCTGGAGGAAAATGTTTATGTGCCAGTTCCCAGGGCTGAGCCAAAGCAGGGAAAGAGAAGTAAGGAAGAAATGTGAAGGCAGAAACATTTATCAATTTTTCTTTCCTTCAGTTATACCTGGGGACCACCCCACAGCCAAAGGGAAGGCCTGGGAGTGCACAGGAGATGTTGAGGGCACAGCAGAAGGAAATGAGGGGTGCCAGTGATTGTGGGGAACACTGAGAGGGGTGACACAGCCAGGCAGGGTGGGGAGAACAAACACACAGCAGTGCAAACAGCCACCAGCAGGATAGAAAGCAAACAAGAACCTAAATGAGATTTATTCTTCTCTAATGAGTGAGCATGAGTTCCTTTCCTCATTAGAGATCTGAATTTCTACACTTCCCTTTCTCATTCAAATGAGGATACATCAGCCTGGGAACATGGATCAAAACCTTTATTTAAGGCCTTCTCCTGGCTTTCCTGGATGCTTCCTGAAGGAATAGTCCCATCAGTGCCTCAGGGACCCAGGAGAGTGGAAAATGTGTGCAATGTGATGCCCATTTTATGTTTAATAAAATCAGATACTTGGCTGTTCTAAACCCTTGGATGTCTGGCTGTTACTCACTAAAGGAAGGTGCCAGAGTCTCTGAAGATGTCCCAGCACTGGTTTTGTTGGTGTCTGGAGCTGAGAAGTTAAATTAACAGATTATCCCTTTAGGGGTAATTAAAAAGCCTTTGTTGGTCTGGCCACCTTCTCTCCTATCTCGATTTTCAAATTCTCATGAAGCTGATGAAGCAGGCTGACACCCTGCCTGCTCCACAGCAGCAGGAGATACATGAAGCCTGTGCTTCATTAGCTAACAATATATTGACCTTATCATATGACACTTTCTGGATATTAACACTGAGCCCTCTTATCTCTGGGACATTCTCCTAAGGATCTTGATGGACTTGCAGACAGAGTCAGTTAAATCCCACTTTTGTGTGCTAGAATTGTATTGCCACCCTTGTCACACCCACCAAGGAGCTGCACGCTGGGGAATGTTCCCATAACCCTCAAAATCTGTTCCAAAGCATTTCACAAAGTGCAGATTTCAATATCGCCGTGGCATTCACCGAAATTGAAATCCACTGAAGGATCTAGAAAGATCCAGGGGCAGCCAGAGCTGCTCTGGGCACTCTGTGCCAGGGCCTGCCCAGCCTGTGCTCCCAATGTATTCCCAAAAAACGGGCAGGGAAGAGTGAGCAGGGCAGGAGTGGGGATGGGGATGGGAGCCAAGCTGGCAGGGAAGGAGGCTGAGGATGCCCATGACTGGATTTAGCCATGGCTGGGGGTGAAGGGATCCTGCCCAGCTGCCCCAGGCACATCCTGCTCGCTGGGACAGCAGGAGGGAGAGCAGCAGCTCGGCTGGCTGGGACCACTGCTGATCCTGAGGGGCAGGAAACACCCCACAGGGCTGGGCTGACCCCACAGGGCTGGGTTGATCCTACAGGGCTGGGCTGACCCCACAGGGCTGGGCTGATCCTACAGGGCTGGGCTGATCCTACAGAGCTGGGCTGATCCTACAGGGCAGTGCTGATCCTACAGAGCTGGGCTGACCCCACAGGGCTGGGCTGATCCTACAGGGCTGGGCTGATCCCACAGGGCTGGGCTGATCCTACAGGGCTGGGCTGACCCCACAGGGCTGGGCTGATCCTACAGGGCAGGGCTGACCCCACAGGGCTGGGCTGATCCTACAGAGCTGGGCTGATCCTACAGGGCTGGGCTGATCCTACAGAGCTGGGCTGATCCTACAGGGCTGGGCTGACCCCACAGGGCTGGGCTGATCCTACAGAGCTGGGCTGATCCTACAGGGCTGGGCTGACCCTACAGAGCTGGGCTGACCCTACAGGGCTGGGCTGATCCTACAGGGCAGGGCTGATCCTACAGGGCTGGGCTGATCCTACAGGGTAGGGCTGACCCCACAGGGCTGGGCTGACCCTACAGAGCTGGGCTGATCCTACAGGGCTGTACTGACCCTACAGGGCTGTGCTGACCCTACAGGGCTGGGCTGACCCTACAGAGCTGGGCTGATCCTACAGGGCTGTACTGACCCTACAGGGCTGTGCTGACCCTACAGGGCTGGGCTGACCCTACAGAGCTGGGCTGATCCTACAGGGCTGGGCTGATCCTACAGAGCTGGGCTGACCCTACAGGGCTGTGCTGACCCTTTAGGGCTGTACTCACCCCACAGGGCAGTGCTGACCCTTTAGGGCTGTTCTGACCCCACAGGGCTGTTCTGACCCCACAGGGCAGTGCTGACCCCACAGGGCAGTGCTGACCCCAGAGGGCAGCGGTGTCACAGTGTCACAGCTGCAGACCCCCCAGCAGACCCCAGGCTGAGCACGGAGCTCTTTCCCCGGGCAGCAATCCCTGCAGGAGCTCGCTGGGCAGCGTGCAGAGGTGGCTCCCGGGACAGAACAAAGCCAAATGTGTTCGTGCACTGTGAGCCCATTTCCATGGACCAACCTCCCCTCCTCGAGGCACCCTCCATCGGCCCCGAGCTGCTGGAAATCAGGTGCTGGTAGGAGCCTGGGAGAGATTTATGCCAGGGGAACAATGGGAGCCTGTTGTTCTGATGAGATGAAATACACGGAGCCTTCTCACACTGTGTATTTAGCCAGAAAAAGTTCCAAAGCTCTGATAAATGCAATAGGAGACTCATTATGCTGCACAGGTTTGTACTCTGCCCAGCGTGGTCTGACTGCAGCTCTGCATCATCCCTGCCCTCTGTCCGTGCCTGCCGAGGGCTCGGGGCTGGGACTAAACCAGGAGGGAGCGACAGAATCCAGGAGGGAGCGTGGGATTTTCAGCTGATGGACTGGAACGCAGCGGGAGGCTGTGTGCTGCACAGCTTAGGAGAGGCTTTAGCCCAGCCTGGGACCTGGGACAGCTTAGGAGAGGCTTTAGCCCAGCCTGGGACCTGGGACAGTTTAGGAGAGGCTTTAGCCCAGCCTGGGACCTGGGACAGGTTTGGAACTCAGTCTAGGAGCTGGGACAGCTTTGGAGAGGCTTTAGCCCAGCCTGGGACCTGGGACAGGTTTGGAACTCAGTCTAGGAGCTGGGACAGCTTAGGAGAGGCTTTAGCCCAGCCTGGGACCTGGGACAGTTTAGGAGAGGCTTTAGCCCAGCCTGGGACCTGGGACAGGTTTGGAACTCAGTCTAGGAGCTGGGACAGCTTTGGAGAGGCTTTAGCTCAGCCTGGGACCTGGGACAGCTTAGGAGTGAGTTTAGCTCAGCCTGGGACAGCTTTGGAACTCAGCCTAGGAGCTGGGACAGGTTTGGAGAGGGTTTAGCTCAGTCCAGGACCTGGGGCAGGTTTGGAGAGGGTTTAGCTCAGTCCAGGAGCTCGGACAGGTTAGGAGAGGTTTTAGCTCAGCCTGGGAGCTGGGACAGGTTTGGAGAGGCTTTAGTTCAGTCCAGGAGCAGGGACAGGTTAGGAGAGGTTTCAGCTCAGCCTGGGACAGGTTAGGAGAGGGGTTAGCTCAGCCTGGGACAGGTTTGGAGAGGTTTCAGCTCAGCCTGGGACAGGTTAGGAGAGGGGTTAGCTCAGCCTGGGAGCTGGGACAGGTTTGGAGAGGGTTTAGCTCAGCCTGGGAGCTGGGACAGGCTTGGAGAGGGGTTAGCTCAGCCTGGGACAGGTTTGGAGAGGTTTCAGCTCAGCCTGGGACAGGTTTGGAGAAGGTTTCAGCTCAGCCTGGGAGCTGGATTTGGATACAGGGGAGAAGACAAGCCCATCACTCAGTGTATTTGTTTGAAAGATAAATGCACACGAGGGCAGGGGGCTGGGCTGGTGGCAGTTTCTAAAGCCACACTTTGGCCACTCTGTGCCTCGGCCTGGCCACCTGAGGAGGGAATCCAGCAGCCCTGACCTCCCCCAGGAGCTGCTCCTGACACTGCCAGGCCAGGGGCACGGGATTCTTGTCAAAATCCACCTGCACTCCCTTCTTAAATTTGGTTTTGGTCCATCACACGCGACAAGATTCAAAAATAAGAGCCATAAATTTTTTCAGAACTAAGAATATTACTCTTAATTAATAACCATCTTCAGTACTTTATTTTTCTCCCTCAAAAGCCTGCTGGGAACGAACAGTATTAGAGAAATTTTAGTTTAGAAAAATTCAGCCTGTACATCCAGCTGTCATTGTCCCCAGCATTTGAAGTGAGAAGTAGATCTGAGGACTCGCAGATCCCACTATAATTAATTGGGAATAATTTCCTGTAAAGTTGCTAAATGTGACCTCCCAGGTTGTTCCCAGCTGTCACTTGGAGCAGCTTTTCTCTCTGAGTAGTTTTACATGTTTGGAATTCAATTGCCTGGTTTTTAGAAGTCAGCATGTGAGGATGAGAGAAGGCTGTGTCCTGGTGAAAAGAGGAATATTGAATATTCAGTACTGAATATTGAATATTGAATATTGAATATTGAATATTGAATATTGAATAGTGAATAGTGAACACTGAATATTGAATAATGAATATTGAATACTGAATATTGAATACTGAATATTGACTATTGACTATTGAATATTGAATACTGAATATTGAATGTTGAATATTGAATATTGAATGTTGAGTAATGAATACTGAATATTGAATATTAAATATTGAATAATGAATAATAGATATGAATATTGACAATTGACTATTGAATACTGAATATTGCATATTGAATAATGAATAATGAACACTGAACACTGAATAATGAATAGTGGATATTGAATAATGAATATTGAATATTGAATATTGAATAATGACTATTGGGCAGTGCAGGGACATGGGCTGCCCCTGTTTTCTCCTCTCAAGGCCAGTGGAGAGCACGAGCTCTGCTTGCCCAGCCTGTGAATCAGCAGTGCTGGGAGCCTTGTTTTACAGAGAAGGAAAGCTGCCCCTCTGCAGCAGCTCATCTTTCAGCTGGGAACACGAGAAAGGGGCGAGATTCCCAAAAATGCTGGGCAGCCTTTGGAGAGCTGAGCTCTGACTTCACGTGGATCCTGCTGAAGAGGGGAAATTTGAGCTGAGCTGTGTTGAAAATCTGTCCAAGCCAAGCATTTTAAAGATATTCAGGCCTTGTTCCACTCACTGCTGCAAGACTGGAGTGAGACAGGTTATGGGTTTCAATTCCCTTGGAAATGGTGGCAGAGAAATGGCAAAGCCCGACCTAAAGCTCAGCATCTTCATGCAGGGTCTTTGCAGCCAGGCTGGAGATTATTTGCCTGAAACCATTCAGGGTTGTGGTTTTTAATTGCAAAACTATTCAATTTCCTTGCAGATAGCCACAGCATAAAATAAAGGGATGAGAAATCAAAAGAATTCCATGATTCTCTTTAGAAATTCCCTAAAATATGTGAATATGGCAAAGGCTGGGCTGTGAGCTGGTCTGCTGTGCTCCTGAGAGATAACCAAGCCTAACAACTTGTCTTGGCTCTTGGTTCCTCCCTGGAAGGACTTTTGGTTTGGAGGAGATAATATCCTGACCATATGTGCAATGATGGATTCCTCTGGATGTGTGGAAAGTTCTCTTCAGGGAGCAAACACGGATGTGCTTGGGTCAGCAGCATGGGAACACTCACTGGATCCCTGTTTTCTAGTCAATATTTACTAATAATAGAAAATAACCTTTTGCTCTGTGGGGAATATAACATTGTATTTCCTAATATAACAGCTTATGGAAAAAAATCCTTTGTTAACCCATTACAGGTTCTCCTCATGCATCATTAACACACAAAAAATTGTAGTTTCTTTAAAATGTCATTTGAATTTGATCTATTAATAATATTTCTCTGGGAATTTTCTAGTGAGTAATTTTTAATCATCAATGATTTTTACTTCACCTCAATGCTCTGGCCTCCTCATTGACATAGGGTAGAGTATCACTTGTGAGGCCCAACAAATCTGAGTTAGAGTTGGACTCCTTGCAGTGTGGGGTTTTCAAAATAATCCTGCAGAGCTGATGTGAGCTCCCATCCTCTGCTCCTGGTCAGGCAGGAACCTCCAGGGCCTTTTAGACCTGGCTCTAAATTCGTTCTGCTGTCCTTGCAAAGAAAAGCAACGGCAGGGGAATATCAGAAGTGAGATATCAAAAAAGTGAATATCCCAATGGAGAGCCCTGCTGGTGGATCCACTCTGCCCACTCTGAGAACATCACAGCCATTGGTCACCCACTGCTCCTTTTTTGGGTTTTGTTTGCAAATTTTAAAGGTCTTGGTATGTGCCAATGTCCAGCTTAGTGTGAGAGCTGGGAAAAGATGAATTTTACCCAGAAATAGAATTTTGTGTTGGACTGAGCCATGGTCCTCTCCTTAGCTCTGATCCATGAGCTCTGTGCACGCTGCATTAAATTCAAAAGGGTCTCTGCCCTTCCCTTGTCCCCCCAAACTCTCTCTGTGGGAAAGTGGAGCAGCTCTTCCCTTGTGCAGGAAAACACAAAGCTGGAAATGGAGGCTGTGCCTGGGAAATGACATTAAATGTGAAAACGTGCTGGGGTGCCCAGCTCTGTTTTGGATCCCTCGATGTCAGCTTGGGATTTTTACAGTTTGCATTCAGTGTGGGATGGGATGGGCAGTGTGCAGGCTGAAATGAGGGGTTCTGGAGTGGATGCCCGTGAGAAACAGGAGCTCCTGGACTGGGGTGGTTCCATGCAGGTTTGCTGCTGTCTCCTGGATCCTGAGACACCTCCCTGAGTGCTGCAGGGGGCTGGGAGATTGGGCAAAACAATGGCAAGGCCCCAGCAGCGAGCAGCAGTGCTCCTGGGGAGCACAAGTCAAGTCATTCTTGTCATCAGCCATCCCAGTCACCTGCTGGGATACCTGGGGGACAAATTAGGGCAGGCAAACACATATTGTTTCCTTTGTTGGAAGTGCCAGGCTCGTGGAGATGAATTGGCCATCTGTTCCCTCCCAGCCACGCTCTGGCAAGCTGTAAAGCTCCTTTTTATACCTTGCCACTTTCCATCAGTGCTAACAAAAGTCAGGGGGAACGGTTTGGTTTTTCCTCAGAGCATTCTCCCCTCGGACAGGCAGCAACCCAAGAGCGTTTCCCACAAAGTCTGGCCCTGCTGTGTTTGCACGAGGCGTTCAGGTACCTTACCTGTGAGTGGGAGGGCAACCAGGCACCTCTCCAGGCCTGAAACACAACCCCTCCATGGCCTGGCCAACAAAGAGCTCCTGTCCAAGCAAACGCTGCTCATCCTGCTGCCAGTCCTTGGCTGCAGCAGCAAGGCAGGACAGGCAGAGCCCTCACCAGGGCTGGGGTCATTTCCTCCTCCCCTGTGCTCCCTTATGGCCAAAACCAGTCATTAGAGTCATTAGTTCCATCCTAATTGATGCTGGGGCTGCAGGGGCATCCTATGGCAGGATTTGGGAATGCCCCAGGGCGTGGATGCTCGAGCTCTCCTGAATCTGATAAAGTGTGAGAGATTCCCTGTGCCACCACTGCCATCCTTTGGCATGGGATGGCTCATCCATGTGGGAATTAGAGCTCAGTGTGAGCAGGGCAGCCTGGCATGGGATGGTTCATCCATGTGGGAATGGGGCTCAGTGTGAGCAGGGCAGCCTGGCATGGGATGGCTCATCCATGTGGGAATGGGGGCTCAGTGTGAGCAGGGCAGCCTGCAGAGCCCTGGCTGGTGTGCACCACACAAAAATCACATTTCCAGTGTCACAGCAGTGATTTCTGCCTTCCTCTGCTCAGCTTTGGTCCTGCCACCACTGATCTCTGTCCCCCTGTCCCCGTGGCCACCCAGGGCTAGGAAGGGGGCACAGGGGACACGGGTGACTCTGCTTTCTGACCAGATGAAGCTCCTGTCTGGAGAAACAGTTTTGTATATATTCAGATTTTCCAAATTCCTGTAAATACTTTTACTAATGATTCTTTACAGTGTTTTTCCCTTCCTGAATGGCTGGAATGAGTGCAGGCCAGCCAGCTGAATTCTCCCGTGTTAGCTTTCTCTAGGTATGGATTTTGAAGCTCTGTTTTGCTAAACAAAATTGCACCTTTAAAAGCCATTTCTGAGCTTTGTAAACCTGTCAGTGAAGCCTCACTGTGTTCAGTTTGGTGTTTTTTTAGCATCACTGACAGAGAAAGAAATCAGACCTTGCTTTGGTTCCAATGTGATTTCTTGCTGTAGAAATACAGAAAAAATTCTATTTGAGTTTTCCCTCCAGATATTTTATTAGAGAGATAGGAGGGAGGGCCCTAGGTTTGTGTTTCTCTTGCACAGGTTTTTATTCCAGCTTCCTTTCCTTGGCACAAACATCCCATGTCCTGGCTGCATGGATGGGGAGCATTGGGAGCAGTGGGGGTTTTGGAGCCCCAGCCCGTGCCCAGGGGGTGTTTTTGGAAGCTAAAGCCCCCCAGGTGCTCTGCCCTGCTTCCCCTGGCAGCAGCAGAGCAGTTTGCTGTCAAAATCCCATAGGCTGAAGTCAGCAGCATCAAACAAATGCCAGGCCACGGAATTATGGAATAAATAATCCCAGCCTATGGAGATGCCTGATTAACTGCTGTGTGATTGCTAGATTTGATGTCTGGGTGCTGGGAGGGAGCCAGGGGAGTTGCCCGTGCACTCAGCACTGCTGTGGGAAGGCAGTGAGCAGCCTGAGCTGCTGATCCTCCTGCAGATGACTGATCACACCGAGGGAGGGCTACCAGGGGCTGGGACTCTGCAATTGGGAGCTCTGGCTGGGGCACAGTCCCTGCCTGCTCCCTGCAGCCCGGGGTGAGGCAGAGATGGGAATTCATCCTCTGTGCTCCACCAGGAGCACAAAGCTCGGGGGCTCAGCCTTGCCCTCCCACCCCTGGCACTCGGATTTGGTGCAATCCGCATTTGGCAGCAGAGAAATAACAAAGGTAACGAAGCCCCTTCAGCGGAGTTTCGTGCTCTGGGTTTTGTGTGTGCTACAGAAAGGAGACAAACTCTGGTTCTTGCTTTGCACTGATCCATCAGACAAAATAAATCACTCTGAAACTTGCCTGGTATTAATGAGCACCAAGGAGTCGTGCCAGGCAATGCACCCAAAGGAGGCAGGTTTGTGTTTCACCCTGAAAGGCTCCCAGAGCCGATCCCACAGAGCTGAGCCCAGCCAGCAGTGCCAACCTCGGAGCTGCAATCCAGCCCTGACAGCAAGGTCCAGCCCCATGGGGGGCAGGGAAAATCCCTGCAGAGGGGAAGGGCTCCCCCAAAAAGAGTTCTGGGCTCCAACACGACCTGTCTGCTTTCATTGCCTGCACGGGGGCTGTGGCCAAGGCTCCTGCTGCTGGAGCCGTGCTCCCCCCATCCTTGGAGGGGCTGGGAGGGAATTTTCTTTCCTTGAGTTGTTCCAGGATTCTGCAGCCGGGAGAGAAGTTGCACTCACCTTACCCTGCCCTGAACCATGGTGGGCTGGTGGGCAGCAGGACATGGCATGTGTCCTGTCCCTGTGTCCTGTCCCTGTGTCCTGTCCCTGTGTCCTGGTCCTGTCCCTGTGTCCTGCCCCTGCATCCTGGTCCTGCATCCCATCCCTGTTTCCCATCCCAGTATCCCATTCTGTATCCCATCCCTGTATCCCATTCCTGTTTTCCATCCCTGTATCCCATCCCTGTTTTCTATCCCAGTATCCCATCCCAGTATCCCATCCCTGTTTCCCTTCCCAGCCATGGCAGTAAATTATCACAGACATGACACAGACATTAATTATCACAGACACACGACACAGATTAATTATAACAGACACGTGGCACAGATTAATTATCACAGACACGTGGCACAGACAGGTTAATTATGCCCAGACATGACACAGACAGATTAATTATCACAGACACGTGACACAGATGGATTAATTATCCACAGACATGACACAGACGGATTTTTGGGCTCGGATTTTTCCACTCTGTGTGTTTAATTTGACTCAGCAGTGTCACCCCGGTTTCTGCAGATTGCAGAGTCCATGCTCTCAATCATTTCTATTCCTCCCACAAGGAGGGAATTTTGCTTTATTTCTTTCTCGTGTGCTTGCACCTGCTGTGTTTTATTTGTTTATAACCCCTCACTAAATTCCCTTGCTCAACCCCACAGCTCCAGCTTCTCCCAGGTACATCCTTGGAGGAAAATCCCTCATTTCCAGACTCATGCAGCCTTTCCTGCTGCTGCTGACTTCAGTGTTGTTCCTGTAGGACATCCCAAACGCAGTCAAACATTTCCAGAGGAGGAATTCATTACAGAGCATTCTTCCCATGCTTTATGACGTTGGCTGGAGCTCCCATCCAAGAACTGAAGAGCCCACGTTTGTTTGATTATCCACTGCAATGTTTGTTTTCCTCCCACCAGACAGGAATGGGGCTGTCACAGAAATGACAGAAATGGCAGAAATGACAGAAGTGACAGAGCTGCTGTCCCTGCAGGGGCAGGGGGATGTGGCTGAGAGGGTGGGTGAGTGCTCACCACCCCATCCACCATCCTGCCACCTCCCTCCAAGGCCCAGTTTCCTTCTGCCTCTCCAATGTTCCATCAGTGGGGAAGGGAAATGATGTCTGCAAAGGTGCTAATTGCTCGTGTTTATCAAAAGCCCGACAGGAAGGTGGGGGAGCGTTTCCAGCTCGGAAAGTTCTCCCTGCCCAGAACTCCAGGGTGATTTATGGCCCCGTCCACCAGGGCTGGGCTCTTCTTCCAGAGCTGAGTGTTTAGGACAGGGATGATTAGAAGTGACTGGCCTAGCACACGAGGCAGGCTCTAATAATGAACAAAACTTGCAAATAGCCGTTCATAAATGACAAAAGCTGCAGCAAATTAATGCTCCACAGCTTGGCTCTAGCAGAGTGAGAAAGCCAAGGGGGGACCCCTCAGGTAAGGGAGGTTATTGGGCAGGCTAGGCCAGCTCAAGGCTCTGTGTCAGTCCTTGCCAGGTGTGGGAGCAGCATCCTGCACAGCCAGGATTGATTTATCCACAGGCTGATGATGGTGACACTTCATCATCCACCCAAATCCTCTCCTGGCCACACCACTTCTGATCAACTCCACCTAAAGATGACAACAACTTTGAATCTAGTAACAAAAGGATAAGGAATACGAAAAAAAGGGCAAAATTCATAAAAAAAAATAATAAAATTCGAATTTCCAGGTCCTAAAGCACTTGGCTGGAGGAACTCCTGCAGGGCTCACCTCTAGCTGAGGATACAGTCCTGGACATAACCACTAAATTCTCCTTTGACTGCTGCTGGCTTTAGAGCACTCCCTATGCAAATACACAGCAGGGGAAGTCGGTGACTTTTTGCTGCAGGAAAGGTCAGGAAAACTTTCAATTTTCTGAAAACGCTTGGCCATTGAACACTGCTGCCAAAGGCACAAAGCAGAACTGCATTTGCAAGTCTGTCAGACAAGAAAAGCATTAAGGTTTGTTTTTTTTTAATATATGGAAGTGTTTTCAAGTCATCTTATTATCATAGAAACAAGATTTCAGCAGCTTATAATTCAGGAGGTCTGCTGAAGGGCTTTTGTTGGTGAGTTTGCCATTTCTCCAAGAGGCTGTGGAGGAGTTTGGCTAAAAGGAAGATGTTCTCATAAAAGGAAGATGTTCTCATAAAAGGAAGATGTTCTCACTCAGCATTGCTGAGGAAGCTGATTGTGGGTGGGGTGGGGTTTGGGTACAGGGGTGCTCTGCTGGAGAGGTCAGGCAGTCCCTGAGCAATCCCTGTCATGGGCAGAACGGACTCAACCTGGCTAAAATTCATTTATTCCTCATTAAAACAGGCAATCCTTTTTCCCCCCCTTTTCTCTGCCTGTCTGGTGGCTTTGCCCTTATTTAATCTGCTTTTCCAGAGGTGCCACCAGCATCTCTGCTGGGCTCAGCTGCACCCTGCAGAGCCAGCCTGGGCCAGGCAGAGCTGGGGGAGAGGGACCCTGAGCCCTGGGTGTCCCTGGGTGTCCCTGGGTGTCCCTGGGTTATGGAATGGGAATACTGGTTATGGAATGGGTTATGGAATGGGTTATGGAATGGGAATACTGGCTGTGGAATGGGTTATGGAATGGGTTATGGAATGGGTTATGGAATGGGTTATGGAATGGGAATGCTGGCTGTGGAATGGGAATGCTGGCTGTAGACTGGGAATATTGGCTGTAGACTGGGAATGCTGGCTGTGGAATGGGCTGTAGACTGGGAATGCTGGCTGTGGAATGGGAATGCTGGCTGTGGAATGGGTTATGGAATGGGAATGCTGGCTGTGGAATGGGCTGTAGACTGGGAATGCTGGCTGTGGAATGGGAATGCTGGCTGTGGAATGCTGGTGTGGGTGTGGGTTCAGGTCCAGCCCCAGGGCCCCCCGTGCTGTGCCCAGGGCCTGCAGAGCTCCAGCCCTCAGTGCTCATTGCTGGCAGCACAGCAGCAGGGGGAAAAAACAATCCCCGAGCAGAAACCACGGGCAAAGCTTTCCATACAATGGAAAAATCCAGATGCATCTGCCGGGGAGTGTCAGAGCTGCTCCCACCCCCATTCCCTGCTCGCCTGCCTTTCCTGGAAATGGATGCTGTGTCCTCAGCCCAGGGGCCCCTGGCTCTGCTGCTGCTCCTCACCTGCCCCATTCTTCCTGGAACTGCAGAAACGAGCTCTTCCCTGAGCCCACTCCGAGCTCTGAGCCTGGAGAGCCACAGAAACCCGGCTAGGAGAGAGCGAGCACTCAGTGCTCTCTGTACATTTAATAAACACGGCCCTTTGGGCTCAGCTCTGCAGACTGGGCTTCTCTGTGTTCTGTGTCTGCATCTGGCTTTTTATGTCACATGAATTCTTAGTGCAGAGCAGAGCTGGTGGAGGTTTCTAATGTAACTCTTTCAAAAACTGCTGGGCTTTAAATACATCTAAAATGTCCCATTTGACAAATTTGGCTATTCTAAAAAAAAAAGAAAAAAAACAACAAAACCCTAAAAATCTGGGATTAAAAAAAATATTAATAGGGTTAAAGTACTTCAAATCTTATAAGAATTTAAAATCTTTTTTTGGTTTCTCTCAACTGGAGTTTTTGATAAATGAAAGCTGCGGATTTGCAAGAGCGCTTGAAAATTATCAACGATTTCAAAACATCTCCAGTCCTTTGCACTTCTGCTGCTGACCTTTGAAACATTTGCAGTCAGGAGGAGCAGAAGCCGTGGGGTAACTCCAGGTTCAGGCAGGAGCTGGGAGGAGCAGGGGAGCACCTTGGAATAAAGGGCAGGATTTTGGGGGGACCAAAAATCACCTTTTCCTGTGCTTTGCAGCGCCCCAAACGCTTCCAATTTCAGACAATTGCTACAACAAATAACAGAGCACTCACCTGATGGCTCTTCCGGGGCAGGGATTTTCTTGCTTTGTTTTCTCTTTTCTTTTCACCACTGGTAATTCACAAAGATGCTTCCCCACAACTGCTGTAACCACTGGAAATGATGGCTCTGTCCTTTTCACTTTTCCTTTCCCTGCTCCTCTCTGAACCCTCCTCTCTGCTGGTAACACTCATCTCTATTGCAACTTTCCTTACATTTTGGCAGACCTTGGGAATTTCGGCAGCAATAAATTGAAAAGGATAGAATTAAGGCAAATGACAGCTTTTTGGAACAGGGAGCAAGGCTTTCTTTGGTGGTTTTTCCTTTTTGTTCCTTTTTTTAGATATATCATCTATGAACGTTCACCTGGGACTGCTTTTATATGGAAAAAAATATCATGTGCCTGAATTTGTATAGATTGAACCTGGAATTGAAAGTAGATTTCTGCTCTGGCCATATTTCACAGTTGTCTGTCCCTGAAAGGAGCACCCAAGATCATCATTTGACTTGTCATGTATTTATTTCCCTGGCCTTTTGTTTTCAACTAACACAATATTTAACATTTTGTTTCCAGAAAACTCTTGGAATAGGCGTGGAGTGGCCATTTCTGGATTTTGATAATGCTCAGAAAGGCCCCATTTTTGGGTACTGCTGGCACAGATCTGCTTTCTTGGGGTTACACTCCTTTGTGCCAGCTGAAGGTGTGCCCTGAGAGATCCCTCCTGAGCCCCAGGCTGGGCTTTTGCTGTTTTTTACCTCTCACCCTTCCTTCAGGAGATGCTCAACATGTCCCAGGGCACAGGGAAACACCCTGGGCAGCTCTGATGTCCCAGGAAAGCTGGAGATGGCATCTCCTACATCAAACAGTTCCAAACAGCTGAAGAAAATAAAAACACAAGGCAACCCTTGGGAGGAATTGCTGTCCATGAGGATCTGGAGGCATTTGGCTCTTCTGCCCATGCACTCACCTGGTCCCCAAATCTGAGGCAGCAGAGCCCTCCTGTGTGCCTGCAGGGCTCAGGGCTTCTCCAGGGCTGGCCTTGCTGCTCCTTCTGCCACACCAGCACCTCACCATGAGAACCAGGTCAGTGCTCTGCTGTCACCTGGGCTGGGCTCGTTTACACTGGATCCCTTCATTTTCTCCTTCATCATCTTCTCCTTCATCATCATCTCCTCCTTCTCCTTTTCCTTTTCCTTTTCCTTCTCCTTCTCTTTCTCCTTCTCCTTCTCCTTCTCCTTCTCCTTCTCCTTCTCCTTCTCCTTCTCCTTCTCCTTCTCCTTCTCCTTCTCCTTCTCCTTCTCCTTCTCCTTCTCCTTCTCCTTCTCCTTCTCCTTCTCCTTCTCCTTCTCCTTCTCCTTCTCCTTCTCCTTCCTCTCCTTCCTCTCCTTCCTCTCCTTCCTCTCCTTCCTCTCCTTCCTCTTCATCCAAGGCTGCTCCTCACCTGTGGGAAGGTCTGGGTGGTGTCTGGAGAGCACAAGTACCTGTGTGTACTGTCCTGTACCTGTGCACTCAGGTGTGCCCCAGGTGTTTTTGGGACGCTTTCCCTCTGTGTTGTTTCTCTGGGCTGCTGCTCACTGTGTGCTGTCCCTGGGACTCCTGTGAGGGTTAAGGGCTGGGCTGGGATGATCAGGAGCTGCAGATGGAGATGTGCCTTCCCATCCCAGAGCTTCTCTCTGGCTGCTGCTTCCCCTCCTGGCTCCCCTAAAAACCAACCAGAGCCTCACCCACCACGTGCACTGCACCCCAAAACCTGCGAGGGCTGGAGCAACTCATTCCTTTGTTTTTAGGGGTTAAATGGAAAATGTGCTGATGTGCTGACTGGGAAATCTCCTGACCAGGTTCACCCTTCCACAGGCCTGTGCCAGTGGGGACACTGCAAGTCCATGGGCAAAAGAGGATGAAGATGCTGAGGCTGTGTTGAACATGGGGTAGCAAAGGGAGGAGCAGCTGGACAAGGCTGTTGTTGTTGTTGTTGTTGTTGTTGTTGTTGTTGTTGTTGTTGTTGTTGTCACCAGGGAGGCCAAAAGGGTGGTGGGGTGAGCAGTGTGGGGTTCTTGCCTCTCAAGGAAGTGCTGCTTTGTTAGATCTTGTTTTAATCCCCAGTGATCTCCAACCCCATCAGCACCTTTAATTAAGCATTGCCCTAAAAAGTTGTATTTATCTATTTCTTCATCTGAGGATACTGAATTTGTACTTTACAGCATTGTTTGTTGTGTTGGGGTATTGATCCACCTAAAAATTTCCCTCAGAAGAAGAGGAAAATGTGTGCTGGAATGGGAGGAAGGGGCGAGTGAGCTGTGATGCAATACCCAGAGCTCTGCAGGCTGCATCTGCAAACAGCAGCAGCAAAAACAACAGCCCAGCTCTTTTTGTGATATGTGAAGTGCAATTATGGGGTGAAATATGAAGCTGGTATCTTAATATCTTAACAATACTGAATTTATTTTCAAAGCTAAGCTGTGCAGAATGAATCATTTATCAGTGGGCCATATGGAAAGGCACTTATCTAAACCCCCCCTTAGTCCCAGGTGTGCTGCTCTGGCAAGAGCAAATCACACACAGCGCTTGGAAGGGAACTCAAATTCCAGATGCTCAATTCTAAAAGATGCATTTGCAAAAACAAGGCCAAATTTTGCAATATGCTGTTTTCTGCAGCTTCGGGGATGTTATGGAACAGTTCCCCCCTGTTCCTCAGGGGTAAGAGCCCCAAAATGCAGCTCTGGGGGTGCCCTTTCCTCCTGTGCCACTCACTCCCGTTTGATGCCAGCGTTGATTTTTTGGGGGGAGTGACCCCAGCCCGAAGTGTTTAATGCCTGAGAGCTTTCCCCGTGTCCTGCTCAGAAATGTAGAGGGACAGTGAAGGGAGGGTTTGTTCTGAGGCTGCTGCTGCTGGATCCCAGGGGCAGAGCTGCCTTGGTTTCACTGCTCCAGGGGTGCAGCTCCTGCAGCTCCCTGGCAGGGGAAGGTGCAGTTCCTGCCATGGGCTGGGACACCCAGCCCTTCCCAGGGCAGCTGCTCGGGGCTACCAGGGCAAGGGGCCAGCTCTGCCTTCAGTTCTGCATGTTCTTCTTTCCCAGTAAAATAGAAACCACAGGCACCAGTTAAGTCTGATGAAAAAAATCTTGACAATCACTTCAAGAATAAAAAAAAATTATTTGGAAATAATTCCTTTCTTCCAGGAATTTCTATTCTGGTGGAGACTGGAGACACAGATCCACTGCAATGGATCTTCATTGGCCATTTTGTTTTCTAGCACCAAATTGAGGTGGTTTTATCAGAAAACCTGAGTGAGGCTGCTGAGCACTTCCAAAGTGCAAGCCCTGAGCAGCATTGGGAAGGACAGGAGAAAAACCTGGTTAGGCCTTGTGGCTGAGAGCTGCAGAGCTGGGGAGGGAATGTTTCCCCTCAGGTGCTGCTGTCACTCACAGGGGAGGTGAAACATCACATCTGGCAGCAGCAAATGGAGCAGCAGCCCTGGCTGTGCCTGCAGGTGATTTGGTGCAGCAGGAGCACATCACAATCTAGATCTAGTTGGTGTTCAGGCCTCTAAAGCTCCTCCTAATGTATTTGGGATTAATGTTAGGCTGGGATTAGTCTGGCTTCCTTCAAGAAGGAAAGAACAGAGTGCCCAGAGCAGCTGTGGCTGCCCCTGGATCCCTGGCAGTGCCCAAGGCCAGGCTGGACATTGGGGCTGGAGCAGCCTGGGACAGTGGGAGGTGTCCCTGCCATGGCAGGGTGGGATGGGATGGGATGGGATGGGATGGGATGGTCTCCAGGAGCCAAACACTAAGCTGAGTGATCCAGAGAAGCCCAAGGAGCCCCATATCCTAATAACACCAAAACATGGTGGAAATTGAGTGTCTGACTGCCTTTAAGTAATTTGGAGATCCCAGTCCTGTCATATTTATGGGACTGTGCTCAGGGAGGCACCAAGCAGGCTCTCCATGATTCTCCTCCCATCCAGAGCAGCAATATCCACACAGAGCTGTGTGCAGGGCACCCAGCACTCCTCTTGGCAGAGCCTGTGACTTCTGGCACCGTGACAAAGTGAATTTGGGTTCAGGTCCAGCCGTGGAGCTGGGGGCAGTGCAGGCTCAGAGGGCTCTGCCCTCACTGCAGGGATGGTGATCTCTCTCCCAGCACTGAGCTGATCCCAGCACAGTTTAAGGTGATGATCATTTCCCTCCCAGCACTGAGCTGATCCCAGCACAGTTTAAGGGTGATGATCATTTCCCTCCCAGCACTGAGCTGATCCCAGCACAGTTTAAGGTGATGATCATTTCCCTCCCAGCACTGAGCTGATCCCAGCACGGTTTAAGGAGCAGAGGTGGCTCCGTTCTCATTAAATAATCCCCAGCAAAGCCCATGGAGATCCCCTGTGTCCCCCACACGCCAGGGGCTGCTTGTTTCTATCTCAGTGCCCTGACTGCTGTTGGTCTTCCACTGGCATTTTAAGTTTCTTTTTCCCAATTTTGAAAAAAAAAAAACGCCTTTCCTGAGCCTGCTTAAAAATCCTTTACTTTTCCTCTTTGTTTGTCTTTTTTGTTTCTTACACACCGTGTAGCCTGGAGACTGCAAGGGCCTGATTCCCAAAGAAAAATATCTCTGTTGCCCAGGCTCGTAATTTATAGAATGGCTCTTCTGACCAGTTGTGTTTTCCATTTCATATATTTTCTGTTTTTCACATCTTCCCCTTCCGAGAGGAAGCGTGGCTGCGATGGGGGAACGCTGCTGAGAGCTCGATTTGGGGGTCAGGGGCATGGGGGGCTCCTTCCCCTCTGCTCTGAGACAGGATGGGGAGGAGGGGAGGGCGGCAGGGGAGGACAGAAAGGGGAGGACAGGAGTGGAGGACAGAAAGGGAGGACGCAAAGATGAGGACAGAAAGGACACAAAGGTGAGGACACAAAGGTGAGGACAGGGGTCAGGTGAATGCCCCAAGATCTCAAACATTCCCACGGGCACTTCCCACTGTCCAGCAGCACGGTGGGCTCATCACTGCTCCCTCCAAACCTCATCCCCCAAAATCCCCCAAAATCCCCCAAAATCCCCCAAAATCCCCCAATACAAACCCAAGCACGGCCCTGCCCTCTGCCTGCAGGGTTTCCCTGGGGCTGGTGGCCCTGGCAGGGCTCTGTGTGACAGGGGCCACAACCCAGGTCCTGCAGTGTCACACACCTGGGTCCTGCAGTGTCACACACCCATGTCCTGCAGTGTCACACACCTGGGTCCTGCAGTGTCACACACCCAGGTCCTGCAGTGTCACACACCCGGGTCCTGCAGTGTCACACACCCGGGTCCTGCAGTGTCACACACCCATGTCCTGCAGTGTCACACACCCGGGTCCTGCAGTGTCACACACCCGGGTCCTGCAGTGTCACACACCTGGGTCCTGCAGTGTCACACACCCATGTCCTGCAGTGTCACACACCCATGTCCTGCAGTGTCACACACCCGGGTCCTGCAGTGTCACACACCTGGGTCCTGCAGTGACACACACCCATGTCCTGCAGTGTCACACACCTGGGTCCTGCAGTGTCACACACTCATGTCCTGCAGTGTCACACACCTGGGTCCTGCAGTGTCACACACTCATGTCCTGCAGTGTCACACACCCATGTCCTGCAGTGTCACACACTCATGTCCTGCAGTGTCACACACCCATGTCCTGCAGTGTCACACACCCATGTCCTGCAGTGTCACACACCCGGGTCCTGCAGTGTCACACACCCATGTCCTGCAGTGTCACACACTCATGTCCTGCAGTGTCACACACCCATGTCCTGCAGTGTCACACACCCATGTCCTGCAGTGTCACACACCTGGGTCCTGCAGTGTCACACACTCATGTCCTGCAGTGTCACACACCTGGGTCCTGCAGTGTCACACACCCGGGTCCTGCAGTGTCACACACCCATGTCCTGCAGTGTCACACACCTGGGTCCTGCAGTGTCACACACCTGGGTCCTGCAGTGGAACAAGCAGCAAAAAGGGGTTTTTCCAGTCATGAGGGTTATGTTTTTTTTAATAAAGGAAAATGTTTCGTTCTGATTAAATTAACATTTTCAGATAAAAAAGAAAAATTACATTTGAATATTTAAGATACGTTGTGCCTGCCACCTGAGAGGCATTGTGGAATTTGATGCTGTTTTTCTGTTAAGAGCAGCTGCTAAACCCTGAATCATGGAATCCCAGACTGGTTTGCATTGGAAGGGACATTCAAGCTCATCTCTTTTCAATCCCCCTTCCATGGGCAGGGACCACAGACCAGGCTGCTCCAAGCCCTGTCCAACCCGGCCTTGGACACTTCCAGGGACCCTGTGTCTTCCACAGCTTGTCTGTTTATCACTAACTCCCTCCTTGTTGATTTTTTGGGACAGATCTGCTGCCCCACAGCCCCATCGTGGCAAAACCAGTGAGTGCTGCCAGCCCCGAGAGCCCAGGCTGCAGAGAGCTTGTGACAGATGAAATATAGAAGAGGGAAAAGAGCAAAACCTAACATTTTTATTATTTTTTTTTTCTAATGGCCTCTGAGCTTTCAAGACCTAATTTTTTTCTTCTTCTCTTTAAAACTTTCCTTTACAGCAATGAGGAATGGGAATTTGTACGTTAGGGAAAAAAAAAAAAAAAGAAAAAGAGAGATTTGTTGATAAACACATGAATCCAGGAAATGGGGATTTAAGCTGTAATTTTGATGAAGTGGTGCTTACTCTACTTTGTGAAAATACTCCCTTTATAAATTGATATTAAACATACAGCACAAAACACTCATTTTTAAGGACCCTTTACAGAGCCAGCCAACTATTAAAAAGGGCTTAGGCTAAATGCAGACCTGTCCTAGTGCATATTTTTGGGACAGATCCTTCCTGACAGCTGTGTGGGAATCTCTGGGTCTAGAGGGGCAGGTTCACAAGGGAAGATCAAACACCAAAGGAGCTGGGCCAGAACAGTGACTAAAGCTCAGCTTAGCAGGGCTGAGGGACTGCACTGGCACAGGAGAGAGGTGCAGCTGCTCCAGGGGGCTCAAGGAATCTCCTACTGCTCCCAGCTCTGAGTTTCCACCCTGGAGGTCTCTCAGGCACTGAGATGGTTTTTCCACGTAAAAGGCAGCTGCAGCACCAGGGCTTGAGTTATTCCAAAGTGGCCAGGATGAGGCTCCTGGGAGAGCAGGGCAGGGATGGTTCTGCCAGGACCCAGGGAAATGCACACTCTGTGTTGTGTTCCCAAAAGGAATCTGCATCCTGGTGCCTCAGTGCACACTGAGTGATGAATTCCCAAAGGGAATTTGCCCCTGGTGCCTCAGTGCACATGGGTGTGAGATGTTCCCAAGGGGAATTTGCCTCCCTGGGCTCTCCCTCCCAGCAGCACATGCCAGCACAGTGGCCAGCACAGTGGCCAGCACAGTGGCCAGCCCCAGTTCCCTTTTCCCTTTTCCCAGTGCCCTGGCAGCTGCCACAGCCCCCAGGGAGCTTTTTTAGGGCACCCCAAAGAGTGAACTTTGAGCTGCTGGAAATGTGCACCCCAACAGCCACACAAGGGCAGCAGCTGCCTCCCAGCTGGAAAAGGGAGCTGGGAATAATTCAGATCAGCTTCCCATAAGTGCCTGGAGAGCTCAGGCCTTTCCAGTGCATCGTGGGCATCACCCTTGGTCTCATTGGGCACAGTTGTGCTGACAGGCAGAAAAACCATTTTCTTGAGGGTTTTTCAATACTGAAGCCAAGCTTTTAGGCTGCTTTTAACAGGGCAGGCATTGTTAGATATGTCAGGCAGGACACAGATAACTGTTGGGCACGAAATGATAGGCAGGTTTTTACACTTAAAAGAAAGCTGAAAACAAGATTAAACTCATACAAGCTTTTCTAAAACTTTTTACCACACAGGTACTCCACATATCAACAAATGGGTTTGCAGGCATCAAAGAGCTGCAGGGATTTGGAACATCTCAGACTCTGTGGGCAATAATTACATCCCCAAAGCATTCACCCACCTTTGCAGGTAGGGAAATGAAGATGGAGAGGGCCATGCACTTCCTCATTCATCCTATCAAATGGAATTGCAGGAGCAATGGATCTGCCTGGGAGGAGTTCAAATGATTTCCTTAAGGCCACAGCAGAAAACCAAGGCTGGAGCCAGGATTTTCCAGGATTCTTTGCAATGCCCTCCATCACTCTGACTCTGTAATTTGCCAGCAGGGTGAAGGCTCAGCGCTCACAAACCCCCTCTGTCACCAGGGCCTGGCACTTCCTCACCCAGAAATGCAAAAATGTCTCCAAAAATCAGCTCCCAGGGCTCCTCATTAGCTGTGCAGCACTAATGAGCAGAGCAATGAGGGAACAGTGTGACTGCCCTGCCCCACGCCTGCTGATGCCCTCAGTACAAATGCTGACTATTCAACCACTTTTTCCTGGCAATAAAACCTTGACACAAGCTTAGGAAACCTACTGTACTTGTGAGAAAAGTGAGGTAAGAATATGTTTCCATTTACTCTCTGAAAGAAAACAAAAACAAATGACCTGCTACTGAATGTTCTTTTTATTCAGAAAAATAAATCAGTGGCAGTCGTTTTAATTTATGTTTCGCTAACTTTTCCTTGAGATTATTTAAAAAAAAAAAAAAAAAAAAAAAAAGGCTGTTTCTATGGTTAGCTGGGAGAACATGAAGGACTTTCTAGTGCTGTTTATTCTTGTTAGGGGCTATAAACTTCTAATTCTTGCTGTGTTCCAGTCACTGCGAGCTCTTTCAGTTTTAATGATATTCCATAAATTAAATTTTAAAGAATGCAGCAAATTATTAACAGCTTCATGTTAGAAAAGAAGGGGTGGGGAGTTAAATTCATCTTGGCTTTTGACTCCTACTAAATCAATAGGCTTCAGTTTCCCTTTTCAATTAAGTTAACACCAGAATTATCTTTTCCTCTCTTTAAGAAAAAAAAAATTGAAATCAGACATTAAAAAATCGAAACAAGGGAGAGAAAAATGAAATAAAATCCATCCCATCCAGCTTCTGGTGTGGTGTGAGGAACAAATGGATATGAGAGAGCAGCTGCAGGGGGTAAATCCTTTCCAGAGGAAACTCTGGGGAGGAAAAGGCAGAGGATGAGGATGAGGATGAGGATGAGGATGAGGATGAGGATGAGGATGAGGATGCTCCTGCAGGACAGGGGGAAAGGAACTGCAGCCTGAGTCAGACCAAGGAAAGCAAAAGAGAAAGCAAAATTGCATTCCAAGCAAATAAAAGTGACACAGAAAATTGAGAAGTTTCTTCACCACTCCAGATAGTGATAGGACAAAGGGGAATGGCTTCAGACTAGAAGAGGAGATTTAGATCAGATGTAAGAAAGAATTTCTTGGCTGTGAGGGCGGGAGGCCCTGGCACAAATTTTAATAATTATTATTAATTATTTTTGACTGGCACCACCAGCAGTCTTTAATAAAAACTTTTCGTGCCTCCTCTCAGTGGATTTCTCACAGGCAGCTCCACACAGCTCTGACTCCTTCTCTCCTCTCTGCAAGTTTCCTTCTTCCTTCTGCAGGACCAGCTAACCCCAACCTGTCCCTTACCTGGCCACCTGAACCTGTCTGTCCCTTACCTGGCCACATAACCGTGTCTGTCCCTGCCACAGCATCCTCTGACCTCACCTGTCCCTCCCACACATCCTCTGACCTCACCTGTCCCTTGCACGACCACACGTCCCTTCCTCCCCACTGAGCCCAGCAGAGCCAACCCCTCCAGCTGCCCCACTCTGTTACAGCCCCACCCTTGGGCAGGCAAGGCTGTTCCCACCCCTGAGTGCTCAATGAAACTGCAATTCCTTGGCAAACATTCCCTTCTGCACCATCCTACCAAACCATTCCTGACCCCAAGGCTCCCCGGGGCAGGGGATGGTTGAAATGAGCTTTAATGTCCCTTCCAGCCCAAAGCAGGCTGAGGTGCCAAAGCTCAGCCCAGGGCAGTGGTTGTCCCTCCCAGCAGAGCCAGGCTGGCACTGGGGGCACCCACAGAGCTGCAGCACAGCCCCCCCAGCAGCTGCTCCCCACAGGGGCTGGGCATCTCCCACAGAAAAAATCACAGCAAAGTGATTTCCCACTCCGAGCAGCCTTGGTGACGCTTTCCCAAGGGCTCTGGGGTGTCAGGTCTAACGCAGGGAGGAGTAATTAGGCAGAAATCAGGGCAGGGCTCCAGTCCTTTGCCTTTCTCAGGACCTCTGGAAAGTGATTTCATTTCCCAGGTGTTCCTTTTCCTTCCCAGCCTGGGTTGATCGTGGAGCTTTTGGCAGAGGTGGCTGTGCAGTGATGCTCTCACTTATTAACCCTGTGGTTAATAATAATAATAATAATAATAATAATAATAATAATAATAATAATAATAATAATAATAATAGTGACCACTTGGTTATTGTGGTACAGGGTGTGATCCCAGCCCCTCCTGCCACGAGTGTAATGCTGCTTTTCAGGATGTTTCCTTACAGCTAAGGTGTCTGAGAGTCCCCACCAGGGCCCAAAGCAAAGCAGCCAGGCCAGTGTAGACAACCAAATCCACCAGGGCCGTGTTAGATTTCTCTCTTGAATATTTGGAATTGCTTTCTCATGAATAATGTCTGTAGTTAGCCCGAAAATTATTCAGTGAAGTGTTTCTGCTATCAAATTATTTACAAAGCAGCCTAATTGTGAATTGGTGCTGAGAGTTCAGCACTTAGGCTTAGGGTTAGGGCTTGGTTTGGGGTTATGGTTAGTTCTAGTGTTAAGGTTAATGTTAGGTTTTGGTTTGGGTTAGGGTTAGCATTAGGTTTTACCTAGGGTTATGGCTTAGGGTTAGGGTTAGTGCTATTTTTAGGGTTAGGGCAAGGTTTAGGGTTTGGGCTGGGGTAATGCTCAGGGCTGGGGTTGGGTTAGGGTTTTATCCAGGGTTAATTTTAGGGCAGTAGTTTTATGGTCAGGGTCAGGGTTCAGCCTGTCTCTAGGGTTAGTTTTAGGCAGTGGATCCTGGAGGAAGCCCCCCTGTGCAGGGTCCCTCGCAGTGATTTATCCCCAGATTTGTGTGGAGCCATCGGGGAGGAGGAGCTGTGGGTGCCCTGCAGCAGGACACGGGCATTGCCTTTGGCCAGTTCTGCGTTCTGACCCCAAACCTGAGCCCTGCTGACCCCAAACCTGTGCCCTGTGTCCCCAAACCTGAGCCCTGCTGACCCCAAACCTGTGCCCTGTGTCCCCAAACCTGTGTCCTGCTGTCCCCAAACCTGTGCTCTGTGTCGCCAAACCTGTGCCCTGTGTCCCCAAACCTGTGCCCTGTGTCCTGGGAGCAGGGGGAGCAGCTCCAGGCTGGGGGTGGGCAGGGCTGAGCCCCCTGTGCTCAGCAGCACGTGGGAAATGACACCTCGGTGACTTTACCTCCAAACTATGTGCACTTGGAAGCAATGTCATTTTCTTTCATGCATCTTTTATCTGAGAGCTGGCACGTTGTGTTGTGCATAGAAATTAAAGAGATGACTCGGGGCTCTCTTCTGTCGTCACTTGCATGGTGTGTAACTCAATATTTTGTTTATTTATGGGAACATTCTTTTCTGCAGCTCCACAAAGATTGTGAGAGAGCAAAGGAGGCACGAGGAGGAGAGGGCTGGCCCTCTCCACCCCAGAGTGAGAGCACTGAAAAAACAGAAGCTGGCACCCAGGCTGCAGCTGACTGAAAGCATCTTTCAGTTGAGCATTAAAGCCAAGGAATCCCTGGCCTCACCTCTCCCAGCCTGCATGAGCCAGCTCGCCAGAGAGTGGGGGCTGTAGGAAAATAAACTCTGTGTGCAGGAGGAGCTGTGATGTGTCAGCTCAGAAGCCAACAGCCACTAAAGTGATAATTCCAACTCATCTCTGTCCTGTCCCCTCTTGGCTTTGAGTGGTCCTTTGTAAAAACAAGAGAAGTTGTCCAAGCGTCTGGGTGGGTACAAAAGGTAAAACTCATCATTTCTGCCCTCCCATTTGTGCACCCACCTGAGTCTGAGAGCAGCCCAGAGCTGTGTGACTGCAGCGTTTGTGATGTTTGCATTGTCCTGCTGGGACGTGTCCTCTCCCCTGCCTCTCTCTGGGTGCATTCCTGTCACCAGGACGAGCTCTGCTCTCAGTTTCGGGGAAGGAAGGTGTAGTTAAGGATGCCAAATCATTCCAAGTGGTTGGATTGTATTTCTAGGCACAAGGCTGGGCTGGTTGATGCTCTTTGACCAGCAGTGACAGAGCACTCAGCAATTCCTGCCTCCTTTCTGTCACTGCTTGCAGTGTTGGAGGATTCCCACACAGCCTCGGGGGGATGAAATGTTCTGGCTTGGTACAAAGCCTGATACAGGCAAGTCACAAAATCTTGAGCTGAGAAAGGAATATCGAGTCCACGAAGAAAGAAAATTATTTATTTAAGAAAAACATTGCCTAGAATTTCCTTGTCTGACAGAAGCTCAGGGAATTTGATGTGAGGGGGTGGAAACCATCAAGGAAAGCAGGACTTGGACACAACAAGGACAGAGGAGTCCCTTCCTAATGCCAGTCTTGCTGAACCTGCCCATGCTGCTGCCTTTTCTCAGGGGAAACTACCACGGGCCATCAGCCACCAGAAATACACTGTCCAAGCCACAGCAAGGTTCTGTGAGAAAAGAGTTTTCATTTCTACCCAGTTCTATAAACCTGGAGGTGGCATCAGGGCAGGCAAGGCCCCAGAAGCAGGGCAGGGCAGTTGGGGTGCACTGCAGGGATGGAGCTGTCAGACCCCAACAGGAACAGGCTGGGCACAACTGCAGTGCCCACGTTCTCTCTCCTGGCAGCCCTGGGGACAAAGAAAATCAGCTGAGATCCCCCTGAGCCTGCAGTCCTTGCCTTATCCCAGTCCTGGCTTGTTCCCACTACAGAGCCTGCATGGGGCAAGACTGCACAGGGTGAACATCCCAGTTAGAGCAGGGAAAGTTCTGCACAGGAGTTGCAGTGCTGAGATCATGGCCCTTCTGGAAAAGCTCCTTCCAGGGTGCAGGAGAGGCAGGGACACCAGGGCTCTCTGGAGGGAGCTGCTGGTCCCCAGAGCTCCTGCTCCTCTCCCCCAAAGGGAATCTCCCCCAGCTCCCCCAGAGCCAAGGCACATCTTTGAACAAGCTGATGGCTGGGGCTCGCCACGATTTTCAGAGCAGAAAAAAAATCCTGTTCTTATTTTCGTGGGGGAGCAGCTGGGAGAGTATTGGGAATGGTTGCAAAAAAATTCTCTTGGGGGTCTGGGACAGAGCTGACAGCACAGCCACACCTGAGATCACAGCACTCAGCAGAACTCTGTGATAAAGAGCAGTGCTGGGGTTTCCCAGCTGGTTTGTCTGTTTGCTCAGGAATCTGCTCTCAAACCCGATGTGGTGACACATAATTGACTGAAGAAGCAGAAAGCAACCAGAAGATGAATCAGGAGGAATTATTCTCCAAAGCCAGCGCTCAGCTGCCAGGCAGTGGCAATGCACAGTGGCCCTTTTCATCTGCTTATCTTCATTAAGGCATTAGGGTTCCCCTGCTCTGCCAGGCCCCTCCCAGCCCACATCCAGAAACAGCCTCGCTCTTCCCCCTCCTTTTTTATTGAAAGAAATATGGTTTTCTACTGCTATGTTAATTTCTTAATAGAGGAAGCAAATAATGAATTAATGCTAGACAATAAAAGTGCCCATAATCCTTGTTCTGTCCATGTGGCAGGAGGGGGTGGCAATTTTAGTTGGTCCCAAGCTCATCCCAGCCCAGCAGCACTCCTTTTCAATGAAGTTGTTCTCTGAATTCCTTCGTCCTGGCTGAGCTGTCCCGAGGCACTGAGCACCTTCCCTGCAGTGGGAATTGCTGGGAGCTGCCTCTGCCTGCCCCCCGGGAATTCCCAGCTGCTGGGGCATCGCTGCCACCAGGCTGTGTTTGGGGAAAAGGACACGATGTTCATGCTCCAGAAGCAATTCTTCCAGCTCTTGGCATTGCTTCTGGTGGCCAGAAGAATGTGAAAATGATGATCTTTAGCACAGGCAAAGGAAGGCAATGTGGATGTTATTTTATTTTCTCTTAGATGGGGATATGTGCAAAATTTACACCTTAAATCACAAATTCTTGTGGAAATGCACATGTTGGCTTAGTTGTATTTAAAGCAGGCTGGTTCAGCTTAACTCTGTATCTAAGCTGAGGCTTTTGAATGATCTTCACGTGCTGCCTGTCTCTGTTCCTGTCCTGGGGATATTATTATGGGTGACTCACCAGCACCACTAGCAGTGTCAAAGCCAAATATCATTTCTTTTTAAAACATGAATCCATTTTCTTTACCTTGAACTGCTTTGCTATTTCCCACTTGTTCTTCTGGCCTACTCCCCAGTGTCTCTGGGGCCAGCTGCATTTGTGTCTTGTCTTATCAGAGTCAAGAAAACACATTTGAATTTATTCCCTGTTCACTTCATCACTTGAATTCTGCTGTGAGTCCATTCCAAACAGTTATAGGTAAATCCATGCAAAATTGTGTGGGAGAAAAGGAGATGTTTTGAATCCAGAATTAATATTAATGTCCAATTGTGCTCTTATGATAAATACAGCATCAAACCCCAAACAGTTTATAGAGGCTCAGTTGCTGGGATTCATCCACTTCTATTGTATTTCTATTCAGTTCCTGCAGGCCTGGCTCAGATTTTGTGTCAAAACTCAGTCAGCATTTCAGTGTGAACGTGTCCCCTCTCCTGACAATATGACATTTTTGTCAGCAAAGGGAATGGGAGTAGAAATTCTGTGCAGCTGAAAGACTCTCGGGTGCAAAGCCTTCTGTTTAGAACAGGTCCAAGAGGGCTCTGGAACACGTAGGAAAGAATGAACTTTTCTGAGTGGTGCCACAAGGACAAATCCCAGGCTCCTCTTTCTGCTGTGCTCCTTCTGGCCCTGCATGGCCACTCCTGTTTGGCTTTCTGGCCAGCTGCCACAGGGAAGGAGGGACCTGCAGGAGAGGATGGAGCTGCCCAGAGCTTCCCCTCCCAGCAGGGCCATCCAGGGGCAGCGCCAGGAGTGCACGCTTTTAACCTTTGTGATTCTGCAGGAATTCCCTGGGGTCTCCTGAACTCAGATTCCCACTCCTTGGGAATCATCAGGCTCTCACAGATGCTTGCCAAGGTGCCCTGTGTGGATGGATCCCACAGAAGCACCGGCTCATTTTAGTTCCCAAAGATGTGGTGTTATTATTTGTGGTGCTCAAAGGGCAGAAGGATCTGGGTCTTGTAAAGCTGGTTCTGCCAGGCTGGCAGGGAAGGAATTCTCATTTTCAGACCATGCAGGAACCCACCAGGTCCTTTGCACAGCTTCTCTGGCTTCACACTGAGCATCAAAGCCGAGGGAGAGGGGGCAGAATGTGTCAGGTGTGGGGTGCCACGGTGACATTTCCAGCTGGAACCGCCTTGTATTCCTGAAATTGTTTTCTTAGGAGTTGGTGGGTTGTGTAATTCATTCCTTCTTTTTCCTTGCTGGTTATTATGGTCTCTGTTCTGTGTTTATAATGACGTGTGTTTACTAATAGTGTGGTGGCATCCACTGCCAAGCTGCTTCTGCTAACAATAAAACAAGGGAAAAGTGATATTTATGAAGGCTCAGGGGCTGGCCAGGCTGCAGAGCTTGATTTTTATTGTAGCTGACTGCAAACTTCTCAGACACGAGAATCTGTCTCTCATTGTGGAGAGCTGGTTCTCATTTCAATCTGGGTCCCATTATTGGGGTTTGGTTTGCATTCTGTAAGGTTGGCCATGTGCAGATTCACACAAACAAATGTGGAATTTATGTCTGTAGCTTTCACTTGTGGGATTTAAACCTCCACCTATTTGAAATGTCTCTGGAAGGGGATGAGAGGAACTCCAATGTTCCTCTTTCTAATGGAAGGATGTGTTGTGCAGCAACAAGCAGGCCAATAAAAATAGTTTGAATTAATTTCCACCCTCTCCTGAGCCACCAGGGCACGAGAGAGCTGTGTCAGGGAGGGGAGCACAGGGATGGCACTTGTCACTCTTGCTGCCTGTGTCCTGTGTCCAAGGCTGCCATCAGCCCAACACGATTCTCCAGCCCCAGCTACTGCTGGGAGACCCCCAAAGCCTCTGCTGAGCCCTTCAGGCCAGGGTGCTCCATGCTTGGAGAGCCTTTGCAGTGGTTCCCAGGCAATGTGAGACAAAAGAGAAATTCCCAGAAAAGTTCTTGGTTTCTGGGAGCAAAGCAATCCCACTTCAGCAGGGATTTTGCCCTGGATGGCAGAGCTGGGACATTGGAGGCTGGAATGTGTGTGTGGGGACAGCTGAGCTGGAGCTGCTGTGCCAGGGGGAGCAGAGCAGCCCGGGCAGGGCAGGAGGCACTGCCTGTCCCCAGCAGGGACACAGGGGCTGTGCTGGGCCCCGAGGATCTCTCTCCTTCTGCCTTTCCACCAGTGGGGCTCACCTGTCCTTGGGAGACTCCAGCTCTGCTCCTCCAGTGCTGATGCTGAGCTTGGTTCATTGCCAGACTCAAACCTCTCACCTAGGACTAATAATGTCTCCTTCTAGTTTAATTTTTTTGTTCAAATTACACACAAACAGTTGTAACTCCTGTCTTCAGCTTTTTGATTTCCCCTGTAATCCAAATACTCATAGAACCAGTGGTGACTTGACATTTTACTGACCAAACAGGGGTGTGAAGGGGGCAGCCTAGAAAAGTCCCTTTTTCTCTGGAAGAAAATGAATTTCCATTAAACTTTGTGGTGATAATTTGGGTTTCAGGTCTCCTGCTTCAATGTCTGCTGTCCCATGTCAGACATGAGCTGTGTCCATATCTCACCCTACCAGTTAATCCACATAATTTAAGTGAGGGAAACCAATTTTTTCATGCTGAAAGTTATGCCAATTCGATTTGATTCCATGATGAGTTTGTTACCCTGTGTCTCCCATCCTTGGGGGGAAGAGGAGATGGTATTTTAGGAGCTTTAGGGTATTTTAGGAGCTTTAGGGTATTTTAGGAGCTTTAGGGTATTTTAGGTTGCCCTGCAATGCAACAGTGCTACCAGTGCATCTCATACCCAGGAAAGTTTTAACAATTTAATGAATTTAAGCTGACTCCTGAGGACTTGACTGTGCAACTCTATAGTGCCTAGCTTCTATTACAGGAACATGTCAACATCTGCCATCTGATTTGTCCTTTTCCAGCCCTACATTTTCTCAATTACACGGGTGCACAAAATGTGCTCTGCTTTCAGTTCCCACACAGTTTCCATGGAACCCCACTTCACCAGTGAAATGTGAAGTGTGTCTGTGTTTGCAAAGTTTCCCGGTTTTCTTACTGGATTCACAGTTTGTATACACATATAGGATAGTTGCCTTATTAAAGTCATAAAAAATGAACTTGAAAACCTTTCTATTTAGGGAAGAAAATCATGACTCAGCCCCAGAACAGATGAAACTCATGGTTTATGAAAGGCAGAAAAATGAGTGTCAAAATCGGTTGAGAGGTGGCAGCAGCCCTGAGCTGTGAATGTTCACTGTGGTGAATTGTTCTTCCCACGTTACACAGAACCAAACCATCCCAGCTTTGCCTGTCACTTGTGCTCAGATTTCAGGGGGAGCTCTGCTGGAGGAGGATGGATGTTTTTGCAGTGTTAAAGACAGTTCTGCTTAAGGTCCTGAATTTTGCTTCTCAAACAAGAGCTTCCTATTTTTACTGAATGCAGAGTATTTATAATATTAACATTAAAGTGCTGTGCAGGATCTAAGCCCGTTGTGCAGTGGAGGGAGGTGGTGGCACACAGGGACCCTGACCCTTTGCTTGTCCCTGTTGTATAAACTGATCAAAGGATGAGCTGCTTTCAACACCCCCACGTCCCCCAGAACTGTCCCTCAGAGGCTTTGCCTTCAGGCTGGATTCAGAGAAAACACAAAGGGAAACGGCCCTAAAATGAAGCAGAGGAGATTTACACCGGATATATGGAATGAATTCCTTCCTGAGAGGGTGGGGATGCCCTGGCACAGGGTGCCCAGAGCAGCTGGGGCTGCCCCTGGATCCCTGGCAGTGCCCAAGGCCAGGCTGGACACTGGGGTTGGAGCAGCCTGGGATGGTGATGACACCATGTCCAGTGCCCCTTCCACCCCACACCATCCTGGGGGTCTGTGGTTTGTGTTTTGAGCCATCAGAGGAGAGGTTTTTTTTTTCCCAGGGGGGGGTCACCCCTGCCCTGCTCCCCCTGCCTGTCCCCTCCTGCTGCAGGACCCCCTTGCTGTGAAGCCTTTTCTGTGCCACCAGAGCCTCCAGGGCTGTGGCATCTCCTGCTGGCAGCCAGAGGAGGCTGAAGGAGGGGAAGGATCCTGCAGAGATCTCTGCAACAGAGCCGTGAGGGACAGAGCTCACACGAGGGACTGGATTCTGTGTTTGGGGAAAAATGGAAACCTCAGCTTGCTGCTAAGTAATTTATCACACCCAGACTGTGCTCTTACTGCAGGACTTCATAAATAATATTTCATTTCAGGTTTCTAAGGGTTGAGTAAGGAATTTTAAGGACCAGACTGAAGGAAGCATGTTCTTATCATCACTGTCTCCGATTTAGTGCTCTTTGTGAGCTGGTGGGAGGTGGTGGGCTCAGGGACTATTCATAAATACAGCACATTCAACTGGGCTGTGTTTAAACCCTCCGATTTTTTTAGTGTTTTGGCTCCAACACCTTGGGACACTCTGAGGGCTCAGATTTCAGGAACCCAGGTAACACTTCAGCACGAGAATGTAAGCTAAAGTCAGATCTCTGCTGATAGAAATTCCTGCGGTGGCAGTGATTTATCTCAGTGGATAGTCTGGGTTCTGGGGAGTCAATGGCAGCAGCTACAACTCCTGAGCTTCCCTAAAGTGATGGGGAGGAAGAGAGGAGGGAATTCAGGTGGAGTCAGGGGGGCCATGGGAGGATTTGTGTCAAACTCAACTTCCAAGTTTTCCGTTGTGCAGCGTTTTTTACTGCAGGAATTATCAGGGTAATTCCAGCTGCTGAGGAACTTCATCCAAGGTACCGTGTGAAACTCTCCAGGTCGTGCTGTCACAGGAATTCTCCATCCCCACAGCTGACCAGGGATGGAGCTTTTCTCCCTGAGCATCCTCAGGAGCAGGGGCTGCCCTCGGAGCTGGGAACAAGGAGTGGGGTCACGTCCAGATGGGGAGAAGCCACAGGGTGCTGATCACCTCCTGTGCACCCCCTGCTGCAGAGCTGGGCTGCTCTGACCCCTGCCAGTGCTGTGGGAGCACATGGGGAACAAAATCACATTGCTGTGCCTCACTGGGAATTATTTTTCTGACAGGATTCACACCACGTTTGGAATTCTGCATATGTTGGTTACTTGTGATTAATGCAAATGAGGGCTCGTTGCTCCCAGGCTGGATAAAGCATAATTGTTAGAACCCAGGAGAACTGGGAGAAGGCACTGGGGAAAAAGTAAACTGTCTTCCCTAGAGGGATCCAGGAAAATTAGACTAATAACAGAAGGTGTGCTGGCTGGAGAAAAGCTTAACATAAAATCTGTGGGTTTTGCTTTCACAAAATGTAATTGCATGTATGTACATGGCTGTGCTGGGAGAGCTCAGCAGGAATTCTGTCTGCATTGTTTGTCTCTGTGTCACAGTCTGGCAGCAGCTTCGGTGTAACCTGGTGTTGCACCTCATGCTGCATTTCTTGTGTGAACATTCATGCATTAAACTCAAATACGCTTTTAATGAGTATCTGAGTGAATGTAAAATAAAATCCACGAGCAACATAAGCACAATCAAAATGAATTTGCAAATTAGCAAAAGAGGGGGAGGGGGAGAAATCAATGTTTGCAGTTCCTGCCATGGCTGTCAGATGTTCATTTTGGTGACATATGTGAAATGTGGTGGCAACCTGGACCTGAATGCATCCAAATCAGCAGGGGAGCCTGGCTGAGTGCCACGGGCTGCACGTCTGTGTCACAGCCCTAAGGGCACAGCTGTGTCACAGCTGGGGACACATCTGTATCACAGCCCTAAGGGCACATCTGTATCACAGCCCTAAGGGCACATCTGTGTGCCAGCCTGGGGCACATCTGTGTCACAGCTGGAGGCACATCTGTGCCAGCCCTGGGGCAGCAGGACACGCTGCCAGCTCTGCACAGGGTCACTGGTGTCCCTCTCCCAGCCTCTGGGCCACCATCACTGCAGCACGGCAGGTTTTTTCCTAAGAATGTCCTGCCCACCTGGAGCTCTGGCACCACGGGACAGTTTTGTGTGTCCCTGGCATTTTTAGGAGCACCATCAATCCTCAGCAGCATTTTAAAAATATCAATTTTAAAAAATATCTTTTTACTCAGCTCTGTGCAGTTTGTTACTGGTTTTACCTCCAAGGGACCAGCAGAAAGCCCCGGGCAGAGCATCCCTGAGCTGCTGGGGTTTGGTGCTGCCCAGCAGAGCAGCCTGGGTGCAGTTCCACCCAGAGCTCGTTCTAAGAAGCCTTTGGCAGCACTGGCTGGGACTCTCAGGAAGCAGATCCCACTGGCTCTGCAGAGTGACAGCCTTGGCTGTCCCCTGCCAGTCCTTGAATGTCTCTGTTCCTCTCCTCGCTGTAGCAATGAAAGCAGCAACAATCAGTATTTGTATTTCTAGCAGAGCCTCCCCCCAAGCCAAAGCGAGGATTCCCTTCTGCTGGAAATGCCTGGAGCTCAGCCCAGAGCCTCCTGGAGGGGCTGTGAGTGTGCAGGGCTGTGTGTGTGTGTGTGAGTGTGCAGGGCTGTGTGTGTGTGTGTGTGTGTGTGAGTGTGCAGGGCTGTGTGTGTGTGTGTGTGTGTGTGTGTGAGTGTGCAGGGCTCTGTGTGTGTGTGTGTGTGAGTGTGCAGGGCTGTGTGTGTGTGTGTGTGTGTGAGTGTGCAGGGACTGTGTGTGTGTGTGTGAGTGTGCAGGGCTGTGTGTGTGTGTGTGTGTGTGTGTGTGTGTGTGTGCAGGGCTGTGTGTGTGTGTGTGTGAGTGTGCAGGGACTGTGTGTGTGTGTGTGTGTGAGTGTGCAGGGCTGTGTGTGTGTGTGTGAGTGTGCAGGGACTCTGTGTGTGTGTGTGTGTGTGAGTGTGCAGGGACTGTGTGTGTGTGTGTGTGTGAGTGTGCAGGGCTGTGTGTGTGTGTGAGTGTGCAGGGACTCTGTGTGTGTGTGTGTGTGTGAGTGTGCAGGGACTGTGTGTGTGTGTGTGTGAGTGTGCAGGGCTGTGTGTGTGTGTGAGTGTGCAGGGACTGTGTGTGTGTGTGTGTGTGTGAGTGTGCAGGGACTGTGTGTGTGTGTGTGTGTGTGTGTGAGTGTGCAGGGACTCTGTGTGTGTGTGTGTGTGTGAGTGTGCAGGGACTCTGTGTGTGTGTGTGTGTGTGTGAGTGTGCAGGGACTCTGTGTGTGTGTGTGTGTGTGTGAGTGTGCAGGGCTGTGTGTGTGTGTGTGTGTGAGTGTGCAGGGACTGTGTGTGTGTGTGTGAGTGTGCAGGGACTGTGTGTGTGTGTGAGTGTGTGTGTGAGTGTGCAGGGACTCTGTGTGTGTGTGTGTGTGTGTGAGTGTGCAGGGCTGTGTGTGTGTGTGTGAGTGTGCAGGGCTGTGTGTGTGTGTGTGTGTGTGTGTGTGTGTGAGTGTGCAGGGCTGTGTGTGTGTGTGTGTGAGTGAGCAGGGCTGTGTGTGTGTGTGTGAGTGTGCAGGGCTGTGTGTGTGTGTGTGAGTGTGTGTGTGAGTGTGCAGGGACTCTGTGTGTGTGTGTGTGTGTGTGAGTGTGCAGGGCTGTGTGTGTGTGTGTGTGAGTGTGCAGGGCTGTGTGTGTGTGTGTGTGTGTGTGTGTGTGTGAGTGTGCAGGGACTGTGTGTGTGTGTGTGTGAGTGTGCAGGGACTGTGTGTGTGTGTGTGTGAGTGTGCAGGGGTGGATCCAGGGCCACCATTCCCACACCCACACTGACCCTTCCACACGTGACAGGTGGGAACAGTCCCCACGTTACCTCCAAAACATTCCGAATTTACCGAGCTCTGCCCCTGGATAAGGTCATTCTTGTTTATGGATTTCTCTCAAATTAAATTTCCTCTGCCATTTTCACAGCTGAATGTTGCCACGATAGGCACAAACATGGAAAAAGGAGATATTCTCTTTTCTTGAAAAATTCTGACTTGTGTGTTCATGGGGAAAGCCAAGCCAGCCTAGAAGTGTGCTTCCTGTGTGCCTTGTCAAAAATATTCCTGGAGGAGGCAGAGTCACAGCTGCTTCCCAGAGACCTCGTGTCTAAAGAAGAGCTGGCATCCCCTTGGCAGGGAAACAGAGGCTGGTGGCTTCCACAGAAACCCAGGAATCACATCAGGGTGGGGATTAGGGCTGCTTCAAATGCACTATAAAATAATCTTAACTCTGAGGCTGAATAAACTGAGATGAGGAATGGCTGAGCTGGGATTATGGTTATGATGAAAATTTGTTTTCATGCAGGGGGTGCTTGTTGACAAACTTGCTCTAATTATGAGGGGGAATAATCAGCAGAGAGGAAGGGATTTGGTTGATGCAGAAGAACCTACCAGGAGTGGGCAGAGGATTTTTGGGATATCCTTCCTTTTGGAGGCTTGTCAGAACTGGAAGCAGTCCTTGGGCAGTGCATCCTAAGGGAGGGGGACCCCAGCACCTCCCTGGGCAGCCCCTGCCAAAGGCTGAGCACCCTTCCCATGGAGAAAGGGCAAAAGGATCAGGTAAAGCCTCACTTCCCAAAATGTTCCAGCTCCTGTGGCACGGGAAACCTCCGAGCTTTCACCAAACATTGCTTTGGTGTTTCCTGTCTCCCTCCAGAGAAGCCTTTAAAAGCAAACTGGAGCCTTTGGTAATTTAAACGAGACCTGATCCACGTTTGAGTTCACCGTTACCCTCCCAAATGCTCGGCTCTTCAATGCACAGGAAATTTGGATGCTGCTGCTTTGTGCCTACCCCTTATCTGCCTTCAGTCACCCGTGTCCCCATCAGTGCTGGGAGGCAAAGAGCAGAGCCACGCTCCGAGGGATGCAAGAATTCCCTGGAACTCAGGGGAGGGCACAAAGATCTGCAGAAGCCAGGGAAGCCCAGAGCAGGAGGATCCCACCCTGGGGCACCCCGGGCTCTGCCTGGAGGGGGTCTTTGATGAGCATGAACATTTGAAATTTGTTTCTTTGCACAAATAGGACATTCAGCCAGCTTCTTTTTTTTTATTATTTTTTGTTTTATAATTGTTGAAGAATTCTTCCAAACTGTCACCCAACGCCAAAGAAAGCAGAGCAGTGTTTTCCATCAATCTGCAGGACATCTGATGGAGTTCAGTGGGACAATGTACCTGCCCAAATGAGCAGGCATCACAATTTCCAGGACTGCAGCTCCAGAAAAGTTCATGCTCCACACCTACAGAGATGTGTGAGGGCTGGGAGGGAATCTTCACTTCTTTACTATTTCAGAAGTAGCTGGAGAATGGATTTTAAAAATATCCCCAAGGGTACCTGGACTCCCAAGCCTGAAGCTGAAATCCCACAAACTCTGCAGTGAGCTGAGGCTGCTCCTGCCTGGATTTTGTGTCACCTTTGAGATGTGCAGGCTCAGGAAGGCAGAGGGGACACATCTGAACATTTCTTTGTAAGAGATTGTCTTCTGCCTCAGGCACAAAAATGGCATAAAAATGGTATAAAAGTGGCAGTAAATGGTATAACAGAGGCATAAAAATGGCATTAAATGGTATAAAAATGGCATAAAAACGGCATTAAATGATATAAAAATGGCATTAAATGGCATAAAAATGGCATTAAAATGGTATAAAAATGGCATTAAATGGTATAAAAATGGCATAAAAATGCCAATTTCCCAAGTGGCACAGAGGGTGGAGGGTTGAGTTTGCATGTGCTGGGAGCCATGGGAGCACCACAGGATGGAAATCCAAGTAACTGCTCCAAGCTGGGCAGTGCAGGAGCCTGGGTGAGAGCAGTGGTTGCTTCTTCTGCCCCCAGAGTTCTCGTGTTCCCCCAGAGTATCCTGTTAATGATTCCTGGGTTAATCATTAATGGGTTAATGATCCATGGGTTCACCTTCATGGGACCACAAATCCACTTTCTGGGTGGATCTCCTGCAAGTTTGGATCCCACAAACCCTGGGCAGAACAGAAATGACATTTGGGGCTCAGCTGGATCCAGAGAGCCCCGTGGCCCCTCAGGCCTCCCCATGTCTCACAGAGGGACTCAAGGTTATATTTTTGGTTCTATTTTTTGGAGGGATGACTCACACTCTTGCCATGGGCAGGGAATCAACTATTCCATCAACTAAGATCCCCTGTAAGCTGTCCAAGCAGAAAAATTGGCTGCAACTATAAAGGTAGCTGGTAGCCTGCCTTCTCTTGGAGGTAAGGGGAGTTGGAGAGCTGCCACTGTGGGAGTGTGCTTCAAAAATAGGGACAGAAATGAGGAAAATGTTAAAGCAGGGAGTAAATGCCAGTTAAAAGGTTCTTATAAACAGCTCTGAGGGTTCAGCAGAGCTGGGCTCAGAGCTAAGCCCGAGCTGCAGAACTCTTGGTAGCCCACAGAGGTGGGCTGGGCAGCCAGCTCTGCAGGAAAGTTCATTCAAAACCCTCTTTTAAACATTCAGTTACATATCAGATTATTTGTCAAAACAGGGAAATTTGTATTTCAGTTTAAGAAGCAATTGAATAACACGGCTGTATCTCAGTTTGGCTTCTGAGGGAAGTGGGAATTGTTTCCTCTGTCCAACCCCAGGGTTTGCTGCTTTCCACACACCTTCCTGAGCTGCTGGGAGCCTGCAGGCACTGTGGGATCATTTCCTTCTCACGGGGAGGCTGCAGGAGGAGGTCCCACAGCACTGTCCTGTGCTGAGCTTTGCAGGGCACAACCGGGGCAAGCAGGGCTGGGGGAGAACAGGGGAAATAACCCTCGGCACCAGCTCCTGAGAAACTGCAAAGCAAAGGCTTCTAATTCCAATTCCTGAGGCTGCACCTCCTCTGTCTGGACTCACAGAGGGGAAATGCTTGGCTCACCTGCACAAGACTGTCCCTGAAGGAATCATTCCCTGGGAGGGTGGGCAGGGCTGGCACAGGGTACCCAGAGCAGCTGTGGCTGCCCCTGGATCCAAGGCCAGGTTGGACATTGGGGTTGGAGCAGCCTGGGACAGTGGGAGGTGTCCCTGCCATGGCAGGGGTGGGAATGGGTGAGCTTTGAGGTTCCTTCCAACCCAAACCAGTCTGGAATTCTCTGCCTCCAGCATCTTCATCTTGCTGCTGCTGAGGTTGGGTTCACTGGGGGCTGAGCAGCAAAGCATTTCAGCCCTGATTTATTGGAGAACATCCCTGGTGGGGTGCCCTGAGCTGTGTTTGGGGTGTGGGGCTTGCATGGGGCCAGACCCACTGCTCTGGGCTGGGCAGGGTGCTGGCAGTGCCTGGCATGGATGGGCTGGGTTTATTCCTTCAAACACCTTTTGGGAGGCTCATGACCTGTCCTTCCACGTGAAAATGTCATTTGGGGGTTGTTTCCATCATAACTGGCTTCTAGAACCAATTCTCCTATAAATCATCTTTTTAAAGGTCATCATAAATTTTCTGCCTTTTTTCTTTTTTTTTTTTTTTTTTTTTTTTTTACATCCAGTTGTGTTTCAGCCTTGAGTTTTTCTCAGCTTTTAGTAATTTTTGTAGCTTTAACCTTCCACCTGCCTCGTTTACTTCAAGGCATGCTGCAAACGTCCCAGCCATAATGACTTTAGCAGGATGTCCCCTGTAAGCAGCAGTCTGCAGCACTTAGACACCCAGAGACCAGGTTTTAATCAGCCTTGACTGAAGACTAAGAATGATTCACTCCTGTCAGCATTGGGCAACACAACAAACAGTTCTCCAGCAAATCACTTAAGCAGAAATATGTTGGCATGTTTCTATAGCAACTAAGGAAAAATATTTCACACAAAAGTCCATCTGCTGCAACAGAGAGGGAGATCTGGCCAAGGATCCCGTTAGAAATTAATCTTCATTTGCAAATTTTATTTTCGAAAACCTCACACAACCACTTGCACAAAAAGACGGAATGTAAGTGAGAGGCAAGAGAATTGATTTTTGTGATAGGTGCTGTCAATTAATCACCAAGCTGATCCTTAATTTGGGAAGCAGTGATTGTCTGAGGCTGAAAAACCCCAGAGCCTTGGAGAGGTTCATCTCCAGGGCTGTTTACCCACCAGGCTGCATCACACCATCTTGTACTCAGAGTATTTGGAAACACACGGGATTTTTTTTTTTGAGAGAGCCTGGTAGCAAGCATCCAATATTTATTTTTTTAAAAAATCATTTTGGTTTGATTTACTTGTAAAGAGTTACTCAAATTTATTCAACCATATAAAATGCTTTGTAGAAGCCATCAAAGTGAGGAGAGAGGGGGGAAAAAAACCGATGGGATAATTTGGACAGCAATGCATTTTATTTTATGTGATGTCAACACTTCAAAGCCGATTGGAGCCGTGCTCAGGAGATCTGAAACATTTTACGGGGTGCTTGGTGTCTGTGCTGCAAACCATCTCCAACTCTGGGATCTCTTGCACAACATCCTCAGCCTGTGCCAGCAGCTCTTTCCTCCTCACTTGCTGCTTTCTCTGTCGCCCCTGGCACTTCAACAGAGGCCCCAAAGCCCATTTCATAAAAGCAGCAGAAAAAAGGAAGAAGAAGTCTCTTCCAGCTGGGGAGTGTGCAGCCCTGGGCCCAGCTGGGGGTTCCAGGGATGTGGCCATCAGGATGGAAGCCCAGCTCGTGGAGCCTCTGTCACCTGGAGTTCAGTGTGAGAGACTGGCAGGGGAGATTTCTGTGTCTCATATCCTACAAAAAAGATGGAGAGAAACTTCTTGCTAACAGTAAATACGGAGTGCCAGGACACAGGGAATGGCTCCCCACTGCAGCTTTCCTGCCCCTCCAAGGACATTCAGGAAATGTCTCCACGTTTGGTACCAGTGCCTCAAACCTTGTTTGATTCCAGCTCTGACTGCTTGCCTTGCCCTTGGCAGTTCTGCTGTCCCTCCCAGAGATGATAAAAGCTGTGCTTGTCTCCCTGGAGCTCTCATTCCCTCTTATCTCCTTCCCCAGCCCTGCTCATGTGTCGTTCTTACCACGGCCAAGGCTTGGGTGGAAACCTTGAGTGGGCAACTGCTCCAAAGCCTTCCTGCCCCGAGGGGCTCTGGCAAAGCACAGCTGGCTTTGGAAGATGGATTGGACCTTGGGATTAACATTTGCACATATAACATGTTTGTGAATTCAGCCTCTTCTTAGTCATGATTTTGGCTGCTCTGATAGAATTTTTCTTGGGTGGATACCAGAGCTGCTGTTGAAGGATAGTTCTTGTTCCTTGGTTTAACTCTTGGGAGCAGCCAGAGGATTTCTCTATTATAACTTTACCTTTCTTGAAAATATTTCAGGATTTACATTTTCCATGATCAGTCTACGATAAATTCAACCCCAAAACAAACAAGCAAAGTCAAACAATCAAACATCCCCCCCAAACAATCTGGCTACATCTTTCATTTTGGAGTTGTCTGGGCTAAATCCTCCTTCAGTAAAAACTGGCATTGTTCCTTTTAGGTAGAAAGCAGCTGCAATGGGGGGACATCAGAATGTCAAGGCTCTGTGACCTGCTTGCTGTGCTCCCAGTGGAAGGGCAGCTTTCACCTGGCTCAGGGCTTGCTCAACCAACATTGTTCCAACTTGCTGGGTGTTGTACTCTTGGAAGAAAGTAGAAAATAGGGATGAAAAAGAATTTTTTCACTGGATCTGAATTATGAGCCCTCAAAAATTTTTTCTGGCATGTTTATCAGTTTATTTCCCTTTATTTCTTTGCTCCATCAGCGTCTAAGAATGCTGGACATGGAGAGACAGAGTGGATTTGGTAGTTGGTTTATCACATCGTTCTAAACTGGCTTGGAGTGCTGTGAAACACTTGCATATAATCCTCAGACAGAGCATTGGACTGGAAAGACAGGAAAATTTTCCAAATATTTTTGTACATCTACCACATCTTTGCCAATCTCTGTGCCCCCAGTGTGTCGTGTCATAGAAGCATTCCAGCAATTTCTGCCTGCCCTCAATAGCTAATGCTTCATGACCCCTTATTAATTAGGATATTAATTTCCATATGTAACTCTGGAGCAATGCCATGCTGGGAAGCAGCTTTTCACACATGTCATTATTCTGGGTTTGTCACTGTACCCTCCCCCTGGGGCTGTTCATTGCAGTGCACGTCAGGCAGAGCTTGGGGAACCAAAATTTGGATGGGGGAACAGGGCTTTGGGGAGGGTTTCTGTAGTGTCTGGCTGGTTCTTAAAATGCTGCAGATCCATATTTGTGATTTCTGGTTCCTGTACAGTAAATGATTTCTGAGCAGATTTTCATTTTTGGTGATGTTTTCCAAGGGTGTCTGCAAAGGCAGCCTAGAGGGGCACTCTGGGATTTGTTATTTGGGATCTATTGCTTAGGGCTGGTTCCTTAAACAAGGCTGGGTTTATTTCTTCTCCCTGAGCACAAAAACGAACCACTTCAGTGGCAAAATAAGAAAAATGAAAATACAACCACCAGTGCATGCAGAGACAATAACCATAAGGAGATGGAGAGGGATTGTTCACATGGGCAAGTAGTGCCAGGGCACAGGGAATGGCTCCCAGTGCCAGAGGGCAGGGCTGGATGGGATCTTGGGCAGGAATTGTTCCCTGGCAGGGTGGGCAGGGCTGGCACAGGGTGCCCAGAGCAGCTGTGGCTGCCCCTGGATCCCTGGCAGTGCCCAAGGCCAGGCTGGACAGTGGGACAGTGGGAGGTGTCCCTGCCATGGCAGGGGTGGATGGGATGGGATTTAGGATCCCTCCCAACCCAAACCATCCTGTGAGTCCGTGATTCCATGGCCCTGCATGGCTGCACTCACCAGTACCCGACTGGTGTGACCAGTGTGATTTCCCCAGAAATGTCCACAAAGGACACAGATGGTGCTGTGGAAAGCCCAGCTCGTGTCTGTGTGCACAGCTCAAAGCAAAGGCCTTTCCTCCCGGGCAGGTTTGCATGCAGAGGTGAGCACATCCCTGGGCTGGTGTTCATGGGGAATGGTGCTCGATGTCAGCACCAAAACCTGTCCCTTATTTCCTGTGTCAACACAAACACCACCTTGGTCCCTCAGACAAGCAGGGGCATCCTCCCAACCAGTGGGGTCCCAGAGGAATCGAGAGGATCATCTACAGCCAGCCTTGAGGGAATACAAAACTTGTTGAGTTTTAAACTCAGTTTGGCACGTTGGAAAGAGAATTAAGTGCTTCTTTGACTTTTAAGTGATCTGAAGAGGAATGTGCTTGATATAGGTGGTAAGAATTATTCTTGGAGTTGTCAGATGTTCCAGGCACACATCTATTTTCATTCCTCACCAGCATATCCCTGGTGAGAGGGGTGGGGACACCAATTAAGAGGAAAGCCATTTTCCACAGTAGCACAGGACCTGAAATGAGTCTTCTGCACATTAAGCAGAACGATCTCCAGAGGTTTTGCCAAACAAATTTTTCAGATTTCTTCAGGATTCTAGTCATGGCCTGTGATCTGATACACTTGCCAAGAATTCAGCAGAAAGAGAAAAATTGCCCCAAGCCTGAAGGTCTGAACAGGGAGGTGGTTTGTGGGTTTCATGGCATTGCATCAGAAGTTCTGATCTTCCCGGCAGAAGAGATTCTCTCTGCAAACAATGAATCCCCTCAAACCACAAGTGCCATGAAGTCAAGCAGCATGTGGCTTGGATAGCACCAGGCCAATTTGTCAACTCTGCTTCATTCAAAGAGAAGGAAATAATGAGTGGAAAAACATTGAGATAAAAAAGAAAAACCTCAGGATACTTGCTACAGATTAATTCTCCCAAAGCAGAATATAACCTCACTTTTCCTCAATGGAACTCCCCTGGATTTGTACTTAAGCAGTACTTGTAGGTGATCTGAATAATACTTATTTTTAATGTAGGGGTATTTTTTGACTGGCACAGGGAGTGTTATTGTAGGTAACCCGGTATTTTGTGGGAATTTCAATTTTGTTTCAGAATCCAGTCTAAATATTGTGATGAATTTCTAGCAGATAGTCTCAACAGACAAATACTCTTTACGAGGTGAAAGTGCTGCTGTGGATCCAGGAGTGGATGTTGGGCTGCTGATGTTGGGATGCCACAGACAAGGCTGAGGGTTTTGAAGCATCCACCCCAATCCTGCCGTGTCATTTGAATTGGTCACAATATATAAAATTATTCTTTGAAGCAAAAATATTTTCTTCACCTACTATTACGAAACATGGCCAACACCCTCCCTTTCCAAACAGCAGTATTAAAATCAATTGGAAAAGCATTTACCTGTTTTACTTAATTAATTTTTGGCTTTGCTCTTTGGGAGATTGAAGATGGGACTTTAAAAATATTCCAGTCTACAACAAGGAAGTGCTTTCTGTAGTACTCGTGGGGGAAACTGTGGCTTCTTGAAGTCATGGAGATAACAAGAATATTTAGGTATTACCATAAGGATTTTGTGAAAGATGAAGTCCACAATAAAAGCAGAATTTCTCAGTCCCTATGGTGTGATGGAAACAGAAAAGAATCTTTTTATTCTAGAAATGAACTGAGAAATGCAAGTCACATTATTCTGCATGAGCAGCAATGATGATTCCAGTCTGGAAGTTCTCTTTGCAGTCTCTGCAACTGAAATCTTGAATGTCCCTCCTGCTGAACAGACTTTCCATAGGCAGCCCAGCCCCTGCACAGGTGAGCATCCCTGCAGGTCCTGTGCCAGTGAACGTGGGACTGGGACTCAGTGAGCTCCTCTTTGTCCTCAAATGCTCTCTGGTGGTGCCAGTTTGATTCCAGACTGTTGGAGCCTTGGTCCCAGCAATCCCAGCTCAGCAGTGGGGCTCTGGCTGAGTGTGTGTCCTCACAGCAGCAGGGACACAGCTTCTGTCAGAGCCACTGCTCTGAACCCCTGCCAGACACTGCTCTCAGCTCCAGGGCTGGCAAGGACAAACCAAAATAGAAACTCCTTCTCCAACAAGCCAAAGATATCAGGGAAATAGTCCCTGGATTTCATTTTCCCTGGAAAGAACAGAGCTGAGGTGTCAGCTCATGAGCAAAGGTAGATCTGCAAACCATTGTCCTTCACTGTTTCAAAACAGTAACAGCATGGGAAAGGGATTGGTGGCAAGAGAGGGGGGAGATCTCTGGCTAACACCAATCTGCACCCCGAATCTTCTCCTCTTCAATAAAATAACTGAGGAAGCAAATCTGGAATCCATTCAGCAGTGGGTGAGATGTGACTCTCGTGGCAGGACTGGCTTGTTCCCTCTGGGTTACTCCAAACCTCTGAGGCCCCCACGTCCTGAATTTGGGGCAAACTCCAACACAGGTTGGCACCTGGGCTCACTGCAGGGCACACCTGGGCAATGAGAGCTCAAAAGTTCCATTGTGCAGCAATGGGCTGTGACAGATCTGTGCACTCAGCCATGGGGGGACAACGTGCAACCACCACTCCTGGGCCTGGGAAACCGAGCACAGAATTCCTGCCAGCTCAAAAATCAGTGCTTGAACCCCTGTGAAAATCCAGTCAAGAAGCAGAAGAGATTGTAGCCCAATTTCTCTACGTTTGTTACTTAGTTCCTACTTAAATAATAACTCACCCAGCTTTTGAGCAGCCCAGGGAGCACAGGGATGAGCCAGTGGAGGGCAACCAGGGGCTGTGAGACACCAGCTCAGCAGCACACTGGACACCAAGAGAAGCCCCATGTGGAGAGTACAGAGGTTTATACACAAATACAGGCATAGCCAAAGGTACAGCAGAAAAGCTCTTTAAAAGTCACATTATCTTTGGGTTGCCACATTAAATATTCACTTTCACTGTAGCTGTAGGCAGCAGGATGACACCACAGACCAGGAGTTTCCTCAGTGTCCAGGGTGGGTTTGTGTCGTGTTTTTCCTGCTGGCTGTTGACAGAAGTGGATGTTTGCTCTTTTCCTTTCATCCCTTCAGATGCAACAAAGCTCCCAAATCATAAAGCTCCTCTGCTCTGTGCAGGACCAGAACCTCTGGCTGAGGGTTTGGGAAGGGAATAGAGAATAACATGGGAATTTATATGGCAACAGAGAACAACAACCAACCAAACAAAGAGCCTGGCCTGGACATCCCAGGCCATGCTGGGAACACCAGCAGAAGAACTGGATGGATCATTATCAGCTGGATAATTTGCTCTGATAACACAGACAATAACACATCAAACCCTTGGGTGCTGCTGGTTGGCCCTGAGAGGAGTCACCCACCAGTCCCCACCCCCATTTGGCTGGTGAAAACAGGCACGTGGCAAGTTGGTTTGGGAAGCACTGATGCCAATAAACTGTAAAAAAACCCCAGTATGACTTTGTTACTGAAATCTGAGGTCACCTGCCCCAGCAATCTTTTAGGGAATGAGCCATGATAATGGAGGCTGAAGTGCCTGGAAACCTTCTCTTTCCATATTTTCAATCCCTTTTTAAACTCACAGTCTTTCCTTCCCACACCTATTTCCAGCACCAGGCTCTATCCCAGCAGAGCCAGAGGCATCTGATTTACTAAAAATCCGGTTATGAGCAAGCAGGGAACAGACAGGATCTGTCCTTTTTTTCCACAGGGCGTAAGCCACGTCTAGCAAGAAGTGAAACTCGAAGCTAGAGTTTGTTCAAAAGATAAAAGGGATGGGCCCAGCCCAGTTAAACTCGAGATGGCTCAAGCAGTGTCTGCCCACATGCCTGTAAAGCATGTGGTTTGATAAGTCAGCACAGTGCAAACATCCTTCCTGCAGGCACCTGTGAGTGCTTTGTTTGGAGCCCAGCAATCCCAAAAGCTGCTCCCAGAGAGCTGCCTTCCATCCCTTGCCTTTTTCTCAGGGACAAATTTGGATTGGCTCGCTCTTTAATTCAAACCATTTGCCCACTGCAGCTGCTTTTACAGGCACAGGTCTCTGGTTTCACAAGGCTCTCCCAGCCCAGGTACCTGGGGGAAGTGCAGGAGCTGCACTGGGGGCATCCCTGGCTGCAGCACACCTGGGGCTCCAGCAGCTCCCTCGGTGTGGGGATGGCAGGGGAGGAATATCAGGTGAGGAGATGGCAGGTGAGGAGATGGCAGGTGTCCCCTCCATGCCCCTCACACTGCTCTGCCTGAGCTTTTGCTCATGATTTCCCTTCAGGAACTGAGTAGAGAGACTCGACACGAGAAAGATCGCGAGGAAAACCAAATTAACAGCTACAAATGAGGTTGTGGAGGTGTGAGAGCCACGAGTGTTACAGTACAGCTGGCACACACTGAGCTCTCGAGGGTGCTGGTGCAATAGTGACAGGTTTCATTTCCTTGCCCTTTGCCAGCTGTTTGTGAGCTGCTGGTTTAGAACAAGACTTCCACTGTCATTTTTCATGAAGTACCTTTGGTTCCTTACCTGTTCTGTCCTCCTGATTCCCACAGCCATGAAATCATTTTCAGAGTGTGGGGGGTTTGTCTCACAGTAAAACTCAGGACTTCCCAGGTGTCACACATACCCTCCAGTGAACACCTTATAATCCAAACAGACAAGAAAATTCTCTTTATTCCATTTACACAGTGTTCAGGCTCCATGAGAGTGCAGCCTGCTGAAAGGTTTCAGAAACAAAACCCAGGTGTGGAGCCCTCCATGGCAGCTCCTCACTCACACCCTCCTCCCAGAGCGTGTTTTGTTTGCATCCCTTTGCAGAAAGATAAAAAGGGTGGGATTCACCTCTCCTCACTTCAGAGATCTGGAAGTTAAGGAAGCAATCTGCACTGATTGTTTGGTTTCCTGCAGAGCTGGAGCCCCCGGGGGTGACTCCCCTCTCCCGAGGCGAAATCACCTCTGTGCCCTTACCTGTGCTCCCTCTCACCTGGGGTTCCTCTCTAGGCTGAGCAGCCCCAGCTCCCTCAGCTTTCCTGGACATGGAGATGCTCCAGCCCTTCCTCATCTTTAAAACAATCACCTGAAAATGCCATCAAGAGAATAAATAATCCCTGGTGCAAATAATTTACACTCCTACAGGTGATTGCTCTCAAGCAGTAATAGCTCTCTTGGGAAAAGCTTTATTTTTCCTGGGTCTTAACATCTTGTTGGGAATAAAGTAACTCAGAGAGGGACAAAAAATGTTTAACAAAACTTAGTTGCTAAGTGGTGTATATTTGAATAGCTCTTCACAAACACAGTCAGATATTTCCTCCTCTTATGATTAATCACTCTGTGAGGGGAGATTGTAAGGACTAAGAAAAAACCCCAACTGGTCTCACCACAATCAAAGGTGTAATTTCCCTGAAACCAAGATTTTAACCTTTGTGTATTGACACCAAGGGATTATTTAATTGTGGTATTTAATGCCAAAAATATTCTAATCAAAATGATCCAGCCCTATTTTTCTCACTCGGAAAAATAAAGCAGAAAAAGGAAACAGAATAAAAAAAACACAAAAGGAACAGGAAAGGAAAACATGTTTTTGGCATATTTTAAAGCATTCTGCTAGGCAGCTTTATTAAGCTTTGTCAAAGTCACACAGTCGGATGAAGACTTAGGAGGAATGTGAAGATGAAGGGTTTGAAAATCGATTCACCAGAAATTATGCTCATGATCACCTGCTGAGTGGTGAAGTTCATGTCATGAGTGCTTTCTAAAATATTGGTCACAGGAGGAAAAACTGCTTATCTTATCATCCTTTTACCTGACTGAGTAGTGAGTGAATAAAGAAGAGAATGCAGTGCCAGACAAGCAGTGCAGACCCTGTGGCTGATCTCAGTCTCCAGGAAAGTGTTCTGGAGCTGCTTCTGTTACTCCTAAACAGCTTCAGCTCACAGGTAGCAAGAGCACTTTTATTTCATGGGGATGCACCCCCTCTCAGTTCATTATCAGTCACCAGCTGTAATCAGTTAAATTCCTAAATATTTCTGTCTCCTTTTCCTCCAGAACATTTTGCTTCACTTCCATGTCCAAAGCTACAGAGATGCTTTGCCTATTCTGACCTCAGTAGTAAGATTAAAAAATTGGATATTTGATCCTCTTGACATTCACCAATAATTTGGGGTTTTTCCATGTATTATTTTCCCATTAGAATATGAAAATATTATTTTTAAAAAATTGTATATCTGTATATTTGGTATATGGCTGGCAGTGTCTCTTCCCAAATATTCCTGCATGGAGCAGAGGAGACAACAGCTGTGTGGGAGAGCTGCAGACAGGAGATGAAGGAAATGACACTGCCCAGCTACCAGTGCCAGGAAATTTGGATACAACCAAGACCCTCCTCCTCACAGAGCTGGGGATAATGTGACAGTCAATTGAAGCTGCACGTCTTTCAAATTGTTGCCTGAAGGTGGGACAAGGGAGTTTTTCTTCAAAAGTGCCTTAAATGTTGGGTGTTAACCTGAACTGGTGTGTCTTGGCTCCTGCAGCCTTCCCTGCTCCCGTGCAGACCCTAACGAGAAGCTGAGATGTTTGCTGTGAAATTCCATCACTGAAAGGACCTCGAAAATGTTGGAATGCTGTGATCCTTGGGAAAAATCTTTGCACATCTTTGTAATTTTGTTTTCTTGACATTTCTATGCTTTTTGCCAGAAGGAAGGTATCAGGAATGTGCAGACTGTGTCCACGAGCTTCCATAAACTGAAGAAATGCTAGAGATGCTTCAAGGCAGATCCACTGTTAGGCACTGCTCTGTCTGATTTCCTTCAATATCAGCTGAAGCTCTGATTATTTCCTTTTCCCAAGCAAAAGGTCAATGGAAAGTAAGCAGCCATTCCTATTAATACAACTGTAGTGTTTCCTTGTTGCCATGGTTTGTGTGTGTAAATGATGATAAAACAAGCACTTACACTGAAAAGGGCAGGAGCAGGCACCACGAAAAAGTTTCCCTGGTGTAGGTAAGTATTCCTTATTTAAAAGCAAGTTTTATTTGGCTGGTGTGCAGAGCTCTGTCTTCATAAATGTTTAATCCCAGAGCTATCAAACCTTCCTTGACCTCGAGGTTTACAGTAAATGAGGAGAAAAAAAAAGGAGCAAGATGTTCCTTTGTAGAAAATCAAGCTTAGAGAACATGGCTGGAGCTGCAAATCGTTCACTGTCATTTTAGAAACGCTGATAGAGATTTATTAAGGTGGAACTTTTCTGGAACAATCCTGAATCTCTACAGCCAAAGACCTGAGAAGATAATACAGGAGTGTAGAATCTCCCAGGGGACTCCTGAGATGGCTCCTGAAATGCAGCCTGGAAGAACAGGACAACCAAAGTGGTGTCAGAGACACAGCAGGGCCAGGCTCACCCCACAGGCCAGCAGCTCCTGCCACCCTCCACAGAAATAGGTTTTAAGGTCAATATTATTTTCTTAGTGTTTTCCTTTGCAGAGGATTGTGATGGAATGGGCTGTGAACAAGTTCTGGCTTGGTCTGTGCTTCACGTGATGGGGGGCTTTGCTTTCTAAAAACAAACCTTTTTTTCAAACAAACCTTTGCTTTCTAAATGTTTGTTTGGAACAGTGAGTGAGAGGTGAAAAATTGCCAGGGGATGCTAAGCAAGAAAGGGTTAGGGAAACATTTTTGCATATCCCCAGTTGTTTGAGGATAGAGCTCAAATTGCTGATAACTTTTGGAAATCTGGTTGTAAGTGGCCTCTTCCCATTCCCTTCATCCCTCTTTATGAATCTCCAGGTGTCACCTGTCCACTGTGCCTGTTCCTGGAGCAGGAGAGATGAGAGATGGGAGAGGGCACAGCTGGCATCCAAGGGGAGCAGAGTCTGTGCCAAATTTAGTGATAATGAAACAGAGGGAGATCCAAAGATTCTCTTTGAATGCCTGAACAGGACCCTACTGCGTATTTTAACACGGGAGAATTGCAGCCCCAGCTATTTTCTCTCTCACTTTTTTTTTTTTTTTTTTTTTTAAAGGAAAACAACAACAACAAAAAAGAGATTTTGACAAGCTGGTGGCAGATTTTAAGTTTCCTACTCCGGAATAAATTGAGGCAACTGTTTTTCAGCCTGCCATATTTCCAGTTATTAAACTGTGTGTGGTCTGTACCAGTGCTCACCACCAGAGAGCCTTAATTGTGGGTTTTAGTGTTGGCCTGGGTCACCTGCAGTGCCAGGGAGCTTTTGAGGGGCTGTGGGACCCTCAGGACTGTGGGACCCTCGGGACTGTGGGATCCTCCTGGGCTGTGGGATCCTCCTGGGGCTCTGGGACCCTCAGGGCTATGGGATCCTCCTGGGCTGTGGGATCCTCAGGGCTGTGGAACCCTCAGGACTGTGGGATCCTCCTGGGGCTATGGGATCCTCCTGGGGCTGTGGGATCCTCCTGGGGCTATGGGATCCTCCTGGGGCTGTGGGATCCTCAGGGCTGTGGGATCCTCCGGGGCTGTGGGACAGTCCCAGTTCTCTGGCTCTCTCCTGGTTCTCTCTCGGTTCTCTGGCTCTCCCCCGGTTCTCTGGCTCTCCCTGGTTCTCTGGCTCTCCCTGGTTCTCTGGATCTCTCACCCGGTTCTCTGTCTCTCCCCAGGTTCTCTGGGTCTCTCCCCGGTTCTCTCTCGGTTCTCTGGGTCTCCCCCGGTTCTCTGTCTCTCCCCCCCGGTTCTCTGTCTCTCCCCCGGTTCTCTGGCTCTCCCCGGTTCTCTGGGTCTCTCCCCGGTTCTCTCCCGGTTCTCTGGGTCTCCCCCGGTTCTCTGTCTCTCCCCCGGTTCTCTGTCTCTCCCCCGGTTCTCTGTCTCTCCCCCGGTTCTCTGGCTCTCCCCGGTTCTCTGGGTCTCTCCCCGGTTCTCTCTCGGTTCTCTGGGTCTCCCCGGTTCTCCGGGACCCTGCCGGGGCCGAGGGCCGCAGCCCAGGCGGGTTCACAGGCACAGGGCTGAGCCGGGCGCGTTTGGAAGTTCAAGCTCAGTGAACTGAGACCGGGCAGAACAATCGGTCCCGGGAAGGCCTCGGGGCTGCCCTTCCTCACAAACCCCCCAGCCTCTGCCCGGCCGCCCTCCCCGGAGGCGTTCACAGGTTTTCCTGACAAAAGAGCAATTACGAGCTGACAGGAACAGCGCACAAAGAGGACGGGGATGACCCCGAGGAGGCTCAACACATGGCCGGTCACCGACAAAGCCGCCCGCTCCCATTCGATGCCGTTCGAGCCTCCCAGACTGGCACGCTTGACCAAGAACTGGCGGGGTGACTCATTCGTCTGGCGGCTCTGTGATTCATGAGCCTCCAGGAGGAAGGGAGGAGGGAGGCAAAAGCTTTTCAAATCTCCACTTAAATGCAAGAGAAACACATTCCCCACAAAGCAGACGCTCGGCTGTGTCCAATTGGTGCCGGGATGGCCGCACAAAGCCAGGGCAGCCGGCCTGGTGTGACGCACCCGGGCCTGGCTGCGCCTTCCCAGCGCCGTGGTTTGGAAGGGCTGCAGGGCAAAAACAGCAACAGCTCCTGACGTCCTATCCTCGTGTGCTCCGTGTGTCCTGGCCCCGGGATTTCCCCAGGAACGCCCCACCGTCACTGCTTTGGGGCTGGGATCGAGGGCTTTGACCCGGTGCTCAGGTCGGAAAACCTCAAGTGACTTTGTCCGGCTGAAATTAAACTTGTGGTCAGCGCCAATGATTTCGGCTCCGTGTCGTATGTGAGCAGCGTGTCCCCAGGCAGCGGGGGCATCCTCAGAGCACAATGTGATCGTGGCAGAGGCTCCCCGGCATCCCTGCTGACCGTCCCTCCCCTTGGTGACAAGGGACAGAGGAGAGCCCAGCCCTGGCACCGAGCAGAGCCTTCCCTCGGCGCTGTCTGAGCCCTGCCAGGAGCTGTGGGTGGTGCAGAGCATTCGCTGCAATGCTGGAGCTCCCAGCCACCATTCCCCTCCCAGGCAGCGTTTTATTTATTGTTATTTGTTGCTTCAGACATATGGGTCAAAATGCTAAATTATTTAGCAGCTGTTGTCAGATGGATTTTAAAACAATTAACGAGTGCTAAAAATGGGCAGCTTGCTCTCTCTCTTGGATTTTGCCAAAGAAAGTGCCTGTTTTCTGTTTGTTTGCCAGCAGTTTGTGCCTCCTGCTGCTCTGGCCATGCCTGGCCTCCGAGCACGTTTGTCCCTCAGCGAGTGCCAGCTGCCTGAGCCAGGGCCCAGCTGGCCTGGTTGGGGGCTGGAACACCCCAGGGTTATTTTTTTTTTTTGCATTTCTGGTGTTGTTGTTGTGGTCCTGGGCACGCTGCATCACCCACGTGCCATGGCTGGATTCCACCAGCCCACATTCACGCTGGGGACACAGTGCAGGAGCTGCTAAAGCCCAGCACCAAGGGAGCTCGGGGGCTTCCCTCTCTGGGAGCACCAGGACAGCTCCAGGATCCAGGTGTGAGCTTCTCCTTTCCGTGCTGGGAAGGCCCCAGCTGGGATGGGGAGACCTGCAGGCTGCACTGGGGTGTGCAGTTCACATGAGGTGACCACAGCCATCAGGGTTACCTGTGCTCACCTGGGAAGGGGACAATGTCCAGGGCATGGTGCCACTCACACCCCTGGGAGAGGCTCCAAAACGAAAATCAACTCTGACCACAAAGGCTGGGGATGAAGTTACTGAGCTGGGGTCAAAACAAACCCGAGGTGCTGTGAGGGTGTGGGTGTGTCGAGCATTCCCTCTCGGGGGTTTTGCAGCTTGCCTCAACCAGAAATGCAGCTCCTGTGTGGTGAGAGTGTGGGATGTGCAGGTCAGTGCTTCCCGAGGCTCTCAGCTCCACGTGAGCAAGAGCATCCTTTGACCACAATTCAAGAGCATCCTCTGGCCACAATTCAAGAGCATCCTCTGGCCACAGTTCAAGAGAATCCTCTGGCCACAGTTCAAGAGCATCCTCTGGCCACATTTCAGAGCTCTAGCTCCGAGCCCAGCTCACAGGGCACACTGAGGCCACCAAGCATTTGTTTATCTGCATCAGGATGTGCTTTGTCGGGGGTCAAAGGGAGGGTTTGTTCCTCTGTGGAGTTTGGGATCACCCATGAAAAAGCAGGTGCTTTGCACTTAGGCACACGTTTAGAAAAGCAGGTGCTTTGCACTTAGGCACAGTTTTAGCCCCCTGCTGCCAGCCCAGCTCTGGGGGATCCCTTGGTGGGATGTGCAGCTCTCTGCCAGCTCCAGGGAATAGGGCAGAGCGTGGAGCACATTCAGCTGAGCTTCTGTTTCTAAAAAGTGTTGCACTAGGCAAAGGATTTGGACCTGAATGAAAGTGGTGGACCTAATTTTAGGCAGTACCTATGAATGAAACTTGAAACAAGCTGTTCAGGAAATACCTTCCTCTGCAGCAGTGCCAGGGAGAGTATGGGATTTAATGCTAAATTAGCCAGTGCCTATGAACAGGTTACTGTGAGAATACATTTTCCTACTTTCAGTTAAATTATTTTTTTAAATGAATCTTCATTTCTACATAAATATCCATGTGCTTCTACAAAAGTTGCAGACCCTTCCCCTCCAGGGAACAAAAGCCTTCTCTGTGTCACCTTTTGCTGTGTGTTTGTCACCCTGGCCCCACCCTGCAGAGCTGCTGGCTTCAGCCTGGGGATGGCCCAAAGTCACTGGCAGGTAGGAGAAGATTTGACAGAGCTGGAAACCTGTCCCAGATGAGCAGGCATGCTGGCTTTCCGTGCTCTGTCTGCCTGTGCCTTTTTTGTTGTCCAACATCCTTTTGGCTTTGTGTCATCCCTCAGTCAGGATTTATTTGAGATCTCAGTCGCTCTCTGCAGTAAAGTTTGTAGTACAAACGACAAAATAAAGCAAAGCTACAACCCCCTGACTGCCCACAGGGAGGAGAGAGAGATCAGGTGCATGGTTTGTATTTCTGGGTGGTAAATGCCCACCTGACCTGTGCCATACTCGTGCTGGATTTATTGCTCTGAGCCTTTCAGGAGAAAGGCAAGGTGCACTGCCAGAATAATCTTCAAAAGATGATGGGGTTCTTAGAAAGACTTTTCTCTCAGTTTGCAGACTTGTGACCCGAAGCACTGAGTGGATGGGAGAGGGAACCTGCCCAGGTGAGTAAGCAAAGTTTATCCCTGAATCTGTGTCAGCCACGTGAAAGGAGGCCGGGCACTTTCTGAGGTTGGGAAATACCCAGATATTTGCACAAGACCTTGCTTCAATGGAAGGCACAGGAGATTATTGATTCAAGTCAGTGGAGTGAGGATTTCCCTTGGGTTCTCTGTCCTTGTCCTGCCCGGGCCAGACCCACATTGCAAAAGTCATTTCCTGTCCAAACACTGATCCTGAGCTGGCCTTGCTTTGCTCTCGTGGGAAAAGGGCAGTGGGAAGTGTTCAGCCCTGCACAGCTCTTAGCAGAGGTATCACACCTGCCCCAGGTGCTCCACTGAAAACCTTTCAAAAGCTCAGATCCAAATTAGGATTTCCAGCAGACATTTGGAGATACATGGACCAGAAATGGTTGGACTTGGAGGGAGTGATGTGAATCCCTTGGGTTCCTTTTAGAACCTCACCTTGCTACCTCTGCTGTTGAGTAAAACCAAAGTGCACATCTTGAGATTTGCTTATAATTTCTGGATATCTTAAAAACCCACAACTGCCACGAGCTGTTCCTCCTCCAGCCCTTCCATAGCAGAATTCCGGGAAGTAACACCTTTTAACAACAAGCAAATCTGTCTTAATAACTCAAAAATCTTCTGCTAGAAGTCCAACTTTCCACTGGCAACAGTTCTGGTTAATATTGGAAATTCTAAATATCTGATTAAACATTTCTGGAATTTCTGGGAATACATCGAGATGCTTAATGGGCTAGTTCTTCATAAAGGTTTTCAGCAAAATATCTTCCACTGGGTCTTAAAGGAATCCCTCCAAGTAATCCATCTCCCTAAATTCTTAATGTGGTTCCTTACATTTCCTAAGCTGGCTCCTTAAATGACTTATGCTCTCCTTTGCAGAATGCATAGACACAAATAAACCACATATATGAGGAAGGAATGTTCCTCTCTGCCACAAAACAAATTAAATATATTGATCCAAAATCACCCCTGGAGGAACTCCTGTGAATCCAGACGAGTTGAGTTTATTAAAGCAGCATTTCTGATAGGGGCTGGGAACAGCAGGAGAATGAGGTTTTGCAAGAGTAAAATGATTGTTTATTAGTGATGAGTGAATCACAAAATGTCTGGCATCTGTGTTGATTTTAGAGAAAGAACTGAAAAAGTTTGAAACCTGATCAGGTCTCTCTGAATCCATATGTCAGCAAAACTGCCTGGAAGTGTCTGAGTCAGGGTTCTCATTCAGACATTCTGAATTTCAGACATCCAGATTTACATGGTTGGATATTGTCATATCTCAGCAAGTGCTGGGAAATCAGGGATGGTGAATTCAACTGGTAAATAAACAAGAACAAGCTCGTTCCTGAATTTGATATGATTGTGATCTTTTGGAGGTAGTTGCACAAATTCCCCAGCCATGCCAGAGCTGCAGAAGGCAATGTAAGAGCAGGGGAAACAAAATTAATTCCCAATTCAGACTTCATAAATAAACAAGGCAAGTGGTGTCCAAACTTTTGTTTTGTTTTCCTCTTAAACACTGTGTCAAACCACAGGAAGCTTTTCAAATGTCTCTCTATAGAAATCAGCTTTGGGGCTGGAGCAGCGTGGTTCTGTTTTGCTTTTGTGGAAAATGTCTGCACAGATCATGATGATAATAATTACTATTATTACTATTTTCATATCTTTAGAGCAGAGCCTCACCCTTCCCTTCTGGACCAATTTGCACCTTTCTGGACCTGTGTTCTTAGAACTCAGCAAGGCTGGTTATCCAGAATAAGTGTTAAAACCTCAACAAAATAGTGATCTCTAAAATCAAAGCCATTTCGAGCCCCAGGTAGAATTCGGGGCTTCAGCATTTCCATTCAGGCCCTTTCTGGTGCAAAACGAAATCCTTAACAACCACGTCATAAAATAAACTCTTCATCCTCCCATAAAGTGTTGAACGTGGGGAAGAAAAGTGCATATCTAAAGAAATATGCAATGGGAACAGGAGGGCAAAGACTTAATGACAATCTGGAGAGCTGCATGAGCACCCTGGTGCGTTTTTGAGTGGCTCAAACTGAGAGAGAAATTCAAGTTTAACAGGGCTTATACAGCTGAGCAGAAGGCTTTTATTCCTATACATCTTTTTCCAGAAACAGGAATTACGTCTAAGAATTTGCATGGCAGGAAATAAATCCGTTCTTTACTCCTCTGTATTTTATGATCCATCTTTTAGCATGCAGGGAATGGGGGGGTTCCAGGTTTTCCCCTGCCAGGCTGAGCAGCAGGAGTGGGGATCCCTCCAGCTGTGCCTGTACCAGAACTGAGGCACTCAGGGCAGCAAGGGGCTCCTGGAAGGAGCTGTGGGTCGGTGTGCAGGCTGTGGGGTTGGTGTTAGGGGTTATTCTGGGAGCTCCTGCTGTAGGGTTGGTGTTGGGGGTTATTCTGGGAGTTCCTGCTGTGGGGTTGGTGTTAGGGGTTATTCTGGGAGTTCCTGCTGTGGGGTTGGTGTTAGGGGTTATTCTGGGAGTTCCTGCTGTGGGGTTGGTGTTAGGGGTTAGTTTGGGAGTTTCTGCTGTAGGGTTGGTGTTAGGGGTTAGTTTGGGAGTTCCTGCTCTGGGGCAGGCTGTGGGGTTGGTGTTGGGGGTTATTCTGGGAGCTCCTGCTGTAGGGTTGGTGTTGGGGGTTATTCTGGGAGTTCCTGCTGTGGGGCAGGGCTCTGGGACAGGACCTGGCCCCGAGCGTCTCCTGCTGGCCCAAGGCTCCTGAAATCGAGCACAAACCAATCCCTCCACAGAGATCCAGAGCAGCTCCAGGCTGCAGGAGCAGAGCTGGGTTCTGCTGGGCTCTGCTGGGCTGAGAAGAGCCCCACAAACATCCCCTGTAATTCCCGATGAAGAAGAATAATGTGCAGAGAAGCCTCAGGATGGGCAGAGCTGTGCTAGCAGGGAGCACAGAGGGATCAGGCAATGGCAGGCAGGAGAACGCAGTGTCTGAGGCAGCCCGGTGCTTCAGACAGCTCTGCAGCAGCCTAAACACATGACAGACTCAGGCAGCTCCCACTGCTGCCAGCACAACTGCTCGCAGCCTCTGCCAAGAAGCCAGATGCTGCTGCTGGAAAAAATATCTTCCAGAGTTTGGCATCAGGATCCTGTGATTACCATCCAAATGGGAGGAGATGGAGTGATAGAATGTGAGTTTAGTATTTAGCACCCCAGAACTGTGCAGCAGCCTTTGAAGGCAGAGGAAAAAAGTTCAAGCAAAATATTTTTGCTAAAAATATGTTCGGAGAAATGAACTTTTTTTTTTTTTTTTTTTTTTTTTTTTTTTAAATAGCAGAAAACCAAACTATTATTAAAACAACGCAAAATATTTCATGTCCGTATCAATTAAATGAGTAAAACCTGGGACTGTGGATTCTTTACTTGAGTAAATTTTGTTAAGGAATAGTTTCATAAAGGTCAGAGCATGAGCTCTTTGTCTCTGGTGTTGTTGCTAGTGGAAAGTTCCACTGCAGAGCATCACAGCGACTCCCCTACCCAAGACAAATAGAGATGGCTCGGAGCATTCCCACACAAGTTTGGGAAGGGTTGAATTCAGATCCAAAGTCTGCAGCAAGCCCTTCTCATTGACAAACAGGGGCCAAATCCCTAAATCTGAACTGATTGGGTTTGGGGGAAGGTTGAGCCTGAGCCTGAGCCTGGCTCCAGACCTTGCAGTTTAAAGCCACGTTTGGAGGGATGGGACATTCCCTGAAGAGGCTGGAGGCTGCTCCTGAGCCTCCTCCTCCTCCTCCTCGTTTCTGTGTGGCTGCAGGAGGATTTGGAGCCCCTGTGCAGTGAGGTCCCACCAGCCTGGCTGGCCTTGCCGAGGGTCCCTGGTGGACGTGGTGGTTATGAGAGCTCAGCATGTTGAGAAATGCAGGCGAGGCAACATCTGCTCCCCTGGCTGGCTGCACTCACCTCTGCTCTCCAGTCTTGTGCTTCTATTCGAGTGCTGGTCCCACTCCATGACTGGGAATCCTATTATTATTGTAATAGTAGTAATAATAATAATAACAACCCAAGTGGGAACTCAGAAACTTACATCTGGAAAGTTAAGACATGAAGACTGTTTTGTTTTACTTGTATTTTTTGGTTGCTTATTTTTATGACAGATCTGTATTTCAACAAATGGTATCTCCTTGCCTGTTATAACAGATCAGAAAAAAAGTAAACAAAGCTATTAATCATCATCTCCCAAACTCTGCTTTCTGGGCATGTCAGATGGTTTTGGAGGGGAGGTGGGCAGGGGAGCAGAGAGCATCTGTTCCCTCACTTGGGAGCTCCCCCAGCGCTGCCTGCCCCTTCAGGGAGGTTTGTAAGGGGGAGGATTCTGTGCTGGGTTTGTCCTGGAGGGCTCAGGCTGGGTCATTCCTGGACAGTGCTGTGCCTCTTCTTAGCATGGCAGAGTGCCAGCCTGCCTGGCTGCTGATGTCCCCAAAGGCCACAAGATCCCAGGTGACTGCTGACCTAATGGATTTCCCAGCAGCTTTTGACACCTCTCACCCTGATAAATTCGGCTGCTCACTCTACAGCAACCAAACAAGATAATCCCAAACCTCATCTTTTAAGGACACTACTAACTTATGGAAACATGATGGGCTGAGTGACTGGAGGGCTGCAGTGGATGTCCACAGGCTCTGTAGGCTCAGGGGGAACCTTCTCACTCCCCACAGCCCCCTGACAGGAGGGGGAGGCTCTGCTCGCAGGGAACAAGAGACAGGAAAAAAAGAAATGGCCTCGAGTTACAGCAGCACAGGTTTAGGATGGATATGAGGGGAAAGTTCTTCCCCTAAAGGGTTTTCCAGCCCTGGCACAGGCTGCCCAGGGCAGTGATGGAGTCACCATCCCTGGAGGGATTTAAAAGCTGTATAAATATGGCACCTGGGATCGTAGTTTAGGGGTGGGTTTGGCAGTGCTGGGGTAACAGTTGGACTCGATGATCTTGGAGATCTTTTCCAACCCAAATAAATCTGCTCACCCACGTGGGACTGCTGCTTAGTCCTTCCCAGATTCTGTGTGGACACTGCTTTCCTCTGAGGCTGTTTCACTTGGGAAGGGGAGCTGGGAGGTGTTTCCAGGTGAAATGGCAGCAGGATGCTGTCACAGCCCTGGTGTCCACCCCAGAGAGCAGGACAGCTCTGCTCCCCCAGTTCTTGGCCAGGCTGGCAGCTTTGATGAGCTCTGAGAGCCTGAGCAGTGTCCCATGTGCAGATTTCTGCTATCAAAACCTGGGGGGTGTGGGTGGCATCTTCACTCCCAGCCTCACCTCTACTGCTGAATTTGGGGTCTGCAGGTGCTGGGTCTGACAGTCCTGGGGGGACGGGGGGAGCTGGATGTGCCTTTTACCCCACACAAAGAAACCTGATCTGCCCCCATTACCCGATTTTACCTCTTCCCATCAGTTCACTGGGAGCACTGAGCTCCAAGCAACCTTAGCCAAGGCAGCATGAATTCCAAAACACCTGAAATCCAGGATACCCTGGATCAGGAACCACGGGCTGGTGTTGGTATCCCAACTTCACACAGCACAAGTCCAAGTTTGTGCTTCTGAACAGAGGTGACACAACACACGTGAAAAACTGCAGAAAGCAAAGGAAGCTGTGCTTACAGCTGAACCAGAAATGCCTTCTGTGGGAGCTGTGCTGAGCTGCTGCTGCTGCCTGGCTCACCTGCTGGGATGGAAGGGACCTCACCTGAGGGGTCCCCATGGAAGGACAGCTGCAACTTTCCCTCCTCCAAGGATGGCTCAGGCACGATGCCCTCGCCCAGCCTGGGCTGGCCTTGGGAGACTTGGGTGGTTTTATTTTAACTCTTGGCTAGTTCAGGTCTTACTGGAGTAACCCAGTCATTGCAGCCATGCACCCCCTCATTGAAACCATGTCTTATTACATCTCGTGTTACAGACAAGAGCAGACTGGAGAGCTGTTCCTCACCTCTTTTGTTGGTATGGCAGCATTTGGTTGTCTGCAGAAATATCTGAGGCTCACCTCTGCTGAGATCTGTTTCTCCTATTCCTGCCTGAAGGAAACATCTTTATTTTCCCTGTATCTGGAGCTGGCTTAGCTTGGTTTCAGAGAATCAGAGGCATAATTTGCTTGGGCAGTGAAAGCTAAGCCTTTAAAGTCCCCACACTGAGCACTTAGGGCGGTGGTGGTGTCCTGGTTTCCTGGGAAGCACAGCTCCACTCATTAGGTGCCAGTCACCCAGACTGAAAAGCCACTGGTCATTCCCCCAGGTCATGGACTGCACTCCAGCAGCTCCAATTACCTCAGCAGAATGGGATCACCCATAACAACCTAAGGAAATCAGGAAGTCACCAAACAAGGGAAGTAATTACAGCTTCTTTCAATCCTGAAAAAGCAACCTGTTCTTTTACGACCCATCAAAACCATGTGTTTGCCTTTAGTGGTTAAAATAAAGGGTGTGCAATTTGGGAATAATCCAGCTATGAAGTTTCCTTAGTAATTGGCAAGTCCTGAAAGGTTTTCACTTCTGCAATTTAAAGGTGGTGAGCATGAAATTAATTTAATTTTCTTTTAGATTAGCCTTGAAGGGACACTACAAAACCAAAGAATGACATTCTCAAAGGGTGAACCCACATTTCATCCATTTGACATAAAGATTATTTTGTTAACTACCTTTAAATTTCATTTATAATGTGATTTAGTAATGCAGTAAAACCAGAACGTCAGTCACTGCAGTTGTATCAAACATTCAGAATTCGAAAAATATTTACCCTTTTCAGAGCAAGGTCTAGAACGTTACTGAACCCTAGCAGAGCTACTATCCCTTGTTTTTCAGTCCTGTTTTCAACACACCCATTCATTTGATTCGGATTCAATTGATTGTAGGAGAAAAAAACCCTTGTTTGCAATAACAAACCTGCATTTTTGTACAGCACTTTTCAAATGCTCAGGGTACTGCTGTGGGAGATTCCTTCAGTGATGGATCTTTTGGAGATCTGAGCATGAACCAGCTCCTCTCTGTGGAAATGAGGAGTCTGATGGCACATGGTCCTTGTGGCTGAGCTTAGGCTGAGACCTGATTAATCCAGCTGAAATCAGGGGATGACTGAAAATCCTTCAAATGCTGGGCATCCCTGCCCCAGGGCCAAGACACAGGATGGTTAATTCTGAGGAACGTTTTCCACCTAAATTATACTTCAATCACTTTCTTCTCTGGAAAAGGCTTTAAAAAAAGAATAACAAATATATTAGAATATTACTCCTAACTTTTGGTAGGGAGAGTGTCTAAAGATCACATCCTCTATTTTAACTGAAAAATGAATGAATTAGATCATTGTGTTACATTGTTCTGCATTTATTCATTATTTGTGTGCTGAATGTTCAATGCCCTTTATATCACATAATTCACTTGACCAAGGTGTCTGATTTCTCCCTTCCTGAACCATCTCCAAACCTCTGTGTGTTTCTCAGGTGTGTTTATTGCTGCTGAAGCCAATGGCTGTGCCCACAGCAGGTGGGTGGCAGAGCAGGATCCCAAAATGAAGCTCCTGGTGTTTCTGAGAAGGAATTAAAATCTGGATTCCTCCCAGCTCAGCCCTCTGAGGACCAGACCTGCACTTTCCCAGAAAATCATCCTTCAAACCAGAAAGTTTGGGATACACTGGGTGTCCTGCAGCTGCCACTGGAATGCTCTGGGTTGTGTTTGAGCTGGGCACAAGAAAGGGCAGCTCCTGCTCAGGGAGCAATGCCCATGAAAATTCGGGGAGAAAAGGGGAAGTGATAGAACACGGAGCTGTTTGCACAGCCCCACCATCATCTCTGCTCCCCAAGTTCCTTTCTGCTGTGGTTTTCCCAGACCTGCTGCATGTTCACTGATTCATCCTCTCCATTGCTGAGACACCTAAACATTTCCAAAGGAAGGCACGAAACCAGGTCAGCAGAGTCAAAGTAACCAAGGGAAAAAAACACATATCCTTGTACTGAGAGAAAAGTCAGGAAGAACAAGAATCCTGTAAAAGTGGGATTTTAAAAAGGAAGAAAAAGAAAACATCCCCAGATGGGTTTGAAAGGCAATGTCTGCCAGCTGGAGCATATTTGGTGTCTTACATCCCAAGAGCTCAAGGAGAAGAGCAAAGCTGGTGGTACAGCCTCTGCAAATCCCATGTCTGAATTATTTTGGGTTCACTCAATGTAAGCACAGAACTGCAGCTGCACTCCAGCCTCCTCTGTCCCCTAAACACGTGGGGAGCCTTGGACACGAAGCTGAGGTGCCACGGGAAAGGTGTCAAAATATTCTCTGGTAGAGAGCAAGAGCAGGAGCTCCCTGTTGTGTGCTTGTCCCTCAAGAGCAGCCACACTCCAGCCCTGCATCCTTGGGCTGCTTGGACTGACAAGAATTTCCTTTCTATTGCTTCCTGGAATATCTCTGACCCTTCCCCTGTTCCTTTCTGGATTTTGTTTTCCAGAGTAGCTGGCACACAGCTGCTTGTTTGTGGCTCACGTGAGCAGCAGTGGGTTCTGATCCCAAAATGGATGTTTTAGGCCAAACAAGAGCTCCTGAAGCATTTGTTGTCTCCTTGAGGAGCGTGGGGCAGCCAGGTCCCCATGGACATCGCAGGTCCTGCCCCAGCACCCCAGCACATCTCAGCCCCACAGACAGACTGCACTCACAGGGAGCTCACTCACATTTCTGCAGCTCAAACCAGCTGGGAATGTAAACCACAGTGACCAAGGAAAGTTGGGGATATTGCCAGTAAATGCAAAAAAGGAATATGGGGAAAGCAGGAGGTAGGAACATGAACACTGTTTATTCAACATTCAACACATTGAATCAAATGTGTGCCAGTGACCTTCCCTGTGGTTGAGATTAAGACCTTGGGTCAGACCTTTGCTGTCTGGATGGGGATTAGCTGCATGAATTGTTTGGCAGAGACACCAGGTGGCTACAGAAGGTAAAACCCAGCTCTCAGTGCCATTTTGGGCATGTAGGGTATGGTGCCAGTGAGGAAATCGTGATCCATGTCTAGATTCACATGTAGAATGAATGCAAACATCAAAATGCCTTTTTCCCAGATTTTAAGAGTGTTCAGACCCAAGGGTTGGTTTTGTCTCTATGAAGGTAAACTTAGTCCTCTAGAGGGCATGGTTACACTGATTATATATTTAATAATTAATCACTATTACCTTGGCTATCTGCTCATTTTTACCGGTGTAAATCAGGGGTCAGTGAACTGGCCCAGGTGAAGTTTCATTCATTGTCTTTAAGCCTTGTTGTAAGGCTTTCCATAGAGTCTCTCTTCTTAAGGAGCCTGATCCTGTATGGGCAGGAGGGTTTGGGTTTGGTCACTGGGGAAACTTTCCAAGAGGTGTTTGGAATTCATTCCTTGCTACCAAAATCCAGTGTGAAAATCTATGTTTCACATGTATTTATGTTCCTGCTTTGGTGAATCCCAGCGTCCCTTGGCAGCAGCCTGGACTGGTTCATCTGAATACCAGCAGGATGTGGGGTTAGAGTCCATCCTCCTCAGCAGGCATGGAGCTCCATGAAATGGAAATGATCTTATCCAGCCAAATTTTCAGTTTTACAGAATGGTGCAGATGTCACTGTGGCCCCCAGCTGCCTCTCCCTGGTGGGCAAACAGAGCAGAGGGAGCAATTCGGGACTGCACAGCACAAAAGAAAATTCTGCCCAAGCTGAGCCAAAAATCCACCTCTCCACCAGGGCAGAATGAAGTGTGCAAAGCCCTTTTAATCGTCTTTGTGGAGCTTACACGAAGTTCACTTGTCTGTAATGGAAACACCTGCATTTTATTCAGTTTTACAATATTTAAATCCCCTTATAAAATAAACGGCTACTTGCTGGAATGGTACCCATGCTGGATGTCCAAGATCTGATGCATTTTTAAGTTATTTGGTAAGATGCAGTAGAGAAAGAGCAATACTGGAAACAGCCATCAGCCACTGCTAGGAGGGAGAAGTATCAGACTCCTTTTTTGTAGCTTCCTGCAACTTCTTAGTACATTCCACCCTCATAACATGTTAAGATTTCTCTCCTGGGTCATCCATAGTGCCAAACCAACACTGAGGAACTGGAAAGAGCATTAATTGCATTAATTGGTTGTAATTACTGAGCTGTGCCACACACTATCCCTTCCCTTCTTCAGCTACGACTGAAGTCACCCTCAGCCATCACCCCCTGCTCCTGGGCCATGATGATTATGGAATTACATTTTCTCAATTCCTCTACTTTTTAATGAGTTCTTTCTCATGACTGAGGGAGGGATGTTCTTAACTGGTTTAAATGATATCTCCTACATTTCCCAGTTCAAAGTGGATCTACCAAGGGCTGGGCTGCCCTTCTCTTGTCCCTGCTCAGACATTGGCAAGGCCAGCCTGAGGTGTTCCTTCACACAGCCTTGTTGTCAGTGGGTTTGCAGGAAGAAAACAGCCTAGAAAATGGTCCTGTCCCAGAAATGTGATGCTGGCCTGGTAATCTAACCCTTGTGTGCAAATGGGTTCATGTTCTCTGGGTGATATCACAGATATCTGTTTTACTGCCAAAACCTCATCCACTGTAGGCCTGGCTTGTGAAATGACTAAAATAGGACTTGCCCCTCAAAAGCATGGCAGGATTTCTGTACACAACAAAACTCCTTTCCATAGCCTAGCTAATAAATATTGGAATGTACCAGGTGCATCCAGTGAAACTTTTATTCTCTGTCCCAGGATGACAGCCAGGCAAATCTCTCCTTCAAAACAGGAAAAATGGAGGTAATTTTCTCTTCTTCCTTTTTTCTTCATATTCTGCTAATAACTGAATTTGATAACAGCAAGAATTTCCTAAGTTAGTGCAAATCTCCAGTTGATCTCTGTGGATCTGTCTCTCCACTCCCCCTTGCTGTGGATTTCCCAGGTTTGTGTTCTGTGTGTAAATCAGCAGCTGCCTGGCCTCACACACCTCAGCTCTGCCACTGTGAGAAGGCTCTCATTAAAAATGACATCAGAAGCTGTTCTGCAGAGCAGGTTCAGAGCCAGAGGAGCCCTGTGGGGTCACTCACAGCTGGTGCAGGTTCCCCTGCAGGCTGGGGTGCAGACACCCCCTGAGCCAGCTGTGGGACCCATGGGACCCATGGGACACGTGGGACTCTGCTGTAAGGTTCTGCAGCACTCTGAAAACAGAAAACACTGCAAACACAGCAGGGCCATGGGGAGGAAGGAGAGGCTGGCCCAGGGCTGTGCTGGATGCAATGCTGGACATGTGGATCCTGATCACTGTTACTGCAAACATCTAAGTCATCCACAGCAGCCATTTTTGGGCTCTTCCCTCTTGCCCTGAGCTGAAGAAGGTTTGGCCATGCTTCATTTAGCTTGGCTGGTGTGAGGGGAGGAGCAGTGGCCCTGGGACCCACGCCCATCCCTCCACCCCAGCCCAGCACTGCTGGCCCTGCTGGATTTTGCTCAGCAGATCTTTGTCAGGCTTGTCCAAACAAGATCTGTTAGCACTGACCTACCAGCCAGGAGTTCATGCCTCTGACTCCAGGATACTTCTTGGTGGTGTTTGTTCATTGAAATAATCAGTTATTGTAAGATTTATCACATTTAGGGGGATGCCAATAACATTCTCCTTGCTGTCAGGGGCTGGGTAGGTACTTTATTCTTTTACTTTCCATTCCAGTGTGGGTTTGGGTTCATGGAAATGACAGAACCTCCACCTTGAGCAGAGCCAGCTCCTTTGCAAACCTCCCACAGCCCTTGGCAGTGTCACAGTCTGGTGGCAGCTCAGCCTCTGGGAGTGAAAGGTGCCAATCATGCAGAATTGTGCACTGGTTTTGCACGAAGCCAGCTCACCTGCTTGCTGCAGTCTTGGATCAGACCACCAAGCACATTTTCACTTCTGCCTAGGAACGAGCCAAACCCACAGAGTCCAGGTCCAAATCTGGCTTCAGGCTCCCATGGCCTGATCCTGATGGACTCTGCAGCTTCTTCACTTCAAACACCACGAGGAGGTGAAGGAGTGGCTGCAGGTGAGACCCTGGGCATGGCACAACCTCAGTGCTGGCTCAGAGCCCCACGGGCCATGCTCTGACTCTTCAGATAAATGCATTTACAGATTCTGATCTCCTTTTGATGATTGCCAGGCTTTTTCTTTACATTTCCTCCCTTCCCAGATCACACAAGACCCCAGAGCAGCTCAAACATTGCACATCAGAACTGATGGTGGCCCATATTATTTTCCCAATGCTTTTTTTACACACAGAGTAGCACGTAGTTTGGATCTGACATCTGAAATGGCTCATTTTCTTCATATTTCTTGACTGAATTCAGGGGAGCTGGCTGTGCTGGGACTGCAAGGAGGAAGGTTAAATTTCATCAAGTCTTTTTTGAAGGAACATTTAACATTTTTGCTGTGGGGGCTGATAAGCAGGCGTTTGCATCTCATTTGCACCCTCTGAATCTCAGGTCCAAATCCTAATGAACAGAACTCTTCATCCTTCCAGGAGGGAGGCACTGTGGAGTGTCCACTCTAAAGCATTAAATTATTCCATGGGATATCTTGAGAGTTTGTCTGTAATTTTGCTGGAAATACCATGAGAGAACGTAGAGCTTTTCATAAAGGAATTTGTCTTAAAGCCTAAACGTTTCTGTGATCCATTAGGAAGAGTTGGCAACCAGATACCCAGCAGAGCATTGAGGGGTGGGAGCCATCCTGTAAAAAATTCCTTTCCAAAGTGGAGTTTGACTTCATCCAGCCCAGCACTCGGTGCAGGGGTGTGCGTGGAGGTTCCCTGGGAACAGACAGCAGGAATGTGCCTATAGGTCTGGGGAGCTGCTGCATTTCCGAGCTGAAATTATTATTACTGTGTTTCCAAATTTCCTTTCAAGTTCCTAATTACCAACAGCCAAACCAAACTCACTTGAAGACAAGTCTGTGTCCATCCACAGCCCTACAGCACTGCCAAGCCAGATTCTGTTACACTGCTTAGGAAAAATGACTTTCTATGCCTTCAATGCATGGCTGGCTTTCCAGAATACTTTTTCTTTTGATTCTGTTGTTGCTTCTTTCTCCTTCAGAGACTTTTCCTCTGTGGAGTCCCTTGCCACCACAGATCAAGGGCTAATCTTTTCAGGTCAGTTTGTGGGAATTTAGGTAAATAAGTGGGTATTCCCATAAATCATGTATTTTCAGAGGTCAGTGAAAGTGCTTATATTTCCATTGCCTCTGGAGAGACTTTTAGCTCTGGCTTCTTGATAAATCAATTAAATTTCTTTTGCTGACAGAAATAAGAATAGCACTGTTTCCAAACGTGTTACATCCCTTCTTTGTGAGGGATGTTGGGAATGTGGCTGCCAGAACTGCACCCCTAAAGAGTCCATCCTGAACACCCCAACTTGCCCAAATTCCCACTGATCTCAGGGGCAGGTTGAGTTGTGGGAGGAAAGCCAGTGGGATCCTGAGGGCTTTATGAAGAGAATTTCCAGCAGGTCAGAGACCTCAGCCCTGGGGACACCTCTGGGTGCTGTGCCCAGCCCTGGGGACACCTCTGGGTGCTGTGCCCAGCCCTGGGGACACCTCTGGGTGCTGTGCCCAGCTCTGGATCCTCAGCACAGCAGGGACAGGAGCTCCTGGAGCTGAGCAAGGGCTGGAGCCTCCCTGTGCCCAGGAAAGGCTGAGGGAGCTGGGGGGGCTCAGCCTGGAGAGGAGCCCCAGCTGAGAGGGGCCCCAGCCCTGGGTGCCCCTGGGTGCCCCTGGGTGTCCCTGTCTGTCCTTGTCTGTCCCTGTCTGTCTCTGTCTGTCTGTCCCTGTGTGTCTGTCCCTGTGTGTCCCCGTGTGCAGGGAGGGTCAGAGCAGTCCCAGGCTCTGCTCCAGGTCCCAGCAGTGGCACCAGGGGAAGGGGCAGGGGCTGATCCCAGGAATTGCCCCTGCCCAGGAGGCAGAACTTGTGCCCTGGGCAGAGTGTGCAGAGAGGCTGTGCAGTGTCCCTGCCTCCCTGGGGACATTCCAGATATTCCTGTGCCCTCAGCTCTGGGATGGAGCAGGGAGGTGGCCCCAGGTGACCCAACCTGAGCCAGGCTGGGATTCTGTGTGATCCCATGAAAGCTGCAGCCACCCGACCCCAAGGGAGCCAGAGGACAGGGAGCACACTCAGAGCAGCAGCAGCAGGTTCGGATCCAGGGTGGGTGATTTCTGCTCCAGTTCTCCTGGGCTTCCATGGGCAGGTGTGCCCACAGCCCTCTGTGCACATGGACACCTCTGATCTCTTGGACAGACAGGTGACTGCCTCGAGGGGAGGAACTCTGTGTGAAATGGAAAGGACCTCAGTGCAGAGTAAGGACAGAGTGAGGAGCAAGGCACACTGTCTCCAGAATGAGTGTAAAAACACACAGATGTAGAAACAGGTGTTCAGGATATGTCTTTCCCACCTTACATCCCTTTCCAAGCTAATCCACATTTGAGGACACAAAATACTGTAAGCATTCCTCCTTCTTCCAATACAACTGCATTCATTCTTCCATCCCACAGCTTTCAGCACCAGGCATATTCCATCCACACAGAGCATAGCTTGCATTCCTGCTGCACCACAAACACACATCCTACTCATGCTCTTCCATGGCTGCATCCCACAGCCAGTGGAGAACGTTGTACTCACTCAGATATTGGCTGGAGCTCCAAGGTGTGGGATCCTCTTCATCTCTGCACGTTCTCCTCGGCTGCAGGACTCCAGACTCCACTGCTTCTTCTCCTTTAAAACAGTCTGTGAGCACAGGGAGAAGTGGTGATCAGACTCTTGTTTCAGATACATAAAGGATGAGTGTCAGGTGGAAAACTCCTGGCTGGTACATCCAGCCCAGCAGAGGCTCCACTCACTGAATTAAGAGTTCTGGGATGTAAGGCCAGTCACGGTGTTCACCACAGGCCACCTGACATATCTGGGCTCCCCATCCTGAGCATTTAGAGTGGAAATGCTGAAGGATTCAAGCCAGCAGTAGTGAGGCAGGAGTGTGGTTTGGTTTTGTCTTGGTGCCTGGCAGGCAGTGGTATTGCAGCATAGATTTGTGTGAGCAATTCCTTGTGGTCTCAATGCACTGCAGAGGAGTCATCCAGGGGACAGGCCAGGGGAGGACCTGTAATGTCCTGAGACATTTGCACCTTGCTGGATGGGAGGGTGGAGGAATTGTATTTCTCCTGAGCCACACGTCCCCAGTTCTGTCAGACAGAACATCCGTGCACAGGGAAGGGACAGTTCTGCTGCAGTCCCACCCCTCCCTCATGCTCCCTCTCCAAGGGGCTCCTCTGCAGCTCTCACTGCAGTCCTCGCTGCTCTGAGGGGTACAAAGTGAGAAGGAGGAAAAGGAACGAACTTGGTGTCAGTGGAAATGCTGCTCCTGAGTTTGCCCCAGCTGCCAGATGTGGAAGTGGCTGGCAGGGGCAGAATGGCTGCAGGTTTTGGCCTGGAGCAGCTTTTGGACTGGAGTAGGTTTTTAGTTGTCATTGACTGATATTTGTGGGAAGCTCTGGATGTCCAAACCTCCTCCACCATTCTCTTGGCAATCCAGCACAGCAGCTGAGGGGGCTAAAGCTGGGCTGGAAGTGCAGCCAGGGAGCCTCACCATTAATTCTGCCATTTCACCCTGCACATCTGACCTCTTTCAGAGTGATCTGATGTTTCTTTAAGAAACACCCTGTCCCTATGAAGAAATGCCAACAGAGGAGAAGTTTCAAGCTCGCTATTTTTATTGAAGCTGTTGGAACAGTGTGGACATAATGTAAGTAACGGGAGCAGCCAAGAGGGTGTCTGTCACTCAGTGACTCAGGCTTCAGATCAGACACATGCAAGCCCATACAAACAGGTTCAGCCCAAAAGTCATGATAATAAATAATTTATTTTCCTACATTTCACAACAGCAGATACAGTAAAGCGAGTGTTTTCTTTGGAAGCAGGCAGTTCTGGTCGGCTGGATCTGCTTCCCACACCAGCAATAACATGTTCTGAATGAGTGGAGGGAGATTCTGACCACCATTCTGCCAGAGCCTGCTTGGTTGAAGACTGCTGAGTCTTAGGAAATGGCTCCAGAAGGAATGAGTTCAGTGCTCTGAGGTACGTGGCATGGTCAGGATTCCATCCCATCCCTGGGAGCAGCAGAGAGATGCAGTCAGCCAGGTGGGCATCTGGACAAAATGGACTTTCAAGGCATTTTTTCTCATCAGTGTGGGATTGCTGAGTCACCCACAGCAAATCTAAAATGTCCCAGGACGTTTAAAGATGATTTCAGATCACCTGAGCTGCCACATCAAGCTGGGAAAAGAAATGCAAGGCAAAACATGGGAACACCAGAGTGCTCCAGGTGAGGACAGAGCCAGGAGCTCCAGTGGCCCTGCAGGTGAAGGAGTCTGGATGCAGTCAGTGCAGCAGCCTGATCTCTGATGGTTTAGGGCCTGAAATCCCTGCTGGTCTAACCAAAAATTTTAATATCTTACCCCTTCAAAGTCCCACTGCCAGTACATGAGGTGAGGCAATACAGGAGCAAAAATATATATCCCAAATGTGCAGGTAAGGTTTCCAAATATTTCAAATCCTCTGTTGAAGTTGTAATTAGAACAGAATTTATTAGTATGCTGGATATGACCTTGCCAGGAGAAAGGAAGAATAAAGCAGGCAGTATCCTAAGCATATTCCAGGGTAAGTGGTCTCTCAGTCTGGTACTTTGAGGACAAACCATACGAACATAAATCTTTACTCATTATTTAATAGGGTCATTTAGGAAACAAAACAAAGAGAGATATTTGTTTTTCCAATCATTTAAGCTGTGCATGTTTTGTGTTTGTCTAAACAAGGCAAAAGTACAAACTGCTTTTCTCACTGAGCTCCCAGGGAATTTGGCAGATTTCTGCTGCATCTTTGGGTGCTAACCTGGGGTCACACCCGCCCTTATTGCAGCAGCCCCATTCACATATTTACATTTATAACCTGAGATCCTGTCCTGCCTCCATCTACAGACCAAATGCAGTTTAGCAGTGAGAAGTGGGAAGGTTTCTGTAGCTGCTGGAGCTCAGGGGGCTCTGCAAGCCCCAGCTGCTCGTGAGTTTTCAGCAGTAAAAAAAGTCAATTTTAGGGGTTGATAAGCAGAGACATGGCCTGAGCTCCCTGGACAGCCTGGGGCTGTCTGAAGGAGAATTGTGTTACACCCTCCCTGCCTGGGTGCTCTGCACTTCCAGCAGTGGGCAGGAGCAGCTCTGCCAGCTCCAACACAAATATAAAAACTCAGGAGAGCTGATCCTTGGGAATTGCCATGGGATATCCAGTGCTGCTTTGGAAAGTGAGGGATTGGGTTCATGTGTCCTGGAAGAGAGCACCCAGAGTGGGTTTATTGAGGGGTTTGGAAGAGAGTGTGGAGCAGATTCTTTCACTTGGGCTCCCTCATCAGCAGGACATGTGCAGGTCAGGGCACTGAGAAATCAGGGTCAGGACAGGTACAATCACTGCCAGCTATGGCCACAAGCCAGGCCCGGGATGGAGGCTCCAAGATATCAAATACTTTGATATCATCCTCAGCAAGCTGGAAAATAAAGAGGAGGGTTTGGAGCTGATCCTCACAAAGAGTGCTTTCAGCTCCTCTTCCATCCTCTGAGCTGGGGAGGGCTCAGGGAGCCTCATTTCTGCATCCAGCAGCAGTTTATGACAGGCTCCATCTCATCTCAGGGCTCTGACACAGACACACTGCCTTGTCCAATTCACAGATGCTTGCATCTAAAAGTTTAATAAGCGCTTCATTTGATTTCTTAATGCATTTCACAGAAAGTGAACATTTTTCCTGGCAGAGCAGGGACTCTGAGCTCTTTTATCTGCACCCCATAAAGGGCTGGGATGTCTCTTGAGCTTGGCCAATAATTTGAAAGTCATCCAGATTTTGTTTTTCCTGCAGGTCTAAATGAAAAGTGAATGTTTTAAGTGGAGGAGTAAGAGGTACATTGAATTTGGAAATATGACCACAGTAGCAGCAGAGCTGTGGAAAAATTCAAGGAGTTACTAAATCTTTAAAACTCAATTGTTTAGAAATTAGGCACATAGTTTAAAAATGACATTTTGGCAAAGCTGTGTAAGTTACTCTTCCCATCATATATTTTATTAAACCTTTGCCATATGTCCAGTCTTTACTGGCCAGCAGTGTCCCCAGGAGGGTCCCCTGGTTGCCTCCAACCCCTCCAAATGACCACAGCACCTCTGCAGCCATTGCTCATCAGCACTTGGAGAATCTCTGGGGCTTGATTCTCAATTCCTGGCAGCCAAGGTGAACTCCTGCCATTTTCCCTTGGCAGTGGGTCCTGGGGAAGGGAGGCCACTGCAGGAGATGATCTTTCTCTCCCATGATACTGCAAGTATCATAAGCTGAGCAGCTTTGAGTTTCTTAAGGCTGAGCTGCTTCTCTCACGCTGTAGGAGCAGAAGAACATCTGGTCTTAGCTACTGTTTTTCAACTGGATCATCTTGTGCCTCACTAAAATGAATGAGAAACACATGCAAGCTGTATTTTCAAAAAGTTGTATTTCATTGATGCAACTCAAGTAGTGATTTTCACATGCAATTAGATACACAGATGTAGACAAGCAACAATTTACACACACACACTGCATTTCCAACGAGGCCCTAGGAGCATTCCCAGATGCTTTACACATGGAAATAGGCACATGGAGAGGAGGCATGGGAAAGTATTCACATGTGCAATTGTATCTTCCCACAGCAATGCCTGGGAATTAGAAAGGACTGACAGAGACAACATTTTGGATGTAAAATCTGATGACACTTTCAATTCTGTTCTGCAGGCCCCACTATAAATAATGCTAATTATTAATTATGATCTGCCTACAACAGCACTTCCCCAGGCACTTTGCAACGGGCCAGAGAAAAGGAGCTCAAATCACCCTGGTGTTATTCTGCTTTTGGGAAGAGTTTTGGAACAGCCATCAGTGTCCAAAGCACTGCAGGAACAGCATCGAGATGTCCCCAGGACATTGATGAAGAGTGAAAAAATGGAGAGCAACTGGAGCCATCAGCTCTGGAGCCAGGCTGGGAGAGAAGGGAGGACTCTGGGGAGAGCTCAGAGCCCCTTGCAGTGCCCAGAGGGGCTCCAGAAGAGCTGGAGAGGGACTGGGGACAAGGGTGGAGGGACAGGACACAGGGAATGGCAGGGCTGGATGGGATTTGGGGCAGGAATTGTTCCCTGGCAGGGTGGGCAGGGCTGGCACAGGGTGCCCTGGATCCCTGGCAGTGCCCAAGGCCAGGTTGGACACTGGGGTTTGGGATACCCTGGGACAGTGGGAGGTGTCCCTGCCATGGCAGGGGTGGATGGGATGGGATTTAGGATCCCTCCCAACCCAAACCATCCTGTGAGCCCATCCCTGCATGGCTGCACTCACCAGTAGCTGACACCTTCCCCAGCAATGCCCATGAAGCACACGGGGGGTGAGGCAGTGCCAGCGGGGTCAGGGCATGTGCAGCTCCTTGCACATGGAATCAGCTGCTGGAGCCCTGGCTGGGAGCTGCCTGCAGCCTCTGCTCATTTCCCTGAGCATTTCTGTGACCCCTCCAGCCCTTGTTTCTATGGACAGGACAAGCAAGCTCTAAGTGCCACCATACTGGACAAGTGGAAAAGTTGGTTTATGGAAAGGGAAAAGGGGAGGGAAAAGAAAAACAAAAGCCGAGTTATTTCCACAATGTTTGCAATCCCGTGTCTCAAGCACAGCATTCCCAGCACGTGCATTTCTATGGCACATCTGAAAACAAAGCAGGGTGCAAGAGAAGCCTCGAAGAGTTTGAGGAGAGGAAACCGAGAGGGACACGAGGGGAGTGGAGGCAGCAGGGAGGAGCAGGGCACAGCAGCACTGCTGGACTCTGCTGCCTCTCTCCTGCCTGCACCTCGCTCTGCACTGACCCAGCACAGCCAGGTCTGTAGGACTCCCTTTCTTAGAGGGTTTTCATTTCCCTTTTGATGGATTGAAATTGCAGGGCATGACCAAAGTATGTGTAAGTGCAGTTCTTCTGTCCCTGTAGGTGAAACAAAGTGGGTCCAGGAGGTGTGGCTGCTGGAGGGTGTCCTGTGCTGTCCCTGGGGTGCTCAGAGCTCTGGGGGTGTCCTGTGCTGTCCCTGGGGTGCTCAGAGCTCTGGGGGTGTCCTGTGCTGTCCCTGGGGTGCTCAGAGCTCACAGAGGGTGCCCTGTGCTGTCCCTGGGGTGCTCACCATGTGGGACACTGCTGATGTCTTTTACTGCACTCTGCACATTTTAGGGCTCAGAGCTCTTGGCCACTCAGTGCCACAGCCCGTCCCAGTTTACACCAGTTCACAGAGCCCTGCAGCCTCTTTGCAGCCCAGCATCTCCCCCAGGCACCAGGGACAGCAGCAGGCCCTGAGCCCGTGAGCTGCTGGCCCCAGCAAAGCCCCCAGCACTGAGCCCATCCTGTGCCATGGAGCTCCTTGGCTCTCTGAGGGCTTTGTCAACACCTCGGCATTATTAAAATGTTGCTTTTAAAGTCAATTTCCTTTTCTTTTCTTTGTAGTTTATGGAGTGTTGCTGAAGACCCTCTCCCAGCCCAGAACGAGGATCCATTCCAGGTTTGCAGTGCTATCAGCTGGAGCTGGTGATTTATTTCGGAGGTGTTGGTAATTACCAATACCTCACACACACCCCCCGTGCACACGGAGCTCCTGCAGCTAATGAGTCCTCCCAGAGAGGAGGAGGAGGAGGAGGAGGAGGAGGAGGAGGAGGCGGCCTGGCTGCTTCACTAAACCCTGTGCAAGTGAATGAGCTTCTAGAAGGAATGCAGTCTCTGTAGACAGCGTGTCCTGAAAGCTGCCAGGCTTTATTACAAATAAAAATGGATCAGCACCCTTAAACTGAACATTTCAGCCACCTTTTGCCAACAGCATCATGTTGATGTTCTTTTTTCTCCAGTATTTCTGTTTGGGTCAAAACACTGAGGGATTTGTTTTGCCATGATAATTTCTGTCATCTGTACCAGCACACTGGCTCCACAAGGCAGGGTTTGGCCAATGGAGCCCAAGAGAAATATGCTCTGAAATATTTGGATACCTGAATCCAAATGATGCTGGAAATGCTTGGAGCAGGGATTCCATTTCAGAACTGTGAAATGCTGCCTTTGGTACCAAGTTTGAGTGGTGTTTTTGGCAGGCAGGGATGGGATGAGCTTTGTCCCCATCACACCTGGTGGGGAATCTCTGTGGGCTGCACCCTGCATCGGTCTGGGTGTACCTGTGCCTTGCAGAGGGGTGGTGCACACAGGGCTTGCCAGGTACCTGCAGGAAGTGGAGGGACCTCTGGTAGCCAGGTAGAGCTGTCAGGTGGCCAGCAGCCCTCTTGGTGCACGACAGGCTCGGGAGGGTCGGGTGTGGCCAGGTGCTGGCCTGGGCTGGCCAGTGGCCACCCCTGCTCGGGGCAGCCTTTGAACTCTGTCTGGAGGGGCTGAGCAGTAAATGAGAGCAGCCTGGAGCCTGTTCTGAATTACAGGGCTGCTCCAGCCCCAGGGCCAGCACACATCTGGCTGGGCTCCCACTGGGCCAGCAGGGCTCAGGCTCAGCCACATTTCCCTTCCTGGGGGGATCCCCTGGCTGCTCGAGCTGGGCTGGGGCTCTCAGGGCTGGGAAACAGAGTCAGGGCTCCTCCAGCTTCCCTTTGCTGGGAGCACCAGCCCCGATGTGAAGGGTTGTCAGGTTCTGTGCCTGAATTGCTGGTGGTGACTGTCCCTGAGCAGCCTGGCCAGGCAGGGTCACCCCCTGTCCCCAGCTCTGCTCAGGATTCCTGCACAGGATCTGCCCCAGCTGTGGATCCAAACAGCACAAACACTCCCACCTGGGCTCCAGGTGCTCTCCAGGTCAGCCCCTGCCCAGCCCTGTCCAGGATTGCTGGGCTGGTCTCAGCAGGGGCTCAGGGCAGGTGAGGGTCCCCCAGAGCAGCACCTGCCACCCCTCGTGTCCCCCCTGTATGGTGTGACCACAAACCCCGGCCCTTTCTGTTGAAACTCTCCAGACCTGAGGTGCTGTTCTGCAGCTGCTGCTGGCTTCTCAGTTGAGTTTTTACCTTTTTCTCTAATCGCTTAAAAATGAGATTTTGGAAAGGCAACCAGCAAACCCCCAGTGCAAACCAGCCAGGAGCCCTGAAAATGTGACTTTTCCTGGAATGAGACACGAGCAAAGCAAACTGAGGAATTCTCATGCTAACACAAATTTTTAAATTCAGGTCCTTGCAGGTGATTTCACTGCTCCTGAGCATGAAAACCCTTCCAGGTGCAGCTCCCCTCTCCCAAGTCAGGGGGAGAAGTAGGAGCTTCCCATGGAGCCCTGGCCAGGGCACAGCTCTGCTCTTCCTTTAGAATGAAGAAATAATCACTCCTCATGTTGGCTTGGCTCAGGAGAAAAGTTCACTTCAGTGCCCATGAGGATCCTGAATCTCCTCAGCTGGCAGAAAAATGACATGGGGAAAAAAATGGACAGATTTTTTTTTCCCTGCATATTCAAATAAATGGGTGGGATTTCAGATATATAAGATGGATCTGATGGATCTCTTCTCATAAGAATAACTCTGAACTTCATATATGAGTTTTGGAGGTTTAAATATTTGGGATCTGGAAAAAGATCCCAAGATGGAATCCTGTCAGTGTGACAGCCAGCCTCACCTCCCATGTCAGTCCCTTGTCCCAGATGCTCTGTCCCCAAAAACCAGGGCTCTTCCAACCAAAGGAAGAGTGTTCAGGTTTTACCTTTTATCTGCTTGCACGTTCAGGGCTGAATGCAGCTCCCAGGAAATCTCAGCCAGGTTCATCTGTCTGTGTCCATGGTGTGATGATCTGGAGCTGCCCAGATGGAAGGTGCTATGGAGGTATGGAAAAATCGGATTTTTTTAAGTGCTGGGGGTGCCTAGGAGGGGGAGGAGGTCTGTGCATGGCTATGCCAGCCTGGGGAGTACAAAGTGGGCTCCCATCTGGTCACTTTTTAGGATTTCTCCTGTTTCAAATCTGCATAAGTGGCCCACTCAAGGAGGCCAAACTATTAAAAACAGCTGACAACGAAAAAGGGGGAGGTGAACGCCAGGCAAGCAGCAAGTAAACTCTGTAACTGAGCTGACAGATGGCAAATTAATGTTGTCAAATAGAAAGAAGTACATAAAGCTAAGGAGCACTATGACCAGATTGCTTTCTTGCACATGAAGTCTTTAATCATATGGATATCCTTGCTATTTTTACTCTAATGAGATTGGGAAAGAAAAATAAGACTGAGGCATCAAATTTAAGATGAATTTGCTTTGAATCCACAAGAAATTGAAGCCCTTAGAGAAACAAGGAGAATTATTTGCCAGGCAAAATTAGTGTCACAGATGAACTTGTTTGTGCTTCTGAATTTTGACATGTTTATTTTATTGGTAATATTGCTGTAGCCAAGGAGAGTAATAGCCAGTGTAGATAAGCAGGCAAAGGAAGTTGAGTGAAAAATGATGTTCATGGAGCTCTTTGCCCTTAGGCAAAGGCAAAAATAGAACCCAGCCCACCAAAACCCTCCCCTCTCATTGGGAAAAGGGGAAAAATAGGAAAAACCCCATTTCTCTTGTAAGGTACAACTTGATGAAATACCAACGAGCCAAGTACATGAACACCAAATCGTTATTTGCCTGTTGTGGGGATTATAATGAGAACACAAATTTAATTTGTTTCATGTATTTCTTTAATGGTGAGTGTGAGGATGTCTTTTAATCAGGAGGTTCATGTGGGCTCTGACAGCGATTAAGGTGTTCACACCTCTGATTAAAGGGAGGATAAAGTGTTTGAGCAGGGAGCTCCGTAAACAAATCCATCAATCACAGGGAAATCTCCCCCAGAATGTGCAGGGCCAGAGAGAGCCGCCAAGGCAGTTAAAAGGAAGCAATTTTCCACAGTGCTTGGAGGTAGGTAATATAAAATAATCCATAATTAAGTTTAATCATGGCTTATCAGCCCTTGCTAGGCCTGTGAGCATTGTGGCTAATGTTTAACATATTGCCTGAGCTCTGAGTTTCCTCTGATGCCATTTCAGTGATACAACTTTGATTTGGAAGTGGCAGATGTGATAAACGTGTCTGGAGGCCACATTTGTCACTGAGAGGACTCGGGGTGGCTCAGGGCTCACATTGGGATCCTCTCTAATAACAACTGGGTTTGCTCAGCGGGGCCAGAGGGACAATCCCAGCCACACACAGGAGAAGGCTCAGCTCGGGAATGGTCACATCCAAACCCTCAGGGGACAGCACAGCCCCTCCTGCACCCCCCCCAGGGAGGGGACAGCCGGGGGGATTTGGGATTTGGGATCAGGGAACAGGGACAGGAGGAGAGGGAACGGCCTCAGGCTGGGCCAGGGGAGCTCAGGGTGGATTTTAGGGAAAATTTCCCCATGGAAAGGGTGGTCAGGGATTGGAAGTGCCCAGGGAGGGTTGGATCCCCATCCCTGGAGGTGTCCCAGCAATTCCTGGAGGTGGCACCGAGTGCTCTGGGCTGGGACTCCCTGGGCTGGGAGGGATTTTCCAACCTTAATGATTCTGGGATTTTTTTATTTTATTGACTTAAGCTGGAAGCTGCTTGAACCTCCTGTAAGGCCAGTAGTTGTTTTCCCACCTGGGTGGGAGATGGGCTCAGGGGACAGAAGGTGACACAGTCTGGGGTGGCCAAGGCTGCTGCTGCAACTAAAGAAATCTTCTGTCCCCATGCCCTGCTTACATACCAGGAGTACAGAGTTCTTACCTCACTATAATGCTGTGGATCTTTTTTCTTGGTTTCTCAGCGTTTAATTAAAGCTGAGAAAAGTTTTGCAGGCATTTTTGTTCTCCTTTTCAGAAAGAAATCCAGTTTGGAACAAAGTGAGAACTCTTTGTTAATCGAAATATGCCAATTAATACTGTCAAAAGAAATGTTCATATGTACTGGGATGACATTTGCACAATTTAATTTATTATCATTAAAATCAAAAAAATGAAAAAAAAGAAAAAGTTCACTGAAGTGCAAAGTATCTTAATTTTGATAAAACATTTGGAGGAAATGTTCTGGAGAGGGGACACAGTTTGAAACATCCTTGTCCACTTGGGCAGTTTTTTTGGTGGGCTGCAGAAGGGGCTTTTCACAGAGCTCCCCTTTTCACTGGCCCAGGGAATATCCTCAAACCCACCCTCCCAGCTTTCTGCTGAAATGCTGATTCCCAGTTTGGAATCCAGGCCATCATCTTTCCCTTTGAGTTCAGGAACATCTGGGCTGAGGCAAACGCCCCTCTCTGTTCTCTGGGGCTTTGTGAGCCCTGGCAGATTTGCAGGATCCAGCTCTGAGAGAGCCCCCCAAGCCTGGCACTCCCCATGGCACGTGGGGATTGACTCCTGATCCTTCATCCCTGAGTTCCCATGGAAAAATCCTGCCCTCAGCCCTGGCACAGGGTGCCCAGAGCAGCTGGGGCTGCCCCTGGATCCCTGGCAGTGTCCAAGGCCAGGCTGGACATTGGTGAGCAGCCTGGGACAGTGGGAGGGGTCCCTGCCCTGGCAGGGGTGGCACTGGGTGGGCTTTAGGGTCCCCTCCACCCCAGCCCATTCAGGGATTTTGTGATTCTGTGACCCAAATTACAACGGGAGGTTTCCACACAGCACAGCTGTGCAGTCCACCAATGCCCAGGCTGTTGGGGTTCAGGTGTGAAGGGCTGCAGGTAAAGCTGCTACCCCAAATCCTGGGGCTTGCAGGAGGCTCAGGGCACTCTCAGACATCCCCGTGCCCTCCTGAGCCTGGCAGGGACAGAGCTGTGACCCCTGAGCCTGGCAGGGACAGAGCTGTGCCCCATGAGCCTGGCAGGGACAGAGCTGTGCCCTCCTGAGCTGGCAGGGACAGAGCTGTGCCCTCCTGGCAGGGACAGAGCTGTGCCCCATGAGCCTGGAAGGGACAGAGCTGTGACCCCTGAGCTGGCAGGGACAGAGCTGTACCCCATGAGCCTGGCAGGGACAGAGCTGTGCCCTCCTGGCAGGGACAGAGCTGTGCCCTCCTGGCACAGCAGCCCGTGCTTCCCTGCTGCTCCACAGCGTTGGGCTCAGCTCTTCCAGAGCTGTGCCTATAAAAGAACAGCTCATAAATAAAGTGTTTGCTGTTTCTCTGGCAAAAGGAAGAAAAGCTACAAACACCTACAATTGATTTTGGGGTTTGGAAGTGTTTGGATGGGAGCTGGAAGTCTATCACAAAGATGCTTCTTTGGCTTTGATTTGACTCTAGATCTCGGTCGGTCCAATGGAATTTTAATGCAATGGCCAAACACAACATCAAATAATGAAAAACTTCAATGGTAAACATTAACACAAACAGGCATCGAGTATATTAAACATCTTTTAGAATGCAACAGGCCAAATCTGCAAATTGGGAACAGGTCCCTGAGCTGGCACATTATAAAAGCAGGCTTCAGTTTGCCATCTGCAGGACCTGCCCATGGAACACAGGGAATATCTGAGCTGGACTCCATTACCTGTTTAGATTAAACTCTGGGTTCCATTGATTCAGTTATTTACTTTGGCTCCAGGGGAGCAGAGTTCAAACATGGGTGCCTGGATGGGCTGTCCATACCCCAACCTGCACTGAGGGCACCAAGTGCTTATTCTGTAAGTCTGGCCACTGAGGCCAACAGCTGAGCCCAAGCCTTGCAGGGCCAGCGTTGAAAATGGGGCCAGATTTTACAAACTCGGGGCCTGCTGCGTGTGCTTGGGGCTTTTCACAAATGCAAAATCCCCCCTAGGTGCCAGGGGGTGCAGGTGGGAGGGCTGAGAGCTGAGGCAGGGGCAGGGGAGCCCCTGGAGCTCCTGGTGTGTCCTGTCCCCTCCCTGCTGCCTCTGGCCACACCACCAACCCCTCTACAACTGCCCGGGGAAAACAAAACTCAAAACTGCCCCAGCTCCAGTTCTGCCCTCCTGGCTCGGGCTCATTCCTTCCTCTTTCACTGCCCAGCCTTTCAGGGATGCTGCCACACATCCAGGTTGCAGGGATTGATGGGCAAAAAGCATCTGATGGGGGTCAGCTCTCCTGCTTTTGGGGACACTGAGGGTCCAGTGTTGGAGACATGCACTGGACTGAGGAGTGGAGCTCCTGCTTTTCCCATAAGTCAATAATAAATAATGCAATAAATGTGGCCCATAGCAAGCCTTCCATTACAACAATGCCTCAGCTCCAGAAGCAGCTGATACATGAACCCCATAGCATGCAAAGGCACAGAAATGTCGCCTGAGCATTCCATCCTGCTCTTGGCAGCCGGGCTGGATCCCAAATGCCAGCTTCCAGAGCCTTGTTCTCCCCACTTTGATTTTTAATTACACATCACATGGAAGGATGGAGAGGAAAGGCCTGAGTTTTGGTTTGTTTGGTTTTTTTTGTTTTGTTTTCGTTGTTTGTTGTGTTTTTTGTTCCTCATTTAATAATTTAATTTGTATTCTGATCTTCAAATCCCAATAGCATCATGTGAAGTAGAGAAACTCGGCAGGGGAGGGGGAGGAGGGATAGGGGAGGGAGCCAGGGCTTTCTATTTCCATATGGTGAGCCTCTCTTCCTCGTGATCACAGCTTGTCATCTGTCTTCTTTTAAACTTCAGATCCCCTGTAAAAATCTTCCCAGCAAAGAACAGGCCATAAATGTGACATAAAGGCAGTCCAAGTGAAGAGATTACCACGGGGTAATGATGAAGCATGATTTCATTGCAGGATTTCTTTACACACACGGGCACGGATGCAAGAAGAGCCCAGTCCAGGGATTCCGTGTTTCTGCAGTGGTGCACAGTGGCACAGGGTTATTAATATTCTGTGCATTCCCCCTGCATTTACTTGGCTGACAAAGTGATTCGTGTCTTCCTCATCAACTGGGATCAGACCAAGGACCACCTGCATTTACCTGGGTTTAAAATGGATCATCCTTGTGAGCCTGCACCGCCCTGCCAGGGACCACTCACAGCCTCAGCATCCCTCCAGCTGAAGGAGGGAATTTTTTGTAGTTTAGAGACTTTCTGTAAAGTAACAATAATGTCATCCTCTGATGTGCAGCCACGGGAGAACAGAACAGATTTTGCACCTGGGTTTTGCACATGCAAAGTTTCTGAGCATCTCTCTTAGCTGAGTTATTTCACACAAACTGCTTCAAACACGAGGGAATAATTTGTGATGTAACTCAGTGCAACACCTGCCCCGATCTCTGTGCCTGCCCCTCGAGTGCTGCAGCGGGGAGGGCACAGCACTCAGCACACATTTGTCCTGAAAACCCTGGGCATGGTTAAAACGTGATGAACTGTGCAGAGAGACCTCCCTTCCTCCTGGGCTCTGCTCCTGCAGGGGTGCCTGGCACTGCTGATGGAGCAGGAGGGCAGCTGGGGAGCAGCAAAGGGGGGCTCAGCCAGAGACCCTCCCCAGGCATGGGCAGGGCTCCAGAACCTCTCAGAACCCTGCCCCAAGCAGCTCCTGGGCATGGTGGGCATGGGCACAGCCAGCCCAGCTGCCTCCTGTAAGGAGGGAAATCCTGCTCTGCAATGGGGATTGGGAATTCCAGGCTGGGGTCAGGGCATGTTTCTGATTTGAACTCTGCAATCAGCTCCTGGGGGTCCCTGCATCCTGACAGAGCCAAAGCACGACCCTGTGCCCCCAGGAGCTCCAGAGCAGAGCCATCCTTGCTGTGCTGCTCATCCCACAGGTGCTGTGCAGGAGGAGCAAGGAGCAAGGCTGTGAGGAAGGAGCTGTGGAAGGAGCAGCCCTGGCTCCCAGCCCCGACAGGGCCTGGCTGGAGGCAGCTCAGAGCCCCAGGCACGGTGGTGTGGGGACCAAAGCTCCTGCTGGAGCTCCAGCCATGCAGCCCTCAGTTCCCAGTGCTCCTGTCCTTCTATTCCCAGTGCTCCAGTCCCTCAATTCCCAGTGCTCCAGTCCCTCAATTCCCAGTGCTCCTGTCCCTCAATTCCCAGTGCTCCAGTCCCTCAATTCCCAGTGCTCCTGTCCCTCAGTTCCCAGTGTTCCTGTCCCTCAGTTCCCAGTGCTCCTGCCCTCAGTTCCCAGTGCTCCTGCTCCTCAATTCCCAGTGTTCCTGTCCTTCTATTCCCAGTGTTCCTGTCCCTCAATTCCCAGTGCTCCTGTCCCTCAATTCCCAGTGCTCCAGTCCCTCAATTCCCAGTGTTCCTGTCCCTCAATTCCCAGTGCTCCTGTCCTTCTATTCCCAGTGCTCCTACTCCTCAATTCCCAGTGCTCCAGTCCCTCAATTCCCAGTGCTGCAGTCCCTCAATTCCCAGTGCTCCTGCCCCTCAATTCCCAGTGTTCCTGCCCCTCAATTCCCAGTGTTCCTGTCCCTCAGTTCCCAGTGCTCCAATCCCTCAATTCCCAGTGCTCCTGCTCCTCAGTTCCCAGTGTTCCTGCCCCTCCATTCCCACTTTTCCTGCCCCTCCATTCCCACTTTTCCTGCCCCTCCATTCCCTCTGTTCCTGCCCCTCCATTCCCACTCCTCCTGCCCCCCATCCCTCTCCAGGGCTCTCTGCAGGTGCCTCTTTGTCCCTCCCCTCCCACCTGTGCAGGTGCAGGTGGAGCTGTGGGCTCATCCCTGCTGTTCCCAAACCCAGCTCCTGGTCTGGGGACCCCTCTGGAGCCCCGGGGTCTCCTGCAGGACTCAGAGCCCAGCCCGGGCTGTGCCAGGGCTCCCCATGGCCCTGCTCCCTTCTGAGGAAACATTATACACAGAGATACAGGCAGAGCATTATGCTCGCAGCCTTTGCCAACAAGTTATGTTTTAATGTAATTTAACTGTAATCTCAGAGTGTTTTTGTTAGCTATAATTAGTAAAATATGTCTGTTTTCTGTGTTCCTTGAAGACGTCTGAACTCCTGCCAGTTCCCTATAGTTTTCCTGACATGCAGTGTAACAAGCAGACCACCAAAATGTATTTACCAATAACTGTTTATTTACATTCCATGAAATCTAATAACATTTGCTGCCTTCATTCGGGATAAATGCTGGCCAAAGTGTAAAGCATAAAAAAATAAACACTGCCTTACTCTCCAACCCAGTCCACAGAATATTTTATTTTTGCTCAATTTGCCCTGCCTGTTAGCATTTTGGCATTCTGCTGCTTGCAAGTTGAAAAAAAAAAAAAAAAATCAAAAAAAGGTTGAAAAAGTTCTGTAATGTATCTTCCTGTTCAGTCCAAAACCTTGCAGGGATTTCCTGGACATTTTATTTTTCATTTTAAGGTCTGCACGAGGCTGGTATTTCATTTCTTTGTTTTCAGCTCTCACAGTCGTTTGAAACCATCCTGCAGAGAAAATATCCAGGGCAGTGAACAGCAGCAGTGGTTGGTGTTGCACCAGTGCCAGGGTAAAGCACTGCTCCTTCTCCACAGCCATTGGCTTTGCTGGTGTAAAAATAATCAGAATTAGGTCTGGATCTTGTTACTAACCAAATCTGCTCTCGTTCAAGAAAGTGTAACTGAGGGCAGGATTGTCATCTCCAACCTCCAGCAGGTTCCTCTCCTCCTGGGCCTGGTTTTGTTCATGTGAGCCCTGCAGGGAGCAGAGGGCACAGCCACAGCTCTGGGGCATCCACAGCTGGCACAGCCTGAGCCCAGCCCAGCCCTGGCACCCTCACCTGCTCCTGGCCCTGCTGGGGACAGAGCATTGGGCTGAGCCTGCATTTGGGGCTGAGCCTGGATTTGGGGCTGAGCCTGGTTCTAGAGTTGAGCCTGGCTTTGGGCTGAGCCTGGCTCTGGGCTGAGCCTGGCCCTGGAGCTGAGCCTGGCTCTGGAATTGAGCCTGGCTCTGGAGCAGGGATGGCTGGCCCAGGACAGTCTGCCCCTCCTGGGCTGCTCCTGCCCCACCTGGGCTGCTCCTGCGCCTCCAGGGCCATTTCTGCCCCCCCAGGGCCATTTCTGCCCCCCCAGCACCTCCCATCCAGCCCAGAGCTCCCCCAGCCCTGCTCTGGTGGCAGATTTTGTGCTCCAGGGAATCTTGTCCTGCTGGGCTCTGCCAGGCAGGAGCTGCCACCAGCCAGTGCAGAGAGATGGTTTGGAACATTTAGCACTGCCAGAAACCAGCCTGGGCAAGTGAGAGGCCAACAGGGCTTTAGGGAGATAATTATAAATGCTGGGAAGTGAAAAACAACAACAACAACAACAACAAAACAAAAAGAAAACAAACAAAAAAAACCCCAAAACAAAACAAAAAAAAACCCCCAAAAAAACCAAAAAAAACCCAAGCCAAATTTAAAAAAAAAGACTAAAAAGTGAGAAAGAAAACTGGGATGTGCTGACAGAAGGAAACCAGAGGAACGTGCTTCCACCCCGAGCTCACAGCCAGGCTGCCCTGCAGTAGTTGCTGGACTCAGGGAAGATGTGACTTTGGAAGGGGAGAGGAAATCACCTTAGGACTTCTGAACCACAGGAAAAATTTGGGAGACAATGGCTAAAAATAACAAACAGAGCAAGCAATAACAAAATTCCTTTGTAGAAAGGAGATTCCATCACCACATGAATGTGACTGAGCACAATCCCCAGGCCATTAGCCATCGAGTGCTTTATTGTGAATTCTGGTTCTTTCTCATTTAAACTGGAAATGTCTCTATTTTCTGTCTGCAGAAGTGACAACAGATCCCCAGTGTGACAATCTGGGCTCTTGGACAGTGGTGGGAAGAAGCCAGGCTGGAGAGTTTGGAGTGTTCATCTTGGAGAAGAGAAATTCCAGGGAGAGCTTAGAGGTCATTCCAGTGCCCAAAGGAGCTCCAGGAGAGCTGGGGAGGGACTGGGGACAAGGATGGAGGGACAGGACACAGGGGATGGCTTCAAAGTAGGATTTGATGGGATTTTGGGCAGGAATTGTTCCCTGGCAGGGTGGGCAGGGGTGGCACAGGGTGCCCAGAGCAGCTGTGGCTGCCCCTGGATCCCTGGCAGTGCCCAAGGCCAGGCTGGACATTGGGACAGTGGGAGGTGTCCCTGCCATGGCAGGGGTGGCACTGGGTGATGTTTGATCCCTTCCAACCCTTCTAGTTCAATAAAACTGCAACATGGCAAAAATGATAAAGAACGTGGAGTGGTTTAAATTCATTGGAACTCGTCAGCATGGACTGCAAAAGTCTCCTTTGTTCATGTGAAATTGGGATTCTCCATGAAAATGTTTGGGGAGTGTGGGGCTGGGTGGGCTGGGAGTCCCAGTGGCCCCAGCTGGGCCCTGGCTCTGTCCCTTTGCAGGACAGAGGAGCTGGGAAAGCCAGGCAGGATCTGCTCACACACCTGGGACAGTGGCCAGCCCCAGGGCAAGGCAAAGGAGCAGAATCCAAAACTGGGCAGAGCAGTGCAAAACCTGCCTGAGCTCTCAAAGGGACAGGCAGGCCAGCTACTGACTGGCTGTGTGTAAAAAAAATTCAGAAATTGGGCAAAATAGGCTGTGTGTTCTTAGAGAGAGAGAGACAGACAGTGAAGGCAAGGGGGAAAGGAGCCACTCCACACAGAATTTGGGGGAAAAACAGAATTTTGGGGGAAACAGAATTTAGGGGAAAGCAGCATTTGGGGGGAAGCAGCATTTGAGGAAAAAGCAACATTTGGGAAAAAAGCAGAATTTAGAGGAAACAGCATTTGGGGAAAAAAGCAGAATTTAGGGGAAGCAGCATTTGGGAAAAAAGCAGAATTTAGGGGAAGCAGCATTTGGGGGAAGCAGCCACTCCACAGCATTTGGGTCAGACTCAGCCCTGGGCCCTCCTTGCACTCCCACCCTGACTCTGCTCCCTCTTTCCACCACACCAGCCATTTTTTGGTGATTTATTTCACAATCAAAAGCTGCTTTGCAAGAAGAAAAAATAAACCCAACCAACATCCCAGAAAGCTCTGGCTCGTGCAGGCAGGACCCAGTGGGGTTGGGATGCAGACCCTGGGGAAGCAGCAGGAGCAGTGATGTCAATGCAGCCCTGACCAAAGCAGCTTTATTTTTTTACTTTTTCTTTATTTCCTTTTTTTTTTTTTTTTTTTTTTTAAAGTACCCTGACAATTAGTGGTAAAAAAGGTCACTAGTAAAAATGAGTCTTGTGGTTTTGCAACTTTGCATTAAAAAAACCACCACACTTCTGGCACGGTGCTGGGGGCTGGCAGCCTTTCCTTTAACAGCAGGGGCTGCAAAGTCCATTCACATCAACCCCTCCAGGTCAGGCTGCTCACCTGGGCAGGCTTGGGACTCTGCTGCACCTGCCTGCACTACATCTGGCTGCAGGACTGAAAAAAAAAACAAACAGGGTTTAGTGTTGCCTGGTCCCAGCCTCTCACTCTCCATGAGCCCTGCAATATATCATTTGCAATTAAAATAGAATGAAATCAAATTGTGAGATCATTTCAAAGTTAGTGACCCTAGTGTTTAACAGGTTGTGAATGTTTTGAGAAAGGCTGAGGTGATAGAAATATTTTATTCCATATTCTTTATCCTTCAGAGACCTCAGAGTAATAAACAATTAAGTTGAATTCAAACTAACTGCGGATACAACAAATTCTGCTTTATTGGGTGTCCAATACTCTGCTTTTTTTCTTTATTCTCTTAAAGAGCTGGGACCAGGCTTGAGGTGTTATCAGAGACGATGAAAGCAACTAAAATCACAGTTCCAGTGCAGGTTTTGCAATGAGAAATCATCAAACACTGGTGCTCGGTGTGGAGGCTTTCCAAGCTGGAATTGTCTCACCTGGGGCCAGGTGCCTGGTGACATTTGTGAGGTTTCAGAGAGCTCCATGGCAGAAGCAGCAAGGAGAGGCTGAGCTCCCCAGCCCCATTTCTCGTGGGCTTTGTCCCCCTGCCAGCCCCAGCTCAGTTTCCTCTCATCCCTGACACGGGCCAGCCCCTCGTGTGGAGGAGCCTCCAGGGCATTCATGAGTGCCATTAATGAGGTTTCTCTGTGGGATATTTTTACCTGACAATTCCCAGTGTCAGTGACCAGCCCAATCCATCTTGTGGCCGGCTCTGGTCTGGAACTGATGTTTCCTGAAGTTGTTACAGAGCTGTAATCCATTTTCTTCCTAATGGGCAAAATGACTTTGGCAATGTTTTGGTGGAACTCCAGCCACGCTGGAAAGGAACAGAAGCAGCATTTTTTTTTTATTTTTTTTTTCCCTTGAAGGAGCTAGGATTTCATTTCTACACTTTCAAAGAAGATCATGATGGGATGCATAGGAAAACAGAGGCAAAATCCTGCTGGGTGTGGACTTCCCGAGGGAGATGCCCTGCAGGGCACAGTGCTGAAGGACACAGCTCCCAGCTCTTTTACACCAGGCACTTCCAGGGCTGCACTCTTGGGTGGGTTTCAGATGGACAGAAAAACAACAATACTGTGGCAAACAGCAAAAAAATAGCAGACAACACCTGCATAACCCAGGTGAGATCACCCAGTGAGCAGCAGCAGTTGAGGGATCATGAAAAAGGGAAGGATTAATGTGTTTTCTCTGTGGATGAGCAGATTCCTGTGCCATCACTCAGGAAAATTGGGAATTCCTCGAAGCACTGACACCATGGCAGGGTTCAGGTGTTGCTCTGGAGGGTCCCGTGGGGCTGGGGTCCATCTGCATGGAAACACCTCCAGGATGGAGGGGCTGCTGCCAGGGAGGGGAGCTCAGGTCGGGCTCCCTCCCCTCCCAGGCTCGGCTGCTCTCGAGATGCTCGGTGCTCCTCTTTCATCTCCTGGATTCAAATCCACCATAATAAATAAAATTCTTCCTGTCTGAAAGATACATTAATTTTGGTGGTCTCAAAAGTAATGAAAATAAATACTTGACTTGGCATGTGGAGCCCGACTGGAGCGAGGAGCAGAATGTGTGTACTTGGAGCTGTTTTTACAAGAACATAAGCTGTGGAAAAACCTTGGCTTTTTGCTCACGGGCTCTCTGTGTCTGAAGAGAAACGGAGAGACTCGAGAAGTTCAATCAAACAGACAGAAACGCTGTCAAATATGAGTTTTGTATCTGGGTTGAAATGCTCTGAGCAGGGCACATCAAAGCGTGGCAGGGGAGGCAGTGTGAGCACAGAGGGATGCTCGGGCCAGCCCTGGCTCTGCCAGGGGAGAGGTGGCAGGGCTGGCCTGCATCAAAACACATATGGGGAGACTGCAACAAAACCAAGGTTTTGTTAAATTAAAACCGTTAAACTCCCCAGTTAAAAGGAACCTCCGAGCATCATTCACAAAACACACTTTAATAAGCTTTGCAGAAAATATCTGGCATCTAAATGCTGTAGGATGAGAAAGCCATTGCAGTTGTGAATTAATGAGTTGCATCACAAAGCCAGCTCTGAGCCTGACACAGATATGAATAAAAACCAGCATGTGTGCCTCACAAAGAGCCCAATATTCTATAAAATGCTGCAGCACAAAGAGGTTAATAAAAAGCCCAGCTGATTTTAGATTAAATTAATAGGGAGTCTGAGGAATGCACCCAGGATCTCTTCTCTGTGCTGATCATCAGGATCGGGCTCACTGCGAGCAGGATCTCAGTGCAGGCTCTGGGAGGGGAGTGGTGCTGGGACAGCCCTGGGACAGTCACACAGCACGGGCTGGGTTCTGTGATCCCCGATTTCCCTTCCCTGGAGAAGCCAGCAGACACGGAGCAGCCGGAGACAGCAGCTCTGAGTTCAGCTCTGCAGCCGGCTCTCCGTGGGTCGGTGTTTGACAAACAGCATCCACGGCAGGACCTCTGCAGGTGGAAAAGCACACACTCAGCACTTCCCAGGAGCTGCAGCATCCGTTTGGATGCAGAACCCCTGTGACTTCATCCCCAGAAGCTGCCTGGTGTCATTAGAACCTCGCTTTGTGCCGGTTGTGTTTTGAAAAGTTGGCTACTGTGGTGGACCCAGCCCATGACAGGGTTGAGAAAGGGTCAGTTTAGACACAAAACATGCAGGGAAAGCAGCTGTGGGGCCGGGAGCTCCCTGTGTCAGCTGTTTTCAGCACAGCAGGGATGACACAGCCTGCTCAGCACAGGCAGATCCTTCCAGCAGCACCGGCAGGGCACTGAGGGGTCTGGAGGGGCTGTGCCCAGGCAGCCGAGCAGAGGGATCCCTGCTGGATCAGGATCCCGAAATCCGATCCCAAAATCCCTTCCAGACCCACCCAGCTCCAGGCAGAGTGTCCCAGGCCACTGAGGGAGGACATCTCCTCCTGGCAGGTTGTTTGCTTTGGCCGTGCTGGGCTGTGCCTCCTCTTCACCATCTTCTGTCCCTCCAGGATTGCCTCACATTGTCCAAAACCGCAAATTGCCTTAACGAAAAACAAGCAAAAAAGGGAAAGACAGGAAATAAAGATATATCCATGGTGGTGGAGAGGTGTCAAGTTGTTGAATATGGCACAAAGATTAATTTAAACGCTGGGAGGCACAGAGTTACCCAAAGCCTTTGCTCCCTGCTGCAAGGAGCTCTCCTGCTCTTCCCCTTTCTCACACAGCCTCCCAATGTGCTCGTCCCTGAATGGGTCAGGAGCTTTGGAAGTGTAATTTCGAGCAGGCTAATTCAGATTTCAACAAAGAATTTAGCCCCAGTGTTCTGGGTCAGGTGATACTCATTTTTGCTATTAAGCTTTGGGAAGCAGGAGAATTAATCAGGCTGTAAGCACACTTATGCAAAAAAAAAAAAAAAAAAAAAAAAGGCAGGAAAAAATTTAATAAAAGCTACAGTGTTAACAAATACTGAACTAATGACCTTTGATATATGAAGCAAATGCTTCACCCACTAGCCTATGCAAGGTTTCATTACCAGCCATGGGAATTTACAGGTGTTAAATTAGCTGCAAGATAGCTCCCACATTGTTGCCTGACTGCACCAGAACATATTGAAAAAGTTAATAAGGAATTGAGCAGAGGGGCTGCAGGGTTCAAACCAAACGCAGTTGCCAGTTCAGCCTGAGGTCTTCACGGAGCTGAATTCCAGCACAAGGCACGGTTTGGTGGGTGAGGAACGAGTTTGTGTGTGATTGCTCATTCCCTGCGCTCAGGCTGCAGGACAGCACCAGCACAGAGGCACGGACTGCCCGGGGAACGAGAGGCACCGGGGACAACGGGGACACCAGGAACAACGGGGACACCGGGGACACCGGGGACACCAGGAACAACGGGGACACCGGGGACACCGGGGACAGCAGGGACACCGGGGACACCGGGGACACCGGGGACACCAGGGACAACAGGGACACCGGGGACACCGGGGACAGCAGGGACACCAGGGACAACAGGGACAACAGGGACAACAGGGACACCGGGGACACCAGGGACAGCAGGGACACCAGGGACAACAGGGACAACAGGGACAACAGGGACACCGGGGACACCAGGGACAGCAGGGGCTGCCCTGCTCAGGAGGAGCATTGCCACTGAGTATATCACTTTTATTTATTTATTTATATATATATATATATATATATCAATCACATATAATAAGTGATAGATCACATACCCTAGATATCTAATAAGTGCTTTATCACATATCCTATATATAATAAATTATATGTCACATACCCTGTATACAATAAGTGATATATGCCTCTCATATGACAAGTGGTATATCATATGCCCTATATGTAATAAGTGATACATGTCACATGCCCTATATATAATGAGTGTTATATCACATGTTCTATATATAATAATTGATGTATCACATACCCTACATATAATAAGTAAGAATAGATATAGATATAGATATAGATATACATATACATATACACATACATATATGCTCCTCATATAAGTGATATATCACATACCCCAAAACCCCTTTTTGGTTTTTAACCTTTTTGCCACAATCAACAGATGAAAATTATTCTAAACAGGAAGCCTGGAGCTCCTTTTCTGAATCTGTTGCCATCAATCTCTCGGGGAGCAGTGGAGATTGAAAATGCACCCAGACCTCGCAGCCAGCTGTGCCCAAAGCCCTGTCAGGGGTGGAATCCCAGCCAGGGGGGTCTCACGGTGCTGCTCACAGGTCCTGGCAGAGACAGGATGCTCCCATCCCCGCCTGGAGTCCTTCAGTGCAAACCCAGTCCCTTCCAGGAAAGCTCTTGTGCCTCCCAGTGACACCAGTGGTCACTGGTGATGGGGATGCTCCCTCTGCACTCCCTCGAGTAGTCACTGTTTGCTCTCTTGTAGATAAAATTCTGGTTTAAAAGTACAGTGTGTTACACCTGGGGGCAGGAAGGAGAGGTGAAGGCAAGAAGGGGTGGATTTTACATAAATGGGACTCTGAAACAAAATTATCTTTTTTTTTTTTCTTTAAATGAGATTTTGTGTATTCAGAAACCCCTTGGGATCACCAAACCCTCAGTTCAAACACTCAATTTCATCTAATAAGATGCATAATTTAACAGTACCAAGTCTTTAATATACATCTCATAAATATTGAAAATCATGGGCCGATGGTGCCATCAGCAGCCGTGCAAATTGCAGTAAAAAGTGGGAATGAAAAAGCACAAAAAGCCAGAGAAGGAGCTGCAGAAAGCCCCAGTGTGTACTCAGAGCATCCCCAGGCCAAGGTGCCACAGCCCAGATTTTGTGCTGGGAGCTGGAGATTGGGGGCAGCTCCCACTTCCCAATAAACATTTGCTGTGAGAAAGAGTCAAATCAGGGGGCTTCGACTGAGCTGAACACAAGAATCAAAGAGAAGAGAAGAAAGGCAAGGCAGGAAGAGCAGATCCACCTGGATATTCATGTTTTTATGTGTGTGTGAAATCACTTCTGCTCCACCCAGAGCCTGAGTGACCTCACCAGCAAAGGTGAGCAGTGCTGCAGGTGAGAATCCATCAGATCCCATCAGATCCCATCACTGGGAATGCAGAGGGGATCACTGAATGCTGAGCAGCTGCAGCTCTAACTAAGGTATAATAAATAATAAATAATAAATAATTAATAATAAATAAAGACAAAGGGCTGGGCTAGGAGAGGAGGGGGCAGCCCTGTCCCTCTGCTGACATTTGGGTTTCCAGATTTCAGACATTCTCCTTGGTGCTGGGGAGAAGTCACATGTTGTTCCACAAAGACAGCATTCGTTTTCCATAAACAACAGCCATACAATCATTTTAAAGCTAAATTAGCCCATGTGCATCATGCAATGTCCCCCTGTAAAGAGGGGGAAATGTAACAGATGGGAAAATAAAATAAAGTAATTTTATGACAGTTGTAACAAGCCAAGAAACTCTAAAATGGCAGCAGAGAGAAAACAGGATTATAAAATACATGCATTGTTAGCTCTTTTCACTGGCACAGAGCTGGTTGGTGAAACTGGAAGACAAGAACCAAAATCCCCAAACCCAGGAACCCTGGATTGCTCCCCCATGGCCCAGTGGCTCCCAGGGGAGACAGCAGGGTGCCCCTGACCTGGGCAGGGTGCTGGGACAGCAATAATGAACATGCAATAATGAACATGCAATAATGAACATCCAGTAATGAACATGCAATAATGAACATGCAATAATGAACATGCAATAATGAACATCCAGTAAATGAACATGCAATAATGAACATGTAATAATGAATATGTACTAATGAACATGCAGTAATGAACATGCAGTAATGAACATGTAATAATGAACATGTACTAATGAACATTCAATAATGAACATCCAATAATGAACATCCAGTAATGAACATCCAGTAATGAACATTCAATAATGAACATCCAGTAATTAACATTCAATAATGAACATTCAATAATGAACACCCAATAATGAACACCCAATAATGAACATCCAATAATGAACATCCAATAATGGACACCCAATAATGAACATCCAATAATGGATATTCAATAATGAACATCCAGTAATTAACATTCAATAATGAACATTCAATAATGAACACCCAATAATGAACATGCAATAATGAACATCCAGTAATTAACATGCAATAATGAACATCCAATAATGAACACCCAATAATGAACACCCAATAATGAACATTCAATAATGAACATCCAGTAATTAACATTCAATAATGAACACCCAATAATGAACATTCAGGCATGGTTTGCCCTCGGAGAGCTCCTGAGCATGGAGGAACAGTTCTGCATCTGCTATTTCCTGCTGCTCAGGGCTGACCCCTCTCCTGGTAAATGAAACACCTCTGGCAGCGCAGTGAGTTTGATTAAAACCCAGGAAATACAGGAGGCAGGAGTTTTCAATAATTCTCCCAAACTGCGCCTGCTCCGATGGCCCAGAGCGCTCTGGAGCAGGGAAGTGATGGCAGGAGAGATGTGAGCTCTGTCCTGGGCCTGCACTGAAACCACCTCTGCAATGAATCGCTGTTGTTTGCCTTCATCTTTCTCCTTTTTGTCATTTTTTTGTTTTAAACACCAGTTCTATACGATTTTCTCTGCCGGTGTCTCCGGGGGGTTTGCGTTTTCTCTGCTCTTTAGCACTGAATCACAGTATCTTACATTTATATGGTACCCAGAGGAACCCCAAGCATGCAGAAATTATAAGCCAAATTTTGCTCTTGGAAGCATGAGCTCAGCTCATACCAAAGTTAATGGGAGGTGAGCACAAACATCTAAAGGGAAGAATTTGCCCTTTCAGACAAAGAGGAATCGTTTCACCCACCACTGCAGTGCAGCTGCCTGTGAGGCAAAACATGGCAAATGGAGAAAGGTTCAGAGCTCGCAGGGGCTGATCCCTATCAGCTCTTGAAGACAACGAGACCTAAGGATAGTCAACAGCCAGCAGGCTGCTGAGCTGGGTTTCAATTGTCTCCAGGCACTGTCTCATCAATACACAACTTTCTTGGCTTTTATGGGCTAAAAATTAAAGGGCTCCTAAAATTAACTTTCTTTGTTTCTATTTTGAAGCGACTTGGACTTTTCAACTTGAAACATTTCATTTCAGGGCTTTTTGAGGCCAAGATCTGCAGCCTGGGAAGGCTGAGTGGAGCCCTTGGGCGCTGGTGCAGAAAGCTGTGCTGGTTCTGATGGCAGGGCTGGTGGTGCAGTTATCTGCACACCCGGGAATTGCACCTCAAATTGTTTTCCTCGCTCCAAAGAGCCTCGGGTGGCACAGCCAGGTCAGTGCAGAGGGTGCTGAAGTTCCCTTCAGTGGCACAAGCCAGGCTGCCAGGTTGGATGTCAGTGGCCTGTGGCACATCCAGCTGCCTCTCCTCCTCCACCTGATGGCTCTGGATCTGAGCCAGGTCGTGGTTTAAATCCAGAGTCCAGCACACCAAACAGCAAAGCAGGAACTCCCTTCCCATGCTCTTCTTTTCCTTTGGTTTTGCTAGCAATGGCTGAATTTCCAGCTGCTGAGCCTGAGCTCTTTTTTTGGATAACCCACCCCCAAGATGCAATCCAGATGTGTAGCCAAGTGCCTTAAACCTCCAAACTGACTAAAGCAAGTTATATAAAATGTTCTGAGTTTGCAGAATTGAGTTGGGAGTCTGGAGAAAACAGGCGTGCTTAGGGGATTTCCAGCGCTTCCTCCTCCTCCTCCTCCTCCTCCTCCTCGGGCTGGCAGCATCACAGAGCAGCCTCTTCCCGTGGTGTTCTGGCACTCGGGGGCTCCATCCCAGCCAGAACAGGCATTTACAAAGGTGCCCAAAGTTAAAAAAATCGCAGGGAAAAATCCTCTTTGGCCTCTTCAGAGCACAGAGGGGTTCTTTGAAGCGTGGGACAAGCTGAAGGCTCCAGGTTCTGACTCTCCAGGCAGGTTCTGCTGTCCCCAGCTCTCGGGGTGGTGGCTCAGTCACAGACCTTGGAGAGCCAAGCACTGCAGGCACCTGAAAATGAGTCCAGAAGGGTTTTTTTTTTTTCCTTCCTGATTCACTGGTGGATGGGCTTTAACCAAAAGCTAAGAGCCATACTGAAGGAAAATTGGAATAAGGAGCCAGGACTAACTCTCACAGAAGTCCTTCCACTCTTTTTTAGTGTAATTAACACCCTGAGGGCAAACCCAGGCTTTGGGAGCACCTGAAGGAAGCCTGGAGGTTGTGATTCACAGCCATTCAAATACTCGGTGCCATTTGCTGGGATGGTTCTGCACTCCACTAAACACAAATGTAACTCCACTCGCATTTCCAGAGGAACTCTGCCTCTCTCCAAACTCACTGGTGCACTCCAAAACTCAGAATAATCCAGGGGCCAAATCACCCAAGAAACAAAGGAGTTTCATCCCCTCCCCATTCCCCAGCCGAGCTCTGGGAGCACCCGGCTGTGGTTTCATGTCTGAACCCAAGTGCTCTGAAATAAATAATAAATAAATAATAAATATATTATATTAGAGCTGGGCACTGCTCAGGGATCACTGCCAAAGCTGTGCCAGCCTGCAGGAAACCTCAGCTCAGTCCAGGGCTGGCTAATGGCACCTAGGGCTGGCTAGTGTCACTTAGGGCGGGCTAATGTAACCTAGGGCTGGCTAATGGCATCCAGGGCTGGCTAGTGTCACCTAGGGCTGGCTAATGGCTGGCTAATGCACACCCACGGGTTGGCAGGCGAGCCATGGCTCATTGAGCTGCAGTAACTCCATCACCCCCCAACACTCCCACCCCAGTGTGGATTCCCCAGTGTGGATTCCCCAGTCCAGATTCCCCAGTCTGGATTCCCACTCTGGATTCCCCACTCCGGATTCCCCACTCCGGATTCCCCACTCTGGATTCCCCACTCCGGATTCCCCACTCTGGATTCCCGCTCTGGATTCCCCAGTTCCACGCTGGTTTTCCCCAGGCTGGCAGTGCTGGTTCTGCAGGTGCTGCAGCCTGGGGACAGCCAGGCCTTTGTGCTGGGACAGGAGCAAGGTCCAGCACAAAGATGCAGGCTGGGCTCAAGGAGGAAAGGCAGGGCTCGCCCAGCTCAGGGGGTGGGGAGCGCTGACCCCGCCGTGACTCGCCACCCCTCTTGTCTATTTATCGCTGTCATTCTCGCTCTTCAGGCTTCCAAATGCAATGAACCAGTTTCCCTGAGATCATGTTTTAAATATACTGCCCCGGGGCTACTCTTTAAAATTCAAAACATTGGAGGACACACAGGGAGGGCGTTTGGAATCATTTTTGACAAGCAGAAATTGTCCCTGACAAGCTGAAAGGTGAGCGTGGGGCAGCCTGAGCCCCACACACGGCGAGCACAGCGTCAGAACAGAGCACAGAAACACGCTTTTCCTCTAAGACACTGCCGTCCCATCTGCACCATTTGCCAGCAAATCTGAGCCACGTTTCCGAAGGCTGCGATGCTGGATGACCCCTCTGGAGGAGAGGAGGTGCAGGGGAGCTGTGCTGTGCATGAACTGCTGCAGGGCTGCACATGCTGAGGCCACAAGGACACAAAACAAGCTGGGGATGGGCTCGGGTGATGGACACTGTCCCTTCCCCTCCCATGCACTGCCTGTCCAGTCCCTCAGGTTGAAAGGACAGATCCAGATGGTGACCTGTGCCTCCCCTCAGAGCCCTGTGGCTGTCCCTCCCCATCTGGGGCAAAGGCAAACTGGCACAGCTTAAAGCCATGACTTCAGAGTTCAATCAAAGCTCTGCATTTCTGCCAGCAGCCATCCCAGTGGACACACCATATACCTTTAAGTGCTGCTCACTTGCCCGCTAAAAGGGAGAAAATAACTTTAAAAAAAAAAAAAAAAAAAAAGCTGTCAGGAGTTATATTACCTGCAACAGCTGAATTTAATTAGTGCAGTAATCACAACAAATATTTAAAAGGCCTAAAAAGCTGTGAAGGGAAATTTTCTTTCCTAGCAGAGACCTGTGGCTCGTGTGCTGGTGCAGGACAGAGCTGCCATCAGTGACTCATGCTGGACACACTTCACACGGCTGGGGCTTTCTGCAGTATGGACACAGGACATGCAGGTTTGGGTACAAATCAGAATTTCCTCACCCTGTTGCTGACCCTTTCCAACCCTGGCCTGTTCGTGGCTGTGCTGCTGGTGCTCCAGTCACTGCCATCCCTCCCTTGGCTCTTTCCTCTGATAAAACCTGAAAAAAGCCAGCAATAATAAGGGGAGGGTGGAAGTTTTGCTGCTTCAGGCCCGAGAGCAGAGCAGCAGGGAGATCCCAGTCATTCAGGGACAGCTCTGTCCCAGCACTGGGTTCAGACAGGGCACCTGCAGGGGCTGCTCCCTCTCCCCAGCCTGGATCAGGTAGAAAACAAAGATGTTTGGCCAGCTGGGTAACACCAACACCTTCATCCTGCCCAGGTTTCCACTGTGTGTGTGTTTAGCAGAGCCTAAAAGATCAAGGGTGGTGATTTTCTCCATGGGATGGGCACAGATGGCAACAGCCCTGGCATCCCTCAAAAGCCTCGTGGTAGGAAAATACCCCTGGAGGAGAAAGGGTCCCAGAGCCTGGGAACTCAGGTGATGTGGGCTGTGGCACCGTCCCAAAATGTGAGCTTGGAGCCCCCAAAGGGTTCATTTGTGGTGCCAGAATTGGATTTGCAGCCCCAGAAGAGCCCAGAGCCTCCTCCAGCCCACCAGGTCCCTCCTCCTGGTGCAGGTTTGACTTCTGTGTCCGTGGCCACTGGAAAGGGCATCCACAGTGCTGGGTGTCCCTGTCCTGCCCTCCTGCTCTGTTTAAGGACAGTATTTGGCACAGTGGGTGGTTTAACACGTTTACAGAGCAAAAAATGGAGGGAGTGTAAAAGAATCATCAGTCTGGGGAGGAATTCTGCTAAGAGAGGAACCAGAGTGGGGCAAAGGAACTACAGAAACAGTTAATTGAAACACAGCTTGGTGCAGCTTGGCTCTGCTCACAGGCAACACGTGGGAGCTCTGGGCAAAGCCATATTGCACTAGTTACAGGCTCATCTTGTGGACTTAGAGATGGAAAAGGCTTATTAGGTCATGGAGTGCATCCCACCTGCCAGTGAGGGATTGGTCCCTGCAGGATTTCCTCTATTGCTTTGTACAGCCCAATTTTAAATGATCCAAGCAATGTGGTCTCAGTGACTTCCTTGGGGAGGCTCTTGCACAGATATATTTTGTTTGACTCAATCCTTTAAATGGTTAACCCTTTTCTTTCCCAGTTTGCCTTGCACTATGTTTCCACTCTCTGAAACACGGAAAGTTTCATTTTATGTTTTCCTTGTCCTGTACTTACACAGTTATGGATGTACACCACTGCTGCTGCCAGCTCTGAAACTCAGCATCATCTCCAGGGGCTAAAACACGACAGTGTATTGACAAAAAACCCAGATTTGCTTTAACCACGAGTGCCAGCCAGCTCCTCAAAGCCAAGAATTGTTCAGGGCATTGCAGCACGACATAACTCGTGTGGATGCTCCAGTACATTCCTGTTTGGTGGAAAATCAACCAGTTTGTAGCTCAGTACATTCCATTGTCACCATCAGGGTGTAAAGCCAGCACAGGTCAGAGCTCAGTACAGGTACTGAACGCTGGCAAACTCACAGATTTTCCCTGTTACTTTGGTACTTAAGGGCAAAATTTAACCCAGGGACAAGCCTGGCTTATATTTTGCCCATCTCAGTGGAAGTGATAATGAAATAATAATTCTAGATATCAAGAACAGAAAAATCCTGACCTGACTCTTCATTGTTTCTGTCTTTGTCTAATTGCTTCTTTTGGCATTTCACTGGAAGTGCACATAAATACTGACCAGTGACTATCAGCTCTCAGGGCTGCTTCCACCCCTGGCACAATGGCTCTCCAAAGGCAGAGTGGGAAATCAGAGCCCTGGGGCCAGGATGAAGGAAGGCCCTGACACGGGGCTCCTGGATGGAGCCTTTGGGGATTTTCCTTCCCACTGCAAAAAGCAGAGGAAGCCAGGACATGCAGCTCTGTGACTCGGGGAGCTGCAAAGAAGGAACAGGGACAAGAGAAAGAACACAGACAGGAGAAAAAACCCAGACAGGGAGGATGATGTGCAGGTTACAGAGCAGTGTCCATCCCTGCAGCACCAAGGACATAACAAAACCTTGTGGGTTTCCCTCAAATCAAAGGCCAGGGATTGCTCAGTTGATCTCTTCATCCACAGGGTTTATAGAGATTGTGCAGCTTCCTCTCCAGAAAGGAAATTTGCACAGTTAAAGGTAGTATTTCTATTTTATCTGACAAACTGATGCAGATGAGAACAACCTGCCAAGCCTTGGGGTCTGGAGGACAGCTGTGTCCTAAAAGCTTTTTGTCCCCCAGCCCGTTGTGATTTTAATATCAGACAAGTTACATTCCTCAGACATAATATCCATATATTTATATACATGCTAACATGTTGGGATTTGGTTGCTGCTGTTGTTTCTGAGATCTTTTCTGCAGAGAGCTGCTGGTCAGGCACTGGGGGTGCCGTGCCTGAAGGCAGCCTTAGCTCCTGGCCATCCCAAAATCATTTTAACTGCTCCCCAGCAGCAGCCAGCATCAACCCATCCACGCTGAGCAGGTTGGTTGAAAATGTTCCTCAGGAGGTGAGAAGCTGCTCAGATGAGCATCTCTGTGCTCTGCTTTCCTTCCCAGTGACACGGAGCTGGTGTGGCACACAGGGTGGGAAGCAGAGGCTTCACTTTTTTATTTTTACAGGGACCAGCCCAGCTGAACCCCAAGGCTGATCCCTGCCCTCCGGGCTGTGTCGTGCTGGGTTTTGTGTGAAAGGTGCTTCCTCACTCCAGGTAAGCCAGAGAAAATCAGCAGCAGCCACAGCGTCGTTTGTTTCTTTGTTTGGCAGCTCCCAAACCACACGCCCGTGTTAGAGGGAGGATGAGGAAGAGGTGCAGGGGAAGGCTGGAAGGTGGGTGTAGGTGAGGGGCAGCTGGGGCAGGGGACTCCCAGGGGAATGAAGAACCAGGCAGGAGCTCAGCACGGCCCTGGGGCTGCCAGCAGGACAGCAGAGGCTCTGAGGGGAGATGCCAGGAGCAGAAGGAGAGGGGAGATGAGGTCAGGGAGGTGCTGCTGGGTGGAGTGGGTCCCGTGAGGGAGGTCACATCCAAGAGTGCAGTTTTATATAAGGCAGAGAGAGTGATGAATTATCCTGTCCAGTGCAGCACACATAGCAGGGAAGGAGCTGAGGCTGTCTCTGACTCAGGTTTCCTCATCCTGAGCTTTCTAAAAAATCACCTTTTCCAGCAGATAAATGACCCCCAGCCTCTCCCCCAGGCCAGCTTATCACAGGGCTGTGAGCAAGCCTTGGTGCCTGCATCCAAAGCCACACTCCCAGCCTGCCGGGGTGTCCATCACGCTATTCCATCCACACCTCCCTGCCTCCTCACGACTGAGCATTTCCCCACCAGGGGCTGGTCCACGAGCCCTGCACCACCTGCCAGGGGAGCCCTCGGTGTGCCACAGGCTGCCCCAGTCAGTGCTAACCCCATGGTGCGAGGGAAGGAGTCAGAGAAGCTGTCCAGGAGATGGGAGGAGCTCCTCAGGTGTGGCAGGATCCTCCCAGACTCCAGATCCAGTGGCTGAGCAGAAATTCATTCCTTCACCCAGCAGTGGTGGTGGCCCAGGCAAGGAGCTGGGTGATTTGCTGGGCACTGAGCACACCAGACCTACAGCCCAGAACTGAACCCTGCTGGTCTCCTCCCACCCCATCTGTGCACACAGAGCTCTCCCCACCTTGCCCACGTTTCACCCAAAGCAGAGCCTGCTCTCAAGCCCTGCCTCTCTATTCCCACATGGGCCTGGAGGTGGTAGCAGCACCCTGACCCTGATGTGAGAGGTGAAGAATTCGAGGCTCGTGCAGGAGTTGGAGGGAGTGGATGGCAGTGGGAAAGACTCGAGGGTGCTGCAAACGCTGCTGCTGCTCCCAGCTCTGCCTGGGGGACCCACCCAGCCAGGTCTCACCAGCTCCAGGGTGTGCAAACATCCCTGGAGGAGATCTGGAGATCTCCATCCACAGCTGAGTCAGGGAACCCAGCCTGGGGGGCTCCAGGTGCCCCCTTCATCTCCAGTCAAGCCTCTGAAGGTTCCACCAAACTCCAGAGGTTCCTGCATGGCTCCTGACCAATGTCCCCACGTGCACAAGGGGTGATGACAAAGCAGTGGATGGAAAGCATGCTGCTCCCACATTGCCTGTGATGAGATCAGTAATGTGCTGATAAAACCCAGCACCCTTCAGGTAGAAGGCACCACCCTTCAGCTGAGAGGCAGCAGCAGCATTTGGATCCTCCAGGAGCAGTTTGGGGTGGTACCAGCAGCATTTGGATCCTCCCAGGAGCAGTTTGAGGTGGCACCAGCAGCATTTGGATCCTCCCAGGAGCAGTTTGGGGTGGCACCAGCAGAATTTGGATCCTCCAGAAAAAGTTTGGGCTTCAGGGTGCCATCACCAGGCACCATAAGCCAGTCAGGAGATCGTGACCTGATGCAGAGCAGCACCAAATGTTCTCCATCATTTCCAAGGGAAAGAGCAGAGCCAGCACAATCCTACCTACACCCAGGCTCTGGTGAGTCAGCTCCAGATTGGAAAATGCCATTACCACCCATGGAAACCTGGTCAAACAATGTCCCAAATCCCTGCACGGGAGCCCAGCTTTACAGACTGTGCCTGCCTGGGTCACACAGAGGTTTCCCAGAGCTCTTAAACCCACCCAGCTCAGCAATGCAACTTCTTGGGCCAGCCAGGCTTCGAAGGAGAGTGCTCAGCACCACCTACAACCAGGCTGGCTCTGGAATTGGGGTGGAAATACCAAACATACCAGGCAAAGAGCTCTGCATCTCAGCCCTGCTTGGCCAGAGGTAGAACTCTTCCCAAAGCAAGTATTCCAGGCTTGCATATAAATTAAAGCTCATAAATCAATGGAGAAAAAATCTTCTCTCTGGGAATGGCCAACTTGTTAGAAGGGAGTTAAAGGCTGCAGACGGTTTCAAGGGAGCTCTCCTGGCTGTCAAGAATGCACGAGGCAGCAGAGTTGTTTGGGTTGGGAGCACAAGTCGGATTTTTCTCCCCTCTTTTGAGGACAATGAAATGTAACAGCTTTCCTTCCCCTCTGAGCTGCTCTGAGCAGCCTGAGCTGGGAGACAACAGCACAGATAGCATCTCTGGAAATCATGAAGTGACTGGAGAACGGCTGAGCAGCTCTGAATAACTAAATAAAGCCCTCTGTGTTTTCTTTAGCAAGTAAAGAAAATACTTTTAGCATTTTAGTGTGACTTTTGGGGTCAAGGGGGGAATCTCAAGTCCAAATACAACAAACTGGTGTGGAAATTACTGCCAAGAGTCTGATAGGCTGGAGCTTGCCTTAAAGCTCAGATGAGGGAGCAGAGCTCACAGAAGGCAGCTGAGGCTGAGCCTGTGCTCAGTGATGGGAATCCTGGCCTGTGAAAGGTTGAGTGTCCCTGAGCAGCCCTGGGCAGGGGCAGGGACTGGGCTCCAGTGCTCCCCAGAGAGGGAGAGCACCCTGGGGATGGTGGCAGGTCTGGTGTCCAGCAGCACTCCCAGCACAGTCACAGTTCAGCCACCCTCAAAGGCTTCCCAAACACAGCTTCCCCTCGGGATCCTCACTGCACAGCTCCTGGAGGGGAAATGTTCCCACAGTGCTCACCTGGGGACAGCACTGAGAGCTCCACCCAGCACCCAGCACAGACCTTGGCTCTCTTTGGTCTGGAACCATTCTGCTCTCTGCAGGCTCTTCCCCAGAAGGAGCTTCCAGGCTCCCTTCTGTGCCATGGTGAGAGCAGCATGGGCTGGGACATGGAAAAATTGTCTAAAGGAGCACATGAGCACTGACCCTGGGGAGAGCTAAAAGGCCCAATAAAAAAAGCAGGAAATGAAGAATTCCTATTTCTCAGTTCCTGATTTTTGATGCATTTACTATCAGAACTGGCATCTCTACTCATCCCACTAGAAGTTCTAACCTTTCTTTGGCTTGTGCTGTTAATTCTAGTGCTGTAGTCTGAGAAAAGGAAATATTCAAATACACATTCAATAGATTTTTGAAGAGGGTTCTTTGTCTGCTGAGGTAGTGAATGAATGCTAATAATAAATGTACATGAGTGCATCCACCAGAGACATGTCAGAGCTGGTTCCAGTCTCATTGACCCTGTCTGTCCCCAGCAGCCAGGGGGGATCAGCCCTGCTGCCACGAGGAGCAGAGCAGCACACCAGAAGCATCACATTTATTTCTTATCCTGCAGTGGTGCTGCTGGAGCAGGAGAGGCTTTGCTAGCCCAGTACAGCTGGAGGACAGACAAACTTCCAGGTGCACAAGGGCTGCTTCTGCTGTCCTGGTGCCACCACAGCCAGCCTAATAAAAGCCATGGCCTCTCTCTTCAAAATGGTCTTTGTTATTCATGGCGTTCTGGCAAATGAAAAGATTACAATAAATAGCATGTGGGCTTTGTCTTATGTTCTTCTGTTCCATCACTGTGCCTCAGGTGGGTGGCACCAAGGATTCCCAGAGAATTTCCTGTGCCTCCTGCAGTGTGGAGGCTCCTCAGGAGCCCGGGGCCATGGCACAGCCTCGTGTGGCACAGGATGCCCTGCATCTGCTCAGCTCAGTCCCTTCCAGCCCCCCCAGCCCTGGCTGCAGCAGCTCTCCCAAACCCCAGCACATCTGCTGCCTCAGGGGCACGGCAGCAGAGCAGCCCCACAAACCAAAGCAATTGGTTTTCATAAGGATCTTGGCTTGTTTGGACAATGCACTGAATCTTCCCGTTGGCACCAGGAGTGTTTTTTTAGGAGGATGTATGCATCTTTGCAGCACTCAGCAACTCAATCCCCTCTCCTCCCCATGCACAGGCTGTCCTGGCTCTCCTCTCTCGTGGATTCCAATCCCTCCCAGCTGTTTGCAGTCTGGAAAAGCTTTCAGGAGGAGCTGGGTGTGTGCCGTGTGCCATGGGGTGAGGGCACCTGGGGCACACCCAGTGCCCCCCGTTGTCCCTGTGGAGCAGAGCTGTTTGCCACGGCTGCAGAGCTCCCAGCCCCGTTACAGGCAGTAGCAAAACCCCCGGAGTTCAAAGGCATTTCATGCTCACTGAGCGTTTTTCAGCAAGAAATCTGAGATTAAATAAACTTGGATCGTCTCTGAGGAGGAGGCAGAAGATGGAGGGCGAGGAGCTGGCTCTCAGCTGCACAGCAGGATCCTGGTGCACCTTGGAAATGTCCCAGGTGAGGTGCACCTCAAAGCCACGTGTCCCTCAGGGCTGGCTTTGTGCTCCTGGCAGAGCTGTGGATCTGTGTGCCAGGGCTGCCAGCCTGCTGCCCACCCCAGAGCCACCTGAGATCCTGCTGGTGTGCCAGGGCACTGCTGGGGCTGGCATTCACAGTCACATCTTTTCTCTGTTTCCATGCATTGAAGGTGACCTGCTAGCCTGTCACCAACAGCAATGCCCAGCTTTGAGTGGGTCCAGGCTCCAGCCCCTGCCTCTGGAAAGAGCTGAGCTGTGCACTAGCAGGGAGTCACATTTCCCCTTGAACTGAAGAATTGGGGCCCTGAGCACATCCTGAGCCATGGGCTGAAAGGTGGCTGTGAGCATTGCTCATCCAGGACTCAGAGAGCACCAAAAATCCAAGTGTTTGATCCCTAACAGCTCTGCCTCCGTGGGAAAAAGAGAATATCAGGGTGACAGAGCTGGCTGCAGTGTCATTCCCACAGGTGAGGGCTCTGTGCAGTCCCAGTGATGGAAGAAGCTGGAAATGCCTGTCCTGGTGAGTGCAGGTGAGCTGGGAGGGTTTGTTCTGCAGGGAATAAATGAATGAGACCATTCCCCAGAGCTGGCTCAGGTGTGTGCTCGGTTTCCAGGCTGGCATTTCAGCATCCCCAGGCTCCAAAGGTGCTGGTGCTCCTGCAGGTGTGCAGATGTGCAGGTGTGCAGATGTGCAGGTGTGCCCAGGGCATGGAGCCCTCCAGCCCAGTGTGCTTCAGAGCTTGACTCCTCTGACCTGCTGAGACAGACACACAGCCCCACCGAGGACCTGGGCCAGAGTGGTTTGGAAAACCCTGCTAGACACCATTCCTCATCTTTAGGTGACTGAATACTTCTGAAATCCCATCCCAAACACCCTCGGAGGCTTTGGATGTCTGCACTGGACTCTTTCCTGGGCTGCCCAGCTGAAAGTCACTGTGGCTTTGCTGGAAGAGCTTTCCAGGTCGGGTCTGACTTAGGCCTGTCCTTGAGAAAGCCACGGAGCTGTGGAGCTGAGAGCACTGCAGTGCAATCAGCACATCCCTGCTGCAGGCAGGACGAGCCCAGCACACATCTGAAAGCTGGACAGACAGACATACAAGAGTGTTATGTCCTCTGTCTGAGAGCTGAATTCCAGGGAGGGTGGAAACAGCAATGTAGGACAGCTGTGAGTTTGCTTAGTATTAATATCAAATATAATGGTAATTCAAAACAGAGTCTTTTGGTGCAGATCTGAACTGCACGAGCCAAGTTATGAAATGATATTAGCAGCTGGATCTGGGGAGCAGCTGAGACTAAGCTGGCCAGCAATTGCCATATGTCTCATCTGCAGAGAATATTTAAATAAGTAAACACAACGAGTTAATAAATACATGGAATAACTCTGCAAGATAAGCACCCAGTGGTGTGGCAGGTTGTCAGAACCAGCACATCCAGGGGAAACCCTGAAAGGGAAAATGTAAATGGCACAGTGCTGGACGGTTTTTGAGTGTTCAATTGACTGAACAGCAAACCCAGAATGGTGAACATTTATGATGATCCTTATCTGCTGGCAGGTGAGAGGATCCTGTTGCCATTGCCAAAGCCTTAACTCATCTTGGAACCATAAGCTGAAACCTTTTAAAGACCTTCTAGCTACATCCCTGTGTAGGCAGAAGGGGCTATCATTTTAACAGCATCAAAGGTACAGAAAGTCATGCTGCTTTCCAGTAATTCCCTGATAACACCCAGAGGGTGAAACAAACCTGCTGGTGGTCTAATCTGAACTGGAGGAACAAAAAAAAAAACGCTAAACACTGATCCTGGGAAAGAAACTATTCCTTAAAAACAAGGCAGGCAGATGCAGTGTCCTGAATTCATCTCCACTTGGGCACGTCTCTAAATGTCTCCAGCGAGGGCTTCACCTGCAGAGGATTTCAGGGTTTGTCCCAAGGGAAGCTCTTGAGGGACCAGCAGAGTTCAGGGGTTTTCTTAGGAAACCTCTCCCCCTTGGACAGCAGATTGAGGTCAATGGCATCCAATTGCTCCACATGCACAGCTCCCAAACCCACCCAGCCCCTGAGCAGCTCCCCTGACTCTGAATCACATTCCTTCATTGACAGAGGAGGCAGAATATTAATTGCATACCAAGGACATTTTTGCACAGAATTTTTTTGTAATCTCAGCATCTCCCTAGAAGATGTCACAGAGTTTGATTCTAACAGGCCCTGGCAGTGCATGGTGCTCAGTTCTTCAGCCTCAGCTTTTTTGTTTTGGATGGTACAAAATGTTACTGAAAATTAGCACTGCTATTAACAATAGGTGCTCAAAGTAATATTTGCAGTCATTTTAGAAAAGTTCAAAGCCCAAGTTTATTTTGGCTCTCTAAACTACATCACATAACGCATAATTTTAAATTTAGAACAGGACCTTGCTTTGGTTCTTGCATGTGTGGGTTCAAACAGGACTGACCATCTCAAAGATGTGCAAGCTGAATCCTCCTGACTTCATTCTTGTTCACTCTCCTCTCACACAGGACAGGATAAATTGGGTCATTCAATACAATCAAACCACATCCATTCAGGTTTCCTGGGGTTTCTTTCCAGCAGGTGTAAAATCCCTGGTTTAACATAAAGCTGCAGTGCCTCTCTCCAGGAAATCTTCCACCAGAGAGAAAGGTTTGCTCCATGAGGGCAAAGAGCTGACACATGAAAGCAGGTCTCACCAACTACCAATATCACTTCTTCCTTCCTCCTGTGAGTAATTCATGAACAAAGTGAATTTTTATAGGGGCTGGTTGTGATGGGTGGCAGATGAAATGGTTGTGATGCTTGGAGGAGAAGTGCTTTAGGATTCAGTGTGACTGGCAGAAGTGCACAAATAAGCTCAGGTGCCACCCCACCATGCTGTCCCCACTGTGCTCCCTGCTCATACTCGGCTGTGCTTGGCCCCACTGCCCCTTCCCACCCCCCCCAGCCAGTGACAGGAGGGCTCCAAGCCCCCAGAACAGCCCTCAGAGGCAACGTGCACTTCCACTGCCCGGTTTGAAGCCGCAGAGCATGTTGAGGGAGTCAGTTAATGACACAGACAGGTATAAAATATATGCAAGTGCATGAAGCACAGGAGTGAAATGGCTCGAACCGAGCAGACAGAGCAGTCAGCCCAAGAGCACAAACACAGAAATATGATGGGTATGAAATCATTGGGAGCCAATCAGTAAGCTCCAACTTCTAAAGCAATTTCATAATTGAGTAATGGGACACAGCAGGGTCTGAAGTATTGTGTATTATAATCTGAATGGAATGCTGTGAGAAGGCTGCAGCAATCTGATCGCACCGAGCCCTCGCTCACCAGAAATGCCTTTGACATATTTCCTTAAAGCACAGCACTGAGAGCAGAGTAACTGCTTGTTAATGACACCCTGATGGGTTGTCTGCAGCCCTGAAACTGAGATAGCTGAGATTGGAAAGCCTGTGCCTCTCCTTGGCTGGAGTTAACACAGCAGCCCCCACAGACTGCCCACCCACTGCAGCCTTGATCGCCGGCGTGCCTGTACAATCACCACTTGCACTTCAGAACACATTTCCTCCCCCAGAACCTTGCTTATAAAACAAGAGGCACTAATAATCTGGGATGATCCCACGCCAGCCTCCTGTCATGGCACAGAGCTCTTGCTCCGTGCTGGCCAGCCCATGGCCATGTGCACAGCTCTGCCAGCTGGGCTCTGTTCCTTCCCCGTTTTTCAGTCCCTCCTTGGATTTGTGTGCACTGACTCCACCAAGAAAATATCACCTCTTTCTGGTGTAAAAGACATCCCCTATTCTCCTCCTCTTCACCCCTTCTCCACTCCCCATTCCCCCTCCTCTTCATCCCTTCTTCATCCCCCATTCCCTGTCCTCTTCATCCCTTCTTCATCCCTCATTCTCCTCCTCTTCATCCCTCATTCTCCTCCTCTTCATCCTTCATTCTCCTCCTCTTCATCCCTTCTCCATCCCCCATTCTCCTCCTCTCCCCCCGTTCTCTGTGCTCTCCTTGCAGACAAGCCTGGAAGGAGACACGAGCTGGGCTCTGCAGGATTTTGGTTCTGGCTCCCAGGAGGGGCTGGGGCAGCAGAGCAGACCTCAGGCTGTGCCAGGCAAAGGCTGGAACACGTCTCCCATGCCCGGATCTCGGTCCCAGATGTGCCCCAGCCCAGGCGGGACGGGTGTCCCCGCACAGGAGGGGCTGCAGGGGACAGGCTGTGCTGGGGAAGCCGAGCGGGTGCAGCAGCCGAGGCAGAGTTTCCATCACGAGGGTGAACTGGGGGACTCCTGGAAGAGCCAGCAAGTGTGGCTGTGGTGGCGACCAGAGTCACAGCCAAGCCCCAGAGCTGGCACAAAGATCAGGAGCCAGAAGAGACCTGTGCAAGCCCCTGCACCTTCCTGGGCTGCAAGGGATGTCCCTTCCTCTCCAAGAGCAGTTTGTCCTTTCAGTGCTTCCTCTGTTTCAAGAAGCAGCCTTGGGCTCTTGCTCTTGTTCAGCATTTCCATCTCTAAGAAGACACCAAATGTTGCTGCAGCTCCCAGGAGCTGCTCCAGCGGGCAAAGAGCAGGGGATGAGCGAGATTCTCAGAGCTCAGGTGAAATCTAACCTTCAATCCACACTGTCCCCCTCCTGGGGACAGCTGAAGGAATTCACGCTGCAGAACCAGATTTTTGTAGCTCCCTGAAGATCAGGAAAGCTCCAGCTGGGAGTTCAGAAATGGGTTGGGAGCCCATGGAACGGATGGCATCATCCCAGGACTGCACTCCCAGCCAGGTGTGGCTCCTGTGACCCCACCTGTGGTGGCCCTGGGGCACAGGTGGCACCTGGCCATTGCCAGGGCTTAGGAGCCAGGAGCAGAGCCAGCAGTGAGAGCTGCATGGGCAAACCAACACAGGAGAAGGAAAGTGGGAACCGGGCTTGGAAACTGGAAAGGCACTTTGAGAAAATTCATCCCACACAGTTCCAGCCCTTTCAATACCAGGCTGGCTTCTCTCCTCTGCCCAAGGAGCTGTTTCCATAAAACCTGTGAAAAATCCCTGCTGAATTCTGAGCTGACAGGGACGCTGCCCAAAGCTCAGTCAGGTTTGTTGCCAGAGGAGTTACTGGACAGGTTCGTGCCCTGAACTGACCAAAGCTCAGCCAATGTTGAGCAGTCTCAGCAAGGAATGAAGAATTCCTCTAGCCAGGTGCAAACTGGAGAAACCTGTTCTGGATATTCCAGTCTCCATGGCCCAGCAGTGCCAGCAGGAATCTCCCTGGTTTTAGGGGATTTAATCAGGCCCATGTGAGCTGTGTGCACGCATGCAAGGCAGCCTGGACTTGGACTATCAAACACTAACAACAAACTGCTCACTAATAAGCTCCAGACCAACATTTCCTTTCGTTTCAGAGATTTTTTTTTTTTTTTTAACCTTCCAAATAACAAGTTTCTCAAAGAAAAATCCAACCTTTTCATATAGACAACTGACATACTAGGAAAAAAAGGCAGAATTGCTATTTAGATTATTTATTACAAATTACCTATTTCTTGCTATTAGTGGTGCTTTTTGTGTACCTGGAAAAATTAGAGTGACCCCAGAGAGAAGGGAAAGGTTGTTAAACGCAGCCCTGGGCTATCAAGCCAGATGAGGCTGATGGTGGGACCTCCTGACCTGGCATTTGTCACATGTGCATCTAAAATCTCCTTTTCAGCCCATCACTTGTTGGTCTGCCCGACTCTAACCTTCAATCCACATCAAAAGGCAATCAGGAGAAGTTATCCAAGAGGTTCCCAGCAAATCAGCATAAAAATAAAATAAAAAAAAACAACAACAACAAAAAAACAGAGCAACTGTTCATTGAGAGCTTCCTCAGGACCAGCAGAAGTGAACAACACTTCACTGCAAACCAGAGCTCAGGGCTGAGTTTTCCACCTAGAGACAAAGCAGCTCATGGTTATGTGCCCAAAACCAGGGCACACATTTTTCTGACTCACAGCTCTTCTTAAGTGTTAAATTATTATTATTTTTTAGCACTTCAGGTGTATAATTCGAGTAGTTTACAAGGCAGTTGTGTTTGTTTGCTCTCACTCTGAAGCTGGCCACAGGACAAAGTGGATTCAGAGTTAGCAGACGGTGCCATGGGTGCACAGGACGTCACCTCAGAGGAGATCAGGGTCACTTTGAGCCAGCAGCTGCCCAGATGTGATGCTCCCCTTTGGCGGGGCCTGTCCAGCAGAGGACACGAGCCCAAATTCCAGGAGGTCTGTCCAGGGAGCAGCTCCTGTCACTGCCTCCCCTGCTCCCACCTGTCCAGAGGGGCCAGTGGACACCCGAGCTGCCAGAGCCTGGCCTTGCTGCAGCAGCTCCAGGCAATGGGGTTGGATGAGCTGGGCTCTGACCCTGGCTGGGCTGGTCCCAGCCCTCCCCAGCACTGACAGGGGCTGCTCATCAGCCGGTGACTCAGTTTGCAACAGAGCCAGCTGAAAAGTTTTCAACCGAGCGATTTCTCATCCAGTAAAGTCTATTTAAAAAAAAAAAAAAAAAAAATCAAAATATTTCTCGGCAGTTTGTCAATTTCGATGAAATTTTACACCAGGAGAATGTCAAAACACGGTGTTTCATCACCTCTCAATGGCATTGACGTGCTTCCTTTCATTCGGGGCTTTTTGATTCCACTGCTGCACATAGCTGAATATTGACTCAAACCTTCTAGAGATTTTAGATCTCCCACTGCCTAATGTCTTTGTTTTTCCTGATTTTGTATAATAGGAAAGCAGGAACAAATCATTTAAATAAGGCTTTCTTTTCTGAACAGTTCCTAAATTTACGTTTTGTGGGAAACTTCCAAATTTCACCTTTTTATCTCGATTCCATAACAAAAGTTATTGAATCTGGGGAGTGTCAGAGCTTCTCCTCCAGTGGAAATTCCACCTTCTGAGCAGCTCCCATGGGTGCCCAGCCTGGCCCAGCTGCAGCTCTTGGGTCTGTGGGAAGGTCCAGGGTAGATTTGCAACAGCCACAAGTGGCAAAGCATCCCTTGGTGAATCACCAGGCTGTGATGGAGCCTGCCCTCCATCAAGGGAAATGTACCTCAGCAACAGAAATAAGATCTTCAATCCAATCAAAAACACAGCTTGAAATATTTATCTCCTGTTCTGGGAAGAGGGATTGTAGTGGAACAAATCCTCAGAGCTGTTTTACTCCTAAGATGGGAAGAAGAAAAGAAAATCTGAATGTGGTTTGACCAAAACTGAGGGAGATGACACAAGAAAGTGAGGAAAGTGCAGCACTGAAGGCTCCACGCTTCTCTCCACAGAGGAGCCATCCCACAAAGGCAGTAGCCCCCAGGGGAATGGTGGCCTTAGAAAAGGATTTAATCCTGTCCCAGGGGGTTCTGACATCAGCCATAAAATGACTTCACCAAGGCTTGCAGTCCGAGGAGGTGAAGAACCTGGGCTGAGAGACAATTTAAAGGATCAGCTGGCTCTGGGTTCATCTTGACCAAACGGTTCCAGTTCCCTGAGCCTCTGCCTCCACACCCAGCAGCATTCTGCTGCACCTAGGCTGGCTCCAGCCCTTGGATCCCATTCCAGAGGAATGCCCAGCCTGTGAGCTGCTCCTCTCTCCACGCCCTCCAGCCTTTCCCCCGGAGCTGGGTCCAGTTGTGAAATGGCCACCCAGGGCAGGGGCAGTGGGAGTTCCCTCTCATGGTGCCCACCCCCAGCCAGAGGTCACAAACTGAAGGTGAGGTCATCACTAAAACAGGGTGGGAACTTCCCAGCAGAGCGAGGAAGCCTCTCAGGGCAACCTCAGTGCAAATAAACAAATAATCTATTCCAAACGGGACTGCTGTGGAGCCCCAAACATTGGAGGCTGGCTCTCCTGAAGCAGAGCCCCGAGGAGCAGAGGCCCCTCTGAACTGCAATGATTGGAGAGCAGCAGCCATGGACAAGGAGAGGGCAAAGTGACAGAGCCAGGCTCTGGTTCCACAGCTGCACTGGCCTGGGAGATGAAATCAGCCCCAGACAGGAAGCACTTTTCCTCAACAGTAAGCTGCTATTTTTACCATCTCATTTCTCCAATCAAAGAGACATTTGGAGTCAGTGGACTCTGTTCTGCTGCCTGTCACGACAGCACCAGTGTCTGGAGAGGGGCTGGGCAATGAGCACTGCTGGCTCCCCTCTCCATCAGTATCAGTGTCTGCATCAGTGTCCCTTGTGTATCCCAGCACCCCCTGAATATCCCAGCACCCCCTGAATATCCCAACACCCCCTGATCATCCCAACACCCCCTGATCATCCCAACACCCCCTGATCATCCCAACACCCCCTGAATATCCCAACTCCCCCCTGAATATCCCAACATCCCCTGATCATCCCAACTCCCCCTGATCATCCCAACACCCCCTGATCATCCCAACCCCCCCTGAATATCCCAACACCCCCTGAATATCCCAACACCCCCTGATCATCCCAACACCCCCTGAATATCCCAACTCCCCCCTGAATATCCCAACACCCCCTGATCATCCCAACACCCCCTGATCATCAGCGTTGCCTCCACAGCTCAGACCATCAGGCCTGAATCCCAGTGGCTGCATCTGCCCAGGGTAAGAGGAGCAATTTGGATTTCCCATGGATCCAAGAGCCCAGGGCGAGCAGGAGAGGCTGCACAGCCCCTCCAGCCCCTGAGCCTGCTGCTGCAGCTCCAGCACAGGAATTATGGAGGAGGAGCTGCAGGGCAGGGACGTGTCCTGGGCTTTCCTATCTCAGCTGCTGGGCGAGGATCTCGTGGTGCTATTTCTGCTCCCAGGTGATGCTTTCCTCCAGCTCCTGGCCCTGGTCACAGGCAGGAGCCAGAGCTGGGCTGGGCACTGCGGGCAGCTCCGTCTGCCACTCCTGCAAGGTGACAGCTCTGTTTACTGCCCATTCTGCTCCTCCCCAGCCCACAGCAGCCATGTGGGCTGAGGGAGTGGCAGCACTTCCCAAATCCCAGAGCAATAGATCTGGAGTGAAGTCACGGATAACTGCTGCTTCACGAGCTGGGAAATGGAGCTGGGAAGGGGGAACAAGCTGTTTATGCCAGAACATCCAGTAACACCAAGAGCAACGAGGGGAACATTGCCATCCCCTTCTCCAGGGGTTGATTTTCACCCAATTTCAGGGCTCGTCTGTGGGAAACCTGAGCCCAGCTGGAGTGAGGGGTTTGCAGCTCTGGCAGGAAGGAGCCCCCGGTCCCCGGTGCCAGCGAGGGCTGAGGCAGCTCCGTGTGACCTGTGCCATCCTCCTCCCACCTGGCCCCATCCCGGGCATCCTGCCAGCTCTGTGCACACGCAGTGCCCAGAACGTCCCACCACAGCACCCTAACACTGTCCCTGTCACACAAACTGCTCTGAGCTCCAGCTCTCCCCAGAGCTCCAGCCCTGGCTCCCTGAGGACCCTGCCACACCGAGAAATCGGGGAGCTGAAGACTAGACTTAATGAAAACATATAAATTAACATATGCCTCCTAGGGGGGTTGTTAGGCTCAGCTCATTAGTGGTTTAAAGCATATCCAATGCTCTAAGTTATTTGTTTGTTTGTATTTTTGCAGCTGTCCTTAGTTTTCTTAGGTCAAGTAGAGGTGTGAGGTCCAAAATAGCATCGGGATGGCTGAGCTTATGTTTCCAGCTCTGAAAAAACAATGAAGTGCTAATAAAAAAAAAAAAAAAAAAGCCTTGTGAGAAGAATTTCACTCCAAAGCTCTTTGCAAACAACACACACAACAGCATGGAAATGCAGGAGCCTCTGCTCCCCGGGGAGGGGAGCTGCTGCCAGCTACTTTGGGAGGAGAAGTGGAATCTCGGTGGCCTGGGGAGAAATTCTGGACACGGATAGCAGAGCGAGAGAAGTCACTGGATCTCTGCTGTGTGAGCATTGCAGCTGAGCTGGGCGGTGATGGGCTCAGAGGAGCCCGACCATTGCAGCCTGCTGGTCAGCAGTGCTGAAACCCAGCCCTGAGACACAGCCCTGAAACCCAGAACTGAGACACAGAACTGAAACCCTGAACTGAGACCCAGAACTGAAACCCAGCCCTGAAACCCTGAACTGAGACACAGAACTGAGACACAGCCCTGAGACACAGAACTGAAACCCTGAACTGAGACCCAGAACTGAAACCCAGAACTGAGACACAGAACTGAAACCCTGAACTGAGACACAGAACTGAGACACAGCCCTGAGACACAGAACTGAAACCCTGAACTGAGACACAGAACTGAAACCCAGCCCTGAAACCCAGAACTGAAACCCTGAACTGAGACACAGAACTGAAACACAGAACTGAGACCCAGAACTGAAACACAGAACTGAGACCCAGAACTGAGACCCAGAACTGAGACCCAGAACTGAGACCCAGAACTGAAACACAGCCCTGAAACACAGAACTGAGACACAGAACTGAGACACAGAACTGAGACCCTGAACTGAGACACAGAACTGAGACCCAGAACTGAGACCCAGAACTGAAACCCTGAACTGAGACCCTGAACTGAGACACAGAACTGAGACACAGAACTGAGACCCAGAACTGAAACCCTGAACTGAGACCCAGCTCTGAAACACAGCACTGTCTGTACTAAAACACAGCACTGAAACCCAGCCCTGAGCCCAGCCCTGCCTGCAGCAGCCCCCCAGTCCCTGGGAGCAGTCCCAGCCCCAGTCCCAGCCCCAGGGAGCAGCCCCAGCCCCAGGGAGCAGCCCCAGCCCCAGCCCCAGGGAGCAGCTCCTCTCTGGAGCACAGGCACTCCAGCCCAGGCTCATTCTCCAGACACAAAGCAATGGGTTCATGTTCCCAGGACAGGGACCTGGGCTGTGGGGAGCAGCTTTTCCCCAGGAGCTGCTTTCCCCCATGCCCTGCCCTTGCAGCAGACCTGTCCTGTTGTAAAGTGCTCCTCCCTTTTCCAGCTGAGCACAGCACTAGAGATCTGCAAGTGCCAAGGAAGGCTCAGAGGCCTCCAGAAATGCTGCAGAGGAGCTGTCAGCCCTCTCTGGAGTGCTCGGGGCCCAGAGAGAACACCTGACTTCTGCAGCTGGCAGCGTTTGCATCCCGCAGTGGACAAATACTGAACTGTGGCTGAAGATGATGATGATGATGATGATGATTTCTGCAGGGAGCAGACACAGCTCTCCAGCAGGCTGGGTGTCATTTGGTGGCAATGCCACCTGTTTGGGATCTGCTGGGTGAGGGGCAGCGCTGAGGACATGCAGGGCAGCAGAGGGTGGTGTGCTGAGGGCAGGGCAGCACCTGCACCTGTGGATGGCAGAACATCACACTGGGGCAAAGCCTGCAAGCCCACGGAGAGCTCCCAGCAGGATCTCTGCTCTGTGCTGAACTCCATCAGGACATGCCCTCGTTTCTTAGCAAAGAAACTCCACTAAAAATAAATGACACCTCGGCTTGTGATGGCCTCTCCACTCCTGGCTATAAACACTGCTGGGAGGTGATGGAAGAACAAACCATCAAGCAGCGCTGATGGAAACTTTATCCCTGAAAATTGCCCTGAGCACAGCAGGAATTACTGCTCAGTGTCCTACCTTTGAGAAGAGGTCAGGGAGAGTCTTCCCACAAGATCCCCCTCTTTCTACAGCAGCCATTGACTGCAGCCCTCTCTGCCATCAGGAGGAAAAACCACATTTTTATATCCCCAGAGGTAAAGGCAGAGGCTTTAGCACAGTGTCCAGGGATGGGGTGACGTTTTGAGCACCACTGGGGCACTTGGACTGTCCCTTCCTTTTAACAGCAGCCTCTCAACCAGCAAAACCTTTCCCTCCCCTGGCACCCCTGTCCCCACTTCCACCTCACGAGTTTAATCTTTAAAAGTCACTGAGGGCTCAGCCCAGGTGAAACTGTGACTCTGTGAAAGGCACCAGCATTCCCATTTTCTTGGGTGGAGCCAGAATCCCACCAGCCAGATTCCAGATGGGCAAGAGGAGGCTCAGGAGATGCTGTGGGGCTGCAGGAGGAGCCAAGAGAGCCCGGGCAGGGCAAGGGCTGAGCCCTGCAGGACAGGCAGGACAGGAGCTGGGGCAGCCTCGTCCCTCATCCCTTATTCCTCATCCCTTATTCCTCATCCCTCATCCCCTATCCCTGACCTCCCACTGCTCAAACTCCAGCCCATTCTAGCAAAGTGTTGTTGTTTTGATCCTTCTTCGAGGGAATGAGCTCAGATGAAACTGAAGCAGGTGCTAATTAAAACCAGGACTATTCCTCAAACTGGGCTTTTAATTACTGTAAATATATGTCAAGGAAAGTTGCAAAGAAAAATAGTAATTTCTTGTGCTACCTGCCATTTTCACTTGATTACCATCACACTTTTCTGTAGAGCAAAACCATCAGTCCTTCATAACAAACTCCTCTCTTGGGGGGCTAGTGTGAATTGAGAGCTGTGAGGCCCTGCCATGGGCTCCAAAACCAGCAGCATAATGTCTGTAACAGACATGCTACCTAATTAAATTGTTAGGGAACAGGCTTTTATATCTTTAACACCTAATTTACTATTGTTTCTTTGAAAGTGTTTGGCTTCCCTGTGGTTTTTTGGGCCTCCCTTCTCAGTTTTACGATGGCTTTTAAGTTTTTCGTGTGTGTTTCTACTAAATAACCATTTTGGAAGTTTTGTTAGGATCCCAGCTCGAGTGGGGCCGAGGGAAGCAGGAGCCTGTTTTACTGTTGTTCATGCTGGGTGAGTTACCACTACCGTGCTAATTATGTAATTACCCTATTTTAATAGCTATTGTACACTACTTTATTGCTAACAAATCTGATTTCCTCTTTCTTTGCTCACTGATGGAACAGTAAAGGCACAGGGACACACACAAACTTTATACAGCTCCATAAACCTCCACACCAGGGCTGGCAGGGCTCTAACCATCACCAAGCATCTTCCAGGCAGCAGGTTTAGCCAAATCTGCTCCACAATAATGACAATATAATTCTTGCTCACTGGGAAGACACAAAATTGAATTCATTTCTCAAGAACCAAGAGCTCCACAGCTGTTGCTCAGGGAGTGTAAAATGTGCTCACCACAAAAATCAGGGGCTATACCTGAGATGTTTGGACTGTGCTGTACCAGAAATGAGTAATGAACGTGTTAATCAGCTACTTCCTCCCCTGTATTTGGGAAAAAAAAAAAAAAAAAAAAAAAAAAAAAGGAAATACTTGGCCCCAGAGAGGTGGGGGAACATATGTTCCAAAATATTCCTGAATTCTGCACAGTCATTTGGAGTCCATGGCTGACAGGACAAGGTTGGGTACTCAGGGATATCAGAATGCAGAGGGGCAGGATGAAAAGGGGAAATGTTAGCCAGCCTCTATCCCCTACGAAATTTGATCATAAACCAAAACCTTTTGTTTGTCCTCTCCTTATTTTTGCCCACAGGCAGCCCCAGGTCTCATTCCCAGTTCATCTGAGGGAGAGCCAGTCTCCAGGCAGGTAAAGCACACACTGAGTTCAGCTGGACTCTCAGCAATAAATCATCGTGCCTGCTCCTTCCCACTGACACCCATGGGCCCCAGTGCCCTCCCCTGCCCCAGGAGGATCCCTGCCAGCAGCAGCAAGCTCTGACTCTTCACATTCCTCCTTAAATGCAGCCCTTGCCAGCATATCCACCACAATCTGACAGCAAGCAGCATTGCAGGAGGCTGCTGGTGTGCTAAGACCACTGTCTATCACAGTGAGCAATATTGGCTCAGCTCTCCCTGTGCTCGCTCTCTGTCTGCACCCATCTGCTGCCTTTCCTCTCCTGCTCCTCACTGGGTCAAGGACAAAAGCTTTGGCATGCTGGGGGGGGGCCCAGTGAATGCAGAGAGGCACACACATATGTGTGTGTGTGTGGATAATGGGGGCTGTGTGTGTGTATAACAGTGTGTGTGTGTGGATAATGGGGTGTGTGTGTGTGTGTGTGTAATGGGGTGTGTGTGTGTATGGATAATGGGGTGTGTGTGTGTGTGTAATGGGTGTATTTGTGTGTATAACAGTGTGTGTGTATGGATAATGGGGTGTGTGTATTTCTGTGTGTATAATGGGGGGTGTGTGTGTATGGGTGTTTATGTGTGTGTATAATGAGCATGTGTATGTAATGGGTGTGTGTATGTGTGTGTATAATGGTTCTATGTGTGTGTAATGGTGTGTAATTGTGTGTGTGTGTGTGTATGTGTGTTTATGTGTATGTATAATGGTTGTGTGTGTATTTCTGTGTGTATTTCTATGTGTATGTGTGTATGTGTATGTATAATGTGTGTGTGTGTGTATGTATAATGGCTGTGTGTATAATGTGTGTATTTCCATGTGTGTGTGTGTGTATGTATAATGGGTGTATGTGTGTGTTTATGGGTGTACAGGCATGTGTATGTATATATTTCTATATCTGTCTATATCATCTGTATCCATATCATGCATCAAAAGCACTGTGGGCAGCAGGGGAAGGGGAGCTGTGCCCCTGTGCCCCTGTGCCCCTGTGCTCAGGTGAGTCCCCACCTGCAGAGCTGCCCCAGCACAGGGAGGAGCTGGAGCTGCTGGAGCCAGGCCAGAGGAGGCTCCAGGATGAGCAGAGGGATGGAGCAGCTCTGCTGGGAGGAAAGGCTGGCACAGCTGGGATTGTTCACCTGCACAGGAGAAGCTTTGGGCTGAGCTCAGGGTGGCCTTGAAGGAGCTGCAGGAAAGATGGAGAGAGATGATTGCCAGGGGATGGAGGGACAGGACACAGGGAATGGCAGGGCTGGATGGGATTTTGGGCAGGAATTGTTCCCTGGCAGGGTGGGCAGGGCTGGCACAGGGTGCTCAGAGCAGCTGTGGCTGCCCCTGGATCCCTGGCAGTGCCCAAGGCCAGGCTGGACATTGGGGCTGGAGCAGCCTGGGACAGTGGGAGGTGTCCCTGCCATGGCAGGGGATGGAATGAAATTATTTTCCAACTCAAATCATTTTGTGAGTCTCTGATTCCAGGACTCTGGACCATCATGACAACATTGACTGAGATCCACCTGCAACCTCTGCCTTTCTGAGCCCTCCTTCATTCCCCAGGCAGGTTTTTGGGATGTCCTTCAGCAGGGTCCAAACCTGGTCGCTTGGTGACAGGCTGTGCTGCTCAGAGCTGTGTGGATGTCAGGTCTCTGAGTGGACATCCCATGCACAAGCTCCATTCCACCAGCTTCTGCCTCCCACCCTGAAGGAGTTAAGCAGAATTTACAGCATTTTTAACTTATATTACTCACTTGTATTGAATTATTCTTGGATCAGATATTAAATGGAGATTTTCCATATAATATCTGTCACAGATGGAAAAAACCCCATCATCTATGGATGAGTGTAATCCATTCATTGGTTTACGGATACAGCCCCCTCCAGGGATTGTCAGAAATAAACACGATGTCCCTGCTTGCTGCATTTTTGCATTTGGATTGCTGAGCTAGCTGAAAAAATGTGTGAAATGGCATGAAAGCCGACAGCTCCCTATTGACTCGGCATACGAACAAGCTCCCATGTGTTATTTATTCAGCAAGCCCATGCACTGTGGCGTGTACATGAAATGCAAGCCCGCTCTGAAATTCGAGGGGATAATAATCAATAATGCTTTGTTTGGAACGCAGCTTTCATCTGCAGGGCCTGGAGCAGGGCAGGGAGCTGGGGGACAGGGAGGGGCACACACAGACCCCCACTCTAAAAACAGGACTGGAACCCGTCCCTGCAGACCCCCACTCCAAAAACAGGACTGGAACCCATCCCTGCAGACCCCAAGGACGAGCTGCCTGCTGACAAGGCACCTCTTTAGACATGCTAAACCCATGGAGTTTTATTTGTTTGCTTGTTTTTTACCAAAACAGTCCCTGCCAGAGCAGCTTCCCAGTTACCTGCAAGGACGAGGTGCAGTGCTTAAAAACTACTCGTTCTTTTGGGAATTCCTGGGGGGGAATTGGGGATATCAGTGTGCCCAAAGCAAGGTGAGAAAAGCCAAGCCTCTTTGCAGTCCTTGCTGCCATTCCTGCACACGGGGCTGGCTGCAGCATCCTCCTGCCAGGCTGTGCCAGGCTGGTGCCACCACATGGCCCGGGTGACCCTGGCTGGGCTCGTGGCACAGCTCCAGGCCAGCATCACCCCCAGCACACAGCCACCACTCCTCGGGGATAATTAGTGCTTCCCCCATCTGCTAGATGAGCCTGGGGAGGGGAGGCAGGGAGCGCTGCCAGGGCTGCTTAACTCTTCCATCCTCGGGCGTTCTGCTCCCACTGCCGGGCTCGAGGAGAGCCCAGCTGGAAATTCAGGAGGGCTGGGACGGGTGGTGGATCCTGCCTCCATCCCGAGCCTCTCGGGGGTGTGGGAAGGAGAAAGGGGAAAGGGAAAGGGGAAGGGGAAGGGGAAGGGAAAGGGAAAGGGAAAGGGGAAGGGGAAGGGGAAGGGGAAGGGGAAGGGGAAGGGGAAGGGGAAGGGGAAAGGGGAAGGGGAAGGGGAAGGGGGAAGGGAAAAGGGAAGGAGAAAGGGGAAAGGGGAACGAGAAGGGGAAAGGGGAAAGGGAAGGGGAAGGGGAGAAGGGAAAGGAAAGGAAAAGGAAAGGAAAGGAAAGGAAAGGAAAGGAAAGGAAGAAAGGAAAGGAAAGGAAAGGAAAGGAAAGGAAAGGAAAAGGAAAGGAAAGGAAAGGAAAGGAAAGAAAGGAAAGGAAAGGAAAGGAAAGGAAAGGAAAGGAAAGGAAAGGAAAGGAGAAAAGGGAAAGGAGAAGGGTCCGTCCTGCTCCCGATTTGGTCCCACCACCAAATCCCCGCGATTCCCTGTGCGTGGCAAAGCCCCAGTGCTGTGCCCAGCACAGGTGAGCAGTTTGGGGCTCCTGAGCTCCCCTGAGCTGCCCCCCTTTGCCCTCCGTGCCCTCCCCAGCCCGGGCAGGGCTCCCCTGTGCCCGGACAGGCTGTGGGCACCCCTTGGGCACCCAGGAGGATGTTAGCAGCCCGAAAGGCAGTTTAGGATTAGTGTTCCTATTCTGCATTAAAGTCATCACATCACCCCGCACTTCCTTCCCACCTTCCCCGGGGGTGGCCAGAGCTCTCCTTTCCGAAGGTCAGGGGCCTCCTCCTCCCCCAGCGCCCTGAAAGAAACAGGAGATTTCCTCGCTAATTTCTATGTGTCTAATTTTCATATCAACAAAGCAAAGTCACAATTTGAGGTTTTTTTGGGCTTTGCTTTCTTTCTCACCACATTCCCCGCTCTCACCGATAGGCTCCATTCCTTCCACTCCTTTCCCAGATTTCAGTATCCACAGGTTTCTGGGTTAACAACAAAATAACACAGGCTGGAACCTGTTCAGATGACTTTTTTTATTAATTATTTTTATTTTCTCGCTTGGAAAACCTTTTCCCCTCTCTTTCACCCTCCCCGCCAGGGAGTTCAAAGGGACATGTTCGCAAACAGGGGCAGGGCAGCTCTCCACACCCACACTTGCCACCTTGAGGGAGGGGAGCGGCACGAAAACTCGCTGGTGAACATTTGTGCAAATATTCATTTGGCATCTGCTAATGTCAAGTCTGGCTGGATTGGGGCTCGGAGCTGCAGAAAAAGCATAAATGAGTCAGGCAGACAGCGAAAGCCGAGCTCTTGGTTATGCAAACAGGAGCCTCTCGCAGCAGCTCTTGTGCACAGGGAAGGGGCTCCCGCTCCTCTTCTCTGTCCTGCTTTGTGCTGCCCTTCCCTGACTTACCGGGACTTTTCTCATGCAAAGCCCCTGCTGTGCTGAATGCCGGGCAAACCCCCAAAAAGCCTCAATAAACCCCGCTCGGACGTGGGGAGCCTGGCAGGCACGGGCAGCAGCAGCAGCAGTGGTGCTGCTGGTAGGGTTGGGTGCAGGTGTAGCTGCAGGTGAGCAAAGACTCGTTCTTTATTGATGCAAACAGCCCAGGAGTGCATGGAGCAGCACAGGCAGGTGAGTCAGGTCTGCTGCTTCCACCATTGCACCCACAGCCTGGACCCCAGCAGCATCCCTGCATCCCCCTGGATCCCAACAGCATCCCTGCATCCCTCTGGATCCCAACAGCATCCCTGCATCCCCCTGGACCCCCCTGGATCCCCAACAGCATCCCTGGATCCCTCTGGATCCCAGAAGCATCCCTGGATCCCCCTGCATCCCCCCTGGATCCCCAATAGCATA